>NC_137694.1:108437346-109831824 GCF_964034855.1 Anser brachyrhynchus
AATAGTCATATTGTAAATTAATCTTATTTTAGAGTGTGTATATACACATAACATTCATGCATATATATAACAATATTATTTGTGTTTGTTTAACATTCTACTCTACCACTTAATAATTTACTGAAATTGAATTATTCTTTATAGGGATATTCTTTGTGCGGGAAAAATAATTTCCCCTTAACCAATTTGAATTCATTCTGTCTTTGGCGAAAGAACAGCAGATGATGCCAACACCTACACATCAATGCACAGATGCATGAAGGTTGTAAGGGTTGAATTCTGTTACTATGGAAAAAGTATCTTGTCCAAACTGTATTAAGCTGATTATGGGAGGAATATCCCAAATTAAAATTATTGCCCCACCAAATGCAGTCTTTTTGTGGGGCAGCTGCATTCCTAAATGATTTGTGATCAAATAGATTAAATCTAAGGTAATCCTTGAAAATACTGAGGAAGGGCACAAAGTCTGTAAACATCTTTTCATCTCCTAATTCATATCAGATACTGAGATGAATAGAAACAAAATAAAAAAATAAAAAATAAAAAATAAAAAGACTGGACGCCTTACCTATTGTATGATCTTGGTGCAATCACATAGAGCCAGATCTCTGCTCACCTGTGTGATTTCCATCTTCAGTGCAAAAAAGAAGTCTTCAATTTTAAGGGCCTTGTCTCTATTTCTTTGGAACAATAAAGGTGTGTTCTTGAACCTTCTTATCAGCCAGTGACTAAATAAGCACTTGATGTACTTGATCAGACCTCTATCCCTAAATACCTTTACTGATGAGGTCAGAAGCTTAGGATTTCAACTTTCTTAGCTTTGTAAGGCGCTTTGCCCTCAGTGCTAGAGAGAATGGCCTTGTTAAACTAAGAGGTCTGATGTGAGAGGGGAAACACCTATTCATCTTTTATACCAAGTAACAACTTTAAATAATTTGATTTTTTTCCCCGCTAAGTGCTTGCTCCTTTTAAAAATCAGATATTCTAGAAATGTAATTAAGATAGTATTTTTCCATTCAATAAAAATGTGCTACTATAAGAGATAGAAACATCAGTTTTGAAACAATGCAACAATCTGGAATCTGCATCTTAATTGAACACAAGCTTTTCTATTGTTCTTGCTTAGTCAGTTTTATAACTCTAAATTAGATGTACATCTTTCACAATAAGACTGCATGAATAGTTTAAAAGAAAAGCTGCATATGACAGAGTACAGTGAGATCTAAAAGAATAGATAGTTTACGTAATAGGAACATAGGAACATCTCACAAAGTGACAGAACAGACTATATATAATATATTGATTCCTGTGGGGTGAAAATGGCACATCTGAGCATATACAAAGTATATGCTTTTTCACCGGATAAGGAGGAATCCAGCTATATTTCAGCTTCACCTGCTGTATGCTCAGATACTTACCGAGAGCACAAATCTGTCATAGGTTTATAGAGCTGCAAATAGAAATGGAAGGCCCCATCTAATGATTGACATCTGTCTTACCTTAGCTGTGTGAAGCCTTATCAAAATACAGTACATCATTGCGAAGCTGCAACTACTGTCTTGGGTTTTTCTACCCTTTCTCCGCCATTTCCATGCCACATCAGTATTATAATTTATTTTGCAGCAATACCTCCACTTCTCCTTGAAAAGTTTTGCTATTGTCCTTTGTTCATTCCTTGCTTTAGAAAAATAGAGAACATTTGTTCTCTTATGTTGAACTAAATGAAAAGCAGAGACAGATTATTCCCTTATTTTCTTCTTTCTAAAAATGAATGTTTTTGTTTGTTTGTTTGTTTATTTTTGATTAATCCTCCATTCTCATTTTGCTTTGTAACCTATTACTATTTTTAGGTATGTCATACCTGACATACATTTTCTCCGAGTTAAAGATCATTCCCAGAAAGAATTAAAAGAGGACTTTTGGCTCTTTTGCTCTTCATTATCTTATTGTCACATATACCATAAAAATTATACCCTCTTAGTCTGTATTCCTGCTTTTGGTCCCCAATTCCCTCCCAACCCAATAAGTTAGTGTTCCCGTGTTCTGTTCTCTATCAACTTCAGTGGCTAGCTAGGGGGAAATCAATCCTGAACTCCATAACTTGGGCGTTTAAGTATAATCCTCTGTTTCTACTTTTGTACAAGTTATTTTCCTATAAGAAGACAATTCTAAGAAATGCATGTTAAGAAAAAAACACCAGAAAACAAAACAAAACAAAACAAAACAAAATCAAAAGCATGGTTTGCCTTGCACTAAATATATAAATTATTTTTAAAAGGTCAAAATACTATACTTGCTACATAATATAGTTTTCTGACTTAAAGATTTATTTTTAATTAATAATGTTGATGCAGGTCCTTGCACATTCATAATAAGTCTAAATTGTTGAACTGATGTGTTTATTTGTCTGTCCCTTTACCTTGAGTGTATTGGGTTTGCATGGTAAGTGTTTGGTAATGGGGGGGGCTGCAGGGGTGGCCTCTGTGAGCAGAAGCCAGCAGCTGCCCCATGTCAGACCAGAGCCAGCTCCAGCAGGCTTCAAAAAGGACCTGCCGCTGGCCAGAGCTAAGCCAGAGAGCAACATCGGTTGTGCCTCTGGGAGAGAGTAGGTAAGAAAGGGAAAACCTGCTGACACACAGCAGCTGGGAGAGCAAGGAGTGAGAAACCGCTCTGCAGACACCATGGTCAGTGCAGAAGGAGCAGAGGAGGTGTTCCAGATGCCAGAGCAGCAGTTCCCTTGCGGCCTGTGGAGGGGCCCATGGTGGAGCAGGCTGTCCCCATGCAGCCCATGGGTCCCACAGCGGAGCAGATCTCCACGCTGCAGCTGTGGAGGAGCCCCCGGTGGAGCAGGTGGATGTGGCGTAGAGGAGGCTGAGGCCTGTGGACAGCTGCAGGAGAAGACTCTGGTCCAGACCTGCAGCCCACAGTGGAGCAAGAGGCCTGGTGGGAGTGGCTGCCCGTGTTACATGGGCAAATCATGTTTGCTCCTGATTGATGGACCCCGTGGTAAGGAGCAATATTAGAGCAGTTCTTGAGGAGCTGCTGCCTGTGGGAAGCGCATGCAGGATCAGTTCGGGAAGGACAGCATCCCATGGGAGGGACCCACATGGAGCAGGGGCAGAGTGACTGTGAAGGAGCAGTTGAGACAGTGTTAGGGACTGACTTCAGCCCCCATTCCCCGTTCCCCTGCGCCTTTCGGGGAGAAGAGGTAGAAGAGGGTGGATGGGGGGGAAGTGTTTTTAGTTTGCTTTTAGTTTCTCACTGCTCTAGTCTGCTAGTGATAGGCAATAAATTATATTAATCTACCCATTTTGAGCCTGTTTTGCCCTTGACATGAGCAATCTCTCTGTCCTTATCTCTGCCGCAGAGCCCTTTTCCTTCATATTTTCTTCACCCTTCCTCTGAGGAGGGGGAGTGAGAGAGTGGTTGTGGTGCAGTTTATCTGCCCAGCAGGGTAAAACCAACACATTGAGGCAAACTGAGCCACTGCAGAACACTCATTGCTCCCTTGCTCCTTACACACAGAAGGTGTAAATGAAAATAAAACCTAATTGTTTATCGGGAGCTATCATACTATGCATTTCTCATCCCAAAAGGCAAAAAGATCTCAACTGCCCAAGATCACCTTGACAGATGCTGGAGTGCATTCCTAAAGCCCTCTTTTCAGAAAACACTAGGATCTTAAACAAGTCATGTTGTATGTCCTCATACATGACACTAGATTGTTGTCTGCATTGTCTTTTGGCACCATCACATGTGTATTATGATTGGGAAGAAAAACAGGGAAGACTAAGCAGCAAAGTATACCTGGTATAATAAAGGAAACTTTATTTACATTAGCCAGTAGAGAGAAACAGAATGCATTATTGTTCTGATAGAATTATCCAAAACAAGGATTATTCCACACAATTATATCAATATCTAAGAGGAATCTGTAAAAGAAAAATATTAACCTGTAATTTCCTGATTTCCTGAACTCAAACTCCAATACTCTGCATGCGTATATTAATAAACCTGAAAATGAAAAGCTACGTTTCCACTAAGGGGAAAAAGAAAGATACAAGAACACAGAATGAAAGAAAGATTGACCGCTTATATTGAAGTTTGGCCCAATTCACCAAAACTGGATGATAAAATCAAAGCAGTTTTCTGAACAACTGATTTAAAATGATCCCAGGATCTTTCCCCTTCTGAGAACTATACTGTCCACTGATGACTTGGCATGAAACTATTTCTCTCAGGTTCAGAGCAAGAAATGGCCTGTCGCAACATTGAACTGATATTAGCTGAACAATAGTTCTCTGGCTGCGTATGAATATTTAAAAATTTGTCCTTGTCCCAAGCAAAATGCTTTCTTTGGTAATTTCTTGTTTCTTCAGATCATATAGGTATTTTCTCTGCTAAACAAGGTTTGTGAACATTGCTGTCACTTATAGTTACTTCTAAAGATGCTTTTCTGAGAAGCCTACTTATTTTAATCCTGAAGAATTTATCATTGTTTTGGGAAGAAAATTTTGAGTATTTATGGAAGGCATCCCCATTTGACTGTCTCGAAGAATTTGGACAGATTTTTTTTTTCTACTTACAGTATAAAGACTTCTTTAGAGTAACATATTCCTCATTTAAGCATATATTGTAAATAAACACACTGATTATTATTATTATTTTAAGTTTTAAAGAAAATAGAGAAAAAAGTTCTATTACTAGCTATTAAAAGTCCTGACATGAATCTGATTTACTGGATAGAGAGCCAACTGGAAAAATCTGTAGGGCATCTCAGAGGGAAAGAATTCCTTTGTATTCCTTTTGTTTCTTAACCATTTTGTAGCATTTGGACACTGCTGAAGACTGATGAGTGCATTAAGTGGAAATCTGATTGGACCCTGCAGAGTAATTCTTCTAATCTCACTTGTGGAAATCTTAACTACTAAAAAGCAAGATTAGACAAGAATTAAATTCTATGATATTAAAGGTATTAAATGCTCTACTTTATTTCAAACTCTCAGGGATGACTATTAATGTTTCCAGCACTACATCTCTGAACATAACTATTTAACTGCACAGGAAATAATTATATCAGATTACTGATAGACGTAGACCTGTTAACAGGTACAGGAGGTACAGAAGTATAGAAGATACTTTTTTGACTTTGACTTCAAGCTTTAGAATAAACCATTGAAGTTAAACAGCACCATTCTACAATGTCTATTAATGGATATGAAAGATAAATGGATATAAAAATGTGCATGCATATCATATATGCAAAGTTAGTTGCTACATCAGGACAAAAAGGAAAGAGAAGGGAAGTTAAAAAGCTGGTCGGGAACTGAATCCTGAGACACTTTTATAATACATTGCCAGGGATTGTCTACTTTTCTACACTTTTTTTTTTTTTTTGTATTTTTACATTTTATAGAATAATAAAAAAAAAATCCAAAATAATACCTGTGCAAAATCTTAAGCCATTTATTTCCAAAACCTCCATTGCTTCCACTCCATTTTTTTTCTCCAGTTCCACTAAGTTGTTTTACCTCAAGGTGTCACTGCAGAAATTTTTGCCCCAAATGTTTAAATTAGAATTTGCCTAATACTAAGCAACATCCTAACTACATGTTTATTAATCCAAGCCAGTCTCTGCTCAAGCAGTGACAAACCACCTGTGGGAATATACCAAGCAAACATGAATCCCAGCCAGCTGTAACTACAGCAGGCAAATTACTGGTTCATTGGAATAGTCTACCTTTATTTATTTATCCTTAATTATAATACAAGGATTTTAGAAAATGAAATTATAGCTGTTAGTTGTAAGGCCAACCTTTCTCAGCATAAGAAGTTCAAACTGTATGGAAAAAGTTTATTTAAAATAATACACTTTCTCTAAAAGTTAACCTTCATCTGTGTAGATTGGCAATAAAGTGTTACTTAGAATTGTAATCCAAGAAGTATAAAGGGCAAAAAAATCCCAGGAGAAGGAAATGTTCAGACTTCTACCTTTAAAATAAATGATCCAGACAGGAGAGAGACTTTTGAATGCAAGCTTAATATACATTTTGTCAAATGAATTCATGCCATATACAATCTTATGGATGAAAGGTTTATTTGAATAGTTTTATTCAATTGGAAATAAGCCTTTGTAACATTTTAACATTGAAAAAATATGGCTTTTACAGTGTTTAATACATATAAAATGAGTTGATTCTTCAGCGCTTGTTTTGAAATATTTACCAAATTCCCATATTAAATTTTAGCATTGTACTCTGAAGTATTCTACACAGTGTAATCAAAAATCATAGCCTATTTTGTTTTGTTCAAATCTTAGATCTCTATAAAAAGCTTTCAGTTGAAAAAACCTTTATAGGTGTTTCTGCTGAAGATAGAAAACACTGTATTGAGCTTTATACAAAACAAATTGTGCTGCAAGTCACTAGTTGAATAAATAAAGGCTACTTCATCTGCTGTCACAGATATTTAAGTTGGAGTTAGAATATAAAAGAAAAAACATAAAAGAACTACTAACACATTCCACAAAAATTTGAAAACTCTATGAATCAATTTTTCTACCCATTCTTTTTCTTTCCAATTACATATACATATTTTGTTCTTGGTTCTTTAGTTTCATGTATTTGTTTTAAGTGATAGAAGCTCAATCCTGTAGTTGAAACATTTTTTCTTGTGGTTTTCTGCATAATAGACTATACTTTGAACTCTGTCATATTTTAGTACGATTTTAAGTCAAGACCACTAAACAGTCTCCACCTCACTTTTTCACTTCTGAAACTGAGATGAATCTGAGGGCCATATCTGACTTTCTATATGTGTATTCAGTAAATTTTCAGTAAAAAAATGTTCAGTAAAATTTTTCTACTTGAGAAGTGGATTAACTGAAACTGCAATACTTCATGACAACATACCAGTTTAGGCAACAAAATCTTCTTGATCACCAGAAAAATCTTTCAGTCATAGCCCAAGAAAGTACTGACCATCAGCAGTTAGCAAGTTGTGTGTAGCTCTATTAGAGGACTGTGTTGCTTAAAGTGGTGTAGTTAACACTACCCTTTCTATGCATTGTTATCTATTGAAAGAAACTATGAAACAAGTAAAATCATTAAGTCCAAGAGTCAGAGGTGAAGAAGACCTAAATTTCTTGTGTAGGTCTTAAAGTTACTCACAGAATTAGAAAACAGTCTTGAAGAGCAGAATTTTATGATTTTTCTTAATTATTATTTTTTTCTTTCTAAGAGTTCTGCAAGTTCTTTTCCTGTCTTTACCAAATAAACAAGCAAGCAAACAAACATTTAATTAAATAAAGTTATTTGTTTAGCTTATATTGTTTTAACTCTACATCAGTACAAATTAAATCAAGCCCATGAACAACTGATTGGATTTCTTTTTCTATTTGGGTTTTATTTTAATTTACTACATTGTTGTTAGGCAAAAATTGGAAAAGGAGGAATAAATTATTATTTAAAGACAGTGAAGCATGCTGAATTTTTAAATGATTGTGTCTATATGTTCTGTAAATCTGTAGTAGTTCCACTGTCTGGAACATTGGCTTAATATCCAATTAGTTCTTAGCAGTTCTAATGACTTGATGCAAAAGAAATTATATTTTTACAGTGTTGCAATGATTACAGACTGTGCTTTAACAAAGAACAAACAAACAAAAGAAATCCTAATCTCCACAGATCAGAACCTGTTGCTTAAATGTCTTATTTTACCCAGTAAGCCTTCTGATATAGTCACTGATTTGTTTTCTTGGTTTGATTAGCTATTTTTGCAATTCATTCATTCTGTTCATGGATGGCAAATGTAAAACTTACTGTTGACATATAGGCTGAAAAAAAATGATGAAAAATTCAGTTTCGTTTATTTTTCAGCCTAAAAATATTATGACTGCAATTTTTTTTTCATTTGTTCCTCTAGGTATTATATCAACATATATGCGATTTTCTATGATCAGAACTTGAAAATGTAAAAGATGAAGAAGTCCACAGAAGTTTTCATCTAAAGTAGGAGATGTTTTTTCAGATCAAAAAATGTTAATATTGTTAAATGAAGAATACATAAAGTGAAAATTAAAATTTTCCAGCAACAGTACAGAAGGAATAGCAGTAATATGTTAGTAGGCATGGTCAATGATCACTACATGTGTTTTGGTAGTGGATTCAAAATAGTACAGTATTTACCACAGAGAAATAACTGCTACAGGACAGCAGATATCTTAAATTCAATATGATCAGTTCTTATAATCATTTAATGCTGAAAGTCATTGTTTCATTCTTCCTTGTATAAAGTAATTCATAAAGAGATATTGTACAAAGAAAGGCATGTTTTTGTTTCAGAAAAATCCCTATTGTAGTGGATATTAAGAAGGTATTCCAAGTATGTACATGCCTTCCCTCTTCCTAATGAAAAAACCTCTGATTTGCTTACCGCATCTTGAGTGCTGTTTGCAGTTTTATTTCCTTGACATAGTAGAACTGAGGAGACTCAGGCAAGGTCAAGGAGGAAGGAAATACAAATGTGGAATATGTGCTTTACAATGAGTGAGCAAGAAAGCCAGGAGTCTTCAGACCAGACAAAACAAAACAAAACAAAACAAAAAGAAAGGGTGAACAGCATGTGGATAGAGGGATATTTTAGAAATATAGAATATCATGCCTTTCTTGCAGGAGATAAACTGGGATTTCTCACTCAGCGCAGCTACATGTGTCCAGTAGTACCTGTGTTAGGTGTCCAGTTCTGGGCTCCACGGTACAAAAAAGACAGGGATCTCCTGGAAAGTGTCCAGCAGAGGGCCACAAAGATGATATGGGGCCTGGAGCATCTTCCCTATGAAGAAAGGCTGAGAGACCTGGGTCTGTTCAGCCTGGAGAAAAGAAGACTGAGAGGGGATCTCATCAATGTGTATAAAAACCTGAGGTGTGGGAGACAGAGGGGTTTGGCTAACCTCTTTTCAGTGGTCTGTGGGGAAAGGACAAGGGGTAATGGCCAAAAAATGGATCACAGGAAGTTCCGCACCAATATGCGAAAGAACTTCATGGTAAGGGTGACAGAGCACTGGAACAGGCTGCCCAGGGAGGTTGTGGAGTCTCCTTCTCTGGAGATATTCAAGGCCTGTCTGGACGCCTACCTGGGCAACCTGCTCTAGGGAACCTACTTTGGCAGGGGGGTTGGACCCAATGATCTCTTGAGGTCCTTTCCAACACCTACAATTCTGTGATTCTGTGATACATTATTGTTTTTCACTGAAATAGGACAATATTTATTTGAAGTTAATTGTGTCTCCTTAAAATTCTTTGGTTTGCATCAGAGCATGTGCAAACTTATTTCTCTCAACAAACTGGAAGATGTGCCACAGGAGCTCATCTATGTGCTTTGGTTTCTAATGAACATTCATGCCATGGTTGCAGACTAGAGAAGACCTGAAGTAAAACCTCAGAATATGTATGTAATTTAGGGGTCATGTGTTCAGCACCCACTATGTTGCTCCAGAGTCCCAATGAGAAACTGAACCTTCCTATAGAGTAGGAGCCAGATTTTGTAAATATAGCTGAAACCCCTAGAAACATATAGATAAACTTTGAAATTCTTTAGCATAGGCTGTTATAGATGTTGAAATTTATAGGGCTTCCAAAGGAAGGCTGGATAAATTGATAAAAGCAAAACCGATTGGCAGATCTAAATACAAACCACATTTGGTTTATGAAATTTTGGGCTCCCTCAGGGCTGGAGCACTTGTACTTCCCCTAAAATGAACTTCCCTTGACAGCTGCTGTTTTCACAGGCCTAGGTGGACTTTCTACAGTCATTCTAATCTGTAATAGGCATTTTTCCTTGACAAATGTTAACATAAAAAATACATATTAAGTAACAATGGTTGGTAGAGGTGTAATGTCAGGATCCTAAGTGCAGCAACAGATTTTAATGGCTTTGACAGCCTCACCTGGGACCCCCACCCACATCCTCTGACTATGGCTTAAGAGACTGAGCTCAGACTAAGGCACTGAGTTCTGACCTGAGCTATGCTGTATGTAGCCTGGGTGAAGCGCTGTTCTTTGCTTGTCCTACCCTATTTGCTGGCCTTTCCGGATTGACCTTGCACTTGACTTGAGGCCTTGTATTTGGTTGATGGTCACTAAACAGTTGACAGAGCCTGTTACTGCTAAGGGACTGCTTCCCACCCTGCTCACAGATCTGAGAGGTGTTGTGGGACTATGCCTGGGCTGGGGCAGGGGAGGTGGTGTTGCTTTATTTTTAAGGTCTTTAGATATCTAACAGGATCTTCACAAAAAGAGATCCATTGGAAATAAGTACAGCCTTAACAATTCTTCAGGTAGACTATAAGTTCAACCAGCAAGAGATGAAGAGTGAGGAAAACCATTTTTCTTATTTCTTCTCATTCCCATTCCTAAATTAAGCCTTGCTTTTGAAGAAAACTACTATTGTAGTGAAAAGCCTATAGGTGTCAACCAGAATAAAATGGAAATTCTGGTTTTGATAGAGATGTTGAAGAGCAATTAATATATAAAGCCTTTTGTCTAAACTACATATGTAGTTTAGACAAAACTTTTCCTACTCTGGGAAATTGTGGTAGACATTATGTCAATAAAATTAATTTATTTTAAGTTCTGACCCCCCCCCCAAAAAAAAAAAAAAAAGAAAAAAAAAGGACAGGAGGGGAGGGGAAAATGGACCACAGCAGCAATTCATTTAGGCCTGCATGGTTCAAAGAGTTTATATAAAAATTTATATACAGATTTGTGTAAACTAATATTCTTCATAGTGGTGTCACTGACAGTGAGGTTCCAGTTGGGGATGATTTGCAGAACTCAAGTGAAGTATTAAGTCCTAATTTAAGATGACAGTGTAGATATTTTCCCAAGAGAGGATAAATGTGAAAAAAGAGCCTAATAACTGTGGTACTAGAGTAGAAGCATCAGCAAATGCAGAGATAGGTGACAAATATTATCACTTCCTTATTGATCTCTTTGTAGATATATACTAATTCAGTTGACATCCCTGCACGGTCTTTCCAGATTATTTCAGTCCCAATCAGCCTGCCTGTCATGTAGAGTAATGGCTGATCTTTTGGAAAAGCTATTGAGAAACACCAGTAAAATATTCAATGGTCTGTGAAGAGATGAGAATAACTAACCAGCACTGAAAGAGCTAGCTCTACACTACAAATATCAAACTGGAATTATATAAATCTCAGATATTATAAGAAAATTTTGGGCATGTTCTTCAGTATTCAAGGGACCCTACAGAATAATGTATCTAAAATGAAAATAAAATCTATATTAATATTTGCAGTGATGGCTGAATTAAAGTCATAACAGCAAATTAAAATGACAAATGTGATTAATACTTCTGCAGATAAATTCTATGAATTCACATCTTGTTATAGAAAAATGTTTTTATTTTTATATTATTATTATTATTTAATAATAATATTATATTATATATATATTATAATATATATATAATATTTATAATATATAATATATATATATAATATTTAATAATAATAATAACTGCTATTATTATTTAATGTTTTTATTTTTTATTATATGTTAATCTGTTTATTTTTGGTCACGTGGTAGCTTGGATTTTACTGGTCTTTTATAAGTATTCATTTTTTGATATTTATTTTATATCTGAGATCTTTTTTTATTTTTTTTTTATTTTTGTTCCACTGAGAACTAATTACTTAAGTATTGTCTTTATACATCTCATTTAGAGGCATCTACTACACTTTTAAGAATGCTTTGAAAATATACTGCATCTTTTAAATGGGTTATTCTTTCATATGGATTTAATTCACCTCATTTCTTCTGAGTTGTTATTGCTAGGCATTTCGTTTCTATTCTCCTGTTAATTCTGACACTGTGCAATCTGCTATTCTTTTTTTTTTTTTTTTTTTTCAGTGTGTTGTAATTGGAAATGTGTTAAATAACAGGTATATAATTATCCATGGGAACTCTTATGCAAAATAGGAATGTGAAGAACATCTAAAGAGAGGAAGAGTTGATTTGAAAAAAAATGTAGTACAAATCCAGCCACTAATGCTATTGGCTTCTGTTTTTTATTTGGTATATGTATATATTTTAATCATAACTGCTTCCAATCTCAGTTCTTAATAATTTAGGTCCTCTTGTGGTGACTGGAAAAAAAAAAAAAAAAAAAAAAAAAAAGATTAACTTCATTTTTTTTTATTACAAAAACTAACCCCAAATAATTTTTTTTCAGGAACACTTTGAACCACAGTATAAAACAGAATAACAGAGAAACTATTTGTGGATTTCAGTTCATTTTTAACTGAATAAAGAATAGTAACACCAAGTAATATGCATCTGCATATTTCAGGTTGATTCTGACTATAGAATCTGTGCTGAAGACCAGTTCTTTACAGGAAAAAGTCTTTTTCACCAATTCATTCCAGTATGTGGTATAAAGAATGTTCACAGATATATTTGACATTTATACAACCAATAAATGTATCCAGAATTTTCATGGTAAAATTTCACTGTGAGTAACCTCCCGATGCAGACTCTAACAGTGGTTCTACTTATATATCTTGGTCCTTATTGGGAAAAAATACCTTTTAGCTATTTTTAGGTGTTTTTATAAAATAGTAATTGCACAGACTACATATCAACACAAGCTGTTGCAAAAGTCGTATTTAAAATGATTCCTGGGGTTCTGTTTGTTTATTTATATATTCAAGACCTTTTCCAATCTAATTCCCTTGACTTAAGAAATCATCTTTTTCATTTTATTATTATTTTATCGAGGACAACTTTTTCCCTTTTCCTTGTATGTTCTTGTCTGGTTTGCTTTTGCTTTTTATTTATTTATTTTTATTTTCCATAGTCATGCCATTTTCTGAAAATTATCATCAATTTGCTATTGAGCTAATTTTTCCTTGTAACAGTTTCCCATTGTTCATATTTATTTTTTTCCTGTACTTCACTTTAAACTAAACTAGCCTGTTTTATATCACCTTTCTGTCAAATACATGATCATTCAGATTTCATTTAAGATAAACTTTTCAGTCTGAAATCTAATTCCATCCATATATTTTATTTATTTTTTTTAAATATTATTATCCAGAATGACAAGTGATGGTACATTAAAATAATTTAATTCCCTATTCCCCCCCCCTTTTTTTTTTCATAAATAACTGAATTGGACATCTTGCAAGGGATAAAGATTAGATTGAAATTAAATAAAGGAATTAAGAATGTTTAGTCAGTTCAGTAAAGAAAAATGTGTAAAATAGATGCTATAAATTAAAACCCCACTATTATATTATGAAAGGTCCTTGCTAACAAATTGTGGATATGCAAAGAAATCCTAAACAAAACTCTAACAAAAACCAATTATGTATACCGTTCATGCCAATGACAACATGAGTAGCAAGAACTAAAAGCAAACTAAAAATGCCATCCCTCTACGTTCCTTCTTCTGCCTCCTTCCCCTCCCTGAGCAGTGCATGGAGATGGAGAAAGTAAGTTGCTGTCAGTTCATAACAGCTACTCTCAGCCACCTCTCTCTCTCTTCCCCTGCTCCATAATGGGGTCCCTCATACCAGATGCAAACCTTCATGAACTGTTTGTTTCCCATGGGCTGCCAGTTCTTCAAGAACTGCTCCAGCACAAGTCTGAACAACAGGTGCAGTCTTTCAGGAATTGAATTCTCCAGCGTGGGTCCTCCATGTGCTGCAATTCCCACCAGACCTCCTGCTGCACCATGAGGTCCTCTCCACAGACTGCAGCTTTGGCCAGTACCATGCTCCCGTGTGAGCTTTCCAGTGGGCTGCAGCGTAAAGATTTGCTCCACCGTGGTACATTATGTGCTGCATGGGAACAACCTGCTCCAGCATTGTCCTCTCCACAGGCAACAGGAGAACTTTTGATCTGGAACCTGGAGCACCTCCTCTCCTCCTTCTTCACTGACCTTGATATCTTCAGGGCTGTTTCTCTCACATTTTCTCCTTTTTTTCTTTCCCAGCTGCTGTTGAGCAATTTTTTATTTTTTTTTTTCTTTTCCCTTTGCGAACTATGCTCTCACAGTGGTGCAACTAGTGTTGCTCACTGGCTGAACTCTGGCCAGCGGCAGGTCATTTTTGGAACTGTCTGGAGCTGGCTCTTATCTGACATGGGGCAGCTTCTAGGCTCTTCTCACAGAGGCCACTCCTGCAGCTCCTCACAACCAAAACCTTGTCATATAATCCCAATACATGTGCATAATTCTCATAGTTAATGTGATTGACATTTGCATGAGTAGTAAATCCAACACTACAGGAATGTGGGAAAATGTACATAAGCATAGGACATGAGACTCAGGCCCTAAATTCTGTATATGTCATTTACACAAAACATAAAATATTGATGTTCTTGATTTAGCATATGAATAAAAGGATAAAGGATAAATAAAAGAATAAATAAACTATAGTACCCTACCCTCCTTTCCATGATAAAAGTCTCAACACCATATTTCAAGATATTAATTATTCCTTTAGTTTCAAGAACAACATTCAATAGTTATCACCAATATTTTAAAAATTATATTATTTTTACCTTTAAACTTACCTAGTACTGTTACATGCTGTGAACACACTGCTTTTGTTATACAACTGCAATATGATAATACTCACTGTTCCATAAATCTCTTAAAATATACTCTTTGGAAAAATCCTCTGGTACCCATGTTAACAGTCCCCAAATTAAATATGAAGAAAAAAATGCATCTAGGTATCTAAATTCCACAGGTCTTTAGCAAAGGGTAGATACTTTACTGTCTAAATTATTTTTGTCAAACCCAGGAGGTTCATCTACTCTTCTCCAGATGCATAAAATATTATCTTAAATCTGGCATTAATTGACTTAGCGTATGCTATTTAATACTTGAGAAAAAGCATGAAATGGCAAATTTAATTTGTTGTGATGTTTGGGAATAAATGCTAAAAGACTATAAAAACAGTTTGAATTACAGAAGATATATCACACCTTCTTTTAAAATCAGTTACATGTTGATAACATTCCTACAAATCAAGTGCATGCTTTCTTATATATGCATCATTAAAATGTTTTCTATTCCTTATAGGTAAGTTTGCTGGAAGAAAAACATACATGTATACAGTATTAAAGACTGTTCTTTTATGTGGGGCAATTACCAAAGCTCTAACTTCATATTGAAGCAGCAAGACCTGGAATAAATGTACTCTGTCTGAGAAAACACCTGTTGGAATTACTAGGCTGGTAAACATTTCCTGAATATCATCAGCAGAAGAAATAAAGGATTTCAAACGTGACTGAATTGAAAAGATTAAAGTATACATTTTGTTGGAAAATCATAATAGTAGGAAGAAATAGTTTATTTTGCAAACAAAAGAGGAGTTATTATAGTCAACATTCTTCCCCCCAAAAATCTCTTCTTCAGTGTAAGTTATGCTTTTCATGCAAATTTGGAAAATCTATTGAAGTAAAAAAATAAAATATTACAGAATGGTTATAATGGAAGGAAAGATTGTGTGCTCTTTTGTCCCTCTTAAAAACAAAAGATAACAAGCAATAATAACTGGTCAAGAGGAAAAAATAGGAAGGAGTTTCATTAATGAGGTGGATTAATAATTGGCTGGATGGCAGAGCTCAGCAGGTTGTTCTTAGTGGTGAAGTCTACTTGGTGACCTGTAGCTAGCAGTGTCCCCCAGGTATCAGTGCTGGGTCCAGGGTTATTCAGTTATAGGTTATTATAAGTTATAAGTTATTGTTATAAATTATTCCAACTTATTCATCAATGACCTAGACGATGGAACAGAGTACACTCTCAGTAAGTTTGTTGACGACACAAAGCTGGGAGGAGTGGCTGATACCCCAGAGGGCTGTGCTGCCATACAGAGGGATCTCACCAGGCTGGAGGGTTAGGCAGAGAGGAACCTCATGAAGTTCAACAAGGGCAAGTTCAGGGTCCTGCACCTAGGGAGGAATAACCGCAAGCACTAGTACAGGCTGGGGACTGACCTGCTGGAGAGCAGCTCCGCATACCTGGGAATCCTGGTGGACAGCAGGCTGACCATGAGTCAGCAACATGTTTTTGTGGCCAAGAAGGTCAATGGTATCCTGGGGCACGAGAAGGAAAGAGTGGAAAGAGGAAAGAGTGTTGCCAGCAGGTGAAAGGAGGTGATCCTCCCCCCCTACTCAGCCCTGGTGAGGCCACGCCTGGAGGATTGTGTCCAGTTCTGGGCTCCCTAGTACAAGAGGGACATAGAACTACTGGAGCAAGTCCAGAGGAGGGCAACTAAGATGATTAGGGGACTGGAGCACCTGTTCTACAAGGACAGGCTGAGAGAACTGGGCCTGTTTAGCCTGGAAAAGAGAAGACTGAGGGGGGACCTCCTCAACGTGTGTAAATATCCGAAGGGAAGGTGTGTCAAGAGGTTGGAGCTGGTCTCTTTTCAGTTGGGCTCAGTGACAGAATGAGAGGCAATGGGCACAAACTGAAGCACAGGAGGTTCTGGCTGAGTATGAGAGGGCACTTCTTTACTATGAGGGTGACAGAACACTGGAACAGGTTGTCCAGAGAGGTTGTGTAGTCTCCCCTGGAGATACTCAAAACCTGCCCGGACGCCATCTTGCGCAACGTGCTCTAGATGATCCTGCTCGGCAGGGGGGTTGGACTAGATGATCTTCAGAGGTCCCTTCCAACCTTGGCCATTCTGTGATTCTGTGATTCTATGAATAGTTCTGCCTAATAGTCTTGTTCTGCTTCTTTTGCATTTTGGTAACTCTCTCAATGGATGTGCAAATAAACCTGAGATTATACAGTTGTCTACCTGTGGTTGAAAATGTCCCAGTTTACCTCAGATTTTATCCCTGTAATGATTCAACCAACATTCTTCTTCAAATGATTTCTCTGGGCCCAAATATGAACAGGACTTCCTTGCTATGCTATGGTTCTCTTAGGTTTGAAATAATCCACTGAAGGCTTTTCTCTTGTACAGTCTTTGACTTTGCATTGTTCTCAGCAAAGTTGTGATTATATGTCAATAGGTTGCATGGGTTCCCTACTTTCTTTCATATTTCCACAAGAAAAGAGTTAAAAGCAAACTGTCACAATGCCTCTGTTTATCCTTAAGAACAATGTTTTTCCTCCCTGTGTGTCAGAGGGCTGGAGCACCTCTTCTATGAATATAGGCTGTGAGAGTTGGGGTTACTCAGCCTGGAGAAGAGAAAGCTCTGGTGAGACATTATAGTGGCCTTCAGGTACATAAATGGGCCTACAAGAAAACTAGAGAGGGACTTTTTACAGGGGCATGTAGTTATGGGACAAAGGAGCTTTAAACTCTGAGGGGATAGTTTGAGATTATATATAAGGAAGAAATTCTTCACCTATAGGTTGGTGAGGCACTGGAAGAGGTTACCCAGAGAAGTTGTGGATACCCCATCCCTGGAAGGCCAGGTTGGATGGGGCTTTGAGCAACCTGGTCTCATGGAAGGTGTCCCTGCCCATGGCATGGGGCTTGGAACTGGATGGTCTTTAAGGCCCCTTCCAACCCGAGCCATTCTATGATTCTATATATCTCTTGTGGGAGACAGATCTGCTACCTTGCTAGGCATGCAAAGGAAAATCTATGGGAGAATTGCAGAGTTAACCTATTCAGAAGACCTCTAATAAGTGGAATTCTGTGTACTGATTTTATATCATCTGCTACAGGTTTTACAAGTTTTGAAATCTGCTGTAGGGTCAAATCTATACCCTATATAGATGCTTCATTAGTGAATGTGTGTCTAAATTTTATTGTTTCTTATTTGTTATTCAGGTACACTTCATATCTAATAGCAAAACAGCTGTATAAGCATTCATTTTAATTTTAGATCTTACAAATTTAATAAAAATTGTATTGTTAAGCCTTTCTTAAAGATGAGCAGCAACTGTGCAGTACCCTGGCCCTAGTACAATAATAAATCATAATTGCTATTTGAGTCCATTTTCTCCTGAGGAACCTGAGTGAGAAAAATTGCATAAAAAATGATATCTTCAGTACAGCTGTCACAATATTGTTTATACTTTTTTATATGTGTAATATGCAAGAATTTCAGCTGTTCTTTTACTTCTCTTGTCTTGAAATGGCCTTATTGAGGCTTAGTTGTCTAGTTTTATAGGACTTGCAAGGAGTAGAAAACTGGGTTTTTATTAAGATAAAAATGAATTGGTCTGATTTCAGAAATGTGTAACTGAAATTAGCATTTTTTTTCTTCATGGCAGATGTCAGAATACTATTCCAGCCTTTTAAGTTTTACTTAACTCTTGATGTCTTGTTTACTTAATTCTGAAGATAAGAAAACTAGTTTTGTTATATTCTAAACTACATATATTTCAGAATATTCTGTTTCACTTCAGCTTCAATCTTCATATAACAAGACTTATAAACAATAGAAGTTTATATATGTTCACTGAATTCTGATGTGTGATAGTCAAAGAGAAGTCTCCTAATATATCTGTCATGACATGCAAGAAAGGATACTTCTCTACTCAAGCATATCTACATTGTTGGATATTACACAAGAGCTCCAAAATCTTCCAATACAACTGTGTTATGAGAGCTGCAAGAGCTCTGGCCTGTAAAACCAATCTGAATGTTTGTCTTCAGCTTACTGAAATTGTACAGGTAATGAAGGGGAAATTCAAGTTGCAACTGCTCAACAATGGTAATTTGTGACCCAAGAATGATCTGACATGGAGGGCAAGAAGGCCTAAATGAAGAAGGGGTTAAAATGTCTGGAAGCAGGAATGCCAGAGACAGAATGGCTTCATGTAAAGGAATGAAGTTTCCCTCGTTGAAGAGCTAAGAAAGGCCATGGCATTGTTTTGTAGCAATCCTGGAATGTGAGTGTCCAGAGGCCACCTTCCAGGAGCAGAACTGGTGCTGAGGAATGAACCAAACAATGTACTAAGGCAAACCATGCACACATTTGCAGGACTGGTGCTGTGAAGAACTGGCTTGAGATACATCTTTGCAAACTCCTTGTAGATCTGCTTATGGCAGTAGGATTCTGCCTCATGCTTTATTCATTAACTCTTTTTACATTTAAGAACAAATGTGCTTAATTCACCTCAAGGTTTGAATAATGGGGAACAGGGTTTTTTAGTTGTTTCCCACTTAATAGTTTCATTAGGTCACAAAATTATATATATGTATATGCGCACACGTATTCAGTTATTTGTGTCGTTCCTGATTAAGCATTGAATTTCTCACTCTTTTCTTCTTCCTGCTTGCTTCCAATTACCTATCTAACTTTTATATATCACAGTCTATCATTGATAAAATAGTTTAGAAATTGTGATTTATGTATTTCCTTAATTATTTATATTCTTAAAATTACCGAGGCCTCTTCTTTCTGAGTTTTAAAGAAGGCTATGTTATCCATAATGAGTGGGAGGGAAATGGTGACACAGGAATATGACATTCACTTGTAAATGTTATTATTAACATGAGTGAAAACTAAAATAAGTAACCCTCCCCTTGAAGTAACTTATGATTCTTCTTTAGATTTTGTATAATTTTCAGGTAAATTTATGTCTACAGAAAACTAAGGAAATAGTCCGGATAATGCTGTCTGGTCCTCAAAATGCACAGTGGATTGCTGTTTGGACCAATCCAAAAGTTGTTGCAAGTAGTGTGTTTCCCTTACTTATTTAAACTAAAAGCCCTGTAGTAAAATCTAAGGAATGTAAATTGTAAGTAAGAAATTCAAATAGGTTTTATAGTTATAATCTTGGTGCAGCTGGGTATCATATCTGTGCCTGTGTACATACCCAGTGCCCATAAGTCAATTCACTGAGGCACTCCCCAACTAGATTCTCATAGATGAGACAATGGGCTGATTTGAGACAACAGACAAACTTGAGACATGGTGACTAACAGAGCTCACCCCTAACTAATTCTGGCAGGAGTTCTCAGGCAGGAATTTTGGATTGTCCCAACCCCCCCCTCAGGTGAATTCTGCTGTGCCTAGACCAGTTGGTAGGCACTACCTGTACCCATTAATTGACTGATTAATTAACATCCTGTACATTAATTAACATCCTGTTCATTAACATCCTGTACAGAGAATCTGGCCATCCAAGAGACTAACATAGGTAGTTCCTGCTGCAGATGGAAAAACTGATTAAACTGAACATAGATAATATAAAACTCAGCAGAAACTGTTTACCCAACCACAGAAATAGTCATGTGGGATAGTGTTCTGCAGACAGTTCAGATAGCTAAAAGGTGTTTTGTACACGTTTTATGATAACCTATAGTAATGGGTCATGCATGTGCAGGAGGGATCACGTGGGACCATACACCATCTTAGAAAAATTTAGCAGAGCAGCTTGGATAATCTTATCTGATGTGTCCATGTATATGTTGTTGCAAGTAGTATTTCAACAGAATCCTGTCAGCATCTGGAGTACAACTGACCTTCCTATTTGAGAGATTCTATTCCCAACATAACTGAGTGTTACCTTTTGTGAAACATCCCATGATTTATTTTTATTTTTATTTTTATTTTTTTGTTATTTTTCACTGCTCTAACCATGATCATCTACGCAACACACCTCTGTTAAAACCACCAGCATGGAGGCAATAATGATTCCTGCTCTTGTGAAATTCTAATGACTGTTCAGCGTCATCATACTATGTTCCTATATGTTCCTGTCACTACTGTTCAGAGTCCCAGCTTGTACTGGTGATAAACTAACACTATAAAAGTTCTTTCATCTTTGTTAAAAGTCAGAACACACTACATAGAACAAAGATTTAATTCAATCCACAATGGAGACAGCATCTTTTCGTGAGTTCTATCACAACAATTTCCCTGGGATGTATTTGCTAACTCCTTAAATCTTAATATAGAATGCTGGAATACAGAAGATTCAAAACACAGTTAGATTTTCTTTTCTTGTTGTTCTGAAAGGAGATTTTAAAATTTTACCTTTTAATCTTATCTTTTTTTGAATTTGTACCTTATTTTATCTTGAAGCTACAGATCCCCCCTTTTTCAATATATGTATTTTTAAAGACCTCTTCAATATCTAGTTGCCTAAACATTGATTAGTTTAGATAGTATCATGTGCCCAGCAGTTATAGGGAATGTGGTCTATCCAAGAGGAATGCAGGAGATGCTTATGAATCACCCGGTAGTGATTTCCCCTCTCAGTAGCAACGCTGAATTATTGTCTTTATCAACATGATGATTTATTTAAATATTTTGATGACATATCTTTACTGATTTGTCAAAATATTTTGAAGCTTTCAGAGATCCATACTAGCAAACCAAATATTGTCAACTTTGTATTTGATAATATATGATAAATATGCTTTATAGTACTACAACCAGACTATAGTACTTAGCTTTTAGATAGCTTTTGGTTCATTCCTTAGTGCACGATTCCCTCTAAGAATAAAATGACAGTGGCATACAAACTTAGGGGGGTAACAGTGTATGTAGGTGTTCCTGTGCATTGATACCTAGCTAGCTAAAATAATTGGTTGAAAACTACAGTTTCTATGATTTGCTCAACTTTGTTGTAAATAATAATAATAAAATAGGAGTCAAAATAAAGTGAGCGGAGCTGATACTGTGTTTTAGTAATAGTAGAAAAGTAGTGATATGAATATAAGGGAAGAAATTTTTGAAGAATCCTGAGCAACGCTAAATTTTTCTTCATATTCACATTCAGATATGGAATACTTCAAGAATATTGGCAGGTTTCGTATCTTAGGTAAATCAATAGATACATAGTATTCAAGCCAATAATGCAACTCATTACTAGCACATGTATTTTATAATTATTTGACTGTCCTGGGTCTGACTGGGATGGAGTTAATTTTCTTCACAGCAGCTTATATGGTGCTGTGTTTGGATTTGTGACCAAAACAATGCTGATAGCACACCTCTAGCTTAAGGCTTAAGACTAAGTAAGGCTTATTGACCAATAGAGACCAATTTTACAGAAGTAAAAATAAAAATTAGTCCTGTCTTATTTAAATTACACAGGATATTTTCTTTTTGAGTGTGTGCGATTTGGGAATATTCTACATTTAAAGCTTAACAGCTTTTTAAGGTTTATTTTAGATGTTAAAAAAAAAATTAAATTAAGCCTAGTTTTAATTAAATTAAGCCTAATTTTAGGTTTGAATTAAGGTGTGAAAGAAGATGCCACATGTGAGTATGGATACTTTTCAGAAGAATGTTTTTTTCAGAGTAAGACTGCATAAGTAACTAGATTTTTTGGCATCTTAGTGAGATGCACACAAAGAAAAGTTTTGTTTGATTTTACAATTTATAAATCAATGATAGGCTTCAGTAGAATCTCAGATGAAGGTGTTCATGATGACTGAGAAAATTTTGTGCTGGGAAAAAAAAGAGGTCAGACTCCTCTGAGAAAATGCATCTCATATTGTGCCCTACCTGTTTCCACTTCCAATGCCTAAAGAGTTTAGAACAGACTTTTGCTCTTCCTGGTAAAGACAATTAGAATTTGTTCTAATTTGTTGCTATTTCATGCTGTGAACTTCCAGTAAGCTCAGCTGCTCACATGCTAGGGTGGTAGTTGCTTTAGCTGCTGTGTGCATTTCAAAATTAGCCTTCTGTCTTCAGGTACATTAGGGGTTTTCTCAGCTCATACCTCCTAATGGGCCACACAGCAGCAAGACAAATTGAAAGACAAAGAGCAGCACTGGTTTCCCCCACTAACACTACTGCTACTAACATAATGCCACCTCTTTTCGCTACTTCCTTTACTGCTCTTCGACACTGTCTGTTAAAGAGATCTGAAGATGCAAACACTGCATGTTTCTGTTTATTGGTGGGATGGGATATTCATAGGTGCATAAAGGATTGCAAGGCTTTATTTTAAATGCTGGGCTTTTCTGAACATCTCTATATAGGTCAGTTGCATCTCTTATGTTTTATAAAGCCATGAATTTTAATAGCATTAGATAAAGCACAGCATAGTTATGGTAAAGCACAAAATGATTTATAAACAAGTACCATTTATAAGTGTCACATAATACTAATATTTTGATACTCTAAATGTCAATGAAGCTAAAGCATGAAATTCATGCAGATTTGACACCAGAATGAATTCAGCTTCATAACGCACCTAATTTAAACCATACAATAGTTGATGGTCTGCCTTTTTTGATTTGTTTTTACTTTTTTTTGAAGCCCATTATGTTCATTTTACTTTGAAAACTGCTCACTTGAACAATTTTATATTTCATTTTCAGTGTTTAGTTTTTCTAATATTCTCACTAAGGGTGTCCCTTTAACTAGGTTTTTGGAAGATCTTAACAAAAGATGCACATGGCAAAGTAACATTTTGGCTGTATTTACAGTTTATTTAAAAACAAACAAACAAACAAAACCCACGACCAACAACATTCATTTGGAATGAGATTTAACCTGAATAATTGGCATTTGACAGGGCTGGTGATGCTTTTGAATAACAACAAAGTTCCTAATAACAAATAATTTTTGGTGCATATTCAGATTCTCGGATTTTCTGCATTTGTTAATTGCCCCTTAGGGGGACAATTTTTCTGGAAAGCCAAATATTGACATCTGTGTTTGTGAGATAGTCCACTTGGAGATCTTCAACCTGTTTTGTTAGTACATGAAAAACATCTGTAGAAGTATATTTATAATTGTATGTTCTGTTATCAGCAAAATACAAGTGTCCACCTGCGTAGTATATGCTGAGCTCAAAGCTTTTTTAGACACACATGATAAGCCACTGTTGTGGTTTAACCCGGCTGGCAGCTAAACACCACACAGCCGTTCGCTCACCCTCCCCCCTCCCTCTCTGGGATGGGGGGAGAGAAACGGGAAAGTGAAGCCTGTGAGTTGAGATAAAGACAGTTTATTAAGACAGGAAAATAATAATAACAATAATAATAATAATAGTGATAATGGTAATAGTATTAACAATAATAATGTGTAAGAAAACAAGTGATGCACAATGCAATTGCTCACCACCCGCTGACCGATGCCCAGCCTATTCCCGAGCAGCCGGCCCCCCCACCCCGGCCAGCCACCCCTATATATTGTTTAGCATGACGTCAGATGGTATGGAATACCCCTTTGGCCAGTTTGGGTCAGCTGTCCTGGGTCTGTCCCCTCCCAGCTCCTGCTGCACCCCCAGCCTGCTCGCTGGCAGGACAGAGCAAGAAGCCGAAAAGTCCTTGGCCTGGTGTAAACACTGCTCTGCAACAATTAAAACATCAGCATGTTATCAGCGCTCTTCTCATCCTAATCCAAAACATAGCACCCTACCAGCTACTATGAGCTACTTAACTCTGTCCTAACTGGAACCAGGACAGCCACGCATAGAAGCATCTTGTAGCAATACACCACACAAATGCAAAATAATCAGCTTACAGTGTTCAGCTATGACATATAAATTACTGCTATTTTGCAGAACAAAAATTAATATTTAAAGAATGTGCACGCACACAGATTGATACACAATGCATACATGCAGTGTTTTCAGGTTCTACATCAGTCCCCTACTATTTCATCTAAGGACACGCAGAAAATTGAAAAAACTTGATTGATAAAATTGTATTGTCTATATTTAGCACTGCAGCAGCATATGGAATAAAGAAATCTCACAATCATTTTAGTAGAAGGTGTTAGATAAGTTAATAAGTGAACCATGACGACAAGGGTCAGTGGCTTAGTAGAAGTTTGTGCCATGAATGACAGTATTTTACGAATGTATATCTTTACAAGAGAACTTGCTGTTAAGGATACAAAAGAGCTTATATTCTCTTCCGTAATATAGTACCATGGCATTCCATCTATTTTTCAGGCTAGGCTCTTAGTACATACGTATGAGATTTCACACAATACCAATACAAATAGTTATGATATCAGCATAATTATTTTATGCCCTCTGAAAATTCAATTAGAGAACAATTAGCTGTAATAAACTAATACCATTATTATGTGTCATCATATTTCACCACAGTTACTGGTCACTGTTAGCTACTGTTGGTATTATTGTAGAACTTACAGTTATCAATCATAACTGTTTTTGCTGAGTAGATGTTAAAGGAATATAAATAGATCATGTAGGAAGAAATATTTACATATTTATTTATTTATTTTAATGACAGCACAGTCCAGTATTGGAAAAGCTTGTAGAGGATCCACAAACTACATCTCTGAACATCAGTTCCATGTCTGTTGTAAGTTTGCAATGGAAATCTTATTTGGAAAGAAGGAGATTTTATAGCTTTTCTCCTTTGTGTTGCCAGTGCTGTAGGCTCATTGGCTATTCATAGATGATTGTATCAGTAATGTTATTAGTATCTTTATTTCCCTGAATCATAGGATGTATTTTCTGGGGAATCATTGTATACAACAGGTAAATAATT
This sequence comes from Anser brachyrhynchus, assembly GCF_964034855.1. Taxonomy (NCBI): domain Eukaryota; kingdom Metazoa; phylum Chordata; class Aves; order Anseriformes; family Anatidae; genus Anser; species Anser brachyrhynchus. The sequence goes on from NC_137694.1 coordinate 108,462,785, forward strand.
CTCATTCCCAATCCACTCTTTCAGATTTTATCCCTGAGGAAATACTATTGACTTTCATTTGTTTGGAGGACACCTCTTGTATATCACAGTACAGCAAAGCTTCTTAAATAGTACAGAATAATTTCTGATAAGGGCCATGCTTGCATCTAGTTGAATCCTATTCTCAAACAGATGTGGAAAAATAGAGGGGAAGGAAAAAGAAAATGAGAGAAGCTAACACTTTTCTACCAGCTTTAATGATTATTTTCACATTTTCCTCCCATTTCATCCTATATTGTACCCTTGCTCCTTCCATTCATTGATTATGCTTGGACACATATAGATATGCATCTTTGGTGTGAGACAGGTTTTTCTCTAAAGTATTTTTGTTATTCATCAGTATTATGCTTCATGAGAGCAGACACTGGTTAACTCTGTTATTAATTCTGTTAATTTTATTAGTATTAGGCATTGTCAAAATTATATTCAATATATAATAATAATTCTGCTATTCTCCTCTTAGAACAGATTGTATTTTATTCTGTGGAGATGGTTTTGCTCAACTGCGAAGGTCTGAAACCCCCAAAACCTGGCACTGATGAAGTCCAATTCATGCTTTCATACCAAAGAGAAAGCCTATTAAAGATTCAAGTGTGGCACCAAAAGGCAAAACATGACACATCTGAACTAGCAGGCAACAGTAACAGTGGGCAGCTTTCTTCCAAAGCAGACTGCATGTTGACCAGGAGGAGCTGTTGACCACCTCATTCTTTCCATTTAATATCTGATTTCCATGGTGATACATGCTCCATGAATATTATGTTCATATTCTAAATAAGTAGGAAAACAGTAGGTTTCCTTTTCCCCTCCCAGACACCTTTTTTATCTTTTCTTCCCAAAGAGCTCTGCCAAATTAATCTCCAGTTATTTCAACGTAGCAACACATTTCTCGAAGTTATTGTGTCACGTTGTGAACAGGTACATGGGAAGTTTTTGATAGTGTTTCCTAAATCCAATATATATTTCCCATGTAAATGTGGGAAAACTGTTTCTTTGTGTGTGTGTGTGTGCTTCTAGTGCTTAATGTGATAATTTACAAAACCTAAATAATATTTTCTTTTGCAGCTTGAACATCATAGAGAAATATTTATCATTGTGTAAGACATTCATCTGTCATGACCACTCGGGTACATATAAATGATATATAAATCATTTTAATTGCTTACCCTTCTACCCTTCTTTACCCTATAGTTCTTGTTATCTTGATTTTTTTCTTGCCTTTTTTTTTTTCCTATCAGCTTTTCCTACAACTAACCTCAATAAAAACTGTGTTTTTTATGGAAAAGGGGCAAAATGAACTCAACTAGTCTGACGTCTCAGAAGAGACTCTCCATCCTGTGTTATATCCTGTGCCTATTTAACTAAAATCACAAGTTTAGAGAGACCATTTGTGTTATCAGCTGCAGTCCCTATAAGTCCTGGGTGCTTTCCATAAGTCTGCAGTTTATACATTAGTTTCAAATATGAAACTCTACCAAATGCTGTCAGAAAATCTATGTGCAATACATTCTATAAAATGCATCCTTTAATGACTATAGCAAAGCATTCCAGTAGTTTGAGGCATAGTGTTCTCATCTGTGTTCACAATAACTGTCATTTCATCAGCCAGATTTTTCATTTCCAGAATATCTGCCTCTTCTTTAAAATTGTTCAGAAGATATCTTGTGCAACAAGTGATCTCTTCTGTGCCTGTATATTAACACTGTTGCTGAAAATGGACATTTGGTTCTTAACCCATTGCTGCATCCATCCAGATGACTCCATCCCCAAAGAAATTGCTCTATTTATAAAAGGAAACAGAATAACAGAAACAGAATAACAGAATAACAGAAACCCAGACCTATACACATGAAAACAGGGGAATTTTGAATTTTTTAGACAGTCGTCATTTTTTCTGCACAGCTTCAGCACTGACAAATCTGCGCAGCCTTAGGCTTCCTCTTTTGTCTGATTTATTCAAAGTAGTGTACCAGTGATGTCTAGCTTAAAGAACTATAAGAGGCAGACATTTGTAAATGCATTACATAGGAGCTGGATGTTTATACATTAGCTTATGTCAATATATGATTAGAAAGATGAAATTTCAACTGGAATGTTAGAAACTGGTTGATATTCACTAATCTTCCAGTTTGGAGGGTCATCCCCTTAATTTATTTAAGGAAAAAAAAAGAAAAATGTATTAGGAACTAAAATAGAGCAGTAGGTATTGTCTTAAGTATGCAACGACTAGTTAACTCTGTTTTTGCAAACAAACTGACCCATAATTTTATTATGATTTAAATATGTACATATGTACATATCCCTTTGAGCTCCATCAATATTTTTTAGAAGAAATGCAAATATAAATCTTGGCATGTTTTACTGGCTATGTTAACAGCCAACGCTCAGTTATCCTCCTATTCTGTGTAACCATAAGTAAGCAATTGTCACTCTTTTCTCTAAACATCACTGCCTAAGTACTATATAACTGTGTAGGACTTGAAAGACAAAATTTGTAAAAGAGGTATAAATATAATTAGAGGAACAATTAGTATGCTGGGAAAAGTAAACTGGTTAATTAGCTATGACCTCTACCCACAAACGGTTTCCTTGAGTATCACTCCTGCAAGAATAATGACATCAAGATAAAACTAGTGTTGGGGACAACAGAAACAAATTCTGAACTGAGTATTAATTAAAAGTAAAACAAGGAAACAAAAAACAACAACAACAACAACAAAACTTTTACACCAGCAAACCCAGAAATTTTATGTTCACAGCCTAATGAATAATGCCAAAGAAGGTAGTTCTCACTTCTGTAACTTGGACAGCAAGCAAACATACAACTTCAAAAAAAAAAAAAAAAAATTAAGAAACCAGGGATTTTTTATTAAAAATGTCTATCATGTTAAGTATCACCTTAGCTAATGATAACTTGATTTATTTCTATTTTCTATGTACATACAGGAGCAAAATTCTTCAGCTCCTGTCACTGCCATTGTTTTGTTTGTACAGTGGATTCTCCTCTGGCCCACTTGGAGTGATTCTTTATCTAACTACCCCATAATTCTTCTACCGTTTAGATACTTCTGTTTTAATTATGGTTAATTATTTGTAGCACCTCAGTATGTATATGAAAATAAAAATGCTGCCTTTAGTACCTGAAGATGAGTTTTTGTTGTTGTTTGTTTGTTTGTTTTTCTCCTATAAACAAACAGTTTAGCAAATAAAGCAACTAGGTGCTGTACATCACCGTATGTAGTCTTTCTCTGGTCTGGATAAGATACGTCTAAGAGAGGTCTGTGTGGCCTTAGGTCATTTTAATTGCTAAGTGCAAGGTAACTTGTTAAATTGTATACTAAAATGTTTCTCCTTGCACAGTTGTTTTTTGATTCTTCCAAAAGTCCATGCAGAATCCAGATTTATTGAATTGTCATTTTTTTACAAGCCTCTAATCTTTTAACAATCATTTTCAAAGTTATCTTCTAGCTTCCTGATTTATCATATTCATCGCTTTTTTCCCTTCGCATTTGATTCCTGAATTATGCAGATATAATTCTTTTCATCTGAATAAATATCTGAACAGGGCAGCTTAATATTATTGCTATTTCCTTCTCTTCTTTCTGTAAATTCTGGTAGATTTCCTAGGAGGGATGATCTTTCCCTTCCCTTTGACATTTGTCTATTCTGTTCACTCTTACATGCTTTTTCTTTTTCCTTTTATTCTTCATGCTTTTTTATTATTTTCATTTTCACTTTAATCTCAAGAGTGCAGCCGTGAGGCACATGCTGTATCTATAGTGCTTGATAAAGCTTTAATGTAGCATTTCTCAAACTGAGGTTCACAAAAGCAAGAAAAAGGGGAAACAAAATTAGATGGCAGAAGTCAGCAGCCATTCACTGCTGTCTGGTTCAGCAACCCATCTAGAATGGGAAACTAAGAACATTTGCTTGGCAGCAAATGGTTACATGAGCTGACTAGTCTTAACTACATGAGCTGACTAGTCTTAACTGGTGTCAGCACTGCAGTTTCAATAGTGAAGTGGAGTGAGCACAAACATCTGCATTTAGTAATTGCAGTGTGTTCCCATTCCAGGACCTCAGAAAGAAATCCACGGCATTCTTCCAGAAAAGATAAGCTGCTTCTGGCTAAGTGTCATGTGATAAATGAGGCTGAGAGAGTCAAAGTTTAAAAAATGATGATTTACAAAATTATGATTTATGGGTATCTCTGCAGCTAAGGACAAATTTATCAGATTACCAGTCTTAGGGAAAAAAAAAAAAAAAAAAAGAAAAAAAAGAAAAGAGTTCTAGAAATCTGTTAAAACAGAATGTAAATCATTTTTGCTATGATTGCTATTCTGCTATTGCTGCTGGAGTGGATTTCAAATAAAACAGGTTAATTAAATAGAACCATAACAATGTGTGATAAGATTTTTTTTTAAGGAATACTGAATTCATAGGATATGGAAAGAAAATACTGCCAGGATAGCAAAGAACGATACATTTGAGAAAAACAGAAATTACAAAGACTGCCACCTACAGTTTTATTTTTATTTTTTCCATTTCAAACAAACAAACAATGACAGATTCACTAAGGGCACTCTTTTTTGAAAAAGAGACGATGGAGATAGAGACGAATCTGTTCAATGGTCTTAAAAGAAGTAAAAAGGTTAATATGGCAGAAGGAGTGAAATTCGTTTCAATCACCGTAAACAAAATCAAATACAGAAATTAGATAAAAAGCCAATCTGTTAAATTAAATACACAAACTAGTTTGATATTTCCACATTCTCCAATAAGACTATAGGGTGCACTGAAATTTCTCCCTTCGTAAACCTTCCATTATTCTGTTTCCCTGTCTTACCTTCTAATGAAACCATTGGGAGGAAAATGCTCTAATTAAGTAGCCTATGTGTAGACCTTTCTTTATGGACACATATATTTCCTTAGAAAATATTCTAGCCTTAGCTTTGTCAACACTACTGCATCTCAGCCCACTACAAAATTAAAAATAGATTCCAGACGTTACAAACTAAAATGGTCAAAGAAGACTTTTTCCCTTCATTTTATTGAAGATCCCTGGACATGTTCCTAACATGAATATATCCTGTTTTTATATCCTGTTTTATTTAAGCTTTTTATAGTCTATTTTGTTATTTCCATAAGTACTATCTGAATAGGTACTAGGGTGAGTTCAGTTATGCCTTTCCATATTTCAGAATCACAATAATAAAGCATCATCAGTAACCATTGATTGTTCAGATGGTATTACACACCTGTGATGCCCTTCAGAAATCCTTCAGAACGTTATTAGTTTCTATCCTAGTTGTTAGCTGTGAATGATTATGCTAAACATTTTTTTTTTGTGAGAGAGAAAAAAAATCTAATTAATCTTCTTTTTATTAATCATGTGGATAGTTTACTACATTGGTTCATAATAGTGTTTTGTTGCCTTTCTTACTAAGCTTCTTAGGGGCTTTCCTTTAAGGATGCCTATTTCTAAAGATGCTTATTTCTAAAATGAAAATAAATGTCATGAGGAACCAGATATCTGTCTTTACACCAGGGACTTCAGGTCTCTGGTTACTTCCTGAATTCCTTAGTCCTGGTAATATTTCATCACTGCACACTGCATTTTAGATTAGATTTCACATTAGCTTTTTTTTTTTTTTTTTTTTTTCCCTCCTGGCCAAGGTAATAAACATCACCACATCACCAAGACAGACATAAGAAACACCAAGGAATAAGAAAATGAAATGGATTATAGGAACTAACAAATTACACTACAAGTACATTATTCCCTTCACACTATTCCTTGATCATACTGAACAAGGCAACAGAGACTGCTTTTCAAATCAAAGGCTGTAATTTCTGGTAAAAAAATCATTCTATGTTCAGAATTTTAGAACATAGTAACAAATAGACACACATAATATATAATCTATACTGTGTTACCTCACCAGACTTAACTGACAGGCTATGGCTATATAAAAAGGTATATAGTTTCTGGTTTACAGTTTTAACTACTACTATTTCACTAAAATCTTGGTTTTACTTATCCTGTGAATCCTGGTTCTAAATATCTCATATCTGAAAGTCAGTACATGACTGAAATGTATTAATATGAATGAATTTATTAAAAATTAAAGACAAAATGTGAAATTTGAGGCCATGATAAAATCCACGTCAGCTTCAGCATTGACTTTAACAGGCTCAAGAGTTTACCCTGGATATAAAAGATGTATGGATCTCTGCCTTGTGATATCTGCTTTGTGAGTAGGAGTCAGTCCTGGAGAATAGTTATTATTACATAGCTATTTTTTTCCCACAGAATTTTGTGTTCACAGTCAGTAACTGAATTACTGAATTTTTCATTGTTCTGTTGTTGCTTTTTTTTTTTTTTTTTTCATCTGACCACAGTACAAAACTACCAAATAACATTGTGGTGTTTTTCTCTCCTTTACATTTATTAGCAGTAAATAACATCAGTAAAACCTGAAGCATGACACAATTATATTAAAATAAACCTAAAAACTGAGCAGAATTTAGTGAAGAGGTTAAATGTGTTTCCAGATCATAGACAACTGGAAATGTTTGGCTTTTTTCAGAGAAGTTACCTTAGAAATTCATATCACAAAAATTCATTACCAATACTGATATCGAAACACTATGAAAGATATACATTTGCAGTGCACCTTAGGATTGCTTGTGTTGTACCACTGCTTATCTATGACTACAGCATGAAGAACCACTGATCCTGGAAACAGAACTATGAATTATTTTACAGTTTATGTTTTTGAACCAGAGCTCCTCCGATAATGGTACATGACAAAGCACAACTTTTTCAGATTCCTGGAGAAGGATCATGTTGCTATAACTGTGCAGAGACAACATGTAGGATAGACATACAGTATCAACTTAATTAAATTGCCTCACCTTTGTTGAATTAAGTCAGACTCTTAATGTTACTTAAAGTAATTTATAGTAGTTTAATAGCTGTAAATCAATCTATTCAAGACAAATTTTCTGGTTTAATATGAAAGAACACTTGGATTAATTCTGGCCATTTCATTTTCCATCAGCCATAGCTAACTTTAATTAGAAATGTCATACATACCAATATACAAGACCAGATACATTTTAATTCTCAGAAATAAAATTGTGCAGTGGATCTATTTTTGTTACTTTTACTAGAGAGAAAAATAGGAAAGGTTTAACTTAAAACAACAGTTTGGTCTCACTGTGTTTCCTTCAGTTTTATTTAACACTAGCAAAGCATCGCTGTAGCTGTAACACAAACACCAAGTACTTCTAAAAAAAAGGACTATGAATTCTGCTCTATGTTCCATGACATTTCAGTGGGGTTTCAAATGATGCAAGTCAGAGAGAAATTGGTTGTACTTCACATATAAATGAGAGAGATGAAGCTGAAAAATCGCCCTTATCTGCTTTTGTGTTTCTAGTTATTTTAGCTCTTCTGACATAAAGCTAACATTTTTAAACAGACCAAGCTAACTGAAGACTCTAGGAGTTTGGTATGCATGGATACCTAAGGAACGCATCCATGTGGTACGCTGTATGAAATCTTAAACTGCTGGGAAAACTCTTTTAAGAGCTATGAAAATATAAGTCAATAATTTAAAGCCACATAGGATTTTACTCCCTAAAAATAAAATAAAAAGTCCCATATTTACTACTGCAAATTCATTAGGTTTATCCATGTGGAACTTCTTTAAACTCATATTATTTGCTCTTCTGGATCTTATACAGCTTTATAAATCAATATTAAGGTATGCTGTGACCCTTCAGAGAGCAAGAGTTCCTTTGAACCTATTGCAGACTGTTCCACCAATGAATATCAGGAGGCTCTTAAAGCTCTAGGTTATATGTCTTCTGAGAATTCACGCAATGGCAAAGAGTTTGGAATTTTAATGAAATGTTTACTGAAACCAATTCAGGTTTATTTGCAATACTTTTTCTAAATGAAATAATGAAATAACTGGACTTTATGATTTTTTCATCTCCTAAACATATATTAGTATCTACCTACAGTGCAAACCACAAAACCTGCAGTTCAGCTCCACCCAGCTATGCCAAGAAGTTCCAGCAGAGGACTTGTTAATGATCTGCAGTGCTTTTTTTTTTTTTTTTTTTTTTTCCCCCCCAGATATTTCTCTGTGGAACATAATTCTCTTAATACTGTATTTTCTGTTTTCTAAATTCCTAGATCCATCTTCCCTTGTCTAAATTCAAGATTTATCATGCAACCTAGAAAAAAAAAGAAAAAAACAAAAACAAAAAACAGAAAAATTAAAAGATAATCTCTGTTCTGTCTTATTGCAGTTTCCTGCATTTGTTCTGATATGTTTGGATTATATCTTTTTTACCATAGAAATAGGCCAAAATGCTTATATCTCTTTCACTATAGAAACATACAATGAAGCAAAACTACAACACGTGTTTGCTGTGTTAACTACTCTTTACAGAAAATGAATTTAATAATGGCTCCTTGGGTTAGTGCATTTCTGGCATTCCGAAAAAAGAATTTTATCTGGCCCTCTACGAGGAGAAAAATATAATGTCAATTGCAGTTGACAAACCTATTCCACACTTGCTTTTCCCCTGTGAAACACTGTTTCTATTTAAAGATGAAAAGACAGGGTAGCAAATACAAAACATCACAATGAGGACTCGGTGATCTTGGAGGTCTTTTCCAACCTAGATGATTCTGTGATTCTGTGATTTTCAATATTCTATAAAAACCAAACACAATAGATAATGCTCAATTATAGTTTATTAGTTTATCTTTTTTTTTTCTTGCTGTATAGATTATTCAAAATCTTTAAATTTAAAAACATGAACTGACAGTGCATATTAAGTTGCCAAAAATATTAAAATCATCTATGTTTTGATGTACAAGCCATAGAAATTGTTAGTATTTTAGCTTAATCCAAAGAAAGTAAATAGCACATAAGCCTACTATATCTGTTACAAAATTTAGTTTTTTCACCAGGTATCATATTTATAACTCCAGATATGGAAACATTTTATGCAGTAGATGTGTGATGACAGTAAGAGCATTCAATTTGTCTGATTAATAAAGAACTTCAAATACATTAATTTCACTATGAAAGTAATTGAATCAGTTAGGCATTGGATTGGGATTCAACAGACTGAGGATTTCAGTTTGTTCTGTCACTAGATTGTTAATATGTCAAATCCTCCTTTATTTCTACTTATTTTTCATTGTTCTTTCTCCCCCCGTGCACACCTCCTCTTCCACCTCCCCTTTACTTCCTTTTATTCTTGTAATGCATATCTATGAATGTAAAATGCCATTTAAACACTAGCTATTGCTATTCTCAATGGCACTGCTATAACCTAACTACCATAAAGCATGTTGTTATTTTTCATTTCACAAACTTTTTAAAATATAAAGCCCAAATGTTTTCCAAAAGAAGATAAAAGTTATGTACACTAATCAATAAATCTTACTATAAGAGTTTAAATGCCTCAGTTCATATATTCTGCGTGAGGAAAATGAACAAACAAACAAAAACAAAAAACTCTTAATGAAAATATGTACCTTGACATTTTATCATCTTTAGTTGCCTCCTTTCTTTGAATTTCTTTGTCTGTAGATATATTGCATTTACCTGGTAAGGTTTTTATTGCAGGAGAACTGCATGGGTGGCCTCTGTGAGAAGAGTCCAGAAGCTACCCCAGGTTAGATAAGAGCCAGCTCCAGATGGCTCCAAAAGAGACCCCATGCTGCAGCAGGGGAAGAGAGTAATCATGAAAGAGAGGAAGAGATGAAGTGGTATGGACTGACTGCAATTCCCATTCCCTGTTCCTCTGCACTGCTAAAGGGGATGAAGTAGAAGAAAATGAATGGGGGAAAGGTGGTTTTAGTTTGCTCTTAGTTTCTCAGTGTACTGGTCTGTTAGTAATAGACAATAAGCTATATTAATCTCTCTACATTTAGTCCATTTTGCCCATGACAATAATTGGTGAGTGATCTGCTTGTCCTTATCTCAACCCTTGAGCCTTTTTCCATGGTATTTTCTCTCCCTCTTCCTTCAAAGAGGGCTGTGGGAGAGTGGTTGTAGTGGAGTTTAGCTGTTTAGTGAAACCATCACAGTAGAAAAAAGACCAGCAGTGACTATTATGTTATGTAGCATGACCTTTTGTAGATTCTAAATTAGTAACTTTCATAAAATTATTCTTGCATGGAGCCTGATAACTTGTATTTCACCAAAAGCATAGTCTACTACTTTCAAGACTTTGAGGAGACTGTGAAATAGAATGACCTTTGTTGCTAATAAGAGTTAAAGAACAACCACCCAGTTTTGACACTGATTAGCCACTGATTGTTATAATGCCTATCTCCTCCAGATTAAAACAACAACAGCAACAAACTTTGTCATTCTGAAATTAATATTTGTGAAAGTCCTTATGTCTATAATCACATTAACAGTCAATTTTTGATGAATACAGAGTATATTTAAATATACTGAGTATAATGAGTATAATTAAATCATACTCACTGAGCATAGTGAGTATAATTAAATTTGTTGTTTAAAGCACCTTTGCAAGACAGCTCTGTGAGTTTGTTTTACACCATCTTCAATTTTTAAAGTATTGCACTTTTCAGTAGGAATGCTAGAACTGCATACAGTGACCAGTTCCAGTCTTATTACCATTGCATAGAGAGGTAAGCTTATCTCCCTAGCTTGTTTATCCTGTTAAAAGCATTTAAAGAAAACTGAAAGAACTCATACATACTCAAATGAAGTGGCTACCCAAGGAGATAAATGATAGTTGTATATTAAATTATAAATCTTCAGGGATAACTTATAATGATTTGATTAAGTTAATGTAGCCTGCATGAAAATAGTCAGAGATAACCTCAATTCAGAGAATGAGTGTTTAGCAGGTGCTAGGAAAAGAATAAACATTCCAATTTTCATCTTTCCTTTAATCCATGGCATTTCTACAGTATCTACCGGACTCTAATTTCTTCAGAGAATGAACTGTCTTACTAAGTCTAACTAACTCTGTTTTAATCTGTATTACTGTATGAAGATTTAAAATCGTACAAATGTAGGTTTTCTTTAATGACAATCTGTTAGATTTCATAGTAAGAATATCAGAATGAGGAAAAATGACTGAATTTCATACATACAAGATTCTGAAGAGGGAAGATGTCATTTTCAGTGATGATTTTAATGGCATGATGATATTAATGAAGTGGTTGCAATATAAAGAACTACAGGTTCCAAATTTGAATGGAACTCATAAAGGAAATGTTTCAAATACTCACTAAGCAGGGAACAGCAACTGAGTTTATGAATATAATCATCGGCTATATAATTTAGTCAAGGTGTTTACATAGAATACCTAGAATCTCCAAAATAGTGCCGGTGCTTTTCGCTGGTGCCTCTATGGTACCCTCATGTCTTTGATTACACATTTAAGATTCTGAGTTTTGCTTGTGAGGCATGAAACAGAAAGAAACTCAATCTGAATGCATGTTTTAAATGTAGAACTGAAGGCATATTGCAACATCTGTGACTAAAACGTGTTATGTAGATGGAAATCCAGTGTATTGGGTTTTTGATGTTATTGTTGCTTTTTTTTTTTTTTCTCAAGATTATGGTTTCCTTTCCACTAATGTTATATCTGAACAATAACAACAAAAAATTAACATTGTATTTAACATGTGCATGAAAGCAGATTTAAAAGTACAGTAAATAGACCATTGTTTTTCCATGCACTCTTATACCAAACTAAAAAAAGGATTTGGTTTGTTTTAATTGCTCAAAAACTTGTTTGAAGTGTTTTTTGTTGTTGTTGTTTTTGTTTTTTTCACCAGTTAGTTTTATATTTTCATTTCAATACTATTAGTAGGCGTCCAGGAGGGGACACAACACTAGCATGTCTGGTAATATGCAGGGTAAAATAGCTCACAATATACATTTTAAACAACTGTGTCCTATAGAATTAAGATATTCAATAACTAAACAAGGGCAATTAAAATGAAAGAAAAGTAACTGTCAAACGGTGTCGTATTTATTGATTATATCATCACCTATTTCTTTTCCTCATAATGGCTTTTTATAAAGCTAAATGAAGTAGACAGGGTCTACTGTAGCAAAACTATATCAGTGCACACAAGCAGGGTCATATTGTATCTGAGAAAAAGGCAGATGCAATGCCAGAGTGTATGGCTGTTAGTTCTTTATATATACAAAAATACAACTTTTTTCAAGGAACTACTGAGGCTTTTTGCTGAATTTTGGTTTGAATTTAGTCCACCTATTTTCAAGATAGATGAATTTGAGACAAAAGAGGCACAGAGAATTATTAGGGAAATATGGAATCTTCCCATGAGAAATAATTGAAAATGCTTGACTTGTTTAGGCTAGCACACTGCAAGCTTGTGAAGGATATGATTTTGCTCTATAAATATATGGGAGAAGAGTTGAATATAGACGAGAGGAAAATTGTTCTGAGATTGACAGAAGTTTTAGTTGAAGAAAAAGAAAAAATGTATGAAGATTATGCTTAACACAGGATTTCGGTTACCCTTCATTATTCTCTATGGTTCTCTCTTATAGAGACAGTGCCTGATAAAATACACAGTCTTTTCAATGCTACGGCTTTCATAGCTTTAATCAAAACAGTCAAGGAATTTTGTTTTAACAATTTCTTTAGTTTTTGACCTCCTCCCCTAACTTATAGCCACCGTCCTCTTTTCTGTAGAATTCCACAGTTCTTCTCATCTCAATCTATATCCTCTTTCCTTTTATTTTTATTTATTTTATTTTTATTTTTTTCTCTTCTGTACTCAGCATGTATCAAATGCCCACAAATTCCCATTTTAGATTCTGTTCCCTGTCTTTTTCCATCCAGACATCAGTGCTTCCTGCTGATGCTCCAGTATCCTTTTCTTCTCTGCTCCTACCCATTTCCTATTTCCTGTTCCTCTCTCTCCGGTATAATTGTACTACATGGATTGTGTAATATACTTCCTCACACTCCTGCTGTTCAACTTTCAGATTTCAGTATTACCAAGCTTCTGTTCACTCCTTTTTTCTCCCTAATTCCCTCGCAAGTAGTCACCAGACATGTGAAGGGTGACTGAGAATATAATAGATGACCTTTTTCTGCTTTTTCATGTGCAAAGTGCCATAAACAGCACTGAAAGTGCTACCTTCATCTCTGAAAAACCTAGTTCAAAAGAATTCTTTAGATGATTTAGCTGCAAAACTCTAAAAATACTATGAACATATATGAATTTCTATGTGTTTCTTTCAGGTTTTTGATGAGTACACTTTGGGTAGCACTAAAGAAGTTTTTCACTGGTACAAACTAAATTTGCCTTGATGCCAATGCTGAGCATTTTCCTGATTTTTCTTTGTTGCTCGGAGAATAAAAGCCAGGATTCCTTCAGAAAGCAATATAACAATTCCCTCCACTTTTTAAATACTTCTAAAGCAATTTTCCTGAATCTTGCCCTAGAAATAGAAAATCATTTTATTTTCACAAAATTAACATTGGGAAAGACACCCAAATGGGAAAATATGTGCAGTACGGTGAAAGCATTGGTGATTTTAGTGTAGAGCATGAGCTTATGAGGGAACAAGAAGTTTCAGGAAATTGGGAGTACAATCACCATTACCAGCAACTCTCATCAACAACTACAGTTATAATAGTAGTAGTCTGCTTAAAGTGATGAATACTTTCTAAGTGACTCTCAAAACTATTAAGCTGTACTATGTACCAACAGTTTTTTTTTATTTTATTTTTTTCCCTTTCTGGTGGACTGTGACTAACATAGGTAAAGAGTTTAGACTGAAAAGTTTCCTTTAAGAACTTGTAGGAGGGGAGGGAGGGAAGGATGTGTTAAAGTGTATCAAGCACTAGCAAAAGTCATTCTTCTTTTTTTTTTTTTTTTAATAGAATTTGTAACTGTTCTCAGAAGAGAGATTTTCTGTGTCTAGTTGAACAGAAAAGATAAGTACTATACTATACTAAAATGTGAGCCACAGTACATAGTATTACTTCCATTTATCAATTATTATAGACAAGGAAAATGTTAATTTATACAGCATTTTAGTGGAAGAAAAGATAGGGAATCAATAATCAATTTATCTTTGAAGAAATGCTAATATTTATTATATGTAAATTCACTCCAATAATTGGCCAAATTCACATGTATCTTACTTTGACACCTACAGTATATGAGATACTTTAAGAAAATATCAGCAGTTTGTTAAATGAAAGATATTTTAATTACTGTAACTGGCACAGAAGTCCCCGCTTTAAAATGTCAATTCTAGTCTTGACCTCAGCAGGAAGATACAACTTACATTGATTATGTGGAAATGTATAGGAAGCAACAGTAATTACACTGATTTGCATACCTAAATTAACATAATTGTTTTTAAATACTAACTGTTTAAAATCCCAAGTGAGTTTTGGACTGTGATTGTAATGAGTGTGCGTTACAGGAAAAGACAACGGTTCAGCTTCCCCAGTGATCCATCTAACTAAGGATATAATTTTAATTTTGCACTTAATTACTGTTTAAAGGATATATCACACAAGTGTCATTGTACATCTCTGGTTCTCTGAGGTTTAGGGAGATTTTATACCAATAGTAACAAAACACCATCTAAATCTTTGCATACCTGCTTCCTGATACAAAGCAGTTTATGTTTAGGAGTAAACACTGTATTTTAATTATTGTTCGAATGATAGAGAGATTTTGACAAGAACTGTTTTGAATATGTGTTAATCTATTGGTTGGATTCACCTCACCTAACTTCATATATCTGCATCTGATCTTTCTCCCCTGAGCTTTCTTGGTAGTTAGTAGGGAGAACCACAGAGGGCTGGAGATTTCATATAATTTGAGAGAAAATGTGTAAAATAAGCAATTGTTCCAGAAGTACCTGTCTTTCTCCATTGACAGAGCCTCAAAGGATTTGCTCAGATGAAGAAATCTGTCATGTAATTGTTTTTATTTAATTGGATGAATCCTACTTTATATTCCCAAACACTGTCCAGCATATCTGACTACTATGCATAAGATGCTTTCTTTCCCAGCAAATCTCTAGAGTCCAAAGCTAACTGAGTAAACATACAGAAAATACTTACAAAATACTAACAGAAAAGATGTGTGTATTTATGTATATTAGCCGGTAATGCAAAAGCAGATACTAGCAAATACTCTGTGATAAATGCTATTACTACACACTACTACAGAGATTCAGTCTCAGTACCAACTGTTGACTACAATCACTTCTGTCTGATGTTAATGTTCTGCTATTGGGTGTTGGTGTCTGCATTTCACTGTGGATGTTTGTGTTTTCTTAGCCAAGAAAATATGAGAACATATTTGGTGTTGTTATGTCTTTTTAACTGGGGAAAAAAAAAAGAAAAAGTCTGTAAAATGATATGCAGATCATTGATATTGTTTAAGGAAATTTATTGAGATTCTTTATTAAGGTGTATGACTTTTTATTATGGTGTATGTAGTCATATGGTTTGAATTTTTGGGTAGACCTGTGTGGTGCCAGGAGCTGGACTTGATGATCCTTACGGGTCCCTTCCAACTCATGACATTCTATGATTCTATATTTCTATGTGTACAAATTTTTACTATGGGTATGACAGTGGGTCCTGTAAAAAATCTGCCAAATCACTTTGAAAATAAAACTTTCAGTTTTTACTGACTATATAAATAAGATGTATGTAGTTATTACATTGGTAGTATAAAATAATATAATAGTACTTACAAGAATATCCTCACCAAGATAGCATTCTGAATGGGGCCAACTTGCACAAACTAAAAGCATTGTTTTTTCATTAAAATATTTTGGGTGCTATCTGTTATCTAAAATTGTGATTAAGTAGACTAAGTTTATCAGGAAACTGAAAATAAAGAAAACTTGATTTTGGTCTCTAAACCCATTTGCTCATTCCTTCATTAAATTAGCACAAAATACATTAGTTTGTTGTTGTTTATTTTTATCCAGTAACCCTCATCTTTATTCATCTATGCATATATGTTTTTTATTATTAAAAACTCTGTAGCTTATTAAAAAGTACTTACAGTATAATGAATATTTGAGGTTATCCAAAAACTGCTCTATGTCTTTGATCCTATTTTCTCATTAAGTACAGAAGTACAGTTTTTTACATCTCCACAGAGAAATTTGCTGCAGTTTGTCACCTTGTTGTACACATTGTGCTCACCAATACAGTATTCTTTCTTCCTTCTTCAAGTTTGTAAAACATCTTAGAGTTAAATGGTAATTATAGAAATAAGAAATATATCTGTATTATCTGTCAGAAAATAAGATTTTTGCACTTACAGTTGGGAAAAGACAAATTATCTTCCTTCTCTGTTAAGAATCTGGGGAAAATGTATGTTTAGAGGAGACTATATAACCACTAAGAAAATGGGACATAATCTACTGTCCCAGCAAATGTATGTGGTGAAATATTTGGTAGAAATCATTAATGAGGGATTTTTTTTTTTTTTTTGGTTTTGGTTTACCTAAACTCAGTACTATCCTATATTAATTGACATTTTTATACTCTTTTAATGTTCTAAAAAGCCCTGAATGCTGAATCCCTTACTTGTTTTTGGTGAAGCCTAAGAATGCCAGAGTGTAAAGTATTACAGTACAGAATAATGGCAGTGAGTGCTTTTTTAAGGAAGCAAAAGACAAAATTTTCATATGTCAATAGCTTAAATAGAATTAATAATAAAATAATAACTAAATATAATACTGAAATACATCCAAAGACTCAAGAGTCCTTTCACATGTAGCGTTTATTTATTTTTAGGTTTTGAAACAATTAACAGCACAAAAATGAATAAATAAATAAATAAAAAAATCAGAGGGTATTTAAATGAAAAATATTAAAAAGTATAGTTTTCCCCTAATAAGTCTTATAGAACCTTATCCAAAGCTATTCTCAAATTAGAAACTGTATGGACAGTCTGAGGCCAAGGACCAAAACTCTTCATTGTGTATTACTGGGCATGTTGTCTGGATCCACTGAGATGTCTTATTTCTGACTGCTTATAGAATATTCTGTTCATAAGTAGTTACAGTCATTCGAGATCCATCCACATCCCAGTTATATGAACTGCAGGGATGGCTACCAAGAGCCTTTTGGCTAGTGTAGCTCCTCTGAATTTGACAGCAACATCAGTATTCAGGTACAGTTAAGCTTTTATTTTCTCAGTAGTCTGCAAGGCAGTTTATCGCAAGGCACACGAAATATCTTTATAAAGTTAAAATCTTTATTTGAAAAGTAAGAATGAAAGTTGCTTAAATCCAGAGGATTTAACAGAAGTGTTTCTTGAAGTGCTCTAAAAGAATTATGATAAGTTGTCTTTAGAGTGAAGAATCTCTGTGACAAACGAAGTGAGTTTCCTAGAAAAAGATTAAATGCCACATATCTTAGTTTCCCTTTCATCTTACTGCTTTAGTTAGTTCATGATAGAGTTTGAACATTACTGGCTAGAGTGTTTCTAAATAGTTGTAACGTCACCAATAGTTATTGTGTTTTGTTTTGTTTTGTTTTGTGTAGGAACATTTTTTTTTTTTTAGGTGTATATCCATTATAGATATCATGCATAGCAAATTAAAGGTAGCAGTTTGATTCTCAATGATTAGAAGGATTAACAATAATAAGACAATCATTTATCTTTATACTATAGAAGATGGATTTGACAAGCTTGAAAACGTTTTGGCAGTTTATTATCAAAAGTCCTTCGTAAAGAAAACCAAATCTCACTTTTACACTTGATGCTGTAGACAGGTTTTTTGACATAGGTCTAGTAGTATAGAAAAAAAGTCGCCAGCTCTTAGTTTTTAAATGATATTAAAATTTCCATAGTAATATTAAATATTGGAACCTATTTTTAAATAATACTAAATATTCCATGGCCAAATACATACTATTTTGGTAGAATGTGTTTCAGCAAAATTTCCCTCTCATCTCCAGAAAATTTAAGCTTACTTAGTCTTTTGAATATTCAGCTGACAAAAGTGTTGACACTGTCAGGGATGATTTTCTAAATGAGAGAAAACCAAGATGCTGGACTAAAAAGTTTTTTAAAATTAAAAGTCAAGATTGAAAATGCCTCTCATTTAATGAAAACAGCCATGAAGAGAAAATATGCAATTTTATTTATTGTAATTGAAAACACCCAACATGTAGTTAGAACTAGAAATCAAAGACAACTATTCTAATTGATTTCAGGATTTTATATATACACGATATATTTATTTTTGTATATTTTAGAAAATTTCTTAGCTTTAACTTCTCAAGAATGTGATGCAAAATGGTCTTTAACTTCAAATGAAAATTAATTTATGATTAGTGAAATGAAAAAAAATATGTTCAGATTTGGATTTAAAGTCTAATTCTTCTTTATAGACCTTTATAGCTTTGAAATGATAATGTATAATCCCGATACTGTCTTCAGAGGATTTCCATTGTTTCAAGAGGATATGAATTCTCTCCTGAAGCTGTAGTTCCATTTTATCTTTCACTATCATCACAGTAACAATGACTTCTCTTTTAGTGCAAACATTATTTGATAATTATAACAGAAAAAAAAAAGAAAAATCAATTCATTATACCTAACTAATATACTTCTAACTGAATAATTTAATATTTTAAACAAATTTTCTTACAGATAGATTTCTGCAACATAACAGGATAGCAGGTAAATTAAAAGACTTTAATATCCTTTCTTTAGTTCTGAACCCCAGTTTAGGCCATGTAAACGTCTTTGAATTTAATAATTTCCATATTTCAAATACTGTCCTAGTTTGAAAGATGTTATAATTGAGAACAATGAACTACTAATTATGGCTTATTCTCTTTTTTCTCTTTTGTCTTTTGTTCAATCATATACTCTTTTTGTATTCACTGCATAAAGCATTGTATCAAATTGTATCCTGTCAATGACAACAGACTTATCTTTTTAATTCCTCTCTTCGGCTAATAACCCCTTGATTCATAGACATCTGTTCTGCTATACTGTATTCTCTGACTATTTCTCAAAAAAAAAATATTTCTTATTTCTTATTTTCTTCTATAGCTTGAGAACTTACTCTATCCTTTTCTTATTCTTTTTTTTTTTTTTTTTAGTTTAAATTTTATGTCTTATTCTGTCTCAGAGTAAATGCTCTCTATATTGCTTGTGACAACTGGGCAAAAGTTAATACCTTCTTTATTTCTTTATTTTTTTTTTCTTAGTACTTCCCGTTTCACTAATTTTTGCTTTTTAAAAACATTTCGAAGATTTTCAGTCAACATCCAGTGAGAGCTGCCAGTGCAAAGAGAAGAATTTTCATTGGTGCCAATGATGCACAGATTTTATGTAACAAAACCAGAGGAGAATGATTTCAGATCAGCCTTATGTTCTGAATGAAGAAATCAGAAAATGCACAACTGACTAATGCTTCCAGATAATATCTTAATGGAAAAATAGAAGCCAGTGACAATGAAAAATATAAAGATTTCATGATTATTTAAAAAGATTAACGTAATTTTCTATGGCAATGAACCAATGTAGTAGAATGAACTTTAGCATATAGGGGAAAATTACAAGATGCTTCTTTTATGGCATCAACTGGAAGTGAGCAGTGTCAATTTCACAAAATATTCTCTTTATAAATACTGACTATAACAATCTGATATGGTGCAGAAACATTCATAGCCTGCTCCTTACAAAATATACTTTTAAAAAGCAGAATCCTTAACTTCATTATGAAAAAGTATACATAATGCTGGAAATTTTGTTTTAAAACATTTAAAATTTTATGTTTTTCACTAGTTAGGTTAGAATGAAAATGAGATTTTGGGTTCAGGTAATTTTAGATTATCAGCACCTGTATCTAATTTTGGCAAGTAAAAATGAATAAGTCAGATTTTTGCTGGGGGATTCTGTGAAAGAATAAATAAACTAAATGTGTGATTAAAACTTATTTGCAATGTTTTCCAGCATTGGCATCAAGGAGAGTATAGAACAGAGAAGTGATTCTATACTTTTTCTGTAGAAGGTGTCTGGAATATCAGGTCATACGGAAAAATTAGGGGGTTGTTCTTGCAACAAGCAACAGATAGGAAGAAGCCCTACCACTGGAAAAGTGCCCTAGTGATGGAAGACCCATCAGATGATTTCCATTCAGTTCTCATTTTCTCAGTAGCCAGCTAGAGTTGAAGTAAACATGAAAAAAGAAAAAAAAAAGGTAAAAAACAGAGTTTGTCAAGCATTTATTTATCTGTATTTATTTATTTATATTTTCTCTCACAAAATTTGGTACAAAACAAAACATTTTTTCTTGTTTTTGTAATAGAAAGTTAAGAGTCTCAGTACTTGGTGAATTAGATATCTGCATAGAAAAGAGACATCAGTCATTTGTTCAAAGCAAAGTAAAAGCCACATTTATATATATATACATATATATAAATAAGTGATATATATATATATCACTTTCTTTGTGTATTTTCCCAATACTGATTGCACATTAAATACTTTTCATTAAACAATAGATATTGAGAAAGCATTATAATTTAGGAAGAGAGTAGTTGGCTTCCTTGTTTCTCTATTATATTGTCTGTTCTTCCATTGTTAAAAATGGACTTGCCGTAATGACAGACTTAATCTCTTTTTAGACACTAGGCCTGTAAGAATGGATCCCAGCTGAGAAGAGTAGGATTCTTGAAGGAAGGCCTGTGATGCAGCCCAATTCAAATTGCCTCATAGTTTTACAATTTTCTTTAACATTTTCACTGTTAGGAAAACACTGTTACAGTAATATTTAGTGACATTGGAATTTCAGGAGACAGCGGCAAGGACTTTAAAAATACTACAGCCACTACAGAGATAAAGGTCTACCAGCTTAATTTAGAAAATAAATAAATAAATAAATAATGAAATCCCATAATGTGTCCATTAATTGTAAGCTCTTCTAAATTGGGATCTTAGAAAAACATTTAAAACACATGTCCCCATGTTTGTTACTATAATGTAGAAAAACTCTTCCCAGTTGTCATCAGGAGACACTTTTCCAATAAACAATTTTATCCATATCTTAAAATTTTCCTTCTAGAAATACTTCAAAACACTGAAGTCTTGCTAAGATGGAGCATGCAATGTATTTGCTGCCTAAATCTGATTATCTCAGATGCAGAATTGAACTGAAAACCGAATGAGGTTGCAGATACTGTTTTCTTTTTAACAGGAATAGAAATGATTCTGCTGCTTTCCTCTTTCTTAATCACTTGATCATGCAACATCTTGGCAGGTATCTTCCTCAGGATTAAAAGCACTTGGGTTTAATCCTCCCTTTGCACAGGGAAGAATATTGTTCCATTTTAAAAGAGAGCTCTCACCACCTAGCTCACTGTTTAGATAGCACAGATGAAAAAAATCAGCATTATACAGCCTCAGACAGAAAGTAGGCATAGTAGATCATAGTGTTTGGTTGTAACATGATGTTCATTGGTTCAAATTCTGACTCCACTTCATTGCACAGGGTGGTGCTTGAGCTTGAAGCATCCCCATGTGCCATGGGAGATGTGCCTCAAGATCTCCATCCCACAGCCTTGAGACTGACCGCTGTGATGGTGCGTGCTGGGCCCAGGCGGTGCCCAGGTAGTGGCAGGGTGCTGCAGGGTTGCTGCATGAGGCAATGCCGAGGCTGCCCCATGCCAGCCCCAGCCAGTGCCAGCCAGCTCCAACAGCCCCACTGCAGCTCACTGCAGGCCCTGCAGCCACCCTGGACCAACATAAGAAAGGGCAAAACTTCTGGATACCAGTGAGGAGTGATGAAAAAGCACAGGAATGAGATACAGCCCTGTAAGCACCAAGGTTGGAGCAGGCAAAGAGGCAGGCAGTGCTCCAGGTGCTGGAGCAGAGATTTCCCTACAGCCTGTGGGGAATTGGCAATCAATTAAATTAATCTTCCCCAAGTCCTGTCTACTTTGTTTTACACTAACTGGTAAGTGATGTCCCTCTCTTTATTTTGACCCAGGAGCTTTTCCATCCTATTTTCTGCCCCTATCCTGTTGAGGGTGGGGAGTGAGAAAGTGACTGACTGGGCATGTGGCCACTGGGCAAGATCAACCCACTGCTGCATAGATTCAGGGAGATGGAAAACATGAGCTGAAGTCCTAGAGGCAGAAAAGGAATGTGATACAGTTCTCTCACCATATAAGCTGTCTCTAAGCATTTCTGCAAGATCTCACTCCTATGTAGAGACTGAAACAAAAATGGTCCAGTTCCTCCTCTTTCTAGATTGAAAAAACATCCCTTTTCAGGTTTTGAGAGAAAGGCCATGTGCACTTAGTTTTCGGAGAATCTTCCAAAAAAAAAAAAAGTGAAAGATATATTTTTGAACAATCTCTGGTCCTTACGCCTGTGTACTTGAAGAATCTTGTTATATCCCTTTCTATTTAACTGTTCCCATACTCATGGTCCCAATTCTACTACAAAAGCCACATTGATGGGAGTAAATAGAAGAATCATATTTCCCAGAATGAATTGAAGGCATACTGTAAATACACTGTGAATAAATCCAGAGTTAGTATTTACCATAGGCACTAAGAGGTGCTAGGTAACGAAAATTTCATAATACAACATATGTTTTTCCTTTAACTTAAAAAGCAGTATTTCATTTAAAAAAAGAAAAAAAAAAAAGTATAGAATCACTTATCTGGCTGTGTTTTCATACTGTAACATAGACTTAAAAGTCTGCATATTTAAGCAAAACTGTCCAAGTCAAAATCCCAGGATTTAAACAGAACACAAGAAAGATCTCTTCTGATGCATTATAGGATTAAATTTGCCTGTTTCTTGCTGTAATACATTAGTACTTTATAGTCACTCTGGGATGAAGCAATATATTAGATTCTTCATCTGTCAATTCTACATGATGAGTACCCATCATAGATCAGAAATTCTTGTTATTAGTTCTAGTGCATAAATATATGCCCCTGGGTATTACATTTTATATCACTTATGTTATCGCAGGATTCAAGGTCGTTCCTACCTTCCTATACTCTGATCGTGTTGTGTATTGATGATGCTTCCTATTGGCATATTTTACCACTGCATGTCTGGGGTATGAGGTGGGTTGAACAAGAGAGCAATTAGACAAACACTTACATACTTATTTTTTAGCTTAAGGACACTAATGAAAATATCAAATAATGTTAATCACAGGGTAACTTTGGGGGAAATATGGTAATAATTTCTGTCTTCTATGACAGTTTTCCTTCAGTACAGCTTACTGGCACTTTTTGCTAGCTCCTTCTCTGAATTCATATCAATTTCTGTTTTCTCCACTTTGTTGTATAAGTTATATAACATCATATATGAATTACAGACATTCAGATAGATTAGACAAGCAGAATTTTCTATTTCTTGAAAAAAAAAACAACAAACACACAACCACTTTCAAAAAAGGTTTTGCAATATCCTAGCATGTTAGCTTTTGTTTAATCTTTGTAAAACAAATGCATTTTTTTTCACAATTTCCTACATTTTTCCTTTGTTTTTCTATTTTTATTTCTCTGTAAAGTTGTTTGAAATCACATAATTCTGAGATTAAGTTAATGTTCCTTTAATTTCTTCCCTATCTTAAGCTCCTCTCCTTTCCAAAACAAACAACAACAAAAACCCTGAGATGTTAACTTTGCAATCTTACATCAAAATTCTTCTTTGACTACATTACATGCTTGCTCGGCATGCCAAAATTCAGTTGTTTGAGCTTCTTTCTCAACTTGAATGTGTTAACTCCAGGCGTTCATTCACTATCCATGCCACACTAGTTATCTTTAAAACTTTCCATCCTAACACGTAGGTCCGTAGCATTTTCATTACATTATTTTTATTTACAATTTATTAAATTTGCATTCCTTACTTAAAATGTATTTACATTACAGAATCACAGAATCACAGAATCGTCTAGGTTGGAAGAGACCTCCAAGATCACCTAGTCCAACCTCTGACCTAACACTAACAAGCCCTTCGCTAAACCACATCACTAAACTCTATGTCTAAACATCTCTTAAAGACCTCCAGGGATGGTGACTCAACCACTTGCCTGGGCAGCCTATTCCAGTGCCTAACAACCCTTTCAGTAAAGAAGTTCTTCCTAATATCCAACCTAAACCTCCCCTGGCTCAACTTTAGCCCATTCCCCCTCATCCTGTCACCAGGCACGTGGGAGAATAGACCAACCCCCACCTTGCTAGAGTCTCCTTTAAGGTACCTGTACAGTGTGATAAGGTCACCCCTGAGCCTCCTCTTCTCCAGGCTGAACAATCCCAGCTTCCTGAGCCGCTCCTTGTAAGACTTGTTCTCCAGACCCCTCACCAGCTTCGTTGCCCTTCTCTGGACTCTCTCGAGCACCTCAATGTCCTTCTTGTAGTGAGGGGCCCAAAACCAAACACAGTACTCGAGGTGCGGCCTCACCGGAGCTGAGTACAGGGGGACAATCACTTCCCTAGCCCTGCTGGCCACACTGTTTCTGATACTAGCCAGGATGCTGTTGGCCTTCTTGGCCACCTGACCACACTGCTGGCTCACATTCAGCCAACTATCAACCAATACTCCCAGGTCCTTCTCTGCCAGGCAGCTTTCTAACCACTCATCTCCCAGCCTTTGTGTGTCTTTGTTTTCATCTCTACAGAAGATTTTAAAACTAATCAAGAGCCCAAAGTATGAAAAAAATCTCTACAATTTCTGATTTTTATTTTTTTTTAGTTTAGTAAAGAATGTAACAACATAAAAATATATAGTTTCCCAAGCAACAAGAATGAATACTTAAACACATTTTTTTTTTTCTAATATAGTTGTCTATACCGCATATGCTAAGGGATGTTTTGCAAAGCAGCATATCTAGAGCCCGGTTCACAAGAAGTCATTTTGGTGGTGTATAATCTGAAGCTATTTAGGATCACTAATGTAGGATCACTAAATGTTATTTAAAAGCAAAAGTAAATTCTAAAAATCTGCCTGGTGTCAACAGATGACCCAAACAAATTGGTAATGCTGATAGAGAGTAGAACTTCAGAAAGCCAAAGCTGAAGCAATGTCCCCCTTGCCACCTGAATTCAAATTCTAACTGCATAGTATTTGGAATGACTAAACTAGTTATATATAGACCTAAATTTATGAATGACTTAATTGTGAATTAAGCTCACTTCTGCAATGTGAAGCACAAAGTCTATGTACCGATTAAATCCTATTCAGTAGCTTAACTGCTGTTTGTCAAAAAAAAAAAAAGACATTTAAGAAGTTTTTTGTTGCTGTTGTTTTGTTTGTTTGATTGATTCTTTGTGGCAGATGTTCTTGTGATTTCAATCACACAAGAACAATTTCCTCTTGTCACTTGCACAATTACACTGAAGTCATACACCCAATGATTACAACTTGCTTGTCAAATACTGTTCAACTTGTCTGTTTTTCATAGCTTACAGTTTATCCCTCTTCTTTAATTTTAGTAAGTGCTGTGATCTACTGTTCAATATTTTGACCCTTGCTATAAAAATTGTTTTGTCTACAACTTCCTCGCGAGGGGGAATGGAGAGGCAGGTGACCTATTCTCCGTTATCACCAGTGACAGGACCTGCAGGAACAGTGTTAAGCTGAGGCAGGGGAAGTTTAGGCTGGGCATCACGAAGAGGTTCTTCACCGAAAGGGTGGTTGCACACTGGAACAGGCTCCCCAGTGAAGCAGTCACTGCACCAAGCCTGTCTGAATTTAAAAAGAAATTGGACTGTGCACTTAGTCACATGGTCTAAACTTTTGGGCAGACCTGTGCAGTGCCAGGAGTTGGACTTGATGATCCTTATAGGTCCCTTCCAACTTGGGATATTCTATGATTCTGTGATTCTATGATTCTTATAGTCACTGCCTTAATTATCACAAAGTGGGTGAGAGCCCAGCTCAGAGAGAAAGTTGAAGTGGCCAATAACTCCCAACAATCTTTTGTTTACGATTATGTTTATTTTTTCTAATGTTTGTGAATATTGCTAATAAAAGTGATATTAACTCAGACTAAAAGTGGAGTGGGTTTTTAAAACAAGTTCTGGGATATCAGACATACTACTTCAGATTTAATTATTTGACATGAAACTGGTTTATATCTGCAGCCTGCTCTGCTTTACCTTCTAAGTCAAGATGTTTCAAACCATACTGAAGGTCATGCATGAAAACAAATATGAAACAGACCAGAGAACAGTCATATTAAAAATGGTAAAATTTGGTCAGCTAAGACAAAATCTGGATTTGTCTCAGTGATGATAAAGTAGGGATGTTTTTTTGGTGGTGGTGGTGATAATTTTTTTTTTTTACACTTAAAAAGCAAACTATAATGATTGGAAAAAATGGTATTTAGATAAATGGAACTACACAGATAAAAATTAGAGAAACTATCTGAATTTTCTTCAGTTCTATGGTATAGATCAAAACAATCAAATACCTATTAAATGGTCATCTCTTTTTTGAAGTGATGCTTTGGAAGAATGTCTCAAATGTCTTAACTCAAACACAATGGAATCTGTCTCTTTCTGTGAAAGAGAAAATACTGGGAATGTCGGTAACAATTATGATCTTCCACATCCTGAAACATCCAGAAGCTATCTGGGAGGGGGGTGGAATATACATAAATATGGACATAGGGGAAAGGTCTTCAGTTTTCTCCGTTTTCCAAACAGGGCAAAACTGGAACATACGAAATCTTTGAATGACCCAGACTAGGAGAATATTTTATGCCCATCTGTATTGCTTTTGTCTCTCTGTCTCTTGCTCTCTCACTCCGTAACTCACTCTCATAGAGCTACCATTCAAAATGTCATGTTTAGTCTGAGAGAGGTCATAACTTAAATGCAGTGAAAAAAGGTCAGTTTCAACTTTCCTTAAATTGCATATAGGACTTCCAATATCACTTCTATCAGGTAGTAATAGAATAAGGGAATATTTCTGGTTAACATTCTTAGTCTACTACCACCCAAATTGTTTTAAGACTTGGTAATGTTTTTGTTTGTGACACCCATAAGTAACATCTATAATGGAGTTGAAAGGACCTAGTCTAAAGAAGTGACATCTTATGTTCCAAAAAGCCTCAACAAAAATAAAATTTTTGAAAGCACATCTATTTGATTGTGTAATTATTTTCTTACTGACAATCATGTATGTGAGAAAATAATAGTTTTTCATTCTATTGATGACAATCTATTCTGGAAATTTCAAACCAGACCATGCTTTTTGGCACTGTATAAGCAGACTGCTATTGCATTATCATGGAATGGGAGAGATAAAACAGTCATTGACATGGAGACAGGTTAGAACGGTTTGAAACTCTTTTAAGGTGTTCTCAACAATCAGTAGCAGTTTTCTGGTTGTATGTTTCCAGAATAAGTTAATAAAATGCAATATACATCCTATTTATTCTTTACATTTACACAGGACTATAATCATTATAATATTTTTTTTTTTGTGGCTCTATTTGCCAAGACAAATAGTATCACTTTAGTCAAGCAGTTCAAAAAGAAAAATAAAATGCATTTTAAATAACATTCCTTTTTAAATGGAGAGCATGCCTACTGGAGAGGTGCCAGCAGTGAGAGCAGGGATGAGTTATAAACAGTCAATAAAGACTACAGGGTAAGAACCTGTCCAGGAAGAAAGCAGGTAAAGGAAGCTCTGAAAGAGCCACAAGGAGTAACAGTTGGGAAATAATAATAATAATAAAGCAGGGAATTTAAAGATCCAGAGCAGCTGGCTACAAATCCATTTTTGCTTGTCACATTCCATTTTAACTACAGCAGTGTTAAACATCTGGTCATAAAACAGTATGTTCTTAATAAGCACTTTTCAGCTTACAAGGATTGCCACAAGTATGTGTTACTTTATGACATCTGATGAAGTAAAAGCATAATTTATTTTGACATATGTTATTGACATAAAATATTTGTTCCTACAAAGTAGTTACTGATATAAATTTTATTTATTGAATTAAAAGTCTTCAAACAAGGTCAAAGCTTTCATTGTCATCAAAAAAGTACTTGTAACCTATGTAACCAATGTACCTATTATGAAGAAGTATTTACACAAATATGGTCCCAAGGAGCTCTCATTTGTAATGGTAAAAATAGATGTTTCAAGGGCCAAAGTCCTTTTCACAACCTGAATTGAATCTGAAGAGGACATGAAAATTATCACAAGCATCACCTCCTCTAGGACTTGTCTTCAGACTTGTGTTTAATTGAGATTGCAAGGCAAATATTAATTAAAAACAAACACATACACAAACAAAACACCCACAATTTGTTAAAATTTACAAATCAGAAAGAAAAGACTGCAAGCATTCTTCTCCACACTGCAGCATAGTATGTGCTGCATGTGTTTTCAGTCTATTGGAAGTTAACAAGTAAGCTTTTTATTAAAGATATCAAAATTCTCCACAATGGTATTTTTTTTTTATGAGCACTATTTATGCTTAAGTTTTTTGTTTGTTTTTTTTTGCTACTAATGTGCTATAAATGCAAGTGTTACTGTCAACTGTAAGTGAGAGAAAGCAAGCCTCGGTAAATTAAATAGTGTACAGGTAACTAGATTGCCATGAAATGTCCTTGAAGAAGTGGATAGAGCTATCTTTCTGAAGAGGACTACTGAAGACAGCACTGGGACATTAACTTTTAATGATCAGTAACCACAGTGGTGAGAAGAGTTTTCATTTTTTGTAGTGCAGATTTCAGACAGAAGTTCCCAAGGAATACTGCCTATCGGTCCTCTTATTCTTACTGGTATAAACCATGTCTTATAATATTGATCAAATGAGCATAAGAACTCTGAATGCTGTAAACTAATTCTGGATTAGTTTACTAATCCAACTAATAGCTGAACTGCTTAGTTGGAAATTGTTTACAAGGGTTGCTTGATTCTCCTCTTGATTCATTGCTCTCCTTTCAAACTAAGTCTCTTTGCATGGAGACAAGTTACTTTAGATTGACTACGGAATGGAAAACAAAGAGAAGCTGACACCCAATGTCCCAGTTTGGGAAGTAAAAATGTCACTGAATTTGCCTGTATAAAAATGCTTGGGCTAATTTAAACACATATTCAATGACTCCATCAAAACCTGGAAAATCTCTGGCAATGAAACAGTTGTTAATCAGGATCTATATATGTGGTGCTGCCAGCCCAGGAAATGAAACCACAAGCTTAAGGAGTGATTTCTAGAAGATGTAGTGATGTGTGGCAATGAATAATCAGAATACCATGTTTTATTTTTTGACTCTTTGCTTTATTCGGTAGCGCATTATAGCTTAAGGAAAAGAAAGCCAAACAAATGAAAAGGTCTCTAATAAATTGTCTTTAATTAGAGATTGGGTGAAACTATACTAGAAAATTCAAGGATTTTCTCAAGTGCTTTTTATATAAGAACATAGAATTACCTAGGGGTCCATATTTAAAATCTATTATGTGTGGTTTTCTTTTTATTTCCTTAAATTATGCATCTTATATATTCTCATATTTGAATAAGATGAAACTATAATTATATGTGTAGAAATTTAGTAACGCCCTTTGTATATAGTCTGTATAAGTAGAAATAAATCTTTTCTACATACTTTACAAAATATTGATCAGTAATTTATATGTTCTTTAAGTACAACATAGACTTGCATATTATGCAAAATAGTATGTAAGCATATGTACAGAAAGTGTTACAGGAATTTATAAGCAGAGCTAAAACTTAACCTCTACATTGATCTAAAATATCTGTATTACAGAAAATGGCAAGCAAACTATATAATCTTTATGATCGATAAACATGACATTGATAGAAGTACTGTTCCTCTAAATCAGGTTAAATGGACTATATTCTGTTCACAGAATGACAGAATCACAGAATGATTAAGGTTGGAAGGGACCTCTGGAGGTCATCTTTTCCAACCTGCTCTATTCAAGCAAGGACACCTAGAGCTGTTTGCCCAGGACCATGTCCAGATGGCTTTTGAAGATCTCCAAAGAGGAGATCCACAACATCTACAGGCAACCTGTTACAATGCTCCATCATCCACACAGGAAAGTGTTTCCTGATGTTTAGACAGAACCTCTTTTTTTTTCCATTTTGTGCCCATTGTATTTTGTCCTGGCATTGGGCACCACTAAATAGAGCCTGGCTCCATCCTCTTTGCACCCTCCCTTTAGATAGCCTCCTCTTCTCCAGTCTCAACAGTCCCAGCTCTCTCAGACTTTCCTCATAGGAGAGGTGCTCCAGTCCACCGATCATCTTGGTGGCCCACCGCTGGAATCTTTCCAGTATATCCATGTCTTATGCTGAGGGGCCCAGAACTGTACACAGTACTCCAGGTATGGACTCACCAATGCTGAGTAGAGGGGAAGGATCACTATCTTGACCTACTGTCAATACTTTGCCTAACGCAGACAAGAATACCACCAGCCGTTGTAGCAGCAAGGGCACATTACTGACTCATGTTAAGCTTGGTGTCTACCAGGACTCCCAGGTCTTTTTCTGTAGAGCTGCTTTCCAGCTGGGTGGTCCTCGGCATGTGCTTGTGCTTGAGGTTGTTCCTCCCCAGGTGCAGGACTCTGCACTTCTTGTTATTGAACTTCATGAGATTTTTGTCAGCCCACCTCTCCAGCCTGACAAGGTCCATCTGGATGGCTGCATGGCCCTTTGGTGAGTTAGCCACTCCCCCAGTTTTGTACTATCCATGAATTTACTAAGGGTGCACTCTACTCCATCACCCAGATCATTAATGGACATGCATTAATATATTAATAAGATATATTAATCTGTTGGTTAGCAGAGTTATTTCAAATAGCTTTTCTTAACCAAGAGCAAGTTAACAAAATAAGGGCAAAAAGCAAGAGAAAGTAATACAAAAGATTGATCAAACTAGACCTTGATTTTGAACTTTTTCAAAATTCAAATGCATTTAGCATATAAAATCCTGAGCTGCTTACTATTTTTATATAGTAAAAGATATATATTTATAAAAAAGATATATTTTTATATAGTAAAAGATCATAGAGATCTATCCATGCACTTGCTTTTCTTTTCTTATCTTTTTTTTTTTTTCTTTGAAAACCACAATATCTGTCATTAACAGGTTGGTTAGTTGTTCAGTTATTTCACTAATTTCCTAATCATCATTCTTGCTTATACAATAAGAAATTACACAAGTGACTTCACTGTATACAAACACTGTATACAGTGTCACTTCACTGTATACAGTGACTTCACTGTATACAAACAAATGTGCATCATATTTAATCCTCAGTTATGTCAAAAATCTTCTAAGCCTTCAGTTACAGGTTTACTGAGGTATAGCATAGCTTAGTGTTTAATATATTGACCATATGTGTTTAAACCATATGTGTTTAAACATACTTTAATATCAAAGCATCAAACTTGCACATGAATTTATGATAGTTATTTTTATTTGCTTTTATTACAGTAACATTTAAATATTACAGTAACATTTAAATATTACAGTAATAGATAAGAAGAAACACACCTAGATGAAGGGATTATATAGAGATAAATATATTAATTTCTCAGAGGAATTCACAGTACAAGTGAAGAGGAATTCACAGTACAAGTGAATATAAGGTATTCATGGAAGAGTGGTAACTTCATGTGAAGCTAAGACCTGTGCTGAAAAGGACAGAATTTAACGTTTGAAGTTTGTATCCAAGATTTCCACAAAACCTTGTCAGTTTATAAACAGAAAACCGAAATGTTAAACTAATGAAAATATGGCTTCAAATATAAAGCCTTTAAATTATGTTCTAAAGCTTTTTAAACTCGTTTCTATATGACTGAACTGCTACATCAATGCTCAGAAGAATATATTCTTAAGTTGATTCATATCTTTATTGTTACTTTTTTGGCATGTTCATTTTTAGTGTACTTTTATTCTAGTTAGTAATTAATATTAGTATACCAAAGAATAATTATACTTAATAGCCAACTTTTACATGGAGATTAAAATCTCAGTTAAAATCTATGCAAAGGGGACACCTAAGTACTTCCTCTTATGCCCCACCAACACACATTTGTGACACAGGACAAGACACCTGAAGCTTTTTTTTTTGTTTTTTTTTTTTTTGAATTGTCATTAAGTTTCATGTGAGTTTGGAAACAACATTACAACCTCTTAAATAAATAAATAAATAGGTAGATAGATAAACAAATAAATAGGTAGGTAAATAAATAAATAAATGCTAGACCACTGAAGCAGAAAAGACCCATGCCTGAGGAAAAAGAAGACTAATTGCTGATAAATGTATCAATCGTGAAAATCCACACAATTACGGAATTGGACAGGAAAGGCAGTTATTAATTTGCTTAACTACAGAACTAAGTTAGAAGTAAGTTTTTTTCATTCTATTGGTTAATAAATATTTGATAACTTTAGAGTAAATTCTCTCTCTCTTTTTTTTTTTTTTTTTTAACATAGAGATATAAATACCTGCTTTTCAAATTATCTAGTTCATGAACCTCTGAAACTCTCCCTACAACTTCTCTCCCTAAGCTGTTGAGAATTTGCCACATGGAAAATTGGATTCCAAATATAGAAAGCTTTTTTTTTTTATTGTTATTTATTTATTTATTTATATTTTTTTCAAGTGGGGATGGATGAATACTAGTTAGTGGTTCATAGATAATATTTTCCATTCTGTTTAGCAAAATACTGAAATCTTAATGTCACATACAGAAAGAAAAGAGTGGTTTTCCATTTTCAGTTATTTCAACATTTAGGACTGTCAACACATTTAATTTCAATATAAGCACTGACTTCAATATAAACAATATGGAAGCTGTTTTTTTCTTTTTTTTTCAGTTTATTCTCTTAATCTAACTGTTAATCATCACTGCTAGAAATTTTCAGAAGCATGAAATGGTGCTGTGTATGATGGGTTTATGAGAGTACTGTCAGCTGCACAATACTGTTTCCTCTGTATGCGAATCAGCAACAGCATTAACAGTGGTTTCATGAAAAAATAAAAATAAAAAAAAAGAAAACATCTTGAGGAAATCCACAAGTTGCAACTTAGCAGAAATGTTTCCTGCACAGACTCCAGTGTGGTAAATGCACGGTTTCCATGTTTTTGGATTCTTGGACTTACAAATATGTGTCAATACTATCAAATGACTGGTTCTCCCCCCCAGAAAATAACACTTAATTCATTTTGTTACACTGAGAAGAAAGACACACTTTGGAATAAGTTACCAAACCATTTTCATTTCATTCATCACTCTTCAGTTACTCCTTATACACTTTTTTAATTGCATTTTTCCTGAGTGAAAGCTTCTTCAACAATACTGAAAATGCTACCTGGCAAGACAATGAAGAATGTATATTAATAAAGTACCAACAATAAATTTGTTTGCTGATTTTGACACAAATGTCACAGGTTCACCATCACTGTTTTATAATATTAGGATTTATATCAGTCTAAAATATAAAATTTTCACTACACAGTTATGAAAGTTTCTTTGTATATCAAGGATTTTTGGTAGAGAAACAGAGAAATTAACTGTGTTAAAAAAAAAAAAAAAGCCAAAAACAACAACAAAGAAAAAAAACAACCTCTGATTTAAATGATTCATTACAATGTCACACATGCCTGTATTGTGCTCCAGTTAAGATTCGATGAATATTACCAGTATAAACTTGTTACCTTCTGGTGTTTGTAACATCAGAAAAAAACATTGACAATGTTAGAGTGAGTTAAGAAAAGAACAACAAAAATGATTAATGACTTGGTGGGAATGACGGAGATTATTATTTTTTAAATGTTAATTATAGAAAGCTTGGATAAACTGTTACAGTACACAGGAAAGAGTTCTTCAGAGGGTTTTTTGGATGTGTAAACTGTGTCAGACATAAGTTGTCATTTGACTACCAGAAAAATTAGTAGTGTACTGTTGAAGGGAAAGTAATGTCCTGATGCTTCTTTCATTTTAAAGTAGACATAAGGAGGGTGTATAAATCTGTTCTGGACTGCTTTACATTAATACCATTTGTCTGTGTAACAAGTAGGATTGCTTCTCTGTGCACTGCTTTTGTCCTAGAGAAAGTCTTTAAATACACATTATTATTCTGTAGGAGATACAGGCAATGATTTTATGTTTTTAGCTTCTTTTGCCAAAATAACCAATATAATCTCAACCAGATAAGTGGAAGTGGAAGGCAGTATTTGTTAGTTGTTTGTGCTATATTTGTCATTACAGATGTAACAACAGACAATCCAGAAAAACAATAACAATAAAAAAGGACTCTAAGCATCTGAAATAAAGTACTTTAAAGAACATCTCATGCTTAATATGATTTTATTCATTGAAAATATCACACTTTTTTTTTTTTTCCTTTTGAATTTACACTACTCATGTACTGAATGTAGTGGATGTTCTCAGAGGCAGAAATTAGACGACAGGGGTTAAAATATCTTGTCATTTGATAAATTCTATGATTCTGTGTTAACTGTGGCATATAAGAGATTATGTAAGAAGCAAGTTTGTTTGCTTTTTCACTAGATCTGTCAATTTTATTTGTGAATGACCACACGAGAGTAAACAATCAAGCAAATAAAGATCAAAATTAACACCTCAGATGCAGATCAATCAATTAGTATACTCTGTGGGGAAAAAATAATAATGAAAAAAAATAGTTATCACTCTGTCTTTCTAAGAAAGTCATTTCTTTTGTTTTGAGGCATGGAATAGGGTTATATATTAAACATTTGTTCCACTTTCTGAGTTCTGCAATGATCCTAATGTTTTTGTAATGCTATCTGAATATAAAAAATGTATGATTCTTAGATGTATTCATTGCTATAAATTCTGCTAAATGATATTTCTGTAGTTTAGTTCTGTGTGGTTCACATACTGTGAGTTTCATTTTGACTTTTATATTCTATCTTTCTCAATTCTTAAAGTATGTTGAAACAATGGGACGTCCCCCCAAATTTATTTTTGCTATGTTTTATTTGTGATGCTTTGCAGTGAGTTTAACTTCTGGCAGCTGGACAAAAATATACTGGCTAGCACTACTTCTTTCAGATCTGCTTTTAGAAACTTACCTCATGATGCTCTCTGTACAGTCTACCATGATGCAGTCCTGACTTGCACCAGTAGAGAAGGAAAATGTCTTCTCTCATGTTCTAATGTAGCAAAGTAGGGTTTACTTGCTCTTTAAAGTAGAGTTTTTAAGTTACTAATGTGCAAATATCTTCAGCAAGGATAATGCTGTCACTCCTTTGCACTGTTGACCATTTGGCTCCTTTGAAATACAGTTGTTCTATGTCTTTAATAACCCAATTATATTTGTTTGGTATTATGCCACTACAGGTACTTGAGCTGGTAGAAAAGCCTCAAAGATTTCTGGCTTGAAGGAAGTAAACATTAATTTTCATTCAATCTGTATTAATCAAAGCAATTTTTTTTCATATTACTCTCAATACTGGAGAATAAGAAATTAAAGCAGAGATATATCTTGTCTATTTAAAGGTTTATGAGTTCCAATAATAATGTTTACTTTTGTTGTTTCAAATACTTGTGTTAAATAAGGTGCAATGTCATTTTAAAAATGGCAATTACAATCTGACATGCTAAAGTTCTCAAAAGCTTTAACTTTAATAACAATACAAGATTTCGTTTCATTTCTTGTCTTTTCTCAAAAAGTACAATATATCTCTATAATTTACGCTAAAATAAAAATAATTCTGAAATATGCTTGTTGTCCAAATAACGTCACGTAATGGAGTTACATCAGTCTGGCAACCTGTCAGTAGTGGGGTTCCCCTGGGCTCCATTTTAGTATCAGTCCTCTTCAATGTTTTCATAAATGATTTGGATGAAGGACCTGAAAGTTTTTTGAGAAAATTCATGGACAATACCAAATTGGGTGGAGCTGTTGACTCTGTTGGGGGTGGTAAGGCCTTGAAGAGAGATCTGGACAAATTAGAGAGTTGGGCAATCACCAACAACGTGAATTTTAACAAGAGCAAGTGCTAGATTCTGCACCTGGGAAGGGGCAACCCTTGCGATATGTACAGACTGGGGGATGAGATGCTGGAGAGCAGCTCCACAGAAAGGGATCTGGGGATTTTGATCAACAGCAAGCTGAACATGAGCCAGCAGTGCACCTTGGCAGCCAGGAGGGCCCGCTGTACCCTGGGATGCATCAGACATGGCATCTCTAACTGGTCAAGGGAAGTGACTGTCTCACTCTGCTCTGCACTGGTGAGGCCTCACCTTGAGTACTGTGTTCAGTTCTGACGGCACAGTATAAGAAAGATATAAAACTGTCAGAGAGTGTCCAAAGGAGGGCAACAAAGATGGCAAAGGGTCTAGAGGGGAAGACATAGGAGGAGTGGCTGAAATCACTCAGTTTATTCAGGCTAGAGAAGAGGAGACTGAGGGGAGGCATCATGGTGGCCTGCAGCTTTCTCATGAGGGGAGTGGAGGGGCAGGAACTGAGCTCTGCTCTCTGGGGACAGCAACAGGACCCAAGGGAACGGCATGGAGCTGGGACAGGGGAGGATCAGGCTGGGTGTTAGGGAAAGGTTCTGCACCCAGAGGGTGGTAGGGCATTGGGACAGGCTCCCTAGGGAAGTGGTCAGAGCATAGAGCCTCAGACACAGGATCTGATTTTTTTTTTTTTTTCTTTTGGACGGTCCTTTTGGGGACCCAGGAGTTGGACTTCATGATCCTTGTGGGTCCTTTCCAACACGGATATTCTGTGATTCTATGATAAAGAACTCAACTCACTTAACACCCTTACTTTGTATTCATTTGTAACACAGCAGCAGCACAATACTGGAAACAAACCAATAAATAAATAAAAAAGGTGAAAGTTTTGATGGCATTTTCATTTGCTCTTAGCCTTGCAGAGCTCTACAGCTCTGAGGTAAAGTGGTGGCTGTAAGATTTATAAAACTGACGTTACAAAAAAAATGCAACACAAAAAAAACTTCAGCTGACTGAGGCTTCCAATGAACACTACTTTGTTCCGCAAGTGGTAGGATAATCTTCATTTTTTGTAGGCTAAAACCAGAACAATTAAAATAAAACATTATTATTGTTATTGCTATTATTAAAAAACACTCCAAAACTGTGTATCAATATTATCCATGAAGTCTGATGGAAATCAAATGGACAATCATGCTCGTTACAGTCAATCATTCAGTGACACTTGATGCTATTATTGATTTTCATTTCTTAAGCCTATAGCTGGAGAGCCTTTATATTGTTCATCCTTGTAACTCTGTACACATACCACAAAAATGCTGATTGATCAGTTTCTATACACAGAATATCATTTTTACTGGATGACAAGGAAAAGTTAGAGGAGACTTGGATGGCTGTTGGCTATTTTGCTTGTACTTTCCCAAGGAAGTATAACCAGGTGACTTGAAAATAGGGATGAATGAGGGTTAAGATGGTAGGAGGCCAGAACATATCACCCTCTCCTCTCCTCTCCTCTCCTCTCCTCTCCTCTCCTCTCCTCTCCTCTCCTCTCCTCTCCTCTCCTCTCCTCTCCTCTCCTCTCCTCTCCTCTCCTCTCCTCTCCTCTCCTCTCCTCTCCTCTCCTCTCCTCTCCTCTCCTCTCCTCTCCTCTCCTCTCCTCTCCTCTCCTCTCCTCTCCTCTCCTCTCCTCTCCTCTCCTCTCCTCTCCTCTCCTCTCCTCTCCTCTCCTCTCCTCTCCTCTCCTCTCCTCTCCTCTCCTCTCCTCTCCTCTCCTCTCCTCTCCTCTCCTCTCCTCTCCTCTCCTCTCCTCTCCTCTCCTCTCCTCTCCTCTCCTCTCCTCTCCTCTCCTCTCCTCTCCTCTCCTCTCCTCTCCTCTCCTCTCCTCTCCTCTCCTCTCCTCTCCTCTCCTCTCCTCTCCTCTCCTCTCCTCTCCTCTCCTCTCCTCTCCTCTCCTCTCCTCTCCTCTCCTCTCCTCTCCTCTCCTCTCCTCTCCTCTCCTCTCCTCTCCTCTCCTCTCCTCTCCTCTCCTCTCCTCTCCTCTCCTCTCCTCTCCTCTCCTCACCAGTGAGGTGTATACCAGTGAGGTGTATACACACTCACACCAGTAAGTGAAGTATATACACATCTGACATCACTGATGAGGTGTATACACATCTCACCAGTGAGCTTCCAGTTTGATCAGCTGGAAAAAGGTACAGGGCTGGGCCATCTCTGTTCCTTTGTCTGTGTGGCCAGCTATATCTTCATTGTGTTTGTGTTGGACTGGAAAGGGAGGCCACCACATTTGACTTTTTGCAGTTATCACCATTCCCTTCTGGCAAGTCATATGGTGTTTTTGCATGCTCGTTAATTCATCCTCTTCCCAGACTGTGTACTGAATAAGTAGATATGCAGACACCCAGACAACACCATGATGCTGCTCACTCAGTGGAAGAGAAAACAGGAATAATGGAACCTAAACTATGGAGCAACTTTTTTTTTTCCTTTTGGTACTCACAGAATCATAGAATATTAGGGATTGGAAGGGACCTTAAAAGATCACCTACTCCAATCCCAATGCTGGAGCAAGAACACCTAAATCATGTCACACAGGAACACGTCCTGGTGGGTTTTGAAAGTCTTCAGAGGTGGAGACTCCACAACCCCCTTCCCCTCATCCAGGCAGAATGGGCTTCAAACAGAAGGAGCAATTGTCAATGAGAAGGAATATTCCTTCAGCTGGTAATAAAACTGCATACCATTCCATGACCTAAGCTTGCCTTTAGAAATTTCATTTTCAGTTTCTGTACCGTCTGAAACATTTTAAATAGTAAGCTCTAGGCAAAGGTCTGAGAACTTAATTGCTCTGATCTACTATTTCTCCATTGAAAATCATGGAAGTGAGGAATTATTTTATTTCCTAGGTGTTTTTTTTTTTTTTAATTTATTTATTATTTTTATTTTTAGGATCATATTAAGGTTTATAGCTTTTGTTCCTGAAATTAGTTTTCATGCTTTGCTCTCTCTGTTGGATGTTATGTAATTATGTTAAGAGATCCTGTGGTTCTCATTCTTTCTTGCTTGCTGTTGGTGCATATAAATAAATTTCAGTCTTCCCTTGTGGCCTACACTGTTTACAGCCAAATTATTCTTGGCAGGACTATATTAAGAAGGATACAACGACTCCTGTTCCAGTGAGTCCATGCAGAATGCAGCTGTATTCTACTGGATGTTCTCAAAGGATGGCAAAAGGTGCACTAGGTTCTGCTGTTAATTTCTGTGACTAGAAAAGTCAGAAGGAAGGTATGGCATAGGTATGAACTTGGATTTTTGTAGATGAGATCCCAGAGTGGTATTTCACTAAGACAATAATAAAAGCCATTGTGAAAGTTATATTTTAAAATTACTTTGGTTGGCACAGCATGCTTCCCACAGTCTGCGGTGACGTTATGAATACTAATCATTTTCTCTCTGCTTCTGCAACTTGACACAAGACTTTTCACTAAACGCTACACAGTACATATGCTCCTAACTTAACCATGTTCATTTGCCATTATGAAAGGCAAGAAGGAAATATGATGCCTACCTGGAAATTCCCTTTGAAATCCTAATACAACTAAACATTTGGAGTAGAAGGTTTGGCTTACCCTCAAACTAGGAAGAGGGATCAGCAATTTTTTTACTAATTTTATTCTTTCTCATACACCTAGAATCTAAGAGGGAAAACAAACAAACAAACAAACAAACAAACAAAACATTGAAGAGGTTTATCTCCTTTCAATGACTAGAAAAAGCTGCATCTAGCAATGAATGCATTTCTTGAGGAGACATCTTTAACGGTGAAACATTTTAATATTTTTTTGGATTGACTGCAAAGCCAAGTGAACAGTGTAATTAACAGCAGAAAATAGTGTCAAGCATGCAGGCGAATGGAAGAGGAAGAGAAGACAAATGCCCTTTAAGCAACCTTAACAGTTACATGACCTTACCTAGAAATCCAACAAGTCATTGGTAAGACTTTGTTGAAGTGTATAAAAAAGGATTGTCACTAATCTCTGCTATGTAAACATTACTTATGAAATAGAAGAGGAAACGAAGGAAAGAAAGATCAGAATAAAAACTAATGCAGTAATAAATAGATCTGTAATAAAAACTCAGTAGAATGTTGCACTAGATTGGATTACATATTAAATATGACAATATTTTTATGGTGTGAGTATTACAGGTTTATCTTTGGTATATCTTTGGTGCTCATATATGGCTCAGTATACAAACAATTATGCTTTTAAGTAGCTGAGTACTAATAATATATGTGACTATTCATGTTTGTATCAACATCAAGTTTATAAGCATCGATATAAACAAAGAAACTGTTTTTAATAATATTTTACTATGAAATCTGAGTGGTGACAGGTTTATAATAGCTTTAACTTTTTTAACCAGTCATTCTGCTAGAACTGTAGGACTTTAGAAGTGTTTTTGACTTAAGTGCATAAAGTCACCATGCATTTTTGCAAAGTGTAATATTTTTCACTTTTACAGGTTAGTGAGGAACCTACATTATTGTGTATTCCTAAATACTTAAAGTTTAACATGCATGTGCTGTTCTTTAATTACAGTTTTAGCATTTTTTAATGTGAAACTGAAGTTGCTGCTAAAAATAATGCACATAAGAATATATATCTACAAAGTAGGAGAGATTTACTGTCACTGAACTTGCTTATTTTTCTTCCTCTTCCAAAATTGTTCATTCTTGTCCAGCTGCTTTGCAAACAATATTCTTTACCACTAATTTCCATATGACCATTTAAAAAAAAAATAATTAAAAAACACAATAATTTGTAGTATTGCTTAATCCCAATTTTTGTCCTTAACAATTACAATACATACTCATAAGTTAAATAAATAAATAAATAAATAAATCTACTGTTGCTAGTCATTTACTTTAGTGACAAACAGGTTCAGACCAGAATTATTGTAGTTTTTAAATTAATCTAGATCACATAAAACTGATGCAATACTTGTTAAATTTTGTTTTTCAGAACAAACTGAACTAATACATTTTGTGAGGAAAAAGCTATCTTCATAGCGTTTCCAGCTTCCGGAAACTTAATGAGAGGGCTTACATCCAGTTCATTTTTCTAACAATGGAGGCTGATATAATTTCAGTGAAATCTCTCTCCACTTTGACTCATTATCCAAAACAAATTTCTACTTCTTCCCATCATTTCCATCATCAGGAAGGCATTCTTTACTATGAGGGTAGTGAGGCACTGGAACAGGTTGCACAGAGAAGTGGTGGATGCCCCATCCCTGGAAGTGTTCAAGGCCAAGTTGGATGGAGCTTTGAGCAACGTGGTCTAGTGGGTGTTCCTGCCCACAGCAGGGGAATTAGATGATTTTTAAGGCACCTTCCAACCCAAAGTATTATATAATTCTGATTTCCATCAATATTTTGTATTGATGGGGACAGGAATTAGAAATTATCTATCAGAGATTTTTTGTTTGAATACTTACATAGTCATTTTCTCTTTTCTTATAGGCAACATTTACTTTGTTTTTGCCAGAGATATAAATGTTAATGGGATGAGTCTTATCTCTTATGGTTAGACATATTGTTTCACAAAGATAGAAAATCTGGAAGTGGTAAAATTTAGACTCCAGGACAGGCAGGTTTCTTACTTCGGACTAGCATGCAGTGCCCATTCTATCTCTCACTTTACAATGATAATCCCATTTCCGGTGATGGAAAACCAAACCATGCAAATCTTTCCTCCCAGTCCTCCATCAAAACACACTTATGGTGGTACAAAAATCCAGGTGCTTCATTAAGGCCCTTTCCTTTGAGTTGTT
Source organism: Anser brachyrhynchus (assembly GCF_964034855.1). Taxonomy (NCBI): domain Eukaryota; kingdom Metazoa; phylum Chordata; class Aves; order Anseriformes; family Anatidae; genus Anser; species Anser brachyrhynchus. Next base: position 108,504,700 of record NC_137694.1, read on the forward strand.
CAAGCAAGGTTGCAGTCCACACTGAATATAATCTCTAACAGGACCAAGTGGGACTCATGTCATGAATATCAGAATATTATAATAATATCATGGACAAACATATTACATATATTTAGAATTGCTTTCCTACGAGGAATTTTAGAGTATTAAGTGTTTCTTCATCTTTTATTGGACCATGATTTTCAGTTTTCTCTTGTTTATATGCATTTTCATGTTTCATCTATATTCTGGTTTTGATGTATCAAATACAGAATGAGGCAATTTTATGTTTTTTTCCAAACACCTGTTTTTCGGGGCTTTTAAAAAATTTTATTTTATTTTTGAGAAATTGTTTACCCTGTAAGCAGTAAAAAGTGTTAAAATTGATGAATAGAAATCACATAGAAAACAAAATTATCAGAAAAATCTTATTTTCTTTAAATCTTAATACCTTAGACCTAAATTGGTAGAAATAGTTTAAAGCAACCCCCTGTAAATTTTGAGTTCTGTTTGTACACTACTATTCTAGTTCAATCCAGTGATGATATGAGAGTCTAATAATTTGAAAAATCATAACATACTTGTATTACAATTCTTATATGTAGTTGTTGCTCCCCACAGACATAACAGAAGACATAACAGCAATAGCTTATTAGCTGAGAAACAAAGCACGTATTTTTACAGCTGTAAAATGTCAGGCTGGGCCTCATGTCTATAATCTTACACTTAATGACATCCTCCACTGTCTGGCTATATTTTACTCTTTCATTAGACTAAGAAAAAAAAATCTACCCTTCTTGCCTTCTTTTCTCTCTCTGTGTCCTTTTCTTTCCTTGCTTCCTTGCTTATATTATTTTAACAAACACTGGAGACATCTTTCCTTTTTTTTTTTTTTTTTAATTTTTTCTGTAAAAGAAATGTTACTTAAGAATTGTTCATAATGGAAAACTTTAAAAAGTTGGAACTCGTAGTCATTATACAATTTCTATTTTCATATTACAAACTGCTCTCTTGACTAAAAATTTTTCTACTCCACCTGTTTTTATTCTCATTCCAGGGCCTGCTATATGGAGTTTCCTCTAGAAACATGAAATTCAAAGGTGTAGAAAAAAGCGTAGATGGAAAATACTACAAAAATCAGCCATGCTTAAAAACAAATGTTAATATGGCAGGAACCTGTCACAGATCAAATTCATTTGCACATCTAAAAATTTGTGTTAATTAATTAATGCTGTAGCTATGATTTCAAAATGTTATCTATGCAATCAAAACAAAAATACAAAAAGGTTAATCATGAGTAATGTAGAACAGAAGCCTAATGAGCTTACAAAAGGTAAATTGATTAATTGAAACATAAGTGAGCAGATTACTTTGCTAATCAGGAATTTATCGTAAAATGTCTTGTATTTTGAAAAAAATATCATAGCTTGAGAATGATAATATGTTGTGAATCTTATGTATATATATTCTAATTTAAAATGAAAATGAAAAACTGCTTTTCCCTTGGGGAGCCCTTGTATTCTTGTTTTTTTAGAAGACACATTCTTCTTAAAAGATGTTTTCATCATAGCACCAAGAGAATGTGTTTTCCTGAAATATTTATTTCAGAATAACATTCATTTTAAAAAGCAAAAATTACAATGTTCTGCAAACACTTCTGTGCATGAGTAACTTTACATGTGTGATGAACCAATAATTGATAGGAATAAGGTTCTCCACACACCTGTTTTCATTCCATTGAGCCCTAAAAATATCTGTAACAATTTAATACTCTAAACACGTTATTATCCACATTGAATAGCTACCTGTGCTTTTCAGTCTCTACTTAAATAGTATTGGAGTTCTGATATAAAAGCTACCTCATATGAGATTTGATCTATTTTTTTGAACTTTCCAAGCACCTTGCCTGACTGTCAGAGATGTTCTTTATGCCTTGCTTTCTATACTGCAATACTTGATTATGCATTCTTTATGCCTTGCTTTCTATACTGCAATACTTGATTATGCAAGTAAGTGTGGGAGGGTAACTCATGAATTGCTGCAGATCATTAAGGTCAGAGCTAGATACTAGGAAAACATGAATTATTGCAGAGATGTTATCATTAATTTCAATATGCTCTATGATTATATATATATATGTATATATATATATTTGTCTAAGGGAAGGATTTAGTGAACCTGTGCTAGATGTTTTCAAAGGTATTTCTGTTTCAGTCATTATCCTGATACTAAAACAAACATGAGAACATCTTTTAAACACCATTTTTCTCAGGCTGCTTAGGATGCTATTTCTGGAACCTGTCTGATCACCTGAATAACCTGATTATTACGGTCTTATTCTTGAGTGAATTACTGACATTTAAGAGACTAGTAGAAAACTGCTTATAGGAATTTATGAATAGCAAATGATATTTCTTCATGTTAACATGATATTTTAAGGAATAATGCTGTTGCGTGTTAACTCTGGTAGGCAGCTGCTCACTCACTCCACTTCAGTGAGATGGGAAAGACAATCTGAAAATAAGTGACAAAACTCGTTGGGTTTAGATAAAGACAGTTTAAGATGTACATGCAAGCAAAGAAGAACAAAAAATTCATTTACTACTTCTCACAAGCAGGCAGATGTTCAGGCATTTCCAGGAAAGCAGGCCCTCAGCATGTGTAATGGATGTGTAATGGTTACTTGGGAAGACAAATGCCATAACCATGAACATCCCCCCCTTCCACCTTTTTTCCACTGGATTTTACTGCTGGGCACAACACCATGTGGTGTGGGATATCTGTTTGGTTCACTTGTCCTGGCTGTGTCCCTTTCCAACTTCTTGTGCACAACCAGCCTCCTCGCTAGCCTCACTAGCAGAGCTGTTTGAGAAGCAGAAAAAAACTTTGAGCCTGTGTAAGCACTGTCTAGCAACAACTAAAATATAGGTGTGTTATCAACACTGTTTTGGTCAAAAATCAAAAAGATACCACTATATGAGCTATATGAAGAAAATTAACTCTGTCCCAGCTAAAAACAGTACTAAAGCCTATGTTCATTAATAACCAAAAGTATCAGTATTCTTTCATGTGGCAAAACAAGCAAACAAGCAAAAATTATAGTGAAATCTAATGTTTTAATTTCTCCAAAACAATTTATGTATCTGAATTTTACATGTATTTTAACTTCTCTAAATTAGTCTTAATTTTGTTTTTACTTTACATTAAAATCTACCTTCACTGATACCCAAGTCAGGCCTTGATCTTGTAAGTCTGATTTCAGGGCTCTCATTTCATAAATAGGAAGTGAGCTCAGTTTGTTTCTCAGCAGTCATCTCTCAACTGTAAGCTACATTATTAAAAGAATTACTTCTCAGAAAAAATAAATAAAACCCAAAAATTTTGCTAGTCAGTGTTACCTCACCTAAAAAGGTGTGTGTTCAAAAATATGAAAATATTTGCACTGAATTATAAAACACCATGGAACTTGCCAATTTTTTTTTCAATGAGTGATTGTTCTCATGCTTTCATGATTGATAAAATCAGGACTATTTGCAAAATAAATGCCTGAAATGTTTTGGAACTACACTTGAGGAGAAAATATCAAGTAGAAAGCAAGTCTGATATTCTTTAATGTTGTACTTTAATGTTTTTCAGTGACCAGACTTACTTTTATCCACTCTCTTTAGAGTGAAATTACTTAATAAACCCTAAACTGAGATCAATGCTACATAGATTTTAAAGTGGGATGGAAACCTGTACAACTTAATTTTCAGATCATCTAAACACATGCTCACTTTGCATACAGATACATGAAGGAGTACAGGAGAGAGTTAGAGTATTTTGGAACAGAACTTGAGGTAGGCAGCAAGGAGATCATAAGATGGAATTGAAGGAAGAGGAAGGAACTTCAGATATATGATAGGATTCATGGGTGCCATGAAGTAGAGATTACTATAGTTTCAATTACGTAGTCAATATCTTCAGCATAACTTTGTCAGTGTCACCATATTTTCCTTCTCCAGTTCACGTTGACAATTTTGATGTTTGGCCTTATTTAGTTCCCTTGTTGTAATGAGTTTACATGGCAAGGTTTTAGTAACAGGGGGCCACAGGGGTGGCTCTGTAAGAAGAATCCAGAAGCTGTCCCATGTTTCAGCCAGCTCCAAAAGGGACCCACCACTAGTCAGAGTGAAGCCAATAAGCGATGTTGTCTGCACCTCTGTGAAAGCATATTTAAGACGGGGGAAAAAAAAAAAAAAAAAAAAAAAGTGGCACAAGAGCTTTTGGGAGAGTGAGGAGTGAGAAACAGCCTTGCAGACACCAAGGTCTTTGAAGAAGGAGGAAGAGGAGGTGCTCGAGGTACTGGAGCAGAAGTTCTCCTGCGGCCTGTGGAGAGGCCCCAGGTGGAGCAGGCTGTCACCCTACAGCCCATGGGTCCCACATGGAGCAGATCTCCACGCTGCAGCCCATGGAGAGGAGCCCATACAGGAGCAGGGAATATAGGGGGAGCTGCCGTCCGTGGGGGACCTTTGCTGGAGCAGTTTGCTCCTGACGGATGTATCCCATGGTACAGACCCATGTTGAAGTTCTTGAAGAGCTGCTGCCTGTGGGAAGCCCCCACAGGATCAGTTTGGGAAAGATGGCATCCCATGGGAGGGACCCCACTTGGGGCAAGGGAAGAGAGTGACCATTAAGGAGCAGATGAGGCAAAGTGCTGTAGAGTGACTGTAGCCCCCATTCCCTGTTCCCCTGTGCCACTCAGGGGGAGGAGGTGGAAGAAAGTGGATGGGGGGAAGGTGCTTTTGGTTTCTTTCCTTTGTTCTTGCTTCTCTAGCTTGTTAGTAATAGGCAATAACTCTTACTATCTCCCTATGCTGAGTCTGTTTTGCCCATGATGACAATTGTTGAGTGATCTCCCTTTCCTTATCTCAGCCCTTGAGCTCATATCATCATATTTTCTCCCCCTTTCCCTTTGAGGAGGAATGAGAGAGCAGTTGTGGTGGAGCTCAGCTGCCCACCTGAGTAAAACCATCACAACTGCTTACAAAATAAATTCCTTGTTTCTAAATTGTGAGGTGGTGAGTCTTCAGCAGCAAGACTAGTTATTCTCTGGATACCCAGCCCCCTGAACTGGTAGATAGGGACAAGGAGCAGAACGAAGACCTCATAATCCACAAGGAAATGGTTAGCGACCCGCTACTCCAGTTATATGTACAGAAGTCTATGGGGCCAAATGGGATCCACTGGATTGTGCTGAGGGAGCTGGCAGAAACGCTTGCCAAGCCTCCTTCCATCATTTATCATCAGTCCTGGCTATAAGGGGAGTTTCCACTTGACTGGTAATTAGCAAATGTGACATCCATTGACAAGAAGCACAGGAAGGAGGATCTGGGAAACTACAGGTCTGTCAGTCTGGCCTCAGTGTCGGGGAAGCTCATGGAGCTGATTGTCTTGAGTGCCATCACACAGCACTTACGGAAGAACCAGGTGATCAGGCCCAATCAACATGCATTTATGAAACGCAGGCCCTGCTTGACGAACCTGGTCTCCTTCTATGACAAGTTGAAGTGCTTAGTGGATGAAGGAAAGGCTGTGCAAGTGGTCTACTTAGACTTTAGTAAGGCTTTTGACACCATTTCCCACAGCATTCTTCTAGAGAAACTCGTTGCTCCTGATTTGGATGGGTATACACCTCATTAGGTTAAAAACTGGATGGGTGAGTCATGGAGAATGGAGTTAAATCTATTTGGATGCTGGTCACTAGTGGTGTACCCCAGGGCTCAGTACTGGGGTCATCGGGTCAGTTATCTTCAATATCTTTAACAATGATCTGGATGAGGGGATCGAGCGCACCCTCAGTAAATTTGCACCCAGTCAGGCATGAGTGTTAATCTGCTCGAGGGTAGGAGAGCTCTACAGAGGGATCTGGATAGGCTGGACCAATGGGCTGAGGCCAACTGTGTGAGGTTCAACAAGGCTAAGTGCTGGGTCCTGCACTTGGAGCACAACCCCATTCAACGCTACAGGCTGGGGGAAGAGTGTTTGGAAAAGCTACCTGGAGGAAAGGGACCTGATGGTATTGGTTGATAGCAATTGAAGCAGTGTGGTCAGGTGGCCAAGAAGGCCAACAGCATCCTGGCTTGTATCAGAAACAGTGTGGCCAGCAGGACTAGGGAAGTGATTGTCCCCCTGTACTCGGCTCTGGTGAGGCTGCACCTCAAATACTGTATTCATTTTGGGACTCCTCACTACAGGACGGACATCTGGATGCTGGAGAATGTCCAAAGAAGGGCAATGAAGCTGGTGAAGGGTCTAGAGAGGGTGAAGGGTCTTACGGGGAGCGGCTGAGGGAGCTGGGGCTGTTTAGCTTGGAGAAAAGAAGGCTCAGGGTAGATCTTATTGTACTTTACAATTACTTTAAAAGAGGTTGTAACGAGGTGGAGATTAGGCTCTTCTCACAAGCACCAAGTAAAAAGATGAGGGGAAATGGCCTCAAGTCGCTCCAAGGAAGGTTTAGTTTGGATATTAGGATACATTTCTTTACTGAAAGGATTATGAGGCATTGGAACAGGATGCCCAGGGAAGTAGTTGAGTCACCATCCCTGGAGGTCTTCAAGAAATGCATAGATGTAGAACTTAGTAGCATGGTTTAGTGGTGGACTTGTCAGTACTAAGTTAAGGGTTGTACTAGATGATCTTAGAGGTCTTTTCCAACCTGAATAATTCTATTATTCTATGATTTTTCACTTCCATTTAAGAATTTCAGTGAGGGAAGGTGTGCTTTACAGAACTTTACCGGGAGCATCAGCAGTCTGTAATCTTCTGCCACATACTCATGGTCTTTGCAAAAATCTCACTAAAATCTGTCTTTCTGTTTTGTGCATAAAACTACTAGATTTCTTGTCACTTATAATTGCAATATATTAAATATACATAAAAAAAAGCATTAGATATTTCATCGACTGCTTTAAAAATATATTTTTAGACCATCTGCTTTCAATATGTTGCTGGAATACATCATTCAGGTGTTAAACCCACTTAATCTCACTTTTATTACGAGATGGTTCACAGAATCATAGAATCATTTAGATCTGGAAAAACTTCTAAGATCTTCAAGTTGAACTATTAACATAGCACTGCCAAGTCTACCACTAAACCATGTCCCAAAGCATCATATCTACATGTCCTTTGAATACCTCCAGGTAGGGTGACTTAACTACTTCCCTGGGAAGCCTGTTCCAGTGCCTCACAACTCTCTCATTCCTCAGAGTCTGTATATCTGCAGTTAACTTGGATACTAAGAAACTTACTATTACTGTAAGCCTGTTAATATCACTGAACATTCTTCCTTTGTAACTGCAATATCTATGTAATTTTGCAAAAATCTTTTAAATGCCCTTTTCTAATTAAAACCAAACCAAACCAAAACAATAACAACAACAAAGCTTATTGATTTTGCAGTACTTCTTTTTGACTCCTCTGCAAGAAGAGAAGAAAGAAAACAAAGGCTATGGATATTTTGCTCCTAAAACAGTCATCAAAGCCCATTCACCTCATTTTGACAACTTCAGAGCATAATAACCTCTGAATGCTTAATATCCCTGTCTTCGAATTGGCTGCATAAATGACAGCATTATGCCTGCAGATTTAATTTATGTGGGTAAGTCTTACCCAAGTAATATCATTGAGAAACTGTTACAGTTAAATTACTGATAATTCTATAGCAAGGTAAGGTGACCACTACACTTTCAAATAAGAGCAGTTGAACAGAAGGACATTTTGTCCACATTGCTGTTCAAGTTCCAGCATGCTTCATGTTTGGTCATTACCAAAGGACTGGACTTGTCACTGTAGAAGCTTTTAAGTGTTGAAGAATTTTCTTTTTCAAGGGACACACTCGGAGTCAGATCCCATGTAGAAATGGCTTCTCTACATGGTAAAAAACACCGTTTTTTTTTTTATTTATTTATTTAAATCATTTGTCAGTATTTTCTTCCATGTTCTTTACTTTTTTTCTAAGCATTAGAGTCTTGAGTCTAACATTAATTTTCTGATATGCTGTGGAGATAAAATTTTTTTTACAAAATCTGAACACCACCCGTCCAGCATGGTTTCCATACTGAGAAGAAGCACAGTTTTGCTTGTTCTTTAACTTCATCAGTTGTAGTTAAAAGGCAATGTATAACTCTTGAAAACTTCAAAGTCAACAACGGATAATTAAGTCATTGCATCTATTAGTAAACAGAATTAAAAAAAAAAAAAAGTTGCAACGAAAATTCAGAATGTATATGCAGACATACACATATATATGGTATGTATACATATAAAGTTATTAAATTCATAATTTTTCAACAACAGAAAAATAAAACTCTCATTTACAGGAGTTGGAAAGCAGAAGAAAAAGGGCTAGGAAAATACTTTTTTCTCTTTAAAAAAGACTAACTTGCTGTGCCCATGAAAACAATTTAAAGCAGTGCACAACATGAAAAACACAGCAAGACTGCTAAGAAACACTAAGAAAAAATGTCTATTGTGGGTTGCAGATTTCTTTCTTGGAGTCTTTTTTGTGCTATAGAAGAAGAGTTCTTCAAAAATATGAATGCTGTTTCTTCAGAAGAGTACCCTCCTTTGGTCCTTGCCCTGCTGGTTTTGCAGAGGCTCTGCTTCACTTGCCAAGTTTGCTCTGGAATTCTTATAGTTCAGAAGGTTGAACAGAATCAATGGAGACACTTGGACACTTATTAAAGTTAAAATGACCATGCAAAGTTTTTTTTTTTAAAAAAAAGAGTTTTGTACAACAACCCTTGTGAGTTAGTAAAACTTTCAGTTTCCCCTTAACACTGTTGGTTAGATTTTAAATGAAGAGTATTACATGGTTTTGCAAATTTTTATCAAGTGATTGCTATTATATTTTGCTGGAGTGTTGTAGGTTTCCAAATATTGGACTCACATACAGCAGAAAATGTATTTTTCTTTATAATTTGTGGTATTTTGTGCTGGGTTGCTATATGTTTTTGTTTCACAAGTAAGTGATGTATGATTTATTGTGTAACAATGATTACTAACCAGAGGTTGGTTGTTGGTTTTTGTTTGTTTGTTAGGTTGGTTGTGGTTTTTTTGTTTGTTTGTTTTGTTTTGTTTTGTTTCACTGTTAGGGAAAAAAGGAGGTTAGGAAGAAAAAAAGGTGACTGTTTTAGTATGAGAAATTATCCATAGCACTGAGCTAGTTATACTGTACAAAGTAACATTCGAGTGAATAAGAACCCTAAAGTTAATTTTGCATGCTAAATATCAGAGAGATTAAATATATCTAATTAACATATCTTGAGAATAAAGCACTCAGCAAAACATAAAGCAGTAGTTTTATTAGTTAATAAAAGTATGAAAGTACGCAATTTTAGCATATAAAAATAGAATATATTAGTTTCTAATATTATAGCCATGGAATGATATATAAAGATACACATCATAAGAGGCATTCCAAATATTTTAAAGAATACCATGAAGAAGCATGATTTATATAATTAAAACACTATAATAATAATAGTAAACTAATAACAAATAATAATAATAATAGTAAACTAAGGTGTATCCTCTGAAGATTAAACATTTGTCTGCTCATTAAACAAAATTCCTTTCAGTAAAAAGTAAGTAAGACATTCATTCAGACACTGAGCAGTGGGTGCCAAAGATTTCAGTCAATCTGCCTGTGGGGTCAACCCATCACTTCAGGAACAAACATAAGTTCTCAAAGTCTATACTCAGCAAAAGTAGCAGATTAAGTCAGTAAAAGACAATATTGGTACAATCTGTGTGGGGAAACTCAACAGAGCTTTTTAGATATTGTATATGAAACTTAGTTTTGTGTGAAATGCATTTATTGAATGAATACTGAATTACAGAAAGCCAGATAAACTTCTTAAAAAAGACAATTAAGAGACATATCAATTCTTCACAGTATCATATGTTCATTCAGCTAAACCACCTTTGAACTTTAAGGAGAAAAAAAAAAAAAAAAAAGCAGAACACACAAAACAAACGCCTTTTGAAGACATACTGCTGATCTGAAGCATATTCCCAGAGGCCTGGCTAGCAGAGCTTCAAAGTACATGATGCTAGTAATTTAGCTAAGTAGAAAAGCTATGGGTTATTTAGTGCTGCTTCTATATCAGTTTACATATATTATGCTGTGTTAGATAGCTTGATTATCTCCTGTCTACATTTGGAAACAGGCTTCAGCTATTTTCTAATGAAATTAGTGATTTATCCACTGATTTTCCTAATTAGTTTCATTGAATCAATTCTATAATAAATCACACACTCCAGCTGTCTGGTAAGAATAATACACTAAAGTCCATAGAAGTCAAATTGAAGTGTGTCACTAATTTTGACAGGTTTAGAATTAGGCATGTGGTGGTGTTTTTTTCTAGATATCAATTATGTGTTTATAAATGGTCATAGTATCATAGAATAATTCAGTCTGGAAGAGACCTTGAGAGGTCTCCACTCCAACCTTCTGCTCAAAGCAGGGTCAAATCTGGGATTAGACTAAGTTGCTCAGGGCTTTACCCTATTGGTACTTGAAAACCTCCAACAACAGATATTGCACAACATCACTGGATAACCTGCTCCACCGTTGCTTGTCCTCATACTGACAAAATGTTTTGCTTATGTCCATCTTGAGCCTCTCTTGTTTCAGCTTATGCAAATTTGACAAGAATGCACAGTAGTTCTCAAAACTAGTCTTCGGCTTGATCTTCATTTATTTCAGGTTGCTCCCCTCTGAACCTTGCCTCTAAGCATAGAGGCCTAGGAGATTTTGTTGATGAGGACTGAGGTAAAGGCAACCTTATATGTGTCTGCTGCTTCTTAATCACCAGTTCCATTCAGCAACTGACTCACACTTTCCTTGTTCAATCTCACTACTAATGGATAGTACAAATTCTTGTTGCCCTTGATGTCCCTTGCAGGTCTCATCTGCAGCTGAATTTTTACTATAGCATCGTCCCTTCATGCCCAGGCAATGTTTCTAATTTCCTCCTTTTTACCTGTTTCTGCTTCTACCTTCTGCACACTGCCTTTTTGCATTGGAGCTCTGATTTGGGTTCCCTGTTTTGCCAAGACAGCCTCCTGATACACCTACTTTATTTTCCTGACTATTGAGATGTGCTGCTATAGTAATTGGAGAATGCAGTTTTCAGAGGGCTGCCAGTTTTCCTGAGCTCTTTTGTGCTTCAGAGCTGATTCCTATGGGATCCCACCTACCAAATTCCTGATGACAATTGCAGTTGCATTTATGATTGATTATTAACAGAAAACTAAGTTGTAAAATGGATGTTTAAAGCAGATGTGGAGACAGACAGAATCCTGTTGTAATCTTCTTGTTTCTCATGTTTTAGAAATATCTGTTTTATCATTTCTTCTATATGCTAAACTTCAATTTTCAGACACACTTTTATCTTTTACAGTGAGAAACTCATTACCATAAATATTCTTGATCCTAATAATTTAACTTTCTGATGTTAATACTAATTTCCTATATATTTTGTTTTGTCAGACATTTAAAAATGTTTAGTTTTTTTTTTCAAAAGTAAGAAATCGTTCAGTCAAAAAAGAAATATAACATACTTGACTATATTTGAGTCATCTTGTGAATATAAGTTGAATAATAGCATTGAATAATAGCAGTTGTATTATATTTTCAAAAGAATATTTTTGCTTCAAATAAAATAAATAAAAAAAGGCTTCAGTTAATACACAAATGAAATGGAGATACTACTCTTTTCATCTAGTTGTTTCTAGCTGAACATTTTCTTTTTATCCACAGATCAACTTACACAGTTATATTCTCCATCTATATCAACACAACTTGCCTCCACTGTCATCTCACATATGCTGTGTCTCTCATTTTGTTCTTGGTATATGTGTATGTTTTGCTGTACATGCACCTTTTAAGGATCTTGCTTAACATTATTCCAAAGGCTGCTAGAAAAGATATTCTCTTTATTTTTAACTTTTTAACTTTTTTTCTTCCACATTTTTTCTGAGTAACAGATGTATCGATTTTATTCCCCCAATCCATGTTTCACTCCATCATATGATATTTCTCCCTTTTTCACTGTGGAGATCTGTTACTATCAACTCCACTGTATCTGGAAGCCGTTGGTATGTACTGTAAACTGTATAAACGCTGCCTTATTTAGCCTATATTTTTTTCTGTTACTATCATCCCATGGCAGTCATCCTGACCAATTTGCACTGGCTACTCATCTGTCACGTAGTGGAAAAGGACCTGCCATTTTCTCTTTTACTGTGCTTGAAAGAGGGAAATCCTATGCAGCCACTGTGTAAACCCCATATAATAACAAAGATGAAAGAGTCAAGTAAAGAGAGGGAAGAGTCTACACTGCATAATGAATGCCATCATATATATGATGTTCCTTCATCTATTCCCTGAACTGTCTCAGGAAATGGTCATTCAATTGTTGCAGTTTTGCAATGCCTTTCTCTGCTTCTTGTATCTTAAGAGGAATTGTTCGAGCAATCCTCAAGTCCAAACTTTTAATCACTGTGGGTTGAGCTTCCTCTTTTGATGGAAAATCTAAGTTGGAAGCTTAGAAGATAACACAAAAGAGAAGGCACAGGTTCCCATTCAGTAGTCCAATGAGAATGACAAAAAGTTTGCCTGCCAGTAATGATGCCTGCTGGATATTTTGCAACTCAAAAAACAGAAGCTACTGTATAGTGGCATATGACTTGGAAAAGAGTTTGTTTCCTCTTTGGTAATACAACTTCCAGAGATTTTTACCTCTGTTTTTCATCTTTCCCATTGTGACTGAACAGAAGAAATGGAAAATGTTAGCAGCTGATGTTCACTCTGTTGGCACTAATTCTGTATTTACAAAATATAGATAGGGGATATATTTATAGATATAAACATATTTGTTTTCTGTGGCTAATAATAGGGATGGTTCCTCTTCATTCCTACAGATATTTTCTCTCTACTCAACACTACATGTCAATAATACCCTCATTTTGTGTAAAGAGGAGATTAGACTTGTGGGATGCACCTGCCCCAAAGAATTTACACAAACATACACATTGAAAAATTATCTGCAAAAGGCTTGTATTACTAGCAGGAGAAAAGTGCTCTGCTGTACAGATTGAGTGTTGATTTCCATCCCTGAAGGCATTCAAGACCAGGCTGGATGCGTCTCTGGGCAGCCTGCTCTGGTGGTTGGCAACCCTGCCTAGAGCAGGGGGGTTGAAACTAGATGATCTTTAAGGTCCTTTTCAACACAGGCCATTCTATTCTATGATTCTATGACATCTTGTTCTTCAGGGCAAATCCTTATTTATTCCAGTGGGGAAAAGCATCTTCAGTTTTAAACAAATAAACAAAAAGAAAGAAAAAAGAAAGAAATGAAATGAAAAAAGAAAAAAATGAAAAAAAATATTAAAACTCAGTTATTTTTTATTTTCAAAACACAATGTGATGAACAACCAAAGACTTCTCTTAGCTTGTATTGAACATTCCCATATCACCCACCAGTATGTATTACTGACACAAGCAAGAGGGACTACAAAAATCTTTTTAGAGATTACATTTTCCCTCAAAAAGGGGAAAGCATCATTCATTTGGCAAATAAGCATATTAATTCTCAGTTACCGGAAATATTGGTTTACTATTTATACAGTCACACATAAATACAGAGAGAATTAAGGATTGCCAGAAGATCATTGCACTTTTCTGCAGTAATTTCTATGACTTTGGATTGATTATCTACGAAGTATGTAAAGTTTTGAGGTTTGCTTGACTCTATCATGTAAAAAATCTTGTAAGCAGTTTCCCCAAAATGTTCAGCAATGTAAATTTCAGATTAAAAACTTGTTCAGTAAGTACTTGAAGGACTTAAATATTCCTGACAAAGCAGATGTACTAACCTTTAAAAATCTTACAACAGTGATTAAGGCTCTGAGATGGATATTCAGAAAACATGCTGAAAACTCAGAAGCTCACAGCAAGAACAATTGCTACAGTACATGAGGGACTGGTTCTATGAAGAGCAATGAAATGGCCTAATATTTATACTCTGTAGTATAAATCATGCAAATCTACCATCTTCATTAATTTTCCTTCTGTTTCTGTATCTGCATGTGAGTTATCCTTCCCTACACAAAACATCTCAACATCCATTTGATTGCAGGTTCTGCTCACTTGCTTAATGTCAAACGTGAATAAGCTAATTGGGCCCTTATTGGATTTGTAAAATAAAATTTAAAAGACATGTTTTTATTTTGTTTTGTTTTGTTTTGTTTTGTTTTTAGTCTTCCATGCCAAAGGGATGTAACATCTTAACCAGCAGTACTTTTTCAATACATAGGATGAAAATGGATTCTGTCAGCATAAGGCTGAGTGTTGTGGTTTAACCCGGCTGGCAGCTAAACACCACACAGCTGTTCGCTCGCCCTTCCCCCTCCCTCTCTGGGATGGGGGAGAGAAACGGGAAAGTGAAGCCGGTGAGTTGAGATAAAGACAGTTTATTAAGACAGGAATATAATAATAACAATAATAATAATAATAGTGATAATGATAATAGTATTAATAATAATAATGTGTAAGAAAACAAGTGATGCACAATGCAATTGCTCACCACCCGCTGACCGATGCCCAGCCTATCCCCGAGCAGCCGGCCCCCCACCCCGGCCAGCCACCCCCATATATTGTTTAGCATGACGTCAGATGGTATGGAATACCCCTTTGGCCAGTTTGGGTCATCTGTCCTGGGTCTGTCCCCTCCCAGCTCCTGCTGCACCCCCAGCCTGCTCGCTGGCAGGACAGAGCGAGAAGCCGAAAAGTCCTTGGCCTGGTGTAAACACTGCTCTGCAACAATTAAAACATCAGCATGTTATCAGCGCTCTTCTCATCCTAATCCAAAACATAGCACCCTACCAGCTACTATGAGGGAAACTTAACTCTGTCCTAACTGGAAGCAGGACACTGAGTAAACCCAAAGTTACCTTTAAATTGTTACTAATTTTAATATTCTAACTTTTGTTAAAACTGCTGTTAAAATATTCAAGTAAAGTATGATAGGAGCTCAGTTTAGTTTTATGGTAAGTGAGACATTTTGGATAAATGTGACATGCTACCATGCAGCAGTGCTAACTAGATTTCTGTGTCCACATGAAGTGTTTCTGTTGATGCCCATGATGTAATCAAAATGTCGGTGATGTTTTTAGTTTCCTACAGTGGTGCCTTTTTTTTCCTTCTCCCTTTCTTTGATTAAGGAGGGTCTCCTTAAGGAGACCTCTTTTTGGCTGGCAAAATAAATGTTATCAATGCTATCTTTTTTTTCTTTTTTTTTTTCTTCATGATCACTCATCATTTTTGTTTTATTTCTTCTTCTGACAACCACACCACCACAGATGTCATCTCTCTACATTTCTCAAAGGAAATGGCTCTCAGACTGAAATGACAGTCACTATCATTTAGACTTAAGCTACAGCAAAATGGAGGAGGCTGAGGAAGTCATATGCTGTAACTCACAAATTAAAGCAGAAAATAGGTCAATTACAATAACTCATATGATATTAAAAACATACATAGGTAGAACTCTTTAATGTGCTTAGGACAAAAATAGAGATGGTATAGAAATCTTTTTGGAGAAATTAGGAGTTGCAGAGGCTGAATGAAAGTGTGTTTTAAGACTGTTTAAAAACAGCCACTAAATCAAAGATTACTATATGTTATTTTCAAATTCAAACGCTGAACTTGGCATAGATTCAAGCATAACCTTATTTGTTAACTCCATCCAGATGGCAGGCAATATCCCCTGTCTTCCTATTTTCATAACCAATTGCTGATAGGTCTTTCTGGGGGTCTTTTAGAACAAAAAGATATCAGATAGTGTATGCAGCTTTGTTGTAGGTCATCACAACTGAACATCAAAGGTTTTTGAACTGCAGTTTCATATCCTCACTCTGAAAAAATGGACTGACTCATTGACAGCGCTTTTTAGAGTCAAAAGGGAGGTTTCTGCTAGAGTTTAAACTCACTGTGTAAATTAAAAAGGCAGCAACCAAAATTTTGACCCTAATCATTGGCTCTAACATTCTTGGAGAGTCCAAGCCAGGACGCAGATCTCCTGATTTAAGAAAATTACAGAGCTTCACCATACAAAACCAAACTATTTTACATCATTTTTCAGAGTTTGAGGATGTAAACTGTTTGTGTAGATGAAGCTTATTTGATGACCTAATCAGGATCAAGCCATGCTCACATACTATTCTGGGATGTTATTCAGTGGAAATTCCTTTGTTAATCAGCACAAAAATTGAGCTGTAATGTTCACGACACATTTTCTGTTACTGAACAGTATTTTTCCCAGTTGATGAAAGAGTAATTTTGCATAGCAATAGCACACAAGTTTGATAATACATCTCCTTGCTCAGAACACAAACAGGCATATTCAGAGAAACCTTCACTTTGCACAGAGGTGCCTGAAGTAGGAAGTGACTTAGCTGAAAGATCTACATATTTAAAGATTATCATTTTGGCAAAATTTTATTACAATTCAGGAACATGAATTAAACTCTCACAGTCTAAGCCACTCCTCTTCTATGAATGATCTGTAACAACTTTTTTTTTTTTGACTTAAACCCATCATGCTTAATGGCAGTTTATACCACAGAGACATAATTTCCTAGTTTCCTGTTGTACACTGCAAGTAAGATGAGTTGTCTTAGCTCTTCACAAGCAACTCAAGGAATTTTCACTGTTATAAAAAGAGGAGAAATCATTGAAAAGGAAAGTAATAAAAAATCAATGCGCTTCTTTTTTTTTTAATAAAGACACTGAGTTTTAAACTTTTACAAATGATAGACCCTTCATAGCAATGAGATCAACATGGCCACCTTAAATTTAATTTAGCTTGACAGCATTTATTTCTGAACCTTAAAGCACTGTTTGTAACTTCAACATTTCTCTGACATACTGTATCTTGATGATGGTGTCTTTAATAATAGTTGGTGTTTGTTTTTATTTACAAACCTAAGGATACTGTGTGAACTTTGATATTGTTTATTTTCTCTTTGTGCAACTGTAGGTTTAGTGAGACCGAAAACAGATCACTGGAAGAAAATACAGGCAACCATATTTTTTATTATGTTGTGACTGAACATTATAACGAACAGAGAATGACAGCAACACTTTTTATAGTTTTTGCTTTCAGCATACAAATAAAACAATCTACTATAGGCTCTTCCAGCACCAGTTCTTTCTCCTTTAAGGAAGTCTGTAACACCTGGATGTACAAAGTGGTTTTGTGTTTGCTCATGAACACAAATATATTAGATTCCCCAAATGTTCAACAATTCTGTTGTGGTGTGCAAAGTGTAAATTTGCATCTTAATATCTCAAATTTATCAGATTGTTAATGTGAACTTCTTTACTGGTAGACTGACACAACTGATTCAAAAATAATCAAACAGTGCACAGTATGAAGCAGGGCAAGCCCAGCTGGGTAAGCCAGTAAAGATGCAATTTATTTCTCTAGCAACAATGATTTTCAGGGGATTATATAAAGACAGGTCTGCGGGCTCCTGTGGGTATTAAAGCCCAACCAAACCCATAAAATGAAAACAAAGTTAAATAACTTCACAAAAGACAGAAATAGCCTTTTAAAGATTCACCAGAGTACTTTTTTTGTGTCTAATCTAAGCAGCCATCATGGAGAGATTGATGGGCACTGTCAGAGATGCATTTCATGAGGCGGCTGTCTGCTCAATGGTATTAGAATGGAGCTATCTGTCTTCATTGTGTTCCATTAACTTGCCCCTCAGATCTATCAGGAAAATGTCTACAGTTCTACTTTATAAATTATTACCTCTGACAGTTAAATATTTTAGACCATATTTAGTAATATGGTCTGATAATTCTTTATTTGCCTACATATTTTTACAGTTTAATTTCCATGCTTACTAGAAAAGACAGAACATTTTGTTTGTTTGTTTGTTTGTTTGCTTGCTTTCCGTTAACAGGGGTCCTTCTAGTCCTTGTAAGGTGAAAATGATTTTTCATTTACTTGACTTCAACAGTGTAGTGTATAGAAACAGAATAGTTGAAGAAAATCTTTAAATGTACTCCATGTCAGAAGAAGACAGGGGTTCACTAAATAGGATACATCTTCTTTAAAGATAGGTATGCCTGTCACTATTCATTTAAAGGTAAAGAATCAGTGTATGGAAACTATGTTTATGATTGCTTTCACTGCGGAACAGAAAGCAGACATCTGACTCAGTCATTTTGTTATTATTCACTTGGCTTTGTGAGGTCTTCAATTTTTATTATTTATTTTTTATTTCCACCAATTACATTCTATTAATAAAATTTGAAAACTACTGGCATATGTGTCACACAAACAGACAAACAACCTGATATCCTAGTGTATCTTTGCCTTGCATACCAGATAGACTTTAATAACATTAAATGTTATTCATACTAAATTTACTTCAACATTCTCTCAAACCGCACAGCTAATGGTTTGCAGTGAGTTTTTGAGGGTAGAAAAGAATAATTGAAAAAGGGTGCTCAGTGTTTAAAAAATTATCAGCCTAACTTAACTCGATTTCCAGGCTACGTAGTTTTTAGTCTAAAATGTTTTAGTCTGGCTTACTAAAATAAATAAATAAATAAATAAATCCTCTGTTGCATATATATATTTTTTTTTCTGTTAAAGTCCCCCTGAGAGATGCTTTCCTGTATGGAATAAACGAAGTGTATCTAACAGCAAAACAAACCTTTATTTTTGAATAGTGATAAATAACAAATACATTACGATGTTTGGTAATGTAGAGGAGAAATTTAATGTCCCAGAAGCTATGAGAAAGAGAACACTAATATTGCACTTCCCAGACCCTTGTATACAACAATGTCAGTGATCCAGGTGGGATTTAAAAAAAGAAGAGTTTAACATGCCCACAGATATATAGATGTTTGCTTAGAAGTCAGACTTAAACAATCATTTTTATTTGGTTGGTTGGTTGGTTTTTCTAATGCTGCTTTCTAGACAACTTCATGAAATATATATACAAAATATATACAAAATATATATATATAATATATATATACAAAAGATACAATATAGAGCAGTGAATTTCCAAATTGGAAGGTTATCATTTTAACTGCACTGATCAGAGACACAAGGGGAGAAGGGGGATCAACTAGGAGAAGTGAATCTAGTAAGCAAGAGGATTTATAAAATGATAAATATTCATGGAAATATATATATATATATAAAACTGACAATTTAGGGATCTCTAATCAAAAGAATTCAGTTCTAATGCAGTTGAAGAAAGAAAATGGAGAAAAATAATCATAGAAACAATATTAAGAACATATAAATGGAAATCTGTGAGATATGCTTACAGGAGAAAACCTATCCTAACTTAACCTGAATGACTGGTTTTAGAATACCACGTGACTATCCCATTCTACTCTACTTAGAGTCTATAGACCTTCTTGATTGTAGCTGAGGGAAGCTAAAAGGTTGAAGAAGTGAGAAGGTTGAAAAAGTAAGAAGAATGTGGTACTTAGATGCGGGATGTGTTAAAATCTTGTATTTTTGGCACCAACAAATCTTGCCATTCACTTTTCTTTGTTCCTGCATCAAAGAAGAGCACAAATTAAAGAAACTTTCCTCACCTTGAGTTTTAAAGTTTTGAAGCCATGAACTTGCTTTTAAGTGCATTTCCTAATGAAAATATTCTATTAGTATGTAATTCATAAAAATCATCAGCATTCAGTTTAGATTGTTGGTACTAAATGTTAAGCATTTTGAAAACCTTAACTCTTGAATGTGTGGCTCTAGCCTGTAAGTTCACTGTTAACACTAAAGTAAAAACTACAGAATATTTTATTCCTTTCTAATATAGTATATTACATTTAAATTTAGTACCTTGATATGAAAAAGATTTTTGCTTGTAGAATAGCACCCCTTGTAGTCTTAAGCGTATGTAGCATTTCATAAAGGCCTTACAGAAGCAGCTGCTTTCATTTTACCAATCACCAGTTTGTAAATTCACATAGGCCAATGAAGATGATGATAAAATGCATGAACATAAGCCTGCTTAATATTGAGAGCATAGCTGGTGAAAATGAATTGGTAGATGACCTTATCACCTTTTCACAGAAAACCCTGTTGCTAATATTTTAAAATCATTATGTATTCAAAATAACTTCAAAGCTGATTTTAAAATGGCACTTTCAGGATGGGCAGTTCTGTATTTCATGACAGAAAGAGTTCCAAACGAGGACAAATGCTATGCTTCAATTAGAAAATAAGTAAATAAAATACAGATCAAATCAAAATAACTGTTGTTGTTTTTGTTTGTTTATTTGCTAAAAGATAGATTCTACTAATAAAATAATAATTAAAAAAAATCACTGGGATTTATTAACCATTAAATCAATTACTAACAACTGGTTTGGCAAAACGGAGATCTCACTTTCGTATCAATTCCATAATTAATACTGAAAGTTCTGCCATGGGAACAAAGAAAGTTCAAACAGCATAGACTTACCTTCAACAGTTATTCCAACTCTATTTCCAATTCTATCTCAACAGCTATTCATTATCTGCTCCAGTGGAAAGCTAGGAGCTATATTTAGTTGAAATTGGGCCTATAAGATTTAAATCTTTCTGATTTCTTACAGTGATGTTATCCAACATCTTTGCCACTGTGGACTTAACAGTTTCTGTTCTTGCCACAGTAAGCTTCTTGAAAAGGCACATGGGGAGTGCAGTTGATGCAAATAACATAGCACTGGCTCTATCAGATGAGGATACACATACAGACCATCCAGCATCTTGCTTAGAAATCATCCAATACTAAAGCAAAGGGTAGATTGTACAGTACTGAACACAAAAGCAGGCAAAGCACTTTCATAGAAATCTCATCCTGCTTCCAGTCACTTATTACAAAGCTAGCACATTCTTACTGTTTGAAATATAATGGGAATATAAAATTCAAAGCCTTTTTATTTATTTATTTATTTATTTTATTCCCCTATATCACTTGAAAAGACTCTCAGTAAATGACTGCCACAACCAGTGACATCCATTTAGCCTGTGTTTGAAGGGTCTCAGTCGTGATGGTAGCAATGAGTAGGCTGTGGACTGTAGCAGACTGGTTTCCTGGAGCACTGGGCAACCACTTACCAAAACCAAAAATTCACAGCTAATTAGCCACCTGATGTAAAGGACCCAATCCAAATTTATACCACTCTGGCAGAAGAAGAGGGTATTTAACTGTGAGCAATGCTGAATGTGAATGAAGTGTTAGGCTTATGAAAATCAATGAGAATTTAGGAGACTAAAGCTGTTTGAAGACTTCAAACTGTGCCTTAATAAACAACTTTAAAGGAAATAAATTAATATTTAGTACATTGTGCCTTCTAAGATCTACAAATCTCTAATAAGTTGAGGTTAATTGTATGCCATGTTTTTGCTAAACAGATGATCATATCAAACAGCCAAGACACACCTGTTGGTGTTTCAACAAAGCAATGAAATTATTAAATGGCTTGCATTTGTCCTAGTTTCAAGATCAACAGCAGAATACTGCAGGCTGGTGAGAAATGGTATTTCTTGTTCAGAAAGTATAGAAAGGAGTTCACTAATTTTGTTGTGATGACACATAGGTACTCTAAACCACATTTAGAGGCACATAATAACAAGGGTTGAAAAAAAAAACAGAAAAAAAAAGAAATACTTTGCCTCAGATAAGTTTACAATCTGGATTGTAGGTAACTAAAGGTAACTAAAAAAACAGAGGTGATGTCTGTTAATCTTAGTGAGAACGACTATTGCTAAACTGTATCAGCAGAAGAGGTAAGGGGGTTAGGTCTGAAGTTTGGAAAGACTGTGGGATTTCATGTATTCTGATTCCACATTTTTCTCTCATGGAAATCACTAATACCTAAGGTGGCTGATAATACTTTCTTGAGCAAATCTCAGTGTTACCTACTCTGGAATACCAGAGGTATACTACTTTTTTTTTTTTTTTTTTTTTTCCCAAGATGTAACTGAAGCAAAGCATTATACTATCAACAGAACACAGCTAATTAGGAAATCAAGAAGTGATGATGACAGATGAATGTTGCAACTTAGATGTTCAAAATCAGACTAGTAGGCAGCAGTTGGAGGGAGTGATTTACAGTTAGAAGCTGAGCAGTAGCTCAGCAAGTAGAAGCTTGCATATCTGTAAAAGAAAATTAAAAGAGAGAGAATGGAGTAAGAATATGGTTAGAAAAACTGCTTTAATAACCTATGCACTTACTATGTCACTGATTGTTATAGGTACTTGCATTTTTAGAGCCCTATTCATATGTTCAGAGGAAGACATCTAATTTATATATGAAATTGTTGAGATATTGTAAAAGACAAGATGACCCCATGAATCACTGCAAACCATATATTGCTCTATTCTATAAATGTTGAATGCATTCTTTCATGTTGAGCCAGCTGGGTTCAAAATTCCTCATTCCTCTCTTTTCATTGTTAAGAAAAGCTGACCATATTTTACTAAATAAAATCATTGTTCAATTGAGTAATTCAATGAAAACTCTCTGTAACTGCCAGGATGCTTCAGAATTGCTGTATGAACAAAACCAGGAGAATAAATTTTCACAGGTAGGATTCCTCCCTCTGGATTACGGCCTACGTTACATTAGCTGCCCCGTCACATTGCTGGTTTTGCCCACAAATAGGATTAAGCAAGCTGGCTAGTGGGAGTATGAAAGACTTTGAAATTATGTTCACAAGAAATGGGACTAAATGACAGAACTAATCCACCATTGTTTGTGTTTTCAGGGAGCAGAAAAAGCAAGTAAATATAAAGCAATGGTAACTTGTGCAGGACAAGTGTGTATTAACGCTTTCAAAATTAATGCTGCAGACTTGAAAAGTTATATACAAATACAAGTGGAAAATGTAAAGGAAGAAAAAAGTCTTTAAAATGTGCAAAATGATTATCTATTCTGAACACCTGTTGGTGTATATTTTTCTACCCAAAGACGGAGTGGGGCAGAATTATTTATTATTTTATAGTAGTATATATTGCCATATATTTTTCTAAATCTTTTCTAAATATTAAAATGCAAACATACACATGCATATTCTCTTGTGATGATAAACATTACTCTGAATCAATGAAAAGGTATGTTATTGTTTACTTGTTAGTATATATGTTTTGCTTGCAGTTTTAATACTGAATAATGACCGATACTTGGAGAATCTCCTTGTTCTAAGCTAGTCTTGTTGAAATATTGTAGTCTTAATGTCTCTATGCTTGTGTAACTGAGCATGAGAAAACCGGAAACAAGGCATCTTGCTTAAACTGTGGTATTTTAATGGTAAATATTGGAGAAATACAACTGTATTAGCTTTACATAGCAAGGAAGACAAGATTACTACTAGATTACTGTTCAGACACATGCATTGTGTAAAATGCTTTGATGAACACTGATGAACATCAACAACTCATTACCATATCATTCTATGGACACTAATGTACCAGGTGCAGATGCCCAGGTGCTGACAGTGGGACTACTGTGGGGTTGCTGTATGAGGCGATGCCGGGGTTGCCCCACGCCGGCCCCAGCCGGCCCCAATGGCCCCACTGCAGGGGACAGCCAGGCCCTGCAGCCAAGATGGTGGCGCCTCGCCTTGGGGGCAGCCTGAGGAAGGGAGGCCAAACACCACATGGCAGGGGGTGGTGAGGGGAGCGGTGTGAGGAACAGCCCTGCACAGTCAGCAAGGGGAGAGCAGGAGGAGGAGCAAGAGTTGTCCTGGCTGCCAAGATTTCCCTGCAGCTTGTGCAGAGACCATGTTGGTGCAGGTGTTCACGTTGCAGCCATGAAGGACCCCACAATGGAGCAGATGGATGTACCCTGAATGCAGCTGCAGTCCATGGGAAGGACTCGTGTGGGAGCAAGGGAAAAAGTGCGAAGAGGGAGATGCTGTTATGGACTGACCACAATCCCTATTGTCCATGCCCCTACATCTCTCAGAGCAGGGGAGGTAGAGGAGTTGGGGATGATATGAGTGAAAGTGAGCCTGGGAAAAGGTATGGCACTGGGGGGAAGGTGTTTTAGGTTTTCTCTTTGTTTCTCATCATCCAAATCTCTTTTAACGGGCCATAAATAGTTATTCCCCAAGCTGAGTCTGCTTTGCCAGTGATAGTAATAGGTCATGGTAATTTTCCTGTCTTTACCTCTACCTAAGAGATCTTCCATTTTATATTTCTGCCCCTGTCCTATTGAGGAATGAGAGAGCATCTAGCTAGGTGGGTGATTGGCAGCTGGCCAAGGTCAACCCACCTAAACTACCTGTTAGAAGCCAATGACAAAAGCAATTAAACATATTTCAGTGGAATTTCTTGGATGGATTTCTTTCAGTAAATCATCAGTAATATTTTCTGTCCGTTTACAGAAGTACAGTTTTGAAGTATTTCTTCAGGCGTAACTGTTGTGAAAATGTTTATTCTAAAGTTATATAATACTTCAGATCCAGTGTAATTTGATAATCCAGCATTTCTGTAGAAAATAAGGAGAAATTTGAGGTTCATAGGCCCTGTCTAAACCCTGTCTAAACCCTGATTATGGCTTAGAAAATTAAGATGCTATAGATCAGAAAAATGGAAAAGAGATGCTACACATAAGAATTTGTAATATTTGATTAGCCATAATGAAGCCCCATTGCCAACGCATGAGATAGGCAAGGGAAGATCTGTTCCATGGTCCTGGGGTCTACAGGGTAACTGTAGATCTGTGGGATGATTACAGGGGTACTCCATACTGTAATCTACAAGAAAGAAGGTGAAGTTTAGACCTTAGACCCTGGAGACTCCTTGCTCCAAGCATTCAGAGCAACAGCTGTACTGAACATCTGGGAAGTTGTGTAGATTATTAAATTTTAGAATGTACCAGCTGTATAGAATTAATGTTTTCCAGAAATACCCCCGGAACAAATGTAGCAAAGAGAAATGTTCTGCAAAATTAAATTAAAAATATGAGTATGCCAAACTGCTATTTAATTTTGATAAGTTTTTTTTCATATTAAAAGACCTCTTCATGGCCTATTCTCTCCTTTTTCAGCAGAGTTCTTTCCTGTTAGTACCAGTGAAGAAGATATAATAACTCTCTGGGTATAAGGAGGACAATAAAGATTCTGAAGATGCTAACTTGCAAATGTTTTGATATGTAAGACCAAACTGGAAAGCATCAAGAGCAAGTAGCTGGGAAATTTGTGTTCTCCACAAGGTGAAAAAATGAAATTTCACATCTACAGTTCCAAACAGGAGCCAGGGAAGGGAAGGGCAAATGTTTACTTGATTCCTTTCCTTCTAGGAATATTTTAAGTTGTTTGTTTGTTTTCGTTTCTTTGTTTTTTTTTCTTTTTTTTTTTTTTTCTTTGGCAATGAAAACAAATTATGGAAAAAAGACTTGGTCCTCAGTCCTTAGTTTTCACCCAGCAGTAGAAAATGATGTACTAGGATATCTAGAAATCAATCAATCACTGTCAATCAATGGATAGACAGTCTTTCTAAATAGACTTCTTGTCAGGTTTATATCACACTTCCAACAGTAATTGAAAGTCTGGATACATTGTTCATTTTAAAGTAACCCATTTCCATGAGACTGGACAATAGCCTTGTGGAAAGGGATCTGGGATTTCTGGTCAATAGGAAGTTGAATATGAGTCAGCAGAGTTCCCTGGCAGCCGGAAGGGCCAACCATATCCAGGGGTGAATCAAGCATAGAATTGCTAGCTGTGATTGTCCTCCACTGGTGCGGTCTCACCTTGCAGGTAGATCTGCTCTGAAGGAGGCTGCAGCCTGTGGAGAACCCCGACCAGAACAGATTCCAGGCCGGACCTGTAGCCCATGGAGAGGGAACCATGGAGGAACAGGTGACTTGGCAGGAGCTGCTGCCCGTGGGGGATCTGTGTTGGAGCAGTTTGCTCCTGACGGATGGACCCTGTGGTATGGACCCATATTGGAGCAGTTCTTGAAGAGCCGCTGCCTGTGGGAAGCCCCCACAGGATCAGTTCGGGAAGGACGGCATCCCGTGGGAGGGACCCCGCGTTGAGCAGGGGCAGAGAGTGACCGAGAAGGTGCAGTGGAGGTGAAGTGTTAGGGACTGACCGCAGCCCCCATTCATCATTGCCCTGCACCCCTCGGGGGTAGGAGATGGAAGAAGATGGATGGGGGGAGGAGATTTTGTTTTCTTTCCTTTGTTTCTCACTTCTCTAGCTTGTTAGTAATAGGCAATAAATTTTACTATCTCCCTACTCTGAGTCTGTTTTGCCCGTCATGATAATTGTTGAGCGATTTCCCTGTCCTTATCTTTTTGCATCGTATTTTCTCCCCCTTTCCCTTTGAAGAGGGGGAGTGAGAGAGCTGTTGTGGTGGAGCTTGGCTGCCCATCCAAGTAAAACCACCACAGGCACCAAGCCTGCTGGAGTTCCAGGAGCGTTTGGACAACACTCTCAGAAATATGGCTTGATTTTTGGGTGGTCCTGTGTGGAGTCAGGAGTTGGAATCAATGATTTTTGTGTATCCATTCCAGCTCAGAATATTCTATGATTCTGTAATTCTAAAGTAACGGGAATTATTATCTAAATTTCCATGATATGATTTGAGGATATCAACATCGCAGCAAAACTTTGGCTTCAGTTTAAGTACTGTGGCATTACCTGTGATTACTACCTTATGGACTAGTGTTTCTCTCAGAAAATGTGGCGGTTGAAGTTCAAAGGTGAAGGTTCTGGTGGTTCATCAAGACTCTGATATACATCAATTCTCAGTTCCAACACTGGGGTCTGGAAGCATTTTGTATTTCATTTACATATATTGCTAAGTAGGCAAAAGTTTATTTAAATTTAAGGTTCTTTTAGATGAAATGTTTCCAAAGCCATTTTCTGCTTTTTTTTTTGGATATATTTTTAAAATGACCTCCAAGCTTCCTATGCTACCAGACACATGACTTTCTTATCAAAAAACAACAGAGAAATGCAAGGTGGTATAGATTATTTCAAGAATATTATGTCTGCACGTAGTTTTTCAGAGGTACAGCTATGATGAAAACTAATTGAAAATTCTCTGGAGTTTGTTATGTGTCTCTGAGTGCTAGAGAAATTTCTTTCTGTTAGTCCCCTTGGGAAAACTAAAGCACACAAGTATTATGAAGTATTGTTCCTAGCAAACTGTCAACATTTTAAATATGGACAATTTGTACTTATTATGATCCTATATTAATTTGTATCAACTTGAATATAGCAGAAAAATTACTGTAGTAACCATTGACAACTTTGTTTATATCAACTATGTATTTGCATTTGCTATTATTAGTCATCATCCTTATGCATATTCTTAACAGAAAAGAAATACTCCAAGTAAAAAAGAATGCTCATAATCTCTATACTTGTTAGAAAGTATCAAATATAAAAACTGCATGAGTGTGTATATTGGAAAAATAATCTTTCTAACATTTTAGGATATTTTTTTCCCTGTCTATTCTTTAAGTGGACCCGTGGACAGAAACTGATAACATTGTACTGGATAAAGATAGCAGAAAAACAGCCTGATTGCAATTTATGCTGATAATACACTCCCTCCCTTCACTCTTTTCCTTTTTCTGCCTGAATGTTTGTTACAGACAATTAAACAGGTGATAGATGAAGCCTTGGTTCTTGGATTATACTGCAAACTATGCAACGTCTGAAAACACCAATATGTAATATGAATGATGAGCCGAGCCCTTACTAACTAGTTTGCATTTCAGTTGGCCTTGAAAAGGATTACATGTGTGGGCAATAAGTGTTTCATTATAATGGTTGAATCTGAAGAAGATTAAAAAAATCTTTTATCAACTGGCTAGCAGCAGGAAGTTGCATGAACCTTCAGCCTATTTTCTTTTGAAATATCCAAATGCATATGTCACTGCAAGGCAAAATGGTAAAACAAATGATATGTATCTCAATTTAAAAGTATTGCTGCTGTGAAAAGGAACTGAACTAATTCTCATAAGGTAAAAAATTTTACAGATAAGTTTGTCATTTCAAGTGTATGCTTGAGGTACACTGCCATAATACCACTGTTTGGGGTGCAGTGGGTGCACTGACTTCATTGACTCATGAATTAAGTGCATATATTATTATTCTTGAAATCATTGCACCTGATGGTAGGATAAAGGAAGCTGATGATTGTTTGCTGCTTTTTTACATTACCACAAAAATACAAGAAAACAGATATCACATATATAAGAGAGATGGTAGAGTTTTGTTTGTTTCTTTTTAATTCCATGCTGTAGTGGAATTAAACAAACTAAACTATAAACACTAAAATTTGATGGGTAATTAATTTCCTTGACTAAACTAAGATGATTAAAACTCTGCCTTCAGATTGCTCAGGGAACAGTTTTACAAACCTTTACCCTAACTCTTGTCGAGGTGATTTTCTGGAGAAACAGGCCTTTTTTAAGGAAATCACAGTTTCATTGAAGACAGGTGCCAACTATAAATACATTTTTTTGCTAAATGACACAGGTCCAAAATTCCTTCGTACTGTGCCTTTGGAACTTGTGAACTCTAATTAAAACTGGGCTGTTATTTGAATTGTAGTGGATTAGACTTTAATTTTAACTTTTAACCTAATTTAATTCCTAATATATTGATGTTTACTTTAGTTTGCTCTGTTCTTAATGGCACAAAAATACAAGTGAGACTAAACAAAATCACTGGAAGGTGTGAAAAAATAAAAGCATTACATTATTTTTTACTGCTCATGAATTGTGTTAATGAATTGCAATTAAATCTGCTGGGTAAGACAAATAATATTTCTGTGCTACTAAGTTGCTGATAGTAATTGTTACGTGAACATGTTTTGTAACATTTATCTGCACTCTTAGCAAGTCATGATAGTAAAGCATAACAGTGGGGTGTAATGTAATGCTTTAATATACTTCAGAATGTTAACTGATGTACTTTAAAACTTAATATATTATATTTTTTATATTAATTCATTTTTAAATAACCTGCAAAAACATAGTGTAACTGGGATTCCTGTAACAGAGTGCAAAATAATTGTCAGTACTTATTTTACGCAAGTATATCTAAATAGTAATTCTTCCAAATACTCTTCTGTTGTTTTAGAAATTGTTATAAACTGTTTATTTTTCTGTGATAAATCAAAAAATTAGTTAGCATTATAGTCTAATCTCCTAAGGAATGTGAAAACTAAACACAATCATAAATTGTACTGTTGTCTCTTCATTGTGTAGATAAATATCTAAAACCAAGAATCAGTTGGTTATTAAGTCCTTTTGCAGTCTTAGTGAATGGAAATGACTAGGGCAGAGTTTTGGACCCTTGAGAGACAAGGAGACTTCTGTGATGGATTTCAGTGGTATCATGATATAAAATCCCAGTTCTCCCATAAAATAAATCAGAAAATTCTGTCTCCTAGTCAAAAGGTAATGAACTCACTACTCAGTGTGAAGGGTGATTATAGTGTGGTGTTTTTTCCTCTTTACTGTTATAAGATGCTAAACACTGTCATTTAGTACTTTAGAGGTATAAAATCCAACCTCTCCCCAAACCATTACGTAAAGGCTACATTTCATAATGGTAGAAGGTTGGGCCCATTCCATTCCCTGGGAAGAATACTTTTTCCCGTTACACTAACCATTTCATTGTTACACATATAGTCCTTTATGAAATCAAATTTATAGCTCAATCCTTTGATTATTGCAGGTTTGGAGACAAAATATACAGCTGTCTATTCTTAGATTTTGTCCCAGTGTAACTATTTTGGCTAAGGGCACCGAAACAGTTCATTTTCCAGTAAAACCAATAATATAAAATCATTTATAAAATTTATCACATAGCAGTGCCTAAAGAAACATCTCTGCTGGCTTATATGTATAGCAGAACAGCTGTGTCAATTTGAAAGAACTGTAGTGTGTTAACTATATCCATGTAAGTACATTCGTATTATTTTTGTATGAAAAAAGTCTCAAAAGAGATAACAGTTTGACATAAGGAAAGGTTTATCAGGCTTCAGAGGAACCAGTTAATGGGGTGTGTCTGAAATATATGAATAGGAAAAATTAGCAGGAAATCAATTATAATACTAGTAAGAATGTTGACAGAAAACTCAAACAGTTCTTTCAGAAAAAATAAATGAAAAAAAAATGACATTAAGACGTTGAAACAAGACATTTAAACTTGAGCTAACTTTTTCCTTACAAAAACGTATGACCCAGGTAAATGAGAAAATTCACTGACATCAGTAAGACTTGCAGATATATAAGGGGTACAGAACTGAAATCTGCATTTTAAGAAAACAATTTCTTTGTATGATTAATAGTATTCTAAATGACTTTAAAAGGGAGTCATTGACATTTTCATTGTCAGATTGTATAACACTTCATCCTTTATGAGATATCAATTCTGGCACAAGCATTTCAGTAAAATTGTGTAAGAATTATATGAAAATTATCTATATATATGTCTAGTATTCATAAGTATTGTACATGTTCAGATGGATTTCATCCCAACAGTGGCTTCTGCTGATTTGTTTCACTACATCAGCATATTTTTGAAATGTAATGTAAAAGGGTCAGAAAAGAACTGGACCTTATAAGAAAAAATAACTGCTGCAGGAATAAGTCAATAAATCAACTTAATAAGTCAATAATAAGTTTGTTGATGCAGCATGATAGTTCCACTAGCTATTTAATGCATACCAGAATCTTTTTTATTATCATTATTATTATTTTTATTTTGCAGTTATGAAATGCATATAAATACGTGAATACGCATCCATACATACTAAAGGAATCCTTCTCTATTTCCAGGGTAACAATTTTATAATATAATATTATAAGGAACAGTCTTAAACCACAGACATCAGAAAAATGAATTATTTTGTGCATTCAGGCTGTGTTGCTCTATGAAGAATCAATGTTAACAAAGTTCCCACTGGTATGTGGCACAAGAGAGAAAGTTCTGGAACAGAATACAGTGTTAGGAATGTAGTGGACAGATTAAACAAAACTTACTCAAAATGCTAATTACATATATTGTGGATGTGACAACATCAATGCAGGGATATTTTGCAGAAAAGACATACCTAAGGGGAAACAGATGAGGGGCAAGGTCCTGAGCCATTATTTATGTTTTAACACATAAAGATTCCTTTCTTTCTAAAATTGTATTATAGTTGTTAGTATTATATAAATCAATGTCATCTTACAGTTATATGGTGGAAAGTCTTCAGGAAAAGTTATGCAAAAAGAAGTGGAAAATATTCGTATGATAAGTATTACACTAAAAATATTGTAAGCTAAAAGATAATGCACCCTATATGTTGTCAGGAATTGATTTTTAGTGTGACATGTTCTAACAGTCTAATCAAAACACAGAAAAATAAAGTTACTCTTGCTAGTCTAGGATGGTATTAAAAGAATGTTAACATTGTACACTCAAAGCTCAAATCATGTAGTTATTATATAAAATCTCCATTACACACTTAGGGTTCATATAACACTTTTACTTTTGTTATAATTCACTTTGTAGTGTCTGTATCTCATCTTGGGTGATATGTTCACCCTTCAGATTTTCTTCCTTGTCCTAAGATTGACACAGCTAGTTTTCCTCAAGAAATGTGAAGGGTTTGGAATTTGATATTACAATGAGCACAAGTTTCTGAGTATTTTGCCAAAAGAATGATGCTGATGATCTGAGAGAGACTTGGATTGATTTTCATATGATTTCCTATAATCTCTTATACCTATAGTTTTTTTAAACTTTTTTTACTGGTTTCTAATTCTATGTTGTACATGCTTTTTCTGTTCTCATTCTAACCTCTAAAGCTGCTTTTCTGTGACCCACAAGATTAAGCTCCATTTCTAAACAATAACCATGATGTAACCATGTTTACAGTTTGGAGTTTCTTACATCATCCTTTGGCTATATTTTTTTATACCACAGATTGGAGAATGAGTCATAAAACTATCTGCTCAAGCAAGGTTTTTTTTTTTTTTTAAAGAAATCAAACAAACAAAAAGCAGGTTCTGCATTTTTAATAGTCAAAGTATAAATAAATTTAGAATGAGCAGCTTGGTCTCTAGTAGTTAAATATCTAGCTGGTTGGTTCTATGTAGAAGAGGAATTGCAACAATTACAACTCTGCTGCAGTACATCACTATTTTGTCAGCTAATACTAGATTAATTGTTAAATTTAAACTAAAAAAAATAATTAAAATATTAAGATTTAAATTTATATATAAACTAGTTCAGATTATCCCAAAATTGTAATGTAGTACTTGTTATTTATTATTTGAAAAACTGAAGAGAACAGAAGGCAGATTTGATGTATTCAAAAGCTGAATCCATCTAAAATAAATGCTGGATGGACTACCTGAAGATGTTGGCTTTCCTGCAGTTATCAATAAAAAGACACATATATTTTTGTTCTTCTATTTCCAGGGCAAAATTTAGCTCCTGGAGAGTTGTACTATCTGTATCCAGTCTCTTTGACAAATAATATTATGTAGAAATCAATAATGTTGATTCTATTAAAGATGCATTGCTATCATTTTATGAGTAATCTGGGCAGTTTCAAATTACTCTAAAAGTCCATAAAACTTCTTATGTTGCAAATGAAAATACCTGTTTTGCATATTTGTATGGCAATGCTTAATCAGGAGCTAAGAGAAGAAAATATTAATTCTCTCTTTTACTTTATATATTCCTTGTAGAAAATAAATTCTTCTCCAAAGACTGCACGTCTTTCTTTACAAAAGAGATTATGGAAGTGACCTCTTCTGTGGAGGTAAGACAACTATTTTCGCAAGGATAGACAACTGTTTTGGCAAGGCACAACTATTTCTGTTTTATTTCAGCAAATGAACATACACTCTGTCTGTGGTCCAGTGCAGCAGGTACTCACACTGATTTATATATATTATTATTAATCTTCTACATATATACTCAAATGGTTTGATGGAATAGGAAAAAAAAAAAAGAAGAAAAGAGATTCAGAAAGAACAGAGGACTTCTAGCAGTACTGTCAGCTTAATAATGTCTATCAGGATAAAGAAGAATTAGTGCTCCGGGCAGGGGAAAAAGAAAAATAAAGATAAATAAGCATGACGTTTTGGCTGTTATACTTTTAGAGGTCTTTTAAGGTCAGTTTTGCATTTCCTTTCTTTTTTTTTTCTTGTTTCATAGTTGGTGAATTTTTGTATCTTTACAATTATTTGTTTACCTTGTACTCCTGAACAGAGACACCAGAACAGCACAACTGCTAGTACGTGTGTGCCTGACTACTGTTTTGTTCTTCCTGTCCTCATGGACAGTATTGAACTGTGTCTCTTGTTTCAAATGGTATTAAAATATCATCTGTGAGAACTACATTTCTTCATCAATGGAATAGTATAGGATTAGTTA
This sequence comes from Anser brachyrhynchus, assembly GCF_964034855.1. Taxonomy (NCBI): domain Eukaryota; kingdom Metazoa; phylum Chordata; class Aves; order Anseriformes; family Anatidae; genus Anser; species Anser brachyrhynchus. Next base: position 108,538,179 of record NC_137694.1, read on the forward strand.
ATATCTCATATTAACTGAAATAGGATTAGTTAATATTTTGCAATGGTGATTCAACATTCATTTTATTAAGGTTTCATATTCTAAACAAAAGTTTTAAAAGATATTTGTGTTTCTTGGTAGCCAGACAAGAACCTGGAAGTATTTACAGCTATGTTTATGGTTGCAATGGGGAGTAGTCCCAGAGATTACTTTTTAGGTGTACACAGAAGAGCAACCTATATGCTCCAAATGCTATACTCAAGCTATATCCCAAACTTAGTGTTAGCAAACAACTATGTTGATATATTTGTTAGAAGAATTAATCAATTTTTAGTTTTGAACTACATCTTCGATTAAGTAACCTCAGCTAAATCCAACATATTTTTGGAATTCATGCTAAATTTGTGAAACAATGTCAAATGACAGTATCTCTTGCTTCTGTCTCAAAAGACCTTAAGAAAAGAAAATCTTAGTAAGTGAAATAAATGGTATGCTGACACTTTTATCAGGTTGAACTATCAGTCTGACGTTAACTGAAACAGTAGAAATATGTCTCATTCAACTAGTCAGGCATAACATAATATCCCTACTGATAGCTGGCAACTAAATATATATTCCTTCAAACATGTTTTATATAAGCATCTGAGGACCTTCAATTCTATCTGCAGTGACACTTGAAAAGTTGCAATATCTCTGTTGGTAAGCTTGATGTAAATTGTAATTAGCAACTGTGTTTATTCAAACAAACAAACAAACAAAATCCACATGGTAATTCAAAAATGCTGAAAGTAATTACCATAGACTCACATCTTTCTAAAATGTCTTATTTTTTCAGACAACTAAATTGTAGGCTTCCCATAAATAACATTGGCAGACATTTCTAATTTTTGTAAGTGTAAACTTCAAAGACTAACAAGGTGAACAAACCCATAGGAGAGCTATCATGAAGTTGCCCTATATGAATGAATTACTTTATAGCCTTTGATGTGATAATTTCACTTCATCTCACATCACACTACAAAATTTGGCTAGACAAGTCATCCAGGCTTCTTCTGTAGTTAGGAGGAGATCTGCAAAGCATGATTAATTTTACCTACTGTGGAACTGATGGATGGAATGGAACTAAAAAGGGTATTGACCCCATTGACCATAGGGGATGGCTTAGACTAGTCACTATTTACCTAATGAGTAGTTTTGACCACCAGTCTCACTCTTCTATAGCTAAAATTAGATAATCTGATTTTCACCGTTAGTTTACATTAAAAATAAATTCCTTTTCAATCTGATTCTGTTCTCATTTCAGACATAGAGTGTTTTTCTGTTCTCAGTATTATTATTTATAAAATAAATGAAATGACAGAAATGTTTTTGAATATAAGTTCTTGTTACAGTTCTTGTTATAAGACCTGAATAATATACAGTTTTTCTGTTCCCATCAGATACTTCTTCTTGATTCTGACAACATTTAAGAGAAAGAAACCACATGAGGCACAAAGAACTTTAAATATTCTCTTTGATAAAAAGCCTAAGAATATTGGAACAGACTGAGAAATGAGGAAGGAATGTTAATATGACTATTTCTATAGATTTCAAGTTACTGGAATTAACTTAGAAGTAAATCAAGCAGTTGAAATTGTTTTGAAAATGGTCCTTTCTTGTATGTGATTCACAAAACATTAAGTATTTTGTACTTGTTTGTAGGTCATTTTCATTATCTGAAACTAAATATATTTAAAAATAAAACAAACATGAATATAATTCATTGGATTTTTGGTTATGCTGTAATAGACTTCAGATGGTATAATGAAGTTAGAAAAAAAAATCGACTGTGCCAGAGGATATGTAAATACATTTAAGTAAGAGCAATTCTGAAAGCATGTTTGAATCAGCACTTGGGGAATGAGGGCAGGCGGTAAAGCATGGGGTATCATTGATGAAAGAGATTGGGTCAGGAGGAGTAGATGGCCTGGGGTCAGCAGCTGCAGTAAAGAGCCTATGGGAAGAACTATAATGATGTGCAGCAGAGGGTCATCTGCCAAGCAGTGAAGCAGATGGATGGGTTAAAAGGTGGTCTGAAGAAAAAAAGGGTAAAAGCTGAAGATGATGGTTGTAAAGAACTCTGTGAGAAGAAAAGGAGAGGGGAAAAAAAAAAAAAAAAAGAAAAAAGGTACCATTATATACAGGTAATCCTTTCATCTGTAAGTGATTCTTTATGTGCTAGAAATAAATTATTTGACATGAGAGAATTAACAGGGTACTGTATGGGATTTTTTTTTTTCAAGCCTTATGTGTATTCTGTTTGGGTTGATCCAGCTCTTCAAAAAGTCATTTTTAATTTCAGCAACTGTAATCTAACATCTCATGTTATATGAGACGATGTGACTTTCCTTTCTGACAAGACAGATTTTTGAACAAAGATAATGTAAGGGTTTTCTTTCCCTTTTTGTTTACTAAAAAAACACCATAAGAGAGCTGCTTAAATAACAGATTTATGGATTAAATTCACAACAAGGAAATTAAGCACTTTCAGATTATAAATATCATTATGTCTAGATCTAAGAGACAGATAAATGTTTTCCTGTTGAAAAAAGATGACCATTTTCCTTTGAAATATACCACAAATCTTTGACTCATTAGACTTTACATTGTGAATTATATGCTATATGTGTAATATATTTTGATCTCTACTTCCATGGCTACATTTCATTATCATTAAGATGTTTGACTCAGAAAGAAAATAAAGAATCAGTCGAGGTGTATATCACTCTAGAGTATACTTCAGAGATTTGACATAAGTTGCTATTACTGCTGTGTATAATTTACCATAGAGTTAAGAAACAAAACCAAATTAATGCTAGCAGTTACACCACAAAGGATCATATATTTGACTCATACAGGCATTCCGAAGCCCCCCTCTGGCTGATGCTTGTGGTGCACAAGACACTTTGGAGTTATATTTAGCCTGGCATGGAACCCAAATCTGCAGTTTGTGACAGTGGCCAGTGCCAAAGCCGGTATTGTTAAACAGTTGGAGATATATCCACAATGATAACAAACTGTGAATTCTGCAACACGGGGTGGATTTTTACCAAGAGCAATTTGAGGCAATTCAGCATTTTATTTTATAAAATCAATGATTTATTTATTTATTTATTTATTTTGGTTGCAGGTGAACATGGAAAGGAACTGGTTCAAGGAGGAGCATAATAACACTTTTGGTTAGTACAACAGATATGTGAATAGGAATGAGCTGTCTTTGAAGCAGAAGAACAATTTATTATTATTACTAATTATTATTATTATTGTTATTATGGTGGGCAGTAAACTTTGATGTGTGTGTTTGGGGGTTTGTAACGTGTTTAGATATACAGTACTGAGTACATTTTGGCTTTGTGTAATGAGAACACCTTGATTAAAAAACGTGAAAATGCAGTGTTTTCACCACAAAGATTTTGATGTGATATAAATATATTGTTATCATGGAAAGTATATAAATGTAAGTATCTAAAGGAATAGAAAACATATGTTGTAGGATATATCTTTAACATTGAATAATATCTGAATTCAATGACTTGAGTTATAAAAATAATTTTTGAAATGAAGCAATTTTTGAAGCAATTATTTTTTGGAGGTTTGCAAAAGACCAAGATCTGTTGATCAATTTGTTCTATCAGAACGTCAAAAATGTGGATACAAAAAGGTTAACAATCGCAAAATTTTTATTATCCACAAGTGATTCCTTAAAGAAAAAAAATAAGGTAAATAACTTTACCTTTTGATTTTCTTCAAGATAAAAATTGAGACTTTCTTACTAGGCTCTTCTGTGAGCAGTCAGAATTATATTTTACAAATGACTTAGTTTATTACTTGGCCCCTTTTAATTTCAGTTTAATCTGATTTAAATTCCATTTCATAATGTTACTATTGTTACAAACACAGGATTCACAGTGATTGCAAAGATTCACTCTCGCTTTGGTAAATGCATTAAAATGTTACATTATACGAAAATCCACCCATTACATTTTAAGAATTTGTTTAATATTTAAACTCAAAGTACATTTACTTTTTTTTTTTTTGGTGGGGGGAGCATTTTCCTCAGTTACTTTAAAACAGACTTATTGTAAGGCTTGTATAGACAATTACTGTGCTCTAAAAAAGCAAACCTTGACCAACAATTTATTTATTTTTTTCAGCTAGTGGCAAACTTCATATGTGATTACATCAGTGTGGTGGTTTTACCGTGCTAGGCAGCTGAACACCACAACCGCTCTCTCCCTCCCCCTCCTTAGATGAGGAGGGGAAGAAGTAAAGGAAAGAACAACTCATGGGTTGAGATAAGGATGATTTAATTAAAGGAAAAGAAAAAAAAAATATTAAGGAAAGATTATTATTAATTAAACAATTTAACTAAACAATTTAACTAAACAATTAACAATTTAACTAAAGGGGAAAAAGGAAAGGGGAAAAGGGGGGAGGAAAGGGAAAACTAAGTGAAACAAGCAAAGGGTATGTGGAAGTGCAGAGGAAAGAAATTACTCTCTACTTTCCACAAATGAGCGATGCTTGACCACGTCCTTGAAGCAGGGCCTCAGCGCACGTAGCCGGTGTTCGGGAGGAGGACAGATGTTTTCACAACGAGAGCCCACCCCTCCCCTCTTCCTCTTTTTTCCACCTTTTATTGCTGAGTGTGACATCATATGGTATGGAATATCCCTTTGGTTGGTTTAGGTCAGCTGCCCTGGTGATGTTTCTTTTCTCACATCTCTGCCCACCCCTAGGGGAATTAGGGAGAGTCCTGATGCTGTGCCAGCACTGCTCAGCAGCAGACACAACACTGGTGTGATACCATTGCTGTTTTAGCTACAAGTGCAGAGCACAGCACTGTATGGGCTGCTGCAGGGAAAGTTAACATCCCAGCCCGACCCAGTACAATCAGAAGCATTTTAATTTTTCCTAGAGATTGGAAGTGTATTTTTGTTTTACTACTAACTATACAATTTAGCTAAGGACAGTTTAATTTCTTTGTTCTAAGCTCATAAGTGTGAATTCATTGATACAGCATACATTCGTTTGTGGGTCATTAATAGATATATAATGACTTTTTAAGACCCATTAAAGTATGCATTATAGTCTATTCAATCAAGTCATTGTACTTTTTTTTTTGTAATTTTTATCAAAATTTCATAAATACTATGATAGCTGACATCCAGGAGTTTCAAAGAGTCTAGAATTTAGAAAAGATGTGTATCTAACTGTAATAGTCCTTTACAAAGTCTTTATTGTACTTAGGCACCACTGATTTCCTTAAGCACAGGCCTAACATGAACTGTTTTCCTGAGTAAGTGGACTCTTCATCCCTGAAATCAGTGGCTGCTTGGAATTTCTGGAATATGTAAGAATAGATGAATTATAGGGAACGGAGACGGGGAAGTAAAATATGGATAAATCAAAATCTCTATATTTAAAACACAGAAAGACTAAAAATAGTGATCCATACTTTGTTGGAAGATCATGCCTTTTCTTCTCTTATGTAAAGAGTCATAGAATAATTTAGGCTGGAAAAGACCTTTAAGATCATCAGGTCCAACTATCCACCTAACACAAGTCCACCACCAAACTGTCCCTAAATGCCACATCCACACATCTCTTAAATATCTCCAGCGATGTACTCCATCACCTCCATGGGCAGCCTGTCACCTCCATGGGCAGCCTGTTCCAATGCCTAACCTCCTCCTCCTCCTCCTCCTCCTCCTCCTCCTCCTCCTCCAAGAGGAAAAGAAAGAAATCTTTCTGATTTCTTTCCTCTGCACTTCCATCACTTCCATTCAGCCTTTGCTTGTCTTTTTTTTCTTTTTCTTTTTCTTTTTCTTTTTCCCCTTTCCTCTTTCCCTTTTTTCCCTTTAGTTAAATTATTTAATTAAAATAATTTTTCCTTAACAATTATTTTTTCCTTTCATTAAATTATCCTTATCTCATCCTGTGAGTTGTTTGTTTCCTTTTCTTCTTCCTCTCCTCTTCTGAGGAGGTGGAGTGAGAGAGCAGTTGTGGTGGAGTTCAGCTGCCTAGCAAGGTAAAACCAGCACAATATCTTCAAGCCTTTTTTTTTTTTTTTTTTTTCCAATTTATGTGTTTACATGTCAGTAGTTTCATCATTTTACATCATAAGAAACTATTCATATTTCATAGAAATAATTTCTTATGTATTCATTTATATTGTTCACAACATGATGTACATTAAAAAAAAAATCTTAGAGCTGTTCAGGGAACAGGCCCCTTCTCTCTTCATAAAATTAAGTCTCTGACAAATCAGGCTTTATGCCTTTAAGTTGCTGAAGTACATGACACTTTGCACTAATAAATCTTATGCAGAAGGTTAAAATGAATTTGACTGTTGCAACTTTTCCTGACAGAAGTTAATGACCTATGTGAAATCTGAATCAAAGAATTATTTAATAATATATACAATTCATTTTAAAAGTACAAATCTTAAAACAAGTAACTCTCTATGTAGGTTTTTTTTTTTTTGTTTTATTTTTCCTAGAAGTTTTTCATCTCTAATCTCAGCAAGCCTGACTTTTGAAGACATCTCCACTTGGTTTTCTTTTTGTCTGGTTTTCAAATAATAATAATAATAAAATCAAATGCTCTTTTTGATACCTGTAAGATTTCTTTATATTCCTGTGCGGATGATTATTTCCTGTCCTTTCATTGTGTGTGATCAAAAAAAAAAATAATAATAATAAAAAATGAGATATTATTAGCTTTTTTTCCCTCATTATATTTTATTTTTATTTTTATTTCCCTGCCACTATTAAAGCAGCATAATCAGAGAGTTTAAGCAGTTCCAAATTTGTAAGAACACCTACAGGACTCCTGCTGGCCTCGTGGTAACTTCTCAGATAAACTGCTTGAAGAAAAGTTCTTTTTTATCTGCTAGGCTTTTTACCATTTTGCATTAACAACAGTTTAACCTACAGAGTAGTAACACTTCCATCTGTCACAAAAGGGAGTACCTGCAGGTGATTATCAATCATCTTACTGAATATGGGATAACATATCAGGATGTGTTAGAAGGCAGATAAACAGCTCAATGGTAGTGTTGGTCTCTCTTCTCTCAGTGAAGTTCTGAATGACGTCTGCTCTATCTGTGAGCATTTCCTTCCTGTTCTCTAGAACTACGTAGTTTGAAAATCTTGTGCAACTTTTTGAATCATGTAAAATTTAAATGATTTTTTTGTGAGCACATCAGCTCTTCCCCTCTTTTTTTTAAGCTAATACAAAATGTAAGAATTAACTGTTAAAACCACTGGCCAAGCCATGCTCAACAGCCTAGGAAAAAAATAAGTGTTTATTCTTTATAACCAGTGGTCACCAATTATAGCAGTGATAAGTATATTTTCAGAAAGATTTCTAGTTCTTCTTCCAGATAAGTCTATTCTTGTGATAAAAACAAGTTCAGTAAATCTAAATATGGGTCCTAACTGTCATGGCTTTTATTTCTGAAGAAGGTTATTGGCAATATAATGATGGCTGAACTAATTCTCAGTGCTTTGTGAATATCTGTAGAATGTGTATCAAGTATAAAATTATTTCTTTTTGAATTGACATGGAAGACTGCTGGCATATTTAGGTCATTCATATACTTCTTCAGTATTTTATACTTGCAATACCTTGTTTCATTTTGTCAGTTATTGTGGTGCTTCTTGTACCTTGTACCTTGATTGTTTTTCAAAGTTTTTCAAAATTTCTGCAGTGTTAAGAGAGCAATACTTGTCAAACTGAAATAAATCTGAAACAACTATTTATCCTTTCTTGTATAAGGTGATTAGAGAGTCTTTTGAAAGAGCATTTATATAGGAGATAGAAGTTACTCACTTGGAAACCTTTGCTGTCTACTTTCAGACACAATAAAATAATATTCTGCATTTTTTCTTCTCCAACCTGTCTCCTCTAATTTCTTGAGATTAATTATGCTTGTCTCTTTCTAAAAGTTGTTAGTTAATTATTTGTTTTATTTTCAAGTCTAGGTAATACACATTGTGGACAGTACACTTGGCTGCCTTTCTTGACAAGCCTGGAATTTTGTTCAAGGCTCTATTTAGAACAGAACAGCACAGCACAGAACAGAATAGAACAGAACAAAACAGAACAGAACACAGCAGTTGGAAGGAACCTACAAAGCTCATCCAGCCCAACTGCCTGACCCCTTCAAGGCTAACCAAAAGTTAAAGCATATCCAAATGCGTCTTGAAGACTGACAGGCACGGCACATCAACCACCTCACCAGGAAACCTGTTCCAGCGTTAGACCACCATTACAGGATTTTTTTTTTTTTTCCCCAATGTTCAGTCTGAACATCCACTGGTGCAGCTTTGTGCCATTCCCACGCATCCTGTCATCGAATGTCAGGAAGAAGAGACCACCACCTCTCTCTCCACTTCCCCTCCTTAGGAAGTTGTATAGAGGCTTGAAACAAATAAGTAAAGAAATACCTTCAATTTTATATGTGTGTAACTAAAAGCAGAACTTGAGATTTGCCCTGTACACTTCAAATGAAATACTTTATTTAATTTTCTTGCTTTAAATACTCTTAATAAATTACATTAAAATTATTGTGTATACTCCTTTAGCGTCTAAAAGCTTGCTAATGTGTGATTGAACGCTTGACCCCTTTGTAAAATCATACCTCCTGAAATTCTTGCACTAAAGATATTACAGTTGAAAACTAAGGTAGGGACAACATTTCCTTTGAAAATATTGATCTGTGAAAACATATTTTGGAGTTAATTTTCAAGAATTGTCAAAGGATCTTCATAATTTTTAATTTTTAGGAAAATTTTTCATTTTAAAATGTATTTTATAAACAAATATTATTTTCTGTTGCTCTTATTTTAGGATTCAGACTTTGAAATTGTTTTTGTTTTTATTTTGATTTGTTTTTCATGATATGCACTCTTTACATTAATCTGAAAGTTAATAAAAGAGTATATATTAGAAAATTTTCCAATATTCATTTACTTCAGCATATTTTCCCTTTCAAAGTTTGTGTTAATTCATTTTCTTTGTTTTCCCTTCTATCAGAACTTAGTCCTTTCATTCCTTTTTTCAGATTCCTGGTAAAACTTAACTTTTAAGTGAAGTGAAGTGTGAAGTGTGAAGACACACAGTGAAGTGTGTCTATACCTCCACTACTTCTGTGTTGATTTTTTTTTTCATTTTTTTTTCATTCCAATTTAGACAGCACAATTTGCATCTGAGCACAGAATTAGTCAGTTTAAGTTAATGGTGGCTTTTTGGTGGCTTTTAAATTAATTTGTGGCTTTTTATAATATTAATGATATGACCAATCTGTCTCCTTAATGCTGGTTTGGATTTACAAGTTTTTATGATATTATCTGAAGAAAGAGGAATATAAAAAACTGTGGGTTCTTATGTTGGATTTTAAAACCTCCAGCAACTTTGGACTCATGGAGAGAATACAGAAGCAAGGAAGACTACAGCTAAATGTATTTGGAATGCATATTTTAATTTCTTCCAAGAAATTTAGTAAACAAATATTTGTTTGTTTGTTTGTTTTCAACTTGTGTTGGTTATCTTTTTAATTACTGTTATCTTTTCTTTAACAAAATCTTTTATTTTTTCAAATGAGAAAAGCTTTGGGGAAAATGATAGGAAAATGTTATTGTAAAAATATTGTGTTTTTCCTGCTTTTACAGTACAGATAACCTCATATATATTATGGTTTCATGTACACCTTGCTCAATCTTTACTGTATATCCTCTGCCTTAGCTGCTTTATCTACAATTTGTACATCCTCTTTCTTGCTCTACATTTATCTTTTTAGCTTTCATGCATTGGTTTATACTGGGCTGAGAAGAAATTGAACCATATTACTTGCTATAAGTGTAGGTTTTCAGTTAGTGCTCACAATATAACTAAGAACTGTAACCAAGATGCTAAGAAACTTCTCAGAGATGGTTAGTAGTTTGCCTATCCTTTCAAAGTTAGACTGCTCACCAGAATCTGAATCAAGAAGGAATATTCTACAATTTTTTGTATGTTTGTATGGTTTTTTTCTTTTTTTTTTTCTTTTTTTTTCTCTGCCGTAGTCTTTACTTCTCTTGGATCATAAAAACACCTCCTTTAGAAACAAGAAAGCTTTTAAGTTTTCACATGGAGTTTGCTTGACTCAGAGAGAATGTTGTATGTTTTGCCCTCCTTTCTCCCCCTATCATTTTATTTAATGTATTCAGTTGGACTTTTGCTATGGGAAAAGGTCTGCAAGACTTACTTGCAGATTGTGTTTTTCACTTAACCTTTCAGTTTTTGTTTTCCCATTCATCCAAATAGTCCTTGAGAGTTTGCATACATTTTGAATGGTGATTCCTTATCTCTAATCAGAATCAAAGGTTTTGTGAAACCATACTGTTAAAACAATCTGATGTCCTCAGTTCTTATCCATGTTAGAAGTCAAAAACCTAGATTATATTTTGGACGTCAGTTTCATGCATCTTGAATAAAATCATTTTCTCTGAACTGTGACATAAACTGAGAGAGCATTCACACTGATGGTCTACAGTATGGTACCATTGTTCAGTAACCAGCATTAAAAATACTTACTAGGTACATAGATTTCATATGGGGAATTATAGAAATCTACTACTGAGCTAACCACCCTTGTCTCCCTTTAAAGTCTGTGGTGAGAAAAAGACAATTAACCTCAGCCTATACCATACACCTAAAATAAATCAGAAGAATATAAATGGAATCACAGGCTGAGATATAGCTAGCTGCAGAAATCTGACCTTCACTGAGATTAATTCCTACTCTAACTATCTTCAATATTGTATCAGTTTTATGTTAATGCAGATTTCAAGCATGGTCGAACCATTCAATTAATTCAAAGGGTGTTTATGTAGTGTAAAAGTTCTTAGATTATGGTAACCATACTATCACAAAGGTGAACATAGCTTCTCTCTTCTATTCCTCTAAAGGTAGTGTTAAAAGGCTGAACACCAGAAAAGTTTTGAACAGAACCACTCACTATTTTCATAAGATTTTAGTATTTACCCCTTTGAGATTTCCACTGCCGCCTCTTTCTAATACCCTTTAGGGTTTCTGCTGTGGCTGCTTGTTTCACCTGGAAGTATTCTGGCTCAGGCACCTCTGTGCTTTTGTGTTCTTTGAAAGCTGATCCCCAAAGAACTAGGTGCAGAGTCAGATCTAGTACAAAACCCCATTGCCTCTCATGTCAGAGCCCAGGCAAGCTTCCTTCAGGAAGGGTTGTGATACAAACAAACAAACAAAACAAAACAAAAACAAAACAAAATAAAATACAACAAAGCATCTAAGCCAAGAGAGATTTTCAAGAATACTGAAACACTGTTCAGCAGTTTTTGATGATTCCATTTGGTCAGTAATGAAGATATAGAGAGGTGCACTGACAGCATAGGGAATATCCAGGAACAAGATTACAGGTCTCCTGAGTCATCACTCGGTTATTTGTTGACTAAACTGTGATGCTTCTCTGAAGCAGCATAATTAGAGACTGTCATGACATGTACTTTTAAAATATAAAGTTGAAAATACTAAGCTAAATTCTATTTGTGTATATATATATATTTAATTTCATTTCATTTATTACCAGGATACACATTCATAAATTAGCATTTTCCCCTCTAACACTGTTTTTCGTAGCAGTCTTCAGTAATTTGAAAACCAAGAGAAATGGAAAGAAAATCCACTACTCTTCATTGGTGAATTTATAGACCAGAGAATATAATAAGTATTTCAGGTTAGGATATTTACTGTTTTATCCAGTACTTTTCATGAGGCTTTTAAAGATAAATATCCATTTTAAAATATCACTTCCATCCCCATCTATATTATATAAGGTGATATAAAACCAACATCTAATTCTAAAACTCTGTGGAAATAAATGGTGAAAAATCTTATGAAGTGCGTTAAAATAAAAACTAGTACATTGGTACTAGATATCAGGCTATTCTTGTAAGTAGAACTTGTGACTTTGATGTCTCCAACAGATTGTTATGTAAGTATGTAAATGCATGCATAAACATATGCGATTTCATATACATGTAAAATATTCTGACAGTCTGATATTGTTCTACAAAATTTGAGGATACCTATGATTTTAATGTTAGCTTATGTACTTAGAAGTGAAAAGACTTGCTTTTTTACTATTATTTTTTATTTTTGAATGATAAAACTGTTCTCTTGGTGAACCATATTTCACTGGGACACCAATTATACTATGCATACTATATATTATGCTGTGTAGTTACACTATAAATAGCTACATTATATGGACATATGCTTAAAACCCTTATCCTGGGCAAAACCCAGGTGATATTTTGTTAGTATTTTTATCAGGTGTTCTGATTGTCAGATATTAAAAAGAAATGCATTTGTAAGCATAAGTTTTCTAACTGATTTCCACTTTTTTTCAGTTATTTAGTGTAGTTGCAGAAATGCAAGAAGTATACGTGCTGTGCACAACTGATGAATGTGTCTGTATGCTGTTGTTCTCCAGACAAAGAAAGGTCAGAAATGCCAAGTGAAAAGGAATAGTCTCACTTCATCCATAACTACACTTGAAAACCAGACATAGGTAACTGCAAAAGGTTTAATATTCAAGCATACAAAAATAAATAAATAAATAAATAAAAATAAATATATTAAGTATATTAAAAGTCTCTCTTTAAAAATACAGAAGATTAAATTTATAATAATTTCCCATTTATTTGTTACAGGGTTTACATTCTTTTCCTTATATCCAAAAGCCTTTAGGATAAATAGCAGTAATGCACATTGCTATCTGTCAGATTTTTTCCTGTAATTTTTTCCAGATTTTCTAAATTTAATAATCTCACTAATATCAAACAAAAAAAAAAGACTTTCTACAGTCAGAAAACGAAGGCAAATTTAAGGCTGAGCTCTTAGTACAAGAGGGCTTAGACTATCTTACTCCTATCTACACTAACATTACAGGAGAAAAGACAGAGGGAATATTTCCTAGGGTGTCCAAACTAGAGTGTTTGTGTCACACCTTTATACTGTGGCACACAGTAACCATTGCTATTGTGTTAACAACACATATCTGTAGTCTCCAGCTGCTTTTTTTTTTTTTTTTTTTGCCAAACAGAGACAAGATTCATATTTGTTCTTGATTTTAATCATCTCCATACTTTTTTTCCTTCTCCTAATCACTTCCTACTTGACAAGATGGATTTTTTTCACCTTCCCCAGATTAAGAGTAACTTGAGGTAGGAGCAATATGGTTGAAGAAACATAAGCCTTTCTTTTTAGATTGTTGCGTAGAAAAAGAGGACTATCAGATCAAAAAAGCTATCATATTATTCATATATTCATATTTGAATGTCATGCACATTTCTTAAATAGACACATGTCTCTTTATGTAGACATATGTGTATATACAATGTAAATATGTAAATAAATATATGTAAATAAATATATTCTCCCCAAATGCAGTTTACATACACACAGGAAGTTAGAACTGCCATGAAGGACAAAATTTCTGAGCTCTTTTTATAGAAAATGGGTTATTAATATATCTTTGTCTACTGTCATATAAATAGTCAATTTTTTTTTATAGATTAAAAAAAAAAAAAAACACACCACTCCCCCCCCCCCCCCAAAGCTGTTTAACCACGAAGAATATTTACGCTTCACTTATACTCCTAGGGGACAAAGTAGTTAGGTGGATAACTTAATGAATTTCAATGCAAGTTAGGCACATTTGTGCCTTCACAAATTTCTCTCCTATAGAAACTTAGCTTTTTAGCTATAGCACATGCTTTCCTTTAGTAACATTAGAGAGCACCATTATAATTAGAAACCTGCAATGAAATCTTAATGAGAAGCATGAGATAATACATCATAATCTAATATAATGATACCTATTAGAATGTTAGAGCTCAACTCATCAGTAGTATACTTAGGAATACTTATCTTCATTTTTATGAAATTTTTGTAATTTAATGGACGGATGTAATCACTGAGAAGACTGAAAGAAATACCTGATTTCAGACTGACCCTGGAGCGAATTGTGATATAATTCATGTTTCAGACAGGACAAGACTAGTTTACAGTGGGAGAGTAAGACTTTTTAATTTCAGTAGATAGAGTTGTATAATAAGGGAATAGAGCAGTTCTTTCAATTCCTGTTATTTAATGCTAACAACAGCAATAATAATAGGCAGCGGACATCCTCTATTGTCAGGAATTCGGACAATACCTAATCAGTATTCTCCACCTTCATTTTTTCTGTGTCCTTGAGAGGAACTTTCTTGTCCCTTCATTGGCCCAGAAGACTTGCAGACACCTCCTGTGCCCTGGTGGTGTCTGGGGACATTTCTTTCCCACACGTGGCTCCTGCTTCTATGCTAGAAAGGACTGACATCATTCCTCCAGACCTTGTAGAGTCACAGCAGCCATGGCTAACTCTTGTACAGTTCAGCCTGTTAAACAACATAATTTCAGCTGTATTTCTTAAGATTATATATCTTATTTCTGCAAGTCTATATTGTTCTCTTGAGTCTGAAAATCAGAATTGGACATATCTCCTCTGAAACATTTCAGCATTTCCCTCTATCTCTGCATGTGTTGTTTTATACAATTTGGAAATTACCTCACATAGGACAAATGCATAAAATTCATCTGGTAGAGGAAAGTGCTGGATTTTTTTTTTTCAGATATGATCCTCACCTGTTGTCTTTCAAATCTAATAATGTATTAATGCTGTATGAACAGAAAAAAAAAAAAAGGTCAGAAAAAGCACAGTTGCATAGGTCTTATCATAGCACATGTTTTTAATGACAGATTCTCTCTGTCATAGAATTTATTTCAGCTTAGTTTATATGTTTAAAGAGACTGTAAATTGGAACAGAATAAAAAGAAAGAGGTGCTGGTGCAAATTTCATCAAGTCTAAGAAAACAGTAAAATATTTTTGAGGATGACAGTTTTGCCGTGAAGGATTTGTTTGTTTGTTTAAAGAACAGTGGAGTTCAGACTACCAAAAAGAAGAGCACAAATTTTTTATTCATCTCCATTGTTAAAAGAATATTCAATTTCCTAGACAAAACTAAAATGGAGAAAGGACAGTAACGATACCAAGCTGACAGCCAGAATGTAAGGGACATGGCCAGTAGGCACTGATGTGAAATATTGTACTTTTGAGTTATGCTATGTCTAAACACTAGTGCACTTCCAGGGAGCATTTGGTACCTGCCACCTGGGTGAGCTAACTTGTGCCCTAGATTCAGTACAGCAGCATGAACTTGTGTGTGAACTGCGCTTGTGTTCCAGGATGATCAGAAACTATGAAGCAACATTAACCTTTTCCAAAAGCAAGTTAATGTACCCTGTTTTTCAGTAGGGTCATTTAACTTTTGTGTAAAATCATAGAATCATAGAATATCCCAAGTTAGAAGGGACCCATAAGGATTATCAAGTCCAACTCTTGGCACTACACAGGTCTACACAAAAATTCAGACCATATGACTAAGAGCACAGCCCAAATACTTCTTAAACTCTGACAGGCTTGGTGCCATGACGACTTCCCTGGGGAGCCTGTTCCAATGTGAGACAACCCTCTCAGTGAAGAACCTCTTGCTGATATCCTGGTTCAGCATGAATGCTTCTCTTCACTTTCTGCTCCCAGTACAAATCCAAGAATATTGTTCAGTACTGTTTTTTAACAGACGCTTCAGTATACATCTGCACAGTGGCGAAAAGTATGGCTTCAACCAGAGTAGACATTCCAAAGGTAGCTCTAAGTATCTGGTTCAATTATTGATAATTGTTTAACCATAGCTGCCCAGAGTTCAGCATTTCAGATGAGTTTACTTCCTTTCCCTCAACATAGCTCTTCTTTTTCTGTGGTTATATAAGTACCTTACTGCTCTAAGGGAAATTTTCACCATGTGTTTCTTCTTTTATCCTAGTCTGTAGGACTGAAATTAAACAGATGCCTTACTCTGCAAGTCACAACATCCATCAACAGTGAGTCCTAAATGTACTGAAAAGATTTTCAGATTAATTATTTCTATTTAATGGCAGCTATATAATGAAATGTATCAATGAAATACAAATAAAAGAGGTAGTTTATTAATAAGTATTCTTTAAAAAATAATAGAGAAAATAATTAGAGTTTTTTATTGATCCTTGCTGCATTGGATTTTTTCTAATACACTGTTGTGAATCCATCCTCTGTTTTATCAGTCCTCAAAAGGACCTTTGTTTCAAACTGTAAAGAATGTTTTTGGTTACTTTAAGAACAGGCACAAACAAAATTAGTTGTCCAAAACCAGACAAAGTGGCCAAAGGCAAGAGAATATAGTCCTATTATTAAAACCAGTACGACTCTTTGGTGTTAACTCAAAACAACATGATTTCTTAAGATTTTTTTTTTTTTGTGACAGATTTAGCCAAACAAATAAGTAGATAAACACTTATAAAATAGTTTTGAAAGCATTCTTTTAACAGGTAAGAACAAGTAAATGACATGTTGTAAAAGTGTATCTCTAACAGCTGTTAGAAATAAAAAATATGATGCCTTTTCATTTGTATCAAATTGTGATAATGTAGTTTCATTAAAGTGATGTCTTATGGTGCTTTTTTCAAAAAAGTAAATATATACCCAGGTTTTACTTTTTTACTTTTTTTTTCTTTTTACTGCATACGGAGTATTTTCTTGAGAACATATTTAAGTAATTAGCTATACAAACATATAAACATATCTCACTATGAAATAAAAGAAAATTACTGAGTCGTCTTAGAGACTTTGTTAGTCAAGTTAAGTATGTGTAAATCTGCATGAGCAATTCACAGAGACCCATTTAATTAGTAATCACTCCCATTTTTCTTTTTCGCAAATTTTTCATGAGAACATAAGGGTCCTCAATATGTAAACAGGTAAACAGAAACTCTCTTTCTAAATGTGAAGAACAAGATTCAATCCAAAACTAAAAACCACTGTGTTCTTAATGGAAGTTCTTACTAGATATTTGTTAATAGGTTAGGAAAAAATGTACACCTGAAACCATTTTTGGTAGGCTGGTTATTCAGAAGTCTTTTCTTTCAATAGGATATGGTATTCACACCTAGATTCAGATCTATTTATTTTTATTATTTACATACGTCAAATTTAGGTGATTATAGATTGTGGATAGGACAAATATTCTCACTTAAAAGTTCCACATACTAATTAGAGTTGTATAACACTTATATTATGGGAACTCCTTTTTAAGTATGTTTCTTGGCATGCAGATTTATCAAAGCACTGCCATTTCTGATACATATCCAGACTCAGTCATAACGTACATTTTCCTAGGAAGTCTCCCTAGCTGAATTCCACTACTTCCTAGAAAAAAGCTTAACAACTCAGGATGAAAGCCAGATGGTTGTGTGGAACTTTCTTATCCAAAGATTTACTGGCAAAACTGAGGCCTCAACCCTCAATGACACTGACATAAGTTTACCTCTTTACTCATTTAAACAATGATTTAGAAATCTCTGAGAAAAACTCAAAAGTGTAAAGATAAATACATACATGTGGTTTTTTTTGTTTGTTTGTTTGTTGGTTTTGAGATATTAGAGTTATTTAGAGCAAGACTTATTCTGCTTGTCTTCTTGTTATGCTTCACGTTATTTCTGTGCTGTTTCAATAAAAATAAGTAAGGAAAATAAGTAAGATAAGAGTATGACAAAGACAAAGACAGACATAGAACAAATACAGTCAAAATATATATTTTTAAATAATCTTCCAAAATAAGTACTCTTCGTCCCATCTGAAATACATAACCATTTGTATCTCCAAATTCTTCTCAGTCTTTTGTGTTTTTACAATACTACAGCCAGTGGCTCATATTTGGAGCTGCCTTACCAATATTTTTCCATTTTTACTTAGTAATTACGGTAGTAATATTCCAGAGTGCACAAACAACAAAGGCTGCCTTTCTTGCTTTCATTTACATGGTATATCTTAAAAGTTGGCTGGATTAATCTTTGAGCATTTGTAACAAAACAGATTTGTTGACAGATGTGGCTCTTATGGGCTTCATAGCCCAATATCAACAATATGTGTTTCTTTTATTCTAAGTTAAGCTTTCTGGGCAAAAAATAGAATTGCTAGATTAAAAGTTAACAAGACAAAAAACCAATGTGAGAATGGTCATGTGTGTATGGATATATATGTATATTTATATCCATATATTTGTGTGGACAAATATATATCTTTAAGAGAGGAGCTGAGAGATGTATGCAGGTAAAGGAGAGTGAAGAAGACCTTTCCTAGTCAGTGTCTGGGTTGCTGAGTGAAATAGTTCAAGTTAATCCAAATAATACTGAATTAAATCTGGTTTTATTTAATGTTAGGAAAGATTAATCCTATAATCAATGTCTTAAGGTGTCTTTGAAATCTCTGTGCTTTTTATTAACACAGTTTCTTGAGGGGAAAAAAAAAAAAGGAGATGATTTTCCTATTTTTATTAATAAACTTTTGTCATATACCCTGATATTGAGCTAAAATTGAGCTGGGTAAATTGTAGGCTTCTGGCCAGTTTCCAGACTTATGAAATACAGAAAACAGGTAGGAGTCAAACTGCAAACTCTTCCTTTTCCCCAGTGATGTGATAGATCCAAATCCACAAGGGTCTTCAAGGTAAGTACTTAAGTGAACATTTGTGCAAATATTTAGTCACAATGGTTTCTTCTGCAAACATTTTTGCAAACAAAAATTTGCTTGTATAAATGTTTGCAGAAATGAATGAAAGAAGCCAGTAAGTACTCTGGCAAACTGTGTTCTAGAAGAGCTCTGGGATTTTCAGGAGGCGGAGTGAGGCGGGAGGGGAGGGGAGGAGAGGGGAGGAGAGGGGAGGGGAGGGGAGGAGGGGAGAGGGGAGGAGAGGAGGGGAGGGGAGCGGAGAGGAGCGGAGCGGAGCGGAGAGGAGAATTATATCTTTGTCCCTGACAGAGTCCCTCCCCAGCTTTTCTGTAGGCCCCCTTTAGGTATTGGAAGGTTATTATAATGGCACAGTACTCCAGATGGGTTGTCATGAGATAAGAATAGAGGGGAACACTCACCTCCCTTGACCTGCTAGACACACTTCTTTTGATGCAGCCCAGGATACAGTTGGCTTTCTGGGCTGCAAGCACACATTGGTGGCTCATGTTGAACTTCTCATCAACTAACACCACAGGTCCACCTCGTAAGGGCCCCTTTCAATCCATTCTCCAACCAGCCTGTATTTGGGCTTAGGATTTCCTGAGCTCAGATGCAGAACCTTGCACTTGGCCTTGCTGAATTTCATGAGGTTCTCACATGCCCACTTCTCAAGTTTGTCCAGGTTCCTCTGGATGGCATCCCTTCCATCCAGCATGTTGACAGCACCACACAGGTTGGTGTCATCGGCAAACTTGCTGAGGGTGCACACAATCTCACTGTCAATGTTGCTGACAAGTATGTTAAATAGTGCCACTCCCAGTATTGACCCCTGAGGGGTCAGGTCCCTGAGGAACAGCACTCGTTACTGATCTCCACCTGTACACAGAGCCATTGACTGCAATACTTTGAGTGGGACCATCCGGCCAATTCCTTACCCACCAAGGGGCCCACCAGTCAAATCCATGACTCTCCAATTTAGAGACAAGGATATAGTGCAGGACAGTGTCAAATGCTTTGCACAAGTCCAGATAGATGATACCAGTTGCTCTTCCCCGGTCCACCAATGTTGTAAACCCATCGTAGAAGGCTACCAGATTTGTCAGGCACAATCTGCCCTTAGTGAAAACTTTGGCTGTCACCAATCACCTCCTTATTTTCCATGTGCCTTAGCAGTTTCCAGAAAGATCTGCTCAGCTTTAAGAAAGTGGGAGCAGAACCAATCAAAATAGTTAAAGGTGTATAACTGTTTATGCTCAGACACCCCTTTAAAAGTATTCTTTACTATCTACCTGCATGACCCTTTTTGTTGACACTCTCCAGAATGGTGATTGCAAGGTTTTTATTTGCTATAAACCTTCAGTTTTTAACTAGGACAAAGATTTCTCATTATGAAAACACAATTTTTTTCTCTAACTTGAGTTTGGTAGAATCAGAGGCTGGGAAACTCACATTTAACATAAGAACAGACTTTAATAAAAGGAAATGAATTAAAATCAAAGTTGATAAAACTATTAATATTTGTAAAATCATTCTATTCATGCACAACATGACAGTTATTTTTTAAACTCTGGATTTAACCACCTAAAACTATACTTGGAAAGCACAGACAGGATACTACTCATCTGTTGATCCATAGTAATTGAGCGAAGATTCCTAGTCCAAAATGAATGATATACAACAGAAAAAGGTCCACCTATGGCTTGTGATATTTTATACCTAGAAATCAAACTCCACTTTCAACTCGTCTAATAATTCAGAAGTAGCCAGGATCCATAGGGTATATTTTTCACAAGCCTTATAGAATTACCAGACAAGATTCTGGTAGTGTCTGGTTTAGATTTGTGCACAGCAAAATTCATATTCCGGTATGATGACAAAGTTTCGATGGCTTTTATTGAAGATAACAGTTTGATTAGATGTAATAGACTTTTTTTCACCAATGATAGAAAATGGGTGAGAAAACAAAGCAAAATGTGTGTAGAAAGTGGAAGACAGTATTCGCTTAGAAAATCCTCAGAGAACTTACATTTTAAATGAGTTATTTGTGGAAAAGAATTTTCAAGGGAGTTCCTACTTTTCTCATACAACTTCAGATAGGAGTGCCAAAAACAATCTCTGTCTCTGTGAAGAGACAATGAATGCCTAAGAAAGTCAGACATTAAAAGTTTAAGTAGCAAATAAGCAATTAGATTCCTGATTTCATTAGCACATCTATGAATAATGTGTGTTCAAGTTAAGCATTCAGCTGAACTGCAGTCTCTCAAAAGAGAAACTATATAGCTAAGATATGTACTATTTCTTTACTTTAATTCCTGAATCTTAAAAACTACATAGCCATCATTTCAGGTAGTTAGCATAAACAGTATGTTATATGTACTTCAATAAGCTCATTCTAAAGTCTTCTGTATCTATGTTGACCATGCTTGCTGTTGTTTCTTCATGGCTTCAGACCCCAAATCCCAAAGCAATTTTGTTTGTCTTCTGCTGTATGTCCTTTCATTTGTCTTTTGAAAGTCTTTTCACTAACTCTGTGATCTACACCATATGCAGTGTTTCAGATAAAAACATCATTGTGTTAGTCCCTGTGCCTTAACCTAAATTGTGTCTTAACCTAAATTCTTTTGCAGTTAGTCTTTTGTCAGTATATAGTTCATCTCAAGTTTTCAGAATTGTTATGCAAATTACTTCAAAATGTCTGGTAAATTGCTGGCTGTAAATCACCTGATTTTGATTCTGATTTGATGACCACTGAGAAGATTCATTGAAAACATGTATGTTTCAAGTTAAAAGTTCAAATACACATAAAATAAAAATTGTCATTCAGTAATACTCTTACAGTTACATTTGTCATTGTTATTCATTGAGAATATTGTAATCATATATTCATTAAACATTATATTCATTGAGAATATTAATATTAATCCCTGTATTATTTTAATATTCAATGTTCACAGCATATTAATGAAAATGAACACAATAAATCAGAGGATGCATATTTGAGTGAATATCTTTTATATTTTAGGAAACTCTTTTAAACTGATCTGAAGATATTTGTGTATTTCAGAGGAAGACCATGTATCTGCAAGCTACTCTAGCATAAGTTTACATAAAATGTTGATGTAAATTAAGAAAGAAGGCTGAAGGGAGAAGAATAAACCAACAACACACATCTTCTTTGAGTATTGTCATGCAGATTTCCTCAATAGAAGATGAAGTTAAATCAGTGATTGTCTCTCTTTTAAGGTTTTTGTTTTGTTTCATTTGTATGGAATGGAACGGAATGGAACGGAATGGAACGGAATGGAACGGAACAACAGAACGGAACAGAACGGAACAGAACAGAACAGAACAGAATAGAATAGAATAGAATAGAATGGAATAGAATAGAATAGAATAATCCTGAGGTGGAAGGGACTTGCAAGAATCAAGTCCAACTACTGGCTCCACACAGGAGCGTTCAAAATTCAAACCCAAGGTCTAAGAGTATTGTCCAGCAGGCTTAGTGACATGCCCTGGGGAGCCTGCTCCAGTGCCCATCCATCCTCTCAGCAAAGAATATGAAGCCTGAACCTCCTCTGTCACAGCTTCATGCTGTTCCCTCTGGTCCTATTGCTGGTCACCAGAGAGATCAGCATCTGCCCCTCCCCTTGTGAGGAAACTGTAGGCCACCATGAGGTCTCCCTTTGGTCTCCTTTTCTCTAGGCTGAACAAACCAACTGAATTCAGCTGCTCTTCATATGTCTTCCCCTCTAGAAGCTATGATTCAGAATTGATTATTTGATTTCTGATTTGATTTTTCTTATCCTGAAAGGCTTCAACAGTAGTGTAGTCTGCTTCACAAGGTATGTCCAAGAGCTGACAGTGGGCAATTAATTAGAGCTAGCAGTGTGAAGTGGGCTTATCTGTGAAAACAGAAAAACAAAATATATCCTATATTTCTTCCATGCATGAGTGTCAAATCCATTAATATTAAAGTAGCTTATGTAATGGGCTGCAGAGAATTTCACCAATGCTGACAGAAACTGGGGAGATCAATATATTACTTCACTACTAGTATAAATTGTCTTTGAGTTTAGGTAATGGCTCACAAAACAAATCAAGATGTACATATGGAGGGAACAATTGCATCTCCCATTAGAGAACCTCCCTCCTGCTCCTATCAGATTTAATGCCACAGAGGACTATAACTTTAATAACGTTTCTAGTAGCTGAGCCAGCAAAAGAAGCAGTGAATGCTGGAGGTCGAGATACATGAAGTACCATTCTCCCTTCACAGCCACAGAGTTAATGGAGATCCTAAAGATGTCAAATACAGTGGATCAGAAACTGAGAATATTTGGTGTGCTTATCCTCAGATTTTTCATCTCCACAGACCTATGAAATATATTGAAGATAACTGTAGTTGTCTGACAAAAGTGGTTCAGCAGAGATATTGTGCAAATGTCAGATATTTTGCTCATCCATGTAGTAATGCCCAGTTCAGGTAACAATTATATGTAGTTACCATGCCATATGTTACAAGTGAGTCTGATAGTAAAGCACACTTTGGGGATATGCTACCCTATGTACCATCAATGTTCTTGCTGCGCTGTTGTAGTTTATGAACTCAACACAGCATACAGCTCAACAGTTACTGCTTGGGAAGAACCTCTGTACTTATGTTACTTGGGAGAGCACCGTCTCACCTCTAGACAGCTACCTGGCTAGACCTGTTCCTGTTCCTTGTTATTTACCCAGAAGCATATCTTGATACACATTTGAAAACCTGCCCTAGCCTATCTGTATATATACAATTATAAGATAGGTTAATTGACTAATACAACACTACTAGATGGTGCTACAAGGGAAATTCTTGTTTCACCCAAAGATATCCCTGTGGTGACAGCCACACAGACAGATATTTATGTATGGTTTGTATCCACTTCATTGGATGGTATGTCCCTTTGTTGACAGGCCTAAGGAGATCCTCAGTCCCTCGACACTCACTTCTAGAGGTCCATAGTCAGTCTCCATTGGCATGTTTGGGGGTGACCTAGCAGTACCATTGGTGCCCATGTGTTAAGAGAAGTTAACAGTCCAAACACAAGGTGAGATTTAGAGGTAAGATTTAGCATTCTCTCCATAAAAACCCAGGTTTCAGAAACTGACCAGATGTCAGTAACATGTATGTGACTATGTGCTTGTAGAGTTGTTGTTCTCCAGATATGGCTATATATTAGTATATATATTAATAAATAATAAATAGGAGTTTATATAAATAACAGTAGAGAAATTTCATTCGTAGTGTGTTTGGAGTAATATGATCCATAAAATCACAGATATTATATGATGTAAAAGTCAAGGTTTTTTTTTTGTTTGTTTTGTTTTTTTCAGGATAAACAAATAGTACTAAATATAATGAGCATGCTAAACTACTTTGTTACAAAAGTTTATATACAAATATGCAAGAACTACTGATATATGAGCTGGTAAAAATGTAATGTTGCATATTTCATGATAAGTTGTAATCATGTTTTAATACAGTGTTTTATCATATTAACATAAGAATTTGCATTTCTTTGATCATTATTAGACAATGTTTATTACTATACTTAAGAGAAAAAGCATAAATATTATATGAACATGAACCTTTGAAAATTAAAATTTTTTTTTTTTTTTAATCTTTTAATTCTGAAGTGATAGAGGCTTATTCTGATCCAGATTAAATTAATGCAATTTTTGTTTGGGACTCCTCAGAATGCTCCAAGATAATCATACTGTGTTTCTAAGGGAGAAAGAAAGGTAGGAAATATAGCTTAATCTTCTATACTGTCTATATGTGGTGGTTTTACTCTGCTGAGCAGCTGAACTCCTCTACAACTTCTCTCTCACTCCCCCTCCTCAGAGGACGAGGGTGAGAAAATATAATGGAAAGGGCTCAAGGGCTGAGATAAAGACAAGGAGATCACTCAACAATTATTGTCATGGGCAAAACAGACTCAGAATAGGGAGATTAATATAATTTATTGCCTATCACTATCAGACTAGAGCAGTGAGGAACTAAAAGCAAACTAAAAAGGCTATCAAACGGGACTTTAGGGGACTGGGACGGTTAGTGGATGGAGCGGAAGTACAGGTGGTGTTTTCATCCATCCCTAAGGTGGCAGGGAGGGGTACAGAGAGGACACGGAAAGCCCACCTGATAAACATGTGGCTCAGAGGCTGGTGCCAACACAGAAATTTTTTTTTTTTTTTGACCATGGGGCACTTTATTGGCACCCGGCCTGATGGCCACAGATGGGTCCCACCTATCTCTAAGGGGAAAAAGGATCCTAGCCCAGAAGCTGGCAGGGCTCATTGAGAGGGCTTTAAACTAGGTAAGAAGGGGGACGGGGCTGAAATAAGGCTTGTTAGAGGTGTGCCAGGGGGAGCAATGGCAAGGCCAGGGGAGAAGGCAATGGCCCAGCTGAAGTGCATCTACACTAATGCACACAGCATGGGTAACAAACAAGAGGAGCTGGAAGCCATCATGCAGCAGGCAGGCTATGACTTGGTTGCCATCACGGAAACTTGGTGGGACAACTCTCATGACTGGAGTGCTGCAATGACTGGCTATAGGCTCTTCAGAAGGGACAGGCAGCACAGAAGGGGTGGTGGTGTGGCTTCCTGTATCAGAGAGTGTTTTGATGTTGTGGAACTTGAGGCTGGGACTGATAAGGTTGAGTCCCTGTGGGTTAGGATCAGTGGGAAGGCCAACAAGGCAAGCATCCTGGTGGGGGTCTGTTATAGACCGCCAAACCAGGATGAGGAGACGGATGAGGAGTTCTACAGGCAGCTGGCAGAAGTTGCAAAATCGTCAGCGCTTATTCTCGTGGGGGACTTCAACTTCCCAGACATATCCTGGAAGCACAACACAGCCCAGAGAAAGCAGTCTAGGAATTTTCTGGAGAGCGCGGAAGATAGCTTCCTGACGCAGCTGGTTAGAGAGCCTACCAGGGGAGGTGCCCCATTAGACCTTCTGTTAACAAACAGAGAAGGACTGGTGGGAGATGTGGTGGTCAGGAGCTGTCTTGGGCAGAGTGACCACAAAATGGTCGAAGTCTCTATTCTTGGCGAAGTCAGGAAGGGGATCAGTAAAACTGCTGTCTTGGACTTCCAGAGGGCGGACTTTGAGCTGTTCAGGACAGTGGTTGGCAGAGTCCCTTGGGAGGTGGTTCTGAAGGGCAGAGGAGTCCAGGAAGGCTGGGCACTCTTCAAGAAGGAAATCTTAATGGCTCAGGAACGGTCTGTACCCATGTGTCCAAAGACGAGCCAGCACGGAAGAAGACCGGCCTGGCTGAACAGAGTTGTGGCTTGAGCTTAAGAGAAAAAAGAGGGTTTATAAACTTTGGAAAAGAGGGCAGGCCACTCAGGAGGACTATAAGGCTGTTGCAAGGCAGTGCAGGGACAAAATTAGAAAGGCCAAAGCTCATCTGGAGCTCAATCTGGCTACTGCCGTTAAAGATAACAGAAAATGTTTTACAAATATATCAACACAAAAACGAGGACTAAGGAGAATCTCCATCCTTTACTGGATGCGGGGGGAAACTTAGTTACAAGAGATGAGGAAAAGGCTGAGGTGCTTCTTTGCCTCAGTCTTTAGCGGCAAAACCAGTTGTTCTCTGGATACCCAGTACCCTGAGCTGGTGGAAGGGGATGGGGAGCAGGATGTGGCCCTCATAATCCATGAGGAAATGTTTGGCGACTATCTACAGCACTTGGATGTATGCAAGTTGATGGGGCTGGATGGGATCCACCTGAAGGTACTGAGAGAGCTGGTGGAAGAGCTGGCCAAGTTGCTTTCCATCATTTATCGGCAGTCCTGGCTATCAGGAGAGGTCCCAGTCGACCGGCGGCTAGCAAACGTGATGCCCATCTACAAGAAGGGCCGGAGGGTAGACCCAGGGAACTATAGGCGTGTTAGTTTGACCTCAGTGCCAGGGAAGCTCATGGAGCAGATTATCTTGAGTGTCATCACGTGGCACTTACAGGGCAACCAGGTGATCAGGCCCAGTCAGCATGGGTTTATGAAAGGTAGGTCCTGCTTGACGAACCTGATGTCCTTCTATGACAAAGTGACGCGCTTGGTGGATGAGGGAAAGGCTGTGGATGTGGTCTACCTTGACTTCAGTAAGGCTTTTGACACCGTTTCCCACAACATTCTCCTCAAAAACTGGCTGCTCGGGGCTTGGACTGGCGTACGCTTAGTTGGGTTAAAAACTGACTGGATGGCCGGGCCCAAAGAGTTGTGGTGAATGGAGTCACATCCAGTTGGAGGCCGGTCACTAATGGTATCCCCCAGGGCTCAGTACTGGGGCCAGTCCACTTTAATATCTTTATCGATGATCTGGATGAGGGGTCAAGTGCACTCTCAGTAAGTTTGCAGATGACACCAAGTTAGTTGCGTGTGTCAATCTGCTCAAGGGTAGCAAGGCTCTGCAGAAGGATCTGGACAGGCTGGACTGATGGGCTGAGGCCAAGCGTATGAAGTTCAACAAGGCCAAGTGCCGGGTCCTGCACCTGGGGCGTAACAACCCCAAGCAGAGCTACAGGCTGGGAGATGAGTGGTTGGAAAGCTGCCTGGCAGAGAAGGACCTGGGAGTACTGGTAGATAGTTGGCTGAATGTGAGCCAGCAGTGTGCTCAGGTGGCCAAGAAGGCCAACAGCATCCTGGCTTGTATCAGAAACAGTGTGGCCAGCAGGGCTAGGGAAGTGATTTTCCCCCTGTGCTCAGCTCTGGTGAGGCCGCACCTCGAGTACTGTGTTCAGTTTTAGGCCCCTTGCTACAAGGAGGACATCGAGGTGCTCAGCCGAGTCCAGAGAAGGGCAACAAAGCTCGTGAGGGGTCTGGAGAACAAGCCTTACGAGGAGTGGCTAAGGAAGCTGGGATTGTTCAGCCTGGAGAAGAGGAGGCTCAGGGGCGACCTTATCGCACTCTACAGGTACCTTAAAGGAGGCTGTAGTGAGGTGGGGATTGGTCTATTCACCCATGTGCCTGGTGACAGGATGAGGGGGAATGGGCTAAAGTTGTGTCAGGGGAGGTTTAGGTTGGATATTAGGAAAAATTTCTTTACTGAAAGGGTTGTCAGGCATTGGAGTGGGCTGCCCATGGAAGCGGTTGAGTCACCATCCCTGGAGGTCTTTAAAAGATGTTTAGATTTAGAGCTTAGTGATATGGTTTAGTGAAGGACTTGTTAGTGGTAGGTCAGAGGTTGGACTAGGTGATCTTGGAGGTCTCTTCCAACCTAGACGATTCTGTGATTCTGTGATTCTGTAAAAACACCTCCCCCCACATACAACCATATTTATTTTCTTATAAATATGGTGCAATATCTTGTTGTGTGGAGGATCTGATAAAAATTTAACGTTGTACATTTCATAACATACTGGGAGTCATTTTTCTCACATGGCTGAGAATGTGCTTTCCTCAGGGAACTACTTGGCATGCTCAGGGGAGATGAGATTTCATATGACACAAGATGCAGGCAGAAGACCCAGCAAAATGCTCAGAGAGGATGAAGGATCAGGGTACTTAGCTGAGAAAAGGAGGGAGCAGCTGGTCAAGCATCAGAGATAAGAGCAAGAAAATATTCTGAGATTTTGGGAAGTTTGCAATAATTTACAAAATCGTGGGTTAATTCAGAGAGTTAATTCACCACCAAGGAGTGGTGGCCAATGATCATTTTCAAAGTGAGAAAGCAGAGTTGTGCTTGTGTTTTTTATTTTACTTTACTTTATTATTTTATTTTATTTTTATTTTATTTTATTTTATTTTATTTTATTGGTTCCACTGTGTCTGACTTGGTCTCTTTCAGTTGGGTCTACTGAAAAAAAAAATATAATAATAATATTTAGTCTAATGTAACCTGTGATTTTTATTGTATGGGACTGTGAGTTTTGTTTGTTTGTTTTGTTGTTGTTATCGTTTTCTTTTGGGGGGTAGGCTTTAAACTAAAAAGTCTCTTTCATTCTTATTTTGGATATTTATATTAAGAGACAGTCTATACAGATCCATCTTAAAGCTCTGGCTAACTACAGGTCTCTTTTAAGCTCTCAAGGCACACAGGCTGAAAATATGCTTCCAGATGGAGACAAACCACCCTTCGTCCCAATGGAGCAGTGAAAATTTTTAAGCTCCATCAACTTTCATACTATTTAAAGTATTTATTCACAGACTTGTATTTGTGCATGAGCAAGTCATTGTCCCATGTCTTCTCTATCCTTTTTGAAACGATTAATGCCTCTGGGATTTCTAGGAAGATACATGTATTCTATTCTCTCACGAGGCAGCTGTTTAAAAGCTGCCAAAATATTTGTCCTTTACATTAGATCTGTAATTGGCAGAAAAAAACTTTACACTCTTTGTATAATCATTCATAACCAACCACAATAGTGTCAGACAAATTACAGCTTATAATATCACCTATTGTAAGAGTCTGATTTTGCAAAGTATATCAAAGATTTGCTACAGTTAACTTATAGCTTCAAGAAAAAGGGAAAATGCAGCATTCCATATCTCATCCCGTATCCCGTATAATGTTACCCATATTCTAAATACTTATTTGTATTGAAGTTCACTGGCAAATGAATTTCCTTAGCTACAATGGGCATCTAGGACATGCAGCCCCAAATCCATCCTATGGCTGTTCTTCATAAAATTTCTCATTCTGTGTAAGTCCAAAATTCTTATATATATATATATATATATATATGTAGTCTGGAGAAATAACAATTCAGCTTAATACTTAGGTTACTTAAAAGCATCTAAAATGCTCATATCCTCTGGGCTACCTTTACTGATTATGAAAACTTAATGGAAAATAAACAAAGATTTTTTTTTTTTTTTTGTAACAGGAAGTGAGTAAAGAAATATTGTTTCAGAGGTTTTAATCCTAATTTACTTCCTTTGTACCAGTTTGTTCCCAGCCAACAAATTCCCCTCAGATATCTACAGAAAACTTTTATTTGACTCTCCATGATCACTGGTGCTTTACTTCCTGTCATTAAAGTTAGAATTAACTGTTCTTGGAGTCTTCTGGTAGAGAATGTCAAAATCATTTTCTGACACTGATATATAATGGTGCTTTGGGTATACTATAAACAACTTATTCATTTAATAGTGGATTACTAATTTGGTAACGGAACTCAGTTCATCTGTTCACACAGAAAGTCCACCTTACTGTTGATAAATACTGCATAAACTCCTGTTTTATACAGTTATGGCATGAATGCCACGATGACATTCAAAATACATGATCAGACTAGAATAATTACCTAATAGCTTCATTCTCAAGAGAAGTTACACTGCAGTGAATGAAATTAAACTTACTTTAAATTTTGTGTGAGATGAAAGTTATTCCCACAAAAAATAATGTTCAGGTTTTTAACATATTTCATTTGAGGAACCCAAAGTACTGTGTTAGTCATTATAAAAATACTATTTACTATTCTGAATAAAAGTCTATCTTCTGAATTATCTGTCCTATCTAACTTTAACCAATAGTAACCAAATATTTTACATAAAATGAAAGAATCATGCAGCAAGTAGATGGGAGATAATTTATCATACATAAACGTACCATCTAAATTCTGCATATTTAGAGCTGTTTAAATTTTGAATCATGAATTTTTATCAGCCTTCCAATGCATTTCAAGATTTTAAATATTATAATCTGATATACTTACTGGTAGAATATACAACTCTTATATCTTCCTGAATACAAATAATACCCTTGCAAAGTTGATGTTACCTTGTTTTCAACCATAGCATGAAGAAGCTGAGGGAACAAATTTCCCTCAGATATCTATAGAAACCTTTTATTTGACTCTCCGTGATCACAGGAACAAGCTTCTTTTTCATTTGTTTGCAGTTTCTAGTATCTGTAGAGCTAATTAATAAGATGATTCTGTTTTTCTTTGCCAATATCATCCTTTAACAAATATCACCTTAAACTAGAATGAATGACTTTCATGTACTTATATGGTGAAGACATTCCAAAGTCCCGGAGCTACTTGGTAGAAAGGCTGTGGTACTTGATCTTTCTTAGTATTAGTCAGTAAATAAGGGCCCATTACATGCACTCGAGTGCTTGACAGTACTTGCCCTATCAGTATCTCAAAATGACAAATACCAATCAGTGACTTCTCCAACAGCTTCTTCCAAATTTTAGTCATTCCCATAACTAAGGGTGTACAGTTTAAAGCATACCAAGAACGTAAGGTTGTGAGAAGCTATGATGACTGTGTATAAATATATGACTAGAATAGGCTGGTACCCATTCCAGGTGGGCACAGAGGGCTGCAGGGGAGGTAAGGTGATAGCAGTGGCCAAATGAATGTCCAATAAGATGTTTTTCAATCTCTGTGGTACTGTGCTATGGCACAGTAGGGGCACAACATACAAAGTTTACAGCCTCCTAAAATCCAGTGTATCTGCTAAGGAGTGTAAAAACAGTTCCAAACTGGTTTTGCATAGTCCCAAAATACAGTCAATGTCGATACCGTGTGCTGAGGAGCATAAATACAGAACTACACAATATTCTATAGGTATAGGTACATAATATTCTTTTAAAAAACAGTATGTGAATATGTTTCCAATCTTCCTGTGGCACATTGAGGCTTGTAATGCCAAACTTAGCATTACAGTCAAAAAGACGGTTGTGGTTTAACCCCAGTGGGCAGCTGAGCCTTACACAGCTGCTCTCTCACTATCCCTCAGTGGGATGGGAGAGAGAATCTGGAAGGTAGAAGTGAGAAAACTCATGGGTTGGGTTAAACATATTTTAACAAGTAAAGCAAAAGTTGAATGTGCAAGCAAAGCAAAGTAAGGAATTAATTCCCTATTTCCGAACGGCAAGCAGATGTTCGGAAATTTCCAGGAAAGTGGGGCTTCATCGCACATGACAGTCTCTTGGGAAGACAAATGCCATCACTCCAAACTTCTCCACTTCATCCTTCTTTCTCCCCAGACTTTATTACTGAGCACAGTGTCATGTGGTGTGGGATATTGCTTTTGTAAGTTTGGGTTAGCTGTCCTGGCCGTGTCCTCTCCCAGCTCTTTGTGCACCTCGGCGCAGCATGAGAAGCAGAAAAATCCTTGACTCTGTGCAAGCACTGCTTTGCAACGACTACAACATCAGTGTGTTATCAACACTGATTTCATCACAAATCCATAGCATAGCACCATGACAGCTTCTATGAAGAAAAGTGACTCTACCAGTCAAAACCAGGACAGAGAGACAAAATCATAGAGAACAACATAAAAATTGATAACGTGATTTATGACAATGAAATGAAACCTTGAGCAGAATCATCACAATTTTCAGGAAGCTGTTGCTATAGATCAAAACATTCCTTTGTAACAGATGATCCATTAAAACTTGAAGGGAGGGGAGAGGGTGGGATGAGCAGCATCCCAAATGTAGATGTAAATATTAGTTCATTATGGAGAGAAAATGTAATCTTGTAATTAAAGGGGCTTCAGTTCATAATGTTGATGCCGTCTCTGCCCCTTTGCATTGCCTTAGGGAAAACCTTTCACATTGCTTCTGTGTCATCAATAATGACAACGCTTTTTCACTTAGTTCAAAAATCAGCTTGGAAGGATTAATTGCTTAACCTCTGTACTGTGTTTTGAACATGAAAAGTATTATACAAAGGTTAAGTATTGTTATTATGGTAATGAAAAATAAAAATAAAACTGTATTTTTTATTTCATGCCAGATTAGGGTTTTTTTTATTTATTTAATCTTCATGATATTCAGAAGAAAGAAAATATATTTTCAAAACAAATAATGACTATCCAATTAACCTAAAACTCCTTCAAGTCTCTTTGTAGTCTTGCAAATAATTGAATGGTTTACTAATTAAATATCAAAAAATGTTAAGATAATTTTATTTGTAAACATTATTGAATCCATTCAGTTATTAACATAAAAAGAGTTTTAATAGGTTTAGACAATTAAAATATGAAACCTGTGTATGTCTTCAATGTTTTTAGTGGGTTATTTCAGAATTACTTGAAAGAACTGATCAATATTTCATAGAGTTTCACCTCTGTACATAGTTGTTTAAGGCACTTTGATCAAATCCAATTATGGGTCTTTTATCTCACTGTGGCATTCAACATTTCCAATAGATAACTGTTGACAACAGTGGTTCTGAGTCTGTAAATACACTGTCCACAAAAAAAGACATTTGTTTGAAAAACAACTTAAACAGTCATGAACCAAGAACTACAAAAATAGTCAGATTTCTGGACACCACATATAAGGAAAGAACCGAGTCACAGGGAAATATACAAGTAATAATAAAAATGTTAAGTATACAAACAGCTGTTTGGTGCTGTTTCACCAATATTTTAATAGTACAGAAAAGACAGAGATAACAGGATCATTTTGATAGTTTTCCAATACTGAGGAATTAGCAGTCTGGTATTTTAACTACCAAGTCTGTGTGTATGCCAAGACTGTCTGGATTTAAAGGTACAATGTGTTAAAGTAGGCAAGCTAAGTAGGTGAAGAAGACTAAACGAAGCAAAATCTGCTGCAAAGTTGGATTCATTTTCATATTATTGATGTATATGTCAAAAAAATATGCATTACAGTATTTGTTTTGATATGAAATTGTTTTACTGTAAGTTGTTAAAATACAGTGTGCTAAATGAAATGCTACTGTTGCAAATCTGTGTTAGAAGTTGGTAGAAAAGAAAATGAAGTTTTACTATCCAAAAGTGAAGATTTCTGAAAATCAAGAAATTGAGGGAAAGGCTGATTAAACTTATGATATGAGGACATTACTTGAAAGTAACCCTTAGTGAAGTAGAAATCAGTGATGATAAAGAAACATTTGCTACCTCTGAAGTATCTTTGCACAAGTGTAAAAGGACATTCTTTTTCATTGTCTGAAAAAAATCTTTGAGGAAGGTCTTTGACACTTTAGGAAGACCCTGTATTGATCTATAAATTGGTTCCATCAGAATACACACTTAATTAACTATACTTCTTTTTCCCTCATTTCATTCACTGCATGCCTGTATGAATATAGCACATGCATTTTGTTTTGTTTTCAAAAGTATTTAAGAGCGAAAGATTCAAAAGAAAAAGGGATAAAGGTTAATTCCAATATAAGAATCAAGGTCAGTCTCTAATTTTTTAAGTATGCAAGAACAATTTAAAAATGACATCTTCTCCCTAACATCTGATGAGATGTTTGTATTAATATTTCTCAGAAAATAGTCATTATTGTCACTAAGTGACACAAGAAGGATGTAGGTCTGCAGAGAACTAAAAGCAAAGTAAAAAACATTCCCTTCATCCACGTTTCGTACCTCCTCCCCCTGAGTGGTGCAGGGGAACAGGGAATGGGAGTTGTGACCAGTCCATAACTCTTCATCTCCACCGCTCCTTCACGGTCACTCTCTGCCCCTGCTCCACGTGGGGTCCCTCCGGCAGGATGCCGTCCTTCCCAAACTGAGCCTGCGGGGGCTGCCCACAGGCAGCAGTTCTTCAAGAACTGCTCCAACATGGGTCCAAAACATGGGATCCATCCTTCAGGAACAAACTGCCCCAACATGGTTCTCCTGTGGGCACCAGCTCCTGCTAGAAAAACTACTTGACCATGA
Source organism: Anser brachyrhynchus (assembly GCF_964034855.1). NCBI lineage: Eukaryota > Metazoa > Chordata > Aves > Anseriformes > Anatidae > Anser > Anser brachyrhynchus. Next base: position 108,572,505 of record NC_137694.1, read on the forward strand.
GCTCAGTGTCTGCTCCACCATGGGCTCCTCCATGGGCTGCAGCATGGAGATCTGCTCCGCTGTGGGACCCATGGGCTGCAGGGGGACAGCCTGCTCCACCAGGGGCCTCTCCACAGGCTGCAGGGGAACTTCTGCTTTCTGCCTGGAGCACCTCCTGCCCTCCTTCTTCATTGACCTTTGTGTCTGCAGGTCTGTTTCTCATAAGTTTTCTCACTCCTCTCTCCCAGCTGCTCAGTGTCTCAGCCTTTTTTAACTTTTGAAACATGATCTCAGGGGCACAATCAGTGTTGCTCACTGGCTCAGCTCTGGCCAGCGGCAGGTCCCTTTTGGAGCTGGCTGGAGCTGGCTCTGGTCCAACATGGGGCAGTTGCTGGGCTCTGCTCACAGAGGCCACCCCTGCTGTCCCCCTCCCCACTACCAAAACCTTACCACAGAAGCCCAATACAAACACAGCCACATCATTCCATCAGGATGAATATACGTACCACACTTCCAGAGAGATAATTTAGGAGTGCCGTTTTGATTTTGGGGTGATTGCTCTGAATGACTTGTGACAAGTATATATTTTTTTTCTTCTGTTTTATTATCATTGCAAAGCATTTCTCAAGTAATCTGTACAGATGTTATAAGGAAATCCAAGCATATTATACGGTTATGTAATCTGATGACACATCATAATGGATGTGCTGTGAAAAAGAATGAATTAAGGTCACAGAGAAAAAAATTTAGCTCTCACACTTCCTACTTTGGTGTGCTTGATTTACAGGTCTAGTATTCTATTAATATCTTTGTTAGTATAAATTTATAGATGTGGCATGTCGCTATGTCATTTTCTTCTCGCATTCAATCCCAGAAGGAAGAAAATTAAATTGAGAGGCATGATTTCAACTGCCTTAAAACAATGCACCATTAAAAAATATCTGTTTACCCGAAGATGCTTAAAATGATGACAGAAAATTCAGTACCTTCAATATCTGTACTTCTGCCCATGTATGATTTACAACACAAGGTGGTGATTTGAGTACTCAACTCAGTGATGGGATGATATCAGAAAAATCTGGGAAGATTTTTATGAGACTCAGATTCAATAATTTTATTTTAAGGAGAACCAGTAAAGAAAACTCTTAGATCCTGTCTGCATTTAGGCATCTGCTGATGCTGTTGTTATAGGGCACAGAAGTAGAACATTAGATCTTGAATAACTTCTAAAAGAATTGAGATGTTTTGAGCATGCTTCTGGTTTTAAATGGCTGCTGACTGAAGTTTTGGCATAAGTCTCAAAATAAAACTAAATCACATTGTAAATTTCCAAATATATATATATATATAAATACATAAATTCTGTGATTCATACAATAAAGAAAGAGTTATGAAACATTTTTTTTCTGGAATGCAGAAATTCTTGGACTGACCACAGTAGGGCATGATATTTATTTCACCATAACCAAGCTTGGAAATAAGAAAATTTTCTCATGTCTTTTTTTTTTTTTTTCTCCTCCCAAGGAAGGGAAGATTTTTCTCTTGGATTAAAGCCAGGTTTATATCTCAGTTACTTTAGATTCCAGAAGCAGCATTCTTGTTTGTTTGAATACTTTTTTTTTGTTGTTATGCAAATGGAGTATTGTTTAGCAATAGGTAGCACTCAGGTTTGCATCCTAATCGGGGACTTAAAATGCTTAGCATTATCCTTTAACAAAGTCAGCCCTTCATAAGTGTCAAAATGACTGAGCATAGATGGAGAACTATTAATTATGATTATTTTAAACTGTCCCAGAATTTCAGTAAGTCTCTCTAAGGTAGGTGAAAAGCAGGGTATTTGCTTACTCGTATAGATGTGATTTTATATTAATAATTATAAATGTCTGATTTTGTAATATGGAAAAAAAAAGAGAGTGTATGACCTCTTAGCTTTATATTTTCTTTTAAAAATATTTTAAATGTTTACTGCTATTGGCTATTGATTTCTTTTTTGGGGTCACTGTAGTTGGTCACCTGAAGGAAGAGTCTGTAGGATAGATATGTATATACATATATGTGCATATATGTGCATGTAGATATACGCACACACACAAAAAATAAATAAATAAAGGTATAAGGTAATTATTTATTGACCAATACACACACAGAAAATCACTGGGATTTAAGAAGCTGCTAGGCTAAGCAGCAGTGGGCTCAACACCACAGTAAGAAATCTAAAGAGCTTTTGCTGGTTAGGCAGGCATCAGTCAGGCAGGAAGGAGCCGTCAGTGCCTGGCAGCTTATCATCTTCCAAATCCTCTGACACTGATACTTTTCTGCGTTTTCCCCTTAGGGTTTTAAACTTTTCCATTGCTTTTTTCACCTCCAATTTTTGAAGTACTCAGTCTCCAACTCTGTTGTCCTACTGTCTATATTTCTTACCTTACATGGCCCTGCAACCCAGAATTTCACAAAGTTCTTTCTTAAAATGTAGCAATTTCCTCTGATATCTGAGCCATGGTATCAGTTCTGGGCATTGGATCCTTGAAAGACAGATGGCAGAATTCCCTGTTTGTGGTGAAAAGAAATTACAGAATGATTTTGGAAGAGAGGGGATCCTGATCATAAGATTAATTACAGCTAAATCAATTCAGCTTTATTGAAAGAGTTACCATTAGAAATAAAATGTAGTCAGGACAGGACAGCAAATGGGTCTGTCTTAATTGAGAATGTTAAAACAGACCAGAAATTTTTGAAGACTGCAGAAGAAAATTACAGGGAAGTGGTTTATTAAACTTGGCACTAGGCAAAAAAAGGACTAGCCTTGGCATACAAAATTGGATCAAATCACATCATTCTCCACTTTCCAGTTCTCTCACTTCTGAGCTTCAGTAGTAATATCTTGGAACGTTGGAGAATGTCTGGCAGCAACAGATGTAGAACTGGAGTAAAAAAAAAAGTTAGGTTCAATGTGTACAGCAACATCTTTTCCTTGATGTGTGTGATTTTCTGTGTGTAGCATATCCACTATCATAATAAAACACACTTTTAAATCCTCATACCTTATGACTTGCTTTAAGAGAAGAAACAGACTCTCAATTTACAGATGGGTAAACTAAAATTACAGAGCCAGAATATTCTACCCAAAGTCATACAGGAAACAGGGCTCAGAAATTACAGGGAAACTCATAATTTGAGTCTCAGTTCAATATTCTGTCTGTGTGGCTTCAATGCACTCTCATACACACTTAAGGTCCCTTGTAGTACTCCAAAGTATATAATAAAAATTAAATATGATGAATATAAGACAGATCGCTGAGTAACCTCATCATTAACCATGACAATTTCTATTGTTTAAGAAGATACTTCATTCCTAAATTAATTCATTGCAGCTGTCTAAATCAAAACAGATTCTAAAATGGCATTTCTGTAAGGTTATTGGTGATGCTAGGTGTTAAACCATCTATAATGTTCTTGGTCAAAAGGCAGGAGGATTTAGAAATTAAATCTTTGCCTCTCTTTCATCTTTAGTCCCAGATTAGAATGCACTTTCACTTTTCTTGCTTCTAAAAGTAGGATGCAAACAAAGTATTTCCAAATAATTTGAAATCTGAACCAAGGTTGTGATGGTTTTCAGAAGGGAAGGAAAAACAGGCCTGCTCCAACAGATTCTGATGTTTAGTATCTGCCTAGTGCTTCCTTTTGGGGAAAGGGAGACAGTAGTATACCGGATAAGGATCAAGGAGAGTGAAACTGATATGGTATCCTCTACATGTTTCCTCATAATGTCCCCATACTTCTTCAAATGTGAGAAGAGACACTGTTCTGATATATGGTGCAGAAATAATTGCCTTCTGTGTTCTTCTAGCACATAATGTAAAATAAAAGGGTATGTAATATTTTATACTCTTTCACCACATGTCATAGAAGGCCTTTAAAAGATTTGTGAAAGATCCAGTAATGTGATTTATTTTTTTGGCAGCAGTGGGGTCATTGAAGTACCTCAGACTGTCTTCTGAAGGTTAATTAATTTTATGCTAAGAGGCTAGTCTTTCAGAAGCAGCCATCTAGTGGAAATAGAAAAGTCTTTAATTAACAAACATCAGATCCCATACCTTGTAGATTTATACAAAGACACACAAACCTACAGTCTTTATATTATCAAATCATATATAACTATTTCTCCACATACCCCTGTTTCTCATCAGAAAGCCCCAAAACTTTGGTCCTCAGATTGGATGTTGATTTTTATTAAACTGCTGTTAAAACCAAATACAGAATTAATATGAAGCTTCTTTCAAATATAATAATGCATATTAAACTATTAGATTTCAAAGACTGACTTTAATATTTGTGTTCCAAAACAGTAAGCAACAATATTCTAAGAAACTATTGATCTAATCTTTATGTAAATCTCAAGAAAAATGCAAAAAAAAAAAAAAATAATGCTGTCAATATCTAAAAATATATTAATACATTATACAGCAGGGATTGTGCAGGACATGAAGCACTACAGAGTGAGATTAATATTTATTACAGTTGGATTTTAAGGTTCTGTCTTTGTACAGCTTCACTTTGTTAAGCATTTAAAATGTACATAGTAAGTGACAGCCCTCTGTTAACTTATAGTCTTAATAGGTGAGTCAGATTGTGGCCAGGTTGGAAGGTAAGGGTACAAGACCAAGAGAAATGAAATGACCTTCCCTCAAGTCACATAGCACCCTGTAGCTGGTAGTACCCAGTGATTCTGACCAGGTCCCTGAAAAGGTTCAATTGACTACTCTACTCCTCTCATTATTCAATCTCAAAAGAAAAAAAAAAAAAAAAAGGAATGAAAAGAAATGTAAATTAATTAAATCAACTCCCTGTGAGCTTTCCAGGACATATTTAAAAATATCTTCTTAATGTTATGACTTAATATTAAAATAGTAGTTGCTGGTGGGGTGGAGATATTTTGTTCTGTTTTTAACGAAAAATTACCATTGAGTAATTAGAATTGAAAAACTATAAAACAATCTAGTGAACACCCTCATTCTATATACATCAGAAAGATAAAAGAAAAACAATAATACAAGCAACAACAAAAAACACACTTCCACGCTGAGTTAGAAGACTGAAGCTCAGTCCTCAGTAGAGGACCAGCCAGGGTTTGCATAATGTTAATGGTAGCAGCTATATCAGCTGCGCATGTTCCTTCTCTTCATACTAACAGAACTTGGCTGCAGGGCCCGGCCATGCCCTGTGGTGGGGCCATTGGAACCAGCTGGGGCCAGCACGGGGCAGCCCTGGCATCGCCTCACAGGGACCACCCTGTCAGCACCTCAACACCTGCACCCAATATAAATGACATATACACACAAGTCGATCACTTCTGCATTAGGAGCTGCCTTGGGGCATACCACCAAGGATGTAGATCAGCACATTTAGGATTCTGTGAGCTGAAGAGATCTCTCAGTTTCATGTCCATCCTGTCTTTCAAACCAGTCTGTTATCTCATCTATGCGAATGACTAACCAGAGTTGCTGGTTCACTTGGGGAGTTAGCCATGACTTATGAGCAGCAGCTGTGCACGTAGGCCCAAACAGTCAGCTACACCACAATCATAACTCTAGAAGACCGAGTTTCATCCTTATATATCAATTAAGCACCATAGCTCTTGGCACACTCTATGTGCTCACTGGGAGCAAGAATCACTGTTTCATATGTAATGCTACCTCTCCACATGAAGTAGTAAGCTTTCCAGCAAGTCAGTGCCTCCCAGCCTCTGCAGTGCCCCTTGTTCTCCATGGCAGCCTCCTTACCAGGCTGAGGGCATTGTCAAAAGCCATAGTATACACAGGCATCATGCAGATGTTTATGAAACTGGTCAAAGACATTTTCTTAGCTAGCTGCTGAGGACAGTGACCACATTGAGGTTTGGTCCCATTTTAGTCTCATACTTGATATATGCCCTCAAGTCTGTATTATAGAGTCAGTAGCAAGGCTAATATTTGTAATGTAATTACTCTGTTTAGGAATCTTTCATTAATACTGTTATCTGAGTCTTCTCATTATGTCTATCTCATATAAAACTATTTTAGGAGCTGACTTTTAAGTTTCTGTAGAAATTCCACTTTACTTTGAAATCATTAGAGTATGAAGACAGCCATATGTCTTGATTTGGATGTAATATTAGAAATGTAAATGGTGGACAAAAAAGGAAGACACTCAAAATTCACTTATTTAAGTATTTAAAACAGGTGACTTCTGTTTTACCTAAAGTAATGATGACCTTATAGGAAGCATTTTATTCTGGGTCAGGCCAGAAGAAATATTGAATTCCTCATTTCACATCTTAGTTATCTCCCAGATAACATTCCGTTTTAACCTTAGCCAAATTCATCTTGAACTTCCAAGATAACTGTTTGTTCTTAGTAGTTTCAATTATCAATTAGCTGTAATTTGAACTCTATCCCTGATATCATCAGTTAAGAAAAGGCCATATCTCTCTGAAAGAAAGCTGTTTGAAGTTTTTTTGCCTGATCTCACAGCAAAGTTCGGCATTCTTAGGCAGAAATATTTTCTCTCTATATAATATTATTATTATCAACAATTGTCAATATTAAATACTGGAACACTTTTAAAGCTCTTTGTAGGTGGAGAGGGAGCTTTTCATTTACTTTTATACAGCTTGGTTAAGTTCTTAAGTATAACTGTAGGCATGCACTGGAGTGTTTCTGTATCATGCATTTTTGCATGTCCTCTCTCAATTGTTTTGCACAGCAGTATAAGTCAATGTATTTAGGGACAAAAGTTTCACAGTCCATCTTCACTCTCACCTTGTTGCTTTTGAAGGCATTTCCAGTTTGTTGACAGTGACTAAAAATTCCCTTTGTCAGGAAAGAGTTTTCTAATTTGAGTAAGATCTGTCATATATAGGACAACTTTGTTCTCAGAGGCAGACAATTAATATAGGACTTCAAACCTTCCTGGAGTATAGGAATTGTTTAATTTATTGTATGTATATAGGGAACACAACTTCACTGTTAACCTGTCCTTGATTGTTGGCAGAGATATGTATTTAAATCTCAGTACATGCTCCGGTGGCTGAAATGTTATTAGCTGGAATTAAATATAAAAAAGGACTTATGTTATTCATATCATTTCCCTTCAAAGCTATCATCAGTTCTGAAAGTTTCTTTATTGGCACAGAATAAAAATGTTTCCGTTTTATTTTTACTGACTCTTGCTCCTAGACTGCTATCTATGTAGATGATATTCCAACAGAAAAAGATCAATTAATTTCTACAGAATTTCAAAAAACTGCAAGATTTACAATGAAAAAAAAAAAAATATGCAATGAAAGTTATACTCAGAAAGCAGGTATCACAGAATCACAGAATCACAGAATCGTCTACCTTGGAAGAGACCTCCAAGATCACCTAGTCCAACCTCTGACCTAACACTAACAAGCCCTTCGCTAAACCACATCACTAAACTCTATGTCTAAACATCTCTTAAAGACCTCCAGGGATGGTGACTCAACCACTTGCCTGGGCAGCCTATTCCAGTGCCTAACAACCCTTTCAGTAAAGAAGTTCTTCCTAATATCCAACCTAAACCTCCCCTGGCACAACTTTAGCCCATTCCCCCTCATCCTATCACTGGGCATGTGAAAGAATAGACCAATCCCCACCTCGCTACAGCCTCCTTTAAGGTACCTGTAGAGAGCGATAAGGTCGCCCCTGAGCCTCCTCTTCTCCAGGCTAAACAATCCCAGCTTCCTCAGCCATTCCTTGTAAGACTTGTTCTCCAGACCCCTCACCAGCTTCGTTGCCCTTCTCTGGACTCGCTCGAGCACCTCGATGTCCTTCCTGTAGCGAGGGGCCTAAAACCGAACACAGTACTTGAGGTGCGGCCTCACCGGAGCTGAGTACAGGGGGACAATCACTTCCCTAGCCCTGCTGGCCACACTGTTTCTGATACAAGCCAGGATGCTGTTGGCCTTCTTGGCCACCTGACCACACTGGATTCTTGGAGCAGCAGCACACAATGAAATAAGCTGTGGAGCCTTTGTGTTAAACTTCTTACATTAAAGCAATTTTGTGTTTTGGTTCATTTTTGAAAAAAAAAAAAAAAAGGGAAAAAAAAGGGGGGAGAACAGGGTAAAATAAATCACAAATGAGTTGCCCCATTAGAGTTAAGTGGGGAGATGTGATGAGCTCCTGTTTGCTTTCTGTTTTGTACAAGCCAATGTTGTGGGTCTCCCTGTTGACCAAGTACTATAATTACTCTCAGAGTAACACATACGCATGAAAAATGTATTAGAGGACAGAGATGTTATGGTGATGACATGGTGATAAACTTATATTAACCTTTTCTGAACTAAAACTCATGAAAGTCACCTGCTCCCTATTCCTGTGAACCAAACGTATAAAGTGAACATCTTTGGTATAGTGGTACATTATTAATCTACAACAAGCTCCCAAATGCTCTGACAATGGCAACTTTTCAGTTTCTAAAATGTCCTTGAGCTTCTAAAGCTCTGAACAGATGCAACTACATTCAAACTGCTGTACTAAGTATTGTGCAAGTGCCATAAATATTTCAAGGTTTTTAAATATTGTCCCTAAATTCAAAAAATGACATAATTAATACAACTTGGCACTACTACAATGACATAAGTATGGTTTCAAGGGAGACATTTGGATACCGTCTGAATCAAAGATGGCAAGACAATAGCACTGATCCTTGGTGTTATTTAAAAGGTTTAAGTATCTCCCTAATGAGGCTGGATAAGAAGATGGCTTTGGACAACAGAATTAAAATCTGCCTGACATGACTCCATAGAGGTAGAAAACTTACAGATAAGTTTGGGCTTGGTTCTGAGCATTTTTGTCTATCTTTAAACAAGTGGAACTCTACTTACTTCAGTATTCTTAGTTCTGATTTATGGTAGTACAAATGAGAGAAGAATCTACCCATATGTCTTCCTGCATGCCTGTAATAAATCCAGCAGGCTATTGGTGCTATATAAATAATATGTTAGGTTGGAGACATATTGCCAGACAGAGGGTTATATATAAATATTGTCAGAAATTGGGTTTCTAAGGTGATTTTATGACATAGCTTACAAATAATGTCATCACATGCATCTTTCCACAGAATATTCAGGAATAGGTTGAAATAGCAAAAATTACATTTCTAGCATAAAGGAAAGAGAATTTGGGGTTCAAGTGAAATGTCTAACCGTTCTGTGGCCAGATACTGAAGTTTTATTTCCAAGTTGATGACGTCCCTATATATGTACCTATTTAAAATAATAATAATAATAATAATAATAATAATAATAATAATAATAATAACAATAATAATAATAATAATAGCTGTCCCTTGCAATCTTCAGTTAGGAAAACATCTATTGGAGGAATCATAGATTCTTTGTAAATACTGGATTTAGATGACTATAGATTTCTATAACATGTTGAGATTTAAGGTTTTGTTTTTTTTTGCTTTTGTCCTCTGCTACCACCTCCCCCTTCCCCTTCCCCTTCCCCTTCCCCTTCCCCTTCCCCTTCCCGTTCCTCTTCCTCTTCCTCTTCATCTACCATACACAGTGCACCACAGAATATAAAAACAAGGATAAGACTCTTACTGTTCACTTAGGCCTTACATGGGGAATCGAAGACAGATTAGAACCCAGACCTCTGAAATATCAGCTGTTCTCCTTTTCGTTCAGAGTGCATCTGTGTCTGTATTTGTCAATGAGCATAAGGCAGAGAAGCAGGGAGCTTCACCTCCCAGACTCAGTCTTCCTTGATGTGTTATCCACAGCAGTGCACCTCTTCACCCTGATTCAGGAGTCATTTACCATTGCATATTGTGATCATCCTGCATCATATCCGTATTGGGGAAAGTGCAGATAGGCTTTTTTTCTGTTGCAAAGATGTTTTGTTTGTTTGTTTGTTGGTTGGTTATTTTTGTTTTGTTTTAAGTTATTCAAATCCCATTGAAAATTCTAAAATCTTAAAAAATCCATCAAAACCCAGGACATACTCCACTGTAACAAATAAAAGAACACCACCACATGTGTGAGCTTGTAGAATCCATTCTAAAACAGATCAAAAAGTTCAGTTATTAATTGAAGGAAACAAAGTATAAAGTTATAAAGCTTTGAGGTTGGCATAAAGAGAGAAATACCTGATGGAGATATAATACTTAGGAAAGGATGCTAAAAAATAGAATCACAGTGCTAGCCTTTTTTGAACATAGGCTTTAGTCAATATATCTTGCTAGATGTTTTTGTTTGTTTGTTTGTTTTATAGAGAGCCACTTGAGATGTAAGGTGAAAAGAAACAATGAAAATATTTTATGAGATAAGAAAAATAGTATATATTTGCTTCTTGCGACCCACTAAGAAAACAAAAACCTAGTCCCCAGTCACTTACATTAATTAAGGAAATTTTAGGACATAGTTTACTGAACATCATATGTTGGAAGATGTTCATAGTATGCCAGAGGAAAAGAGTGAGTAACACACTAATCTTGTGAGAAATCCCAGTACTTAAAACTATGTACTCTAAGTGAATATGACTTTTGCATTGTTTAGAGTGAATTTCAAACCTAAGGGGATGGTTTGTAAAATATCAAAGTGACCTATTAGGAAAGAAAAATGGATGTGTCTGCAGTCAACTGGTAGTAAACTAGTCTTCACATAGCCTTGAAGTTAATGGGAAATGCAAACTTTCAGTACTTCTAGAAAACAGACTCAGATATATGTTTTCAACCAGACAGCAAAAGACATTTTGAATTTTGGTGTTTCTCTCTAAGACACCATTAAACAACTTCTAGACAAACAAGCTTTAGCCCTCAGACTTACTCAACACCTAATGACATAATCACATAAAATGGGTGAATACAGTTTGGCCTTTAACATTACTTTGTAACCAGCTGTAGATCTAAGCCTTCATGGATGGTTCATTGGAATTGTGAATCCAGTTGTTGTCTCCCATGTTCATTTTATTTTTCTTTATTATTTCAAAGTTTATATTCATCTTTAATATTATTACTGACCTCTTAACGTATAACTATTAGTATGGCTTAAGTTGTGTAACTTTTTTTTTTTTAATGTTATGGTTATTGTTAATTAATTCCAGCTAAGATGAAATCTGTAATTAATTGGCTCATTTTACTTTCTGTCTATTTTACTAATGCACTTATGTTTCACTCCAAGCTTTTTGGCATAAGACACTGTGTATTCTTGCTGATGAGTCTGCAGAACCTGCATTAAGGCTAGAATGATTTACACATGCACAGTAAAAGCCAGATATACTGTGGCTACTTCTGATCACTCAAGCTAAGTAAACCGAGTCCCAGAAATCTGTAGAAGCAGAGGTTAAAAAAAGTTCTTGGACTGTTATCATCATGAAGACTGTTCTTCCTTTGGGATGTAAATTATGTTAATAGTACATTCAGTACAGTTTTGCATTGCTGTTTCTTTTTATAGTTATACCCTATGATTCTGCACAAGTTCTCAATAACACATCTGTTAACAAAAGTCTTGTGGAATATTCATGTGACTGACAGATTGGATCTGTGCTTTCATGAACTTTCTGAAGAACCTGGTTAAACTCTTGCTATATGCAAGGCCAAAAAATGAGTTTTGTGGTCTCATCTTGTGTCCTGTCAAGAAAAAGTTAACACTGGTTTATGGTTTATAGGAATGAATAATAGTTAATAAGCAACAACTATCTTGACAGACTTCAGATTTTGCTTGACTAATCAGAGCTGAAATGTTTGAAGTGTGAGGTATTTATGTACAGATCTCATGCTACCAAGCTCAGATAGTCTGTGCTTTTTTTTCCCCTGGGCTTTAGTTCATTTCTACATTTTGACATGGAGAAAGCTCTACCTTGTTAGTATATATTCTCTCAATCAATAAGAGGCTGCAATCCTTCATAAGCTGCCAAACCTACTCCAGACCTGAAGGGCTGGATATGGATGCAATCAGCTAAGTATTGTCTTCATGCTGCCTGGCATCAGCATAGTCAGATGTGGTCATGGAACTGAAGGAAAGAAAAGTTCAGGTTTCAGACTATGAACTGAGATGATTTTGTCCCAGAGAAAGGACAATTACTGGGAACAAGCCTGGGAAGAGCACAAAAGTGTATACTAATCTGAGACAAAAATCACCCAAAAAAGATTTACATTTATAATTTGTTATATACTAAAAGAATATACTAGTTTATAGAAAAAAATAGATTTTGAGTTGAAATATCTGTTTCCATGATAGCTGCTTAACTGAGAAGGGGGAAACTAGCACTTTAGAGATCTCGGAGGAGAAAAAGTTTGGTGATTCTGTGAAGATATTCTGTTACTATGTGACAGGTATGAAAGGTAGGTTTTTAAATTGAAGTAATACATCAAATTAATTTTTCAAGGGGTTATTGATCACAATGCAAAGACTAGGTATGATTTTAGTTCATCTTGGTTCTGTGGCAACTCTTAGATACTGGATTTGAGAAAAAAAAAAGAAAGGAAAAGAAAGAAAGGAAGGAAGGAAGGAAGGAAGGAAGGAAGGAAGGAAGGAAGGAAGGAAGGAAGGAAGGAAGGAAGGAAGGAAGGAAGGAAGGAAGGAAGGAAGGAAGGAAGGAAAGAAAGAAAGAAAGAAAGAAAGAAAGAAAGAAAGAAAGAAAAAGAAAGAAAGAAAGAAAGAAAGAAAGAAAGAAAGAAAGAAAGAAAAGAAAGAAAGAAAGAAAGAAAGAAAAAGAATGAAGGAAGGAAGGAAGGAAGGAAGGAAGGAAGGAAGGAAGGAAGGAAGGAAGGAAGGAAGGAAGGAAGGAAGGAAGGAAGGAAGGAAGGAAGGAAGGAAGGAAGGAAGGAAGGAAGGAAGGAAGGAAGGAAGGAAAGAAAGAAAGAAAGAAAGAAAGAAAGAAAGAAAGAAAGAAAGAAAGAAAGAAAGAAAGAAAGAAAGAAAGAGAAAGAAAGAAAAAGGAAAAGAAAAAGAAAAAAGGAAAAGGAAAAGAAAAAAGGAAAAGGAAAAGGAAAAGGAAAAGGAAAAGGAAAAGGAAAAGGAAAAGGAAAAGGAAAAGGAAAAGGAAAAGGAAAAGGAAAAGGAAAAGGAAAAGGAAAAGGAAAAGGAAAAGGAAAAGGAAAGAAAAGAAAAAGGAAAAGAAAAAGGAAAAGAAAAGGAAAAAGAAAAAGAAAAAGAAAAAGAAAAAGAAAAAGAAAAAAAAAGAAAAAGAAAAAGAAAAAGAAAAAGAAAAAGAAAAAGAAAAAGAAAAAGAAAAAGAAAAAGAAAAAGAAAAAGAAAAAGAAAAAGAAAAAGAAAAAGAAAAAGAAAAAGAAAAAGAAAAAGAAAAAGAAAAAGAAAAAGAAAAAGAAAAAGAAAAAGAAAAAGAAAAAGAAAAAGAAAAAGAAAAAGAAGAAAAAGAAAGACTGAGTTTATTCTGAGCCATGATGTCTTTCTTACTGTGGTATTCAAGGGGAGGACCTTCCTTTGTTGTTTTCTCCTCTACTTTTTCCACGGTTTCCTGCAAGCCTTGGTCAGAAAAGGTGAAAGAGTCACCAGTCCTGATCTTAAGGAAATAAAGAAATAAATGAGGAAAAGGAGGAGAAGTATGTAATGTTTAGGAAATAGTATAGGGGCTTTCTTCTGATGATTCCTGAAAAAAAAAAAAAAAAAGTGTTCTGATGTGACTTCCTTATTATTATGAAATCTCATATTTTATAGATAATAACTTTAATACATCAAGTACAGAGCCAACTAAAAATTCAAGAATTTAAATCAGATGCAGAAGTTAAAATCTATTTTCTACAGCGTGAAAAGTAACAGCTTCCAAAGAAACTGAACCATCTTGAAAGATTGTTCGCAAGCTTTTTTCTTTTCTTTCTAAGCAGAGTGGCTCCTTAATTTTGTCCTGGCAATACCCAACCATCTATATTTATTTTCCAGATTCCTAACATTTGAGTTTTTTAAAATTTAGCATGTATCAGGTGTCTTCTTCAGTGATACTGAAATTTAATAAACAAAAACAACTCACAAGGTCAGTTGTTGCTAATCCTGTGTATATAAGATGAGTTTTGTCCCAATTCCATATAGAAGAACAACTTTTGCTACAAACTGTAGATTCTGAGGACAGCCCATGATGATCTACTCTAAGCCTCACACCATGAGTGTATGCAGTCTTCTGTCTGATAATCTATGGCAGGTATACAGTGTTACCATTTACACAAGTAAATAAAAATTTAAATTCCCATATGAAATAGTTTTAAGAATCAAAATTCTGGTTTTTTTTTTTCTTTTAAACAAAATCTCTCTCTCTTCCTCCCTCCCCCAAACTGGTTTGTTTATTTATTTATTTATTTATTTATTTTTGGTAAGGGTTACAGTTTAAAATGTGTAGTGGGAAATAGAAAATGTAAAAGTTGCTAGTAAATTATTAGTAACGAGTTCTAATTCCTCACAGTTCAACCTGTTTATTAATTTATATTTATTACTACAAATGTTCATGTGTCTGTGCCTTTAAGAATCTAAAGAAGAGGTAGCTGAAAGAAATTTCAGCAAGAGAAACTTCCAGCAGGAGAAGCTAGATTTGTTTCTTTCATGAGGTAGAATATCCATTTGGAATAGAACTGCTTATACATAAATCAACAGCAGACAATACACAAAAATAAAGGTATTTATCTTCAGAAAACACAAGGTCATGAAAATAAGTGAAGAAAAACTGTTGTAATTATATACTCTCTTATCAAACTGTGTATGCATTTTTGTGAGTCTTCTGTGTCTCCAGGATAGTATACAAGTCTAGGAAAGTGAAAGAGGATCTTGAAATTTTAATTCATAACATGAAGTATAAATTGGAAACAGAACTGAATGATTCAAGAATAGAATATTAATTTGAAGAGGAATATCTTGTTCAGAAAAGAGAGGCAGGAATACAGAAATAGCTGCTGCTTCAGCTATCAGAGATGTATATACTTGTTCTCAGATCTATTGTAGAAGGGGATTGAAAGTATCTGAGAACACTCTACATTTCCAACTTCGGATATCAGGTGGTGCTTTTCATGCACAATTAAAAGTCACTCAGAGCAGAGTCTTCAATATAAAGGTGAGTGAAGATAGCTGTTTGGAGGTGGATTCTGGGGGACTCAGTCTGGAATTTACTTGCCTAATCCTGTCCACTAAATTTAGCCTTTTTGGTGCTGTACAGAAGGATCTTGGTCTGCTACTCAAAAAAAAAATGAGAACATTCCACTAGTCCCAAGTCACATGTGCCAGACTCAGGTATCTTAGAAACACTCACATTTAAAATCAGCTAGATGTCTTATGAGCTCCTGCTTGATGATAGGAAAGGTGTAAAATAAGAAATGGGAGAGGTCTAGATGTGCTCCTAAACTACAGTGGAGGGACCTCTAATAATGCTGAATGGAAGGTAACTTGAATGAGGATGGCCAGGACTTCGAAACATTTAGGACACCAAGGGGAACCACCACCAACAAAAAGATAAAACAATGTATTTAGGAAAAATTACTTCACTTGCTGTGGAAAACTGGTATGTGAACTCTTCTGGGAAGTGACACCTAGACAAAATAAATAAATAAATAAATTAATAATAATAATAATAATTCCTGTTTCATTAAGGAAATGTGAGTTCTGCAAGGTTCAAATGCAACCAATTGAATTGAGAAGGGAAGATAGAAAGAATTGCAAGAAATCAACCTGGCTAACGCATAAGTTCTCTTCATGTACCTCATATAAAACACTGGAGATAAGGGCAGATGAGGGCAGAAATGTATCATAAATTTATATGAACAAAATCAGGAAAACCGAAGCACTCTATTGAAGATGCTGTCAGGAAAGAATATGTCACAAAATGTTGCCAGTATATTTTGCCGAAAGAGAAGAAATAAATAGAGGATCATTTTTTCTTCTTCTAAGAGAACAAAAGTATTGGTTAATGGTATCAAGAAAGACAGTGTTTAATGCCATTTTGCATTGGTTTTCCCCAAAATAGCCAACTGACCAGATCGGAGACACAATTAGAAATAGGGATGTAAGAATAAAATCTCAACTCACAGTAGTTAAAGAACAGATTAAAGTGTACTTATAAGAATCAGATGTTCTCAGGTCATCTGCATGGCTAATGAGATCCTCAATTCTTTGGGAATTACCTTAGAAAACTCATGTAAGATATATGCTGACCCACAAATGTCTAGTTAAAAGGTGAGATCATTGAAATAATTTGATTTTCTTTACAACTTCACACTTCTTGCTCTCAGGTTGCTCTCCATTCCCTTCTCCTAGGTCATCAGTTACCCATCTGTTGGCTGTGTTTGACATTAGTACAAAATTTGCACAGATCTTGATTAACCAAAAGATGTAAAGGTCTAAGATATGGCTGTGTTCAAGCATACAGAAATATGCCTGTGTCTCAACCCTCACCAAAAATTTCAGCAGTCCTAGGTTATTATCACAATTAAAAGAAGGAATAAAAATTCCATCTATAATAGAGAAAGAACAGTATATTTACATTTTAGTTGTTCTGTTCCCCAGGCCTGAGTCTCACATCTGAGTGGCCAGCTAATGAGTGTGAGTGGTAAAGCACGGTGACATACCACCCCTGAATGCTGCTACAGAAGGTTAATCTCCTGGTGGGCAGAGAGTTAGGCACAATTTTTTCTTATATTGCTGATGCCTAAGCTGATATGCCATAGCCTGAAATGACTTCCCAAGGTGCAAAGCAATGTATCAGCTTTCAAAATGATTCATTTTTCTGAGTTCTTTTATACACGAATCTGGCTGTAAAGGGAGGCTGATTAGTCAGTTCCTCTCTGTACCAAGTTCAGTCTTTTGCCCACAGTTCAATACGGATAGGGAAGTGACTAAATTGTCATTTTTCTTTTACAAACAGCTGCTGGGGTATAATTGGTAAGGGAAAAAATGAATAGCCGTCTATAATTTGTAAAGTCTTGAGGGTGGAGAAAAAAAAACAAAAAAACAAATCAATCAAGGGAAAACAGGAGAAACTGCAAGGCAATGTGAAACTGGGGGAAAATTGGAAAATGATCACTTTAAAATGAAAAGGAGAAACAGAGTTATGAAGAAACTGAAAAAGAACAAATGTGATGGAAACAAGAGTGAGAGTCACTAAAATGTGCTATCTTTGATCTTTAAAGTTAAGTAGATGAAAAGAGAAGAAAAGCCTTTGGATACATATATACAGAAGTAAAGACACAACAGAGCTAGCTGGAAGCTCACCTGGAAGCTTTATAACATACATAACTACATAAATAGTGTTTTAGAGGCAAACAACTATAGTTTGCCTCTAAGTAAGGATTTTTTATTTTTTTTTTTTCTGTCACAGAGTTGTACTGTAGTGGTTGCATACCTTATGGGCTGTATAAAACCAATTACACAGAAATGAGAGTTTGGGTACCATTGTTTTCTTTGAACATCTTTGCCCTAGCAGCTTGTTATCCTTACTATAGACTTAGAGAAATTTACAGAGGCTCCAGATGACCTGTGCAGCATCATGTAGGCAGACCATGATAAAGCAGGTAATTGAATGTAATATGCCACATTCTTGACCAAGTCAGATCCTGTTGAATCATTTTCTCTTAGGGCTGGAAGGAGATATGGCTTGATTGCAACAATGACTGTAATTGTACCTATATATATATATATATATATATATATACACCATAATATTTTATTGACTCATTTTCTGCCAACTCCACTTAAAGGGATGACTTTCTAGGCAAGATTGAAAGGACAGTTACTCACAGGTTTCTCAGGGGATATATATATATATATATATACACACACACCATATAGAGCATATATATATACACAGTATATACATATATATATACACCATATACAGTAGTTGTATGTTTTACCTGTAAGTAAGCTATGTAAAATGAAGTAAACTGATAAGTAATTGCAACCTATCTTCTTTAGACTGACTTCAGGAGGAACAGGTTAATCATACATTCATAATAATTCTCCATTTAGAATGTTCAGAAAAATCCCTAGAGACGATGGTGATGATCCGTAATCAGTTTATAACTCTTATTTAACCAACTGGACACAGTCCTAGAAAACCTGCTCTGGTTGACTCTGCTTGAGCAGGGAGGCTGGACTAGGTGATCTCAAGACGTCCTTTTCTACCTCAATGATTCTTTGATACTGTCTCCCAAGATATAATAACAAGGACTACTGAATAAAAACAGGTACCAAGGAAACATAACTCTCTCTTATCTCTTGTGCTTTATTACCACTCCTTCCAAAGACTCTCTGTGCCTAGTCTGCTGGCCAACTCTCCCTTTGTAGCTCAGTAATAATGTTTTTTTGTTGTTGTATGTTTGTTTGTTTGTTTCTGAGAATTTCTCTCAATCCATTACACTTTTTCCTTCGAATAGGGCATGTAGCACCCACTGTGACATAAATCTCACAGTTCAAATATAGATCTGATCTTTCTCAAAGTTAAGGCATATTTGAACCTGGACTTTTGAAACATTTTTGCTGGGGGTAGGATTGTGAACCAGTCAAGAAAAAAGACAAGGAATGGACACTGAAGACAAAATACTACAGTGTCCATTATTAAAGCAAAAGTAAAATGCCAAAAAAAAATATTTTAACTTTATATTTTCAAGTTTTAGCACTGCTTGTGAGCTTAAATTATCTACCAATTATCTACCTGTTACTTGTAGGTTTTATCAAATGCAAATTGTCAAATGCTATCTTAGTTCTGAGCACAAGAATATCAACTTATAAAACCTATATTCCTCAGTACTTATCTTTTCCATATACATGTTTGCAAATGTCGCCTTTAGAGTTCATAGATGTCATGGAATCAGTGATCACCTATGATTCAGTCGAGACAGAGTTTTGCAAAGCAGACACTGATATGCTCCATCTAGACATGGAAGAAATGCAAGACTGTTCTGTCTTTGAGACAAACTGAAGCCTTGTGAACATAACTGGTGAGGTGCTAGCGCAAGCTAAAAAAACCACATCGATATCTTTGCCTTTAGGGCTGGATGCCACATTTAAAAGACAAGTAGTATGTGTGGTCAGCAAACTGTGCACTATAGATGTTTAAAAATATTGTACTAAAACTATTCTTTATGTTCACGGATCTGTCATCTGTTGTTGATCTAGTGAGTATGTATCAAGCTCTATTCCAATACGTAGTACTGAATTAGCAAAACTCAGTAGCAAAACTACCTGGTCCAATGCTAAGAAATGACAATATCATAAATTCAACTTTTTATGGTTCTGATCCTAACACTTGACTAATTGTTACAAGATAATTTACTAGTGTGACAAATTACAGATACAAACATACCATTAGCTATAGTATTTTATTTAGCAGGAAAGTAATCTATCCATATAAATATTTTTCCTTTCCAAAAATCACCAAAAGGCATTCAGGAATTAAATATTACTCATAAAAATGTGAAAGCATAAAATTGATTTATGGAACTAATCATAATATTAATAAGCACTTCTGCCTAGATTCACGCAGTAGTTAGCAGAGATCTCCTCTAAGAAATGATTGTCAACTGGAGTCGTTCTTTAGTTATTTTTCTTTACGTGTTAGAGAAGCTTACCTTTGCCCAGAGATTATGAAAGCGCTTGGGAATCTTTCTTCTACATGAAAACTAGCCTATCTTATGCTAGACCATGGGCTAAAGACAACGAAGGTGGATATTTCTTAGACTATGCCAGAGTCTCCTCAAAAGAGATTTTAAAGCCTGATTACTGTATACCTGAGAAAGTTCACAGTAAATATATACCTGTTAGGTAATTTATAAGGAAGGTTTTTCCTTAGTACCTATGTCCTTATCCTCAAAAGTGTTTCAACATTCAACTTTCTAAGAGGGATTTAACCTCTCAAAACTTCAGAGGTCGGAGTCTAAGTGCCTGTTGATGAATTAAATATACCTTAGAAATTCAATACCTCAGATGCACATCAGGTAACAAGTAAGAAGAAGGCTGAAGGTTAGGCAGCTTCAGATGTATTTGTACAGTATAATAGTTGTAGGAAGTTCTAATCTGCTTTGAGTAGTCTTAAGTAGAAACATTTTGATATTGGGGCTGCCATTAGTAAGAGATAAAGTCTTGAATAGTAACTCTCTTTTAACAGTTTAATGGCATGGGGATAAACAGATTTACAGTAAAAAATGGAAAAGTAGTGTAAAACAAAGAAAACATACTTCTGGATTTGATAATTCCTTCCAAGAAAAGGGTCATTTCCAGCAAGTATATAGCAGTAAAAAAACAGATTTTGCACATAAAGACAACTTGCCTGTGGCTATTACTTTATGTAAGTACTTTTTATGAAAGACAAATGTCATGGTTAGAATCTTAAGAGACTGAGAAACCTGTGAGTAACTGTCCTTTCAATCTTGCCTAGAAAGTCATCCCTTTAAGCGGAGTTGGCAGAAAACGAGTCAATAAAATCTTAGTATGTGACATTTAATCCCTGGCGTAGACCACAATATTGAGATCACTTACAACTCTTTCATACTGATGAGTTACTAGAATGGCTTTGCAGAAATATATTCTTACTTCTCTTGCACTGGGGAAAGTCATTCTCTGCCAACTTCACAAGGGCTGATGTTGTGTTATATCCCTAAAAATATCAGAAACTTGTTGTGTAGCAGCTCTTTAGCTACTTACTGCTTCAGAACAATTGGTTATACTGGATTTCAAATGATTCAGCAATAAACCACATGCTGTAATTCCAGTTACATATTTTTACAACTTTTAATGAGTTACTGAAAATGTATTCTTTCCATACATTAAAAAAATTTGCTGTGACAGTTGGGTATTTTCTATTCTGGTGGGAAGGGATGTTTTCCTTCACAATAAAGAATCTCATATGGCTTTGACATTATTATCGTCTGCCTTCACAGGTAAGAACTGTTTGAGTCATTTCAAAGAGACATCAGCATCTCCAAATCAGAATAGGGCAAACAAATCAGAATAGGGCAAACAAAGACCCAGAATCAGGAAGTACTAACTAAATTGTATAAATAAATAATAGTTAATGTGGTGAAGGGGCGAGTGAATCTGTTTGATTACATGGCATGGATTAGGACAAAAATGTGAATAAAGTTTCCCTAGGTTAATAGTCTTTTTCAAAAACACAGCAGTCTTCTTGGAAAACTGTGAACAGAGGCCTGCTCTGTTAGCTGAATCAGGTAGATGGAAAATTTTGAGCTTCTGTAAGTAAAAAGTGCACAAAGATGGCTTCCATTTCTATTTTTCTGTTGACTTCAAATATGATCTCCATTTCCAATTATACAGAATAATGTAGGAATTTTATTTTAGTCTTGCTAAAACTTTGAAGGTTATGATACTGGATATTCTTAAAGGTAGTGTACATACATTTAAATTGAAAAAAAAAAAAAAAAGACATGGAAAATCCCCAGGGCTGGAATATGATTCCTTGTACTGGTGACAAGTTAAATTTTTCCGTTGTGGTCTTGGCCCATGTCATCCAGAAGCCTCTGAAACAAGCAGTAGGTACTTTTCAGGAGAAAGTGCATAAGCAAATGCGGTTTTGTCAATAGACATTTTGATGCAAACATCCTATTTCAGAAGATCACAGAATCACAGAATCATTTAGGTTGGAAGAGACCTCCAAGATCACCTAGTCCAACCTCTGACCTCTGAGTCCAACCTAGTCCAACCTCTGAGTTGGAATTAAATCCAGTTGGAGGCCAGTCACTAGTGGAGTCCCCCAGGGCTCGGTACTAGGGCCAGTTTTCTTTAATATCTTTATCAATGATCTGGATGAGGGGATCGAGTGCACCCTCAGTAAGTTTGCAGATGACACCAAGTTAGGTGCATGTGTTGATCTGCTCGAGGGTAGGAAGGTTCTGCAGGAGGATCTGGACAGGCTGGACTGATGGGCTGAGGCCAAGTGTATGAAGTTCAACAAGGCCAAGTGCTGGGTCCTGTACTTGGGGCACAACAACCCCAAGCAGCACTACAGGATGGGAGATGAGTGGCTGGAAAGCTGCCTGGCAGAGAAGAACCAGGGAATATTGGTAGATAGTTGGCTGAATGTGAGCCAGCAGTGTGCTCAGGTGGCCAAGAAGGCCAACAGCATCCTGGCTTGTATCAGAAACAGTGTGGCCAGCAGGGCTAGGGAAGTGATTGTCCCCCTGTACTCAGCTCCGGTGAGGCCGCACCTCGAGTACTGTGTTCGGTTTTAGGCCCCTCGCTACAGGAAGGACATCAAGGTGCTCGAGCGAGTCCAGAGAAGGGCAACGAAGCTGGTGAGGGGTCTGGAGAACAAGTCTTACGAGGAGTGGCTGAGGGAGCTGAGATTGTTTAGCCTGGAGAAGAGGAGGCTCAGGGGCGACCTTATCGCTCTCTACAGGTACCTTAAAGGAGGCTGTAGTGAGGTGGGGATTGGTCTATTCTTTCACATGCCCAGTGATAGGATGAGGGGGAATGGGCTAAAGTTGTGCCAGGGGAGGTTTAGGTTGGATATTAGGAAGAACTTCTTTACTGAAAGGGTTGTTAGGCATTGGAGTGGGCTGCCCAAGGATGTGGTTGAGTCACCATCCCTGGAGGTCTTTAAAAGATGTTTAGATTTAGAGCTTAGTGATATGGTTTAGTGAAGGACTTGTTAGTGTTAGGTCAGAGGTTGGACTAGGTGATCTTGGAGGTCTCTTCTAACCTAGATGATTCTGTGATTCTGTGATTCTGTATATGTCATTCATCCAAGAGCTATTTCTATAAATCCTTAGTGCTAAAAACTCTTGTTATATGAATTTATTTCAAAATTCTTTAAATACGGTTAAGTTGGACTGGGTCCATAGATAGTTTTCTGAATCACTGCTGTGTATAAATTTTTTTTCAACAGTCTGTTGCTCTTTAGATTTATTTATTTATTTTTTGTTTTAAGCACACAGTTTCCATCAGTGAAAGATCTTAATGTTGTGAAGTTTCACTAACTGGATATAATAATAGTTGTCTTTTTCATTCAACTACCCTTTGGAGGTGAATAATTTCAAAACCTACTTTTATATTGCAGTCTCTTGGGCATGTCTAAGGTTCATATAAAGGCTAGAACATTTGACTAGTATGCATGTTATTTCCATTAATTTGTATAATTTCAGACCATTTCCACAGAAAGCAAAAGAGCTCCATATATATCCTTTTTGAGGTAGTCAGAGAGTCACTAGAAATAACATAATGATGTTAATTTTCTAATCACCACGGCATATGTATAAGGCATAGCAATTGATATTGTCAGCCATTTCAGTGGAAATATATGTCAATTAAATACACTGGGTATATATGAGAAACTGCCATTCATATTATACCTTTTGGAAATATTCATTGGCATCTTAATTACACTAGTGAAATAGAAAAATAGTATCTATAAGATCTGTACATAAAATTTATTATATATATTTAACTCCTCAGAAGGTATATTTTAAGATGACTTTTAAGCAAAAACTGCTTTTTTTAAAAATAAAAGAAAAAGGAAAATAAAAAAAAAGAAAAAGAAAAAAAAAAGAAAAAAGGAAAAAGAAAAAAAGAAAAAAAGGAAAAATAAAAAGAAAAGAAAAATAAAAAGAAAGAGAAAGAGAAAGAGAAAGAGAAAGAGAAAGAGAAAGAGAAAGAGAAAGAGAAAGAGAAAGAGAAAGAGAAAGAGAAAGAGAAAGAGAAAGAGAAAGAGAAAGAGAAAGAGAAAGAGAAAGAGAAAGAGAAAGAGAAAGAGAAAGAGAAAGAAATAAAAAGAAAAAGAAAAAGACAAATAAAGAAAAAGAAAAAGAAAAAGAAAAAGAAAAAGAAAAAGAAAAAGAAAAAGAAAAAGAAAAAGAAAAAGAAAAAGAAAAAGAAAAAGAAAAAGAAAAAGAAAAAGAAAAAGAAAAAGAAAAAGAAAAAGAAAAAGAAAAAGAAAAAGAAAAAGAAAAAGAAAAAGAAAAAGAAAAAGAAAAAGAAAAAGAAAAAGAAAAAGAAAAAGAAAAAGAAAAAAAAAGAAAAAGAAAAAGAAAAAGAAAAAGAAAAAGAAAAAGAAAAAGAAAAAGAAAAAGAAAAAGAAAAAGAAAAAGAAAGAAAGAAAAAGAAAAAGAAAAAGAAAAGAAAAAGAAAAAGAAAAAGAAAAAGAAAAAGAAAAAGAAAAAGAAAAAGAAAAAGAAAAAGAAAAAGAAAAAGAAAAAGAAAAAGAAAAAGAAAAAGAAAAAGAAAAAGAAAAAGAAAAAGAAAAAGAAAAAGAAAAAGAAAAAGAAAAAGAAAGAAAAAAGAAAAAGAAAAAGAAAAAGAAAAAGAAAAAGAAAAAGAAAAAGAAAAAGAAAAAGAAAAAGAAAAAGAAAAAGAAAAAGAAAAAGAAAAAGAAAAAGAAAAAGAAAAAGAAAAAGAAAAAGAAAAAGAAAAAGAAAAAAAAGAAAAAAGAGAAAGAGAAAGAGAAAGAGAAAGAGAAAGAGAAAGAGAAAGAGAAAGAGAAAGAGAAAGAGAAAGAAGAAAAAAAGAAAAAGAAAAAAAAGGAAAAGAAAGGAAAAGGAAAAGGAAAAGGAAAAGGAAAAAGGAAAAGGAAAAGGAACAAAAATAACAACCTTAAACATATGGAAATGTGACAAAGCTCCAATACTGCAAAACATTTAGGTAATAGAGTGCTTCACTGGTGCTACATTGACAGGTGAAAGAGCTGTATGTCTCCAAAGAGACTCTTGAATTGTATTCTACCATTGCTAATTATTACATTTCTGGGGCTCCCTTCTACAGAACTAGAGCTTCTCTATGTTAGAAGAGGAAACTTTTGTTAACGTTCAGTGGACTCAGTCAGTTCAGAATAACTGTGGCAGTCGACCACTGGTTGAAGGAAAATACTTAATGTGAGCTCTGTGTTTATATGTATTTCGGTGAAAATGAAAGAACATAAGTATCAAAAAGATATAGGAAAGAAAGGCTGTGATGTTTCTTGTGTTGACTGAAAAACAGTAATGATAGAATAAGAGGATCAGAAAGACAGACATGTTAGATTAGTTTTGCTGAATATTATGCTGTCTACAGTGTGAAATTAAGAACTAAGCAACAAATCCTATTTGTCTTGCTCAGAGCAGTTGCTTTGAAATCAATGAAGTCACATTAGTGCACAGACTTTCAGGATCACATATCCACCTTACACTGCTGAACAGCTGAAATGAGTAGCCTGAAATGCCAGATGAGCATTCACAACCCGTATTGGCTTCACATTGAGTTGTAAGTGATTGTCATTTTCCAGAATCAGAGCTTTCATGCGCAAAACTCCCAATAAAATCAATGCACTCTGCATGTTTGGACCATCAGGAACTTCATCCTACTGTCTTTCTATCCATAGATATTCATATCTTCATTACAGAGAAGGCAGCTTCTGCTTATGCCACACAGTCCCAGGTATTTCAGTTCAAGTAACCTCTCAGAAACACCATAGCTCTTTCCTGTCTACTCAGATGGCTTTAAATCCTATCTCAGGATGGGGTAGGCAATGGTTAACGCAGGTTCCAAGACAAAGAATTTGGCAAGCATCCCTTTGTCCTTCATTATGGATACTTCCAATGAAACACACAATGTTAAGAGATGCTCAAAATTTTAAAAATATATTATTTATACGGTATCAGGATTTTTAAGCAGGCAAAGCATCCAGATAAAGAATGCAGTTCTGAAACTATCAAGTTTACTTTTCCATGTAAGATGTCACAGTTCAATGGCTGATTGTAGACTACAGCACTCCACCACAGACCAGAACTTCTTCAGAGGCAAATAGGACAGGTTGTTTAAGAGATAAGTCCTCAAGCCAGAGCCTGATAGTGCTTCATTTCTCAGTCAGAAGGAAGCTGTAGGAGAACTCTACGGTTTTTAAATGGTTAAAAGTACATGTTCTATGTTTCTCCTCTCTCCACTTGTTCTTTGTATGCAGTGTACTGCACATCTTTGAGAAAGCAGCCACTTTAATGTAGAAGGGATCTTTTCAAAATTAAATATAATGTACCTGTTTCCATTGCAAATGAAACTTTATTATTGCCTATTTTATTCAATAACTACCAAGTAAAATGTTCTGAGCATATATCCAAATCTTGAATCATGGAAGAAATCAGCTCTGTGGGCCTTGATGTAGGCAGAATGCTTTTTGAATAAAGCAGGTCCTGACTCCCCATCCAATATCAGTACATACAATATTCATTTTAAAATAAAGCAAAACTGTAGTATTGAAAAGACAGAAAAAGACTACAGAGCTGTGGTTTGGAAAAAACTGAGGACTGCAAAGAACAGCATTTCATGTCAGATCCAAGTGATGTTAACAGGGAATATAGCAAGAACATAACTAGAAACATCCAAAGTGAATCCCATTTTGGCAATGACTGTTTCTAACGGGAAAAGGAGGATGAAGAAAGACAGCTCTTATTAGGCAACCTAATATCTTAAAATTCTGGCTTATTAGTTTTCTGACATTACTCATTACAATTCTGTTCCACCTTATCTAAAATACAGTTTTTTGTTTCAGGTGCCGATTTTTATTGCATATTTTAAGCTGCTCTATGAAGAATTAACCTGACTCTTCAGTTGTAATAGAGTTGGCTGGCATTTCCATATCGCACACGTCATACTGTGAAAGACATTCCTACTTTTCTTGAAGTTTTACCTTTTCTATCAGGGCAAGTTTGTTTAACAGACAGATGTAGATTGTAGAGGTGAAATGTCATGTCTATATCACTAAGCTTCTTAGATTACAATAATATATTACTATTTTTTTTCACTTATAATAGCAACACTGTGCTGAGAAAATGCCATTACTTGAAAGAATTTTTATCAGAAAATTCTTGTCATTTTAAAAGCTATAATGAAAGGTTTACTCATCTCAAGAAAAATCTCTTTCCCTGACATAAAACAGTACTTTAGCATCTGGAAAGTTGGACTTGAAGATGGACATTTCTGAAAGAAACAAACTTTGTCTCACTGTAACTTAGTAATTTTTGCAAGTCCAGAATATTACTTAAGAATAGCAACATTTTCAATAGTAACATTTTCAAATTGAAAATTAGATTTTCCCTTTTCTTTTCACTCATTTTCTCCCAAAATATATTCTGATAGAATGAGTCCTTGTAGCATTGTAGGTAACCATTGTAGGTAACCATTGTAACCTTGTAGGTTAACTTCTAAAATCTATTAAAATAACACTAAAGCTAAAGTGCAATATTTCCAATAATTGCATATAAGGAAAAAAGTTCCCTTACTATGAGAGAAGAAAAGCAAATTTTCCTAGTACTACCTGGATAAAAATATTTAAAATGGTGAAAATACCTATGATCTTACTACATATTTCTAATCTAATACATATTTCTACATTACATATTTCATACATTACTACATATTTCTAATCTAAAGCTATTTTTGAACTGGAGATGTTCCACTGCTACATTAAAACAAAAACAACAACAACAAAACCTTAATATATATATATAGCTATCTTTAACTCAGGAAATAATTTTAAATCATTCACTGCACATCCCAATAATCCTTGTTCTGTGCCATAACAATGCCATAACAAATATAGAGCAAACTTTAGACAATCATAACTCAGGTTTTGCTTGTTAAAAATGCAGTAATCTTAATTCAAAAAGTATGGATTATTCTTCAACTGATTAGAGATATGAGGCACTAAAAGGTTTCACTTTGAGTATTACTGTGGTGAACAACGCATCTCTATAGCATCTGATTGTTGAGAACAGATTCCTTGGTCTCCTCAACCCTTTTATGATTTGATGTGATAAATACAGGAGGAATTGTGCCAAGCCTGATTGGTACTTCAGTTTCTCATTTGTGAACTTACTTGTGTTTTGTTATTAGACTCTCATGCTGAGAAGCAGTCACAGGGACAGTCAGGCTGTAATGTAACATTGGTCTCTGAATTACAGAGGGAGACTCTGGGAAGATTCCCATTAATCAAGTTACAAACCAACACATTTCTTTTTTTTTTCTACTGGTGTGTCTTCCTGTTATCTTGTGATTTATTTTCCTGTATCTTCAGTGTGAATTACTTATCCATGCTGGAATGGTAATATCAAACTCTGACTGCAGGTTTTCAGGCTTTCTTAATGACTTCTATAAAATTTTATTTAGATGAAAAAATGCACCTAAGCCTACATTACTGTGCAGATGTAAGAATGTATATGGTGACAGAGATTGTTTTTTGGGGGGGGTCTTTCTTTTTGGAGGGGGAGGGGTTCTTTTCTTTTCTTTTCTTTTCTTTTCTTTTCTTTTCTTTTCTTTTCTTTTCTTTTCTTTTCTTTTCTTTTCTTTTCTTTTCTTTTCTTTTCTTTTCTTTTCTTTTCTTTTCTCTTCTCTTCTCTTCTCTTCTCTTCTCTTCTCTTCTCTTCTCTTCTCTTCTCTTCTCTTCTCTTCTCTTCTCTTCTCTTCTCTTCTCTTCTCTTCTCTTCTCTTTTCTTTTTTCTTTTCTTTTCTTTTCTTTTCTTTTCTTTTCTTTTCTTTTCTTTTCTTTTCTTTTCTTTTCTTTTCTTTTCTTTTCTTTTCTTTTCTTTTCTTTTCTTTTCTTTTCTTTTCTTTTCTTTTCTTTTCTTTTCTTTTCTTTTCTTTTCTTTTCTTTTCTTTTCTTTTCTTTTCTTTTCTGGTGCAAAAGGACTTCAAGCAGAAATTGTTGATGGTCACATTAAAATAATGAACTGAGGTGTAATTCTGATACTTATAATAAGGATAAGACTGGAAGTCTGATCTCTAATAAAATTAATATCAGAATGATTTCAAAGTTAAGGTTTTAACAAAAGTACTTCAGCATGTTTCCAAAGTTATCTCCCCATGAATATATTAGCTGTAGTTCATTCTGTCCAAAAAATCTTCACAAAAAAAAAAAAAACAATATTAGGATCTAAATAGGATCTAACTTTTTATTTTTCATAAGCCTGTCTCCTTTGCCCTTTTTGACATTTACCATATACTAATTGTTTCAGTGCTTTCTAGGCAGCAACCTGCACAGTCATCCTGGGAAGTCTTCTGAGTGCTTCCAATTAGCTCTCATATTGGAAGTATTATGAATTCTAACTTCTAGTGCTGGACTCAATAGTTCAATAGTAATTACTCAACAACTTGGCTGGGCTCAAATGCTACACAGTTAAAACCTATGAACTCCTAAGCATCAGACTTAAACTTAGCACATTAACTCCTGACAGAAACAAACAAACAAACAAAACAAAAAACCCTCACCGAATGTCAAATCAAATCCAGAAACCATTGCTACTCCCTATCAGTTATTGAATCAGGTTACTCAGGTCAATGCCAGCTAATACACTGTTTTTTGGTCATAGCTTGGTCATAGCTGGTGTAGACATCCATCTCTGCCAGTGTAAACCTTTGAGTCTAGATTGAGAACAAACATTTGCTTACTGCCTCTGTCTGTAGATTGGCATGAAGGAGGGAGATGGGGGAATCGAAAGAGAGATGACTTTGGGGATCACGTCAAGTAGAGGTGATGGAGTGATCTAAAAGAATCTGATTATTAAATTTATAATGTCTTCAGGCTATGCTCCAGTTTTATGCGGGTGGGTATGTTGCTAATTCATATTATCAGGCAGCAGAAAAAGTGCTTGTTAGAAAGGTTAAGGTGAGCCCAGAAAGACTGATGAAAATTACATTCTGTATGTCTGGAAGGTCAGTTTGGAAAGAACAGCAACATAACTCTGTCTTGTAATGTTAGAGCTATAATAAAACACTGTCTGTATCTAAAGATCCACTTTATATCTCCTGTAGACTGGCACAAAGTTTATACTAGTGATTCTGCGCTTAAGGCTCAAGTGCCCTTGCCTCTTACTTCGTTAGTGTACTTTGCAGCTGGACTAAAAAATAGTCACCCTTTTGACAGAAACACAACAGGTCAGTGAAATCAGAGCCACTGAGCCACTCTGCCACTATGGGTCACCATCTAGCTCAGCATGAGCAGTGGTGTTGATGTGGAATTGCATCTTTTGCAAAATGAAACTTTGTTTTTACCTTAAAAAAAAAAACACAAAAAAACAACAACAACAAAAAAAAACCACGTGTATTTACAATAAGAAATTATAAAAATTTTGCTACAGTGCTACAGTTAGGAACTAGGATGATGAGTTTTGCCCCCATCTCTCAGACTAAATCTCCCTGCCTTTATACAGTCTTTGCAGATACATCAGATAGATTTTCTTTGACTCCCCTAATTTACCGCTAGACCACTGAGCTACTATCAAGTAAATTAATCTCTTCACTAAGAACTGGATGAGAGATGGAGAGTCTACACTTTTTGTCTTTCTAAAAAAAATAAAATAAAATAATAAATAAAAATAAAATAAAACAGCAAATAAAATAATAATAATAAAAAAAACAAAACAAAATAAATAATAAAATAAAATAAAATAAATAAAATAAAATAAAATAAAATAAAATATAATAAAATAAAATAAAATAAAATAATAAAAACATAAAATAAAATAATATTCGTAGTTTATACATGCATATTTCAATTAAGCTAAAGGTGGATATTGCAAATAAAAGTAGTAAAGTAAAGGAGTAGTAAAGTAAAGGAGCATTGTACTTTTATTAAAGGAGCATTTTAAATCAGTTCATGCTAATGTTATTCAAAGCATTTCTAGAGGAATTAGCATTTAAAGAGAAAAAAAGAGAAAGAATAAGAAAAATAAAAAGAAGAAGAAAAGAAAAAGGAAAAGGAAAAGAAGAAAAAGAATAAGGAAAATAAAAAGAAGAAAGGAAAAGGAAAAAGAAAAGGAAAAGGAAAAGGAAAAGGAAAAGGAAAAGGAAAAAAAGGAAAAGGAAAAGGAAAAAAAGGAAAAGGAAAAAGAAAAAGCTATCATAACCTTTTCAAAATAATTTGTTTGCTTTAACTAAACTAATTGCTAACAGCAGGTGGAACTTTCACTGATGCAGGTGGAGTTTTCATTGATGTGAATTGGCCATGTCAAAAAGCTAAGGGTTTTACTGAAATTTACCAGTACTTATGGAAGTGACCTTTTATGAGTAATCAAAGAGAATGCTGGATACTTTTGAAAATTCCAACCAAACAAAATGAATCTTGTGCATCAGTAATACATAGCAATAAGATTCAAAACATAAATGTTATTATAGGGTTATTTTATATGAACCTCAAACAGAATATTTTATCTTATCTGGCATCGTAAAACAGCAACCACTCAAAGGTTAAAGTGCTGTACAAATACCAGAAAGAGGACAATTTTTGAATTTATTCTCTATATTTCCCCCTCAAACTTGAATGAATATATGGTTATTTAACTATCCTAGAGATCAGAACTGGTACACATAATTATCAACAATCAGGAGCTATCATTAGTTTTGTGGATTATACAGGACTCCTGAAAAAATAGTTCTGGAATGCTGATTTTTAACTTCTGAGTGATGGATCCCTGTAAATAGTTGTTTGTTTGTTTTTAATTCATTTCTGCTATCACTCAGTCGAGATGTTTCAGAACCAATTTTTGACACAAAGCTACTATTTCAAAATTAAAGGTTAAGACATTTAGGTATTAAATCCAAAACAAAACACAGCAGAAGATAAATACCATGTTTGTCAGTTTATGTTTTCCAAAAAGACTGTTTTATTTAAAATGTATGAACAAACTCACCCAGCTCCACGTTGAGATATATTCTCCTTTTTGCTTTCCACTCCAGGCTCAAATGTGATAAAATGTACCAATTAAACTAAACTTCACACTACAGCTTCAGGTGTGAATGCCAAAGTACAACTAAGAATTTATAAAATTATCTCTATTTTGTCTCTTTTATTACTGATTTGTGTAATCTAGCTTAATTGCATAATACTTTATTCACTACTCACTATTTTGCTACATAAAAAGAAATATTGAACTAAAGTTTGACATTCAAATAGTAGGTCACACTGTTTTCTGAATACCATAACACTAGGATGTCCAAGAAAGGTCATTATTGTTTTGCATTTGTATGAGAATGGTACAATATGTTTTCTGCTAATGTTTTTATTACAACAAGCAGAGAAGAGAAAGGAATATATGATTTTCATTCTATAAGGTAGGAATCGAGGCTCTGGGAAGTTATGATTATGGGAAATCAAAGCATCACATGATATTCTGTGCCCCAGTCTAGTGAGTAGAATACAGTAAAAGCTTTCTATTATGATGTATCTGTGCCTTTGTCAAGCCACAGCTAGCACAGGGAAGAACCATTTCACTAATGTGGCAAGGCAGATGCTATGTGAAAAGTAACGTGTCAGCATATTTCTCATATTGTGTAAATGCTAAGAAAAAAAGAACAGGTGGGGTAAAAGAATTACAATGGTTATAATGCACAAAATATGATTTATATTTAAATAATTAAACACTTTGAATGAACTTCTTTAATTAACTTCCAGTGCGAAACATTAAGTAGTGTAGGTGGAGATATCAGTAGTCTCATGTAATTTATGAGCCATGCATGAAATGGTAATATTCATACAGTGCTCTGTAACTCAGACTGCATTGCAATAGCTACATATGCGTCTGAGGATAACACTGGATGCACTTTAGAAGAATGAGTAAAAATGATCTATTAATTTATGGAGACATCTGATTGTTCTTGTTGCATAATTTAATTAAATTCCATCCAAATGTAATGGGAATCTTGCTAATTGGCTCTAGGAACTTGCTGAGAAAGACTCACCCTATTGTAAGCATTTGGTTATTTTCCTTTGTATTTATTTCTGAGACCAGAATCATAGAATGATTTGGGTTGGAAGAGACCTTAAAGATCATCTAATTCCATCCCCCCATCACAGGGCAGGGACACCTCCTACTAGAACAATCTAGAAGGCAGTTGCATCTGTATTTCTTTGTGGATTTTTTGACCAGACTTTCTTGCCAATGTGCAAAGGGCCAAATCCTGTATAACAGGAATATAGAAATTTTATTTCTACAAGCATTATCCTTCTTGACGCTGTATTTTAAATACAACTTATATAGTAATATGCTTCCATATTTATACTACTCAGATTATAGATATGTGTCTAGTAAATGACCATGCCAGATGTTTTAGATCCTTGTCTGCTGCTTCCTCCCTGTGCTACTTCAAATCCATCACCTTCCCTGTCTTCTTAAGTATGTCTGCTGGTAGTGTTGGATAGCCCAGATATTAGCTTTCTTGACTGTAAATAACTGTTTCATCTATTCCCCTTACAAGACTTCTTGCACTAACCATTTCTGAATAACAGTCTTTCCGCTATTCTGTCTAATCCCTTTCCCCAGAAAGAGTTCACATTGCTTAAATGATGTGTTTCATCTACAGACAACATCCTTCTGACACCTCAGGGCTTCAAATGCAACCAGAGCCAACCATTTGCAATCTCAGTCCCCCATTTAGTGTTCACAGGCTGAGCTGCACATCCTCCACTCAGAACAGTTCCTTTGATATCCTTGTCTGACGGGCCAGTCTAGACTCCACCTTGAAAAAGTGACGAACAGCGTCTGTAAGGATGGTGCAGTATATTTTGGGGATAAAAAAAAAAAAAGAAAAAAAAAAAGATTCAGCCTTTCCCTAGTCAGCTGGAGAAAATTACAAATGTAAAATGTATTACAGGCTAAACTTCAAACTTCTCCAGGTCATTCACTCTGATTTGATGTAGATACTACATTCTTCTTACAGCTGTTGGGAAGAACTGAGAGAAATTTGGGGCCAGAGACAGGTAGAAAAAAACATTCGGGAAAAGAAGATAGAATGGAGAAAAAGGCAATAAACAATTTCACTGGAGTCTCATGTGCCCAGTTGGATACAGCCAATAACTCCAATTACTGTCCTGTATATGCCTTCTGTCATTTCCCCTCTACACTAGTTCAGAAAACTGTGGCATGTTGGCTATATATATGTATGTATATGTGTATAAATGTGAAATGTTTATATATGTATAACGGTTTAAACATATATGTGTATATACGTACATTTATTTTTATATATAAATAAAAAGGTAAATAAGA
This sequence comes from Anser brachyrhynchus, assembly GCF_964034855.1. Taxonomy (NCBI): domain Eukaryota; kingdom Metazoa; phylum Chordata; class Aves; order Anseriformes; family Anatidae; genus Anser; species Anser brachyrhynchus. Next base: position 108,606,447 of record NC_137694.1, read on the forward strand.
GTTAAGTTGATCCTGGATCATGAAGATCCATGTTTGTGGTGATTTTACTTGGGTGGGCGGCCGAGCTCCACCACAACTGCTCTCTCACTCCCCGCAGTGGATTCATCATCAGATTATTCAAGTTATTTTACTTCAGGCTAAAGTATAGATCCGTCTCCTTTGAAAGTTAAGGGAACTTAGATAATTATGTGGGGTTGTTTATTCAGTGCTATTGAACTGTGCCTACCTCATGTCTTACCTTCTTAGATTCATATAAAAACTCTCTGGCACTGTTCCAAACAGTGAGCTACACTGTTTGGACATACTGCTTCAAAATTTTCTTTGTGAATTCTAGCTTTCTGATTAGCCCTTCAGTGAAAAGACAAGTAAAAACCATTTCACAAAGGAATTCCTTATATACCAAAAAAAAAAAAAAAAATCAAGTTTAATAGTTTAATAATAAAAGTAGCAGAGAATTATTCGTCTAAGCAACAAAATGAGTGTGTTAATAACTCTTCAACACTATGATTCTAGTTTGATCTTCTACCTTCCATGAATCCCTGATTTAATGCTTAACAGCATTTGCTCTTTCTACATGGGTATTTTCATTTATTATTATCATCATTGTCATCATCATCATCATCTCATCATCATCTTTATATAAGCTACTAGACCCGAAAATACGGTCAACACCTGACAAGTAGAGATCAATATTTCATGGAAAGGGAAGAGACATTCAATGCTGATGACACTTGGTCACTTTATATCCATATCACGTTACTATAAAAGGATCACTTTTTCTTTTTTTTTTTTTTCTTCACAGTAACAACTTCGGAAACTGGAGTATTATAGGGTAATAGCATAATAAAACCTAACACATTCCTCTTTACACCCTTTCCAATAAAGATCAACTTTTCCTCTAGCCTATCACATATGTGCCAAAAACATATAGTGGTTTAGACGTTTAAAAGTGAATTCAGTATGGAAGAAATAGGGTTACCCTGGCCTACAATTAGAAAACATCTATATACAACAGCTATAAAAACTACCTACTTGACTTCACATCTGGCAAATCTCATGCACTTTCTGATCATGTCTGAACAAACAGTCTTCTTTTCTGTGTATGACATACATGGAATTACTTCAGAGACTTTAGAATCCTTTAATCTTTATAGAATAGAAAACATCACTTATTGGCTCAGCTCTGGTCAGCAGTGGGGCCCTTACCTAACATGGGGCAGCTTCTAGATTCTTCTCACAAAAGCCACCCCTATTGCCCCCTGCTACCAAAACCTTGCCATGTAAACCCACTACAATGTTATGCACCCAAATTATAACTAAGCCTAAAGGGTGGTGTGACAGACCAAATGCAATGAACATGCGGTCAAACACAAACAATAGAAGGATATCTCCCTTTAATGACAATAAAATATGTGTACACATGCATATAGACAATGAAAATAGCCCAGGATATCAATTTGATCTTTTCTGCATACCCAGGCCTGAAACATCTTTCATTTTGGTCTTGTATGTAATATAAAGCTGTCTCCACTTATGCTGTTAATTACAGGCAATTCTATACATCTGACCTTTATATTCTAAAATTGTACCAAACTGTCAAGGTTGCATTCGCACAGTGATCAATAGTGATGTTTAGTCATCAATAAACTTTTAGCAATTTGTGTTTACATCCCTGGGGCCACTGGTCTCATCCTGTACTTAGATTTTCAAGACCCCCATTATATTCACGTGCCTGAACTTTTGGAGGTCCCAGTTACCCATTGTCTGTTCTCATTGAATGGCCTTCAAGCTGCAGTTACCTGGTAACAAACATTTTCTTAGAACAGCCTAGAAATGCCCACATTTCTGTTGTAGGTCTCTGGAACAGTTCATTGAACAAAAATATTGATCCATTAGAAGATGCATATATGTTTAATTATTTGTATTAAAATCTTTTAGTTATGACACTAACATTGATATATTATCAAGACTGTTTTAGAGCAGTCCTCTCTTTACCAATAACCTGTTCACATTACTGTCATTCTATGAGTCCAATCAGTCAAACTGTACACTCCTGAACCTGCTTCATGTCATTCTCACCCCCAGCCTCTTGATAAAGTAGTGTATTTTGAATGTACTGTCAGGTAGCATTATATTAATTGTTAGTCACAAGTTATCTTGCTGTAATATATAAATATGTCTCCATAAAGATCAAAACTGTTTTAAAGTGGGGATATCGCTATTCATGCTATCAATGATACAATGATTTCATACAGTGATACATATTATGCAGTTCTTAAGGTCCTGGGCCTCTGATTTCTCAACATCTGTATGTATCTTTCTGTCTACCTGTCCAGCAATGGTAACTAGAATCCTGATTTTGCATTTAATATGCAGAGTATAATTCCCATTTGTATGAGTTTGTTCACTTCTTATAGGCATCCTTACATTCACCAGATTCACTTTCCAGGAGTCAGTGGAAAATTAATGCCATACCACTGCTTTTTCGACCATGAACTGACAGCGAGAGTTGGTGCTGGAAGCTTTTCCACCAACTGGATCAATGTGTTCTGCTTTAAACTTCATGAAGAGAGCAGGAAGATGGATCATAAAGGGTAATTGGTTTCCCTCTGTAAGTATATATTCAATTACACAGTCAACTGTTGCCCACATAGAAATACCTAATAAAACACAGAGACTTCTGAGCTGCAGAATCCCTTCCTGGATGCTCTTGCTCTTGTGATGTGGAACATCCCACAGCTCTTGCAATAGTTTTCTTTCCACTGATTATGTGTTTGATATTTTTCTTTCTTTCTTTCTTTCTTTCTTTCTTTCTTTCTTTCTTTCTTTCTTTCTTTCTTTCTTTCTTTCTTTCTTTCTTTCTTTCTTTCTTTCTTTCTTTCTTTCTTTCTTTCTTTTTTTTTCTCTTTCTCTTTCTTTCTTTCTTTCTCTTTCTTTCTTTCTCTTTCTTTCTTTCTTTCTTTCTTTCTTTCTTTCTTTCTTTCTTTCTTTCTTTCTTTCTTTCTTTCTTTTTCTTTCTTTTCCTTCCTTCCTTCCTTCCTTCCTTCCTTCCTTCCTTCCTTCCTTCCTTCCTCCCTTCCTTCCCTTTCTTTCCTTCCTTCCTTCCTTCCTTCCTTCCTTCCTTCCTTCCTTCCTTCCTCTTTCTCATTTTTTCCTTTGCCATTAAGTAGCTAGAATAGCTTGAAGTTAAAATATGCAGCCTTCCATGGTTTTATGGCTTTTTTTTTTCCTCTTCTTATCTGATGGAGTTTCTAATTACAGCATCCTCAAAACATAGTTAATATACAATACATGTGCATCCATTCTTAGATATTCTCAAGTGTTTAGAGGCACCCCTTTCCTGTTTTTATAGTCTTTAACCTTGCTCTCTAGAAAATTCGGTATCATTTTTTAGATTTAATGGTCTGCTTTAAAGACATTTGGCAACGGACATAACCCAATATAACTGTCAGATCTTTTAAATCCATATGTTCATAGCCCTTCATAAAAGCAAGTACTCATATAGTTATTTAGTTTAAGATATAACTGCAAGTATGTTAGTGTTATGTCTTGAAGCAACTGAGGTTGGTGACTGAGGAAATGCTATTTCAGTTTTATCTGAGGTGATCAATTTATCTGAATAAGTAGGTCTATAGATATCTCAAATGTGTGGTGGTTTTAGAAGCTTTCAAAATTGTATTATAACAAAGCCTATGGCCTCTGGACAAAAAGTGAGTTGAAAAAGCTTATGGGTATTTTCCTCTGGCAATAGGGCACAAACACTGGAGTGCTGGTGATGTGTCTGGGGATGAAACATGGCGAAATTTTCAAACAAATACTGTTTCCATAGTGTTATACTAGTGTTATAGTAGTTTATACAGCTTGAAGGTATACATAGTCTGTCCATCTCACAAGCCAATCAAAAGTACTTCACACGTCAGTGAAAATTGTTCTGCGTGTGAGACCATATAACTACCAAAAAACAAACAAACAAAAAAACAACATGCACCCCACACAGAAACACTCACACACACAAAAACATACACACACAAACACTGTGGTTCTGTTAAGTTGTGTGTAGCTAAATAAATGTAATAAATCTAATTGCAGTATGAAGCTTCTAGTCAGACTTAGATTTGCTTGAATGCCATTCTTGAAATCTGTCCATATTTCTTGATGTGTACATTATATAAATTCTTATCTGTTATTCGAATGTGTCAGGGATATAAAATCAGCTTCTTAGATGTTGTAAAGAAGAGAGCACCAGCCTGCAGCATACCTAAATTCAGTCCATTGGCAAAGGTACAATAAAACTAAACATCAAAATAAAACAAATAAAAGTATATAAGCTTAGCTTGCAAGACACTTGTAAGTATTTGGAAAAAATGCAGTACAAGAAATCATGATCACTATAAAGCTATTGACTCTATTACAGAATTGAGGAGGATACAGACATTTCCAAACAGCTTTCCTAGTTAAAATTCTTAGGGTGTGTCCAAGTAGTTTAAACATTTGCCTTATTACAAACAAACAAACAAACAAACAAAAAAGCAATGATTACTTTAAGCTAATATTTGATATTATTATTTGCTATTATCATTAATTTACATGCTATCAGGAGACTCCTTGGTGTGAAAGATTAACCGTCTCTATTGGGAAATACATCAGACCTCTCAGGTTTTCATGGATTATGTAGTGTCACTGGCAGTGACACTAATGCTATCTACTGGGTCTGGCTGGGATGGAGTTAATTTTCGTTACAGTACCACCTTTGGTGCTGTGTTTTGGATTTATGGCTAAAACAGTGTTGATAACAAACCAATGTTTTGCTTATTGCTGAACTGTGCTTGGACAGGCTGTAGTGGGTTTACGTGGCAAGGTTTTGGTAGCAGGGGGACACAGGGATGGCTTCTGTGAGAAGAATCTAGAAGCTGCCCCATGTTAGGTAAGGGCCCCACTGGTGACCAGAGCTGAGCCAATAAGTGATGTTTTTTTGCGCCTCTGTGGGAGCATATTTAAGTCAGGGAAAAAAAAAAAAACAACATGCTGCATGACACAGCAGCTGGGAGAGTGAGAGGAGTGAGGAACAGCCTTGCAGGTGCCAAGGTCAGTGAAGAAGGAGGGGGAGAGGTGCTCCAGGCGCCGGAGCAGAAGTCCCCTGCGGCCTGCGGTGAGGACCATGGTGAATCAGGTTCTCCCCCTGCAGCCCATGGAGTACCACGGTGGAGCAGGTGGACCTGCACCGACGAAGGCTGCGGCCTGTGGAAGACCCCTGCCAGAGCAGATTCCGGGCCGGACCAGTAGCCCGTGGAGAGGAGACCACGCAGGAGCAGGTGACCTGGCAGAAGCTGCTGCCTGTGGGGGACCCAGGTTGGAGCAGTTTTCTCCTGAGGGATGGACTCCGTGGTACGGACCCATATCTGAAGCAGTGCTTGAAAAGCTGCTGCCTGTGGGAAGCCCACGCTGGATCAGTTCAGCAGAGATTGCATCCCGTGGGAGGGACCCTACAGCACAGGGGACGAGAGTGATCGAGAAGGAGCGGCAGAGAAGAAGCGCTATAGACTGTCCATAACCCCTGTCCCCCCATTCCCCTGCACCGCTCGTGGGGAGGAGGTGGAAGAAGGTGGTGCTTTTGGTTTCTTTCCTTCGTTTCTCACTTCTCTATCTTGTTAGTAATAAGCAATAAATCTTACTACCTCCGTATGCTGAGTCTGTTTTGCCAGTCGCGATATTTACTGTGTGATCTCCTTGTCCTTATCTCAACCCTTGAGCCCTTTCCATCGTATTTTCTCCCCGTTCCTTTTTGAGGAGCGGGGAGTGAGAGAGCAGTTGTGGTGAAGCTCAGCCGCCCACCCGAGTAAAACCACCACACAGGCCTAAGGCCTTCTCTTTTTCCCCATCTATTCCACCACTGAGGAGGCTGATGTTAGGCAAGAGGTCGGGAGGTGATGCATGACGGCTGACCCAAACTGACCAAAGAGACATTCCATGCCATATGATGTCATGGTTAGTTCTGGAATATGAAGAGGAAGGGAGGATGTTCTTGATTATAGCATTCGTCTTCCCAAATAGTAATGTATGTTGAGGTCCTGCGTTCCAGTCAGTGTCTGGACTTCTGCCAGCTGATGGGAGGTAGTGAATCAGTTCTTCTCCAACGTACAGCTTTTGCTTCACTTATTAAGACCTCTTTATCTTCACCCACAAGTCTTCTTGCCTTCCTTCTACTTTTTCCCTGTCCCGCAATAGAGTGGAGTGGTCAAGTGTGGATGTTCAGCTGTTAGCCAAGGTAAACACACAACTCACTGTAACCATTTAAAGGTTTATTACAGTGGAAGCAGTTCAGTAGAGCAGCACAGGCTGTGCTACTGCGGGGACTGTTGAATACCCTTGAAGAGAACAAAACCACTTTATTTGCAGATCTTTCCCATATGGTCACATGTCAAGGTTATATTTGTCACTGGGATACACTGGCAGGATCTCCAGACTTTGGTTAGTTAGCAGTTGAAGTTTCTGGCTGTTACTCCAAACCCTTGCCTGATAATTAGTTTTGTAGTGACAGATCTTTGACACGTGGCTCTGATCTGGGCCTTGGACTCTCTCCCTCATAGTTCTTCAGCATCTTATTTGACAATAAAAACAACAACAAAAACAACAACAACAACAACAAAACAGAAATAACAGGTGAATTTAATTTTTAACCAAACTTTAAACTGTGGATTTGTTTCACAAAAGAATTTGTGAGATTAAATTTGTTAAAGTAAATGCTGCAGATTACCTAATATTGGAAGAATTCATAAAGACAGGTGATCACGCTATGATCTAAATTCTCAAAATAACATGGTGGCCAAAAGAGAACAAACCATAATATATGTGAAGCTATGAGTTTGTTTTAGTCCAATTAATGTTTTTACAGCCTAATAGTGAAACTGTTAGACAATTTACAATAATACTAACACTTCAAATTCAAATCAATACAGAAAAGACCCATTACCAATACATTTAAAATTGTTATACATTTGAACACACTAACATCTGCTGCCTTTGTTTTGTTGCTTGCTAAGCCTTTCGTTGACCCACTGGGACCTGACTTTGAAAATTCTGTCTTCCTTGGGAAGACTGGAAGGATGTTATGACAAACACGTGCCTCAGAGGACTTTACTTCTGAGTGATGCTATTGGTAAAGTCCCTTTTTCCTCAGTACTGAGTATGCTTGTGGGCTTTTTTAATTACCTCCCTTGCTCCTGCTCCCTGGGAAGAGAGGAAAGCTGCCTGGCAGCCCTCCATGCCTCCAGGATATACAAGAGTTCTTTGCAAAAGCTCTACTTATAGTGGAGGTAGAAATGCATACATAGATACATACATAGGTAGGAACATATCTGCATAGCGTATTATATGAATCGTAGAAACCAAAAGTAGAATTTGTTTGAGAATACCAACAATAAGAGACTGCCATTGCAGAAATAAAATTCTGTAGCTTTTCAAATAAAACTTTAGTTCAGAAATTCAATCTTTATATTGAAAAGTTCTTTCCATTTTAAAAACACTTCAGCAAATAGATGCATGTATACATACATACGTATACAAATACAAATATACATAAATGTATTGTTGTACGTTTAGTCAGGCTAGTCATGACCTGGATAACAAGGATTGAATAGGTGGGGCTCAGAGAAGTTGAGAAGGGATGAGAAAAGAGGGAGGTGGCTGCCGCCCCAGAGGTGAATGAACCAAAGTTCACTAAAGTGCCTGAAAGGTGAGTCCTTAAGAACCAGTTTGCAGATCAGAAGCAAGGTAAAACTGGGTCTGAGACTGTTTTCTTTTGTTTTGTTTGGCAACTCAAGATGAAGCCAAAGTTTGTGATAATGACATGAGGCTCAAGGCTGATTAGTAACTATCCCTAAAAAAGCAACCTCCATAGGTGAGCTGAATGAAAGTTACCTTGTATTTCATATTTCTTCAGGTGTAATAAAGTAAAAACTGGAGGGTTTTTTGTTTGTTTGTTTGTTTGTTTGTTTTGATGTTATAATGACATTTCAAAACAAATCATTATTTATTCATTGCTCAAAGGCACAAAGTATTTAGAAATATGGGTTAACACAGAAAAGTGTAGGTGTAGGGCACTGGCTACACCTCTAGAAATGTAAGCTTTATCTAACTGATAAAGAAAAAAAAAAAAAGGCCAAAGAAAAACTGCAGAACTCCTTGTTGTCCTTTTATCTTCTTCCCTCTGCGTGTATGAGCCTGTTTGACAGTTTTGCAGTGACACAAACTGGATGGACTCTTTCTTTAACCAGAGATGAGAAGTTTTAAATATCTTCTGATGTTGTTACAATTAAAGTTGTCTAAAAATCCCCACTAATGATACGTAATTTTGTCTTTGCTGGTTTCAATAGCTGTATTTTCAAAGATTGTCTTTCTTTAATTTCCTTTAGATTATCTCATTTGCAATCTTATTTGAACAGAATAGTTTAATAGAATAGTTAAATCTCTGTAGCTGTCTCAAAGAAATCATTAGAACATGCATGGAATACAATACAGACATTTCAGAGTTTACCATAATAGATTATATTGTTTACGCTTCTTGTTCAATAATAAATATATATTGTGAAATCATTTTGCTTTTGTATTCATGTCTTTCTATCTCTAGCAAGAAATCTGTAGTATACTCATGCAACTGCACAGAAACATACTTGACTATACTTAGCATTTTAAACTTTAAAATAAAATCACCTCTAGGGGATTTTGAGGTATAAACAAACAACCAGACCAAGCCTTTCAAAACTTGAAAAGAGGAGTATTTTCTATTGCATTTCATCTTTTCCCCACAATTGCCTTTAAATGTGGTATTTTATTGAATCCAGATCTAATTGTAACTGTTTGGACATTACTCTGTGAATAAGATTTTTGATAAATTGAAGTGTTAGTCCCTCTGCAACCTAATTTATCACTGAAATTGTAAGATTTAGAGGTTACAAATATCTAGAGAGTAATGAATTCTCCCAGGTTACCTCAGTTTCTCAAATGAGAGGTACATTTAATATTTGACTTACAGACGGCAAAAAGGTTGAATCAGAACATATCAGACAGTCTTTAGAAATTTTACAGGTTGATTCAAAATAATGCTCATCTCTTGAACTCTCTGAAACAGAACTTCCTTTGAGAAAGTGATGGCTTTATAGAACCTCAAACTTCTAGAAAGCTCCCTTTTATCTGACATCCTATAGTTTCCTTACATCTTTGCCACTGTATATAAAGTGCTAGACCTTTGATTGGGAAGTCATGCAGAAATGTTACCACCTTCAATACTATAACAAAACTATTCTATAAAGATTAAAGGATTCTAAAGTCTCTGAAGTAATTCCATGTATGTCATACACAGAAAAGAAGACTGTTTGTTCAGACATGATCAGAAAGTGCATGAGATTTGCCAGATGTGAAGTCAAGTAGGTAGTTTTTATAGCTGTTGTATATAGATGTTTTCTAATTGTAGGCCAGGGTAACCCTATTTCTTCCATACTGAATTCACTTTTAAACGTCTAAACCACTATATGTTTTTGGCACATATGTGATAGGCTAGAGGAAAAGTTGATCTTTATTGGAAAGGGTGTAAAGAGGAATGTGTTAGGTTTTATTATGCTATTACCCTATAATACTCCAGTTTCCGAAGTTGTTACTGTGAAGAAAAAAAAAAAAAAGAAAACGTGATCCTTTTATAGTAACGTGATATGGATATAAAGTGACCAAGTGTCATCAGCATTGAATGTCTCTTCCCTTTCCATGAAATATTGATCTCTACTTGTCAGGTATTTTCGGGTCTAGTAGCTTATATAAAGATGATGATGAGATGATGATGATGATGACAATGATGATAATAATAAATGAAAATACCCATGTAGAAAGAGCAAATGCTGTTAAGCATTAAATCAGGGATTCATGGAAGGTAGAAGATCAAACTAGAATCATAGTGTTGAAGAGTTATTAACACACTCATTTTGTTGCTTAGACGAATAATTCTCTGCTACTTTTATTATTAAACTATTAAACTTGATTTTTTTTTTTTTTTTTTTTTTTTTGGTATATAAGGAATTCCTTTGTGAAATGGTTTTTACTTGTCTTTTCACTGAAGGGCTAATCAGAAAGCTAGAATTCACAAAGAAAATTTTGAAGCAGTATGTCCAAACAGTGTAGCTCACTGTTTGGAACAGTGCCAGAGAGTTTTTATATGAATCTAAGAAGGTAAGACGTAAGGTAGGCACAGTTCAATAGCACTGAATAAACAACCCCAACATAATTATCTAAGTTCCCTTAACTTTCAAAGGAGACGGATCTATACTTTAGCCTGAAGTAAAATAACTTGAATAATCATCTTTGGAAACCCTGTTGATTATAGAAGGGAACAGTCTGGACAACTTAATTTAGACAACTATAATTAAACAAGATGAATCTCACCTTGGATAAGAAAGGGAAGCCACATGGGATCCCTGAGTGAGGGAAAAAGGGTTCTTTCTTCCTTTAGTTTCTTTCTGCCAGGACTCAGAGTCCTGGCAATGCAAATAACCTGTTCATAATGAGCCCTGATTCCCGGATATGAAAAGAAGAAAAGAGCACCTTAAGGCTTTTGTACTTTGCACAAATGTACAATATTCTTCATGTCATCACTCTCTGAATTTAGAAGTTCCCTCAAATATAGTGCAACAGCAGTTGTAACTGAACATATATAATGCTCCCTTTCATTCAGATCTTTTTCCGCTGCAGCAGGTGCCAAGAGAATACAACTGCTGAAGGGAAACAAGGTCAGGACAGCTGGGAAAGAAGAAGCAAGAGAAATTAGTGGAGAAGCCATTTACCTCTAGTTTTGCAGTGATACATGAAAGAAAACTTTACACAAGAATAAGGGCTTCCCATGACATATGTAAAGACATTTTGGTGTTGGTGGAAGATTACATTTTTACATCTGTTATAATTCTTGTGGTATTAGACATCAAAGAAAAATACATCTTTGTTTCCATGTAGTGATTATTGCTATTATTCTTATGCCTCGTCTGTCAAGAACTATATTTTCATTGCTCAGTTTATTCTCCTCCTTTTGGTTTCCCTTTGTCCCATCTATATAATGTTTTCCACTGAGCAATGTCTCATAATTTTTTCCAGTTGCTCAAATGCGGTGTCCTGGTTTCAGTTAGGACTTCGTTAGGACTTCAGTTAGGATTTCAAATGGTGCCCTGAGCAACGACAAGCCTTTGAGCAAATTAAGCAGGAAATAGTTCATGCAGTAGCCCTTGGGCCAGTCCTAACAAGACCAGATGTAAAGAATGTGCTCTACACTGTAGCCGGGGAGAATGGCGCCACCTGGAGCCTCTGGCAGAAAGAACCTGGGGAAACTTGAAGTCGACCCCTAGGGTTTTGGAGTCGGGGATACAGAGGATCTGAGGCCCGCTACACTCCAACCGAAAAGGAGATATTGGCAGCATATGAAGGAGTTCGATCTGCTTCGGAAGTGGTCAGTACTGAAGCGCAGCTCCTCCTGGCACCCCGACTGCCGGTACTAGGCTGGATGTTCAAAGGAAGGGTCCCCTCTACACATCATGCAACTGATGCTACATGGAGCAAGTGGGTTGCACTGATTACTCAGCGGGCTTGAATAGGAAACCCCAGTCTCCCAGGAATCTTGGAAGTAATTATGGACTGGCCAGAAGGCAAATACTTTGGGATATCAGTAGAGGAGGAGGTGGTCCGTGCTGAAGAAGCCCCACTGTACAACAAGCTACCAGAAAATGAGAAGAAATATGCCTTGTTCACTGATGGGTCCTGTCGTATTGTGGAAAAGCATCGGAGATGGAAAGCTGCTGTATGGAGTCCTACACGACGAGTTGCAGAAGCTGCTGAGGGAGAAGGTGAATCGAGTCAGTTTGCAGAAGTGAAAGCCATTCAGCTGGCTTTAGATATTGCTGAACGAGAAAAGTGGCCAGTTCTCTATCTCTATGCTGATTCATGGATGGTAGCAAATGCCCTGTGGGGGTGGTTACAGCAATGGAAGCAGAACAACTGGGAGCGCAGGGGCAAACCCATCTGGGCTGCTGCATTGTGGCAAGATACTGCTGCCCGGGTAGAGAACCTGGTTGTAAAGGTACACCATGTAGATGCTCATGTGCCCAAGAATTGGGCTACTGAAGAACATCAAAACAACCAGCAGGTGGATCAGGCTGCTAAGACTGAAGTGGCTCAGGTGGACCTGGACTGGCAACATAAAGGTGAATTATTTATAGCCCGATGGGCCCATGACACCTCAGGCCATCAAGGTAGAGATGCAACATACAGATGGGCTTGTGATCGAGGGGTGGACCTGACCATGGACACTATAGCACAGGTTGTTCATGATTGTGAAACATGTGCTGCAATCAAGCAAGCCAAACGGTCAAAGCCTTTTTGGTATGGAGGATGATGGCTGAAATATAAATATGGAGAGGCCTGGCAGATTGATTACATCACACTCCCTCAAACCCGCAACGGCAAGCGCCACGTACTTACAATGGTGGAAGCAACCACCGGATGGCTAGAAACATATCCTGTGCCCCATGCCACCACCCGGAACACTATCCTGGGCCTTGAAAAGCAAGTCCTATGGTGACATGGCACCCCAGAGAGAATTGAGTCAGACAACGGGACTCATTTCCGAAACAACCTTATAGACACGTGGGCCAAAGAACGTGGTATTCAGTGGGTGTATCACATCCCCTATCATGCACCAGCCTCCGGGAAAGTTGAACGATACAATGGACTGTTGAAGACTACACTGAAAGCAATGGGTGCTGGGACATTCAAAAATTGGGATACACATTTGGCAGAGGCCACCTGATTAGTCAATACCAGGGGATCTGCCAACCGAGCTGGACCTGCCCAATCAAACCTGTTACGCACTGTAGAAGGGGATAAAGTTCCTGTAGTGCACATAAGAAACATGTTGGGTAAAATAGTCTGGGCTACTCCTTCCTCAGGAAAGGGCAAACCCCTTCGTGGGATTGCTTTTGCTCAGGGACCAGGATGCACTTGGTGGGTAATGCAGAAGAATGGGGAGGTCCAGTGTGTACCTCAAGGGGATTTAATACTGGGTGAAAATAGCCCATGAGTTGAATTGTAGCATGTTAATTATTATATAATACTGTATGTCATCACTACCATGATTGCTATATACCATAGATGAAAATGGTGATTAATTACAAGGTATTGGAAAGAGTGTAACCTGAGCATGACATAAATGGTATGGAATAAGGGGTGGATATATGTCCTGGTTTCAGTTAGGACAGAGTTAATTTTCCTCCTAGTAGCAGGTAGGGTGCTATGTTTTGGATTAGGATGAGAAGGGTGCTGATAACATGCCGATGTTTTAATTGTTGCAGAGCAGTGCTTACACCAAGCCAAGGACTTTTCAGCTTCTCGCTCTGTCCTGCCAGCGAGCAGGCTAGGGGTGCAGCAGGAGCTGGGAGGGGACAGACCCAGGACAGCTGACCCAAACTGGCCAAAGGGGTATTCCATACCATCTGACGTCATGCTAAACAATATATAGGGGTGGCTGGCCGGGGTGGGGGGGGCCGGCTGCTCAGGGATAGGCTGGGCATCGGTCAGCGGGTGGTGAGCAATTGCATTGTGCATCACTTGTTTCTTACACATTATTATTATTAATACTATTATCATTATCACTATTATTATTATTATTGTTATTATTATATTCCTGTCTTAATAAACTGTCTTTATCTCAACTCACCGGCTTCACTTTCCCGTTTCTCTCCCCCATCCCAGAGAGGGAGGGGGGAGGGTGAGCAAATGGCTGTGTGGTGTTTAGCTGCCGGCCGAGTTAAACCACAACATGTGGTCAACCCCTTTCTCTGCATCTCTGGGAGTTTGAATATTCATGTATTCATTTGTAAACATTTCTAGATTTGTATCATGCTTTCACACAAGAGGCATGAAAGCTATATTAGGAAGTGCTGTCTATGATGATGCTTGTGCTCATTTGAACTGGTTATGGCTGCACTCTCTCTTCACATACATATTTTAACTCTCTCTAAATACAATACCATATGTCATCAAGGGCTTCTCAGAGAAGAGATGGTGTTTGACTGCTACCTGTTTCAAAGCTCAGTAACCCTGTAATAGAGGCCTGATATATTATGTCTTTCAATTATAGTATAATAATACCTAAGAGAAGTAAAGTTGAAGGTAGATAATGTATATTGGATTCCACGAGCTAAAACATCTAAGGAAAAAAAAAAAAAAAACAAACCTTCAGCTTTCCAGTGGAGATGTTCTTCAGATTACAGTTCATATAATCATACATTTACATAGATGCATAGGAATAGAGATATCTGTCCTCACCAAGGAAAAGATACAAGTTAGTATCTTTAGACTTTCTCCACTGCAGAATATGGTTTCACTGGTAGTTCAGAACAACCACATACCAAAATTTCATCTAACCTTCCTCTCATATGTACTTGTTCTAAGAGTTGCCCTGTAGCACTGTTTCCCAGCTTATTTTTTCTTCTCTTAGTTGGAGTTACCTGGAGGCATAAAGACTCCACAATAATTATCAGAAGGCTTATGTCCATCAGCGATCTTCGTAATGCAGAACCGGGATACTAAAGCAATGAGGAAACTACACAATTTGCTCAGCTTTTATGACAACTGCTAGAAGAAGTATCTCAGCAAGTACCTCAAAATCTTGTCTGATAAATATATACTGGTTTTAGGAATCCCATCTATTTCCTGGCTTAGGCTGTGTCACCACCTGAAGGTGTCTATCAGCTTCTGGCAGGTTTGAAGCTTTTCTGAAGTAATATATTTGAACTTCAGCTTCATCTGCCCCGAAGATACTAGGGAAGTGAAATAAATACCAAAGGACAAAACTGTGGTTTAGCACTATAAGTTACTCACTTTAAAATGCATTGGCTCTCCTTTGTCTTTGAATATATTAAAATTGTTCATTTGGACTGCTCCTACCCTTTCTGGCTGAATACACCCCATTCTCTGTGATCAGCTAGCCAACATGTTAATGGAATGTAATTTGAGTTGCACATAATTATCTGGATGGGAAACTACCATGCTTGTGTACTCTAATGGATAGCTGGATTATGTAGCTTTATTATTCAAAGTGAATGGGAACATGAGTTACATGCTGTGTAACAGAAATGTGTAGGGCCCATAGATTCAGTCTGATGCTTATTAAAGTGGCTTGCCATGGCTAATTCACATGTTAAATATGATCTATAAAGAAACATTTATAGTGGGAACAGCAACTTACCCCTAACTACCAGTAGCTATGAAAATATTATCGTATGACAGCAAGTTAAAACAGAAAACAGGCTCAGCTGTATATGTTATATACAGATTCATTGATATGAAAGAATATTTAATAGGTAATTCATGAATTTTAATAGTATTTACTGACATGGGAAATCTAATAACATATCCTAAATTTTGCTGGTGTGTATAATTTGTATATATTTTCACAGAATTAAAAAGTTCTTTTGTACATAATCTTTGAAGGATTTTCTTAATATCAACAATCTCAAAATGAACAGCAGTTTCAGATAATATTTGTTTTCCTTTGAAAATTTCATTAGATGACATGCTGATGATATCTTTATTTAGTAGCCACAGATAGTCACATAATAAAAGAAAGTGGTGTGCTGCTGGAGGAAGATGCAAAGGTGAAAAAGTAGGCACAAAGGGAAGTTTGGGGATCCTTGCAACTTTGATTGTTCTTGATTTCTTCAAGCCTACATTTTGGTTTGTTCTTTTAATGTTTCTCTGTCTTTTCAGAGTCAGACCCCAGATCTGCATCTTTAATAAAAGTAACTAGCAATATAAAATGACCACAAGTATAGCAAGTTCCATTTCTGAAATTCTATGTTGTATCATACCGGGAAAAACACTTCCAGACTGGGCCTGTGATTTAGTCAGTGCTGAAAGTCTCATGAAATCTGGAGGGAAAATGCATCCTGTTTGGCACTGTATGGAGAGGGATGTATTTGTGGGTAGGGAGTTCATTTTAGATCTCCATACTACATTCATACAGCAACACTGCTTCTGATAAAATCCATTAAGGTGGTATTAACCCTTCAAAAAACCTTTATGAGGGCCTTGACACTGTAATGAGACATAAGCACAGCTCCAACAGTAGCAACTTAGTATCTGTGTTGTGCAGATGGCAAAGCATGAAAGTAGAGTTACAGTACAGGCATATTTTAATTGTGATAAGGTTTCACATGTGAACATGGTCATATCACGTATGTAGCCCATCAAGCAGCTGAAAGACATGCATAATGTCTCCAGATATTTCATATATATATATATATATTAAAGAGTTTAAGGTCATTTTGGTCTGAAATTCAAGCCATCTACAATCTTCTCTGTTTGGAAATTGTGGGAGTAGAAGGACTTCAAAAGAGAAAAAAAAATGCAATGGAATTCTGTGGCAGTTAAGGAGTTCAGAATTTTACATCATTTTGTCAGCATTTACCATAAACATAATACACATGAAGGACATGAGAAATACATAGGAGATAAAGTGAAAAAAATATCAAATGGGTGTATTATGAGGATGTCACAAGAAAATTTAACTGGGTGTATGGGGCGCAGGTCCCCAGGCAGTAGCAGGGGTCTGGTGACCGCTGCGTGTGTGAGGCGATGCCGGGGCTGCTGTGTGCTGGCCCCAGCCAGTTCCAACGGCCCCACCACAGGGCATCAGGGTGGCAGCGCCTCACCTCGGGGGCAGCCTGGGGAAGGAAGGGCAAACACCGAATGGCAGGGGGCGGTGAGGGGAGCAGTGTGAGGAGCAGCCCTGCACAGAGAGCAAGGCAAGAGCAGGAGGAGGATGAGGAAGAGGACGGGCAGGAGGTGCCCCAGGCACCTGACAGAGATGCCCCTGCAGACTGTGGGGGACCACACCAGAGCAGAACTCCATACTGCAGCCCATAGAGGACTCCACACCAAAGCAGGTGGATGTACCCTGAAGGAAGCTGCAGATGGAGAAGGAGAAAAGTGCAAAGAGGAAGGAGTGGCAGGGAGTGACTGTTAGGAATTGACCACAGCCCCCATTACCATGTGCCACTCAGGGTGGGATGAGGTAGAGGCTTTGGTGAAGGAGGAAAGTTGAGCCTGGGAAAAAAAAAAAAAAATGGAGCAGGGTGGGTTGGGGGGGGGGGGGGGGGGGAAGGGAGGGGGGAAGGGAGGGGCCCGTGAGCAGGAGAGGGGAGAGATGGGGAGGGAATAGAGAAGAAGGTGTTTTTAATTTTGTGGTTGTTCTCACCATCCAAATCCATGTATTTACCTAGAACCATGATGTTTTCCATCATATTTTCTTCCCCTGTCCTTTTGAAGAAGCGAGTGAGAGAGCAGCTGAATGCGTATGTGGCGGCAGGGTAAGGTCAACCCACCACACAGAGGTGAAACAAACTTTTCAGAAGGAGAGAAGAATGAAAAGAAGAAAATCAAAACCAGAAGTGACAGAAAGGCAGAGAAGGTCTTGAAAACGGATTAAATAAGAATAAAAAAGTAAAGTAGGGAAAAGACGTTGAAAAAAGTGGGGAAAAAAAAAAAAGCAGGAAAACGTGTGAAAAAGCAGTAGGAGAGAAAAAAATGAAATTGATTTGTAATTCTTTTCCTTTTAATTAAAATATTTCATATTGTAATTTTGAAATAAAAAGATAAAATGTGAAGAAAACATATTATACCAATATTGTATTCTACAATCCAAAGTAAAATTCATTTTTGTCTGGCAGGGGGGAGACAGAAGATAACTTATACATTGCTAGAATGCACTAAAATCCTCAGAAATGGATACCAAACAACACCCAGACACTTGCCTCATATGAAATTATGGTCCTTGATTTTCTTTTTAAATGCTAATAGACATTTAGAACCCTTAGAATAAACAGCAGGGTTCCACTTTTTGCTTAAGTTGATGGCAGTGGTTATGCCAAAATGTGTAGGAAACAAAGAAATATTTTCATGACTTTCATCTCAGTTGTTAAAATCTGTCTGCTAAGTATTGATAGAATCTCAAACAGGTAGTGAGTTAAACAAATGTTTTGTAGACTCACTGTATAATTAAAACCTTGTTTCTAGAGATCATAGAATCATAGAAACATAGAATCATAGATTTAGCAATATAAAAAGGAGTGGGCTTGTAGTTGGCCAACATCAATCTAGCAATATGTTTATACAATAATTATAGCTATTAGTTGATAAGAAAATTGTTCTTTTTCTACTTGTTCAAAGAGATAAAGGAAAAAATTCCCCTCCTTTTGCATGGTGTACAAGCATCTGTACTGTAAACAATGACTTTGCATATACAGGATTAAACATTGAGAAATATATTGAAACTGCAAATGCTTTTATT
This sequence comes from Anser brachyrhynchus, assembly GCF_964034855.1. NCBI lineage: Eukaryota > Metazoa > Chordata > Aves > Anseriformes > Anatidae > Anser > Anser brachyrhynchus. Next base: position 108,624,823 of record NC_137694.1, read on the forward strand.
AATTATGGAAGATGTCAACCTCAGAAGTTTGTTACAAATGAATGTAATGACATTTTTGGAGCGTTCATTATTACTGCTAATATTGAGAAGCTAGTATATGGATTTGTAATATAATAGCTGACTTTCTCATAAATAGAGTATTGAATGTTGAATTTGTATCAGTCTCTTCCAGACAGGAATTGTGCCATAATAGCATTACAGAATATATAAGCTAACCTGGAAGAAAGCAAATTAAATGTATTTTGTATTTTGTTAAGAAATGAAATACCCAATTGTTTATTTTTTTTAAATGTGATTATAATTCACATTTTTATGTTTTGTTACAAGTATTCTTTCTGTTTGGTGTTTAACAGGTATAGATATTCACTTTTGCCAACTATTGTAAGGAGTAGATACTTCGGAGCAAAGCATGTTTTCTTGTTAACTGTTCATATTTTTACACAGAGAAGTCGCAGGTGTTTATATAGGCCATTTAATATAATTAGATTGATGAATGAGCAATTCCTACAGTTATTCACACATCTAATCTCAACCATTTAAATTGTGTACGTGTGTATGTGTGTGTGCTTGTGCCTGAAACAGGAGCAAGAGAGAGAGGGAAATATATTACACTATGCTTTCATAAAAGAAAAGATGCCTGGTTTATTTAGTTGAGGTATAGCTCCAGTAATTTCTCTACAGTTACTGGAGCTATCTATGATCTATATGATATAAACCCTGATGTTTTTGCTTTAGAGTGTGCCCCCATGTTATTACTGAAGTTTTGGGTAGAGGCAGACAAAATCTAACTGTGCCAACTAGGTTATGAGATAAGACCAAGGTGATACAAAGTGCAATAAATATAATTACATAAGACACGTTGAATCCTTCGTTTATAGCTGAAATCTTGCCTCTATTGAAGTCTGCATTTTGTAATTTGCTCTGTTCAGATTAGCAATTAATTTCATCCCTATTGTCTATGCTACCCCAGCAGCACAATTCTTCTAACCCTGTGCTGGCGTACTGAGACAATATTGACTCAAGAAGCAGCATGTCATTAGTTGATTCTACAGTGTCTTTTGCAGCAGCTTCCTTGATTCTCTTCAGACACTCAGTATATTATGTGAAATGGTGCTTTTGTTTTGTTTTGTTTTGTTTGTTTTGTTTTCCCTAATATTGAGCATACAAACCACTATTTCTGTTTTGAAGACACTAGATAGTATGCAACATTCAAAGATGTATATTGATATCAGTTATATCAAAGATAAACATCTTCCAAAGTTTCAATAACCTTCAATTCCCTTTTTTTCTGCAATGATGCATTGAAACTATCTCTTATTTTAAAATTCTTTTAGAGGAAACAACTGTGAGGACACAAGTCCAACCTTTTGTGAAGTTCAACTAATTTCAGTGGTAAGTTTTAAATCTGCTGAAACCTCTTTAATCAAAAAGAATGCTTGAGTAGGACGAGATAGGGTTGCAAAGAGATCATCTGTAAACAACTAAAACATGCTTTACCAACTTCCAAAATCAACAGAACTGAATTCTGGAATGTAAAGAGCAAGAAGCAATAAGACTTTTCTCAGAAGGGGTCCAGAGAGAAAAAAAGTTTAATATAGAATAGTTTAAATTGCAGTGCAAAAACTACTTCTGCTGATTGCAATTACATGGAGAAGAACAATAATGTTGAATACTATCTCCTACATCTAAAACAATTTCAGTGAGAGTAAACATGCTGAGAAGATGGGTGATTTTTTAAATTTTTATTTTCTTTTTTTTTTTTTTTGTCAAGAAACAGAGATGGTTTATTGAAAAAAACAGTTATATTTAGAATTAAATTTGATTTTTTAAGTCTTGTTATATCTCTTGTCTGTAAGGCTTTGATGACTGAAGAAAGTATTTTCTTGACTGATCAAACAACTGTAATTTGCAACTTGTGCCTAAATAGCAGCAAATTACTTTTAGTCAGTGTCTTAAGAGAGCCAACAGTCTTGGTAATCTTGAAAAAGAACCTTATGAAAATCATTTCAAGAGGTGAGTCAATTTAAATTCTATGAGGAAATGTTAATCTCAAAAGTATTTTTAGATAGAAACAGCAACTGCTGCTTGCACGGTAATAAACAGAAATCACAACTGTTGTTAAATAATATGAGATGAAGGTTGTGCCCCTGGATCTGAAAGTAGATTAGACTCTCCATTCATTGATTCTCTTAGTCATGTTCTGTTTAGAGCCTTAGCAACATAAAATAATGGCTAAGATATCCTTTGAAGCTATAAGTAAAATGCTTTGTCCTTTTTTACAATCATAAAGATTCTCTACAAATATGCAGAGTAGATTAGAGCTGTACCACATGTTCCTGTAGCCTCCAATAGCAGCAGGACCTCCCGCTATAATTACAGCTACAGGAAAGAATGTTTTACAGCAGCTCTAGTCTGATATTCAAGGTTCCACCACACTTTTTGGAGACACAAGAAGCAGAACCATTCACAGGAATTCAAGATCCAGTACATTCTACATCTTTTCAGTAGTATAATAACATTACTGGTCACATTCACAACAACTTTACTATTTGATTTGCTTTCCCAATATCTGTGGAGCCAGCATTTTTATATAATTAACTAGTATGATTCCAATATTGCTTTTCTGAATAGCAATATCCATTGTAGCACATTTATTTAAAATCAGGATGTTTTTTGTAGACTAGGTTTTATTGATTGGGTTGGGGTGGATTAGGTTGGTTGTTTTTTCTGTTTGTTTGTTTTTGGTCTGTGTGCAGCTCTACATTTCTCTGTCCTAAATATTATCTGTCATTTTATCAACTACTCACTATGTATCATAAATTCCACCTTCACACATGGTCTTCATTTTATCACTCTGATTCTTTAGTACTGTCGTAAAATACCACACCTTCAGTAAGAGTTGAATCTTGAGTGTAAAAAGAGCTTTTTGTCTATTACCACAATGAGAACAAAACCTGAAATTTTTGCTCATTTTTCTCCTTTCTTCTCTTCCTCCTTATTGTCAGTGACAACAAGCTGCATGGAACTATTTATGTCACATATGGAGTGCATGGAGAAGTTCTTCCATTGTTTTGCATGGGGCAAAGATACAGATTAAATAGTTTTCTAAGTACCTTGTGTTTTTGTTTGTTTGTTTGTTTTCTCATGAGATACAAATCTGTGCCTTTCCTGTCTGCACTGGTTCATGAAGCAGTTCCTTTCCTCTGATATCACAGACCCAGAGCTGCCTTGTAATGAAAAAAGATATGCCTAATTGGTGTTTTTGGAGAAAGAAAAAAAAAAAAAAAAGAGCAGTTGCACTGATAGAGTGACTGTCCTGTGAAGACGGGTGTGAAGAAGACTAAATGATGTATGTCTCATTGGCATACAGGTGAATGTGAAAAAAACCTAGTCATTTGACGTGGAGACCCACAGATTAAATTCCGTCCAGCGCAGCTGGACCTGCCCTGGGGCTGTTGGGTTGCAACACAACTGGAATGAGCGCACAGGAAGCATCTACGAGCATTAATGTAGCTGAATCCCAGCCCACCTATTCTTTCTAAATGTGAACAAATGGTGTTATCCCAAATTCTGTTGGGTCTGTTAAGCATTTTCAGTAGCGCAAATAATGCTATCTTTTATTAGTACGTTTAAATATGGGAATTTTCTATAACATAATAATTATTTTAATATAGTAGGTAAATAAGATTGTCATTTTCTTCTGCTGATGAAACATAACATAAGGAACTATTCTGGGTAATACAGATTCAAATAAAATCCTATAGATCTCTTTTCTTTAAATTGGGAAAAATAGCAATCTCAAAATTAATTGCCCAAGATTACTTCATCTTCCTTGTTACATTGCTAACATTGACATTTATTGCTATTAATGTCACCATTTCTTTTAGGAAAGGACAGCACTCATATATTGCAGGGTTTGTAATGCTTAAGTTATTAGCTCCCCTAGTTCTTGATCTCTGAAAATTTGCAAGGTTCCTGCTATATAACACAATTATAGAACCGTGCCATATGCTTTATGCATATGGCAAACATTTTGGAGACGCTTTCAGTGTTGTGTTCTGCAGATCTGTGCAGAAAGTACTACTCTGAGATTTGTGCAAATTGTTACAGCTGAAAAAAGATCATTTAATTATAAAACAATAATGGAGCTGAGTTGGACTACTTAAGGGAAACCTGACAGAGATGCTTGTGTAATGGCACCCAGTTATTAATTTATAGAATTAGCCCTGCTCTGCAAGCTGCTCCAGGCACGTGAACCCCATTGACTTCAACAGGGCTCTGCAAGGGCACAATGCCTTCCAGCCAGATGGACCACTTTGTGGGGTCAGAGATTAACTGTATCACTTGAGTTAGATAAAAAGTGACATGAATAGCTATTTCAGGCAAACAACCTTCAACATAACCATCATATTATCTCACTTTTTCACTACTTATTTTATATTGTTGTCATGTACAAACTGATGAACATGTCCATAATTTCATGGAGTTTTATTCAGGAGGTTTTGAGCTAAATTCTCATATAGTATTTTTTTCCATGTTGTAAAATAAAATGTAACTAACTTTCCAATTCTCACTGTCAATAGGAAGGAATTGGGGTTTCTAACCTATATATCTCTGTTATGAAACAGTGGAAAAGCAGTTGGATTAGTCAGCCTAGTGTTTGCTAAGGATTTGTGTCTAAAACCAGATGACATCTTTTAGGAACTGCCTTGTTTTTTGCTGGGATAGAGTTAATTTTCCTCTTAGTAGTTGGTATGGTGCTGTGTTTTGGATTTAGGATGAGAATAATGCTGATAACACACTGATGTTTTAGTTGTTGCTGAGCCGTACTCACACAGAGTGAAGGACTTTTCAGCTTCTGATACTGCCAAGCCAATGAGGAAGCTGAGGGCACACAAGGAGCTGGGGGGGACACAGAACCAAGAGAGCTGACCCCAGATGTCCAAAGGGATATTCCATACCATATGGCATCATGCTCAATAATTAATATGGGGTGGCTGGCCAGTGTAGGGAGGAACCACTGCTCGGGGTCAGTCTGTGCATTGGTCAGCGGGTGGTGAGAAATTACATTGTGCTTTGCACATTCTGTTGTTAATTATCATCAACATCATCATCATTATTTCCCTTCCTTTTCTGTCCTATTAAACTGTCTTTATCTCAACCCACAAGTGTTTCCATTTTTATTCTTTTCCTAGGTCTCTCCCCCATCCCACTGGGGATTGGAGGGTTGGGGGGTGTGGGGGAGAGCAAACAGCTGTGTGGTACTTAGCCGCCTGCAGGGTTAAACCACAAAAGGACCTATCAAGGAAGGTAGGGTAGACAGTCTTAAAATCTCTGAACTCTCAGAAATACACACTGCAGAATCAAGGGCCTCTTGTTTATTTCAAATGTCAGGTTAGCACTCTGTATGGTGCTGTATGATGAAATCCCCTGATCACAATACAAGACAATATAAGAGAAGTTAGGTTTGAGTTCCAGGTGAGAGAGCCGCACAATATTGCACTTATATGTGCATGTCTGTATTGCAGTAATTCTTCACTGGTAAGAACATGTCAACAGGAAAACCACAGTGTCCAAATTGACAATTTTATTGCTAAAATTCATAGGAAACAGAAAAAGCAAAGATCAGCTGTCTTAAAACAGGTATGTTTTCCTTAAGAACTTTACATAAAAGAAACTTAAAAAAATAAAAATATAATACAAAGTTTAGAGAAAATAATTTTCATCCCTAAACTGCCTTGCTAATTCCTTCTCAGTTCTTCAGAAGATGTATCTGAGATACTTGATATTCAAAAACTTCAGAATCTCACAGTAGATGATGCTTACAGACTGCGTATGAGATCTGTCCTTACCTTTAAGCTAAACTGGCGTTCCTCTATATTAAAAAGAATGGTCATATGGAAAGTTTGACATGCTTTTTTTTAAAATTATTTTACGAAGGGTGGAAAAAAAAGTGTTGTAAATAAATTACTCTTAAAACAATTGAACATTTGCAAAAGTAAACTTTGTTCCTTGAAAAAACTATAACACATAGATTTGTTATGCTTGTTATAAAGAATTTGGTTCTTTGCAGCTGATTCTAACAGAACTTTTTATTATAGAATGGAGGAAACAACAACAACAAACAACAGTGCGCTGTCATCCTTTTTGCATGTGAAATACTCTTGACTTTATATTAGCATTTTGATTCTGTAAGGTAGGACCTAAAACAGTAGACAAAATAGACTTCTCAAACATGTTTCAAATAGATTAGGTGAAACAATTAAAGGTAAAACATTAGTTAACCATAGAGGAAGTATATTAGAAGTTTCTGTACATGTTATTATTCAGACACTGAATGATCGTTGACCTATTTTAGTCAAAAGTACATTTCTAATTATGATATTTAGTTTACAAAACCTGATGATCTTAGTCTAATTCTTGAAGTCTTGATATCATTGAACTTCATTTTTATAATAATACCTAGTAAACAACATCCTTTTCACACTGCAAAGCCTTAATATATTCTTATGTTTTCTTTGTCAAAGTTGAAATATTTTGTGGCAAGAAATTGGTCCACTCATTGCAGTAACACATATTTCACTCAGTACTAGAGGATTTTATATTTTGCACTACGCGTAATGTTTGTCTATTGCAATTTGATATGTGTAAAATTTCCCAGTTTCATTAGTTCTATTCCAGTATACTTACTTGTTGTACTTGTATAAGTACTGGCAGTTTTCATGAGAAATCTTGATTGCATGTCAGATGATTCTTTTTGACTAAGCATAATGGATAAGTTGCTAAGGAAATTGTCCAGTCTCAGACAGACAATGCCACTACATTTTTCTTTAGGTTAATATATGAATTCAATAGCTGTAGATATCTTTCCATTGAGATACTAATGATTCTGAGAAAGAACTGAGACATTTCTGTCAATATAGGCCTACTAAAATTTTGCTGAAGTAAGAGATCCAGAATGCAAAGCTGTAATTCTTAATTTGTAAAATCTTTTTTTTTTTTTTTTAACTCTTACTCCATATAATTAACTTCCATAAGATTACTTTATAGGTAAAAGATACCTTGCAGACTTTAAGGATTCTTTTAGGTGACCAAAGTTTTCATGTGAACTTCCAGGATACTTACACATTGCATAACACTTTAATCTGTGGAATGGGACAAGACATTAATAATTCACTGTTCCCAGCGAGGATCGTAATTATTATACAAAACAAGATTTTGGGGTACCTCAGCATTTTGTTGTGATTTTTAAATATATTTTTAATGGGTCTCTCTGGGATAGAGATAGTTTTCTTGGCACTATTTTATAATTGTGACTATAACATTGATAATAGACAGATTTTTTTTTAGTTAGTGTTGTGTATTCTTTGCACAGCCTCAAGGCTTTCTGTTTTTCCCAGCCTGTCCCCACACAAGTAGGCTGTGGATGGTCAACAAGATTACAAGAGACACAACTTGCACAGCTGACCTAAACTGACCAAAGGGGTATTCCAACATCATGTTCAGCAGGAGAGCTCAATAAAAGGACAAGGAAGGGGAATGTTTCTGTTTATGGTGTTTGTCTTCCCCAGTAGACATTAAACAAGACTGAAGCCCTGCTTTACAGGAAGTGATTGTTTGCCTGCCAATGGGAAATAGTGAATGAATTCCTTCTTTCCTTTGCTTTCCTGAGTAGCTTTGCTTCACCTGTTAATCTATCTTTTTCTCAACTCATAAGTCTTCATGCCTTCCTTTTATTTTCTCACTCTCCCCACATTCTGCTATGGAAGGAGTGAGCTATCAGCTCTATTTAGCTGCTGACAGTGTGGTCACGCATTTGAGGCAGGTAGCCTTTGGGATGGAGGTGTGTTTTGATATTATAATGAGCAAAGTTCACCACAGTACAGCATTTTGTCAAAAACATGACAGGTCATTGGCTCAGGGTAGCAAATGTGCAGTTTATCGGTTTCAGTGTGCACAATGTGAGAAATACCTCAATAATTTTCTAGACAGGGTCTTCTATGAAGCTATTTTACTCAATGTCTGCTTTCCTGCAAGCAGGGGTGCCCAGCAAAAGTATATCATTACCTTATATTCCCTATTACATGATGCTTGATTCCTCCCGTGTTTCCTCATTGGCTGAGTGCTACAGGTTCACAAACTACTTGACACTTATTTCTATACCATACATGTACAATTTTATTTGACCAACCGTTAATATCTCCTTTTTTTTTTTCTTTCTTCTCTTGCGACTAGAGGGCCCGTGATTTTTTGTTTTTATTGATTTTGCACTTCTCGTCCTGTTTTTCTTAGCTATCCTCTTTATCTGGGGACAGTGGGACCTTCCCCTTATCTGCTTAACATACTCCCCACTGCTATGCCACTGTCATGCCTGCGCAATCACTTTTGAATATGCGTAAGGTTAGTGGAATTTTCCACTGCCAAAAAACAAATTATACTGGAAAAACACACTTTTTTTTTTTTCTCTTTTTTTTTTTTTTTTTCTCACAACAAGAGCAATCAAGTTCGCATCTTATCACAGAGCCTGGACGTGGTGTCTCCACTCTGCTCCACACTCTGTACCGCTCCTCTTAAAGTCAGCACACAAAGTTCCCCCAGTGTGATTAATATCTAACGTTGGAGGCCTAGAGAACTTCTGTGTAGCACAGCTACACTCTACCCTGGAAGCTTCTTCAATGCTGTACCTTTTCTTTAAAATGTGAATATCATTTTAATTTCCAAGTCACCTCAGGCAATTATTCCACAGCTTCGTGGTCTCAATGACCTTCCCAGAGTCAGCTGTTAGGTGCCCCAGAAATTGACTCGAATTGACTCCCTTTCCACCCTCCCTTCCCTTCTTCTCTCCATCATGGACAAAATGGATTAAGGGAAGGAATGAAAATAAATGAAGAGGTCTAGTGGGATTCATTCTTGGAGCACACAAGTGACTGGGATTGACATCTGATGAAAAAAATAAAATCTACAAGTCCAAAAAGTAGTGCAGATCCCTAAATATGGAAGGCAGACAAAGATGGACTCTGAGATTTTATTGTGGGTATCTACTGAGTGTAAGGGAAAGGGATGATGCATTCTTACACTTCACATTAATGGTCTACATTAATTTGTTTAAAAAAAATGACTTATTTGTGCACACAAAAATATAAAAACCTGTATAAAATCATCCTTTCAGACTGTTTCATGTAAGAAACTTAGTAGGGTCTCTGATTTCTTTTATTTTTTTTCTACTCTGTGACCTGTAAGAACCTAAGAGACTAAGGCCACTTCTATGAAAGTTAACCAAGATAAATCAATCTACTGTTTTTAGGATTAAAATCTGTCAAAGAGAAATCTTCAAAGTGGACTAAAAGTATCCATTATTCTGCATACTCCATATGCTTCTGAGAGGAGTTATTTATAGTAACAGTGAGATGAATTTGGGGAAAGTTTATTTTTTAATGGTTCAACATGCATTCAGACAGGAAAATGTTTCTTCTATATAGTCTAATGTTGGTAGAACACTTCCTATAAATCTTCTGAGGAGCTGAAAACAATTCCCACTGGAGTTCTGGAAAATGTGCCTCTTCATCACCACTGAAGTGTTGCCTTCTGGAAGGGCTGAGTAATTAAGAAAGCACTTGCCAGTTCAGCATGGTGTGGCAGCAGCTGTCTGTTCACTCAGGTGAGAGAAATGAATTCTGGAGAGCTCTTGATTCTCTTTTCCTGGCTTATTTTTAAAAGGGAAAGTCTATGCTTCATGAACTCCTTTTGGTTTTCCATCACTACCCAACACAAAGCTTAGCCCTAGAGAGTTCTGTTCATTTTTTTCCTTCTTCACTACAGATATTAGGTCACTCTAATATTACAAGGTTATAGATAAAAGGAGTAAAAAGGGATCAGAGAAAGTCACTGGATATTTTCTGATCAGCTCAGAGACAAAATGGGTATAGCCTCATTTTTCTGGCCTTATTTTATTGAAGTAAACAAAATATCATCTTACTGCCCAAAGATGATTTCTTTACTTAAGAAAATCAGTGTCATCATCAGAGGTGATCATAAATCAAAAAGAATGGGAAGGGAAGGGAAGGGAAGGGAAGGGAAGGGAAGGGAAGGGAAGGGAAGGGAAGGGAAGGGAAGGGAAGGGAAGGGAAGGGAAGGGAAGGGAAGGGAAGGGAAGGGGAGGGGAGGGAAGGGGAGGGGAGGGGAGGGGAGGGGAGGGGAGGGGAGGGGAGGGGAGGGGAGGGGAGGGGAGGGGAGGGGAGGGGAGGGGAGGGGAGGGGAGGGGAGGGGAGGGGAGGGGAGGGGAGGGGAGGGGAGGGGAGGGGAGGGGAGGGGAGGGGAGGGGAGGGGAGGGGAGGGGAGGGGAGGGGAGGGGAGGGGAGGGGAGGGGGGAGAGCAGGGGAGGGGAGGGGAGGGGAGGGGAGGGGAGGGGAGGGGAGGGGGGAGGGGAGGGGGGAGGGGAGGGGGAAGGGGAGGGGAGGGGGAAGGGGAGGGGAGGGGGAAGGGGAGGGGGAAGGGGGGAGGGGAGGGGAGAGGAGGGGGGGAGGGGAGGGGGGGAGGGGGGGGAGGGGAGGAGGAGGGGGAGAGGGGAGGAGGAGGGGGGAGGGGAGGGGGGAGGAGGAAGGGAAGGGGGAGGGGAGGGGGAGAGGGAGGGGGAGGGGAGGGGGAGAGGGGGAGGGAGAGGGAGAGGGAAAGGGAAAGGGAAAGGGAAAGGGAAAGGGAAAGGGAAAGGGAAAGGGAAAGGGAAAGGGAAAGGGAAAGGGAAAGGGAAAGGGAAAGGGGAAGGGGAAGGGGAAGGGGAAGGGGAAGGGCAAGGGGAAGGGGAAGGGGAAGGGGAAAATGAGACCTCAGTTCTGAAGCAATACCTGTTCTTTGTTCTAATATAAAATGTATGTTTATATAGCGCATTTGTATCTTCTATGTTTACCTCCAAACTAGTGTTTCATGAATTAAATAGATGATGAAGCATTGCTTAAAGCCTTTTTGTATGTGTGTATCCAACCTTTTTTCCCCTGTTTATGCACCAAACTGTACATCTTCAATACCAGTCTGGAATCTTTTTTTTTTTTTTTTTCTATATCCATTGTGTGACCACAGACCAAAAGGAATTCCAGTCAACACAAGAAAGGTGATGGAAGAACCAATATTTTTTTTCTTTTTCTATTTGAATCTGCCATCAGCCTCTATTTGTTGTATTCTTCAATTTTGGTGCCTTGGTGAGGAACTACTTCTTTATCAATATACCATAAAGTTTGAGTTGTTGTTTAGAAATGGTCAGATATGGGGTTATAGTTCACATAATATTTATCCTTGAGTACTGTAGAGGTTGACTGCTTGTGTTTTCATTATTGACTGCTGTGTTTACCTCCTATCCTTTCCTTTTCCTTGATGTTGATGTTAAGTGAAATTGGCCTTTTCATAATAGTTTGCTAAATATTATTATCTTAATGTTGGCCGTGATCATTTAGTGAAAGAGTAGCTAATTATTTGGTCTTGGCAACTCTTCAATTTGATTTTAATGTTGTGTTTTGATCAGAAGACTATTTAATTGTCTTATTTTAGGTCACAAAAGAGTTAACTATGTTGACTTTAAAAATCATTCCCAAAGCATCATTGTCTACAAATTGATGAGTTTGTGCTTAAAGGTTGCTCGAGAAAATCTCTTTCTATATCTTATCATTCTTGCATTGTTTACATAAAGAAGCATGTAATGACAGAATACAATCTCTTGTTAAATATATATATAGGTACAGAAATTTTCCTCTTCCATCTGCTTCCTTCCTTGTTATATCTCCATTCTTATATTTCTGCCTTTACTCTCTGCTATTTTCATATTTTCACTCCCATTATCTATTCCTTCTCTCTCCTACTGTAAAATAGAAAGAAAAGGACAGAGAGGAATGAAGTTTTCAGAAGTAAATGGATTCTGTGAAATAGCTGTTTTACAGGTCAGCTAAGTTAAACAGAGACAGACTGTGTTGTACAGGAAATTTCAAGAACATCATTAATCTGAAATAGCTGCTTTTGACTGAAGTGTATTGTACAATAATGTTCGGTACCTAAAATCCATTTGGTCTCATACTTTTTCTTGCTACTTTCATCCCTCTAGTATAATCATACTTCTCAGTTATGACAACTTTTTTTTTCCATTGAAAACCCTGTTCATGCTTCAGAGACATCCAGCTAAGGGTCAAGAAATTTTTTGAAAATGTCCTGAAAGAGTTAGTTCAAAAAAAAAAAGCTCTTGAAACAAAAGAGCAGAAACTACGGTGGTAACAAAGTACAGAACACTTAAGAAAGTCTTCTTCTCCCTGTGAGTGAATCTTGCACTGCACATTTTTATAAGCATGTAAAGTGAAAAAAAAATATATATATATATGTATATCATTTCATGCATGTCAGCGTGGTATACAGGGTATCTGATTACTTAATTGCCTATGGAGCCCTTTTCTGCTCAGAAGAACTGTGGCTATCTGTTGGTCTTTTGATGATTAATGATAATATTAAAAACAACTATTTTTAAAATGTTTGCTACACTGTTGTTGACAGAAACAACAACAATAAACAAACAAACAAATAAACAAACTGACATACTTAGCTTGAAAGACATCATGTACATAAACAAACATACAGGATTAAGTCTGTAAAATAGAAATGCCTGAAGCTGGATAAAGGGTGTTGAAGGAAGTAAATGGCACCAAGTTTTTAACATCTCAACACTGCTGGAATTCACTTTCTGCATTCCTGTCTCACTTCCTATCCACTGTCACAGGGACCAGTAGCCCCTCCAAGCAAGATTAGGAAGTGTTGATCTCACTAAGGAAAAAAGTGCTTTTTCAAAGGCAAACCTTTGACTAAACCTCCCTGTCTCTTTGCCCCCAGGCATGTGGAGATGAAGTAAAATTACCTATTTCCATGCAGACCTCACAGCCAGAAAGCCAGACATGGTAGACCAAACACTATGTGTCAGTCAAATCAGTCTTGCTCAGGAAAGGGAAGAAGGCAGGCAGGAAGGCAGGAAGGGAGGAAGGGAGGAAGGGAGGAAGAGAGGGAGGGAGGGATGGAGGGAGGGAGGGAGGGAGGGAGGAAGGCAGGCAGGAAGGCAGGAAGGCAGGAAGGCAGGAAGGCAGGAAGGAAGGAAGGAAGGAAGGGGAAATATTTTTGGGAAAAAAAAGGTATTAATGAGAATTGATAAGTAGATTAACAAAGTGGAGTTCAAAGCATTTTGATGGCAGAAGTGTAGATTATTTCAGAGCAAAAAGAAAAAAAAAGGAATATAAGAAACTATGTCATCATGATATGTTCTTAATAAAATACATCATGATAAGAAATAATGTAATTTTAATTATTAGTACCTGAATGAATTCCCTCAACAACAAGGAAAACACGTACAAACTTTGGAAATTATAATACCAGGTTTATGACCAAGACCAAATACAGAAAATTTTCACAAATCTATAGTGACAAAAATCAGTATACTCAAAGCATAAAGAATGATTCAAGTGGAAAGAAATATAAAACATACCATGTATAAAGCATTCCGTTCAATCTTACCTAAAATTAGCTATCAGAGATGAAAATATCTAAACAGAGCTAGTTGACAATGCTTAAGGAAGAGCACCTCCAGAAAACAACTACCTATTTTTCTTATGAAGAGATAATTATCCTTTGCTCCTGGCTGCAGAGGATATTCAGATGACCAAAATCTGTAAATTAGACTTTTATGTTTCAAATATCCTAGATATTTAAAGATAACCTCACCTTAAGCTAGGTGTTACTAAGATGTAATTACTTAACTAAAATATATTTACAAAAGGAAAACAAAAGGCTTATTCTCCCATTTGGTGAAAAATATTGGTTATCCCAAGGAGACAGAACTGCTTAAACCCTTTTTGCTTCAGGGTTTATTATTATCAGATACTTAAAACAATATATTTCAATGATAAAGAGTAACATTTTTCTTTCCATAAGAATAGAAAATATTAAAGAGTACATCACAGTCTAAGAATTTTTTGCAGTAATCTCAGAACCATTTGTACTTGTCTTTGAGAGTTTCTAGAAAACGGGGAAATCCAGAAGATTAAGAAGCATAAAGATAGTGCCTACTACCTAAGTGGGAAGGGGAGAAGGGGGAAAAAAGGAAGCAAAGGGAAAATATTGTCCAGTCAACTTCACTTCTATTGCCAGGAGAACTTTGGAACAAACCAAATAAGTTCTTTATAACCATTTAAAAGATAAGATGGGGTACAGCTGACAAAGTGGGGCAAGAGAGTTCTGGGCAACAAGCTGGCTGTTCTTATTAGCAAGGCTTCAAACTAGATTCGGCACGGAAAAGAAATGTACCTCTGAGTGATGGAAGTGAACCTGGGAACCTTGTCACTTTAGGAAGCAACAGGAAAATACTTGTGAAATATCTCAAAGGAATTAGGGTTCCTCTGAAAAGGTGATGTGTCTGCCAGCCCATCTGAAATGCCTCTACACCAACACACACAGCATGGGAAACAAGCAGGAGGAGCTGGAAACCATAGTGCAATTAGAAAACTGTGACCTAATCTCTGGCATGGAAATGTGGTGGGACGAATCACATAACTGGAACATTGGAATAGAGGGCTACAAGCTTTTCAGAAGAGATAAGCAGGGAAGAAGGGGCAGGGGTGTTGCTCTCCATGTTCAGGAATGGATTGACTGCAAAGAGATGCCTCTGAGAAACAGACAGAGACAGGTTAAGAGCTTGTAGGTAGAAGTTAAGGATCAGATCAATAAAGGTCGAGGTTCTACTACAGGCTGCCTGATCAAGGGGATCCTGTTGATGAGGCCTTGCTTCAGCTACAAGAAGCATTGTGCTCACACACTCTCACGCTGATGGGGGATTTCAACCACCCAGTTGTCTGCTGGGAAAGCTACACAGCAGGCTGTAAGCAATCCAGAAAACACCTAGAGTGTGTTGAGGATAACTTCCTGGTCCAGGTATTAGACAAACCAACCAGAAGAGAAGCGTTACTGAACCTGGTGCTTACCAATGCTGATGAACTCATTAAATAGGTCAAGACTGGAGGCAGTCTGGGCTGCAGTGACCACGCGCTGGTTGAGTTTGTGATCTCAAGGAACATGGGCCTGGTGAAGAGCAAAGTCAGGACCCTGAACTTCCAAAGAGCAAAATGCCAGCTGTTTAAAGACCTAGTGGATGAGATCCACTGGAACACTGTCCTTAGGGACAAAGGAGCTGAACAGAGCTGGCAACTTTTTAAGGATATTTTTCTTAGAGCTCAGGAGCTCGCCATCCCCCTTTGTAGAAAAGTGATAAGGGATGGCAGAAAACCTGGATGGCTGAGCAAAGACCTGTTGGTCAAACTGAGGTGCAAGAAGGAAATGCACAGGCAGTGGAAGCAGGATCATGTGACCTGGGAAGACTGTAGGGATGCTGTCTGGATGTGCGGGCGTGGAATCAGGAAAGCCAAGGCACAAATGGAACTAAGCTTGGCAAAGGATGCAAAAAATAACAAGAAGGGGTTCTATAGGTGCATTATCCATAAAAGAAAGGTCAAGGAGAGCCTACCTCTTCTGACAAAAGAGAAGGGAGAACAACAGACATGGAGAAAGCTGAGGTACTCAACAACTTCTTTGCCTCAGTCCTCACTGTTGGTCAGGCAGTCTAAACCTGTAGATGAGGCCTGAGAGAGCAGTTTCTCTCACTGTAAGTGAAAAGCAGGCTTCAGACCACCTGATTTAAACTAAACAAGTAAAAGTCTTTGGGGCCTGATGACGTGCATCCCAGGGTCCTGAGGGAACTGGCTGATGGAGTTGCTAAGCCACTCTCCATCATAGCTGAAAAGTCATGGCAGTTAGGTGAAGCCCCTGGTGACTGGAAAAAGGGAAAGATCACTCCCATTTTAAAAAAGGGTCAAAAAGAGGACCCGGGGAACTACAAAGAGGTGAGCCTCACCTCTGTGCCTGGCAAGATCACGGAACAGATCCTCCTGGAAGCAATGTCAAGGCACATGCAGGACAAAGAGGTAATCCAATACAGCCCAGCATGGCTTCACCAAGAGCAAGTTGTGCCTGACCGATCTGGTGGCCTTCTATGATGGAGTGACTGCATCAGTTGACAAGGGAAAACAGACCAATGTCATCAGCCTGGATTTCTGTAAGGCTTTTGACATGGTCCCACATGAACAGGTTGCCCAGAAAGGTCATGGATGCCCCATCACTGGAGGTGTTCAAGACCAGGTTGAACAAGGCCCTTGGCAACATGATCTAGTGGGCTGCATCCCTGCCCATGGCAGGGGGGGATGGAACTAGATGATCTTTAAGGTCCTTTCCAACCCAAGCCGTTCTGTGATTCTAAGATTCTATAACACAGAGATCAATGCAGACTGGTATGGATTTATCATGATCTAGGCTTATGAAGATAAGCCTAGATTTCTTCTACAACTGGGAAACTGACCTCAGTGATTGGGGAGAATTCGTAAATACTTTTGGCATTACTAAAACTTCTAACATTGTCTCAGGTGAGATGCTAAAGAAACCTGGACAAGACAGAATGTCTGTTGAATGCATAACTGAATGGAAAATGTTTATAAAAGAGTAATTATTTTTCCCTGTCAAATGCAAATCTGTGTAAAAGTGGTTCTAAAGTCTGGTTCTAGATTTTAACATTTCACAATTTTGATAAAAATGAAGAGTGAGAAAGGAATGTGATCATGAAATTTGCAATTGATACCAGACTGTGAGTATTTACAAGCATGCCAGAGGCCAGGTTTAGAATTTGAAATGATCATAGCCAATTGAAGACACAATTTGGAGACCAAAAAAGCACTTCAATAAGGGTAAATGACAAGCTATGCACTCAGCAGAAATAATAAACTGCCATAAATACAAGTTGAGAAACAAATGATTAGACATCATCACCGTTGAAAAGAGCCCAGGCATTTAATGGATCACAAACTGAACACGAATCAACAATGTCACTTAATTACCATAAAGGGAAACACATGCTGGAATATGTAAAGTGGGTTATTGTCCATGAGACTTGTGACATGCTGTTTTATTCTACCTAGTGCTAGCATGACCTCTGCCAAGCAGAATTTGCCACAGTTCAAGAAGGATGCAAGTCAGGTGGACAATGTTGACAGAAGGATTACGATAATTATTAGAAGTGTAGAAATCTGACTTAAAAACACAAGTTAAAGAGAACACAGATAAATCATACAATAATAACCAAACGTATAATAAGAGTGTCATAAAAAGACAGGAGAAAGAAAATCTTCCTGTGGCAAATAGATTCTTACACAACTTTGATTTAACAGCAATGTTAGATTTATTAATATTTTTATGGTAAATCACAAGATTAGATTACGTGATTTTTAACAACACCTAATCGTCAGTCAATTTACCACAACAGTTTGAACAGAATTTGCTACAATAGAAACAGTGACTTAGTTAAAAATTCAAGAATGGCAAGATTCACACGAGACTTACTGCAGGGCTTGAGGGTTATCTAAATTTAGTCGTGTGCTTACAAACTTCCCCCCTTTTTGGTGAATTAAATTTACTTAGAGTGCATTTGAGTCCTGCATCCAGATCATCTATAAAATCATGAAGAGATTCCATGGGGGCCCTAAAACAGAGCCCCATGGAACCCCACTAGTGACAGGTCAGCAGACTGATGTAATCCCCTTTGCTACAACCCTTTGAGCCCAACCTGTCAGCCAGTAGTTGTTCAGCCATCACATTATGTAGTTGCCTAGCTGTGTGGTGGACATTTTGTCCAGAAAGATACTGTGAGAAAGAGTATTGAAAGCTCTACTGGAGTACACAAAAAAAAAAAAAAAAAAAAAAAAAAACCCTACATCAGCTGGCTTCCCTTGGTCAACTAGGTGGGTGATCTTGTCATAAAACAAAATTTAGTTAGTTAAACAGGACTTATCCCTCATGAACCTGCGCTGGCTAAGACCAATGTCTGCGTTGTTTATCAAGTGTTTTTTCAGTAACTCCCAGAATAATCTTCTCCGTAGTTTTACCAAGCAGTGAAGTGAGACCAACGGGTGTGTGTTTACCAGGTCTTGGGCATGGGCTTGGGGAGCCTGCTCTAGGTGGCCTTGCTTGAGCAGGGGGGTTGGACTAGGTGACCTCAAGAGGTCCCTTCCAACCTCAACCAGTCTGTTGTTCTGTATTTCTGGAAAATGCTTCCCAGTTCTGTGGCAGCAGTGCACATAGCACCCTGTGCTGATGTGCCCCCACAAAGTCCTGTGCAGACACTCAAGGACACTCAAGTGTTTGTTCACATGAGCAATTTATTGGTATCTGTGCACAGGTTGAAGCTCCCAGTGGAAATGGACTATCTCCAAGAATCTGGGTGGTCACTGTCTGGGTGCTAACAGCTTCCCTTTGTCAATTTTTTTGATAGAACAGCCTCTACAGGCATCTCAGTGAAAGTAATTTGGGTTACATTATCAGGACAAACTTTCCCGCAGTGTTGAAACACTCCGTAAAACATTCTTTCAATATAAATAAAACAAAACAAACAAACAAACAAAAAAAGAGATATATATACAAATCATACATGGTTGAAACTGGTTTTAGGTGTTCTCTATCAGAAATTCCTAAGACTTATTAAAGACCTTTAGCTGTTCAATTGCAAAAAAGATGGCATAAAGCTGTTAGGAAACATCGTTCTTTTTTACAAATAGGAAAATTTTGAAGAGGATAGCTCAGAGACAGAGAGCAGCAGCAAGGCAAGTATATAATTTTTTAAAGTTTCCTTTAAAATCATATGTTCATAATAACTGATTTTCCTATATGCATTTCACCTCCACTTGGATCACTTCATAATCTTGCAAGCTCACGTTCAGTCACTGAGCAAATGCTAATTGTAATCTGAAAGTATGTTATAAATATGCAACAGTCCTCTCTTTGGAGGACCAGGGATAAACAGTATGTTGTTGTTTCTACTGCACATGAATATGATGTGCTCTTATTATTTGATTTAGGAATGTATGGGCATATTTTAGTAGTGTATTCTAAAAAAAGTTTAGTTTTCCTCTGAGAACTCTATTTTCTATATACATATAAAGTTTCTCTATAATAGCTTTCAATTCAGCTTCCCGATGACAAGCAAAAATTATTTATATGTTTAGCAAAGTGAAAAACATGTTGTGCCAGTAAACTAAAGCCAAAAAATCAGTTCTGAGTATGTTTGAATGGTAGGAAGTTTACCTAGAGGTACGATCAATTCATCTCCAACTTCCTTGGAGAACTCTGACCCCTCAAATCAGGCTTGTCTTCTCCTGATTGGTAGTGCTATACAGACATCACTTTTCTCTGCCTAGTGCAGCTATTAAAGAAAACAATATACCACCTTGATGGGATTCCTTCCGAATGAAATCTCTGTAGACTGTATAACTGTGAGATGGACACATATCCCCACAGCTTCACATAATCTGAAATTGTTGCAGTTAGTACAAGTAATGCCTGATGTCCTTTGCCTGCAGGAAATTTTTTAAAGTATTTTAAAATCAAAGTTTGTGCCTACTGAGTGTCTTAGAAAAGAAACATTCCATTTCAAGGAAGGGACAAACTGCTGTGTGTTCCCTACTGGCTAATCCTTGAAATGGGCTTCTGAAATTCTTTTGCATTTGAAATTAATGACAGTCATTCACCAGTTAGTTTAGTCTGAGTTTCACATCCAGAGAAGTGGATAAATGCCATTTGAATAAATCACTCCAAAAAGTTCCCATAAAGAGCTTCCAAGCATGTAAAAACACTCGTATTTTGGATCTTTAATAGAGCTTTGGTCTAAAACTTGAGGAGATATATAAAAAGCTTAATTTTAAAATATCTGGGGCTTAAGTCCCTATTTACAGAATATTAGTTTATATAGTGAGTCTGTCAAGCCAATTTTCAGAACCTGAGCTTCAGTACAAATGTACCTCTTATTTTCTTAAAATGACTACAGCATCCCAAATGCTTATGCAGCCAGTAATTTCACACAAACGTTGTGGCATAGGTATGTTAACAAGTTGTAATGCCATCATGTATTTAAGTTTCCTTTCTACAAAATATATTTGAAAGAGAATCTATTTCTCTATTTGCATATAGAGTTATGAGATGGGTTGAAATCATATCTTGAATAGATAAAACTGCTTGAAATAAGTCTAGACTGGAATGGATTGGATGGAAATAGTGTCCTACCATGACCAATGAAAAGAAAACAAAAACAATAATGAGCCAATTTCTGATCTGAATCATGACAAGGACATCCAGAGTATCCAAGGAACACCAAAGAGGTTATTACTAGCAATTAACATTATATTAATAATTCAAAGGAATTTTTAATATATTTCTAACGACTAAGTGAAAAACTGTAGAAAAGTCTTTGAAACAGATTTTGTTTCTGGCCAAATATTTCACTGCTCAAGTTATATTTTGCTAAAACATTTTCTAGAATTTGTCAAAATTATATGCATTCACCGATTACTAAGATGAAATTGTGTTGATAAAATTATGTAAGTGACCTCTAAAAAATTAAGCATTATAAAACATTATGATCATACAACATTCTGTTTTTAATATAACTGGTTATTTTGGCATAATAATTCATACAATAATGGTTCTGGGGCTGGGAATAGGGCAAGTTTTGAGAGCTAAAATTATATTTTTCCTGAAGCAGCAAGCAATATAATTTAAGTATTTTATCACTAGTAATTTGATTTGGTGTTCATTATAATAACAGTAATAATAACATATTCAATTGCTATTAATGGAAATGTCATATGCACTTTGATAGAGGTTTTATTGTAATTCAGTATTAATCAGTGTATCATTAAAATAAAGTGTTATCATCTAATTTGTATTTATTCAAGCATAAAGGCAAAAAAAAGTCTATTATCATTCAGTGTACTAGTATGCAATCAGTTCTTTTAATAAAACAACTTTGCTATACGGTTGCATCCTTTTCTTACATTATAGTGGAGCAACGGTATCAGAAAGTACTAATTCACATCATATACACCCAATGGTTTGTTGCAATAGCAAGGTTAAATTTGATCAGTGTTCTCCTACCAAGAACACCTCTGCAAAATATTCAAGGGTAAAGCATGTTGATATAGATTTCAGAACAATGGTGTGTCTCATACATAATAAAAGAGTATTTTTACTTAAATAGGTTAACTTTCTTAATACATATAGCTGACTAAACATAGGTTAATATAACAGATCTTAAACTGTATGAGGGGCAGATTTCTCTATTTCCATAATTAACAATAAAAGTTTAGGGTTTTACTCATGTTTTATACTCTCAGTTATGGCTATTTTGTAGAACAGACAAAAATGCATTAAAAAAATAATGTTACTTTGACTGACTTTTGCAATTTCTGTAAAGTACTCACTGGCTGAGTATGCTGAACCATTCCGTGGGGGGAAAAAAAATATCCCCAAATATAATAACTTATATAATTTATTAATTAATGTATTTGTTCACTGAAGACTTAATTAAAGCTCAACAACTATATCTACAAATGAACTCTAAAATGAGATATTTTAAAATTAAAGATTATATAGATCCTTGGATTATTTTGAATTCAAGACTTGTTTGGCTTCTGCAGCAGATCCAGAGGTTGGGGCAAAACTATTCCCACCCATGTGAGGTCTAGGGACAGTTGGTTCTCTAAATGTAATGGAGATAAACCAAAATGAAGAACAAGCAGAGATCTAGAACTTGCAAGAGAAAATGGTAAAGAAATGGATAAAAGGACAACAAAAGAGCACACACATTTGTGCACTGACTGAGGTTATTACTTTAGACACATTTGAGTTTTTCAGGCCCTTGCCTCAGGAAAACTTTTCTTTAATACCCCTTTTTATTAAATGACTGCTAATTTAAGATGCTATGGTGGTTATACCTTGCTGGGCAGCTGAACTCAACCACAACCACTTTGTCACTCCCCTTCATCAAAGAAAAAGGGGGAGAAAATACAATGGAAAGGGCTCAAGGGTTGAGATAAGGACAGGGAGATCACTCATCAATTACTGTCATGGGCAAAACAGACTCAGCGTAGGGAGATTAATAAAATTTATTGCTTATCACCAGCAGACTAGAGCAGTGAGCAAACTAAAAACACCTTCCTCCATCCATCCTCTTCTCCATCCTTCCCCAGAATGGCACAGGGGAGTAGGGAATGGGGGCTGCAGTCAGTCCCTGACTCTTTGTCTCCACCGCTCCTTCACGGTCACTCCCTGCTCCTGCTCTACGTGGGGTCCCTCCCACAGGATGCGGTCCTTGCCAAAATGATCCTGCGGGGGCTGCCCGCAGGCAGCAGCTCTTCAAGAACTGCTCCCACATGGCTCCGTACCACAGGGTCCATCCCCCAGGAGCAAATTGCTCCAGCACGGGTCCCCCACGGGCGGCAGCTCCCCCCAGACCCCCTGCTCCTGCGTGGGCTCCTCTCCACGGGCTGCAGCTCCGGCCCGGGGCCTGCTCCTGTGGGGGCTCTCCAATGGCCGCAGCCTCCTCCAGGCCACATCCACCTGCTCCATGGTGGGCTCCTCCACGGGCTGCAGCGTGGAGATCTGCTCCGTGTGGGACCCATGGGCTGCAGGGGGACAGCCTGCTCCACCAGGGGCCTCCCCACAGGCCGCAGGGGAACTTCTGCTCCATGCCTGAAGCACCTTCTGCCCTTCTTCTGCACTGACCTTGTTGTCTGCAGGGCTGTTTCTCACACAGTTTCTCATTCCTCTCTCCCAACAACTGTGGCACAGAAGATTTTCCTTTTCTTAACTATGCTCTCACAGAGGCACAACCAGAATCACCTTCTGGCTCAGCAGTGGCCAGCAATAGGTCCCTTTCGG
Organism: Anser brachyrhynchus; assembly: GCF_964034855.1. Lineage (NCBI taxonomy): Eukaryota > Metazoa > Chordata > Aves > Anseriformes > Anatidae > Anser > Anser brachyrhynchus. The sequence continues at coordinate 108,647,644 of NC_137694.1, forward strand.
AGTCAGCTGAAGCTGGCTTTGATCTGACATTGGGCAGCTTCTGGGCTCTTCTCACAGAGGCCATCCCTGCAGCCCCCCTGCTAGTAAGCTCTTGCCATGTAAACCCAGTACAATGCAAAAGCATCTCTTAACAAAGATGTGGGTCTCTTGTCTCCTCATAAACATTTTTTGTCCCGTGAAACCAATAAACTTTAATAATTACCTGAAAACTTACTCACTTTCAAACTGATTGATGAAATATTGCTTCATATCATCCAGAAATCAGTATTCTTACCTGAACAGTGAAAATCCTGGGCTTGAAACCCTTCAAACCATCTGTTTACATCCTTTCTTCCCAGTGAATAAATTGGGTACTGCTGTACTGTACTGTAAACGGTCATCTTATTATAGATTGGCATTAGGATAAATGTTTTTAAGAGTATTATTTTTCTCATGGCATAGTACTAAGTTACATAGCCTTCACCTTTAGTTCTACTGTTTTTCTATTGATTTAGATTCCAGATTTCAAACATATATATATATGTTTATATACAAGGATGTTTCTCAGCTGGTCAGCTGGTGTGCTGCTTCATTCTAGTCACTAATACCAAAGGGAGTTTTTGAATTAATGTAGACCATTAGTATATCCAAAAAAAAGAAAAAAAGAAAGGCAATTCAATACAACACAGAAGGGAGAAGATGCAATTTCTACAACATTGGAAAAATATTTTAAGAAAGGCAGTTATTTGTTAAGAGCTAGGGAATTCAGAGAGACGATTTGACAAAATGATCTAATAAAGATCAGAGTTGTGCTGAACAATAATAAAAAACAGAATTGAACAAAATCTCAGAAATATCTCTAAATTAAACATATAAAGTAAAGTGACTCGCTCACACAGCCCAGGTAGTTGATTATGTTGGTCAAGAATAGATCTCAGAATTTTATGCTACTCAATGCCTTAAACCTCTAGGTGCACCCAATAAAGTACCTAAAGATTGTAGCATATAACATTTATGCAACTAACTTTGAGGTACATGCTATCAGAGCCACTGAAAAATCATTATGTACTACATGTGAAAATACACATATGTTGAAATTGTATACAATTTTTTTAGCATGCTACAGATATTGTCAGCAAAATGTAGAAGAAATACTATGAAAGGAGGCAACTTTTTAATCCTATAATTTAAAAGTTGGATTGTAATGGTAACTTTTAAATATGTCAGGACTGAAGAGGATTTACTATATCCTTGGAACGCAGTGTCTTGACTTTCTTTCAGTGGGAATATATATACACTTTTTTTTTTTTTCTTAATGTTATTAAACACATGAGCAGAGTGTTTTCATGTTTTAAGTTCATGTGTAAAATGCCACTCAAACGTTCCACTCCTCACAGAAGAAACTGCCCTTAACAGGTCCCTCAATGACTTTTGCAGCTCTCAAGCCACTCCTCGGTTCTTTCTTCCCTAGATTTTATATGCTGGCTGGATGTCAATGGATTATTTAACCTTCTTACAATTGTGCTTGCAGTCTCTTTAGAAGGTATGTAGCTTCATTCTGTACAAAGTAGAACTACTTCATATTCAATCATCCTCATTCAGTAATTCAGTACTCAAAATAACACATATCTGAAAAGTATTGCTAGGTCCTAGGACAAACAGATGACAACATTGTTTTGAGTAATAAAAATAATGATAAAGGATTCAAAGGAGACCCTAGAAATCTCTTCATGCTCCTGAGTAGAGCTAGACATATTCTTTGGAAGATGATGGCTACTTCATAAGTGTCCTGGTTTCAGTTAGGACAGAGTTAATTTTCCTTCTAGTAGTGGGTAGGGTGCTATGTTTTGGATTAGGATGAGAGGAGTGCTGATAACATGCTGATGTTTTAATTGTTGCAGAGCAGTGCTTACACCAAGCCAAGGACTTTTCAGCTTCTCACTCTGTCCTGCCAGCGAGCAGGCTGGGGGTGCAGCAGGAGCTGGGAGGGGACAGACCCAGGACAGCTGACCCAAACTGGCCAAAGGGGTATTCCATACCATCTGGCGTCATGCTAAACAATATATAGGGGTGGCTGGCCGGGGTGGGGGGGCCGGCTGCTCAGGGATAGGCTGGGCATCGGTCAGTGGGTGGTGAGCAATTGCATTGTGCATCACTTGTTTCGTACACATTATTATTAGTAGTACTATTACCATTATTATTATTATTATTATTGTTATTGTTATTATTATTCTTCTGTCTTAATAAACTGTCTTTATCTCAACTCACCGGCTTCACTTTCCCATTTCTCTCCCCCATCCCAGAGAGGGAGGGAGGAGGGTGAGCGAACGACTGTGGTGTTAGCTGCCGACCGGGTTAAACCACAACAATAAGCAGTTTTTTGATGCCTGCTGGGGACTCCTGTCAGCAAATGGACTATACTTTTTTTAATGACAGATGAGTAAGTGAATGAGATTTACTTTTCAATGAGGCAACTCAACAGCTAATCCCATAGTATGCTACTATTTCTTTCAGTGATGTCGTAGAGATATTGAAGAGAAACAGATATATTCTGTATCTCTTCAAGTCTCTGCTGTTCCTGATAGAAGCTATTCATCAACGACTTTTGAGTTATGAGTGCAGATACTAATCTGTTAAACATTTACTGACTTACATAGGACAGTGAGCAATACTTTCAGATCCACTGAGGCAAAGTACACAGGTTATAATTACAGATAATATGTCTGTGTACATGATCATCAAAGGCTTTATTTTAATGTAGTAAAAGTGATTTCTAGTCTGTATCCTGATTCAAACCATGACTGTAAAGCACCCTTAAGCTTAGATCTTACATGTGCCATGTATTCTTGGAGCTTAATATTTATTACCATTTTGTCAAGCAGTGATTTTATTTAAAAGAATATAGAGAAATAGATCAGCAAGTCTGAGATCTGACAGACCTCTTAGGAAACATATTTGTAAAATATTGCAGTTATATATTACACGAACTGTAATTTGGTTGATTTTACTTGTTGAAGGAACTAACAACAAATTCGCTCACAGACACAAATCTGACTTTCAACATATGCCCTTTTCATGATACATGTTGTACGTTAGGTCATATAATGGGATATTCTACTCTGCTTCTATCTTTGGATTTAACAGGCTTGCAAATAGATTATTATAAATACTGACAAAAGCTACGCAGCTATTCTGGATCTGGCACTCTACGCCTTTGAGGGAAATGGACGTAGACCACAATTATCAGCATTGAAGATGCCTCGCTTTGTTGCTGGTCTTGATGAATCCCAGCCACTCTGACGTACAGCTGTATCCAAAATGATATCATTGATACAAAGCAACAAGCTGTCACTTTGTAAGGAAGTCTGATGACTGCTTCTGCTTGTCCTTTTTTTGCTCATCCCCTACCCCCCCCCCTTTTTTTTGTTTTTGCTACTCTACCAGTTCCTCCAGTTTCCTCTCTCTCTCTCTCTCTCTCTCTCTTTTTTTTTTTTTAATGGAGAAAATAATCAACATTATTTTAATATAAATTATTCTCCCCTAAACTGCTACCTTGCCATCAGACAAAACGTAAAATCATTATCCATGGGGCCTCACTTCCTGTTGTTTTTATTTTTCTATCACCTATCATTATCATCTCATGAGGGAAGAGATAGTAAGCAGATAAACTAACAGGTTTTTGGCATTTCTGTCTATTTCTATACAAAACCTTTTCCACCTGACCACCTAATTCATTTTAGCTGGAAATGCATTTTTGCTTCTCTTCTTGAAAACTTAGAAAATGTGTAAATGTGTTTTTGTTTCATATTCCTCTCACTACTTTAGTTCAAGGATTCCAAACACTAAGAAGAGATGACTTTCTTTCAGGTCACCTAGGATATTTCTAATGTGTAGGACACAAAAACAAGGGACAGACTTTTTCTTTCTTTCTCTTTCTTTCTTTCTTTCTTTCTTTCTTTCTTTCTTTCTTTCTTTCTTTCTTTCTTTCTTTCTTTCTTTCTTTCTTTCTTTCTTTCTTTCTTTCTTTTTCTTTCTTTCTTTCTTTCTTTCTTTCTTTCTTTCTTTCTTTCTTATTTCTTTTTTCCTTCCTTCCTTCCTTCCTTCCTTCCTTCCTTCCTTCCTTCCTTCCTTCCTTCCTTCCTTCCTTCCTTCCTTCCTTCCTTCCTTCCTTCCTTCCTTCCTTCCTTCTTCTTTTTCTTTCTTTCTTTCTTTCTTTCTTTCTTTCTTTCTTTCTTTCTTTCTTTCTTTCTTTCTTTCTTTCTTTCTTTCTTTCTTTCTTTCTTTCTTTCTTTCTTTCTTTCTTTCTTTCTTTTCTTTCTTTCTTTCTTTCTTTCTCTTTCTTTCTTTCTTCCTTCCTTCCTTCCTTCCTTCCTTCCTTCCTTCCTTCCTTCCTTCCTTCCTTTGCTAAAAGGGAATCGATGCATTTTCTGTTAAAAAATCATATATACATTTTTCTAAGTTCAGATCTGGCTAATGTAACCTGTTGATTTCATATGAGAGGAAGTGAGGGACAAAATACTACCTGTTGAGATGGTGTCAAGCTGAGGCAGGGGAGGTTTAGGCTAGGCATCAGGAATAGGTTCTTCACTGAGAGGGTGGTTGCACACTGGAACAGGCTCCCCAGGGAACTAGTCACTGCACCAAGCCTGTCAGAGTTTAAGAAGTGATTGGACTGTGCACTTAGTCACATGGTCTAAACTTTTGGGTGCCAGGAGTTGGACTTGATGATCCTTATGGGTCCCTTCCAACTCAGGATATTCTATGATTCTATGATTCTATGAAAGTCTGCACAAGTCTTTAACTTACTCTCAGTATCCATTATCCATTGCCATCATAGCAATGGATACAGTATATCTTTCTCAAAATAAACTACAGAAATCATGCAATAAATTTCTAAGCATGGTACTTGTTATATCATATTAATTTAATTCATCAGGCAGGAGAGTATACCTTCTTCTCCAAGCCCGTCCCAAGAATCAATTCTTCAGGTCTAGAGCCCACATTAATCAGGTAGTAACTAATAGGTTAGTCTCCAACTGTAAATTAGGTTCCCCAAAACACGGTCTCTACTGACGAGAAAAATAAATGTAGGAAAACCAGTTGTTTAATTTGAATATCTAAATGAAGCATTCAGAAGCAAGCAATATGAATCTTCCCTCCTTTCCTTGCAGTCATTTTACTCCCTTTCCTTTGAGAGATTCTCACCTATCAGGAAGAAAATTATCAGATAGTTCATTGGGAGAGAAGCCACTGTTCTGTTATCTATTTATTCTTCAGTGTAACAAACCCACAGTTTTGGTTTGAATCTTTAGGCACTACTGCAATAATAAACTCCAAAGAGATTTTAAATTTAGATCTAGGTGCTATACATGTCATAATATGATAATTTTGTTTTCAGAAATGATCTGCTACAATAAGATGCTTTCCTTCACTGAAGGAAAGTATAGATTTTCTGAGACAATTGATATATTCTATAAATGTATTTCAATTGTTTATCCCTTACAGACCTAATTCCCACATCTCCTGGTTTAACAAGATGCAAACAGTAGGCTTTTAGGATGTATAGCATAGAAAATGCAAAGAATGATTTAAAGAAAAAACTATTACTTGTGATTTCATTTCGTGCACACCAAATTATTTACCACCAATTATAGTCTGGCTTCTGCTAGATATCATGTTTAAATGATTAAGCCAGATTTTAAGTAGGATTGGTTTCATAACTCCTGATATATGCATTTTCTCTCCTCACAGTAGCATTAACAAGATCTCTACTAGGCAAAAACCTTCCAGCGTGACTTGCAGATCACTGCTACGTTAATTGCTGTTATTTAGCAATATAGAGGCTTTAAAGTGAAGATGTGAAGCCATCCTTACTTGAAGTTATAGCAATACCTCTACTTTTTTTCATCCTCTCAGACTGTGCTAGACCTAAGAGTACTCCATAACAGAAATACAGCACAAACGGCAAAGTATCTTTTTTGTTTGTTTGTTTAGGGACTTTACACTGTTTTTCAGGAGAGAACTGAGAATTCAAAAGACCATATTAAAAATGTTTTCAGGACTCATCTCTCTTATAAGTGCTTTAGGTTCCTGTTCATATCTTCATTTAAATACCTTATGTTACATAAAGAACACAAAATAAAGTAGACTCTGTTTACATTCTGTGGATCACTAGATACTTGATTTCACAGACTCCCACATTTTTTTTCCTAAGGTCTCTTGCCTGTGTAATAAAGGTGAAAAGGAGCTGTTTGTTTAGGGCTTTTTTTTTTTTTTTTAAACAACGAAAATCAGTAACCAGAAACACACATTCCTGTTAAATTCATGCAAGTCACACATAAATGCTATGAAAGGTTTTTAATTTATATTAGGTTTCCTGAAACAAAATCTGAACTGACCAGAAAAACAAATGCAAGAAAACTAGTTGTTTAATCTGAATGTTTATGTGACGTATTCAGAAACGAGCAATATAAATCTTCCCTTCTTTGCTTTCAGTTGTTTTGCTCCCTTTCCTTCGAGGAATTATTATTTAATTTAATTAGTTTCTTAGTTCCTCAGTGAAATAGAGATCACCTAGATCTTCTAGTTAAACATTACACTCTTAAAAAGAAAGGACATTTTGAATCTGTACATCTCAATGTTTCTACAGTCAAGGTTAGTAACCTCCTCATTTAGCCTAGAGAAATTGAAACATGGGGAAGAATGTCTTTACCAAAAAACAAATTGCATAGTCAAGCTACCAAAGCTGGGAAAAATCAGCTCATTCCAAATGGCTTCCTTTCAATGTTTTCACATTGTAATTCATTTAGTCCTGTTTTTAAAAGGTTGAAAAAATAGATGCTCATTTTCAAGATGAGCAGTATTACTGATACCTATACTAAGCTACAAATCTCCATTCCCAGCATCTTATTTCATTTAATTGTAACATGACAGAACAGTTTGACCAGGGTCAAATTTATAGAATAAAAGTAAAATCATTAGGTGTAATTTGGCTAAGGGACTTTGATACAAAAACTGATGTAGTCAACATGATTACCACTCCAACAGAAATAGAAGTCAGTCTGCGAAATCAGCCAAAAAATTGTGGGCATTTACCATCAGTGAAGTGTTAAATTTGGATTATACAGGGGCATAAAAAGACATGGGTTTACATAGATGTATGCTTAGAAGGCTTTAATAGCAGCACTGGTATTCTTCTTGAGATTCAGAATACCATTATGCCAGTGCAGAGCTGCTAAGTGACACAAGATGATCATTTTTCATCTCACCATGTAGACCAAAGGAAATTTGAAGTTAAACAGGTGTCCTTATAAAGCAAAAATGAAGTTAAGAGTTAAACCAAAATACATCTTCCTTACTAATCTTATTTCAAAGAATAGTTTTAGTTTTCAAATCAAGTTTTTCATGTTTTTTTTTTTTTTGTGTTCTGATTTACAGATAGTTCTGATTTACAGTTTTCTGAGAGTTCTGATTTACACATATCTAAATGTCCAAATAAAGATTATTCAAGATGTTTTGCAGATATTTAGAAATCATAACATGACTAAATAAATGCTTACATTTGCATTTTGCTAGCTGTGGAAATAAAACTGATCATTTTTTGCTATGAAAAAGTCCTCTTAAATCTCTATCTTCTTTTTCCTGATTATACATCCTGTATTTAACATCTTGATAACCACTATTTAAAGTAAATGGATTAACCATAGGATGAGTTACTAATTGTTATGAATAAGAATGGAAAAACTGAGTCCATTGAAAGTATTGTAGTTTTAATACCTTCATCCTACGCTCTTATTATTATTTTTTTTTAAATCTACAAATAAAAGAACTATGAAGTAAAAGATATAAGCAGTCTGGTAAGTGTGTGACAATTAATAAAGAAGTACTGAACATTTCATTCATTTTTCCGTATTTCTAAGTAGCACTATCAATCAGAAAAAGCTTTTATGCAAGGCTGATGTCAAATCCACATATAACAACAGATTTGACAAGCTTTTTTTTTTTTTTTTTCATACACTGATACATCTTTGTAATGCACAGACTGGTTTTCAAAGTCATTATTGGCAGGTTCTATTAGTTATCGACTTTTTTTGGTCCATGAACCACAGCAAAGGACTAAATTTTCCATTCAATCCAGTCTTCAAATATGCACCCCAGATTCTGATACTGTTATTATTTGGTTCATTTACAACTGCAATACATAACTAGACTTAAATTCATAGGCATTTTTCTATTTCTTTTCTTTCTTTCTTTCTCTCTGTCTTTCTCTCTCTCTTTCCTTCCTTCCTTCCTTCCTTCCTTCCTTCCTTCCTTCCTTCCTTCCTTCCTTCCTTCCTTCCTCCTCCCTCCCACCCTCCCTCCCTCCTTCCTTCTTTCCTTCCTTCCTTCCTTCCTTTCCTTCCTTCCTTCCTTCCTTCCTTCCTTCCTTCCTTCCTTCCTTCCTTCCTTCCTTCCTTCCTTCCTTCCTTCCTTCCTTCCTTCCTTCCTTCCTTCCTTCCTTCTTTCCTTCTTTCCTTCTTTCCTTCTTTCTTAAAAGAAAGTAAGTAAAAAAGAGAGAGAGCAACTAAGCATGTTATATTGTTTCATGTGAGGGTTCTGCATTGAAAGCAGCTCCTGTAGAAGGAATGACAAAGCTGCAGTGTTGCACCCTAGCTGTGATGTGTATACACATGCTGTTGTCATGTACCCAGACACACAGTCCCCCCGTATCGTGAACTGGCACATGAGTTCTCCCATAGCAGAATTTTGGAAGGTTGAGAATCTTGCTAAAGTATCAAGCTGATTGTACCTCTTCTTGCAGGCCACCCCTCCATGAGTTCAGGAAGGGAAGAAACAGATGAGTAAGTTGGAAAGAAGCTAGTAGTCCAGTTGGTTCTAGGACTCAGCTTTATTCAGCTAATTTTTTTTTTTTTAAGTTATAAAATAGCATAAAGAGACATATGGACAAACTTTTTATTCGTAGAAAACTTCTTATGTTAGATAAAACAGATAAAAAATGTGAAACACTGTCCTGGTTTCAGTTAGGACAGAGTTAATTTTCCTTCTAGTAGCGGGTAGGGTGCTATGTTTTGGATTAGGATGAGAAGAGCGCTGATAACATGCCGATGTTTTAATTGTTGCAGAGCAGTGCTTACACCAAGCCAAGGACTTTTCAGCTTCTCACCCTGTCGTGCCAGCGAGCAGGCTAGGGGTGCAGCAGGAGCTGGGAGGGGACAGACCCAGGACAGCTGACCCAAACTGGCCAAAGGGGTATTCCATACCATCTGACGTCATGCTAAACAATATATAGGGGTGGCTGGCCGGGGTGGGGGGCCAGCTGCTCGGGGATAGGCTGGGCATCGGTCAGCGAGTGGTGAGCAATTGCATTGTGCATCACTTGTTTCGTACACGTTATTATTCGTAGTACTATTATTATTATTATTATTGTTGTTGTTGTTGTTGTTGTTATTATTATTATTATTATTTTCCTGTCTTAATAAACTGCCTTTATCTTAACTCACCGGCTTCACTTTCCCATTTCTCTCCCCCATCCCAGAGAGGGAGGGGGGAGGGTGAGCAAACGGCTGTGTGGTGTTTAGCTGCTGGTTGGGTTAAACCACAACACACTCAAACAGGACTTCTCAACTGACAAATACATCAATAGCCATAAACAGTATCCAAAGTAAAAAATGTCATTGTGACATATTTTGGAAGCACTAATTTCAGCTTATTTGCTGATTTTGAGAGATGCTGCCAGAGCTGTAATCTCAAAGGAGGAAAATAATGGAATCGCATGGTTATATACAGAGTTAAGCGAGAGTTTGACGCATTCAAGTTTGGAGAATCTTCAGTCACTAAGCAAATGTGAAAGTAAACATGTAGACCAGTGGAGAAGTTGTTCTAGCCCATGAGATCTGAAAACTTTTCTACAAAGAGCAGTTCATTGGCGAACAGTCTGTCACAGGCAAGGAAAGACTGAGGATTGCTGAAACTGTGTGTGGTGAATGGTCAGGGGAAAGGAAAGAGGGAGTGCTGCACTGTGCCAGAAGCTTGCTCAGATGTCACAGAGAACAAAGGAACAAGAGGTGGTGAAGGCACGCAGTGCATTTCCAAATGTCTGAAACATCTTAATCAGGTTTACTTAAGAAGTTAGACTCTACAGTGCTTATCTGAGCTGAACAGAGTTGCTGAACTTTCTCTCCTGAGGCTTTAGCTAAACTGTGAGGCTTTGAAAACCACAAGCAAGTTTCCTCAGTGCAGAATCTGAATGAAGAAAAAGACACATCAGGGAAAAGATACTGATTTTTTCTTTGGAATATAAAAATTTTATTCCCTTTTTGGAAAACACTCTAGGCTAAGTATGTGACATAATACTTGCTTTAGCTCACAAGCTGTCTCCACATGGCTTTTCTTGCAATAATGAACTCTGAATTACTCTTTTCAGTCACTCCTCCACTAAAATCCATTCACAGCTGAAGTTTATCAGTGTATGAGGGGAAAAAAAAAAAAAAAAAAAAAAAAAAGAGCACTTATTTTAGTAGGAGTAGGACTTCTACTTCTCTTACTACACCAAAACTCTGAGTTTCACAGCAAGAGTTGATAACATAAAAACTTGTAATTCTTTCACATCAAAACTGTGTGAATTTCCATCAAGATAAAGTGAATACTGGTGTATGAACAGGAAAAAGCTGAAAGAAGTATGATACTGTTACTGGGTCAGTCACTGAGAGAGCAGAGGCAATATGTGTTCTGTATTCTCTGTTTGTCAGCAACTAAAGGGGACAGAGCTTCACTCTGGAAGCCCCGAAGCATCAGTCATGGTCATTGTTCTTAATCTCAAATATGCCACCTCACGTCGGGGCCTGCTGTCTTAAATCCAGAAGTGCTCTAACGTGGCTATAATCCTTATTCAGCATTCAAAGTAGGGTTATATAAATGGCTGTATGTTGATACCTCATCTGAGGTGAAAATACTCTTACATAAAAGTACCAGTCATGTGGTGAATTACTTATATTTATTTGTTTTGTTTAACTCTAAAAAATTTGGTATTAGAAACTGCAGGTCATTAGTTTATTCATTCTTGCTATGTTCCTAAGCAGGCAAAAGCCTCCGCTGAACTTCAACAACCCTGGTTTCCCTGAATCTGTCCTGTTTTCACAGAATCATTATATGTACCATACCCATTAGATAAATACCAGAAATAATTCTAGGAACAAACAACCCAAGGAAAGAACAGAAACTATCATACATCTTGTCTCTAAACCTTAAATAGTTTAAGAACAAAACTGAAGACACAAATCACTCTTCAGCTCATTCATTCATTATCTAGATCTTTGGTCTAGATTCCAGTATACCTGGCTGCCTTTGGCCACAGCAGTCATCCTTTTCTCCAAATTTCCACCACCACAGTCATTGTCTGTTCATTAAACCATTGTCCTTGAGCACTGCGGAGCAAAGCAGAGCCAGGAAACCTTGTTTTCTTCTCTCTGGTTTTGGGTGGGTGCTCTAGTCCCCTAGACTTCTAGGCAAAAGCAAGGTTCAGAAACAGGGTCCAGTTCTGAACACCACTTTGATATATGAGACCAGCTACAGCTCTAGTTAGGTGCCTGAGACCAGGCAGTATTGCCTTTCTCTTCCTTGATAGTTTGCTGGCTCTTGCCCTCTATATTGACATGGTATATCACATTCTTGAGATATGACCTCCTTTTCTAACTCTATATAAAGTGCAAGTACCTAGACTATCACTGGGAATTTACCTCTGGGCATGTACGCTTACTTTTGGCTGTGCTATGTTAAATGTAAAAGTATTTAAGCATATTTTAGTTCTGACCTCCGTACACCAAGGAATAATACCCAGTATCTCCCTGAATTCAGCATGTATTCTGGGTATCCACATCCAAAATGGACTACATTTTTTTTAACTGAATAGGTTGTAAACAAGCCATTTTTTTTCTTGTTTCTACTGATGCACTATAACTTTTACTATAGATATTTATTTGCAAGTCCTTGAACTGAATTTGCTTATCAGAATTTACATTGTCTATATCTTGTTCTGTATTCACACCAACCCCCTGAAGCTACAGAAGTAAATATCACTCATGTGTGACTGGTTTCACTTATGATCCCTGTCTGCTGATATAATACCATTATATTTGGTCTCACAATACTGCTAAGTAAAGGTTAAATTAAGACAAAATAAACAAAGCCTGGTTCATTGACCTTTAAAACCAGTCACAAGCAAACATCTTGTCCATCCAAATCCTGCAGGGCTTACTGCATCTCTAAGACAGAACCTCGAATTTTACATAATGCAGAGTTTCTCTTAGGAAAAAGTAGCCAAAGCAGAAGCCTGTTGCAGCTATAAAGTAGGAAACCAATTAAGGTATAATAAACATGTTTGTCTTGAACCCAGACATGAGAACACTAAAGCAGGGTGATCTGCAACTGTATACAATAATTTTATAGCACTGTAAGAATGCTAACAGAATTTTGTAACACAGCTAAACATAAATATATAGTCAATGAATAGTCACAAAGTGGTAAACAGAGATAATTGCACAACCAAGGTGCAGGAAAATATGTGTAAGTAGTAATATCTGCAAAGAAATAAGGATTTACAGCAAGAAAGAATGTCTGGTGAAACCAAAATAATTTTGCATAATGAGCAGGAGAGATATCTGATGGAACCAGAATGATCCTGTAGAATAAGTGGGAAACATGCCTAGCAAAACTAGAACAAGCCCTGCTCCCACAAATAAGATGCACTATGGCAAGAGCATATGAAAACATTCTCTTGTCTTCCCCTGTGAAGGAGATAAAGAGCATAAAGCATCAATGAGAAAGGAAAGATAAGGAAGAAAGTTGACAATCCACTGGCATAAGTGATCTCCAATTTCCTAACTGATACAAAGATGTCTGCATACATAATATACATATGGATATTATAGAATCATAGAACCATAGAATCATAGAATCATAGAATGGCTTGAGTTGGAAGGGGCCTTCAAGATCATTCAGTTCCAACCCCCCTGCCATGGGCCGGGACACTTTCCCCTTGGTCAGGTTGCTCAAAGCCCCATCCAGTTTGGCCTTGAACACTGCCAGGAATGGGGTATCCAAAACTTCTCTCAGCAACTTGTTCCAGTGCCTCACAACCCTCTGAGTGAAGAATTTCCTCCTAATGTCTAATCTAACTCTCCCCTAGTTTAGTTTAAAACAATTTCTGCTTGTACTATCACTATCTGACCATGTAAAAAATTATTTTCTGTACTGAAAAACCTCAATGAGGTCTCCACAGAGCCTTCCCTTCTCCAGGCTGAACATCCCCAGCTCTCACAGACTGTCATCATAATAGAGGTTCTCCAGCCCCCTCATCATCTTCACAGCCCTCCTCTGGACCCACTATAATAGGTCCATGTCTTTCTTGTGCTGGGAGCCTCAGATCTGGATGCAGGGGGGACAGTCATCACCCTCAAACTGCTAGTCATACCTCTGTTGATGCAACCCATCAAGTAGTTGGCCTTCTAGGCTTTAAGTGCACACTCCTGGCTCATGTCAAGCTTTTCGTCTACCAGAACCCCCGAGTCCTTCTCTGCAGGGCTGCTCTCAATGAGTTCTTCTCCCAGTCTGTACTCACGTCTGATATTGCCCTGACACAGGTGCAGCACCTTGCACTTGGTCTTGTTGAACCTCATTTGGTTCATGTGGGCCCATGTCCTGGTTCCAGTTAGGACAGAGTTAATTTTCCCTCATAGTAGCTGGTAGGGTGCTATGTTTTGGATTAGGATGAGAAGAGTGCTGATAACATGCTGATGTTTTAATTGTTGCAGAGCAGTGTTTACACCAAGCCAAGGACTTTTCAGCTTCTCACTCTGTCCTGCCAGCGAGCAGGCTGGGGGTGCAGCAGGAGCTGGGAGGGGACAGACCCAGGACAGCTGACCCAAACTGGCCAAAGGGGTATTCCATACCATCTGACGTCATGCTAAACAATATATAGGGGTGGCTGGCCGGGGTGGGGGGCCGGCTGCTTGGGGATAGGCTGGGCATCGGTCAGCGGGTGGTGAGCAATTGCATTGTGCATCACTTGTTTTCCTACACATTATTATTATTAATACTATTATCATTATCACTATTATTATTATTATTGTTATTATTATATTCCTGTCTTAATAAACTGTCTTTATCTCAACTCACCGGCTTCACTTTCCCGTTTCTTTCCCCCATCCCAGAGAGGGAGGGGGGAAGGTGAGCGAACGGCTGTGTGGTGTTTAGCTGCCAGCCGGGTTAAACCACAACAGCGCACTTCTCAAGCTTGTCCAGCTCACTTTGAATGGCATCCCTCCTTTTTGCTGTCTCAATGGCACCACTCAGGTTGGTGTCATCTATGGACTTGCTGAGGGGGTGTACTTGATCCCACTGTCTATGTCACTGATAAAGACATTAAACAGCATATATATAATACTCATGAAAGCATATGTATAATGTTTATAAATCTGTATATATATATATATATATATATATATACAAAGAGATATATTCAGTAACAACAAAAGCATCTGGAAATACAACCTCTCAAATACCCTTTTCAGGTTATCTCATACATCTCTATGATTTCATTCTGCTTCCAAACTACACCATATTAAAGACAGAGGGAGAGAGCTCCCTGCTGTCAGAATTAAGAGCATCTCTGATTGACCTGCTTGTAAGAAATAGTTTGGCTCCTCCAAACAGGAAGGAGTTACCTGACAGCTACTGAGGAACTTAATATACTTCACTTGGTTGCATGGCACTGTCAAGGACTCTGCTTTCTCCTGGCACTGCTCTTCAGCCTGCAGGATGCATCTCTGCTTACAACATTCACCTTGAATATATTCTTCACTTCAGATCACAAGGTCTCAGTTCTAACTTTTAGCACATAAGGAGACAGCAATCTGACAACCAGCATACACCAGCTCAAGTTCTATGCCCTACAAAATTATCTGCAAACTTTATAAATCTGCTGGTGACTTCCAGGGGCTGTTGTCATGTCTGTTTTACACAAAACAAAGGATTTCAACAGAGCAATTGCAATATGCAGTACTTTCTAAACTTTCAAAAGCAAACCCATGGGACATGTAATCACACATTATGCAGGACCTAATACAGAGATTCCAAAGTAATAGTCACTGAGTTAAGAATTGTGCAGAACTGTAGCTGTGTGAAGCAGTGTATTGCTACCTGGACTCCCACTTGCAAAACATCTGCAGTAAGTAGTAACAAGAGTCTCTGAACACTGACTGATTTTTATCATGGCAAAAGGATAAATTCTGCATGCCATATGAAAGTGTTTTGTGGTTTGGAGATGAGTATACTCTTACCCTACCACAGAACGCACTAATTTTATATTAGATGTTATTTATTTTGGTATTTTCTTAGAGTAATTAAATGAAATCATGACCACAGTAGGACTGGATCTTTTTTTTTTTTTTTCCAAATTAATCAATATTGTAATAGCTTATCTTTATTTCTGAAGTTCCCATCAGAATATAAGCATGTCTTTGCTTTGTTTCCTGGTATTCCTGACTATATTTTACTTACAGACTGACCATATAAGATACAACCTTTTAAACTCACTCCAGACAAAATTTAAATCTGAGAAAATCTCTTACCTTGCTCTTTGTGGGTTATTTTAAGTATAGCATCAATTTGAACACAGCTAAATTCAGCTTAAAAACAATAAAATGCCCTTAATTTTTGGAATTTGTCAAGTAGTATTTTCATTGCAATGCTTCACAAGGAAAGTAACTTGCAAATTTTAAATTTCTAATGTATTCCATTGGGTCAGCAGAGTTCTCAATGGTTGATAATGGCAAAAAAATGTTTTTAAGATGAAGAAGTCCTTATCACAATGACAGAATAAAATAGCATAGACTATTTGTATTGCTTCCTAGACAATCAAGGAATACTTGAAAATATGCTTGCTAAAGTTAATCAGCCTGATTAAATATACAGAAATAGAGAGTCAAAGCCACTGAGATAACAAACCGAGTGCAAGTTGCAGATTCTAGCCCATTCACTAGATTCTCTAAGGTAAAATATCTGTAGGCTTGAGTCCTATCTTGTTGGAGGGAGCCTGAAATAAAGAAAAGAACTGAGGTAAAAACTGTATCCCTTTAAAATATATATATATATATATATTTTTTTTTTTAAATGTAAAATATTAGAAAAGCAATTTGGAGTCCAACTTTTTTTTTTTTTTTTCCACAGACTCACACAAATGTTACAGCAAATTCCTTCTACCCATGGTCAGCATATAGTATCTTCATTTATACCTGTAAAAAAATCACCAAAAATCAATATATGGATTTTATTGTTTTGTACACGTCATACAAAAGAGATTTCTGCTCTCCTTTTTTCTACCCCTGTGAGAAAATAAACATTGTATCTAACCTGAAAGACAAACTGAGCAATATTGATGACTTCGTTATAGGTTTTCCCCCAAAATTTAAGTTGTGTACTAGAAAAAAAAAAAAATGCACATTGGAGAGGAGACATGACTGCTTCAGACGGTGTTTCTCAAGTAAAGTCTATTTTTTTTTATGGAAGGTCTATAAATCTAGATGAGGCAATTCAAAAAACTTTTTTATTGCATCAGGCATTACTCAAGAGATAACTGATGATTAAACTAGGAGTTGAAAAAGCCCTGCTCAGATGTATCTGGGCAGATTTCCAGGATACAACAGCCTCTACATATTAGTTAACATGCAAAGATGTGCAGATGGATTGAGAAGCAGTTTTAGGCTTCAATGACATCCCAGTCAAACAAGTGAGGGAAAAGACTACATCACTTTCCATGAGCTATGTTTGCCTCACAGTGTAGGCATTGCACTTGAATTCATGAGATGGGAAGACATCACCCTTGGCTAGGTGACTATGTGGCTCCAGAGACCAGAGGGCAAGAAGAATTGCTTTAAAAGTTTCTCTTATCTTGCAACCTTCTTTCTCCCAATTGTCATGTCTTTGTTTCAGATCTCCTCACCAATTAAGCTGAACAGGTGTAATAGAAAAAGAGTTTCAGAAGAGACCATGGGGCCAGGATGAAAAGAGATATTTCACAGATATTGAATATATTGCATGAGCACCTTGTTATTTTAGTATGCTGTATTTTGTAGCTTTATAGCAACTTTCAGGTTTTTTATGCTGTAGGCAAGAGAGAATATGGCTTTCCTTTGTGCCATTTAAAGTTAACCTGATAGAACGTAATTTCTTTTACAGTAAGGGCTAGTAAATGTAATAATTTATATGTAACTGAATTAGGGCTGGGGCTTCACCTCATGCTTAACTGTCCTATAAGCAAAGAAGGAAACAAATGTCAAATACAAACTGAGATAGGGAATTAGAGAGACATGAAGATGCCTTTGTTCTAGTCTTTTTAACTTTACATATACAGAACAGCAAGGAGATTATTTAAATATCAATAATAAAATAAAAAAATAAAATAATAAAATAAAAAAGCATGATGTTACAAAATTTCTGTCAATTAAAATAAGAAAAAAAAAGTGAAGAAAAAATGTTGCAGCAAGTAGAAGAAAAGCTTCCTCTTAGAAGTGTTCTAGTCTTTGTGCTTAATTTCTCTTTATCAGACATTGTAGAGTATTATTGACAGTGTCATTTAGACCTTTGTTCATAGAGCTGAATAAAACCTCAGGGAACAGAGGATGGTCTTTTGAAGGTTACAGAAAAGAGAATAAATCCCTACCAACTCTAAAACATATGTTAAAATATAAAAAATACCTTTTTGAAAAAAAAATGCAGTATATACTACATGATTTTTCTCTTTAGAATAAGAAAAGTATTCATCATATCAAGTTTACTTTTTTTCTATTTCAGTGTCAGAAGCTACTGCTGTTTTTTTGTTGTTGTTGTTTGTTTGTTTTTACGAAAGTGACTACACAATTATTATTATTAGAATTTAATGGCAGTTAAAAGCCTAAAAACATCAAAGGTTAGTGTCAACTATTTGACTTCCAGATGCCAAATTGTCAAATAAGCCAAATAAGCCAAAGAGGAATGAAAATCCCACACATGTATGAGACTTCACTAATAATGACAATTAAAAGCCTGTAAAATAGATGTATAATGAACTATATATGAGACTATGTAAAAAATGTATAAGTGAACTAATGTCAATTTGGACCAAAGCCAAGAAGAGAAATTGAAAGTTCATTATATGGGGAAACTGAGTGGAAAATGGTGGTTAAATTTACTAAGAAAATCACAAACTGCAACAAAAGTAGAGTGCAATTCCAAAAGCAAAATCAGCCATGAATAAAGAGTCTGGAACCTGGTATAGAAATACTATGCTTGTCCCTGAAGTTAAAACTTGCAGAAAAAAAAAAAATATATATATATATACATACATACATTTAATTAATATATATATATATATATAATTAATCTCTGCTCTACAGCATTTACCATTCAGTTCAGTTAAGATACATCTACAGCTTCATCTTTTTCAAAGCATAATTTCATCAAGTTCATTTTAGGTAGGATGCTAAATTTACCACTAGATCTACTGCTTTGAACATTCTCAGTTCTATTCACCACTCCAATCGTGATACAGTCATTTAATTTCATTTCCTGTCACCTTCAAAAATAATTATCATATTCTTTTCATGTCTTGCCTTTTTTTGAGTGTTTCATTTTACAATACGGTCTTGCAAATCTATGTAACTAAAAAGTTGCATTTCCTTATCTTAAATTTTCCATGTCTTAATCTCTTTTTCTTGGCTATCAGTACCATTTCACACTGTCATCTGCACAGCATCACCGAAAGCTGCTTCCTATAGTAGCAAAACTGTAATTTAAATTTGATCTACATGATATTTTGGAGCAGATGTTGTGCAGCTCCTTGGCCTGAATCTGAATGAATCACTGAGTCATGCAACCACTGGGATGTTTGCAGTAATTGCTTGTTGATTTTCTTTTGACCATTTGAGGCTGAAAGCACTTTTGATTTCTTTATTATACATTGGAGGAAGGTCACTGATTTGATTTGTGATACTGTTCAATTCTTCTGTTAATGCCTGTGTCAAATGTAGTGTAAATGTCTGTTTAATTACGTCTACAAGACTCGTTGTAATTGACATTTAAATTGTAATCAGTGCATTTATCTCAAATTGAAGGTTCTCAAAATGAAATAGTTATATCCAGGGAAACAGAGAATTATTTATAAAATCTGATAGTTTTAATTCTCTTTTTTTTTCAGTTTTTAAAATAAAGAGGACGAAGTACACTTCAGCAAGATAACAGTGCATTATTTTGGCTGAAAATATTTATATGCAATATCCATTAATTTTTGGAAGATGCACAGAAAGTCTATATTGACTGCTTAGAAGACACATCAAAAATACATAATCTGAGAGCTATAAATCAGCTCTTTTATTCTCTGCTGTGGGACAATACAGCTCAAATCCTGATTTGCTACACAGTCCTGCTGCAATTCCCCACATAAAAACACAAGTCAATTCTTAAGAGGTCCATGTCACACAGATGTTGAATGCCTGTGGCAATTTCCATCCTGTCAGAGGCAAATTCTACTATAAGATTTTCTTTCTAAGTCACTGATACTTAATGTAGCAACAAAAGGATAATGAACATTCTGATGTTATGGTACTGCTTCATAATATGGTCTCTGGGTTTGCCCATGTTCAGTTTCGCAACACATTACAATATATTTCTTTTAAAATAGCATGCATATTAATGTATTACTGATGAAAATTTCCCGTTTCCTTACCTGCTGGCTGCCCAGCAGCTCAACATCTTTTTCTCTGAGTATCGCAGTGCCTACCATTTCATAGAGTACTGACCACTCTGAGACATTAGTACAGCTGCCTCAGTATTGCCTGTTCATTTGGAGAAGCAATATTATTTTATTGACATTTCCTTTACAAATGTGTTCCCCAGTCTAGGGCAGCTGCGCCAGTTTGACAAATGTGATGGGCATTGATTCAGATGGGTATGGATTCTGATTTTTCTTTGTTAGTGTCTCAAGCATTTCACAGCAGGAGTACTGCTAGATGATGAGGCAAAAATCAACAAACTGTGGACTACCTCCACGATACGCACCTGTTTTCAACCTAGATTCATTGGAACCTTAAAGCTTAATCACACAGGGTGAAAAAGGACCTTAGTCTTTCTTATACCATTTATTATCTGGCTTTATCTTAGACCTTAGATGAGCTACGTGGTCATCTTCTAGTACATTAGCATACCACAACATCCACTGATGAACCTGTGAACTTCGTTTTGAATATGGCACTTCCAATGAATGTCAATGACAGTAAGTGTAGTTGGAGTCCATAATCCAAAGATCTTTTTCTAACATAAATGTCTATTGAACTCCCCCCAAAACATTCCTTCTCCTGTTTTTATAAAAGTATTTTTCTCTCTAATCTATTTCACAGGCAGTTCTTACTGTCTGGAAAGAAGGAGAGAGGAGAGGAGAGGAGAGGAGAGGAGAGGAGAGGAGAGGAGAGGAGAGGAGAGGAGAGGAGAGGAGAGGAGAGGAGAGGAGAGGAGAGGAGAGGAGAGGAGAGGAGAGGAGAGGAGAGGAGAGGAGAGGAGAGGAGAGGAGAGGAGAGGAGAGGAGAGGAGAGGAGAGGAGAGGAGAGGAGAGGAGAGGAGAGGAGAGGAGAGGAGAGGAGAGGAGAGGAGAGGAGAGGAGAGGAGAGGAGAGGAGAGGAGAGGAGAGGAGAGGAGAGGAGAGGAGAGGAGAGGAGAGGAGAGGAGAGGAGAGGAGAGGAGAGGAGAGGAGAGGAGAGGAGAGGAGAGGAGAGGAGAGGAGAGGAGAGGAGAGGAGAGGAGAGGAGAGGAGAGGAGAGGAGAGGAGAGGAGAGGAGAGGAGAGGAGGAGGGGAGGGGAGGGGAGGGGAGGGGAGGGGAGGGGAGGGGAGGGGAGGGGAGGGGAGGGGAGGGGAGGGGAGGGGAGGGGAGGGGAGGGGAGGGGAGGGGAGGGGAGGGGAGGGGAGGGGAGGGGAGGGGAGGGGAGGGGAGGGGAGGGGAGGGGAGGAGAGGAGAGGAGAGGAGAGGAGAGGAGAGGAGAGGAGAGGAGAGGAGAGGAGAGGAGAGGAGAGGAGAGGAGAGGAGAGGAGAGGAGAGGAGAGGAGAGGAGAGGAGAGGAGAGGAGAGGAGAGGAGAGGAGAGGAGAGGAGAGGAGAGGAGAGGAGAGGAGAGGAGAGGAGAGGAGAGGAGAGGAGAGGAGAGGAGAGGAGAGGAGAGGAGAGGAGAGGAGAGGAGAGGAGAGGAGAGGAGAGGAGAGGAGAGGAGAGGAGAGAAGGAAAGCGAAGGAAAGCGAAGGAAAGGAGGGAGGGAGGGAGGGAGGGAGGGAGGGAGGGAGGGAGGGAGGAAGGAGGGAAGGAAGGAGGGAAGGAAGGAAGGAAGGAAGGAAGGAAGGAAGGAAGGAAGGAAGGAAGGAAGGAAGGAAGGAAGGAAGGAAGGAAGGAAGGAAGGAAGGAAGGAAGGAAGGAAGGAAGGAAGGAAGGAAGGAAGGAAGGAAGGAAGGAAGGAAGGAAGGAAGGAAGGAAGGAAGGAAGGAAGGAAGGAAGGAAGGAAGGAAGGAAGGAAGGAAGGAAGTTCAACAACTCTTTGAGAAACAGTCGATTCCATAGACGCATGTGTGCAGTTTTGTACATGTACCTTGTTTTTTGTAGAAATTATTAACTCCAGGTCTCCTCAGCTGCTCATCTGTACTAGCTTAGCATAAACAGAAGATCTCTTGTAGTTACTGATTTAAACTAAAATGGGTAAAGGAGTTCTCATACAGTTTAGGAAGAAAATGAGCAGTGAGATGACAACAGTTGTGTTCTTGCTTGTTTAGTACACCTGTTGCCAGAGGGTGCAAGCCCTCGTGCCTAGTTATGAAGTTATTTCTGTGTCTCGGTAGTTCAAAAGAGTCCCTGATGTGAAGTCAAATATTCACTGCCAGAAAGGTCAAAATCATCTATATGAACATAAGGCAAAACAAGAGGGGCCTTTTGACAGAGTCCTTGTTCCCTAGGATAAAGATCTTGTTCTCTAAGTCCTTTCTATTATTTTTATATAACTTTGATTTTCTTCCCCAAATCAATGCACAAACTGTAAATTGGGCATGTGACTCATGCACACCACAGCATGTCTTTTCATGAATACAATTACAATCATAATCTGTTGTCATATATATAATGGAAACATATAAAAATACTACTGGAAGCATCCAAAACATATTCAAAACTATGGATAAATGTAAATCCATGTAAATGCAGCTGGCCTGAATATACTTTTCACCACTGCTACCTAGAACAAAAAGTTTATTCCATGTATGTCTGGTTATCAGCTCAGAATCTTAGCTCAGAATTTGGCAAAATAAATTTAAGCCAGACTTAACCATTCATGATTAGTGTGCCTTATTCTTGAGTTACTATGCTGCTGGGAGGAGAATGTGGCAGACGCAGAAGTGTCTTTTCCTCTTCTCTTGATGGTAATGCTGCACTTATAATTTAGCTGTAAAAGCACCATTGTTTTCCTATCAGAATTCAACTGCATCTTTCAAAGCATTTTGTTTATCTCATCAGTGATCATTGGCAAAGGTAAAACAACTCAAAGCCAACAACAGAAGTAGCTCTAATCATAAGCGTTTTTTATTCCAAGCAAAGTCTGATTCTTTTCACATTCCACCACCTAACACGTTCTGGCTATTTTGCACAACAATATTAGTGAATAAGGAGCTTTTTTTGACCAGCATGTCTGTAAGCATACGGGACAACTTCTGAGGTTTCCTGACACTTGCTCGTCAAGTACAGACCCATTTATAGGTAAGAAAGGAATATTCTGCTATCACACAACCAACAGTAACCCTTCAATACTGAGTACTGGCTTTAAAACACTGGGATAAGTAGTTGTGCTTCAGTTAGAAGAGCTCCTCAAAACACTCCTGTTAAACTAAAATCAGTAAATTATATTGTCGGTTCCATGAACACAGTTGTAAGATATTGTCTGCATTTTTCTTTTTCAGTATGCAATGTTAGTTTACCAGCAAAAACAGTGGTGTTACACTTTGTGAACAGCCCCAGTTGCAGTTTTCACATGATATTTAGTGCATGCCTACAAGCACTAAAAGAGCTGTTCAAACTAAGTTACAGTGAATTGTTCACCAAGTAGCTATTTCACTCTACGTGTGTGTGTGTGTGTGTCTGTGTCTGTGTGCATGTGTGAAAGGTTGTTTCCAGACATCTGTAGGAAGCTATTGAGTGTTATTTACAGCATTTTTAAAATCTGTATCAGAATGAATGCCTGCCAATGCCTTTGACAGAAGACAGGAAACTTCCATTCACCCAGCCAGCTGCTGTTGTTACCAGCTCATTTGCTGCTTCCTCTCTCTCCCCTTCAGGAGAGGGCTTCCTGGGAGTGGGGTATACCATTAGTGTATGATGAACAATAGACTAAAGTAGAGCAAAAAGCAATCTATGCATGAGGTTGTTTTCCTGATTGCTAAATTAAGAATAAGATGAGGGCTAATGCTAGAAATGATGTATTTTATTGTGCATTATTTCTGCCAAACACTTCTGCTACAGTTTCAGCTACTAAGGCAAGCATTGCTTCCATCATATCCCATTGGTCTGGCACAAGCATGGCAACAGGACTTGTCAAAACTTGTTTTTTGTGGTTGAAGGACACATGCTAATCTTACACTTACAAAACCTTTTCTGAAATTAAAATCAAAACAAAACAAACAACAAAAAATCCCACCTGTCATCTCCATGACTAAAGAGAGTATCTAATTTCTTCCATCATGAATTTTTAAGAAGAAAACTTAAAAAGGAATGAAAACGTAATTAAAGACAAGGTGACATTTTCACTGAGGCAAGCAAATAGAAAATAACAAAAATAACCCCCTTTATGTGATTACCTTTGTCTCATTGAATTGCAAGAAGGTACTTCACTGAGATCACTTACAGCTAAAGACTAAAAAAGTGAGATTGAGTCGTCATAATGCTCTTCTCTCTTCCCGCTCAAAGCACTCCCACATTAAATAATCAGTTCATTTAAACATTCTGACAATTTTCAATGTGTTGACTGATTACAGTGGTAAGAAACTGATTATGTAAATCTCTTTGTGACTAGTAACCTGGTCATTTCCTAAGTGAGCATTGTTATGTGAAAAGAAATGTAAATTATAGCACCACAGATATACACATTACTCATAGTTCTGGCACATTGATTATTTTTGAGAATCAGAATTTTAAAATAAATCTATAAATTGTGTTGCTAAGAAAATTAGTGATGAAGCAGAGCGTGCCAGGATGACTTCTTTAAAGCTTCTTATTTAAGACAGAATTGCTGTCACTGAACCCAAGATAATTAAAAGATATACAACTGGTTTAAACCACTCAACTAAGTACCCATATAATTGATGGAGAGGAAAAGGAGAGAGTTGTCTTTGTCTAAGACAAGTGTCCAAGACAGTTTGGATTAATTGGATCAAGAAAAGCCTGATCCTCTGCTGACTACAGAGACAAACTATGTTGCTAACTTTGAAAAGACCATATTCAAAAAGCCAATGTTAAGCCACCTTTGATAGTTAATGGATTTTAAGGAGTGGCAGGTGAAACACCCCTGTATTTCTGCCTGACAAGTAAATGACCTGTGTTACGGAGATGTGGCATAGTCTGGTATTGATTGAAGAGGCAAGAAATCTTGGAGAATCAGTTTCATGCTTACCGTTAGTTCCTAAAAGTAAGTTGAATGAGAAAGAAATTGATATGAGGATAGGTATGAAATAGATATGAGGATAGAGGATATGAAATAGATATGAGGATAGGTATAGAAATTAATATGAGGATAGCTGTAGGACCAACTGCCACCAACCCTTTAGGGAAATGGAGGCTACGACAATGTGGCACTGTCCAATCAAAAACAAAAACAAAACAAACACACAAAAAAACTGAAGCTGTCCTGCCATGACTGTACATAGGGCAGGACAAGCAGCATCTAGGAGCAAAGAAGGATAGGTCTGTGCTTTCTCAGTACAGTAATGCATGGCAGTTTTATCCTAGGAAAACCAGTTAGATGAATGCAGTCAGAGAAAAGGAACAAATTGTTATCATAATCATTTTTTCAGAGGTAGTGAAGAAAAAACATGTTATGCAGAGTGAATATTTCTAATGATTTAAAGATTTCCAAAGTCTAGAGTGCAAGCATACACTTCTGTTTTCACTTGTTAAAATGTTACTAGGGCTAATTAACAAATGCATAGATGTCAATAAAGTTGCAAAATCATGACATACTTTGCACAAGTTTACTACACAGAAGCAGAATTTTCATGCCATAAAAACTGATATAATCACTAATCATTTATGCTTCATTTTACAAAATTCTTCAACCGCTCATTTTTAAGGTAGTAGTGAATATGCCAGTGTTTTGTAACACTTGACTGAAAAGAAAAAAAATCTAGCTTGACTCAAATATTTGAGTTTCTATTTCAGCTTTGCCAATGTCAGTGATGTTAGGGTTCTCTTCTCTCCCCATTGCTAAATATCCCAATCACAATATGCACTTGAAAATCACGAACTGTTTCTCACAATTTCCTTCATGCCAAAATCTCCATTTTCCCATTCAACCCATTCAGCAGAAGTATCTACTGTATCAAAATAAATGTGTTTTGGTGTCAAAAATGCTGATGAATAGAGCTGAACAAAGGATATTTGCAATGCTGAGTACAATTTGGTTCTGCAGTAATTTACAGAGATCACTGGAAGAGCACTAGAAAAGAGTCAAGCCTGCTGCAGCATAGTGATATCCTTTTCCTTTGTAAAAACTTCACTGCTTATAGAAATAAATGGTTTGTGTTGACACAAGTCTTGACACATTAACTAGGAGGTGTTACAGTCTTGTATATGCCTCGTGTGACTTGACATAACATTTGAACGGTGCTGTTAGGATTTTTCTGTCATCCTGGGGTACACTAATTTTGTGTGATTGCACTGAAGTATTTCTGACCTTTTGAAATTCCTGGGTTTATAACATTGTCTGGCACTTTATAGTTATACACATATGCACATATATATGTCTATGTTTGCAAAGAGTTCTGATAGATGCTTGAAATGTAAACTATAGTATTTAAGAAGACTTTGAATATAAGCAACATTCCTGATTCCAGCTCTGCCAAATTCAGTTGTTTTGACATGGGAAAAGGAACTGTAAAGAAAATAATAATAATAATAATAATAATTCATGGTAATTATCCGTTCACTCCTTTTTTTTTTCTTTTTTTTTCTTTTTTTTTTTTCCCACTAAAATAGTTAATAAATACATGGCTGAACTCTTTGGTGCCCAGACAAAAACATATACAATAAGCCAAGACATTGTCAGCAAACAGGAATGAAGTTCAGTTATTAGTGAAATTAGATGGACTTACATTACATTATAAAAAATTGTACATCCAGTAACCTAGCCCAGGATGAACACTGTATCTGAATGTTCAACCACAGTGACATTCAAATATCCTAATTTTGTTAGACAAAAAATTTACCTGAGGCAGGACTATGACTTAAGCAAGGCTTAAAATATAAAACAGCTTGTGTTAGATAGCCTTAGATACAACACCTAATCTATCTTCTGAACCCACTTAGTGTTACTGCATCTTTTCTTGAATGATCAATAATTTGACAAGTAATTTTTAAACAAGCTCTGCTCAAATATTGGAGAAAACGGTGGCCATCCTAGTGAAATCTGTACTGTACTTATGTGTCACGGTAAATTCATTTGAGATGAATTCTTTGCCTAAATCCTTCCATGTGACTACTTATCATCCTTAGTGTAAAAATATTTAAGGAAAAATCACAAGCTAGAATTAAATAGTCCCTAAACTGTATTAAGGAGCAAATTGTAGCAGATTTGTTTCACAAATACTGAGAAGCACGGAGAAGTCATTTCAGAAAAAGTGTTCATTCACTTTTATGAACTTAGGTTCTTATCAACACTTCATGGATTTCAGGAATGAATTTTTATGGTCAGATGCATGAGTACAATTCCAAATGGAACACTGATAACAGCTGTAAAAGCCATAAATACATTCAAAGCATGTAAGCTGACCTGACACCTAGGGAGAGCACACCAGGACAGAAGGGTTTGGATAATAGCATCAGATAACAGTATGGTATTTATATGGTGATCTTTCCATTCTCTTCCTACTATGCAGAGAGAGATTGTTCTCCTGTGGCTTCACTGATAGACTAACAGTGGCTCTGCAATCAAGTGCTTTTATTTAAACACTCCCCTCTCCTAAGCTTTGCTGAATATGTTTAAATTTCACCCTGCTGTACAACACTTGTCTATCAACTGCTAACACCCCTCTGGAAGACCTTTGGCATACCAGAGTCTTCAATAAGTCCTACATGAATCCATATAAAGATTTAATTTAAGTTCAAAGGAGGAGATGAGCCCAAAAAAAAAAAAAAAAAGTGTCTGCCCAGTAAAACTCCAAAAATTTAGGTCTTCAGGCAAAGCACATGCTTGAACATGTTTTTGTTTGAGCAATTATAATCAATGTTACTTATGCTCCTAACATGTTGCATAATTATTTTCCTAATGCAGTGCTCTGCTTCCCACATAAAGCCTACTGGTGATCAACAAAATAAAGTGACTGAAAATGACAAAAAATGAGAAAATTACTGTTACTTGTTCCACTAGTAATGTTTTATTGGCTATTTTGATGTGGTTTCCATTTAAGTGGATTGACAACTCCAACGGTTTCCTTAATGGACTGAATTATACAAGTTTGTTTTAAGTGTCAGGTCACCACACTCATGTTGGAAGCTGCAACAACACTATATAGGGAAAAATGTCTTAAGGTCTTTCAAGACCTGATGAGTTGACCATGTAGCAAATACATCGAGTTGTGGTAGTCTGCAAAGCTGTGTATCCTACCAAGTAAAACTGCCCAAGCTGCCTTGAATCAGTCTGAGGTGGTCCTGAAGATTATTTGTGCATGGGGGCAAGCAGAATGCACATACTCTGATGTAATTTCAGCTTCTCTCATGCTTGTCCATCAGCTGATGGGTTGATGTGGATAAAGACATCAGTAGAACAGTCAGGCTGAAAATAATAAATACATAAATACAATAAAATGCAATAAATACAATATTAATAAACAATAGAAATAAATTAATAAATTAATAATTAGTAATAAGGTAAAAGAGGAAAAATAAATACAATGAAATTGAGAAGTACAAGGAATATTAAAACAAAAATTATCTGTATATATACATATATATCAAATATAAATGGAAATATGACAAAATACTACCCCAAAAATCTATTGTCAGTTTTTAAAACACATTCAATATAATGGCTAGGAGTGTGTTTTACATCATCTCTGTACTATCCCATCTTTAAGCAGTACAGATGCAACTGACATAGACAACATGATAAATTATGAAGCTGTGAGAAAAGCTGTGACTGTTGTTAGTTGTGGATTGTATATATTTGAAGAGAGTATCACTTGATTTATCTTGTGATTGCTTTCCCTAACTTCCTCATTGAACAATGAGGACATTATCAATGTCTCTTTTCTATATATAGCTGTAATCATTTAAGAAATTAACATCCCCAGCAACTTATTACTTCTTTTAGTTAGACATTTCTGCCACCATAACTGAAATGTAGTAAAGTTAGTGCAAAATGAGTCACATCTGTTTAAACTGAAACAAATAGAGCTACTGATTTTTTTTTTTTTGTCTTTTTGTCTGGGCATACCCCTATGCAGCTAAATACCAGAGATTTGTTAAAAATGTTCTTGTTTGTACAGCTTCAGCTACTTATTTTCAAAATCAACCATTAATAGGAACTATTCTGAAACCAAAAACTCAGCAGCTGCAAAACCAAAGGAGGAAAAATAAAACACAGTATTCTTTCTTGACAAGTAGCAGCTCAGTGTAGAAAGGTATTTAAAGTTCTTCAAGACAGTTAAAAAAAAAAAAAAAAAGCGTACAAGAAGGGATATGATTCCCAGTATTATTCCTGTCGTTTTTTCTTTATTTTACATTAACTTTTCATCAAAAGAAACGCTTCAACATCACTCAGAACTCCCATAGCTCAGTGCTGCATTTTGCAATAAAGTTCCTTTTCCATTCTTTCTTTGTCCCCCTCTGTTACAAATATTTCCAGAAGTCCAACCACAACACACACACACATATACCCCTACACAATGTAAACAGGGATTAAGGTTCTTTCTGGGAGAACAGACTGAAACACATCATCCTCAGTCAGTGCTGAGCAACACTAAAAGGAAAAAGGAAAATTACTGTGCCCTATGTAGTCCTTCAATTGTAATCATCATCATCATCTTCATCATAATATAGTATTAATATTGCACATTTTTAACAATGCTGACTTGTCATTGTGTAATAAAGTGGCTATTAGAAATAGATGGACTCTTACAGTTATCACACAGATTTTGAAAACTGGCAAATATGATTTTCAGTAAGCAATTGTCCTTTTTCTGCTCTCACTCTTGTTCTGGGTTCTGCCTACCTACTTTCTAGGCAAGCCATTACTAGTTACTGTGCAGAGAGACAGTATTACCACCTTGTTTGAAAAGAAAGCAGCCCATGACTCAGTTTATGTGGAAATGTATCCTTCTAGTGATGTGTTGTAAGACCATGCCCTGAGACTGCTGACCGGATCAGTTCTCGTAGTAGATGGTGACTGAAGAGTACTTGGTTTATGGATTCTGATTCAGAGATTTACATGCAAGTGTCTTAGCCCTGACAAGCCTGTCTAAGCCCTGGCGTAGCTTAGAACATACTAATAGCCCAATTTAGGTATTTCTGGAGCTCTGAACAAAAAGAGCCAAGGTCTCCATACAATCACATTGTGTATCTTCAAAATCAGGCAGCATATGGAGAAGAGCAGGATATTTCTTAAATCCCATATTAGATAAATAATATTTATTTGCACACAGATATTTTTATTTATTTATTTATTTTAAATTCCAAACAGCCAGGATGCTTATCCCTTGACATGGCTTCTGATAAAGTAAAGTAAAAAAATGGAAAAAGAGAAAAAAAAATACTTGCTGCTTCTTGTGCTAAACCTAAAATGGAAGACTTTCCAGGATTCTTTTTTTCTTCAAGTGCATATACATGGAAAAGAACACAGCATCTGAGGAAACAATTAATGTAAAAGGCTAACAAATCACAGTAGAACTTAAAAATTAAAGTATAAAAGTACATTTTTATGATATTTTCAGTAAAATATTATGATGTTAGAAGCATCAGTTCTTATACAAAATGCATTTCCTGATTTACTGTTCTTGAAGTTTTGTTACCTGACATGTCAAATAAGCTTTGAAACACAGAAAGATAATGCTAAATATACACTTTCAAAAATCAATGTATTAAAATATCCTAAACAATTGTCAAAGAGCTGCAGAGACTACTAATGAGAGCTACATTCTGTGGATGATTCTGTAGAAACATCTTAAACACAGGAGGCAGAGCTGTACTATAATGCTACAGGATCAGATCCACAGCTGCCCTAAACTGGCACAGTGCCACCAATTCTAGCAAAGCTTAGCTTATTTATTTATACTTCCTAAGACTCCTGACAATTACTGCCTATACATTGATTTCCAGAGATAGGATTTTATTTCCTTGCCATTCCTGTGATGTTCTATGCTGAGATGCATACATGGGATGCCTAGAGTGTGATCTCTTATGAAGAGCATCTTTTCTCTAGCTTTATTAATCTTTCTCAGGAATGTACCTGGAGAGAAATTTTTTTTTTTTTTTGGTCAGAGATACATAAGTCTTTTAAATTTATCCTTTAGAGAAAACCCTTTTTGTATTGTACAAAGTCATACTGTGAGCAACAAAATAAAATAATGCCACACAGCTCACAGATTATCTGTTTAACAATGACAATTCTGTTCTTCTTTCTAATTTAACAGATTTCAGTCTGCTAAGATTCTGCAATTTAATCATTCTTAACAATTGACTAAAATGATTCCCACTGAGACTTGAAAAGCAAGAGCAACCAGAACACAGACCTAAATCAATGTGTTCCCTGCAAGTGGGCTGAAAATTAGAAAATGTCGGATTATTTTATTATGTAAAACAAAATTAAAAGTGGTAGGAAGTTTTGTAATTACATATGCATGTTTAAGTTGCTAACTTCCAAATGTTTTCTGGAAAATATTTACAAAATAAAGGGCTAATGAGTCGGTTCTATTGGCAGCAATGAGAGTCTAAGCATTGCATTGAGTTAGTTTATTCTTCATGGAAACTTTAAAATGCAAGTAATGAAAATATCCCCTTGGATTTATTTTAGCAAAGTAAATTGATCTTCTTTTTTCTTTTTAGTGGTTTGGGTTTGCTACGTGATTCATTTATATGCTCATTAAGTTTATCAGTAAAATTAAATAATTGTATCAAGCTATAAAATCTATTTTGAACTATGCTTTTACTTCTTTCTAACTAAAATATTCAACCAATGCCGATCATTTATTTGAGCAATTTACCAAAGGAACTCTTTTAATAGCTCTAAACACTTTCCTGATTTCTATCCCTTTATTTCCATTGAAACTGCTCAGTGAAAGGACACCTGCTGGATGGCTGTGATCACTTCTTGTTGACAGATGAAACAGAGAAGTTTTAAAACAGTGAAGGAGCTATTGTCAATCATGCAGCAGCTCAAGAAAAGTAGAACCAAATGCTTTGTAAGGCAGGAGGGAAATTTGTCAGTTCTCTTGCTTTCTTTAGTAGACCCATTTTGGACTTGCTTCCTGGAGCACCATTTACTCCTAGAGGGCCACTGCAGAATCTCTTCAGCTCTTGTATCCCATATCAAAGAAGAAGCTGAGTGGCTATTTTTTTTGGCAAAAGAAAAGCTACAGCATAATATAAAACAGAAAAATGTTTGGGCAAAGGACGACTCTACCTCCTGTTGTTACTGTTCCTGACTTGAGAGGGGAGATCCTGCCACCCAGCACAAGAAATTCAATGAACTGGGCAAGTACCAACTTCAAAGGTTCAGAGGCATGAGCCTGGTTGCCCTGAACACTCATAAATCTCCTCCAAAGAAAGGACTGGATGTTTTAGAATAGAGGATTTATGGGTTTTGTTTGTTTTTGGAGGCCAGTGTTGTCTCTGAAAGTAAGAGAACAATGACAAAGAGATGGAAATTTGAAAACTGAGGCAGAGAAGAATGCTACCTTGAAAAACACCACTGGAGACGTGCTACAGATCTGGAGCAATTTCTGTATAAAGAAGACTTTTACTTGAAATGTCATCAGTGAAATTTCACTTTAAATTTTTATATGTTTTCTGATTTATAGTATTTTTCAATATTATTGTGTCATGATCTCAAAATCACAGGATGACAAACTTCATTGCTTTCAGAGTGTCAGATTCTTTCATTATTAAAAAGGGAGAAAAAGCTTTGAGAATCTGAGATGTTTAGATGAGTACTAAATTATATATTGTTTTCATTTTAATACAGAAATAAAATATAATGTTTAAACTAACCTATTAATTCATAATATAATATACTCTTAATGACTCATGTAATTACATATGTATAAAATACTGGGAATAAGGCAAGAAAAGCAACAAAATAAAATATTCTTTTTATGTGATATGAAATAAATGCTCAGTTCTATATGTCTATCTTATTTTTATTTGAGATCATGAGAATATAGAATAGCAGAAGAGAAAAAAGAGAGAATTCAATGAGGAATGGAGCAATTTACATTCTTAATAGCTCTAACTTGAACTCCTGTAACTATACAAAGTACTAAAATCACAATATTGCTGTAACTGTTTCTCTAGAACATTGTGCAAGACAATATATGCCTTGAGACACTGAAACCTATTTAACCATAAAGTACAATAAATCTGAGTTTCTCTTGCTGTTTTCAGTTGGAAATCTGTGAATTTTATTCACAAAAGAATGATTTGATAGTGTCCCATAGCAGATTTTATCATTCATGACAGAAACAGAAGCTTTTTTTTTGGCCTTAATATGGTTTGCATGAGAATTTAAACAGAGGTGATTTGCCGATGGGATGTATAGACAAGAGTATAAGCATTCTGTTCTGCTCTCTAACATGTCCAGTTTAGGTATGCACTTCAAAGAAGATGTGGGCCTACTAGAGAAAGACCAAGTAAATGTAATCAGAAACATCAGAGACTTGTAAAATATGACTGATAAAGAAAAAATGAATGCAGATTGGTTAGTCTAATTAAAGAGGAAGTGAAGAGGGAGATAACCTTCATATATATAAAAGGCTGTTGCAAAGACGGCAAGAATAATTTATTCTCCATATTCATGACAAATAGAACCATAAAATTATGTAGGATCTGCAAAGTTAGACTTAGGGCAGTTTTTCAAATAGTAAGGCTAGTGAGTCCATAGAGTACATGGCTGAAGGTCATTATGGGCTTTCAATCAGCCAAGGCCCTTTGAGGACAACAGATGTCCAGAATAAGATAGTTATAGAGAATGGTTTCCTTTGTTCTCTTTCCTGTCCTAAGTTGAAATGGGGATATGATATGCACATTGAAAGTAGTGAGGATGATTTTGCTCTGCAATAAACATGAGCAAACATAAAAATCTATAAAATTCTTTAAAGTGTTTGACTAACTAGAACAGGATACAGAAAAGAAAAAAAAAAAACAACAGGGATTTTAATTCCCACTTGTTAAACACATAAAGGGAAAGATCTCACATAATATATTACTCAGAACAATAGAACACAGAACAATAGAAACCTGCAGAAGGGCTGTGGAGTAAAAGGGCTCTTCATTATTATCACCATAATGAATGACTTGGAGCTGAGCTCATATGGTCGCTAAGATATCCTTGTTCATTTAAGTAAATATATTAAACTGTTGCATTTTGTTCTACTTTATTTTCTGAATAAACACCTTTGCAACATACAAATATAAGAAATAGGCTGGAAACCAATAAAAATTATTCTAACATACTTAACACTGTTTAAATACGAAATAGCTTTTTGTTGAATTTTTTTATTTTTGTAATTAAATTGATATTGATTACATATACGTGATTTAATCTCATTATCTTTGCAGAACTGTATGGTTGCATTTACAGATCACAGGGATTATGAATGCAAATTTGAGAGAGAGGGAAAGCAGTGGGTAGGTAACTGGTAATAGTTCATTTCTGCTGACATGAGGGTTAGTAAAACATCAGTTGTGGGTAAATTGTACTTGGCATTATTGATGAAACAGGAGATAAGACAGAAAATTACAATATTTCTTTTTTTTTGTTTAATAGATTCATGGACTTTTCAGGCAGAAGGGAGACCATTATGATTACATGCTCTGACCTCTTCTGTTATATAAGCATACAACTTCCTTGAATTAACTTCTGTGGCTGAACTGGAATACAAGTTGTTCTCATATTTTAAGATGACAATTATTTCTAATCTGAACACGCTTATCTAGAACTTCCAGATATTTTAATTCATTATGCAATTACTTGCTAGATTCAAGAATCCTCTCAACAAGTTTTTATTCCTTATGTTTTATGGTTTCTCACTGAGAGCCAACTAAATTCCACCACACTTCTCCCTCACTCCCCCTCCCCAAAGGAAGAGAGGGGTAGAAAATATGACGAAAAAAAAAAAAAAAGGCTCATGGGTATCATAAGGATAATGTAATTAAAGATAAAAGAAAGAGGAAAAAAAAAAAAAGGCAAAGACCATGTGGAAGCAAAGAGAGAAAAAGCAATTATTCTCCACTTCCCATCAGAAAGCAATGTTTGGACACATCCTGGGAATCAGGGCCTCAGTATGCGGTTGTTCAGGAGGTTAGACTTTTTCATGAGAGCCTCATCTTCTCCTTTGCCTTCCCTACCTTTTATTGCTGAGTGTGTGACACCACATGCTGTGGAATATCCCTTTGGTCAGTTTAGGCCAGCTGCCCTGGTGATGTCCCCTCGCCACCTCTTGCCTACCCTCAGCCTACTGGCTCTGGGGGAGGTTGGAGCAAGGCTTGGTGCCGTGCCAGCACTGCTCAGCAATAGACAAAACTTTGGTGTGATATCAACCCTGTTCTATCTACATGTGCAGAGCACAATGTTATATGGGCTGCTGTGAGGGAAGTTAACTCCATCCCAGCCAGATGCAGTCCAATATGATTTCCTATAATTTCCAACCAAATCACTCTTAACAATGGGGAGAGTCAATGTGGAGCTCATGAATTCTGTTTGTTGCTGTGGAATCTGCATACATGTGTAGATTTCACAACAATTTTGAGCTTTTCTGCTTTTCTCCACTACCTTTATACTTCTATGATGAGGAGAAATGCCAAGGGAAATGATGCAGCAAAACAAACAAGCAAATTTGGAAGGTGTTATTTTAAAGTGGAAACATACTTAAAATTAGTTACTGGAGCAAAAACTAAGAGTAGTTTATCTATGCAAACTATCAAATTAACGATAGATCAACTAGTTTAAAATGTTGGTTGATCTTATACATCAGTCTCTTTCAGGAAGTAACCCTCTATAATGCAGGTTTCTCATTGTGGAGATGTCCCATCCCCACATATGCCATCAGAAAGACGGTTTGCTTGACAATAACACGACTGACTGATAAAATTGTTTCAGTGTATACATGACATCAAGGAAAAGCCACCAAATATCTGCCTATGAGCAGGCAAACATCTGCCTAAAAACACGACCTGACAATTATCCAGATTTATCCTGATCAGCTGGAACAATACACAGAACCACCACAAAGAAATGAGCAGGGAGGCCCTAGGAAGGATGAGCAGCAGCTGCAGCACATGAGAGCATTGATTTGGCTAGCGCAGGGATCTCCTGTGGGAGATCTCCAAAGGGTCCCACAGGAAACCCACAGCTCCACTGGATTCCAGAGTAGCCCAGGGAAAAACGGTGGGCATTGATACAGAAGTGAGGAATCCCATCCCTGGGAGAGACAAATGTGTATGTGAGATTTTGTGTAGAACCACGTGCATCCGCCTCCAGGGCATGGCTACACAGCATGAGTAAACCCTTGCATTGCTCTACAATCCTGCTGTACTTCCATTATCTTTGTTTACTTTTTCTAGAGGGAATTAAGGGCTGTGTCCATCAAAATTTTAAAGGTATGTCCAGGGATTATATTCCTCTCCCTGCTGCACTACCAGTCACTGTAGAAATAGCAGCAGGCTTGTGCAAGAAGAGGTAGAAAGCTCTGCTGTATTAAAATAGAATGGAGTAAGCAGAAGGACACCACACAAAAACAAAAGACATGGACAACAAGACAGCACACTTTGGAAGAGATGGCCTATGTGCAAGAGACAGTCTAGGTACACCGGCCAATTTCCAGTGAACTCCGAGAAAGGCAAGGAAACAAAAAAAAATTACTGATTTTTTATTTCGCCAAGAACTGCCATTCTGTATGGTACCTAAAGTAAAACAATTCTGCCCCAAAACTCTGCAAGCCTGTTGGCAACATATTTCGGTTACTGCAAATGCATGTAAATTACCCATGGGTTCCTGGGAAAGGTATACCACTAGCAGTGAGTGATGAACCTGGAGCCAAGGGCAGCTCAGCTCTGATGTGCCATGTCTGAAAAGGGACACAAATTCTTGTACCAAGCATTTTAAAAAGAACAAAGAATTGGCAGGACATCCTTCCACAGAGCAAGGATAGCTTGTGAGCAGAAAGGTATGCTGTGATGGGCAACCAGCTGGGAGGAGATATGAGTGGTAGGTATAGAGACAGTTCTTAACCTTTCCTTTGTGAAATTTATAGCTTGAGCTCCCTGAGTTCCTCACAGTCCTTTACTAATTCTCCTGGCTTTCCTTTAATCCTCTCCAATTTATCAATATCTTTTCTGAATTGTGTATTTCAGAACTGAAAGCCTCAGCCACACCAGGAGAAATGCAGAAAGAGCATAATTCATAATTCATTTCTCCCTAAGATTCTCATGTCTATATCTCACATTTGCTTTTTTTAAATTTTATTTATTTATTTATTTGCTGTGGAATTGTATTGAGTGTTCACGTTTAGTGTGACTTCTTGCACCTTTTTAAGAGCAGCTGCTTTTCAAAGCAGAATTTGTCACCATGGAAGTGTGGCTTCTGTTCACACTTAGCTAGACTGAAAAGTGACTTGGCTACATGGAATTGCAAATTGTGTATTTATACTATACTTACCAAACAACCCACATTTCCCTTCTGAATACTATTCTTTGACATTTTTTTAGGCATGTGGGCATACATAAACTATAAATTCAATCAATAACAGTTTTGTTTTCCTCCGAGTCATTGATAACAATATTAAATAGCAAAAGGTCAAGAACTTATCCTTAAAGACCTCAAAGACATCAGTAAGAAAGCAGTGTTTAATCAATATGAACTGTTCTATTGATTTTCTATCATCTGGCTTCTTAATCAAAATATCTTGTAGCAAACCAAACAATTTGCAGAAATGGAAGTGGTAAATTGTATTATTGCTGTTATCAATGAAACTCATAAAGCCAGGTTGCCTAGTATTTTTCTCAATCAACTTTTCATTAATTTGATAATTACATATTTATACTAAAAATGCCAAACCACCTAGCTGCTGAGCATTCAGGAGTTCACGTACAAAACTCAGCATGGCAACAATGCTCAATCATCATTAGCACTTTCAAGCAAACAGCAGAAGACATAGACATTAGTCATCTGACAGTCATTCAGAAGTATTACACTTTCCCCTGTCAGTCTTAAGTCATGTAGTGACTAACACAAATAATTGTTAAACTGAACTTCAAGAAAAGGAAGATAATAAAGCTACTAGAGTTAATGCAACCAATTTTTAGGTATTTGCTAGCTAAAAAAAAATAAAAATAAATAAATAAATAAATGAAATAAAAGGAGACATTTCTGGTCATTTCTTTCATCAATGATACTTATTGCACCCTAGGAAAATGCCATCACCCCCCGGATTATATACTGTTTAAATTTTGGACCATGACAAAATAAATACTAAAGCAAAATGAATTATTGCTTGACATAGTCTACCTACCCACACCAGAATTTCCTCAGAGTGTATTGCATTTTCTACTGTAGGAAAATACTATTTTGTGCTATAGCAACCTTTATAGCAACCAGATTATTTGTTCCCAGGTGTCCTCATCTATGTTCTCATTGAAGTAACTGCAAAAGTGTGAGGATACTCTTGAACTTCTGAATATTTTTATATTTGTATTATATATATTCACACATATTCGGGTGATAAAGGCCATATAAGGATTTGAGAGAGATACAGCCAAGGAAATAGACATTAAAATGCAAAAATACACTGTGAAAAAAAAAAAAAAAAGACCTGTCTCACTGTAATGTGACATCACAGAGCCTATCAACTTTTAAATGACTGCACAATATGAGCACAGTGTGATTCTAATCTTTGTATTTGCAAAAAAAAATTTGAAAATCAATTTCTGTACAAATTAGCAGTGTTGAAATTAGTGATTACAGTATAGAAAATAGAAAATATCAAGCAATAATGATGTTATGGACCTAAAAAAGATTACTATCTACAAATAAATTTTCTTCTTAGAAATATGCTCATCTGTAACTGAAATTATCATTTAACTTTAGCAAAATTAAAGCAAACCTAGTTTGATCTTCTAGACTGTTATATTCATTTTGTACACATAATTTCTCCATGTGGTGATAGATAAAAGAAATATGACTATCATTTCCTCATAACTGAAAATGCATTTTAATATTTTTGTGTGCTACTGTGGTAACGCTCATCCTAACTCAGTTTCTAAATGTGAACATATTCTACTATCCACCCACAAGCCTAACCTAAAGCTGTGAATGGCCATTAAGAAAGCTTCAAGATTCATTTCTGTGCTTCTGGAAAAAGAGAGAGAGAGAGAAACATGTAAGCTTCAGTCACAGCAGTTAATGAATTAACTGAAGTAACATGATGTTGGCTGTTCATAGATCAATCCTTTCATTTCTTTTAAGTAGAAATATATTCCTTATAGTGAGGCCTTACATTTCACATAGCCACCCATCTCACAACTGACCTAGGGAGCAAAATTCCTCGAGGCTCTTCTGTAGTGTTCACTGTGATGAAACTGGGAAAATATGTACTGTAACAGGAATAAGATCACAAATGACCTAAAATAAATTGGCAATTCATTCTGTTTCAAAGCTAAGTATTGCAAGCTGTTTAAATTATGATACACATATCCAGAGGACTACTTGTTACTCACATTTCAATTCTTAAACTTTGTTTTTGTTTCAATGGGAAAATTCTAAAATTGTGTTTAGGATGAGCACTAACATTCAGCAGCTGCAAGTTGTTAACATATGATCCCTTCCTGCTGAAAAAGCAGTAATCCTACAGAAACACTTACAAAATGCATAGAGCAAATCATTTAAACAAAACATTCAAATATATTTCTCCAAACATTAGGGGAAAAATACATTTAGGAAATGGTAAAATTACTTCTATATACATTTTATTGCTAAGTATATTCCCTAAAGCACTTCTGCAAATTGCTTACAAGCCATTCTTTGAAAATATCCATTCCTACTGGCATTGGTTAATTCTGATCAAATATCTCTTCAGCTACGCAGTGGGAGGATATGGAGAAGATGCCACCAGAATCTTCTTAGAAGCAAATAGTGGAAGGATGAAAGGCAAGGGACACAACTTGCAATGTGGAAAATTCTGATTAAACATAGAAATTTTTTCACAGTGAAGGTAGTTCAGCACTGAGTAGTATTGAGTCAGCCGTACAGTACACTGGGTAGTACTGTAAAATACTGCAAATACCCAGTCACATTAGCTAGGCACAGTGAAATAACTGGAAATGACAAAGACGAAGGATGAAGCAATCTTATTGTGGAATGAGAAAAATGGTAAGGGAAGAGAAGATACTTTGAATGATGGAGTTGCAGAAAGGATAAGAATCAGAGAAAAAAAAAAAACAAAGAAATGGAAACAAGACAAAGGTTAAAAGGAAACTTTAGACAGTTCCAACTCTTCATTTGCAAGTTGTTTTCAGTAAAGTTGTCTATAAGGTCCAAAAATCTTGCCTTAATATTTTCAGATGGGTTCTTGAAAATGTCTTATAATAATTAAAAGCAAAGTCCCTGCTGTGCAGAATGAGCTCTCTAACATTATTTCAAAAGATCCTTGCATTTGGGCAAATGTTGAGTCCTACATAGTTTGCATCAGTTACTGTGCAGACTTAGGTATGTTATAAAATTACACTGCACTTCGCTTGTTATGTGCTAAGCGATTTAGTGACAACGCTACTCAAAGACCAGCAATAGTCCTTATGCTGTAATATAGCTATAAATAAAGCTAAATCAACATTTATATAGTTGAACTTTTTCATTTCTATCCCTTTTTTCGCTCAGACACCATTCTAAGTATTTAAAATATCTAAAGACAAAATGTTTCTGGATTTTATTTATTTATTTATTTATTTATTTTATAAATTCTAGATTCCATGCTTCTGACAAGGCATTTCTATCATCACAAAATAAATGCACCTGTGGAAGACACCAAAAAAAATTTTTGTAGTGTGGGTTGTTTGAAATCCCAAGTACTGAAAGCAAATTTACTATTAGAAGATTATGTTTGTTTACCTGAATCTCGTTTTGTTTGATTTTTTAAAAAATATCTATTTTTTTCTATAAAAAGTTGATGAGAATTGAACTTGCAGCTGATTCAAGGTCCATTTCTGCTATTAAACAGGTCCTACTGTAGCTGTTGAGAGGTTCATCAATATAGCAGAGTTCAAATATTACCAATCTGTTCTTATCATTGTAACCAATTGCAATCTATCAGATGATGAAGGAGAGCTCTTTTCCCTCCTTTCCTTCCCTGATTTTACTAGTATAAGAAACCAGACTTTCACCAAAAATACATTCTTCCTCTCATCTGGGTCTTACTCTAAACCTTAAATCAATAGCTGTTTAGCCTCTGCATTGACAGGGATCGGGCCCATAACTTCTCTTTTCTGTTGTTGTATGAAAACTCTCTGTTTTTTTTAGTGAATCAATCATCCTTTCTTAAAAGACTCTGTCCCCTAGATGGAAAAGATATTTTCATTTCAGCTATTCCAGAAGTTCTTTGTTGAAGCATTTTCTCTCCTATTAAAATGTCTCTCTCTGTAGGACTTATTTTTCTCTTGCTCAGATGCATACGTCCTTTTCTATCATGAAAGGCTACAAAGTTAAGCAGGCCTACTTAAACTCCCAGGAAGAAACATTTTATGACAAAACATATTTCATAAATCTAGGGTTTATGCTATGGCTGTAAAAACTAGTTCAGATCTTTAGTATTAGATCAATACAATCAGTGCTAACTTCATGTGAGCCAGCACTCATTTATTTTCTGTTCTTTCTTTTTCAAGGTAATACTGTGTGAATGTGAGAATGGGTAGTAGTAAGTCTGCTAAAATCCATCTCCCTGAGTCAAGACGTAGTCGCACCATGTTCTGAAGGCCTTTCTTGGGTGCTCTTCTGATCTCTACCTGCCTGAAACAGGACAAGAAATTTGTCACATGGCATGCTCTGATCTAAGTTTATGCAGTCTACCTATTATCATGGTGTCAATAAGGAAACCTATTACCCATTGTTAATGAGGTTTCACTTATAAGAATTTTTCTTTAACTCCAAAAATCATGTATGTCCAAAAGAGAGGGAAGGAGGAAATAAAAAGCACTATGCAGATACTGTGAGATCAGAGATAACTGTAAGAAAAATTTCTGCCTTGTGTTTTAGTTGTCTTCACTAGAAAATGCATAAAAGTAGGCCTTATGTCATCAGGAGACAAAATCCAGTGAGCATGGATATAAAAATTACAACTAAAAGACAACGTACTATCTAGTACTAGAATACCATGAAAAGAAGAAGCACTGTCAAAAAGCTTCATAGTTGCTTGTAATTCCTTTGTAACCTCTTGTGCCACTGTTTAAAGGGACAAGTTTTCTTATGATCTTTGCTTAGTATCTCACTAACACAAGCACTGCTAGCTAAATTAGGTTCCAAGATCAGTAGCTTCACAGATCCATTCCTGATTTCAAATAAACAAAAAGTCACAGCTGTCATCAATTAAGATAACAAAAAAAAATTATCGAGAGTTTATTCTGCTATAATATCAAAGGGTATTACAAAAAAAAAAAAAATCCAATTCCAAATACACCAAATAGATATTTTTTTCAAAGAGTACATTTCTTCTTTTTATTCTGACAGCTTTTCTTTGGATTTAAAATAATACAGAAATAAAGCTTTCTTGCAGGGCATAAATTCTCCCATCTCTGTTTGAAATTATCAAATCAAAAACTCTCAGGAAAACACATACCTAGAGATTTGTGTGTTTGCAGCTTTGGTAAACAGATCAAATGAGTCACTCTTTGTATGTTTCTTAAATCTCCTTTCCTACAGGAGAAGTCACAGCATTAACAGAACTCATTTTACCATGAACTAAAAAAAAAAAAAAAAAACACTTCTCTAAACAACACTGCAACCAACAGACTCTATATACCAAAACACTCAGCTAAGTTGAATTGGACCAGTTTATATTTGTTTTTTATTATTGACTTATTGTATTTTTTGTTCCTCTATATTCACCTCAATGCTTTTAAATAATAATTGATTGAGGCTTTGAGAACCTGAAGCTAATGAAACAAATTTAACACTCACCTGATAAAAATCCAGATAAAAATGCAATTGTTATTTACTCCTCGTTGGATCTTGTTGAAGAAAAGGTCCTGCTTTTCCAGAAAAGCAGTCTACTGTTACAGCAATCATAATCCCATAGAAACTTCTGGTCCAAGGACATTATTCAATATGCTTTAGGTCATGCTGCAACTTCCTCTATTATTCATGCTTACTGCCTTGCTTTCTTAGGCTTGATTTGTGGCTATACTCCAAGCACAGCAAAAGTGTCCAGGAAATGAGTGTGAGAGGAGACAGTGTATGA
The DNA here is from genome assembly GCF_964034855.1 of Anser brachyrhynchus. NCBI lineage: Eukaryota > Metazoa > Chordata > Aves > Anseriformes > Anatidae > Anser > Anser brachyrhynchus. Next base: position 108,690,592 of record NC_137694.1, read on the forward strand.
AAGTATTAGGAGAATCTCTAGTTGATATAAGGCATACTCAAGGAGTAGAAATGCACTTTCAGCAGAAGAGTTCAATGAAAGTGGCGCCAGAATGTGAACAAACATAGCGAGAACAGTCTCCAAGTAACAGAGAAGCCAGACCATGAGGAGTCTTATTTCAGCAATGGGAAGAGGAAAGAAAAAACTGAAAATTCAGAAATTAAAGCAATGTCTTACTTTCAATTGAAAGAATGACTGTTTGTTTTGTATTAGACCTCCTGAGCTCTTTATTTGCAAATTTCACACATCTAAGTTCTATCGAACCCTGTTCTCAACTTATTTTACTGCAAACATTTGTCTAGATTAGAGCAGATCAGCAGGTCTTTGAGACAATGAACACACTATGTATTTGAGCAGCAATTGGCAAAACAAGGTACTAGCCCAACATGTTAGTGATTATACCCTTCCCTTTCTTGACCCTAGCACGTCTGCATCTCAAAGCACATGTGGATAAAACACATAGTCTCTGTTCCAAAAGTCAAGATTTCTGTATTCCATTACTAACAGGAGTGACTGCAAGCTCCCCAAATGTGTTTCCCATCCAGATAGTAGCAGTGGATAACGTTTTATTATTTACTTCCTTGTTCATCCTACATGCAGAATTCTCCTGATTCTTTTATTTTGCTTTTCTTCCATTGCAGTACAGCAGATATGTAGTGATCAGGCCAAGACAAACAGTGAAGAATTTTAGAGATTAATTATCTCAGAAGGACATTATAAATTCCAAAACAAAGCCTCTCCTGCTACTCGCTTGTCTCCCTGAACAAACAAACAAACAAACAAATAAGTCTTTTAATCACCTAAGCAGAGTGAAGCAAAGAGGAAAAGCTTTACTGAAAGCATCTAGATAACATCTATTATTCTATGTGAATAAGACTTGTGAAATAGGTGCCAGATATTTATATCTGAAGTACTCATCTTAATAGAAAGCAGGTCATAGCTAATGTAACAGTGAATGACTCAGAATAATCATTTTAAGAGAGTGTGAAAGTCTAAGAAATTAATATATATCAATTCTGAACAGTCATAAAATTCCACTTGTAACAAAATGTGTTCCAATATGCATCTTGTTCCTAATATTTTATTCAAAATTTAGCATACTCAATATCTACCACAATTTAGTTTTTAAAGCATAAAACAGAACTGCATGTAGAACAGTTTGTAGGGGAAAGAGGGTGTTTGTTTTTCCTGTATGTCAATAGATGAGCATGCATCTTATTCTTGTGAATAGACAAGAGGAGTGCTCTTTTCATTTCTACTTTCAAAAGCTTTTCTAAATCTATGTTGTTTTATGAAAGACTACAAAATGAATATGAACAGAAGTATCTTCAGAAATATCATTTTTGAAGAGTGGGATTTGCTGGTTTAAAAACTGAGGGTACCACCCCACTGAGCAGAGAGAAAAATGAAATAAACCTCTTACAAAAATAAGTCAGTCAAATCTCTCTGGTCTTTTCTTCTAAATCTTAACTTGTATAAGGTAACATTTGTAATAATGATAAAGTAATAGTTTTATTTTGATATTGAGCATTGCTGAAATTATCAAGATTCTGAACTAACATATATTTTTAATCTCCAAATAACACACCAACAATGTAATGTATTGTACATTTTTAATTTAGATATCCTGTTTCCATATGTTCAGGAAAATCCTATTAGCTTAAACACATATCAGTGAAAGAACTGACTGCAATGACTATTGAAGACAAACAAGTCAAGGCTTGCCCTACGTTCACAAAAACTCAAAAGTGCATGAATACTCTGTTGAAATTACATCTGCTGTACCTTATTAATGAGCACTTGTAGACTCTGGATTTTACAGTTTTCACATAAAAATATCAAATTCACAAACCTTTAGTGGCATTTACAAACTACACTCAGAAAATGTGCCATACCCTCTTTCAGCCATGACTGGGATATAATTCACAAATATCTTGTTGACAAGGTTATGATTCATTTCATACATCACTGTTCATTAAAATAACATGAACCTGTGCTCTGGTTTTGTCTCACTTCAAAGCTCAACTACCAACAAATTCATGATCAATTAGTTTAAATGGATGAATAACAGTTGGAAAACTATACAGGTTTCCCACCTTTTCGTGTCTTGTGCTTAGGTGAAATTAGAACCTCATAAATCAATTGTGACTAGCAAATTAGTTGTAGTTCTTTATTTCTTTTATTTAGTGTGAAAAAATATGTTATTTTCTTTTAACTTGGATGTGAAAAAAAATCTCTCAAATAATTAATTTCTTTCTGTGGGCTGGTAAATGTTGAAGAAACTCAAAGTTAAATCTCTTAATGAGATTTCAAGATGGTACAAATTACCCTTTGGGACTTACAGAAGCAAAGAACTAAGATTCTTTACTGTATAAAGCCTATACTCATAAGGCTGATCTCCCATGTTCACACTGTTGGCCTTTCCATTCATGGGTGGCTATTTCTTTTAGTCAAAAACATAAATGATTTTAAGATCAAGAAAAACTTTTAATTTCTTATTCCTTAAAGATGTTTTCTTCTAAAATATTAAGCAGAAAAATAATCTTATATGACACTCATCTTCACACTTGTGTCTTCTGGCTTACTTGAATGTTTCATGGAGACCAAGTGTAATGGGTTTTAGTATGCAAAGATCGAGATAACATTAATTTGCCTGATACTTCAGAACAAGCTTATTTCTGCAATTGTGAATGAATGCACATAAAAACAAAAACTGTACTCAGGGGGGACCTTGGCATCTGAGACATATGTTGGATGACAGATACATACAAACACTGATCATTTAAGTGAATCTTAAGTCACAAAGGGCAACTGATGATCCAGAAAGTAAACAACCTGGCTAACAAAACAACCTAAGCCAAACACATTCTTTCTTCTAAATTCAATAGTTTATTTTCTCAAAGGAATATTTGGCCAGGATTAAATGTGTATCTTAAAAAAGTACACCATTATCATCTGTGAGCTTGCTTACACTGTGAGGCTTTTGGTAGTTCCTACTGAAAAAATTGTAGTTTCTGGAATAAACTTCAGTGATGCTCCAGCTACGGAGTAAGAAGGTCAAACAAGAGGGCTCCATCTTTATTCAAGGCAAAAATAGCAAGTGAGTTTTCTTCTCCTTTAAGCCCTGCCCTTCACAACCCACATTTTTTTGTTCTTCTAAAATAAATCAGTCTTCAATAAATCTTATTTTTTTCAAGATAGGTACATTCAGATATGGAAACTAGGCTTAGTTGTTGGGTTGCTAACACAAAATAATGCATATATAGAAAAAAAATAAAAAAGAACAATAGCAAAACAACATGGGTTGAATGTCAAATGTGCCAAAGTAGTTTTGACAGGGCTTCACAGATGATGGTCTCCCTTTAGTAGTAAATATTCCGTAATTCCTATTTGTTTCTATCTTTGTTGAATCAGACCAGGCTCCTGAAGGGATTTCAGTGTTCTCTGTAAACTACCATTACCTATGTACAGAAATCATTACAATCCCAGATTCCTCAAAGACCTTGTCCATTAATTTTTCAAAAAATGTCTTGAAAAAAACAGTGGAGATGAGCCATGCCTTAAAAAAAAAGGCTTTTTTTTTTTTTTTTTTTTTTTTAAGGCAAAAATACTGCCTCAGAAACTTTCATTGGAATTGTGTTTGGAGTTAGTTCAAAATTAAATTGCTTCATATTATACCAAAGCATAGCTTGGGCAATTTGACTATCTGCTGTTCAAGAGTAATTTTTCACAGCATCATAGAATGCTTTGGATTGGAAAGGACCTTAAAGATCTTCTAATTCCACTCCCCACTCCCGACATGAGCAGGGACACCTTCCACTAGCTCAGGTTGCCCCATCCAATCTGGTCTTGAACGTTTCCAGGGATGACGCATCCACAACGTCTCTGGGCAACCTGTTCCAGTACCTCACCACCCTCTGAGTAAAGGATATCTTCCAAATATCTAATCTAAATGTACCCTCTTTTACTTTAAAACCATTATTCCTTGTCCTGTCACTACATTCTCTGGCAAAGGGTCCCTCCTCAGCTTTCTTTTCAGTCCTTTAAGTACTGGAATTCTGCTATAAGGTCCACCCAGAGCCTTCTCTTCTCATGGTCCTCCTCTGGACTTGTTCTAATACATTTCTAATACATCCATGTCCTTCTTGGGCTGGGGGCCACAGAGCTGGATGCAGTACTCCAGGTTTCATGAGAGCAGAGTAGAGGGATTCTCTACTTGGAGAATCACCTCCCTCCTACTCTGAGGAACACCTCCTTCAACCTGCTGGTCATGCTTATTTTAATGCAACCCAGGATATAGTTGGCTTTCCGGGCTGTAAGTACACAGATTTCCTATGATGAATACAATATTCAAAGACATCCTGCTATATCATGTAATTTAGCGAAGAAGAGAACTGTCACCTTATAAAACAAGTAATTTGGCTATATAACTTGGACCCTCAACTGTTATCCCATGACTGTTTTCCATGAATCATGGTATACAGGATGCTAACTGAAGCTGAACCATTATCGAACTGAAAGATGCTTATGTATTCCTCTAACCAGAAAGGACTGTAGAAAAAAAAAAAAAAAAAAGTTTCATTTTCCTCATACAGATATCATGGAAGCAACATTTCTTTCATGGAAAAATTATGTAATTTAGGGGCTACTGGAGTCTGAGTAAAGATTGCAGAGCTTGAATCAGGCTGAAGAAATTATAGTGTTAAGAAAACAGATTTTTTTTTTTAATTTTTAAACAAGACACTTCAGAAGAGTCACAACAAGATTAAAGAAATAACAGGATTCAAAATGTAAAGTTTAATGGTGGGAATGCTAGTTACTTACTTACTAGACTTTTAAGCAATTGTATGATACAATTACTTGTGTAGACATTTTAAAAGACATGATTTTAAAGTAATAATTTAGAGTAATATCACTTTATTTACCATCAACTGCGCTTGCAGACACACAAGGACAATTTTGGGATGAGTGCACATGCTCCCAAAACTGGGATTTTCAGAAAATGTGACTCAAAGCTTTTTGAAGGAAAATATGAAATGGCATACCGAGACATACTTGTTTCCACTGTCTTAGCTGTGTGCTACCATAGGATTCTAACAGTTGCATATAATGAAGAGATAAGCAAAAGCAAAACTTAAAATTTAGATATCCAGAAATAGTTGCCTAACTTAAACTAATGTCCAGATGTTTCTTTTTTGATTACTGTAATGGGCTTATGTGGCAAGGTTTTAGTAGTAGGGGGCCACAGGAGTGGCTTCTGTGAGAAGGATCTAGAAGCTGCCCCATGTTTGGTAAGGGCCCCACTGCTGACCAGAGCTGAGCCAATAAGTGATGTTTTTTTGCACCTCTGTGGGAGCATATTTAAGTCAGGGGAAAAAAAAAATGCTGCACCACACAGCAGCTGGGAGAGTGAGAGGAGTGAGGAACAGCCTTGCAGGCGCCAAGGTAAGTGAAGAAGGACGGGGAGAGGTGCTCCAGACACTGGAGCAGAAGTCCCCTGCAGCCTGTGGTGAGGACCATGGTGAAGCAGGCTGTCCCCCTGCAGCCCATGGAGTACCACGGTGGAGCAGGATTCCATGCTGCAGCCCGTGGAGGAGACCACGGTGGAGCAGGTGGACCTGCACTGATGGAGACTGCGGCCTGTGGAAGACCCCTGCCAGAGCAGACTCCAGGCCGGACCTGTAGCCTGTGGAGAGGAGACCATGCAGGAGCAGGTGACCTGGCAGGAGCTGCTGCCCGTGGGGGACCCAGGTTGGAGCAGTTCGCTCCTGAGGGATGGACCCCGTGGTACAGACCCATATCTGGAGCAGTTCTTGAAGAGCTGCTGCCTGTGGGTAGCCCACGCTGGATCAGTTCAGCAAGGACTGCATCCCGTGGGAGGGAACCCACAGCACAGGGGATGAGAGTGATCGAGAAGGAGCGGCAGAGAAGAAGCGCTAGACTGACCATAACCCCTGTTCCCCCATTCCCCTGCGCCTCTCATGGGGAGGAGGTGGAAGAGGGTGTATGGGTGGGAGGGTGCTTTTGGTTTCTTTCCTTTGTTTCTCACTTCTCTAGCTTGTTAGTAATAGGCAATAAATCTTACTGTCTCCCTATGCTGAGTCTGTTTTGCCCGTCACGATATTTACTGTGTGATCTCCTCGTCGTTATCTCAACCCTTGAGCCCTTTTCATTGCATTTTCTCCCTATTTCTCTTTGAGGAGGGGGAGTGAGAGAGCGGTTGTGGTGGAGCTCAGCCACCCACCCAAGTAAAACCTCCACAATTACCTCTGAAAGTAGTCAGCTGTTCTTCAGCCAAATGTCTTTGTGATCACAGCCAATCATTAGTACAAATTACAAATAGCCATTATTTTCATAGCCCTTGACCTGCATATCAACAAAAGCTAAAAGAACTTTAAAAAATGCATGGCTTTTAGGTTGCATCTAAATCAGAAACAGAATGAGTAATAGCCATAGAATGTCTTCCTAATAAAAATAAGAATAATAAAATAAAAATAAAAATCCAAAACCCTGAAGCAACACTGTAATGGGAAATGTTTGTACAATAGCATAAGTTTCTGTGGGGAGGAACTAAAGCTTTTTAAATGTTTTAGTGTGATTCCTCAAGGGAAATATGTCATACCTCCATGTTCCCCAGGGCACAGCACAAACCATGAGGAAAAAAAAATAATTGAAAAGGCTGATTTATCAGTGCCAAAAAGCAGATGATGGGCATTTCTGTACCTCGCCCAAAGAGACTTTTAATCTTGTTTAGGGTATCTTACAACTTAAATAGGAATTTAAAGCTTAAATATAAACTGAAAAGATTTGATTCACTCTTGCTCTGGTGCCTTAAAGGAAAAAAAAACAAGGAAAAAAAAAAAGAAAGAAAAAGAAAAAAATAAGCTGAATTCTTCCATGCCCACAGACGCTGCTGTGTCCCCATTAGAATACTCTGCCAGGTATGACTACATCATTTCGGGTGCTGCCCTGTCACATAGATTATGCTAAGAAAATACGTCTTTGGCAATGGTCAAGACCTAACATGGGTAAGATATTCAGATCACTTGACTGACAGCACCTCTCACAGCATCTGCATGTTACAGAAAGTGGTGGTCTCCTGCAGGGAGTCTCACAGCTGCTGATGCATTTTGTACTCCTCAGTGTTGTCTCTCACCCACCCAAATACAGTTCTCACTGCTTCCTCTTCTAGTTCTTCACTTCCTGCTGAGCCCCACAGTTCTGCCATGAAAGGTGATGGATAATTTCCTATCTCACATCCCCTATGAGGAGATTCACTTGTGTCATTTGAGGAGAGATGGCAACTGACACAACTATGTCATGAAGAGAAAGCATGGTGAAAGGTGTGCTTTACTGAATCAACATCCAAAGAGCAAGACAACCAGACTTCTGGAGACATCCAACACTATAGGGCACTAGGCTGGGAATTCTAATCCCATGCATTATAATAGAAGTAAATACAATTTCTGTCCTTACAGAAAGTCAGGTTTTGGCTCAACACTGCACAAGAACCATTATGAATCATTAAGGCACAGTGACTGCAATCCAGCAAATATGATTGTGTGTCCCTATGAAGACTGTGGTAGGGAAATAATGTCATTCCCAACATCATTATTTGTTACATCTGTGTGTTTTGTTTAGTTCCTGTGAATGTGAGTCACCAACAGGTGTTTGTAGTTTTATGAAGACAAGTATAACTGTTTCCTGAGATATACTGCTTGGGAAATATTTTAAATGCAGTTAGTTATCTGCCCTGGAGAGACTGAGCAGCAATGCACACAACTGAAGTGGAGAGACTCAGCCAGCCCCAGAGAATGAGAGAAAATCTCTCACTCCCCATTTATGCTTATATTGGTGTTAAATGAACCAGAATTCTGAAGACTAAAAAGCAAATCTGAGCTTTGAAATGTCTTTCTTTTTTCTACTTTTGTATTTTCATATAACTCTGACAATGAGTACTCTATAAGTCTGTCCTAAATGCCAGTATTTCTTTTCATGTTCTCCTTGCAAATAAACCTGACATACAATATATTTTAATTATTTGTTTTTCTCATAAAAAGGTGGAATAGCCCAAAAAACAAACAAACAAACAAACAAAAAAAAAAGCTGTGCTGCTATATTCACCAGGTATCTCAAGTATAAAGCAGAGTCTACAGGCAGAGAAGTGGCAGAGTCTCAGATTTCGCTCCCTCAGGAGGATATCTACGAGATGCTCAACGTGGGCGTGGGGGCAGCAACAATTGTAGATTCTCTACCAACATCTGGTGACAGAGATAAGCTTCAGGATATTACTGACAATACATTTTGTTGCCTTATGTATTTCAGTTTACAAAATGCTTAATCAAATATTTACTCTGAGAGAATGAACTGAACTTACCCTTTGCTTTAAAAGCCATATAACAATTAGTCTGGTCCCTAAGTGATTTGAGAAAGACTAGCAATGCAGTTTCTACAAAAGGAATGATGATGACTCCTATAATGGCTAAAACAAGGATTCACGAATCAGAGTTGGAGTACATGCTTTCAACCAAGCTGCAAGAACTGGCTTAAATACAGATAATACACCACCGGAGAATGAATGAATGAATGAATAAATAAATAATCTCTTTTGCCAGTTACAAGCTCCTTGGCAAGTATCACAAAAGGTGGGAAGACAGTTTGTTACTTGGAATTTTCATGCAAATTACAGAAACCTATTTAGATTTTTTGAGCAAAATGGGATTCCTTACTCTTCAGAAGAGGATGATGAGAAGAGACAAACAATATTCAAATACTATAAAAGTGATTAAAAGAAAAAAAAGAAAAATTTTCAAGCTGACAGGATCAAATGCATTCATTACAAGTGCAAGGTAGACTCATTGCTGCTGGGCACACGTGCAGTTTATCGTGCCATGATAAATATTATATAATCCTAAAATTTCATGGGCATTTTCTCTTAATAAGCAGTATCGTTTTACTACTTGTTTACATTGTAAGCTGTAGAGTTTCTTTTTTTTTCCAACAGTGTAAATTTTACAGAACAAAGTTGATCAAATAATATTATTATACTGGATTATTATATGAAGATGAAAAGTAGATGATATCACTTAATGATAAGCACTGTAAAAATTTGTAAATGATACACCATATTCAACAACTGCCCTAAGTCCAAAGATCTTACTACGTAATAATGAACTTAAAGGAAGTTTGTAATGAAAATGTAAGTAAATAGAAAGCAATTTTTTTAAATTAAATTCTACTGTGGCACTCCCACAGAACTATAATTAGTCTACATCACATTGCTTAAAAAAATGTACTAAACTTTTCCATACTGCTCATGAGTTTTTATGTACTTGAAAACAGAAAACACTGGTCAACAAACATCACTGAGCATTTATCTCAGGAATTTCAGGATTGAGACCTTAATGTCAGTTTTAAACCATATATGCCTTCTGCCAATGTTCATTTATGTATTACCACTGTTATCAATGGAACAATAATACAACATCAAAGCTCTTCAGTCAGAAGCATCCTTCTAACAACCAACAACATAGAACGCTGAAGCTTCCAAACTAAGAAAATGTCCTTGCCAAGCATTATATTTACAAAAATATGTATTTTGAAACTATTCCTCTAGTTGACCCCTTGAAGAACTTAATTTTTTTGAAAACCTATAACATCCTGTTTCAAAACAGTTACAAAATTGCATTTAAAGGATATAAACTGGAATAAACTATGCTTATCATACCGCCTCAAACATACGTACGGGCAGAAATTGTTCAATATCATTGCTGGGGTGTTACAGCCATTGAACTAGTTTCATCTTTTTCTCCATTTTTTAACAGTTTATATCAGCAATTCTATATTTCTTTAATGGTTACCTAATCTTGAAGGGAAAAACAAACAAACAAACAAACAAAAAAAACATGTCATCTCATATCCTGTTTTTTGGTCATTGTGTATCAGGAGAGATACAGAAATAACATATAAACCAGTAGAACTACTTGGGTGATTGTACTTAGGCTAAATTAATTTTAATTAACTGCATCACCTCTATCATCCCTAAGAATACAAGTGAATGTTAGAAAAATTAGATCAAACATGCCTGTGAGTGTGGGCAAAGGGAATAACTTCCTCATTATCAGACTGCAGGAACTCAGTCCCAGCTGTGACTCCACAAATGTGTACAGCAGGAGGGTAATGAAGCAGATCTAGCAACTAACTCTGTCAAGCATAGCAGGAGAAGTAGAAGGATACATAGCAGGATGTGGGTACTAAATATATTTTAGATATTGATAGAATACTTTAGAATCATAGAATCATAGAATCACAGAATCATAGAATATCCCGAGTTGGAAGGGACCCGTAAGGATCATCAAGTCCAACTCCTGGCACCGCACAGGTCTGCCCAAAAGTTTAGACCATGTGACAAAGTGCACAGTCCAATCGCTTCTTAAATTCAGACAGGCTTGGTGCAGTGACTACTTCACTGGGGAGCCTGTTCCAGTGTGCGACCACCCCCTCAGTGAAGAACCTCTTCCTGCTGTCCAGCCTAAACTTCCCCTGCCTCAGCTTAACACCATTCCTGTGGGTCCTGTCACTGGTGATAACAGAGAATAGGTCACCTGCCTCTCCACTCCCCCTCACGAGGAAGTTGTAGGCTGCAATGAGGTACCCCCTCAGCCTCCTCTTCTCCAGGCTGAACAGGCCAAGTGACCTCAGCCGCTCCTCACATGTCTTCCCCTCTAAGCCCTTCACCATCTTCGTTGCCCTCCTCTGGACACTCTCCAACAGTTTAATGTCCTTTTTGTACTGTGGTGCCCGGAACTGCACACAGTACTCGAGGTGAGGCCGCACCAGCGCAGAGTAGAGTGGGACAATCACTTCCCTCGACTGACTAGCGATGCCGTGCTTGATGCATCCCAGGTTACGGTTGGCCTTACTGGCTGCCAGGGCACACTGCTGGCTCATATTCAACTTGCTGTCAACCACGACCCCCAGGTCCCTCTGTGTGGGACTGCTTTCCAGCGTCTCGTTGCCCAGTCTGTACGTATAGCCAGGGTTGCCCTGTCCCAGGTGCAGGACCCGGCACTTGCCTTTGTTAAACTTCATGTGGTTGGTGATCGCCCAGCTCTCCAATCTGTCCAGATCTCTCTGCGTATATGTCATCTGCATGATACTTTGTATCACTTCTTTCAATTCTTATTTATGCATAACTTTATTTCTTACAACCAGTATTTCAAATTATTTGTGTATTTAAAAAAAAAAAAAAGTAAATTCTATATGAACAAATTTATCACAGCTGCAATTTTTCTAGTACATTGTAGAAAAGCACAAAAGCCTTATTTAAAGACTAGAAGTGATAACCAAGTCTTTACATATTCGTCCAGTTGTTTTTTATCTTCACTGTTAATAATGTATAGTTTTTTTCCAGTCTTAATTTATACAGGTTTGAATTTCACTGACTTTGTACTTCTTGGGTCTAGTTAATTCAAGTGTCCAGTTGTATTAGAAATCTTCTCAATTACTAGTGACTGTACTAAATTACCTTTTAAACCATCTTTTGGATAAACTAAGAGAATGGTCAACATTAAGAATGAATGTAGATTAACCAGATGGTTTAAGGGAAATGTAACTCTATCTTCATGTCTCTCATTTGCTGTACTTTGTATAATGTCAATTTTCCTAATTACATGAAGTGGTCCAGAATTGTACAGTCCTCCCATTCAGACATTGCCTGATATCATGCAGCTCAGAATAATTTAATATATCTATCAACTTTAAAAAAAAAATTATCTCATTCAGTGTCATTTAATCTATCACGGTATCTGGCAATCATCTTTGCCTTGACTGATGACCAGTGCGCTACTACAGGAAGTCAAAGTAAAATCAGCAATACAATTATTGGAATGCATAGAGACTTTTTTTTTTTTTTAACAGTAGATTGTAATTCTGAGTTATGCTCTACCCTGCTTATGACAGTTTGATATCCATACTCTTGTATGACTGCTTCTTATAGAACAACTTTTCCTTATTTTGTGTTTTCTCTGACTGATTTAAGAGTTCTTTAGAAGAGTACTATGTTAGTAGATAATATTAAACAATAAACATTCTTGAACTGAGATAGGGAGATGCGTCAACCTTAAAAAAAAAAAAAAAAGAAAAAAAAAAAGCAACGGATTGTCTATTTTTCACTCTCCACAGTCTCTTTATTTGGTTTTATTGCACCTACAAGTTTTCTGAGAAACAAGCAAGATTTATCACCCACAAAGAAGCATCCAGGAAACCACATTCCAGAGGAAACCAGTTGCACTGGTAATTAATCATGTGGCTGAAACACATCTGAATCATAGATAAACAGATTATATTTACAGTGCTGGGAGTCAATACAGGTGGAATGGTTAAAAAATGTGTAGGTACTTTGGTCTTCAGATGAGCAGTTCTTAGAGTATATCACTTAGATGCTGAGTATATGTATCTATATTTCAGCTTAATGGAAAAAGTAAAATCCATACCTTAAACTAGAAACATGTATTTGTGTTTTATTTAAATGTGATTTTTCATGAAGTTTTTCTTAAGCATTTTATTATTTTAAAGATTGTTTTTACTCTATAATCCCTCTTTAGTGATATTTTATTACAGGAGAGGACAGAGAAAGACACGTATTATTCATTGCTATATGATTAATAGCAGCATTAACTAGGGGGAAAAAAAGCTAGTGATTACCAGTTCCTAACCAGAAGATAGCTGGTCTATACTGGGCTCTTTTGAGAAGCTTTGTCAAGAGATACTGCAACATGAATTATTCATTTTATCAGCTCTATTAATTCTATCACAATAGTAATACATCCCTAGGGACTGAGACTCAATTCTCCTTCTGTCTACTAGCATCACAAGGAAATCTAATGTAGAGACTGAAAATGGCCCTACCATTCATCACAGTTTGTTTGGCACATTCAGAAGTTCACATTACTTATACATGAAGATTAAATATGCACTTATTTATCACAGGCAAGGATAAAATGATTAATATGAGTTCTGAAAACTAAAAAGAGTTTACAAGGGAAAAAAACAATCCAGAATTCTAAAATCACAATCAACTCTTCAGTTATACAACAAAATGATAGAATAACAGGTAATTTTACTGCATAACTGAAGAGATGGTTGTGCTTTTGCATAACAGAGATACTTCTGGATGAAAGTGTGATAGTGAATTAAGACAGTATATCAGATGAGACGCCTCCAAGAAATATAACCACATAGGTGCTTCTACATCTTACATTAGTAATGAAATACATCCCTTTTATCTACATGTAATTAAGAAAAGGGAAAAAATAAATAAAGGTATATTCATATTCAAGAGCACCTGCAGTTTGCAAGGGAGGAAGACACCTACTTTAGTGATCTGAAGAAAGTTAATGATATCATAACAACAATGAATCATCATTTATACAAAGTCCTAAAGGACTTACTAAAAATCCTTACTAAAATGGCTCTGGAGATCAGACAGTGTGGAATGAAAGAACATGGCATTGATGAGGCTAGAGGTGAGAAAGTTAAGTTTAAGTTAAGTTAAGGTTAATCAGTTAAGGAGTGGATATTTTCAGGATTTGAACAAGAATATATTATGACTCAGCTACTTTTCTGCTGAGCCATCCCTTATGGAAAAATAGGCCAAGTTAATTTTTGGACACTTGAAGCAGCCACAGGCAACCTGGTGTAAAGAAGCAGTAAAACAATTAAGTATGAAGTTACCAAGACTGCAGCAGAGGGCAGAGCAATATGGGCAGAGGGATGACATGGTGTCAACTGCATCACACATTCTGCACTGTGGATTTCATGCTTAGGTCACCAGTAACCACCTTGATCCCTTCACATGGAGCACAGTGGGTGATTACTGCTGCTTGCCCCACAACAGAGACGGTCCCTTTTTGTGTCTGCTTGGGCAGGTATACCAGCTAAACAAAACAAATCACTGATAATTTAGGTCTATTTGTGTTTTATATCAGTACTATTTCTCTACCCATTTAAAACATGTCTCCTTTCATGAGACAAATCTAGCAATGCAGACTCTAGGTAAAAGTTGGTATAGTAACAGTATGGCTTAAAAATTATGAAATATTATTTTTGTGTAAGTATAAAAACATTGAACATGTTGAAAAATTCAGTGTTACAAACCAATAGAACATTGGGAATTCTCTCTTCTACAATTGTACACATACAAATACTGAAAACAATGAAGGACAATTATTAATAGAACATTTTCTGATTAATCACTCAATTACCCATCAAACACATTTTTTCACAGAACTTTATGCCAACCCTCGCATTTAGTACATGACCATGAGCTTAAGAATATAAATTTAACACATTGATTTGATCACAAATATGTCCTGGAAAAGAGCCCTGTACTAGGTCCCCAGGTGCTGGCAGTGGGGTGCTGTGTGGCCGCTGCGTGAGGCGATGCCAGGGTTGCCCTGTGCCAGCCCCAGCTGCCCCCAACGGCCCCACCGCAGGGCACGGCCGGGCCCCGCAGCCAAGATGGCGGTGCCTTGGGGGCAGCCTAGTGCTGCATGGCAGAGTAGATGTCCACTACCACCTGCAGAGGACCCCACGCTGGAGCAGGTTTATCCTGAAGGACTGCAGCCCATGGGAAGTACTCTTTGCTGGAGTAGGGGAAAAGTGTGAGGAAGGAGGAGTGATAGGGAGGAGCTGTCATAGACAGACCACAGCCCCCATTCCCCATCATCCTACACTGCTTGGGTGGGAAAAGGTTGAAGAATCAGAAATGAAGAAGTGAAGTAGAGCCTGGGAAAAGCAGGGAGGTAAGTTGTTGTTTTAGTGTTTGCCTTCTTGATTCCCATGGGTGGTGGGAGGATGAAGGGAGGGACTTGGTTAGTTTCAACGCCAACCAGGGTTAACCCACCCAAGCATGCTGCTCTTTCCTTTGAAGACAGAAAGTCAAATAGTTTTCTTTTTAAGAATGTGAAATACACCTGTGTTATGAAGAGCAGCTCACGATTAGGTTGAAAATATGACGAAGTACAGCATTATCTGCATCAAAGTGCAAAGATAAAAACCTTTGTTCCTCCGAGTTTCTCCTCATTGTTACATTGATATGTTACCTCAAATATCTTGTCTCCTTTTGCAGTCTTGGTTGAGACAAATGATTCTGCCTTACAGAATTGGATTGCCTTCTTTCTAATGTACCTGTAGTTGAGTAAGTACATACATATTAACATTTTAAAAAAGGCCTTAGATCTTATATAAATTTTGTCACTCAGTATCCCCATTGAAAGTACTCCTGATGCTATTAATAAAGATGTTTTTTCATTATGTAGGTAAAAGCAGGGAAGGAAATAAATTTCGCTGCTCTTCTGCACTGGTCACCCTAGCTATTGTCTGGACTGACCCTGGATACACCTCACATAACATGTCAGCAAGGCACTGGAGCACATTCAGGTGCACACTGAAACAACCTTGTATATAGGAATTGTGATGATTTTCATCATGTCCCTAGCATCACTATTAGTTGTCCCTCACAGCATACTCTGCAGCCCTCTCCCCACCACCACACCCCCTCCCTGCTTGACCATGACATGCGCAGAAAGCAATCTTTAAAGGAATGCACACACATCTTTCTGGAGAGCTGAACAGGTAATGGGAGGTACAGAGACAAGAAGGAAGAACACAGCCAGAAAACCTCTGACAAGACACAAGCATTGACTGGGACTACACTTTGTGCAGCAAATTTATCATGAAGGACAGGTGAATGTCCTTCCCTTTGCTTATCCCAAAACACTGTCATGTGGGACTGAGGGAAATGGACTGTTCAGCCATTTCAGCACTGGGGCCTCACATGCACCAAAAGGGAAATTTAGATGCTGAAACCTTATCAACTAAATTCAGGATTTCAGGAAAGTTATGAAAAATTGGTAATGCTAAGAATCCAAATTTGAAATTCAAACACATAGATTCTTCCCAAATTCTACCTAAGTCACAGGAGAGAATGATGGTAGTCAAGCAAAATGTAGAACTGGTGACAGGTTTTCCTCATTTGTATTAAGGAAGGATTTGCAATGTTTAATTTTCCTTATAAACTGTTGATTTACCTAAGTTTAAATATCTTGTTCTCTTAGGTAGTATTCTTCCAAGTGGAAATCACTTAGAACAGATCTCTCTGAAGTCTCTCTGAGAATCTGAGTCACAGCTATCTTCTGTAAATTTGGCACAATTGATCCTAGAGATAATGGCCAGAGTAAGCTGATGTTATGGATTTTTTCTCCCAGCTTAGCTGCACTCCTGGGCTCCTGCAGCGATAACAGGAAAGAGGGGAGGGAAAAGTGTAATGAAGAATGCAGTGGGTTATCATCATGATACTACTTCTGCAGGAAAAAAAAAAAAAATCTCTCCTGCCTCTTAGGTCTTCAGGTATTTCTATCCCCAGTTAAATGAGCTATATAATTCAAAAATATGGCAGTACATACAGTTAATTCTTAAAACTGCTGAGAATTATAAGTGTAAAGAGCACAGAACCGTAGTCATAAAATCCAAGTAAACTGAAGTGTTTCCTAGATCTAGTAACTTATCTAAATATAATTCATTCAGTATAGTTCATCAACTTTAACTATATCTACTTATTCACATTGTGAAGGTCAAATACAAGAATGGATTTGAACTCCAGGCACTCTTATATTTCTCTCTACCAATCCCATATATCAATGCCTCATATAGTGAACAGAAATAAACACTTCACTAACTTGATAGTCTGTGAAAGAGACAGGTTGGAAAAGATGCAGATAATTAGTGACACACCATATAGGAGAGACAAGGAAAAAGGTCAAGAGATAACACAATAAGAAAGACTCACACATCCATTTAACACAAGAGTTCTCTCTAGGTCATGGTTGCATTGTTTTATTAGAATTATGAAGTGGAGAAATATTATGACTTGCAAAAGCAAAGCATAGGGGTTTTCACTGTCTTTCTTTTCACTGTCTGAGATTTCTTTTCAAAGGCTTAAATCCAGAAGGAAATGGGTTTTTTTGTTTGTTTGTTTGCTTGTTTGTTTTTTATGTTCTTCAAACATCAGGCATCTCAGCATAGCATCAACATATGGTGGAACAGAGGTCAGGTATTTTAGGTGAGCCCTGGGGGATGATCTTCATCTTTTTTTTTTTGTAATGTCGATTTTGGTAGAACAGTTGACAGAACAGTATTTTTAATGGTACTACTGGATTCTGAAATTATGCTCAGCAGGCTGGGTGATCCTGCAGAGATTTCAAACACAATATTGCAAATTGTGCAATAAAGCATGTTACTTTAATCCCTGCATTAGGAACAGACAGTCTTTTCAGATAAACTAAGAACCATTTCAGACTTTCTCCCAGCTAAATGTACAAGGTCATCCTAAGTCTGTTTTCTAGATTTACAAAAATTTGGCTTGGAAGCCATCAGCAAATATACAGACACAATTCAAGCTCTCGCATAATGTGTTTGCGGTCCAAAAATAAGTGAGGAAAAGGCTCATTCAGTAAGTTCTGACCTTGATCTTGGTGTTTTTGTATATACTTAAGTCAGGCATATGGATAAACATCTGGACTACAATATCATTATTAATAAAGTTAGAAAGTATTGAAATAAAGGGTTCAGTACCACCTTTAGTAGGGATGGTTATTGATTATGTTATTTTGTGCACTGTTTATTAAAACTCTTAGAAATACGTTTTTTGAAATGTCAAAATATGAAACTTACTGAGATTTTTCAGTTCCCTGATTAAAATTTTGTTGCTTCCTTATAACCATATTACTTGGCATAGGAGACCCATAAGCCCTTGAAAATAAGCATGTAAAGCTCTTGGAAATAATCACGTAAATAAGCATAAGAATCAGCATGTTATTTTTTTACTAGTGACGTAATAAAAATACTTATCCTTGTAAGCCATTCATAAATTGGATTTGAAATGTTTGTAAAAGCAAATAATAGGAGGTTTGACTGTCAGTTATTAGATATTTCATCATCAAGTTCAGTTGTTCACAAAGTTAGGCTGTCCTCTTCATGATTTTGCCAAGTTAATAGATGATGTTTTAACTCTGGTGGTGATGTAATATAAAGTAGATAAAAGTGCAACTTTAAATTAGCAAAATAATTTCTTTGAACAATATTGTGGAAATCTCTTTTTGGTATAGTTTACAAATGTGCATGCTGGATGTTTCAGGGCCAGAAATAACACATTGCAGGGTGTTTTTGCTTTGTTTTATTTTTTAAAGAAGAGCTGTTCCCCTCTGCACGAGGATTCTAACATCTGGAATTTATTTTTGTTCTTGCCAAGGCAAGGAAGTTGTAAAGATAGTGCTACTGCTGCCATTTGCTTTATAAGCATGTATGTTTAAACCACTTAACAAACGTGCTGCGTAACAAAAATTGTTATGCTTGTGTCTAATTTTTGCAGAGCAGTTATACACTATTCTTCATCATAGAATCACTGAGACTAATCTCAGTAAAAGATGGGAAGTTCTGCACAATAAATTAAAAGAAGAAGAAGATGGAAGGTTGTTTTTTTTTTTTTTCATGCAAATGTTTTTTTTCCCCACATATTTTATAATAATATAGAGTAATAATGGAATGGTATCATTACAGAAGATCTTTACAGAATGCTCCTGAGGAGTACAGGAGGTGCTGTGTCACAAAGTCCACCAGAGCTTATGCTATTTATATACTCTTGTTATTTCTGCAGCCTTTTAAAAAGTGACTAATGAGCTCTGATATAGTGGGTTTTTATAATTTCCACAGCACAAAGCAGCACGCTGCACACTTTGGTGTCTCTCTTCATAGGCCTTTTAATGCAGGGCCAGCTCAATGGCAGCCTGCAGAAGGAAAGCAGTGCCTTACGGGTAACATGTTCCAGGAGCTTTCTGACAAAACTGATTCTGTGAATGCATCTTAGGGGTGATCAACTTTCACCAAGGAATAGACACAGTGCTTATTTCCTGAGTGGCAACTGAAGATTTATGGCTTCCAATGAGTCAAGGCTGGGACAATCAATGGAAACACTTTTTATTCTAGGTTTGCTTATGTGACTATGACTTTTTAAGAATTTAAGCTATATTCAAGATTTCAAAATCTACAGGCTTACAGTCGTAAATATCAAAACACTGTACATGGGGGAATAATCAGAAGTGTCTATTTTAGGGCACCAATATTAAAGATTGATGGGGATTCTGATTTGTTTTCCTATTTTGTCCATAAACACCAGTGGCTGAGGAGGAATATCACCTCATTTTAAGAAGAAACATGTAATATCTGCATCTTAGAGATTCATTTAGACTGCCTTTATAGTCAGTGGGAGGAAAACCGTCACTTCTGTAGTTCCATAAACTTCATCCTAAAACAGGTAACACAAGACAGATGAATTGTATGCAAAACATACCTCTCTCCACTGACCATTCAAGAATCTAGGTGAACAATCTATAATGTCATTGTGAACATTTAAAGAAAGATTAATTAAATCTCCATTTTATGTGCCAAATTTTCCAAGAAAAATAAATCTTGTCTTTTTTAATGAAAAGCATGGTTGGCCTATTCTCTTATGCATGAACTACATAAGCTGTATGTGCAAACCTACATTTTTTTTAGTATTTCTTTTTATAACTTGGGTCTAAATATTTTTCCTTGAAACCACCTATTTAATGGAAAGTTTTACTATTCAGTTTTTATACTATTCAGTTCTGTACTTGTTGGAAGCTTGGAACATCTCACAAATGTCAAGAAAGAAAGAAATACGTGAATTACTTCAAAGGGAACACAGAGCATGATTCCATGCATTCAGAGAATGCTTCATTTCTATGACAACAAAAATGAAAACCAAAAAAGGGCATTCTAGATACTCATCAAATTCTACTCACAGCTGAGTTCATATGAGTTGAGCTAAGTTTTTAGCTTAATTTTGTGAATCTCATCGGAGATTACACTGAAACTACTTCCTGTTCCAGGAAGTTCTAATGTTGCCAGACCTCTTCCAGTCTATCCTAGCTGGTCTACCATCTCACAGCAAAACAGTTGCAGAGTGAGCCATAACTGCAGCTGAAAAAAACAGAGAAGGCTGTCCATATAAATATGGAAGAAGAGGTGCCCCAACCTAGCAAAGTTATGAGCATAGCCCCTTATTCATGTTGTTAGAGAGGGAAATGAACTGTCTATACTTAGATAAAAGTGAATAACAAAAAACAGCGAAGCATGAGATCATTCATAGGAAAGAACTAAATAAGATTCAGTTAAATAGAATTCAAAATAAGGATAGAAAATAAAAAATAAAGTGGGATATATTAATAAGTGATTAATAAGACAAAATAGGTCTCAGTATAAATATGTAGAATAACAAACTTCATAGTCTGCAGCTGTTAGAGAAATCAGACCAGGACAAAATGACAGTACAACCAGATGAAAATTCTTGTCTCTGTAGTTACTTGCCTACACAAATAATGTCAAAGTTTTCACTTGTGGCCTTCCATCAATTTCATGGAATAACTTTATTTAAAGACTATATTTTTGGAAATGACATAGCATGTAACTCTAGGATTTTGCTGACACCAAGATGTCAGTCTTGGAAATAAACACTTTTTCAAGGTTCTGCTTCCAGAGTGAGACAGTGACAGAGCACTCCTCGAGATTTCAAGAGTTAATACACATGGGTTAAGAGAATGTTTAGCACATAGGAAGTAACATTAAATCATCTTAATACTATTCTCACTTAGTGCAGTTTTAGCAGAGTAACAACTTACAAATTACTCTTGTACACATACATCATTAATTCAGATTTCAAGAACTACATGAAATGAATTTTGTGACCTCGATCCAATTGCCAGAAGCCAAGTGTCCACATCAATAAAACCATGGCCTATTTAGCACACTATCAGACAATATCAGCAGAGTTGCCAGGTACTGAATGGGCAAAGAGACAGACTCTCACTCTCTTCAGAAACATGTATCTGAACAAGGTGTATTACTGGGATAAGAAATTTTTACAGCCGTTCCTCATGCTGAACCTAGTTTTTGGACTAAGCAGAAGAATGAAGTCTTTGGGGATATATATCAAGCATTTTTTTCTGGGAAATGAGATCTTTACAAATAATTAAGCATATCACTTACTGAGTCCAATTTTAAATGGAGTTATTATCACAATAAGCAGAATAGCATATTTTTGCATCAGAATTCCCACATCACTTTCAGAAGGAAATGCTTCTTGCATATTAATTTTGTTTTTCTTAATACAAATCTAAATTATCCTCTAAAATTTCAAATTTTATTCAACTTATATGTAAGTTGTTTATCAACTTTTATTCAACTTATATGTAAACTATGCCAACATAAATACTGGCACTTAATGACACCTTTGGCCACACTGTTTGCTTATGAAATCATAAACATTTCCTGGTCCAAATTAGCAATAGCAAAAACCTTTTCAAGCACACACTTAACAATATTGAATAATTTAAAAAAAAAAAAAAAGCATTAGGATGTAACATCTTATCCATAAATGTACTTATTATTTGCTCCTTTACAGCACCCTGAAAAAGGGTGTTTAAAAGGAATTATCATATCTCAAGTACTCAGAATTGTTTGGACCATAGGATTCTGTGAGCAGGCAGGCAAAGACTGTTTCTACTTTGCCAAACAGTAACAAGAGAGCAATACATCAGGGCCCTGAATAGTACTAAGCATGAATAGCCTCACCTGAATCCTCCTTCCACACCAGTAAACCTAGGAACAATATTTAAGCTCAGTCCAGGGCCCTCAGTTTCTCACTGAGCAATGCTAGAGTGTGGGTGTCCAGCTCAAGTCACGGCTGTGACCAGGCCTGGTCACTGAGCCCCTTGACCTGCACACCGGCTCCCTACCTTGACCTTGGCCCTGCCTTGTTACTATGCATCCTTCTGTCCACCACTGGACCCAGTCCTAAACCTGACCCACAGATCGACTTACTGCCTTGACCTCAGACCTGCATTATCACCATGATACTGCCTTCTGATCTGGACTTTGGCTGGATCTGGCCACCAACCCTGGGTTTGCTCTGCTCGCTTGCTCAGGTACTGTGGGATTGGCCCTGACTTGTGAAATCTTTGTTCTGCGAGCCTGGAGACCCCCCTCTTGCATCTTGAACCTATGGGACCCAGGGAGCCTTTGGCCTTTGTTGTGTCCCGACATTACGACTGAACCTGTGTAATTAGACAGCTAGTGCTAAAGTCCTGACAACCACTCCATGCATCGGAGCGGGGTTAGAGGCGGGGGCAGGGAATCATGCTATTTGTTCTGTACAGGTGGCAGTAACATGTGACTACCCAATACACGCTTCCTTTAAAACTATTTACACAGTCCCAGGCCCTATTATCTACTCCTGATCCTGTACTTGGCTTGTTTTCACTTCTGCTTTTCCAGCAGTGATACCAGATACCCACTTCCCACAATCTCTCTTTCCTGTTCCTTTTTCAGTGTCAGAAACTGGGTAGATGTGTGGCTAATAAGCAAGAATGAATGAGCCTATAGCTATATCCCTGTGTTCATGAAAGCAATTCATGAACCAGCAAAAGTGCCCAATTGTTGAATAGAAGCAGAATATGTTCTTATTGACAGTAGCAAATTGCACCCATTTATAACTTGTTCAGTCATTAGGACTGATCTATTTTTTTACATAGTGCACAGGAGTCCCTTATGTATCCAGTTGTTCTACAGACAATATCTCCTGCAATCCATGGACCATGAATAATTTTATTTAAAGATATAGGAGATCATAGCAATATTCATCACCCCTTTGTGGACAACTAGAGCAATGCCTTCATTCTACCTGAAACTCTAACCACTCTCACCCACCCTGCAAAATATTTATAAAAATCAGTATATTTACGCTGTTCGATGTAACAGGCAGAGAGGTACTGAAGGCTATACAGATGTTGGCTGTGGTAGGAAGCAGGTAAAGGAGAAGCCCAATGTTTCCTTGCAGAGGTGATTTCTCTTGGACAAAGATTCTGGTTT
Source organism: Anser brachyrhynchus (assembly GCF_964034855.1). Lineage (NCBI taxonomy): Eukaryota > Metazoa > Chordata > Aves > Anseriformes > Anatidae > Anser > Anser brachyrhynchus. The sequence continues at coordinate 108,713,638 of NC_137694.1, forward strand.
TGACACATGACAGTATGGATGCTTGGACAAGCTAGGTTGTAAAGAAAATGATTTGATGATGAGGCTCAGAGGGGAGGGGTCAATAAGTTGTTATTCTATCTAGATGCCAGTAAGAAGTCTATCTTGGGATCCATCCTGTTTTACACCTGTATCAATGATCTGGAGGAGGTGACAGTGTGAACTCTAATCAGTTTTGCAAATGACATGCAAATTAAGGGGTGCCTGTCAACATGCTCAAGGGCAGAACTTCTATGCAGAGGATCTACACAGGCTGGAGGAATGGGCCAACAGGAACCCCATGAAATTCACTGCAGACAAATGGGAAGACCTGCCTCTGGGAAGAAGTACTCTTGGCAATGGTACAGCCTGGTAACTGGCTGACTGGGGAGTAGCTATGTTAGAAAGGCTCTGGGGCTGGCAGAAAGCTGAGCATGAGCCAGCAATCTACCCTGGCAGCAGAGATGGCCAGCAGCATCCTGGACCATATGAATAGAGTCAGAGATGGTAGACTGATGGAAGCAATTATTCCTCTGTATTCATCACTCGTTAGCTCATATCTAGAAACTGTATCCAGTTTGGACCATGCAGTACAACAAAAGCATCTATAAACTGGAATAAGTTTATAGGGGAAGGAGTACTAAGCTAGTAAAGGCTGGAGTGCTTCCAAGGAGAGGCTCAGGGAGCAGGAGAAGACACCTGTGAGGACAGGGGAACAAAAACAACAGGTATAAATTGAAACAAGTGGCCTCAGAGTGTGTATGTGAAACATTTTACTCACAGGGAAGTGAAGCATGGGAGCAGGTTACCCAGTGAGTTTATACAGGTGCCATCCTGGAGGTTTCCAAGATCTGCCTGGAGAAAGCTGCGAGCAGTCTGGTCTGCCCCCAGAGCTGGGCCTTGTTTGGGAGGGAGGTTGGACTATAGACCTCCCAAGGTACCTTTCCACCTGAATGGATCTGTGATGCTATGACTCTAATGTGGGAGTGACTGTACCATTCACTTCAGAAGTGTACTACAAGCAATTCCAAGGGAGAAGCAAACCATAGAGGTTGTCAAATTCTTGACTTTCTATCTGCTAATCATGTCTCCTTCTAAGATGGAAAGCTTCTGGTATGAGGAAATAAAAGTGATGCAGAGACATGAGCTAATTAACTGAGCTTAACTGCTAATTCTGCTAAGTAAAACTATGCATTTCAGTAGTTCTGCAGGATTTCTGTTAGTTGCTCTGTTACAACCAAAATCAAAAGGAAACATCCTATAGCCACAGAGCAAAGACTATGTTTGTAACACTGTAACACTAATAGCCCAAAGCAAAACAGAAAATCCACGTTAATAAAATACTAAAATTGTTATCTGAGTAAATGTTTCTAGTATCTACCCCATTTTTCTGGGGTTGTGCTCACACTTTCAAGGTTCCAATGTGTCCCAAAATTGTCAGTTTTCAGTCTTCTTCAAGAAGACTGAGGGTGTTTATGGTGAGTTATCAGTATTCTGAGGTCTTCACTGGAGGAGTATGATGCTGATGGTAGAATATTCTTCCTCCCTCTGTGCTAGAGTCCCCTTGGCTTTCTGTTCATGCACTTTCCCATCCCAGACTGCTGCCCTCCCCACAGCCCCCCCCCCCCCCCCCCCACTGTGCCCTCAGGGCTGCCCCACATGGACAGCCTGGGGCTGTCAGCCCCTTCCCCCCAGGGCACTCACAGAGCTGAAGCTCAGCCAGGCCCTGCAATGGGCACTGGGCCACAGGGTGCCAGGGAAACCCAGCTCAGGCCCGCTTAGGCCCAGGGCAGCATGGCCACCCCTGAGTCCTGGCATGGCCTTGAACTTGCCCCCAGCAGTCGCAATACCATAGGCACTGGGCTTACATCTGCTCTATGCAGAAAACAGTATGAGTTACAGGCCCTGATACTGTATGTATCTGATAATAAATAAGGTAGCTGAAAACTACTTAAAACTTGAGTACTAAAATGAATACCTTCATCTGTTCAGATGTGATTTCTTGAGTTATGTTTACCGGTCAGTAATATGAAGAACAGACTTTGGTCCAATGCAGATGAAAGATTGAGGAGAGAATAAATACACTGTCAGGTGAATTTGCTAATAGTTGTCTGTTTTAATTATATGGAAACATAAAGCAGAGATATCGTTTGAGGTATCATGGGGAACAATGAAAATGGTTAGGTCTTTATGAGTCAGATTTCAGAATCTTTTCTCTGAAGCAGAGATGAATAAGGTGGAGAATATTATTGAGTTTTTCAGGACATAGATTATATGTGAACTGAGGCTGTGAATGTACTCACCTGAAAATTGTTCAAAGTCGTATGTACCAGGGAAGTGTAAAGGTGACAATATTTCTATCTGTAGACCATGGATCTTTCTCATTATAGTGACTGCAATGCTGACCTGCCAGAATTCTTTCTTCTGCTGGAGGGTATTAAAACTCCATGATAGATTAGTCATAAACGTTAAGAGAGCAGAGGTGGGGATCATGCCCGTGCTGATAAATTAAGTGTGGGTTTGTGATCCAGAGTGTTTCCTCCGTGGATGATCGAACACAGAATCAAAGAAGAGATTAAAGTTAGTGTTTTACCCTCTGAGACACACTGCTCCTTCGTGTTTTCTTTTATTTTCCCAATATTCTGTTCATCAGTTGCTATTTTGCAAAATTCAGGCATGGGTGAACATTTTGAACTATGTTGCATTAATTAAATTTCAACTTCTGAAGTATTAACTAACCAAGCACCTTTTGTGAGTCACTGATTCTTAACTGAAGGCTAATTTGATTTTCAGCATCAGATTTTTATCTAATTACAGTCCTTTGGCAATGCATAAGAAGCAAACCTGCAGAATAAAATATAAAAAAAATCCATTTAAAATTAACTCCTGATAGGTTTTAGTGCAACATTTTTATTTTATTTTATTTAATAATGTGATAGGAATCTTGTCAAAGGCAGGCCAATGAAGCATTTCCTTTCATTGTTATGGTTTATGAAAGTAGCTCTATTAATAGATGAACTCTTTCCAGGAAAAGGGGGCATTAGAACAACCTAATTTTGAAGAGAAATATATTTGATATGTGTGAGGATGACACAGAGTGAAATGTTTTCAGAGGAACTGTTATACTGTGTCAAATAAAATTGATCAGAGAGTATATTCACAGCCATTTTGAACTAATTTGAATAAACAGAGTTTAGACATATTTTTCTAAAAAAAAAAAAGGCGGGGCCACCCATATTAATTAGTATACCATTATATTTGGAGACCTTTTAAAATGTGTATCTTTGACCTATAGACATGAATGACTTCACTATAGATAGTACCACCCATGGGCATCTATTTGAGCACATTAAATCAGAAATCATTTGTTCAGGTTTTCCGCTATATTTCCTCAAGCCAGGTCCACAGTGTCCCAGCCTTCCTTCCATTGGGTAAGCTTGAATCAGGACCAAGGTATCATTCATAGACCGTTGTTGCCACTAACCTTCCTTTATCAACACTTCAAGCGCACTTGTAGATGTGCAGTTTCAGCAGAGAAGTAGCTCTTTCTGGTTCCTCAACAAAGATTTGGGGTAAGGGTTCAGTTTCAAAATTTGCCACAGTTTTCAAGCTGAATTTGAGTAGGTTACTCCTTCATCCTATTTCAATTTTCCTATATGAAAACAGGAGGAGAAAAAAGATTTGCCATCCCTTTGCCATCCCATTTGACATCCCTTTGGCCAGTTTGGGTCAGTTGTCCTGGCTGTGTCCCCTCCCAGCTCCTACTGCACTCCCATTCTCCTGCTCACTGACAGGGCAGCATGAGAAGCTGAGAAGTCCTTGGCTTAGTGTAAGCACTGTTCTGCAACAACTAAAACATCAATGTGTTATCAGCATTATTTTCCTCCTAAATCCAAAACATAGCACATACCAGCCACTAGGAAGAAAATTAACTCTATCTCAGCTGAGACTAGGACAGTCTGCCATTCATTTATTGCAAGGAATGTTATTTAATTTGCATATAAATCTATCTCTGTAATATCAGAATTTATTTTCATTCACCTGAGGGTTTGAAATGAGATGCAGTAGACCCAAATTAACTTAATCATTTTACCAAATTGGCTGCCTTCAATAATTGTTGTACCTTTCTCAGGGAAACAAACAAACAAACAAAAAGTATAATTATACTTCATATATAAAGAACATTTGAATTCTGCTTGAATAAACATCATATACTTGAAACATTTCCATGTATGCTGAAGTGCATCAGCTAAATGTCATGGGTTTGAGCATTAAATATACATTAGCAGATATACACTTAATGTGTATATATACATTTAATATACACCAAATCCAATTGTCTGTTCTCATAATCAAAGTTCTCTGACCTAGTGTAGTGCCTAACGCCTTGGTTTTCTGTGCTTAAGAAAGAATTGGAATATGATCTGAGGAGATAAGTCATGATAAATCCAAACTTGACAGTATACAAGAAGGAGGTTATAAAGGCAGGAAATAGGTGTATAATTAATAATTATACATATATAATTAATAATTAATCAAAATGATAACATGAAGGGAAAAGAAACATACCTTGATTAATCAACTTCTCATCTCAGCCAGTTGCTAAAGATACAAGAAACAACAGACCACATGCAAAACTGTTGTGATTTTGCAGCTGAAGGAAGGACTCTGACATACTTTTCACTACTTACTTGCTTACTTGCTATTTTTACTCAATGAATAGTTTATATGCAGTTTAAGTAACTATACATAAAAGAAACCTAGCTAGCTACCTGGTTAATTATAGTGTTTAGGGAGAAAGACTTATAGAAGATTATCTTCTAGCCTATAACTCCATATTACTAGTATTTCATTCCCATTTTATTTGAGTAGAAAGCTTTATAATCAAATTGAAACTGCTGAAAGAATATATATATATATATATATATATATATATATAGTGGCCTCCTTGCCACAGTGAAAAAAATCACTTTACATGCATGAAAAAAGATATTGCAACTTCAATCTTTATTTTTTCCATGTGGTGTGAAATTAAAAAGAAAACATTTATTATTTCAGAATAATATGCTGCCCATCTACTAATCTTGCTACATCTTGCTGAACTGAGTGCATTGCAGATTAAGTTCTTATTAGTTAAGTTCTTATTAGTTATATACAAAGAGGGAATTAAATGTTCTTTTAAGAACCTTGGTTATGTTGGGTTTTGGCTTTTTTTGTACTTTTGCTTCACAATTGCTTGGAGTGATCCACACAAACAGCTTTGTTGTAGAAAATAAAAGCTTGAGATCCCCGCTTCAAAGCTTAGATAAAACACATTTGTTGTAGAGATGCTCTGTTTTGTGACTTTTACCTGGACCTATTTATCTTTCTTATTTTACCACTCTTTCCAAAGCAGAAGTTTCAACAGGAATTACAAAAAACTTCAACTGTTTATGAAAGAAAATGTGTCCTTTCATCTGTATTAGACACATACAATTTTGTAGATGACAGATAACAAATTAAGGTATTTTTACAGTGGAATACTTGCTAGTTCTGAATTCATTTAAGCTATTTTTCTTACCAATTATTTAGTTTCATTTCAAGAAGGTTGCAGAGTAATTTTCATGAGCTGTAGCTAAGCTTCAAATTTTTGTCAGTGAATTAGTAGAGTTGTAGTTGCATAATTTTGATTGTGTCGCTTTTCCTTTTCAAAGGTTGTACTACCATGCATTTCCTGCTAAAATAATAATAAAAACACTTAATTTACAGTTTTCAGATAACTTAATTTGTAAGTTATGTTTCAAATATCAAAATGAAATATCATTCCACTCTATAATGCAATATCTGCAAGATCATTATAGCGTGATTGATTTGATACAGTGATTTACCACAGTGAGTCACTGGCATTAGTAAGGATGAAAACACGAGTCATTGACGGTATACATACTCATTCTGCAGAATAGATATTTTGAAAAATTAAGAAAAAGTAATGATGAAGTTTCAAGATAATTAAAAATAAAGACTACAACAGAAAAGTAATTCAGATTTTGTAGACTTCTTAGACACCCACACACCCATGTTAAAAATGGTCTATTAATGAAGAGTTCTTAGAATATCATGTACTATTATATAATCAGCATATGCTACCAAATCTACTACTGGGACAGCACCCCCATATTAAATTGTTGCTAATAGAATTTAACAATACTTAAACACTATTACTCAGAAGTTCAATATCATAAAAAGAGAAGGTAAGAATGATCAGGATATTTTTACTTCAATTTGTTATTACTGATATGTATGTATGTTTGTGTGTATGTATGTATGTATGCATGTATGTATTGCCAAACCCAGATTAAAAGTAAAAAATGTTTAGAAGCTGTGGAATAATTTGAAATATTTCATTATATTCAAAGTCAGCATTTCTAAACGTATTTTTTTTCTCCTAAATATAGGTTGACTGGAGTACTTTTTTAAAAGATTAAGCAGTTGGATAAGGTTTTTCCCAACTGCTCATTTTAAGTTTTCAGAATCAAAAATTTTGACTTTCTGCTACAATCCATTAATATTCTCTGTCCTGGTTTTGTCTGGGATAGAGTTAGTTTTCTTCCCAGTGGCTGGTATGATGCTGTGTTTTGGATTTAGGGTAAGAATAATTCTGATAACACACTGATGTTTTAGTTGTTGCAGAGCAGTGTTTACATAGAGTCAAGGAATTCTCAGTTTCTCATGCTGCCCTGCCAGCAAAGAAGCTGGGGGTGCATACTGGACAGCTGACCCAAATGGGCTGAAGGAATATTCCATACCATACAGCATCATGCTGAAGAATAAAAGAGGAAGAATTGTCTGGGGGTGGGCTTCCACTGCTCAGGGATGGGATCAACATCAATCATCAGGTGGTGAGAAATTTCATTGTGTATCCCTTGTTTTGTATCATCATCATCATCTTTATACCATTCCTTTTCTGTACTATTAAACTGCATTTATCTCAACCCACAAGTTTTACTTTTATTTTTTTCTGATTCTCTCCCACATCCCATTGAGGGGGAGTGAGATAACGGCTATGTGGTGTTTAGCTGCCTGCCAGGTTAAACCACAATACTTACCTATATTCTCCTATGAATGAGTATATATACATACACAACCCTATATTTAAATAGATTTTTATGTATGTAAAACAGTTTTCCACTCATTTGTCAACTCAAATTAGAGGTTATACACCTTCTTAAAAAGACATCTTTTTCATAAATAAATTCACTTATGTGGTCTAAGCTTAACATTTTGTATTACTTGTAGGTGGTTTAATTATAAACGAGACTAAGGACATAGAAACAACATTCTCAAGGGGTTGTCACTGTAATTCCCTAATAATATTGCTCTGTAATTTCCAACTGATAAATTACATTAATACTTCTAAAGAAGCATTGATTAGAGAAAGAGTACATCAGTTCCTTTTTGTTGATGTGATGAATCTCTCTATGTGAGCCAAAGCCATACCAGTGCAACATATTATCAACATGGTGAAATTTTCTTGCAGCAGGCCATTTGTGTTCTATACTGATTGTAAAACAGGTTTTTAGTATCCCAGTCTTGAAGGCAAGTCATACTCAGTTTTTAAATGCTTTTTTTTTTTTTAAAAAAAAAAAAAAAAAAAGGGAGGATAAAGCTGATAACACCATCACCACCCATACACTATAGTTGGTTCTTAGCAGTAAAATTGTCTCGAGTCACTCAAATGGCATAAAAGCTGCCACACAAGATGATCTGTATAGTCAATAAAAGTATTTTATAAGTTGCAAAACTATAATATATAAATATTCTTTGTCTCAATCACTGTTTTAGGTAACTCCCCTTCTGCTGCCATGCTTCTAAATACAGTGTTTATTCCTATGTATTCTTTCCCTTGAAATATAAGGGACACATAAAAGAAAAATAAGTTATGGTATCTCCAGGAAAAGGAATGGCAGATATAATGTCCTGTTCCAGTACATGGGGAGATAGCATCTGTAAAACCATACAAAATGACTGCAGCGTGTAACAGACATTTGCAAATGTTTTCAACATACAGTTAAAGGCATCTGACTGACCTATAGGTAAAGCCTGTTACAGTGTCAGTATATGACACTGGCATGTGTAGGTAGAATTAATTTTTCCATTCAGTAGAAACCTATCCCACCATAAACTGTGAAAATATACAAGTTGGGTGCACACATCAGGCCACACTTTATTACATGCATAAGAGCATATAAACGTGATACTATTTTTTTGTAAAATCACGGTACATAAGACTATTGTTCAGCCTGGAGAAGAGAAGGCTCCAGGAAGACCTTATAGTGACCTTCCAGTACACAAAGGGGGCCTGCAGGAAAGCTGGAGAGGGACTCTGTCAGGGAGTGCAGTGATAGGACAAGGAGTGATGGCTTTAAACTGAATGAGGGTAAATTTAGATTAGGTATAAGGAAAAAATTCTTTATTCTTGAGGGTGGTTAGGCACTGGAAGAGGTTGCCCTGAGACATTGTGGATGCCCCATCCCTGGAGGTGTTCAAGGCCAGGTTGGATGAGGCTCTGAGCAACCTGGTCTAGTGGGAGGTGCCCCTTGGGTTCCAAACAGATGAACTTTAATGTCCCTTCCAACCCAAACCATTCCATGATTCTACAGTTTTAGCAGTTTTTCATTGATCCTGTGGGCTTATTAAAGTCATGGTTTACATCCCCAACAGCATTATTTACTTGACAATGTTTAACTACTTGGTAAGTAATGTGGCCAACTTCTGACCTGTACAAAATTCAATTAAAAGAGCAAGGATGCTACTGCTCCTATGGACCTAAATTGAACTAAACATATATATACATATTACAAATGTATATGTATATTCTGTCAATTTACCTCGTCATATTATATTTCATTACACTATAGATGGTATGTGAATTGCTTAGGACATGAAACAGGAGACTGTAACCTCCCGCAGTAACAATCATGCCACTCCTTGATACAGCAATAGCTGGAGAACCTCCTTTTCCCTCCAAGCTGCATTTGCTTTCTTTGTTCGTGATGTGCAGAACTCAGTGCAGCTATGATTCCTTATTCTATCAAAGGTCCTAACACAGAATATCCTGAGTTGGAAGGGAACCACAAGGTCATCGAGTCCAACTCTTGTGTCCCCAAAGGACCACCCAAAAAGTAAAATGTATTTCTGAAAGCATTTTCCAAATGCTTCTTGAACTCTGGCAGGCTTGGCACAGTAACTACTTCCCTGGGGAACCTGTTCCAGTGCTCAACCACCCTTTTGGTGAAGAACCTTTTCCTAACATCCAATCTGAACCTTCCCTGTCATAACTTCATGCCATTCCTTCAGGTCCTATTGCTGGTCACTAGAGAGACGAGATCAGTTCTTTCCTCTCCACTCCCCTTGTGAGGAAGCTGCAGGCCATAATGAGGCCTTCCCTCAGTCTCCTTTGCTCTGGGCTGAACGAATCAAGGGACCACAGCTGCTCCTCATATGTCTACCCCTCTGGAACTTTCACCATCTTCTTTCACCCTTGGACACTCTTTGTATGTCCTTTTTATACTGTGGTGCCCCAAACTGCGCATAGTACTCAAGCTGAGGCCGCACCAGTGGAGACTATAGTGGGACAATGACTTCCCTCAGCCAGCTAGCAATCCTGTGCCTGATGCACTTTGGGGTATGGTTGGCCCTTCTGGCTGCCAGGACATGCTGCTGACTCATACTCAACTTCCTGTTGACCAAAACCCCCAGATCCCTTTCTGTGGGGCTGCTCTCCAGCTTCTTGTCCTACAGTCTATGTACAACCAGGGTTGCCAAGTCCCAGGTGCAGAATCCGGCACGTCCTCTTGTTAAACTTCATTTTTTGGTGATTGCCCAGCTCTCTGGTTTGTCTTTTATTTCCTCAAGGCATCTCTACCTTCAAGGGAATCAACAGCTCCACCCAATTTAGTATCATCTGCAACTTTACTTAGTATACATTCAAGTCCAGCATCCAAGTCATTTATGAAAACACTGAAGAGAACTGGCCCAAAAATGGAGCCTTGCAGAACTCCATTGTGATTGGTCACCAGCCTGGTGTAACCCCATTTACTATAACCTTATGAGCCTGACCTAACAGCCAATTGTTCGTCCATCGTGTTACGTTTTATGTCTAGCTGTATGCTGGAAATTTTGTCCAGAAGGATAATGTGAGAAACAGTATCAAAAGCTTCACTGAAATCCAAAAAGACTACATGAACTGGCTTCCCTTAGTCAACTAGGTGGGTGACCTTGTCATAATAGGAAATTAGATTTGTTAAGGAGGAGCTCCCGCTCATGAACCTATGTTGGCTGTGACCAATAACTATATTGTAATTCAGGTGTTTTTCAATAACTCCCAGAATAATTTTTCTCCATAATTTTACCAGGTACTGAAGTGAGACTGGTTCTTCTTTTGCTGTTGGCATATTTTAAAAATATATTTATTAAATATATTTAATACATTAAAACATATATGTTGTCCCCCAGAGTACTGGGCAGCTTCCACTCTAATTGAGCTTTGGCCACACAAAATTTCTCCCTACAAAGGCAAACAGAATCCCTATAGTCCTCCCACGCCGACCGACCTCAGTTACAGTCACCAGATACTTTCTTTTTCCACTTAAGTTCTAAAAGATCCCTGCTCAGCCAAGCCAACCTTCTGCCCCACCTGCTTGACTTGTGGCAGTTTGGAATTGCCTGATCCTGTACTCTTAAGAGGGGGCACTTAAAAAGTGACCAGCACTGATGGACCCCCAAACCTTCAAAAGCAGTTTCCCAGGAGACCTTACTAACTAGTTCCCTGGGCAGCATGAAGTCTGCTCTCCTTATGTCCAGGATTGAAGTTTGGGTGGCAGTTTTCCTCCTATCACCAAACATTGGAACTTGACTACTTCATGGTGAATATGGCCAGGATGGCCACCAATTGCCACTTTTCCCACGAGATCCTCTCTGTTCACAAGCAACAGATCTAGGAGGGCACCTTTCCTCGTATCTGTACCAAGAAGTTATCATCAGCGTGGTTTAGGAATTTCCTGCACCTGTTTGTATCAACTGTGTGATATTCCCACTTCACATCCGGCAAGTTGAAGTCTCCCATCAGGACAATGGTGGCTGACCTTGAGGTATCTCTTAGTTCCTTAAATAATTACTCATTGGTGTCATCATCCTGGCCAGGTGGTCTATAGACGACTCCCACAATGACATCTCCTTCATTTGCTTTTCCCTCAATCCTTGCCCAGAGGCCCCCAACCATGTCATTGCCAACTGTAAAGTCCAGGTCCTCCATTACATACAGTGCCACTCCCCCACCTCACTTGCCCTGGCTATCCCTTCTGAAGAGCCTATAACTGTCAGTCATAACAAGCCAGTCACAGGACTCCTTTCTCCAGGTTTTTCTTATGCCAGTAATGTAGCTCTGGGACTAAGCCAAGGCTTCTAGCTCCTCTTGCTTTTTCCTTATGCTGTATGCATTGGTGTAGAAACATTTCAAATGTGCTTCATTGCACCAGCAATTTACGGAGCAGACTGAAGGATCTCATTAGCATGCAGTCCCTCTCATTTTGTTATGCTGTCTCATGGCTTATCACCAGCGGGCCTGGTTTTATCCTTTTCACCCTTCAAATCTAGTTTAAAGCTCTGTAGATCAGCCCTTCTAAATCCTGTGCAAAAATTCTTTTCTCCCTCTAAGAAAGGTTCATGTCATCAGGAGCCAGTAGTCCTGGTGTCACATAGACCTTCCCATGACCAAGAAATCAAATACACTGCTGGTAGCATCAGCCTCATATTAATCAGCTGGGTCTACCTGTTCCTTTCCATATTGTTCCCTGCTACTGGAAGAATAGAGAAATATGTTACCTGTGCACCTGATCCTTTAACCAATCGTCTCAATGAAGTTCTTGGACTTCTCCACTACTTCATCACTGCCAATATGAAAAATCATTAATGGATAATAATCAGAGGGCCACACCACCCAAGTGTCTTTGCTAGTCATGTATCTTACCTGGTCCCCAGGGAGGCAGAAGATTTCCTTGAGGGTTGGGTCCAGACAGCATATTGGGCCCTCTGTTCCCCTCAGAAGGGAGTCACCCTGAGAAGGGAGTCCCCTATGACAACAACCCTTCTTTTTTTCTTGATGGAGGTGATTGTGATACGAGAGGTGGGCTGACTTACCCTAGGCATCCCCTCCAACCTGGATGGACCTTCATCCACATAATTCTTTGCCTGACCATCAAGTTCCAGTGCCTCATACCTGTTTTGTAAGGGCACCCAGGAAGGTGAGATAGGCACAGAAAGGGTTCACCTGCCATCCCAAGCAGAAACATGCTTCCATTCCCCCCTCTCTTAGGTCCCCACCTACTGCCTGTTGGCAAGGGCATAGAGGATCCTCCATTTCTTGTGTTGTGGCTGGCCAATGTGCCTGCCCCAGGGATGGTAAAGTATGATTCCACCAGTGAATCTTCTCCAACTCCCTGATACTCCTCAGCCTGCCCACCTCCTCCCAAAGCTCTGCCACCAGGCTGAGCAGTTCTTCAAGCTAGGCACACCTCCCACAGGTGAACCCACTGCTTCTGTCAGATGCTGACAGAAAACTCAGGCATACCCTGCAGCCTCAGATCTGGGTGGCCACTGCTCCCTTGGGAGCTCTATCTGGGTAGCATCATTTCCTGTGGCTGGAGAGGCAGTAAGTGATGCAGAGGACTTGGCTTTCTTCTGGGTGGACACCATGGTGGAACTTCTCACACGCAGATTACAACTGACATTGGAAACAGCAGTGACAGCACCCTGCTATGCCACGTCCTGGTCGCTCACACTCCCTGATGGCTGCCTTTGCACGTCCGGGGGTGGAAGGTGCTGCTCCTGGACCTGCACAAGCCTCGTTGGCTGCTCTTGTGAGAGCTGCTGGTGGTGGCTCCCTCTGCTCTCTGGTATTACCTCGATGCAGGTACCCCCCTGCCTGCTGTGATCCCCCACACTGCTGCAGAACACAACCTGGAGACCATCGCCTCAGCAGTGGTAGTGTCAGTGGGTATTTACCTTAGCTCAACAACTGAAAGAGTTAGATGTCTATTTAATGTTAAGTACACAGACTCACTTTCCTCATTATGAATGTGGCAATCCAAATGTCATTTTTTTTCTTTTGTATGAGAGTTTGTAAAGTCCTTCTAATTAAAAACCAGTTTATATCCAATGGGCTTCTAATACCTATTGCTATACTACTTCTTATGCTCAGAAGTTTTTGTTTTCCTTCTTTGAAGGAAATGTATGTCCTTAATATTTTATGGATAGAGTAGAAAAAGCATTAGTAATTGAAAGTGACAGTATCAGGGGTACAAGAAATGCTGCTTGTCCTGATAATTACTGGTCCATATACTATGGATATAACAAGATGTGTTGAAGGGATTGAATATTCTGACAACTGAAAAGGAAAGCAACTTATTTGCTCTCAGCTCATTGTATTCTGGCAAATCATTTCGTATTTCACAGGCTCTGACAATGGTTACTGGGGCCAAAAATGTTACCATTAAGTGAGAAAAATGATTGTAAAGTCACTCTGTCATCTTCTTTTAAGTTTTATGAATAATCTGTGAAATCACAGATTTTTCTGAACTCTCAGATTAGATGAAATGTCTTACTCAGCTCTGAAATCTATTAACATTAACTTCATGAAAATCCAAAGCAAAGAAAAAAAAGAAAAAAAAAAGAGAAAGAAAGAAAGAAGAACAAGAACAAGGAGAAGAAAGAAATGCCAGCAAGCATCTCAACTTGTGCACCAGATCTGTTCATGTTAACTTTGGTCTGATCCTTCATTGTAAAGCCTCTCACTGAAATGAGGATGCCAATTTCCTTGAGATTATTTCATTGACATAATTCACCCCATAGGTGCAATCTGCTTGTTTGTTTGTTTTTAATCAGATAAATATATTCAGAATAAGTAGGCACCCAGATCAGATTTTTAGATGGTGCAGACAGATGATCACATTATAACTGCTTTAGATAGGAGCTGTCATTCCTTATATAACATACAGAATCCAGTTTTAGTGACCATTGAAGTGAAAATATCATTCTGATCTTTACTTTTTTTACTTTACATCTTCTTTCACCCCTGAGAATATGCTTTGAAAAGTAGTACCAATTTTAAATAGGAATAATGTAACAAAATGACACGCACTGGTTTATAATGGTATGTGCTGAATGATCAGGGTTACAGATAAAAGTGCCACTTCAGGAAATCATAAACACCTTCCTCACCTGAGTTTTCATGCAATTGTTTAAAAAAAGTATTTCCAAAACCTATTTCTCCTTTAACAATCTTAACAGACCTTATCACTGCATGTGATATCACCTGTGTTTAGAAGTTGTCTGTTCCCAGCAGTCATCTTCAAGGTTTTGTTGTTGTTAAAGGTATCCAGTCCTATGTCATGTAAATGTTCTGAGGTTACAACAATTAAAAACTTACCTACTTCCATTTATACTCAGAGATGTTAGAAATCTTCCTCACTTACCTCTTTGCCAGGGAGAAATTCTTTTACACTCTTTGCAGACAATTAATGGTTAAGTTTGCATGGCTCTTTCAAGAGTGGAAGGAAATTTCTGATGGTGGCAAGTGACTGAAACTGTGACTGCAGCAGTGCAGTGTAGGAGAAAAGAGATAATGCCCTATCCAATCACTTTTGGTATTGGAGATTATAGGAACACCCAGGGCTGAACTTCCATTCAGCAGAAGTCATCCAAGAAAAAAGGATATAATGAGAGACTTCATCTTAGAGCACTATTCTTCTCAGCAAATAAAAGACTGAAATTTATCTAACAGACTGCTGCTTATTTCCTGGGAGATGTTTGAATTGACTTCAGAGATAAGTGACTTGTTATTACACTAGCAGAAGAGAACACAGAAAACGTTGAAACCAAGCCAGAATGAGAGTTATAGGAGAAACATGTTAAAGGAAACCATAAACTTTATGTTCTCTTTCTCTGCCTCAAAATAAAGCAGTTGCTCCACACCCCCCCCGCCCCATCTTTGCATTTTATTAAAATAAACTTGATTTATTTTACTTAAAAATTCACTAAAGTTTTAAGTCAATCAGTAAGGAGTCCAAAGCAGAAAGCAGAGAGTGAATTCTCACCTGCAACAATCTGCATCTCAAAAGTGAGTCTTCTGTAAGTCTCTTGGTCTCTATCCATTAGGATACAAGGACATGACTGCTTGGTCTGACAGCACAAGGTGCTGAACAAAGAGGTGATTGTAAACTGAAGTAGTTTTGAAACTGTGTGAATCACCTATATGTGCATCACCTGTACATTATCATGAAAGAATATCACCAAGATAGCCACAGTAAAAATAAACTTCTCTGAAACCTGGGAATCAAGTATAGATATAGAGCAAATTGTATAAAATCTATACAAACCATTCCAACAATGCAAAAAAGTAAATAATAGAAATGTAAATAATAACAACAGCCAATTGTTTACAAACGTAAATAATAAATGTAATAACAACAACAAGGTCCCGTTGGCAAGGAAGGTTTTTTTTCCAGTTTTGGTCTAGGCCCAGTCTCTCATATTCTACCACGGTAATCCAAATGTTTACCCGACCACCATAGAGCTAATCTGTTTGCAGAGAGTGCTGATTAATTTCTTGAGGATGCTGTAGATTGGCTGGCCTGTTATAAGGAATCAGGGCCCCAGCTGCTAGTGGCGGTGTGAATTAGTAATGGGACTCATGACATGAGCTGGGATAAACCTCTCTCACAAAAGATAATAAAATTGCATGATAGCTATACTGAAGTGAACATATTACTTGCAGTCTCCCAAACCTAAAAAAACAGGGACACAAAGTGGTTAGTGTGGATTTTCTTCCAGTCTTCTCTCACAAGTTCACCACAAATGTGCCATGGAGTGAATTGCAGCAGACTTACAGAACAAATACATCTGTGGCAATTGACTCCTGCTTTGTCTGCTGGGACTTCCCACAGGGTTGGGATGCCCATAGGGTCCCTTTGGTCCCCACCCAGCTGAGTTTACCTTACCAAGTCTTATCTGCCTACCTTCTTCTTTAACGTGACAGGGACTGCACTGCAGTGTGATGACTTAACTTGCTGGGAACAGATGGGGAGAGGGGAAAAAAGTGAGCAATGGACCCTGACCATGAGATATGAAATACAGACATCTAAATTGAGAGTTAACTGTTGAGAAGGTGTTACTATAAAGTATGATATAGCCGCCTAAAGGAACCTGAAAGTGGCTAACAGGGCAAGTAAATCAGCAGAGCACTGGACTAAATACCCCAGGAAATTTCTTCCACTCTTATTATTATGAAAACAAGATAACTTCACTTTGGCATTTCTGCAGGTAACTGCACTTTTTTGTGGGGGTGGTAGTAATTTTTTTTCCAAAACTTTTTTTACAGGTTTCATTCTGTAAAGGTTTACAATCCCTCATGATTAACATTTCTTTTAGTACTACTTTTTAAATAAATTGAATGCTGTAAATAGCATTCTTAAATGCATTTGCATATCATCTGTAGAAGTAAATTAAATAAATATTTCAGAGTGTCATAAAAAGAGCATGTTTTCAGTTAAGGAGAAATAATCTATGGATTTTCTATTACTATTATTATTATGGTATTCTTGCCCAGTCCAAGAGACTGTTCAGCAAAAGTAAAAGCTCAGACACATTTTTAGTCTCTGCCTGTTACCAAGTAGAGATGTACTGAGCTATGCTGTCATAATTCATAGAAATAACTGTTCAGGAAGAATGTTGATACCTAGTTATTTCTGCTTCCATTGTTTTATTTGCTTTACACTGCTTAATAATCCTTGTCATGTTATTTTTCATTATTTATAAATGTGATAGAGCAAGCAACATATTTTACTCTATGGGGCCCAGCTTTCACATAGAACAGTAAACTGGGGCAGAGGGGAATAGATCATGCACATCTACAAAACCAAAAACTGTAGCAAATTTGGACTGCTTATGTTTCATTCTTGTCTCTTGGTTCTATTTTTATTTGAAGGATATGTTCATGCCATTCCATTTTCTTTCCTTGTTTCATCAGTTATTTTTTAAGATTATCTCATTTCTGGATTTTTCTTTTCTTTAAGAGTACTGTATCAAAATCAGATATCTAAGCTAATAGTTTCTGAAAGACAACAGCAGCCCCTTGCTGTATCCACTGGTCCATCTACAGTAGTGACTACCATGGTTCAAAGTAAAAGGACTGGAATAACCACTAAATTAAATAACATAATGTTATATTATTAAGCTATTGAGAAAATACTCATACAGCAATAGTGTGTCTGAATGCAAAGATGGTATATATTTTAAATGGAGAATTTGTATGAGTTTTCTTGTCTGAAAACTTGAGTAGAATGGAGTATTAAATACATAATGTATACATGTGTAGCCCAGACGTTCATGTATACCTATCATGTCAAATATGAAAAACTTCATAATGAATGTGAATACAAAAGTAGGTCACTCGTTTTGCTCATCTGAACTCCTTACACAACCTAGACTTTGTAAGAGGAATTCAGACTGAAAAATATTCGTTAAAAAAACCTGTAGATAAAATTTGGTATGTTTTTGAGTATATCAAAATCTACCAATGTTCTTCAGTATCAGGGAAGTTGTCTGCGTGTACATGTAACTGCTGTCAGGTAACAGATCCTTCTGCTGTCCTATTCCCAGTACTGCTGTAGCTGAAGTATAGGACACAAATCTTGATTCTCTCAACTTTCAAAAAAATAGAAACCTGTTAATCCCCTTCACTTGGATACATGTTTGGGAATGTATACTCTTCTGGAGCAAGAAACACAGAAATGGAAATATTCAATGCATTTGTTAGAAGTATGGTAGTAAAAACAATTGATAAAGTAAAACAATTATATATGAGTATAGTTAGCTGCTGGCTCTGAGTGGTTTACTTTGTGTGTTATTTTTTTGGTACTTTTGTACCACTCGTTCAAAAAGTGACATATAATTACTTCCAGCAGAGCTGGATCAGAAGCAGAAGTATATAGAGCAAAAACAAGAGGAGGGAGTGCTGAACCCATCAGTTTGTTGAAAGGTAATAAAATCAAATCCAGAAAGAATTTATGGAATATACTGGAAAGAATAGAGGGGCTTTAGATATCAACTTCCATTAGCATGGGTTTGCATAGCAGGAACATCCACAGTACATGATACAGCATAGTCTTGTCATTTAGACTGATGCTGTGTCTTTCCCACTCAAATGTGGGAGTTAGATACATTTATAAAAATTAATCTAAATCTGCCTCACTGCATGGTTTAGCAAAAAGAATGGCTAAAGCCTCAGATCCTCTCTCACGTGTATTAGACTTGCCTGAATAGCTCAGTTTTAGCAACTGAAGATCATTTTATATGAGAAGTAATCGTGTTGCATTCAGAACACTGCTTATGCTGCAAGTTACCTCCAGAGATCTTGTAGTCCAAACCCCTGCTCCTGTTAAACTTCATATTTTACCCAGCTTTCTCTCTAATTTGTCTTTTATCCCCTCAAGGCCTCTCGACTTTTAGGGGAATCAACACCTCCACCCAGTTTAGTATCATCTGCAACTTTACTTAGTATACATTCAAGTCCAGCATCCAAGTCATTTATGAAAACTGAGAAAATTGACCCTAAATATGGAGACCTAAATGGTCACCAGCCTGGTGTAACCCCATTTACTATAACCTTTTGAGCCTGACCCATCAGCCAATTGTTCATCTATTATATTACATTTTTATCTAGCTGTATGCTGGAGATTTTGTCCAGAAGGATACTGTGAGAAAAGTATTGAAAGCTTCACTGAAATCCAAAAAGACTACACAGAATCACAGAATCATCTAGGTTGGAAGAGACCTCCAAGATCATCTAGTCCAACCTTTGACCTAACACTAACAAGTCCTCCACTAAACCATATCACTAAGCCAACTGGCTTCCCTTGGTCAGCTAGGTGGGTAACCTTGTCATAAAAGGAAAATTAGGTTAATTAAAGAGGACTTTCCCCAATTTTTGTGTTGACCAATGACCACAATGTAATTCAGGGTTTTTTCAGTAACTTCCAGAACAATCTTCTCCATAACTTTACCAGGTACTGAAGTGATACTGACAGGCTTGTAATTACCAGGGTCTTCTTTCTTACCCGTCTTGAACACTGGGACATTTGTCAGCTTCCGGTCAACTGGGACCTCTCCAGATTTCCAAGACCACTGAAAAATAATTGAGAGAGGTCTTGCAATAATATCAGCCAGTTCTCTGAGTACCCTGGATGAATCCCATTGGGCCCAATAGACTTACACGCATCCAGCTAGAGCAGCAAATACTACAATCAATATTTAACAATAATATCAGACTTCTGAGATTTTTCTTTAGTCTAAAACTTCTGGATTTTAAAGGGGCTAAATAGGTCAGCTGAACCCTTTCAGTCTTATCTTTGGCCTTGCAAGTTCTCTAAAAAAATAAACTAAGTTTTGTATGCTCCCTGCATATATCATTCAGAATTAAAGTAAATGTATCGAACTTACTCAAATGATTTTTTTTCAGCCATTTGCTTTCAAAAGGAAAAAAATATATATAATTTTTAATAAGTTTTTTGTAAATAATGTTTTGAAAAGATTAGAGAAAGATTAACCTATTGCATTTTTTTATCATCTTTTTGCTGTGATTATTTGTTATAATAATAATATTTGCATATGATTGCTAAAAAGACATAGTTTCATTGTTTTTTGACTAAAGGAATGAAACTTATGAATGAGAAGAACAGTAACTGATGAATAACAAATCTGTAGAATTGTTCATGAATGCAGGGCATTTCGCATGTAAAATTAAATATTCTTCTAGAGAACAGCAATTTCCTAAATATTCATGTTGAACAAAAATTTCTCTGCATGAGTGTTTGCTAGCAATGAATATTAAGGAGCAGGAACATGATCTGGAGAAACAGCTGTGCAGAACTGAAACAAATGTTCACTTAACCCTATTTTTGTAGTAGTTGTACAGCTCAATTTATAATGAATCTTTCACTCCTTACCACTTTGTCAAGAGGTACATATATATAGAGATCTCTTCCATTTCCTTTGCATAATTCTACCAGTAACTACCATAAGTCAATTTTTTACTTCTTTTACCACAACCACCATCAACACCACCACCACACCTTCTGTTGTTACACAAGACTTAGCAAGTCAGAAGGCAGATAATTTTGTTTCCATACTAAGCTGAAATGAGATTAAACATTTATAAGATCTAATGAATTCACTTTGTTGTCACAATCACTAAGGATAAAGGTCCTCAGTATATTATTGATGTTTTATGATATTGAAACACATTGTCATTTTCTTTGAGTTTGAATTTGTAAAGGTAAGTCAAACTCGATATTACAGATTGAGGGATGCATGCTATCAAGATTATGCATTATTTGCAAGGAACATGACCTCGCAAAAAACAAACAAACAACCAAAAAAACACAAAACAGACAGTGAATACATCAATTGCCCATACGGTCAATTTGAAGCAAATGGGAGAAGTAGATAATTGAAAGGATAATTGTCCTTTCTTACTAGTGAAATATTTGGTGGTCATGAACAAAACCAAGAAAAAATTCCAGAAGTATTTTTTATGATCTGTTGAGTTCTGTTAAATAACATAAGTGTCCAAACATTTTGTAGGACTATCTGAAAGTATCTTAATGCTTCTGTCTTGGCCATCCAGTATAGAATTTAAGAAGAAAAAAAAAAGGGGGGGTTGGTGAGGGGGTGGGAGGTAAGGAGGAGGGAGGGGAGACAGAGGAGCATCTGCCATAACATCATCTTGATTCAATACATGACTGCATATATTTTTATCAGTAGGTTTTTGGACAAAACATAATCCTGGAGATAGATAATAAAGATTTTCAGCCAGCTTAAGTAAAAATAAATAAATAAATAATAAAATAAATATATACATATACTTTTAATCTGCAAGTAGTTTGATTTTCAGCAGTTTGAGTGATCATTAGAAATAACCACTTCACAGTCCGCATAAAATATACTGGTTATGTCTGTAATTTCTAAAAATTCAAAAGTCCCTCCTGCTATTAATCTACTGCTACAATTATGGTCAAAGTAACTAGGAGAAAACTGATAAATTATAAAGATCAAACATGGTACTTTCAAGCTAGAACTAAGAAATGTTGTAGAGGGATGGTCCCTGCTGGATCTCTATCAGAGATTAATAGAGGACTGCAGTTTCCAAGGCTTCAGTTTAGCTGCTTCCTAAGTAGTCCAGTTACACAGGTGCACAAGCATATATTCACAGACACAAGCTTGCAAAGGTTATATAACATTTCACTGTTTTTGCACAGGTGATTATCTAGGATACGTATAAAAAGGAAAAAAATATAAATAAAATAGAAATCTTAAAAGGACTTTATTTAAAAAAAAAGGCAAAGCATAATGTGTCAGTACAATCCAAGTTATTGACAATAACCTTAGTATTTTTCACTGACTTCAAATATGAACAACGAATTAAAAAATATTTATTGCAACAAAAGGAATCAATGAGTATCACTTCAGATTCTGAAGTGGTTAAAATTTTTGGGGAAAAATGATGCTTCTAATTTTTTTTTTCACTCAGTTTTGACATTGGAACTTGCTAAATTGTAAAGATACATTGTGGAATATGAAACATTTTTCACAAGTACTTCTTTTCATACCATTTATTTATGTAATATATATATAATATATATAATATAGATAATATAGATAATTTGCTGAGAACGGTCAGTTTTCTTGACTGCAAAAGTCTATTTCACCTTGTAAATCTAAATTTATGTACACTAACAACTAATTTATTTCAAATAAATTAGAAAGGTAGAAAGGACGAAGAGAAGTTAGAAATACACTGCCAAATGAAAGAAGAGTGAAAAGTCTTTTTTTCTATATGATATCTTCCCCTTTTATGAATAACTTTTAACACTATTCTTTCTCTACTTTTTGTTAAAATAGTATTGAATGATATAATACAATTGCTTTTCAATCACATTTCAGTGTTACTATTTCAGATTGTCCCCTGTACATAAAACTTGTAATTATTTCTTTCATATTTTTACTTGCAGCAGATTCCATTAAAATTATAATGTTCTTTGATTGTATGAAAGAACATTTGTATTTCACAGTTTGAGTAGCTGTGAGAATTTTCTGTACTTTACCAAATTACTTTTTCATGGTCCCGGATGGATAAGCCAAAATTTTCAAATAACTATTTTATACTGTGTTATTGCAGAAATTCATTTAAGAAAACCAAACTTATTACAATACAAGAGGATTTCCTAAGATTCTCTTAGTGTACATTTAAAATTAGGTCTTAGAATCGAGGGTTATGTTAGATTACTTTTCAGAATATGCAGATCAAAGCCATCCAGAAACAGAGTGACCCTATTAAGAATGAAAATGATGAAATATTTGGTTTACTGCTTCACTCCTAAAAATACTGAGAAACTCTGTTAAGCTGCTCCGAATACAGATTTAATAATGTTTTTAAACAGTATACTTTCAGCCAGGAGACTGCTGCTAGTTTCTGTCAAAACAAAAATTAGACAAAAAATCCATAAAAAAGTGTCCATGATATTCTTTAACAAAAATAAATATAATATTCATTATAGAAAATGTTAACTGTATATATATATATATATGTAAAACAGATAGGAAATACTGTGCCTTAAAGATAAATCAATATTGTTATTTAACTGGAACTCTGATTTTCAGCACAACCTAGCAGTATTAGACTTTTGAAAGGATAAGCTTTGATCTTACAAACTCCCTGTGGTATCTGATCTAATCTGTACTTTCCTTTAGCTACACACAGCCTCATTAAAATACTGCTAGTGAGGATTTGGAAAAAAAAAAAAAAAAGTGATGGAGAGGGTAGAAAACCAACTAAAATAGGCAAGTTGGATGGCTCATTTCCAAGATTTTGTATACGTGTTCTGACATTTTTAACTTCTTTTTGTAATTCACTGTGAAGAGTCAACCAACAAAAAGAAAATTTACTTTCTCCTTGATTAGAAGGTGTTTGCATTAAATTATTTTAAGCACAGAATAAAAAGGTACTTTGTACCAAGCCACAAGCTCTAAACAAAACATTTGCTGGAAATAAATAAATAAATAAAAATAAAAAGCAGCATGAAATGAAAGAGAAGAGCTTGATCTATTTAATTATGCCTAAGGGTGACAAGTCACCCTACAGACTGAATGATTGTTTACAAATGGATTTTGACAGGTAATTTCACTGAATACTCCACCCACATTTTAAATGTATTGGTCCAGTCCTACTGCCAATGAAATCAACTGGCAGTTTGCAACTGATTAGCATGGGAGTGTGGTTCACATGCTTCTGAAAGCAGTGAAATGCAGGCAGATCTGGGGTCATTTGAAGTTACTGACCATCACAGACAAGCTGTGTGGATCACAGTCCTGGCTTTTGCCTGCTCATCTCTGGCTGATATGGAACTCACAACGGATTTGGGAACACTGCTTAAGCCTGTCCATGTGAATTAGATTTCTAGACTGCAAGAAAAATGAAGGAAAAATAAATAAAACACAGAAAAGCCACAGGAAATCTGTTGAAGGTGTATCCATATAGCAGCTGCAATATAGGAAATGCAGACTGCAGGACAAAATATATTAAAAATCAGAGGAAGAAAACACATCCTATAGCTACCCTTTCCTGGCCCCCAGGCTGTGACATACATGCCTCCTTGTCACCTACTTTCAAGAATGGTTTATTGGACTTTTATCCTTCCAGTCCTGTCCTGATAGAGGACAGTTATACTGAATTACACAGTGTAGTAGGAAGGAATTGGTCTCTCTTTCTGTCACAAGGGAGACCTTGATTCTCAGCAGCAAACACACTAATCCTCACACATCCTCCCACAGTATGTGGAACAGTAATTTAAACATTTACAGCTGTATTGCTATTACTTGCTATCCCGTCTTCATCAATGTAAGAACTGGGCCACGGTTTTTGGTCTGAAATGCAGCTGTTATCCAGAAAGCCTGAAAAGAAAAATATATATATATATCAATTTAAAAAGGCTAGAACTTTATTAAAAAGCATAAAATATTCTGTATCTTTACAAAAATGTTAATATTTTCTTTTAAGTACTCTAATTAACAATAAAACACATTCTGCACTCATTGCCCAACCACAATTCTATTGGGCTCTATATTTAGTGGCTCTTAAATTACATCTGTAATCAAAATACACAGAAAATGCGAATAAGATTAAAAATGTCAGCATTTGCTTGAAGTGGAAGAAAATGTAATGTGCATTTAAAATTACATTATTTTTTTTTAAATGAAGCTGTTTGTTTTATTAGAAAATATCTTGCAGGTCTATTGAGACAGGTCTCTGATTTCCACAAGTTTGGCCCTAGACCCTGCGTTGTGGTTTAACCCCAGTGGGCAGCTGAGCCCCATACTGACTCTCACTCATTCCCCCTCAATGGGAATGGGGAGAGAATCTGAAAGGTGAAAGTGAGAAAAATCACAGGCATGACACAGTTTAATAGGTAAAGTCAAAGCTGTGTGTGCAAGCAAAACAAAGTGAGGAAGTTTTTGACTACTTCCCAGCGTCAGGCTGGTATCCAACCATTTCCAGGAAAGCACAGTTTATCACGTATAATGGTTACCTAGCAAGACAAGCACCATCACACAGAGTCTCCCCTTCCTCCTTGTTCCCTCAACTTTTATTGCTGAGCACAACATCACTTGGTGTGGGGCATGCTTTTGGCCAGCCTGGGCCAGATGTCCTGGCTCTGTTCCCTCCAAGCTCCTTTTGCACCCTCCAGCCTGCCCTCTGGCAGGCTAACATGAGGAGCTGAAATGTCCTTGTCTGTGTGAGCACTGCTCAGCAACAGCTAAGCATCCACGTGTTATCAGCATTATTCTCATCCTAAATCGAAAACACGGTACCATACCAGCTACTAGGAAGAAAATTAACTCTGTCCAAACCAAAACCAGGACAGCCCATCTCAAGATTCAAGAACAAATACTGATTTACTTGTTTCTAAAGGATTTGCATTTTTTAACAACCGTAAAAGTCTGTTGCCTTCTCTATCCTATGCAAATTTTCAGGGAGAATACTATGGTTTATCTACTAGGCATGTATTGTAAGACTACTGCTGTCTATGGAATTTGATCCTCAGATGAAATTTTAAAAGCATAAGATAGAATACATTAATTCACCATTTCCACTTCTTAATAGCTTTTTGTGCTGTTTTACTGTAGAACTACGTTGACACCAATATCCCACCCTGCCACTTGATGTCATGCAGTGAAATCTTGCAATGCTCAATAACACACAATAATGCTGTGCTCAAAAATGATTAATTTTAAAAAATCTAGGCATAGTTGAAGGAGTTAACAGAGGAAAAACGTCTTCCCACCTGTACCAGGACATGCATTACTGTGTGATAAAATCATAACTTTGGGTACATTCTAAGTATTTTTTTTGTTTAGTCTTCTATTTCTTTTTGTATCTTATAAATAACACAGCATTAATCATTTATAATCATTAATAGTCATTAATAACATTAATCACTGAACATAATCCTATTTTTTCCGCTAAGTCAAAAACCCTGAAATCATATACAAAACTCAGTGAAATTGATGGAAATTCTCTCATGAACAAAAAGCAACTCAAATTGCTATCTGACAACAACTTTTCTCTGGCGCTAAACAAGTATTGTGACTTTTCCCTCTTACTCTCTAAAGCAACAGGGTGAAATAGAAATATCAATGCCTTTTAGTTCTGCAGATAACATACTGCTCTAACTTAAGTATTTAGGGATTTTATTCAATGCAGGTGACATTTTGATATCTAATTAAATTGTTCTTTAGAGAAAGAACATCATAAAGGCTGGCTTCAAAAGACCACGAACCTTATTAGTTAAGTACTTGCTCTTTAAAAAGTGCATATTTTATGACACAAAAGCATTGGGAAGTACATGAATTTCTGGTATGAATTTGCCAAACTGTTCAAAAGGCTGCAGACAATAGCTCACACTCTATATCTCGTTTGTTTTCAGAGTGTATTAGTTCAGAACAAATAGCCATCAGAGCAATGTCATTTTCGTGATTAAATATTTTTTTCTATTTAATGATACTGTATAGTATCTTCACCTCATTACATTTTCTTTTTATATTCTTTTCTGGTATATAAGAGAATCCCATTAAGTCTGTTTAAATAATCTATAAAATCTAGAAGAATGTTGATTTTCCATTTACTCACCCAGGAGAGTTCAGGCCACAGAAAAGCTTTATTTGCTCAAAATCTGTCCAAAGGGAAAGTATTGAGTTCAGAGAGATATGAAAGATGAGGCACTAAGAGGAAGGTTAAAGTACTGTCCTAATTCTTTGGCCTTCCACCTCTCAGAGTAGCTTTTGTTAAACATACAATCCAAATAAAAAATGTTATTTTTATTTTCATTATTATTATTTATCCTGTGATACAGATAAAGCAATCATAAAACTTCTGAAAAAGTTAAGAAGTCTTATGGTTTCAGACTTATCGGAGGCTTCAGAAAAAAACAGAGCTCAGTATTTACTTTCTGTACCCTCTGAACTTTTTTCTTTCTCTTTGAAAGTCTACACATTTTTAATAGGGAATGAACCACTTTTTACATGCAGAGTTTTTTCTTTCCCTATTCATGTGTCAGATTCTTGTGGGGCATCTGAGACACTTTGTTTCTGCTATAGCACCCACTTGTTAATTGGGGGGGCAGAGGGGAATTCTCCTTTTCTTGCTTTCTCCACACTCAATCCGACATGGTAAAATACAGGTTGATCTCATATTTTAGATCCAAAGAAAATAGAAATCTATCGATAATTTCAGATTCTTGATTTAAATG
Source organism: Anser brachyrhynchus (assembly GCF_964034855.1). Taxonomy (NCBI): domain Eukaryota; kingdom Metazoa; phylum Chordata; class Aves; order Anseriformes; family Anatidae; genus Anser; species Anser brachyrhynchus. The sequence continues at coordinate 108,740,532 of NC_137694.1, forward strand.
CAGATTTAGACCTAGGGTTTATTTTGTTGTATAAACCCATCACAAAGATAAAGAATACTCTATGAGAGTTACTGCTTAATTAATGTTAAAAGATGGAAACCTTAGTGGGAATAGAATCTTAACACTGCAAGAATACTGAAAATGTTATTGAAATTTGTTTTCAAATTAAAAATTATTGAATGCAACAATATGATATAATTTTTAAACTCCCATATAAACTGGATTTTGTTTCCATGTTTCGTATCCTGAAAGGAAGTCTGAAAGGCAGAATTTCTTTACATTCTTCCTCTCAACTTTCACTCTAAAGTTTTCATTTCTGTTTTAAAGTAGAAACTGCTATAAAATTTATAAACTTTTAATTAAATGAGTTTGCTTGTTTTTATTCCTGTTATTTTTTCCTAATTTCAGCTGCACAGGAGTTATAAGGAATCTTTTATTTTGCAGCATTATCATCAGCACTGCAACATGTCAATTATGAATAGAAATAATGTATTCCTCCCATCTCAAAGGTCATCTTCTATGGATAGTTTACACTTCCATAAAACCAACCCACTGAAGTCCAAATGTTTCTGAAGTCTTCACATTATCTGTAGTGGCCTTTGCTTTCTTTTCAAAGACTATTATTTTAGGTGTCTTCTGACTTGTATCAGATTTTTTTTTTCTTAAAAAAAAAAAAAAAGTAGCTCCTGATTGAGCAATAATAGATCAGAACAATCTTCCTTCATTTTCTGATGTGATGATCGTAATGCAGCATATCTGAATCAATGTCTTCTTCATTCAGTTTAATCTCCGAATGTTACTGTGTGATACAACTATCTAGACAGCTCTTCTCTTCTACATTTGTGCAACTAACCTATTGTTTAACCCTTCTCATTTTCTTCTGCAAGTCTGCTTATTTTTCAGGAATTCAATCCATTTCTCTAATTTAGCAAGTGTGTGCTGATTGTAGATCCTATCTTCCAAAACAACTGTGATCTGCAGATGAAAACCCCAACGTTACAAACTGAGGTTTAGGAACTTGCTAGAACCTTAGATTATTAATATAAAATGGAATAAATTACTTCTATGGAAAAAAATATATATATTTCCTGGGAAGGTGATATACTAAAAAAGTGGACATCAAGATTCACCTTTCCTCTAGATTGCATGTGTGCAATGGCACTGCTAGTGAAATATCTTACAACATATGTAAATCACAGTCAGTTGCTAATATGGGGGGGGGAGGGGGGAGGAGGGGGGAAGAGCAATTTGTCACAGAGATTCAATTATTTATATATTTTATTTTTTCCCAAAATCAGAAGGAAAATTGCAGCTTCCTCCCAAGCCCCTAAATCTGCAAAGTTCACCTTCAGTAACGCCACCCAAGTTTTGTCTTCTGATAGCATATTTTGGACCTGCGCTACATTTTTTACACAATCTTTTGACTTTGCAGGCATTACATATTGGGGTGTCATCTGCGCCACCTGAATTAACCACATGGGTCACACAAAGTATTGATATGACTGTTAGCTGTTTTTTTTAGCATTACCCTTTCAAAAGCTATTGGAAATGAATATACAGAGAGTAAAGTTTACCTGATATATCTAAAATAAAAGTTATTTTCCAAATCAGAATGAAAAATTTCACTTCATATATCACCATAATTTTAAAAAGCTTATTCTGTTAATAAAATCTCTTCTTTCTACTTTTCTAACTCAGACACACTAACTCCAAACTAGTGAGTAAATTAAGAGTCTCATCTAATTATTGATCTTGTATCCGTGAAGAGATATTATCTACATTTTTCAATCAAACTTCAACAAGGAATTCAATATAAGGGACAATCTTAAATTATTACACCACTGAATACGATGCAACTGAAGGTTATTTTTCAAAGTGTATGTCAGAATGAGTGTGAAAATCTTTCCAAAGTCTCTGTCTACTTATATCACCTCAACCCTTCTAGTTAGAAAGTTACAAGAACAAAACAAAACAAACAAACAAAAGAACTTAAAACCAATTATTTCTGTCCTCTATATGGTAGGAGAACGGTGGGCACAAAAGTTTTTATTCTCTTTAGAAATTGAAAAGCAGTGTATAGGAATCATAAGAACAGACATACAGGATCAAAGGTCTAATCCCATGGTCATACATACTCAAAGAAGCATGTAAGCAAAAGAAAGAATTTAGCACAGTAAGGTGTATATTCAGGCACCCTGAGGTTTAGGCACTCCTAAATCAGGTGTATTACCTTTGTATTTAATAACCTTTAATGGGCTGTACTTTCATGCATTTGTCTATTTTAAAAGGAATACCTACTTTCATCATTGGTTCATTAAATAGTCTTCATCATACTTGGACGGCAATATCAAAAAAGCAATGCAATGCAATACTTAACAGTCTAATTCTCAGATATTGTTACTTGGGAGAACATGGTTTTATACTCCAATTAGCATTATGTAATCAACAGAAAAATAAAAAATGAAAGATGTAGGAATTCTGTCATAAAGTAAGACTTGCACTTAAGTTCAACAGATTTCAAATATAAATGCTAGTGCTAAAACAAGAACAGTATCATTTTATTTTAAGAATCATAGATATCCACAAATCCTCAAAAAAAAAAGTCTCAAGACCTCAAATCAAATATTGGCTCATTCATCTTGTTTGACTCCTTCTGCCCCCTTAATTATATTTTGGAGGTATTCCCTCCAAGTGCCATTTCTCTTCACATCTTCTGCTATCTCCATCTGGAGTTTGTTACTAGGATATGCTCCACTTCTCCCAGGCTTGAGATTTCACTATAAGGGATCACTCACATTCATTACAACATGGTATTTGCAGCATTTACCTTCAACTCAAGATACACATCAGTTCCCACAGCCTCCTGCACTTTGGGTACTTGCAAAGCCCTACAATTTAAAGAGGTATTAGATTTCTTCCCTGAAGTATAATTTTAAAATAAATGAATAAACATTATCCTGCTGTATGATGTATCAGTAGTTAGAACATGGCTCTATGATCAGGAGTCAATGCTAGGTTGTTTGCTGAAAAGTATATCTGTCTGCTGGGGCTTGCAGTCATTATATTGGACACATGACTGTCCTATGGGCAGTTTTCAAAGAAATTCTACACCAACAACATACGAATTGGCCAATTATATACTTTCCTCGTAGATTTCCCACTCTCATTTCCCACCAGTTAAGTCACAGTTCACACTGCCTACAGACTTCTTGAGAGAAAACCTATTACTTATGACTACAAAGCTCCAATGTAAAACACAGTGCATTTTGTCAATATGCAATTTTTCTTCTATACATCAAAAGCATAAGATAACAGATTACATGCACTACAGATTATGTTCCATGACTGAAAGAAGAGAATTGCTCTTGACTGGGGACTACAGAGTTAGAATCACACAAAGTCAAGGACATTCCACTGGAAGTGTCTTGACACTAATGTTGTTTATCCTTTAACTCAGAGAAGCTTTCTATATTTTAAGTGAGGAAATAAAGACTCCAGGGACACAGCTGTGCCATATCATATCAGAATGAAAGAATTTTTATTCTGTCTGGCCAAAAATCCGTTTTTAGAGTAACGAGTGCTCTGTGGAAGGTGCTACAAAATGGCCTTCAGCAAAGCAGAGTTACTCAGGAAATGATAGATCAAACTCCAAGGTACCTGAACATAAAATGAAGGAATACTCCCTACAAAAGTAGAATGTAAGAAATATTCTGCTGCCTCAGAAGCATGGGCTATCTATTTCATCCCTTCAGCTGGCATTAGCAGATGACATTAGGAATACACAGAGCATGGAAAACTGGTCAGCTTCTGCTGTCTATCCTCCTCATACTTCTCTGGCAGACATAATTGCATTAGGGTTTTTAGAGAGTATGTTGCTGCCTAGTACTATTAGCATTCATTCTGGACCTGCTGTCCAGGAATTTGCCTAGTTCCTTGACCTGCTGATGCTGTCACCCCACAAAAAATTCCTGTGACAGCAAGTCCCACAAGTTTACTGTCTACTGTGAAAACTACTTTATCTGTCTCAAATCAATTTTACTAGTTTTATTAAGTGCTTCCTAGCTCTAATGTTGTGGGCATTGAAAGTAAAATTCCATGTTCAGTTTATATGCTGCCTTGTGACTTTGCAAACTCACTTCCACAGCAACTCTGTTTCTTCACTAATGTTTTGTATGGAAACTTTTCAATGTTGTTTTATTTTGCAAAGTCAGCTGCATTAGGTCTACTGGATTCCCTTTGCCTACGTGTTTATTTACCGTGTCTGCTCTGACTTTAGCAGGCTAAGTCAGTTTTTACCTTTACTGGAGTCATAATGTCCTTTTCCCAACAGACCTTGTTTCTGCATGTTCTCAGTTTTCTTAATTCATATGACAGACTGTGACATCTTACCTATAAAGAAGACATGCTCCCTGGTCCGTAGTTCCCAGGAACTTCTCTAAAACTCAGGAGTGGTGAGATATGCACTCACACAGCCTCTTTAGCCTAGAGTGGAGAAACAGCGTTACATCGATTGCTAACAAGTAGAGCTGAGACAAGTATCAGCTGAAGAGACTCCACAAGTGTTAATAATCTGAGTGATGTTGAAGCCTCTGAGAACTTGGCATCACAACCACTAGTTTACAAAGACTGCTTATCAGGAGAAATGGTTGGACACATATTAACTGTTGTCTAGAACATGAAAACAGAGAGCAAACATCTGTAAAATATCAGCTGGCCTCCTCTATTCTGTGTATGGTACATATAAAAACACGATTGCTCTCTCAGTGGGACACATACACACTGATCAGAGGCTTTTGGTTATACTGATGCATCTCATTAATTCTTAATACACTTAACAATTATTTCAAAAAGTATTGCAAGAAATAATGCCTGTCCAACTGAGCTTGGAAATCTGATTTGAAAAAGCCTCCCTAAGAACCAGATTGAAATTCTGTGCACTGTCTGTTAAGTTGCATTCCATCAGCAATGCAGTCTATCAGCAATGGGCACCTGAGAACCAAACACCAAATTAAGTAAATATAGGAACTTTAAAAAACTTTTCAAACTAAGCTTTGTACCATCAGAAAAAGTTAGCATTTTAATCCACAACCCCTGCCTGATCTACTACTAATGAAAGATTCACTAAATTATCTTCATAAAGGTCAAAATGCTAATTAGGAGATTCTCTTCAGCGATAAATCAGAGATGTGGAACGAATGATTAGATCAGCTTTTCCTAGAGTTCAATTACCCTTCTCTTCATTTTTAAAACATAAGAGAATTCAAAATAAGAAATGAATTTTGTAACATTAAATATTTCCCTCTTTTTAATTGCATAGAAAACACTCTTGGAAGGTTTGAGTTTACATAAATTATCTTTTAGTTAAATTTATGTACATTTTTGTATGTGACAATAGTATTTACTTACTAGCAATAATGCAATTAATGACTCTAAAATAATTTATTAGATATCCTTCAAGTTAGTAAGTGCACTAATAAACTAAACTATATACTTGTAAATAAAATGCATCTTTCTAAATTACATGGAATTAAAATATAGCTATACATAAAGAGCAATCAAAATCTACATATACATGGATTTCAGTTTAATCAGAAAAGAAGGATCTACAAGAATTTACAGATATAATGGTCAATCTGTTTTCCTGAAATAAACAGTAATTAAGGAAATACTGGTACTAGGTCAGCAAACAGAAAGACTGTTTTTTATCGTTCTTATTTCCAAGACTACTGTAAGTATAAGGCTTGTAATATATCTTGAATATGTGTACTATTGGACAAAAATACTCCTCTTGAATTCCAGAACTGCAGAACAGTCATAATGAACATGGTAAACACCTTTGGCATAATTAAAACACCATTTAATGCAAACAGCATTAATGCAAACATCTATTTCAGTAAAATGGCAGGGAAGCAGAAGCAAATTCTTACACCAATAGTCCACAACTCAACTTAGGGATCAAACTCGATTTATGCCTACTGGAAAACTTTGTCAAGCAGTAAGGATGTTGTAACTTTAGCTAATGTCATTCTGATGGAGAGACTGTGTGAAACACTCCACATTTCCCAAGAAGTTTCTATACATGGTATAAAATTGGATGTTCCAGTCTGTTCTTAAAACAAAGACATATTCCCAAATCTTGAAATCAATCAATGAGAATTTGCACAAGTACTCATTTTCAAGCACTCCCAGGTGTGGTGAGGTGACACAGAATCAAAACACATATTTGTACAGACTTCACAGTTTGGGTCTTTGATGTAGATATAAATATGCAATTTTTTGCAACAATTTTATTGAACAGATATATGTTTTTACTGACACCTGAGATAAATGACACATTTAGAACTTTATTGACTTCCTTGTCACTTTTTTCTTAATGGAGTTGCGTTGGTTAATCTCACTTTTGGACTATCTGAATGAAATGTGAGTACTTAGCAAATATATTGCTGGTTTTGGAGCAACCTATGAAATCATACCTGATCGTTACCGAAAAGACCAGAATTTTTGTAAAGAAGAGCATGTTAACTTTTGAAAGAACATGAAATCAAGAGACAAAATATGAGGAAACAAATTAGATTTTACTGATGTCATTCAGAGAAGGGAATCTGCCTGAGACATGGAGAAAAGCCTAGCCTTGGCATATGGGGTGATGAATTGCTAAGGACTGACTCTGAGATAGGCTACAGTTAGCTGCATTAACTATAGAATCCTGTAAACAAAGATTTCCACCTTTGAAAACACACTGTCCCCAGTGATTTATAATCACTTCTTAATTGTGATATTACCACTAAAGAGATACGACCCTTATGAAGAAAAGGTAATGTTCCAAAAGCCCAGTCACAGAGGAAAATGGCTATGCTCAGCACTTGACACTTAATATGGTGAGAGTGTCTGTCTGGTTTTAGTGTATTTTAGTACATATGATGTATTTTATATAAGCTGTGCATAGGTTGCAGCACTGACTCAGACAGCTTGTTCTTACAGTTATACCCAGATAGAAGTGACCTGTTTACCCCATTCCCAGGGTGAAGACAGTCCATAGCCCAGCTGCTCCTGAGCCAATATCCAGCTTTGTGAAGCATTGCTGTATGATTTTGGCTCAGCTGATTGAAAATAAATAATGAAATAAAATGAAATAAAATGAACTGTTGTCAAGCTGTGAGAAAGTACATAAGCTAAGATAGGGGTCTGTAACAGCCAAGGACTCCAGGAAGAAGTGTGGCTGTAAAAATAAAATAATAATAATAATAATAATTAAAAAAAAAAAAAAATTGTCCCAATAAAGGAACAGGAAACTGGAAGACAGCAATTCAGATCAGCCAGTACCAAATGCAAGAGTTTACCTTCTCCACCTGGCTGCCACCACCTGCATGCATCAACTCACCAAGTGCCTGCATTAGGAGTGGCATAGCCCAGTCATTTTACTATACATATTATCCTATAAATAATTGCTGTGTAAACATAAATTTTCTATAATCCTGCTTCTATGCAGGAAAAGGTTCCCCCCAAAAAATAGGCAACAAAGTAATTTTATGGAACCGCTGCCAATGGCAATGAGTAAGAGCACTCTGAAGGGGTTGTGTGTCAAGCTAGCATTTAACCTTATCTGAATCTGTGTAGATAGACAAAATACGATCAAACTCAACTAATCTCAAAAGTTTAACAGAATATCTATGTACATTAAAATGTGTAGAAGTCCTTCAATGGATGTTCTGTGCTTAAAACATAAAACCGATAGCGAGACATAAACTGCCAGGTATTATATCACCAGCTCTGTACAGAAGCAGTTTTATGAAGTGAACATAGAGCAGAAGCATGTCACAGGTGTGCCAAATAAATGATCTCTGAGAAGATTTACAAATGCTGGAGTAGAAATGGTAAACATAAAAATAGACAGGCAAACACTCTTGATGAGACAGGTTGCACTAACTCCTCATATTTGCCACAGCTACTCATGTATTTTCTAAGCCTAATGTGAAGTGCCTCCAGTCTAACAGAACTTTTCTCAATAACTCACACTTCTATAATTTAAATCAATTCTCCCCACACATTCTGTCAAAATGAATGTCTTGAGGCCTAGAAATTCAGTCTTTAATGACTAGTGCTGTCAGGCATTGATAGCACATATCTGCTAGGCAGATGGAAAACATCAATAAGATTTTCATTTGAACCAATCAAGAAAAGAACTGACTTTGGTTTTAATGGACCTGAAGCTTCCTAGACATCTGCTGAAAAAGAAAACAGAGACCAAATCTATGCATTGATTGATCAACAGGCATATGACAAGGTATCCTCTTATACCTTCTAATCCATATGTTCAATGTTTCCCTCCCTTGGAAACGAAGATATCATGGAAGACACTGTATACAGAGTCAAGATGCAAATACAATTCTCAGAAAGGGCTCTGTCACCAGTAGTACTCTCAGGCCCTGCAGGTGAGACAGTCAGAGAAACTAGCTGCTTCAGGCTAATTATGACATGTACCATGGGGTCTGCTCAACTCAGCACTGATTCCCTAAATCCTGTTAAACGTAGATGCCTTGAATAACCTAAATATTATGTGTACCACCAGACACCTCCTCGTTACATTTTTGGAAGCTGAGATAAGGTTGGGGCCAACAAAATAACTAAAAATGCCTGTCTATCAGGCTGAACTCAAAATACAAGGACAGAAAAAACTACAAAACAATACAGTTCAACATTCTTAAGAAAGCAAAAAATTAATAATAACTTACTGGATCAGATAAAGAGTCTATCCAGTGCCATGTGTTTCCCCAGTAACAGCTAACAGAGGAAGCCAAGGAAAGAGTAAGAGGAGGTAGGGGTACTCAACATTTCCAATAAAATCACCTCCAACTATTTTAGTAAACTTAACCAAACCAGGAGTGGTCTTGGTCATTTAGTAAGTCTCTGTGGATTAATAATCGATGTATTTGTCTGTCTTTGCTTGCAATCTTTATTACTTTAAGTATCCATGTCATGCTGCTGCAATGAATTACACAGACATATTCTCTGATATGTGACAAACCAGCTCTATCCATTTTCTTTTGACTCTTACTACTTGTAAGGAAGGGAATGTGAAAAACTAATACCTATTTCCAAATGCCACTAATGATTACTTAGAACTTTATCTTATTCTTTTTAATATTATATCCCCTCTAAGTTATCTCTTTTCCAGACTGAAAAGAGATGGCCTTTTCAGTCTTTGTTCATACAGAAGACATTCTTTACCTGTGATATGTATCTTTGTTAGCTTTATCTGGACATTTTCCAGTTCAACTATTATCTTTCTGAGATGAAAGAATCAGGATATGGGACATACCCATATCTTGCTAATCAAAGTATGGGTAAACTAGGGATTCTGTGGTGTAATGATGGTGTTCTCTGTATTGTTCTTTACACAGTCTAACTGATATTTGATTTTTTTTTTTTACTGCTATTGTGCATTCTGATGATACTTTCATAGAATTTTGTTCCATCAAAATCTTCCTTCTGAGTGGTAACTGTCAGCTTAGAGCTTTACAAATCATTCCTATGTAAAATTAGGATTGCTTTTCCACATGGATGTCAGTTTACACTTACCCACACTGAATTTTGTCTGCCATGTTGTGGTGGTTATTCCCAGCTGGGCAACTGAGCTCCTCCACAACCACTCTTTCACTCTCATTCCCCCTCCTCAAAGGGAAAGGGGGGAGAAAATATGATGGAAAGGGCTCAGGGGTTGAGATAAGGACAGGGAGATCACTCAACAATTATTGTCACAGGCAAAACAGACTCAGCATAGGGAGATTAATAAAATCTATTACCTATTACTAAAAAGCTAGAGCAGTAAGAAACTAAAAGCAAACTAAAAACACCTCCCTCTTCTCCATCCTCCCCCAGAATGGCACAGGGGAGTAGGGAATGGGGGCTGCAGTCAGTCTCTGACTCTTTGTCTCCACCGCTCCTTCACGGTCACTCCCTGCTCCTGCTCTACGTGGGGTCCCTCCCACGGGATGCGGTCCTTGCCAAACTGATCCTGCGGGGGCTGCCCACAGGCAGCAGCTCTTCAAGAACTGCTCCCACATGGCTCCGTACCACAGGGTCCATCCCCCAGGAGCAAACTGCTCCAGCACGGGTCCCCCACAGGCAGCAGCTCCCCCCAGACCTGGCAGCTCCTGCGTGGGCTCCTCTCCATGGGCTGCAGCGCCAGCCCGGGGCCTGCTTCTGTGGGGGCTCTCCAATGGCCACAGCCTCCTCCAGGCCACATCCACCTCCTCCACCGGGGGCTCCTCCACAGGCTGCAGCGTGGAGATCTGCTCCGTGTGGGACCCATGGGCTGCAGGGGGACAGCCTGCTCCACCAGGGGCCTCTCCACAGGCCGCAAGGGAACTGCTGCTGCGTGCCTGGAGCACCTCCTGCCCTCCTGCTGCACTGACCTTGGGGTCTGCAGGGCTGCTTCTCACCCCTCTCTCCCAGCTGCTATTGTACAGCAATTTATTTATTTTTTTCCCTTTCTTAAATCTACTCTCACAAAGGCACAACTAACATCGGTTATTGGCTTGGCTCTAGCCAACAGTGGGTCCCTTTGGAGCCAGCTGAAACCTGCCCTTATCTAACATAGAATCATAGAATGATAGAATATCCTGAGCTGGAAGGGACCCGTAAGGATCATCAAGTCCAACTCCTGGCACTGCACAGGTCTGCCCAAAAGTTTAGACTGTGTGACTAAGTGCACAGTCCAATCTCTTCTTAAATTCAGACAGGCTTGGTGCAGTGACTACTTTACTGGGGAGCCTGTTCCAGTGTGCGACCACCCCCTCAGTGAAGAACCTCTTCCTGATGTCCAGCCTAAACTTCCCCTGCCTCAGCTTAACACCGTTCCCATGGGTCCTGTCACTGGTGATAACAGAGAATAGGTCACCTGCCTCTCCACTCCCTCTCGCGAGGAAATTGTAGGCTGCGATGAGGTCCCCCCTCAGCCTCCTCTTCTCCAGGCTGAACAGGCCAAGTGACCTCAGCCGCTCTTCACGTCTTCCCCTCTAAGCCCTTCACCATCTTCGTCGCCCTCCTCTGGACACTCTCCAACAGTTTAATGTCCTTTTTGTACTGTGGTGCCCAGAACTGCACACAGTACTCGAGGTGAGGCCGCACCAGCGCAGAGTAGAGCGGGACAATCACCTCCCTCGACCGACCAGCAATGCCGTGCTTGATGCACCCCACGACATGGTTGGCCCTCCTGGCTGCCAGGGCACACTGCTGGCTCATATTCAACTTGCTGTCAACCACAACCCCCAGATCCCTCTGTGTGGGGCTGCTTTCCAGCGTCTTCTCGCCCAGTCTGTACGTATAGCCAGGGTTGCCCTGTCCCAGGTGCAGGACCCGGCACTTGCCTTTGTTAAACTTCATGGGGTTGGTGATCGCCCAGCTCTCCAATCTGTCCAGATCTCTCTGCAAGGCCTTTCCACCCTCATCCGAGTCCACAACTCCTCCAAGTTTGGTGTCATCGGCAAATTTGCTCAGAACACATTCTAGTCCTACATCCAAATCATTTATAAAACATGGGGCAGCTGCTGGATTGTTCTCCCAGAGGCCACCCCTGCAGCCCCATTGCTACCAAACCTAGCCATGTAAACCCTATACACATGTACTGCCCAGCCACTGTTGGCAATTTTTCATAGTCAGCATGTACTCTATCACATATCTATCCACTAGTGATATGCCTCAATTCTGAGACACTCCCCCTCCCTTACTCCTCCTCGTTTCACCAGTCTTTTAACCATATTTAACCAATCAAGTGAAGAGGAAGAACAGCAGAATAATAATATATTTGGAAAGAAATACTTAAGGAAACCTAAAGAACTGGAGTTATGTTTCTATGGGAAGCATTATACTTATGTTTCTATGGGTGTGACTGAGGATACTGAAAAGATTTCTTTACAGTAATGAGCTCCTAGTGCTAGAAAGATTTCTGAAATACATGTCAACATAGAAACTTTTAGTTGTTTCTGTAGTACTAGAAACATCAAAAATCTCTAGTGTAGATAAGGCCTAATCAGAATGATCTATTTCAGATGAGTGCTGTGAAAGTACAAGGGCTTTTATTGTATGAAACTTGATATCTCTATTATACAGGTGGATATAGAAAATTTATAACTCTTCTATCTACATAATCTTAATGCATCATAAACAAAAGCCCCAAAGCAAAAGTAAATTAGTAGGCTACTGAGGTTGCTATAAACAGAGATGCTTACAATTGATTACATTAAATTAACTGTTTAATTGAGTGAATTTGCCTGGTTGAGTAAAACAACAATTGTGTCAATTTTTTCTAATTATTTTGCTTCCTGCTTTTGGTTCACTGCCTTTTCTTGGGCATACCGTGTCTGATAGTAATGATTAATTTTGTTGTACATGAATTTGTGATATTAAAGAGATGATATGACTTTTATTTTTCTTCACTGATAACAGAGATGGAAAATAGGTCTACTTTACTTTCAATCTCTGTGTTAAAACTATCATATTAATGTTAGCATTGGCATCCTGCAATACCTGTGGTTGTAAGAATGGTAAGGAAATGCCTACACTGTTTGTAGATGAATAATTTTCATTCATTTTTAAGAGCTCAAAAGACTCACTCTTAGAGATCAGTGGGAAAAGTTCTCATCCTACAGAAGATCATTAAATTTTCATATTTTTATTTTTTTCCTCCATTTCCATTGGGATGAAATCGAGCGCTCTTAAAAAATTCTCCTAAAAATGGTGGGGATAGGGGGGAGCTTAGCACAACTTGTTCTTTTCATTCTCTCAGAATCCTGATGAAACAGACTGGAAGTCAAACCTTTTGTCTTCAAACCAGGAACTGAACTTAATTTTTTTTCCCCATATCTCAAGTATGAGAAATCATTGGGTAGTTGACTAGTCTGGAGAGTGGAAAAAAAAATTATACCACTCGGAAAATTTAATTAGTGAGACTTGATATATTTAATTAAGTGCATATTAATTACAACAAACAAATCTATTCCATAGTCCAGAGAAGTTAACAGCTACATCAGAGGTATAATACCAAAGTTCATTTCTGTCTTCTATGCTTATATAATGACTGTACAAAGAGGCAGATTTGTTTGTAACATTGGAAAGCTCCCTGCTGTTGCCACCTTTGAAGAGACTAGCTGCCATTTTTCTCTCTCTTGCCTCTCTGAAGTTTTGTTTGTAAAAGTTCCATAAATGATCCACACACACACAAAAAAAAAAAAAAGCTTTTTTCATAAGCAATCATACTTCGTGAAAATCATTTTATGTGAGAAAATTTCAGACCAGCTCTTCTTTCTTTCCGTGAAGTATTAGTGCTAAGTATTTAGCACTAGTAAGTAATTAGCTAAGTATTAGGGTTATCATTCACAACAACCTCACATGCTCTGTGGAAAAAATTAATATCCTTTTAGAAAGCATCTGCCACCATATCTTTTTTTCGTGATTTTTACCTTGCTGGGCAGTTGAACTCCACCACAACCTCTCTCTCACTCCCCCTCCTTAGAAGAAGAGGGGAAGAAAGTATGCTGGGGAAAGAAAAGAAAAGAAAAGAAAAGAAAAGAAAAGAAAAGAAAAGAAAAGAAAAGAAAAGAAAAGAAAAGAAAAGAAAAGAAAAGAAAAGAAAAGAAAAGAAAAGAAAAGAAAAGAAAAGAAAAGAAAAGAAAAGAAAAGAAAAGAAAAGAAAAGAAAAGAAAAGAAAAGAAAAGAAAAGAAAAGAAAAGAAAAGAAAAGAAAAGAAAAGAAAAGAAAAGAAAAGAAAAGAAAAGAAAAGAAAAGAAAAGAAAAGAAAAGAAAAGAAAAGAAAAGAAAAGAAAAGAAAAGAAAAGAAAAGAAAAGAAAAGAAAAGAAAAGAAAAGAAAAGAAAAGAAAAGAAAAGAAAAGAAAAGAAAAGAAAAGAAAAGAAAAGAAAAGAAAAGAAAAGAAAAGAAAAAAAAAACTCACAGGTTGAGATAAGGATAATTTAATTAAAGGGAAAAGGAAGAGGGAAAAGAAACAAGCAAAGGCTGTGTAGAAGCACAGAGAGAGAGAAAAGAAATTATTCTATTTCCCATCAACGAGCGATGTTTGGCCACATCCCAGGAAGCAGCACCACAGCACCTCAACATGTGTAGCACTTCTTTGTGAGGACAGACATTTTCATAACGAGAGCCCCCACCACCACCACCACCTTTTCCTTTCCCCACCTTTTACTGCCAAGTGAGACACCACATGGTATGGAATATCCCTTTGGTGGGTTTAGGTCAGCTACCCTGGTGATGTTCCCTCCCCACCTCTTGCCCACCTGCAGCCTGCTGGCTCCTGGGGGGTTTGGAGAGTCCTGACACGATGCCAGAATTGCTCAGAAGGAGACACAACACCAGTGCTGTTCTAGCTACAAGTGCAGAGCACGGGTCTGTATGGGCTGCTGCAGGGAAAGTTAACTCCATCCCAGCCAGACCCAGTACATTTCCCCACAAAAGCAAACTGAAAGCTGCTTTGTGCCATTAGGTAAATCCTGTTTCTGAACAACAACAACAACAACAACAACAAAAACAATTGAGCCAGTCAATACTCAGACTGCAAGTGTAGACACAGTTTTCAAAGACACGTAGTTTGGTCTACATAGTTCATGTTTACTAATATACGATATACTTGTTTGTGTTTCACTGTTGCGGAAAATTGAATGTTTTAATATTAATGTCAATATATGTTGCTCTGTTGCTAAACCACAATCTCTGTAATATTCTTTCTACTCCGTACTGATTATGTTATCTCCCACATTGGTGATGGAATTGATATATGTTCATTATACTGAGATTTTTCTGGCATATAACATTCTAAATAAATAAACAAAGTCAATGACTCATGTCACTGCTTCAAATGTTATATGGAAAGAGAGCCAGTTCCCTAACTTAAGCTACAATATAGAACAAATGAAAAATGATTAAAATTATGCTCAGGGCAATGTCTATTACTTGTTCACCATGTGACAATGAAATCCTCTTTACAATTTGAGCTCTTTAATGAAATGCATTAGTAATTCAGCTGTAAGCTCTTCTCTGCATTATTTCTGCTGTTCTCCTTTGCCTTTTTGACACGGCTCAAGACCTGACACAGGGAAATGCAGGGGTTTCACTTAGTGACAAGGCAGTTTTTCTTGGTAAATAATACCTTTTTGTTATTTCCTTATTATTTGCTTATTTAGTTGCCTATTGAAATTCAGAATTCTGGGCATGAAAACCATCAGGTATTTCTGATCCCAAGCAAAACCAAAAGGAAACAAACAAACAAACAAAAACAAACAGACAAAACAAACAAACAAAAAAAATGCAAGTATGACTACTTCCTCTTATGTTCCTAGTTTACCAGACTACACACATCTCAGCTCTTCTCCAGCTAATGGCACACAAAACTAATCTTTTTCCTTTTTCTCACATAGTTTTCTTACTTGGTTTTCAGATTCCCCAAACTTTCTATTATCTATATATGATTTTTTTTTTTACCATTTTTTCCTTTTTAATCTAGTAACATGGTGACATGGCTTATTTTTTAAAAATGTCACAGGGGCAATGCAGCATTCTGTTTTACTTTAGGTTCAGGTAACATGTATGTTCTGAAAAACAGGTGTTTAGGAGTCTTGCAATATGCATACAAAGACTAAGATGAGTATAAGTTACTGAATAGGTCCAAAGGTCTTGTCTAGTCAAATAACAAAACTGCTCAGTTTAAAAGAAGAGACAGTAAGACCATTCAAGCACCTGTAATGAGTGCAATATACATTCACACATTTTTATTTCCATTTTTATTAATTTTTGTTTCACTTCTTTCAGATGCATAACAAATTGTATTTTTCTATATATGGTTCTTCCAGGTATCAGAATGACATGAAGCTTCCGTATTTCTACTCCATTTGAAAAGCAAAGATGCAGTAAATCTATGCAAAAAGATTACAGAAAGTAATATTAAAAATATGTACATATATATATATACGCAGACATATAAATTGTCATATTTCCTGAGTCCCCACTTCTGACTCAATTTCTCTTTTATTCCTCATATGTAAGAGGAGGCTCAGTTATAGGAGGTGAATATTGTACTCTTATCATTGAATTTTTGATGAGGAAGTCAGTGATAGCCTTCAAAAAACACAGAAGTTGCCTCTCTTAAAAATAAAAAAAAAAAAAAAAATAAAAAAATAAAAGTTTTGTTTCCTAGAGATTTTTATTCCCCTTCTTTCCTTTATCTCTGGATTCAAGAACCCCAACTAAAATCCTCTTTTTTGCTTGTTCCTCATCTTCATTACCAGCACCAGAATTTTTCTGCTCCAGTGATACCACCTCAGCTGGAAGCTGTCAGCACAATGAATACAACTAGCTTGTTTGAGATGGATTTTACATTCTCTTCAAAGTATCTGCAATTTTACATTGTTGGCTCCAGTCAGGATGAGATAACATGTCTATGGGTCACAGAAGTTCCAGTGACCCACAGAACAGCATAAAAAAAATATTAGCTGCTTCAAAGCCCAGAGTAACTGCTAATAAAGTTGAGCTACTGAAATCCTTTAGCAAGTAGCTCATTCTGTATACCTTTCTGTCCATGCCAGCAATTCTGAACAAAAGTATAGATCGTCTGGCTGTACAGGGAAAGCAATACATTTTCTCAGTTACATCTTCCCCATGTTTTAGACAAGGGACCATAATTTCTCTGTGTAGCTTTTTTCCATTTTACTACTGCATCCTTTTACTGGATATTGTTCAAAGTATCAACTTCTGTACCTTGTTTCTGATAGCCCATACTTTTGCACCTGACATTGATAATAATGATAGTAACATGATTGATATCTCTGGAAAGTCTCTCGAAAACTTTTGTTTGTTTGTTTTCAGTTTGGGCTGGTGATCCTCAAGCTCTGAGATCTTCTATAGATAAATCAAGTAAGTAAAATTGCACTGATTGATCGCTGTTTAGAATCGTTGAACTGTTAGGCTGAAGGATTTGCAGCAGCTGAGCTGTCTTTTGTTTGTTCTTCATTGGATGATTCTAATTTTGTTGGGAAGAAATGAATGTCCCTCCAAGCAGTGTAGTAAAATGTACTGAATTACGGATGTTCTATCTTCAAATACAGATTTATAATCTTCATAATCATCATAACACTGCGTTTTATTTTTTCCAAATTTTTTTTAAAAAAAAAAAAGCAGGATGATAGTGAAGAGAAACTGTGTAAAATTTAAATGTAGCCTCCTTTGATCCTTCTTCAAGGACTTCATGGATGTCACATCATCTTTACTTCACTTTCATTCCAATCCAAATGATAACAGTTATAGCTGTACCAGAACTTAATCTCTTGCTAAGGTGATAAATGCTGAAGCCTTATAAGCAACATTTGTTTATCATATGGCTCTGCAAATTTATCATATAAGTCACCACATACATATACATATAAGCCACATAGACAACTGGATAATCAGTTGTATAACTGGACAATACAAGTTACATATCTATCTATCGTAAATTCATGAAACATCAGAAAGGGAAATATGATTTTTCTTTCTCCGACTGGTGAAGGGGAGAGAAAGAAAGTTAATGTTTTTCTTCAGGTAAGGATTTTTGGATTTCTTTTTTAATAAGTAATGTGAACACTCAGAAGTATGAATTTTAGAAAAAATATCCTCTAAAAGTCATATGATTGCAATATTTGAAATACTTTTTTTTGGTTTAGCTATTAATGTCATCTATTTGCAGTACATTCTATGTATATTTGATCTTGAACATCAGTTCTTATCATCTGAGTTTTTAAAAATAGTCTTTTTTTAATAATGAAAACTGTGTTGACTTTGTTAATATTGTACATTTTTTCCTGCTGTAGCTACCCAAAAGCTAAAGAGTCAGCTTTGCAGACTCTTACATCAGTTGTCCTTAGAGTACAGAAAGACTGACCATAATTCTAACAGTTTGCAGGCATGCAATCTATAGAAAATTCTGTAATACTTAAAATGTTCTGTAAGATGGTATATCATTATATATATATAATTTTATTTTCATCTTCTACCTGAGCATTCTATGAGAATGTCACAGTTTTACTGAAGAGAAATTATCCCAGGTAAAATTTTCTCCAATAATAAACTGTGTTTACTGTATTAACTTAAAAAAAAAAAAAAGGCACAAATACCACCACTTTGTATGTAAGCAACCAACCAGCTGCTAGCAGCAACAAAACATCGGACGTATGCAAGTACATATCCAAGCTATGTACTACCAAATCACATATAAAGTAATACTTAATCCTTAATCAATGAGCCGTAAAATTGCTTGGCTGCCTTCAAAGTTATCTTAGTTTGCAGTTGTCTTACTACCTTCCCTTCCTCTCCTTTCGCCTTTGCAGACACATATATCTCTGATTCACCAGTAAGTTCCTTAGTATTTTTCATTACTTTTTGCATTCCCCTGCTCATCATGACCATCACGTTTTGCTCTTTCAGACTTCACTTTCACTATAACTAGTTCACAAACAGAAAAATTTCTCCAGATGTTTTCCAGATGTCATTTCTTCAAAACACATGGAAGTTCTGCTTCTCTTCACACATATGCAGGCTTCCATGCTCAAAAACTCTGTCCAATCCCCATCTGTAATTTTTTCCAACTCAAACTCACCTATATTTGTCTACAGAAAGAGAGCATAAAGAAATACTGCCCCTAAGAGTTTCTAAGAAATATTATAAACTTTCTTTCTTTCTAACAGACAGAAGAATCTGCACTTTACTTTTAAAGTTCTTTTTTCCTAGCCACTCGTTTTCAACAAGCCTCAGCTACTTGAGATATTGAACTATAAAAATGTATGCAAAGTGTTATGGTAACCCCTCTTACAACTTGTGAAATCAACAAACAGATAAGAAAGAGAAGTAAGAAGTATCTTTAGGATAGGATAGGATAGGATAGGATAGGATAGGATAGGATAGGATAGGATAGGATAGGATAGGATAGGATAGGATAGGATAGGATAGGATAGGATAGGATAGGATAGGATAGGATAGGATAGGATAGCTCATTTGGAAAGGACCTTCAAAGCTCATTTGGAAGGGACCTCCAACTGCCTAACCACTTCAGGCCTAACCAAAAGTTAAAGCATGTTATTGAGGGCATTGTCCAAATGCCTCTTGAACATTGACAGGCATGGGGCATTAACCATCTCACTAGGAAGCTTGTTCCAGAGTTTGACCGCCGTCACAGTAAAGAAATTTTTCATAATGTCTAGTCTGAACCTCCTCCGGCCCACCTTTGTGCCATTCTCTTTCATCCTGTCATTGGTGACCAGGGAGATGATTTGAAATTTACTGGATTTGAAATTTATTCACAGGTTGCAAATTCTCACCTCCTTTTTCTGTTACCAATTAGTAGAATCAAACATGGAAAAAAAAGCTACATTTTTTGTTTGTTTTTGTTTGTTTGTTTTTCTATTCTGTAGCAGGGCAGAGAACAGAGAAAGAAAAATTTATACTAAATCAGCATATTTTTAGAAATGTTGGTAAAGGAAAAAAGTGATTCTAGATTTAGCTCGAAACAACATTGTAAGTTCTTTTGTTTTATTTCTCCTTTTTTCTACATTTTTAATACAAGTCAAATTTGTTGTAGCTTAAAGAAAGGTCATTTCAAAAGGAAAATCAAAATGTTTAATTTCCATATGTCTAAATAAATATTTTAGCACATACTAAATATATGCTACTGTGAAAATATCAAAACAGAGTATTTCAGAACAGAACAATTCAAAATAATCAAGTTCCTCCTATTTATTCCAGCTAAAATAATGCATTATATTTTATCCAATTTTGAAACTACAATTGTTATAAACATCCTGCAACTCAGTTTCCAAATATTTTGTTATTTACTGGAAGATAAAATACCCTGAAAAATTACACACACACCCTGCCTCAACCAAAAAAGAAAAGAATAAAGAAAAAACAACCCTCCTCCAACTCTTTAGCTAACATTTTAATGTACATCTGCAGTAAGACAAGTTATAAAGAATCCTCAGATTGGCTCTCAGGACAGAGGTGAGTGGTACACTTCTGCTTTTCTTGTCTACCATTAACTCTGGTAATAGCAACTGAGCTCTGCAAAAAGCTTGTCAGATTTGTCAAATTTATAGAGCTATTGTTTGGCTTCAGAACTCTACCAGGCTAAAGCAGACGACACTAGAATGCCTTCAGAAGTGAGAGTTGCAGGGGTTGGTTTTATCATATACAGATGTACCAAAAATACCAAAGACTGTATAAATAAAGAATTTTTGAAGCAGAAATTTTAACACTTGAAACAGACATTTATGTGTCATTTTCTCTCAAACAAACAGACAAAAAACAGCTATCTGCAAAGAGGTCCACAGTAGGCAGTTCGTGCCTATTTCCAAAACAAATTACACCTTCAGTTTAGTGTGCCTTCCTTCCCATTTCCCCCCTATTCCAAGCAAACCTTGTGATCGTTTCCATATTGTTGGTCTGATTAGAACAGTACTATGGATACAAGACAGATAACTTTTATAATATGGTGTATTGTCTTTCATTCAGACCAGCTGGAGGAAAAGCAACCAAGTTTCTTGAGCACAAAGGCCTTTGTTTAGGTTCTTCGGTGTTCTGATTAGAAATTTTTTCCTACAAGCATTTTCTTAATATATTTAGGGTCTTTACTGAAGTCTCTGCGTCTTTTACATCAGACGGGGATAACAGTGTCAGACATTGGCTCTCAGACCATTGTATGTTACTTTTATTTTTTGATCAAATATTATTATTTTTTTAAATAAGGAAGAACAAAGAGATTACTGCTTTTCCCACTGAAACTTATAAATGTACCAGCTCCTGTTTGTTTGGGTTTCATTCTTCCTTCTCTAGGTTTTATTCTTCCTTCTCTAGGTTTTACTTTGAAAGGAAATAGCCTTAGTTTGTGTGTTATAATGTATAAAAAAGATATTTATGATATAAAAATGAGCTTACTATCTTCAATAAATAGTTCAGTGTTTTCACTAGAATTTCTCTATGAACTTCCCATTTCCTTGTTGGAACCATCCTCCTGAGACTTTTTGATATTTCAGACTAAAATAAAGATACTGTGAAAGATATGGGATCAGTAGAAAGCTTCTACAACACTCCCCCTAAGTTGTTCAGAGTTAGAAGCCTTTGGCTCAGCCACTCTTCAGGGTGAAATATATCCTTAGGTTTTCAAATTAAAAGAGAGGCTGTATTCTTGCATCTGTAAAATCTCTATTATCTAATTATGAGTATCTAATTGTCCAAAGTGACCCCAGTGCCTGCCCTGATTCTATCTGGAAAAAAAAAAAAAAGGCAGCCTTTTCCTGTAACTTATCTTAATAATATAAATATATTGTAATCTTAATTATAGATGGTTATCAATGGGTATCACTTCTCAAAATACATAGGTTGAGAATGGGTTGACAGATTACTGACTATTAGGATTTTACAACCAATTCACATTACTCAGGAAAAGGCTTCAGTTTGTGGCTTACACCCTGTAAAAAGAAATCTGTCACATAACAATAGATTCGTATCTCAATATTAATTATCATGCTGTTTTATATCTGCTGATTTATTAAATCACAGTGCACAAAGCTAAAATAGAGGTTCATTGAACTTCTCCTTAGGTTTTTGTTGTTATTTAAAGAATTAAGATATTTAATAAAACATCAAAAAATTAGCTATGCCTTGTTCCATTTCTAAAAAAAAATATATATATATATATATGTATAGCAGTGATGCATTACTAAGAAAAGGAAATTTCATGAACATTTGTAAATGTAAATGTAAAAAGTAAAGCAGGATTTAAGGTCATCATCTGTGAATTAAAACTGAAGCCATGGAGACAACTGTCTGCTGGTCAAGACACTGGACTGTAGATACATAAAATTTTTAGATGAGAGAGAACATTCACAATTTGCTTCTGCAATGGTATTTTCTGCTGCATTCTTCTATTATTTTTATTCCTGTTTTTTGTTGTTGTTGTTCTTGTTTTGTTTTGTGCAAGACTAGCAAGTAAATCTATGAGTTGCTTGTGACAGCGTAATCTCAGATTCCTCTGAATTTTGCTACTATCTTCTTAATTATACCAGTTGCAAACACAGGCACTCCACCTAGAAATATTTTTCATTTATCTCTCAAGGAAGGCTCATGAAAAATTAGTAATGTAAATTCAGGGCTGTTAGGTGGTCAGGAGGATTGTAGCTGGGATTCTGCCAAGGTAGCAACATCCCTATTAGGAAGGATTTTTCTTTTTTTTTTCTTATAGACACCTGGCTTCCAATGCTTTAGGATTGTTCTGAGAAACAACCAGACAGAACAGTTTAATGGGTTTACTCTGCTCTTCTGAGAAGCCTGCAAACTAGCTGAATGTACTGGAGGAAGGAAGTCAGAAAAAGTTCAGGATTAAAATACTCCAAGGTGGATAAATAAATTCATACACAGCTACTAACTACACAATTTTTCCTGAGGGAAGTCAGTAGAGGAAGAACACATAAGACACAGGAACCCATGGGATCAAGCACAAAATGCTAAGCCTGTCGTGTTCACTCATATGATCATAATACCTCTGGTATGATAGAGACACATAAATTTTATTATTTTAAAGTCCACCTTTCTCTAGTTGTTGTTTCTTCCTACTCTTAAATAAAATATATTGTCAAGACATCTGTCATTCACTCTGCCACTAGTCACAGTTATCTCAAGAGATGAGACACAGATTCCTAAAATACTCACACCCTCAGGGAAGTAAACATTGGTTCAGAATGGGCAGGAGTTTGTGAATTCCAGCATGAAAGAAAGACCTTCAAGATTTCACTCTAGACGAAGGACAAAAGTATGGTGAAGACTGTAAGAGAGACAAGAAAATGATGGAATGAAAACTAAAAAACACAATCAGATTTCATTAGTGTCCCAACAGTATGCACCACTTGATGAGCATTTTCCTTCTTTTACCTGTGCCATGTATCGCTTGGAAAGTTAAGCAAGAAAATGAGAAAATGCAGTGCTAACATTCATTACTGACACAGCTTTTAAAGTACATATATATAAATGGTGCACAGTAAATACAGTCTGTTCTATATTATCCTTTCTTTATCAGCATCTTAGGTACTTTTAATTTTATGCAGGGATCTCAGAAGATTGAGAGCTTGTACAACAAAGCACAGAAATGTGGCATATGTTAACAATTAACTAGAAGAGTTGTGTGTGTACATGTGAGAGTTACTGTTTCTGTAAGAAAACTTTATCCCAGTGATGATCAGAAAAATGCCCTTGGCAAATAAAGAACACATTACATAATATGCTTCTTCAGGTGTTATTTTGTCTTCAAAATATCTCCTATAAAA
The DNA here is from genome assembly GCF_964034855.1 of Anser brachyrhynchus. Classification (NCBI taxonomy): domain Eukaryota; kingdom Metazoa; phylum Chordata; class Aves; order Anseriformes; family Anatidae; genus Anser; species Anser brachyrhynchus. The sequence goes on from NC_137694.1 coordinate 108,763,882, forward strand.
CACTTATTTTTGAATGAGAAATATAATGCTAGGTAATTAACTGAATACAGAAAAAGATACGTGAACATTGAAAAGTGTAACTGGACACAAAACTGTTTCAGGAAATAAAAATGAAAAGAGAAAAGCAGAAATCCTTGATCAATTACTGAAATAAATAATTTTAATGCATAGATCAAAAATACATTTAAGCTTGTTTAAAATTTAGTAGTACATTGTCCATTAAAGCAATGATACTGAAAACTCAGACCACGTTTTAGTTGGGCAGGCAATCTGATATCCAGAAGGTTTGATATAGTTAGGTCTCTCTCTCCCTTTCTCTCTTTTTAATAGTTGTCTGTAAAGTCCTTTAATCAGAAATTGAGCAGTTGAGAGACATGTTTAGAGGGCCGAAAGCTCCCTCTTTCAGGAACAGCTGGTGTACAAGCAAGCTATAGGAATGGAAGAAAATATCAATTTTCATGTACTTTACTATGCCCTAATCCAGAAACATTTAATATTTGGTCTGTCAAGCTCCTGTGCGGCTACAATAATTACTATAGGTCTGCAAACTCAAGGAATCACTCGCAGACTATTAGTTTCTATCCCTTGTGTAATTTGAAATAACACAGGAGTAAAAAATATGTATTTTTTTCTTTCCTGATTTTTGGGAATAGGAAGGGACTAGTTTTGCAGTTTGGGAGCTAAGGCTGGTAGGATGCAAGGACCCTAAAGAAGCTCTGCAAATACCTCATCCACTGCTGTAATATGCCATCTTTCTAAAGAGGGCAATATTTTAGAGACAGGATGTCAGCTTTAAGAAGAAGCAATAGAAAAGAAGCAGTTTCTCAACCATACAAAGTAGCTTAGATGAAAAACACCAAAGTTGTTTCAAAAGTATTTATTTAGAAGCAGCAGAATGTTATGTTTCTCTAATGTTTTAAAGGGACTAGATGTCTGCAAAGAATCAAAGGATGTATATACACAAAATGTTTAAAGACAGGCTCTGCCACCTTTTGACCATAGCCCAAGTATTTTCATGGCAGCAGCTGCAACTTCAAAACCAAGCAGATATGTAACTGTGCACAGTGATGATACTTGTACTGTCTGCTGAGTGTTGTGCTCACACAGCAATATTGTTATCAGATAAGAGCTGTCTGACTTCTAGACGGCTTAAACCCCAGGTAAGTGTATCATGGATCCTTCTGCACCCTTCAGACCATCATTCTGCCTTTGCAGAGTATAAAATATTCAAGCATTCAGAACGGTCTGGAAATTACGTCACAATTTACAAAAGAAAAGGAAGAGAACAATAACAAAAAAAAAAAAAAAGAAAAAAAATGAAAATGAATTCTGAAATGGTACAGAAGGATAACCAATACCTGTTGTTTTTTTTTTTTTTTTTTGGTCACAAATTACTTGAAAACAAAAAATATGGCAATAAAGCCACTCTATTTGTTGACCAATCTTCCTTTATTTTCAGGCATACCAGCTCTCCAGTGATGCAACATACACAGTAACTTGTGTGTCATATTACCTTCTTTTCTGCTTTCATTTGTCATAAATCTTCTGATGAGCTGTGGAGCATCTCACTGAATGTATAGTCATTCTCATTTTGAGCTGACAATTGCAAATTGCTAAACTCCAGAAATATTATAGAATACCTGAGTTAGAAGGGACCCACAAGGATCATCAAGTCCAACGTGTGGGTCCCCAAAGGACCACATAAAACCTAAAAACAAACAAACAAACAAAAAAAACCCACCACAATCAGATCATGTGTCTGAGAGTGTGGTCCAAACACTTCTTGAACTCCAGCAGGCTTGGTGCCATAACCACTTCCCTGGGGAGCCTGTTCCAGTGCACCCTCTTGGTGAAAAACCTTTTCTTGATATCCAGCCTGAATAACCCATACAAAAGTGTGTGAAAGCACCATCCCTACCCCTGGCACATCTATCTCAGAAAATTTTAATTTAATCATTTTGAATTTATCTTTTTTTTTTCCTGTTACTTGTCTAAAATTACCAAAATCATTTTTCTGCTTTCACATGGGATATACAACTGACCAATTCTTAAAATAATTAGTGATAGAGAAACAGATTTCAGGCTGATGAAGAACAAAGATGGATTTCTTTTCAAGAGGGACAAAATCTTGAAGATCAGTAAATAAGGATATCTGCAGCAGCAAAAAAATAACAACAACAACAACAAAAAACACTACTTAACATTTGATATTTTAGATATGGAATCTCATGAAATTGAGCATAATGGATTTTGACACACTTTCCATCCAGCTATAAAATTCTCTACATGGAGATTTATATCTGGTCAATGTATCCCTTGACCAGCTTAGATCTTTTTCATTGAAAGTCTTCTATGTGATTCTTATAAACAGGTAATCGGATTCAGCTTTATATTGTTAAGAAAAATGTTCCTGTCTTCCACCATCAATAAAACGTGCTGCAGTGAAATAGTGTCTTTGAGATCCAAAAATACCCATAATTTATTTTGTTTACCTCTAGACAGACAGCCCTTATATGCCACTGGTGTTATTCTCACATTACAGGATCCATCTATTCTCTTCTGAATAAGTCTTACATAAATAGATTATCCTTTTCTGTCAGTGATCTCCTCTTCTGGTAGTACTGTATGCTTCACATACTGCTCCCTGACATGTTTAACACTTCCTAGTTCAAGGATGAATATGGCTTTATAATGTTTCTTCATTTGATGCAATATATATGGCCATCTTACAGGTACTTTCATGAGTTAAACAGCGTGGTGCTGAAAAAAATGTACTTCTGTACTCTGCATTTCAGTCAATAAATCCTTCTTGCTCAAACTTTATTTTGTTCAGTTTTTGACTGCATCTGCCTTTGAGATGACAAGTTTGTTGGGGCATAGAGCTGGACAGATTACACAGTCCTGCCTTTTGCTGTCACAGCACTTTATTACACAATGCTTCAATTATACTTCACTGGTTTTAACTCCATCTAATGAGAATGACTGATATTTGTGACACTTCTGTGATAAACTGGTCTAGTATTATCAAACTGAGGTCTTTCTGATCACATTCTGCCGTGGCTGAAACTGCTATTGTACATCATCAGTTGCTATACGGATATTCACAATATCCAAAACCATCCTTTGCATGGAACATTTCACTTGCTGAATTTGTGTTGCCTTAGAAAAGTAGTGAGTGAAAGGTTTACACAATTCCAAATCTAATCTGACTTGTCAATTTTTGTCTTTCCTAAAGGGAACAGTAAAATTACTAATACCTGAAAATGGGGAATAGAATCTGCTTGAAATATAGTACTGCTGTCTCAGAATATCCTTTTGATGATTGCTAGGGTTCAGACAAAAAGCCCACATTATTCACTCAAGTCTCAATGAGCCATCTCCCATTGTTGTTATTTCCAAACTGTTGACACGTGGAATAGGCATCATAGCTTCAGAGAGAACCCTTTCTCTGTTCTTGATGTACATATTCAAGTCCAGCAAATAATATAAAATGACCTGATGGAGCCATACTCAGGATTCCTCTTGAAATTCTGTTTAAACTTGATAACATCTAGACAGTGTTCAGTTTGCTACTATACATCACAGAATGCAAGGGTATATGACATGAACAGACTGCTGTAAACCTTAGCTGAGCAAAAGGCAGGCAGTTGAGAACTATGGAATTACAAGAGGAAGTTTTTAAACAGAAGGTGCAGAAAGTGAAAACACAGAAGCTGTGTATAATCTAAGTCTGAAGAGTTGATCTTAAAAAAAACAAACAAACAAAAAAAAACAAGTTGGGAAGGGAGAGAAAAGGATGTTATGAAGAACTGGAATTCAGACACAATTTTTGATAAATTTTGACTATTAAACAAAGCATGCATTGGAGCTTTCTGAGGTTAAAATATAATCTAGGTATAATTTGCAATCATATCTCCAGAGAAAAATCTTAGGGGTCTTATTGTTCTGGAAAGGTAAATGCTACAGCTAAATAGGAATTATAAAGAGGGAGTAGAATGAGTTACTGAGTAAATTCTTTGGCTGAAATTATTCAAAACAGACAACAAGTAAACTAAGATGAGATGGTTAAGAACCAAATGAAGATCTAATGGATAAAAACATTATTATCATTGGTAAAAAGTTTTGACTGTCCTCAAAGAAACTAAACATAGCAAAGAAAGGTCATCAGAGAAACTAAGCATTACTTTTGTTAGATACTTTCACACACACATACCTTCAAATGAGCAGGAATAATATCCTGAGTGCAAATTTCACTGCACTGAGAGTGATTAATCACCATAACAAACTAAAAGGAAGATGTCCATGCTCACCTTTGATGTCTCAAATACAAAAGAGACAAACTACAACTCCCAGAATACTAATCAAACACTGGTCATCGTTTAATCTGTCAGATAAACTAAATTAGACAAAATATAACTGTCTGTGATTTGACTTGAGTGAAGAATAGAATTTCCTATCACAATATAAATAGATTTCCTCTCTCCTACACCACTTCCTCTTCAGAAATGTAGATTTGGGACAATCCAAAGCATGTAATTCAAGCCAATACAAAATATTTTGCTTGTTGTAAACCCTTCAGCTTTTTCCTTCTGTTCTTACTTTAATTCAGTGTTTTTAAAATTTGATATTGTCTTAATAGCTTATTATAAAAATATATGAATGAACATTTTATAATTAAAAATATATATATACCTGTAGCTATTTCCTGTTTTTGAAAATGTATTTGGACTCTTCAAATTTTATTTTTCAGCAAAAATTACTATTCAAGGAATAGGATTGCAGTTCAGAAAATATAATCTAACAGTCCGTCTGGCCTCATAAATGCCCTAAAGTCTAGAATCAAGTAGGAAACCTCTTTATAAACACAGAGACCAAACTGTTATGCAGACTATCAAATTTGACCCTCCCTAGTTGATGAAAATACCTGTATATTAACATCAAATTTATTTTGAATAGTACTTGTGACACTTTAATAAGAACATGACAGTTTCTGATGAAAATAAGAAATTAGAGAAGGACTACCTCAACTGAGACAGATGATCCAGGTAGTCTCAGTTAATGCTGATAAATATAACAAGTTGTGCTGATGGACTGATAATTTACTTTTTTGGATGCAGAGTTGGAAAAATAAAACAATCAAGTGATTGAAGCAAGGAACACAAAGTTAAAGGAGGTCAATAAATAACATATTAGATGTCTTTCACTCAGACATTACTCCTCTGAATTATCTTACAGTACTTGAATCTGATAAAAAGAATATGTAAAGGTTAAACACTGTCTATAGCTAGCTAGTTCTTAAAGTAAATGGAGAGAGAGAGAAATACTAAAAATTTTATTGCAAGAAAACCATAGGTAGATTGTAAACTTAGTTTTTATACTTTGATATTTTGTGCCAAATCTGGCTCCTAGAGACAAATGTCTTGCCATGAATGTACATACTTTAAGCTTATTTTATTCTTAGCAAAGATGAGCGATATCGTAGATAGTATTTTCATATCTATAAAAACTGTTCAAAATTCTGCAATGTTTTATGACTGTACAGCCACTGTGAGCTAAGTAATATCCATTCAAGGTTTGAAACTAATTTTTTATTTAATTGTCATCAAGAAGTAGCCTTTTCCATGTTTATTAGCATATCATCAAAGTGTGATGTACTGAATTACAAGACTCTTGGTGGTAAATTAGAGAAGTGTCTGGGGCTACACCATGAAGGATCATGATCCCACACTTTTCACCCTTATTGCAAAGTTCTAGATCTTTCAAATAGTTCACTTTAATAGATAACTACATTCCAGTCAAACACCTCTTTAATGTGAGTGTTCCTGAGCTGAATGTCCTAATTTGCTCAAGCAAGGAAAAATCATTGCCTTAATAAGTCTTCTATATAAGTTAGGCAAATGTTGTCAGAGATTATGGAATTTTATACTCTGCCTTAAGAAAGATAGGGTAGTTAGGTGCTTAAGAAGAAAAGAAAAAAATCCTACCTTTAGTGTTGGTTTACACTTTTATGTCTGCCCTCTTATCAAACTTCAAATGCAAGGTTGTAAAGTCATACTTTTTTTCTCTTATATATTTTACTGCATATAACTGATCTAGATGACAGATTGGATTTTACAGCCCGTTACTATTTTATTTATTAAGCTCCACTTTCTTGGTCTCAGATAATGTTTGTTATTTAAAATCAGGAAGTCAGTGTAGGGCATCACTGACAGGAAAGAAAACTACCTACCACAGGAGTACAAATAAAATTTCTTGAGCCATTTCATCCAAATACTGTCAATGGAATTTAAAAACCTGTACAAAAAGAACCCTCCACACTATGTCCATTTTGTGTAGAGAGCGTGAAAAGTGAATGGTTACCCATTGAACAGAATTACTAAAGGAAAGAAACTGACGGTACAATTTGAATAAGATAATTAATATTTGTTGTTTCCTTTTTTTCTTCATCTTTGTAATTCTATCTCATTACCTCTTTACATTCTTACATTTTACCTATTACTTTTGACTTATTAACTCCTTAAACTTCAAATAGTAGAACTAAAGACCCAGAAGCATATATTGTAAGCTTTCCAGGAATTGTCCTTGTCCTACCACAATGCCAGAATGAATATATCATTCATCCCCTCAAGACTGCATTTCTCCTTGCTTCTGTGTATTAGAAATGAGACATTTGGGCTTCTGATCATTGAAATGTCCCAAGCTGACAATACAAAGACACTTAACAGAAAATAAGTGGCTCTCTAAGTCTGCTAACCATGCCAGGTTTTGATTATGATTGTAATTTCAGAGATACCCATTACAGACAAATCTTTGGTATCTAGTATTATGGGATAAGCGTTCATGCTTCCATTAAGTTTTACTCTAATTATTTGGGATGCAATACTAAACATGAAAATGTTTGGTTTTCTGAGATCCAGCAGTTTTTGTTTTGGTTTGGTTTTGTTAGCTTCCTGCATTGCTATGCATCTGCATCCATATTCAATATTTTTTGGAAGGGGTAAAATTGTTTTCTTGAGTTGTGCTAGTTAAACAGTTTAAAAAGGACAGATTTCAGCTGTCATGTAAAGAATAAGAGAAACTAGAGAAGAGACACTGGGGAACAGCTGACACAGAATTATAAGTCACTACACAGTCACTTGCATTTCCTATAAGCAAGTAGGAGGAAGAAATATGTGGAGCAAGTGAGGAAAAAAAAAAAAAAAAGAACAACACAAATAAAGCTAAGGGATGCAGCATGCAGTTTCTGTCTGGTGTTTGTTCTATTTTTGCAAGAGCTACAATCAAAAATCAAAGCTGACTTTTCTGTTTGTTCAGGTGTTTGAAAATGAAAGTTCCCTTCATTTTGGGATTAAAAACAAAAACAAACAAATAAACTAAAACAAAAAACACTTGGAATTCTGACAGGGCTATATTCTTTAAGGCATAAGGACTTTAGGGAAAGTCTCATACCCCTTTGAAGAATTTACACATCTTTATGCCATACATCAGTCAGTTTCCCTAGCTTCTTAGCTAACATCATCACTGTTCCTTGCCCTTTTTTCCTGAGAGCTTCATAGGAATACATGATATATTTCCTCCTGTTCTCTTGCACTTTAGGTCTTATTATCTCTTCCTGTCATTGCTGCAGTACTTAATATACATTTTCAAATTCAAGTTAAATTAAGAAAATAATATCTGTCAAGTATGACTTCCTTTCTACTGTTCCAACCCAGAAAGCCACATATTTATATTTGTGTTTTTTTTTCTTAATGGCTGGTGCTAAGGTTTGATGAGAAAACAAAGCTGACGACATTAACATTAACTTACAACCTGATAGCTCAGCCCTCACAGCATTTAAGAAAAAGGATTGATTCTGAAGGCTTGCTCTAACCTGAAAGCGTTGCCTTTTTCATGTAGAAATCCAGATCCTCTGATATGCTCGCTGACAGCTTACTCCAAAAGAGCAGCTGAAAAATGATGATTAACAAGAGGAAGCCTCTTTGTTGTCATTACAATGAGTGGATCGTCTCCTCTTGATTAGAAAGAGTGGTCCTCTCAAATGACTTGAAGATTAGAAAGAAATATCAATAAATACAAAATAATGTGCACCATAATACTGCATTATATAATGCAAACCATTTAATTACATGTACTGTCAGAGAATAGCAAAACCAGTGTTTTCCCTAAGGGAAAGCAAGCTCAGAGCCAAGGACAACCATGAAACTAGACAATGTCCCTACTGACAGGGCACAGTCCTACAGCACCAATGGTAAGTGAGCAGAGCAGAGTGGTGACTGTAAAGGGGTCTATCAACATCCAGCAAACTTTATGCCTAGGCAAAGTAACAGGAGAAGTCCAAGGTAAATTCAGGAAATCCAGAAAATTCAGGAATAGGGCAAGGGTAATGCCACCTACAATGTATATGGTGAGTAAGATGAATAAGTGCATAGGGAGGGAGTGATTAGTTCTCAGAGACAGACACTGAAATTGCCTGGCATCATTTTAACACAAAGGACCTTCTTATTCAGTGTGTAATTCAACCGTAGAAAATATTATCAACAGATTTAATGGAGGTCAAAGGAATATGTATGTTCAGAGAAGATTTAGGTGATTTTAATTCCACCAGTAGCTATTATATATTTGGATCACCTGGTCATTTACTCCCAGACTTTTGATTGCTGAATTGCAACACTAGAGAAAAGATCACTCTACCTACTCTTTATCAAAACATTTATTAGTTGTCACTGTTAGGACCATGATGACTTGGTTTGATCCCTCATTTTCTTACAGCAGCCTTTGCATTCTTTCAACAGAAAGGATTTATGTCATAATCATCATATCAAGGACATGAAAGACCTCATTGCAAAATCAAGAAATAGAGGAGGAATATAAGCAATAAAGTCAAACAAGCTGAAGGTGTATTCCAAAAGATGTTTTTTTAAAACTATCTAGCTACCAAATATTCAAAAAGTTTTTAAGCAACCAGATAACTAACCTTTGCAGGAGAGGATTAAGCAGGACTTAGGCTAAAAATTGAGGGGGATAAACTAAAAAGATGGAAAGAGCACTGAATAGAAGAAAACCTAAAGTTAAACATAAGTACTCACAGAAAAGCCCCCAAACTAGCTATGACTTTCCACCAAATAGTAAAAAATTGAAGCTAGTAAAAAAAGGAAGCTGCATGGCAAAAGTAAAATCTGACTGAAGAATCCGAAAAGAATGACCATGGACCTGCAATAATGCATGCAATACAAAAACATATCAACCTTAAGTGTCACAGTGCCACAGAAGGAAGATGAGCAAAAATGTAATAAGCAGCTCAGCAGAATGTTACTGTCACTTCCAGGAAATGTTCACAGCAGATTGAGGTTAAATCAGAGAAAAACTAAGAGGAAAAGACGATTAAAAAAAAAAAAAAAAAAAAGCTACAGGTGTCAGAGAAGGGATATTACATGCTGAATAAAGACAGTATTTGGAAGAGTCCAAGAAGATAAAAAACTGTCCTTACTGCTCCAAACACTGCAATGGTAAACCACTAGTACAAAAATGGAATCAGAGATCAGAGAATGGTTGAGGCTGGAAAAGACATCTGGAGGCCATCTGGTTCAACACTTCTTTAGAGCAGGGCCACCTAAAGAAGGTTGTGCAGGACCATATCTACATGGCTTTTGAATATCTCCAAGGATGGTGACTTCAAAACATCTTTGGGAGACCTGAAAAACAGATAGAAGGAAAGATAGTGTGTCAAGGATCAGACAGAAAGATAGATAGGAACATTTGAAGGATGATTAAAAAATAAGGCTATATTTCCCTTTCATTTTGAATTGTTTCAGAATTTGAGAATAACAAAATTTAGATTAATGATATTGAGGTTATTTTTTTAATTAAGTAGTTAAAATAATGATATCATGATATCATTAAAATGTTTCCATGTTTAAGTATATACAGAGAATAAAAATTCTTGAATTTAGCTACTACCTAACAAGCTACAACTAAGAAACATGATAGAATTTGGCTGACTCTAAGACGCTTTTACGTATTTAGAAAAAAAAAAAATTGTTTTATTAAAAATAGAATGATTTATGAAGATCAGATATATTTTTAGGTAAAATAGAAGATGAGACACAATTACAGACTTCAAAGTTGGGCTTTTTCATCTTTTATTTTAAAGCATGGTCACTTCCTCAATTGAAAGATTATAATTAGAAGGTAGGTTTATAATTATAGGGGAAAACTCTGCACATATCTTTTGATATAAAAGTGAGCATGATGCCAATAGCAATGTACAAAATGTGTTTTCCTAAAACTGTTGAGCTTCTTCAGTCTCTTTGTCTCCTGGAAACACACATTCTAGTTAATCTAAAGTGTCAGATGTATATTACTCTAGCTTTATGACATGCGGGTGCTACTATGGAAGGCAAATACAGGTGCTCAGAGCAATTTATGGGTGATTTATAGTATCAAGCATGACATATTACATGTTATATATTACACAATAAAGTTCCTGTTACAGAGCTGTGAACCCTTACGCAGATATTTATATTTTATACCCCATGCAATGCTTTTTAATCACATTAGAAATTCCTCTCTGCTTAGAATTTTCTGGGAACTTATACCTGTTACATATCCCAGAAAAAATAAACACAAGGATATCTACAGAAGTGAAATACCACTTAAATTACAGACATGCATTTAGATTTTTTCTGGCCCTACATTAAGTGAGCACTAATTTTGCTTAACCAAATAACTGGCTCCTTCATGCTTCATTAACTCTGAGTTTTCTTTACTAAGTCATAGCTTGCCAGTAAAGAATATTGTAGTTTTAGTAGGAAGGTATTGATGTCTTCCAAATTTATTAGAAACACTTTAAAGTCTCAATGGATTAAACTATACTGTATGTAGAAAAAAGGCAGTAATTCTTTACATTAACTCCAAATCAACACTTCAGATTTGTATTCCAAAAAGAGGATGAGAAACTTGCAAAGATTGCAGAAATGTGAAAAAGCTTAAATCTCTAAGGAGACTGGAGCTCCTTAGAGAGAAAAAATGGAGTTGAATGAAAGTAAATGGATTCCTGCCCATGGAAGAAATTAAATTAAATTAAATTAAATTAAAAAAAATAAATTAAATGCTTGTCGGCACATATGATTTGTAAAATCCTGTTCTTTAGATGTACTTGCATGCACAAAAAGAAGCCATCAACTAGTTCAGGACCATGAGTGATCAAATGGCCTCCTGGTGCCAAGAGTAGCCCAGAAAGCAGATCCTTCCCACAATGTAACATAAAAGAGTATGTTGCCTGGAGATAAAAGATGGAATAGATGACAGGTATGAAAGATGATACTAAATCTAACCTGCAAATGGCTTCTTTATTTTTATAGAAGGAGCAGTGAACAGTATTTGGAAGTGTAAGTTCCTGTCTGAGTATAAGACCTGGCCTAGACAGAGTTCAGGAGAGGAACAGGAAAGTAAAGTTACAAATATGAATTTGGCTGTGCTATTGGCGAAAGACACACAGGGCAAATGAGAAAATGCTTAAGAACAAATTCAGGATCTTACACCTGAGTCTTGCCTGGTATCCTGTACTATGTAAGGTTGCAGAGGACTTCTAGAGTCATCTGGTCCAAACTCTTTCTCAGAGCAGGCCCAGCTTAAAGCAGCAGCAACTAGATCACCAACCAATGAAAATGATTTCAATGATATTGGCACAGTGCAGCAACAGATGCCGTTTCCTTGTGATTTGGTTTATAATACAGTTATTTCTTTCTGTAAGAGCATTTATCTTTTAATATTTTCTGTAAAATTAAAGGGATAGAGTAAGAATATTTATAGAAAAATATCTGAAAAATATTACAAATAGTCCATCCCTATTACATACCTATCATGTCAGAGTACTTAGAAAGCAGTGGATGTCAACATAAATTATCTAAACCCACTGAGAACAAAGTGTGAGGTGAGTCTATCTTGGACAAATTAAAAGAATGCCCCCTAAAAAAAAAGGGGGGGGGGGGGCTAAAATAAAAAAGAGGGAATAAAACTGAGAAATAGAGGCAAAGAAAAAACGGAAAGTAGTCTTTTAAAAAAGACCAGTGACCACTCTAGACTAAGCAATTTTCTGAGTTTAATAGTGTGGATAAACTTCTTAAATGCATGTATACTCCATTGATATATTTTAAACCTCATGCCTCCCTCAAACTTTTTGTTTGTTCTTCATAGATCTCTGTTTATTGATATCTATCAAACATGTCAAAAACAAGGAGCTTGATTTTAAACATTGAGCCACAGCAACTTTTTTTCTGATTGACAAAGCATGTCAACCTAACAACCCTAACTCAGTAGTCAAGTGAGTTGAAGCAAATAGAAGCTAATGGCACTGAAAATACAGACAAAAATATGCCTGCCACTCTTTGCAAAGGAAGATTTGCTTGAAATTCAGACTGGTGAAACTCTAAGAAAACCATTACAGAGGAAGACTCTCTGTAAAAATTGTTTTCCTGCTCATTTTGAAAACATCATGAAAAAATAAAACTGTAGAAACCACAACCTGCACTCCTTGCAGTAGATATAATTACAATATTTATATTTTTCCTGATCTCCACAGCATCATAATCTTGGGAAATATAAAACCTCCTGCAGGAACTCGAAGGTTCAGAATGCCACGTATTGCATATTATGCAATACCAGTAGGGTAGTGCATAACTAAGTCTCTTGCACCCCCCCCCCAAAATCTACTAATTTCAGTCTGACCACTTTTCTAGAGGAATTCTGTTTTCTTGGCCAAAACAACTGCTTTTTCCCAAGAAGAACAGATCTATCTGCTGTATGCTTTATGAAGATAGATCTTTTTTTTTTTTTTTCAGCTATATTCACATGCTACATGAAAACCTTTTCAGAAATTAGAATTGCTTGAAGTCCTTCCATCATCAAATCAAAATTTAAGACAAATGTTCCCATCTTGAATTTCCAAACAGAGTAAGAGGTACAAAGTGCTGAAAGCCCTATGTAATTGAGAATAACAAAAATTAGAGATAAACCTCCGACAAAATGTCTTCTTCTGGTCTTGCATGTGCACACAGATAAGTAAGGAATAAAAGAGGTCTGACTTCTTCATTGTTATTAATAGATACACTTTTAACTTGTATTTCAGACTATAAAAAGTTCTGTTCTCAGTAGAGGGCAAACAGGACACATCTGGACTTCACAGTGAATGATCTGGACATTGTCTATTAGCAAGCTGCCCTACAGACAAAAAAGACACCATATTTTATGCATTTTGTCAGACATGATCTCAAATGAAATCAAGAATAACAGTCATGCACCTGTTATAAGATGCATTTCTATTAGAAGATTGGGATAATGAGTTATCATCATCTATGAAAAGCCCCATTATCTGGTGACTAAACAGCACATTACCAGTGAAATAAAAAATTATCAAAATGAACTCATCTTAATTTAGCCTGAAAAGGTTATCATCAAGTGTATTTCCAGATGGGAAGACCTTTTAAAAAGTTTATAAAAGAAAACACATTCATTTGTGAAACATCATGGGGATCTGATGTAATAAGGTCTAAAAGCTCTAAACAAGGTGTCATAAATATTTCACACCACTGAAAATTACCGTGTACAAACTGGACATTGGAGGGACAATTGAAAGTGGTTCTGTTCCTAAGCAACACAGTAAACCTCATTATGTTAACGGACAGTATGATTTGTTTGATTTTACTGCTCTGTTACTTCATGGTCCCCAGAATATCACTCCTTCTCACAATAGGGATGCAATTGCAAGGGGAAAAAGACTAAAAACAAAGCATTCAATTGAGCACAAAAAATACCCCCTGCTTAAAGCTGGGTCAGCTAGGTCAGGTTTCTCAGGACCACATCCAGTCAGATTTTGGATATGTCCAAGGATCCAGACTCCACAACCCTGTTTAGCAATGTGTACCACTGTGTTCACAATCTTTGTTTTGTTTTGTTTTGTTTTTCTCATGTTTAAATGTTTTTTCCTATGTTTCAGTTTGTGTTCATTGTCATCTTCTCCTGTCATTGGATGGCACTGAGAAAAGTCTGGCTCCTTTTACTTTACTCCCCCCACCAGGTATCTATAAACTTTGATAAGATCCTCTTGAGCATTCCCTGCTTCAGGATGAACAGTTCCAGCTCTGTCTCCTCATATGAGATGCTCCAAGCCCTTAATCGTGTTTGTGGCCTTTCACTGGCTTCACTACAGTACGTTCCTGCTCTCTTGCACTAGGTAACCCAGCTCTGCATCCAGCATTACAGATGTGCCTCATCAAGGGAAGGATCATCTCCCTTGATCTGCTAGTAACATTCTTCCTAATACAGTCCAGGACATTGTTTGCCCTCTGCACTGATGGCTCATTGTCAAGAGCAGGTCCACCAAGACTCCCAGAGCTTCCTCCACAAAGTTGCCTTCCAACGACTCAGTACCCAGCCTGTACTGCTGCATGCGTTTACTTCTTCCCAGGCTCCCTGCTCCCACAGGTCTCAGGGGCCTGGGATTCCTACAGGCAAATCTTACCTCTAAAGACTGAGGTAAAGAAGACATTGCGTACCCTGTCTTCCACGTCCTTCATCACCAGGGCTACTGCCCTTTTCAGCCATGGGCCCTGGTCTTCTTTTTGCTGCTGATGTACTTGTGGAGTCCTTTTCTGTTGCCATTCAGATTCAACTCTAGATGGGCTTTGACTTTCCTACCCCCAAATCTGCATGCTCAGACAGTATCTTTCTTTTCCTCCTGAGTCACTTGACTACCTTTCTTGGATACAACTCAGAAACTTATGACAATTATTTTCACATGGCAAGTAAGAAAGTTCAAGTAACATTTTGCTTGAACTGGTAACTGTTTTATTGTGGTTGTGGTTGCTGTTGTTTTTCTGATTGTTTCTTCTTTGCTTTTTTGTTTGTTTGTTTTGTTTTGTTTAAAAAGAAACTGTCCTTACATACATAATGGCACAGAATACAACTCCTGTCTGACCAGATATTTATAAAAATATAAATAATTGTATAAAACTTACTGTAGAGTCTCAAAAAGCAGTAATGCTGCTCACTATCAAAACTGGATGAAAATGAAGCATTCTGTGTAAGACAAAGAAGTAGCAATTCACAACTATTGGTAAGATGCCAAGAGTGCTGACAAAACATAAAACAAGACATTATGTTGGTTCTGAGAATTGCTCTCCACAATAGCAAAATACCCAGAGATTTGAGGTTTGGTAAAAGAATTACTTGTTCATAGCCATTAGTGCCACTGTTTCATCACAGGTAACAGGAATAGACATCGCACAGAGAACAGTTAAAAAAATACTTCAGCTGATAAAGTTCTTTCCCATAGTTCACTTTCATTTTATAAGAATGAACCTGTGTAGACTTTTACACCAGTGTTAGCCTGGGGAGAGCTGGATTCACTAAAGAATTTGACAGCATTCCTGCCCCATGAGCACTTGTTATATTCCAGCAAGGAGCTTTTAGTAGAGATGGACGTCATTTCCTCAGATACCATTTCTTTCTTATTTTGCCAATGGTAATTTTGGTCTGGTGAGGCCTTTTCTAGACATTTTTACCACACACCTTTTTTTGATATTTCTTGTTGTTGACAGTTTCTGTAGCTCTATTAATAACATTCCTATTGACAAAATAGTTGGAAAATCACATATATTGCTCTGAACTTGAGATAAAAAATATTTAAAAGATGGATACAGTTCCAAATTGCCCTGGGAATTCAGTACCTTGCACAAGATAAATACAGAGAATTATCAATTAATAAGCAGTAACTTGGCATTTCACACATGGAAAGACTGAATGGATATCATCCTCAGCAACAGCTTGCAGCCCTGCTCCTGTGTAAGACATGACTCCTCCAACCCCCACCAAGTTCACAAGTCATCAGGAGAGCAAAAGCCAACACCTTCAGCACTTCAAAAAGAAGATACTTTATGTGAGGGTCTCATGGCTCTCTGCCGTTATATAATGGGAGATACTGATTTGCAAGAAAAAGACATATTAGACTTATCTGGTGAGGCAGCAGTTCCTGCAGAGTTCTGAACTCAGGAGACCCAAAAAAGTCTATCTCACAAAAAGGCAAACCCAAGTCAGACAGCTGTTCCTGGCCTTGCTGCTGCTCTCAGCACCTGTAGAGTTGCTTCAGGCAGTGTAGTTGACCTGGAAGTCACTGTTTCAAAGACGAAGTTGCTCACCACAGTACAAGTCAGCCCAAAATTGGTGGGATCGGGAGCTACTGTCTCACAGGGAGCAGCAGATTTGTGGAAGACAGCCATGTCTGGTTCAGTGTGAGTTTTTGTAGCTGTCCAATCTTTTGCTTAAAAAAAGGGCAGGGTGATGTATCAACTCACACTTGCAATTTAAATAGGCTTTATGTCAAAAATAAGGGATAGAGACTGCAATCTATTTCTTAAACTATCTAAATCTATTTCTCAGGTCTTACCTAAGAATTCCCCATTTCGTCTAATTAAGAGATATAGAATGTGACCACTATGAACTGCATCTAGATGACTGAACCTTAGGATTTAAATGCATCTTAATTTGTACACATATTTAAAATGTATGTTATGTTCGAAACATCTAACATACAAGGTCTAAATATACAGAAAATTAGTACTTTCAGTTTCATATTTAAAGGTATTCAGAGCAGACAGACCAAAATGGTACCTAAGCATTCTCATAAATTGTATGCAAACTCATGGCTTTTTAAAAAGAATTATGTATTTGATATTATTTGAGATTAAACCTAGTAGATCTGGGATTTGTTGTTGTTTTTAACAGAACACATTCTGTGAAAAAAATTATAATACTCCCATCTTGGTTATATGGATGCTTTGTTTTGCAAAGGCTTTTTAGTTTCATAATTTCTATGCCTACAGACCATTTTTCTGTTTCCATAAAAGCTGCTACATGTCAATATTCTGAATTGTTTTTAAGTTCATTGCAATGTAAATTTAGATGGGGAAAAAATAAAATAAAAACCAAAGCACTAGTTTTCCAGTTTACATTTTACCTGTCAGCTTATTCAGAAACTGACATCATTAGAACTATGGTTGAATTTTAAAGGAAAACAGATTGGATGTGAGCTAAATAGTTCTGTATCCAGTTAAGTAGTTTTGTGTTCATTTGTTATGTAGACTTGCTTTTCTACTGCAGTAAATCTCTGTAGTGAAGTTGGAAGCAGACTATAAAGTCACATGTGTTGGGATTGAATATATAGTCCAGATGATTTCTGATAAATATAGAAGGATAAGAGGGAAACAAAATGTCATAGTAAGCAAAACAAACAAACAAAACAACGACATCAACAACAAAACATACACATACAAGACAATAGAACAACCACAACAACAACAGCAAGAAGAATCATTTTAATTTAATGTCAGGTGCTATTTTAATGAAGTTGTGTAACTTTCTGCAAGATGGTAATGCCTTTCAGACCCAACATGCAGGAATTTGCTTCCTCAAAAATAAATAAATAAATAAATAAATAAATAAAAGAGAGAGAGAGAGAGAGAAAAAAAAAAAATAGCATGTTTTGTTTTCCTTTACATTCTTGTTTACATTATGTCCCATATGCAATAAATGGAAAGGCACACACAGATACACATAGATATTTTTAGGCTGGATTTTTTATTGGAGTTTTTTTTTGGTTGGTTGGTTGGTTTTTTTGGGGGGGGGAGCTGGTTTTTTTGTTTGTTTTTTTTTTCCATTTTAACAATAGATAACTGTCCTTCAGAAAATAGTGAACTTAACTAATTAACCAATCACTTGAAACATGAAGATGTGCTGTACAGTCCTGCACTCTCATATATCCTTTGAGGCATCCTCATCTGGCCACTGTCAAAGAAAAGACAGTAGTGTTAGCTGCTGCTGAACACTGATTGTTCTTTTGTGCACAGGATCAAACAGTTAATTGGTCTCCTGATTGTTATGAACTGTAATGACAATGGTTAGTCATCATCAACATATCCAAACAACTTTTTAAGCTATAAAGCCACATAAATAATCATTAGATTTCTTGCTATTCTAACTTGTGATAAAGATTAAATAAATCTGTTTGGTGTTAGGGCTGCTCTCAGTCATTAGTCATTTGAGACCCTACATTAAAAATACATAAATATGAAAGCATTTAAAGGGAAGTTATGAGACTACTAAGGAAAAAAAGCAAAGTGGAAATGTTATTTTTTATACCTGAAGGCACAGTGGAAGTGAAGCCTTGCAAATTAGACATGGACAATCACATTCATTGACTAGGGAAGAAATCTATAGTTCCTGAAGATGTGAAGGTTTATTCAACTTACTGGTGACCAAGAGGGTATTATTTATTCTGCTTTGTTTTCAGCACTAACATTAGTGATGAATTAGAATTCACCATTGGAATACAGTGATTACAGGGAAAGAAAGGGTTGCTGAAATTGTTTTTGAGGTTTGATATCTGCATACTAATAAGACCACTGCAGAAACTAGATTTCCTGATTTCATTGTATATTGTGTGACCTGTTTTCATTCCAAACCAAGGCACAGTACGCTCTCCAATCTCCATATCAAATGAGGGAGAAACACCACAGACACAAAATGACTGTGCCTTCTAAGTGGAACTGATTATAGATCTGTGTCTAGGTTTACCAGGACAGCCCAGTTAACCAGCCTCTCTTTTAGCTGGTATAAGACTCTTTTGCGATTTACCAGTTTACCATTTGAATTTTCTTGCTGATTAGATTATTAAGCCTGTTCATTATTATAAGTAATTATGAGGGAAAATATAGGCTATTTTAGAACAACACAATTATAAAATTCAACTCATTGAAATGACAGAAAAATGTTAACTGATATACTCACTTTTTCATAATATTTTAATCAATATTTCAGTTTATCCTGTTTTGAAAATTTATACATAAACTAATGTATCCAGGGAGGCCAATTGAAAAGCAGAGTTCATCAAAATTTTTTTAAACGATACAAAAAGCCCTACCTTACCTGGAGAAAAAGAAGAAAGAAAAGGAAAAGGAGAAGGAAGGGAGAGGGAAGGGAGAGGGAACAGAAAGGAAGGCAAGGCAAGGCAAGGCAAGGCAAGGCAACGCAAACAAACTACTTTAAAATTACTAGCATCATGAATCCTTCCCAACATAATATCGGCCTCCTCTTTTTGTAACATTATGATAGAACCTTCAATGTAAATATACCACCACATTTTTCCCTATATTGATATGCTTTCTGGGATTAAAAAAAAAAAAAAAAAAAAAATGGAGAGGAAATCGAGCCCTGAAGATCTGTCACTCCATAATCTGCAAACTCCAGAATCATATGGGAGATAATGAGCAAAGACCAAGGCTTTGGATTCTAGTGAATCTTTTCCACCTTGAGCTAACCTTGTAATCTGCAGAAACAATACATTACCATATTTGAGATATACCACAACTCAATGTGAACAAAGTCTATCTTTTGCCAGTAGGTTTCACTGATAACTACTGAGAGAAAGCAATCTGTTCAGCCTCTTGTCATTCTAAGTCCCAGTCCTTTGCCCTAGGCCCAATTCACTACCCCAGTTCTGAGAAGCATTTTCTACCCTCTTGCCTGGCACTGCTATTAATCAGTTCTTCATTCCCAACCATACAGAAGAAAATAGTAAAACGCTACAGTAAAATATTGATTGATAACAAGAATATATACAAAAATCAGCTCCAGATTACACTGAAAAAAAAAAAAAAAAGAACAAAATTAAAACAAAACAAATTCTCACCGCTGTTATAAATTACTCTTTTAGCCAGAAAGAATTAATTTATTGAGTAAGCGATCAGCAAGCAAAACAGTGCTGGGCGGCCGGGGAGTCCATGCTCCTCCAAACGGCGCGCGCCCCCCCCCCTTTCGCAGTACCCTTTTATCACCGAGTTCTTCCCGGGTTACGTAGCCCCCTTCCTGGTACTGCGGCTGCGTCAACTGTTGCTAGGGGGTCGTCTCCGGTCCCTCTGGTGGTCGCACGGATGAAGGCAGTAGTCTTCCTCTGCTTGGTATGTGGTGTTTTCCCTCCTTAATTGGTCATGTTGGTTTGTCTTAAGATAGGACAGTGGGTTATCAGTTTTGCAATTATAATGTTTACACAAAGTTCTCTCAACCTTCTGTCTGAGACAGCAACAGGCAGGGTGCCTCAAGGTTCTTACAGCCACCTGGTGACTCCCTTTGTTCCTTCTTAATATAGCCATGGGAAATAATGAACAAACATGCTTCATACATCACAATCCCTCCTTTTTCTTTTAGTTAGCTATTTTGTTCATTAATTCCTGGTATGCCTGTCTACTGAGCATTACTGTTTCAGCATCCTCATCCACGGTTATGGGTTCATATTTAGCACGGATATGCATCAAATGCACTGCCTCTAAACGGCTTTTTATAATCACGATTACTCGATTAAGAATACATGGTCCAAAAGTTAGCCCCAACACTAATAACAACAAAGGTCCTGCTATTGTTGACAGTAAAGTTGTAAGCCATGGTGATTAATTAAACCAAGATTCGTACCAATTCTGCCTAGCTTCATTCTCTCGCTTTCTCTTTTCCAGTCCTTCTCTGAGCTTCATCATTGTATCCCTCACTACTCCAGTGTGGTCTGCATATACACAGCATTCTTCTTTCAAGGCGGCACATAATCCACCATGTTGTAAAAACATCAGATCTAGTCCTCTACGATTTTGCAAAACAACTTCTGATAGTGACCGTACCGATTTTTCCAGGGCAGTAATCGACTGTTCAACTCAAGTTAAGTCTTCATCTACAGCCACACGTATGGAGGTGAACTCCTGACTTTGTCTGACCAGAGAGGCAACTCCAGTGCCCACCCCAGTACCTCCCAGAATTATCAACGTAGCCTATGTTACAGCCGTGATTGGTTCTCTTTTTGTTAGATGGTACTCTGCTACTGTGTGCCATGCATATACGTACTCTTCAGAATGGTATAGAATTCTTGGTACAATTATCACCTGTATACAGAAATCTTGAGATACATTAAAGAGTTTAAGTGATAAACAAGGGGTAACACCTGTCGATGAGCAGACCCATCTAGCGTTATTTGCGGGTATTAACCATCTTTCTCTACCTCCTGGTGTAACCTTCTCCGTAATACCGCATAGATGGAGCTTCTCACTAGGGATCGTACCTACACACCTGCCATTCCCAGTTACTTCCGTCAATGTTATTCCTACATCCCTTCCCCAATTGCATTGTGGAGGGTTGGGGTTACTTGAACGGGTGGCCTCTCCCAGATCCCCAATGGCGTTGTAATATGGAGGCCTTCTATCAAGACATAACCAGCAAGGTCTAGGTATGTTTAGATTTGTTTGATTCAATAAGTAATAACTAGCATTCATGATTTTCCACATATTATTCTCAGTCATCCCTTCATTTTTAATTTCATATTTTTGACCTACTGATTTATTAATGACCTTTGGTGGTTTTGGGCTATTAGAAGTTTGTATTTCAAAAGCTTTCAAATACATCACAACTGCTAGTTATGCCTTACAAATAGCAGTAATTTTGTAGCATTTTTGGCTTGCTAAATCTTCCTAGACAAAATGTGCATATATACATAGAATCGTCTAGGTTGGAAGAGACCTCCAAGATCACCCAGTCCAACCTCTGACCTAATACTAACAAGTCCTCCACTAAACCATATCACTAAGCTCAACATCTAAACGTCTCTTAAAGACCTCCAGGGATGCTGACTCAACCACTTCCCTGGGCAGCCCATTCCAATGCCTAACAACCCTTTCAGTAAAGAAGTTCTTCCTAATATCCAACCTAAACATCCCCTGGCACAACTTTAGCCCATTCCCCCTTGTCCTGTCACCAGGCACGTGGGAGGATAGACCAACCCCCACCTCTCTACAGCCTCCTTTAAGGTACCTGTAGAGAGCGATAAGGTCGCCCCTGAGCCTCCTCTTCTCCAGGCTGAACAAGCCCAGCTCCCTCAGCCGCTCCTCGTAAGACTTGCTCTCCAGACCCCCCACCAGCTTCGTCGCCCTTCTCTGGACTCTCTCGAGCACCTCGATGTCTTTCTTGTAGCAAGGGGCCCAAAACTGAACACAGTACTCAAGGTGTGGCCTCACCAGAGCCTAGTACAGGGGCACAATCACTTCCCTAGCCCTGCTGGCCACGCTGTTTCTTATACAAGCCAGGATGTTGTTGGCCTTCTTTGCCACCTGAGCACACTGCTGGCTCATATTCAGCCGACTATCAACCAGTACTCCCAGGTCCTTCTCTGCCAGGCAGCTTTCCAACCACTCATCTCCCAGCCTGTACTGCTGCTTGGGGTTGTTACGCCCCAGGTGCAGGACCCGGCACTTGGCCTTGTTGAACCTCATACAGTTGACCTCAGCCCATCGGTCCAGCCTATCCAGATCCTCCTGCAAAGCCTTCCTACCCTCAAGCAGATTGACACATGCACCTAACTTGGTGTCATCTGCAGACTTACTGAGGGTGCACTCGATCCCCTCATCCAGATCATCGATAAAGATATTGAAGAGGACTGGCCCCAGTACTGAGCCCTGGGGGACTCCACTAGTGACCGGCCTCCAACTGGATTTGACTCCATTCACCACAACTCTTTGGGCCCGGCCATCCAGCCAGTTTTTAACCCAACAAAGCGTATGCCAATCCAAGCCAAGAGCAGCCAGTTTCTTGAGGAGAATGTTGTGGGAAATGGTGTCAAAAGCCTTACTGAAGTCAAGGTAGACCACATCCACAGCCTTTCCCTCATCCACTAAGCATGTCACTTGGTCATAGAAGGAGATCAGGTTCGTCAAGCAGGACCTGCCCTTCATAAACCCATGCTGACTGGGCCTGATCACCTGGTTAACATTTATACTTATATATTTTATACGTTTGTATATGCATATACAAGCTGGTTCTACCTCTTCGCACAATCTTGGACTGCTGTTATTTCATGTGTAGGCAAACAGCTTCGATGAGAAAGATGTTATACATTCCAAGCTTGCATGATATGGATCCACAGCTGAGAAAGGAATATTCATAACATCTTCAGTCAGCCAAATTTCATATTACACAAAAAATTATGAACTAATTGTTTTTATCTACTGTCTTTATTATAACAAATAAAAATCTCTTTTTAAATAAACTATAATATAAAGCCAGACTCTGGCATACAAGTATGGCAAATAAGAGCCAAGATCATTATTTATGCAGTGTGTTTTTGCACCTAATAAAAGACTACAATACCAATACCATGTTTTCAAACACTTCCTTCTCCAACACCATTCTGACTGAGTTTTAGAGTTTAAGCATGTTCTGAACATCAGTATTAAATAATCTATGAACAGTTAATATATATAGTTAGTTTCAAGGTTTATATGAATTATCCTAGAGCTACAGAACAGTTAATAAAAGGAGAGAAAATTAAAATATACTTATCGTTAACTTCGCAATTTAAGTTGATTAACTTAAATGATAAATATTCTTTTTTTTTCTTTTCTTTTTATTAATATTTTTGGCTCTTAATTTTTCAGAGCATCACTATAGTTATTGGAATATAGTAAAATAGTTACTTTTTAAAGACCATCATAGCAATCATTAATTGTCAAAATGCTACTGTTTGAACAGCAGTTCAATAATATGACTGATTTTAAGGAGTAATTCAGATTTTGCTAACCTCTCTCATACAGCTCCTTCAGAGTTCTACCTTCAACTTTTCCTTCCCTTATGAATAGGAGTAGTTTAGTTAAAAAAAAAAAAAAAGAAAAAAAAAAGTTGGAAATGGCTGTAAAACCTTATAGTTTTTGTACTACTTTTCAGTGAACATGTGTATCAAGAATCCCTCTATCAAAATCACACCAGTTTTATACTGTAAAGCATAAGTGTTAAGTGGAATCAGGGTTAAGCTCCACAGGTTTTTTAAGTGATTTTGTTATATTTCATTTTCTGATTGACAGTATTGATCAAAAAGAAATAATAAAGGAAAGATTTTTCAAAGTCATTTCATTTGCATTATATGGAGCAAAATGCTGACTACTTTTCTTGAGGAGGGGCTGAGGAGGAGTTAGAGTGATCAGTGCTGGTTTCTGAGGGAGTTGGGTTTAAGCTCTGAAGAATAGTTTCTTTTCTACAAAACTATCCTCTTACCTGATTGCACCATTCTTCTACGCTATCAAGTCTGAACTGTACTTTTTAGAAAGCAATGCCTTAATAAATAAATAAAGCATACGCAATATCCTAGGCTGCAGTTATGCTTTGAAGTAATAATACGAACTTCTGGTATCCTTCTGTCCCTGCATAACAAAGTAATTCATGATAGTGCACCTGGAAAATGTGTCATCTTGTTACACTAAAGAAAATTAGTCACCCCTGAATACCATGTACTAATGGGAAAACTTGTGATATCATTTACTGGGTTACTAATGGGCAACCATCTCCAAGTTACACTGGTCATTTCCACTATCATGGATCATACTTTTAGTTTACATAAAGAATGATCCCCTGCTATGATGAATGAAGGTTGAAAAGAAGGTCTAGAAAAGCAATTGTCTTTTATTTCTACCAAATTGACTTTGACAGACTAGTTCAAACACTGAAATTGCCTTGTTTAATCTGTTTAGTCAATATCCTGAAGGCACTCTATGTTTCATTTCATACTGTTTGCTAATCAACATAAAATAGCTGTATTAGGTTAAACAGGAGGTGTACATTCATCACTAAAAGTGACCAGCAAAGGAGAAACTTCCTTATTGTTTTCTTTTTTGAGAATAGCTGACAAAGTTCTTTGTGAGATGATGTCTTGCTGTATCGGAAGGGCTATGGAGTTTGGCTCCTGAAAAAGAGCTTCCTTATGCTATCAGTACCACAGGAATCACTGAGCGTTCAACCGCTTGTGTGAACATTGTTATCATCAAACACACAAAAGGAGAATGAGTTTAAGGAGAGGTTGGACGTGGTGCTTAGGGACACTGTTTAGTGGGTGATATTGGTGGTAGGGAGATGGTTGGACCAGATGATCTTGGAGGTCTTTTCCAACCTTAATGATTCTATGATTGTATGAATTCATTCTCTGCATTTATCTTCTACCCTTTTTACTTTCCCTGTCCATTTTTTTACCCAATAGGAAGGTTAAATGTCAGTGTTAGCAACATCAAAGACACAGGTGCAGAATAGACTTGCAGAAAGGTGTTTTGCTGTTTATATTTGTGCTCTATTCTTTCCCTCCTATCCTCTCTCAAAATTCAAATATCTCAAAGGATGGAGTTTTCATAATCTCTCTGAGCAGCCTATGCTATTGTTTGACCTCCCTCATGGTGAGAAAGCTTTTCCTGATACCTGAGTATGAAATGAGTCTAGCTCAAGCAATATTTTATTTTATTTTATTTAGCTAATTTTTATTAGCTAATTTGGAGAATCTCAAAGCAAATATATGGTTAGAGTAGTTTTGCCCACAAGCATTACTTTGTGTTTACTGATACTAGATTTAATCTGTGTCCTATTCCCCATTCACTTAGTATCCTGCTGCATTTCCTCAATGTTGGATTTCAATGTTCTGCCCAGAATAACTAAATCATTCAGAAACTACTCGCTTTTTCTGTGATTGTTTCTAAACAGATGAATAAGCATACAGCCCAGCAGATATCACAGTGTGATTCCAATGGTGAAGTCTGTTCTTTGTAAACACTGACCAAATCTTTTTTTTTTTCTTTAAAGTTTTTGTTTTGTTATGAATACAAGAGGATAGAGATAGACTCATCTCAGTGTTTAACAGTCTTTTGGAGTGAAAGGACAAGAGGCAATGAATAGGTATTAGGAAAAGCTTTCTCACCACGAGGGAGGTCAAACAGTAACACAGGTTGCCCAGACAGGTTATGAAAACTCCATCTTTGAAGATATTTGAATTTTGACCCAACAAGGCCCTATAACCAAGGCAGAGGCTAGCAACACCTATAAATTATAAATGTATTTATCAGTATATAGCTAATATTAGCTTGCCATAAGTCCAATTATAGACATACTAAACAATGTTATGTAATTATTCACTATGATAGTGTAGCCTGGCGAAATGTGTGAGAATTTTACAAAAGTATGTCAGCAATGGGACCACCAGGGGAATGTGTGGTTGCATGTAGGATCCATGCATGTAACAAGAAGTTGTGAGGTAAAGAAGAAGAAACATAAGTGACTACAATGCTGGAGGACAAACAGGACTGTTCAGGAACATATTTTCAATATACAAATCATAACTGTGAAAATGTTTATAACTGAAAAATGTTTTTCAATTATTCTAAGACTGCCTACTAAAATTCCCAAAGGTACTTATGGACATGCATGGACCCAAAGTACTTTGGCAGGGCACCATGAAGCAGGAATGTCAGTCTGATACAGAAGAGACATGGAAAAGGACTTGTCAGGGAAGCCTGAAAAACAGTATAGCCTGAAGCTTTGGTTTTACAGATATCATCAGGTTCAAAACCCCAGAGGGGGTGACTATAATTACAAACTAACAGCCAGCCCTCTGCATCTGGAAACACTCCTCCCCCTCCCATTTCACAATTATCAAGCATTTTTGGTCTATATAAAAACAGTTGCTATTCAGATGTGGAGGCCTTTCAAAAGACTTAATGGCCCATTTACCGGCCACATGAGAAGCATGAAAAAAACATTGTAAGCTCACAAAGATCTATCCAGTCTTGTGGATGGAAAAATAAATAAACAATATATTAATATGCAAAATAACATTATTCTGATTAAATTAATTACTACTGCTTAAAGCACAGGCTTTGAAAAGAATCTGGTTTGATGAGATGTGTGAGGAGAAGTGTGCAAGCTGGGAATGGGACATGCCTTTGTCACTATCAAGTGTTAGTGCAATCTATTCACCTGGTAGTCTGTGAGAACTCCCCCTCTTTCTGCTTCTTTTTACCTTTGCTATTGTAATATTATACTATTGCTTCTTTTGTGCAAGTAAAACAGAACAACTAAATCAGGATAAACAAGGTCAAGAAATCAATTTAAGTTGAATTTAAAGACTTGGATTTTTGTTTTTAAGATAGATAAGATTCAACTCAAATCAGTTCTGCAAGGTAATTCCCGTAGCAGACCCACAAACAAGTAAAGTAGCATAAAAGAAAATTTGATTTAATCCTCTGTTGATGTTATTGATACATGACAGAGACAACTTAACTACAGCATCTTAGTGAAATCATAAAACTTGCGCTATGTTCTGCTTAAGCAAAAGTGAAAATCACCAGAGTCTCTGCCCAAGAAACATGGCATGACAGTGCACCAACAAATGCTTTAGACTGTAATATTTCTACTGATTACACTCTAAGGTCACTCACCCAAAATCCACATCAACTGGGAGTAAGCCTTACATATATTTGTTTGTTATTCACATATAGGAACCATTTTCCTTTCCATATCAGGCAAGCTATTGCTGCTTTTCACTGGTTGCAGAGGGTAGACACTAGAAAAGAGGGAAAACCTCTAGTCCAGAAAATAAATTAAATAACTGTAAGTAACATATAACTTTTTACATGATCAGACAAACATACATGAAAGAAACAACACAAAAATAATAATGGAAAATAAAGATATGAAAGAATTTAAGATCAAGAAGCAACAATGTGTAAATGTAAATATCCCCAGCAAATAGAAAGTCACATATCCTGCTAGAGATCTTACTGCACAAGGCATTTTGCAACAAACATCAATACAATTTCTTAAAATAAAAAAGCGGAGGGAAGGTATATGTATAGAGACAGAGATTAAAAGGAATCTATAAAAAAGCAAGTAAGCAAGCATACATCAAAGAGCAGTGCCAAATTATTTACTGAGTTTATCTCAATTTATAACTCTGAAACAAAACAAAACAACAACAAAATACACCTGCAGTGCATTGGTGCAGTGAAGGAAAATAATAATAATAATAAAAAAAAAAATTGGTCTTTATCACAAGTTTGAGTTTTAACCAGTTTTCTTTCACTTATGGGCATGAGGTGTTTGAAAATTCATTGAAATTTCAGATAGAGATTGGAAGTTTAACATCTAAATATCACAATAAACTACCTATCTTTATTTTACAATTGTTGACAAAGGTAGAACTTAGTCTTTCTGATGCCGATATGTTGATATGGTTGCTGAGTACGTCAATATCCTCCCTATAGACCCATTCAAGACTATGAAAGGATGAAATAAAGGTGTAGCTCTTCCATACTGGCTTCTTATATAGGAATTCCAAGGATTTGCATGGAAAGTTGCACGGGTAAACGGAGGGCCATTGAGTTAGGATACCCTTTCATGTTCAGTGACCATCAAAGCTTCAAGTGAGTGGAAATTCAAACCTCTGCCAAAAGGTTATCAGGTATCAGTTACATGCCTGTGTCCAGCATGAATGGAAATAGAAAAATGTTTCAATAACACAATAGAAAAAAGAATGTCTAAGAAAAGAAAACTCTTATGTTGTAGTTGTCTCTACAGACATCAC
Organism: Anser brachyrhynchus; assembly: GCF_964034855.1. NCBI lineage: Eukaryota > Metazoa > Chordata > Aves > Anseriformes > Anatidae > Anser > Anser brachyrhynchus. Next base: position 108,792,353 of record NC_137694.1, read on the forward strand.
TAGCATCAGCAAATGCAGCACCCCATCCTAAACCCTTAAGCACTCCATTAGTTCTATTACTGAGTAATTACATAGGCATTTACAGGCATGTCTCTTAACTGGATACCAAAATATCTTTCTCTTGGAGCCAGCAGATACAATGCTTATGCTGTATACCTGGATATTTTAAAATAAATTTTCAGCTGGATACTTCTTTCTAGCAGTCCAAATATGCACAATCAAGTAAGCTGTTACCTCACAGATACAACATAACTATGATCTCAGCAAAAAGTAAGTTGAGTTACACACTGTCAAGGCCATAGTACTCAACTTACTGAATATCACTTAAGTGTGAACACCTCAGAATAAAAAACAGACACCGAGGTGCAACCTATGTAAAAGGGGTTTCTCTAACTCCTTCAGCAGGATTTGGAGTGTACAGAATCTCCAAAAGGAGAGAAAGAGGAGAAAATAAAAAAGGACAGCCATTACCACTGGCTATATGTCTGAGAAAAACTTTGGATAAATATTCAAAGGGCAAAAAAGGGAAATGAAAAAAGTATGCACTCAAAGCAGACAAGTCAAGGAACGAATAAACTGCAAATGTGCTAAAGGAAAACTAAGAAAGCTATGTTCCCCAGTCAGCAACACTAAAACACATCAGAGGTAAAACATATGTAAAGGGTTCTTTTGTCTTTTTAGGGTATGTCTGGGCTTTGGAAATTATAAAATTCTTATTTTTCCTGCTCCAAATACTGTGTGTCCTTAAAGAGATAACAAGACAAAGTGGCAGGAAGCATCACAGAAGACATGCAAGGACAAAATGCAGGACTGAATGGCAGCCAGAGGTCCAACCAAGGCAGACTGTCTACTGAAGAGCAGGCACACACCTTCACTGTGCATCAGCTGGAGCTGAAAAAAACACTGCAGCAAATGAGGTCTTCAGAAATGTAAACAGTTTGAAAGAAAAGGAATAACAATGTATAAAGAGAGCACCTGATGTGGTACATGATGAAAACAAAGATGAAACAGTTTGGATAGTGTACTGCTAAAGAGAACATTAGTCTGATGGACAGGATTAGTACTCAAGGAACATACATATTCTTATCTCCAGGCCAGACATTATTTCACATCCACAGCGCATGCCAACTGCATCATTTGTACCAGAATCCTTGACCTCTTTTTATTCTTCTGAGAAAAAAAAAAAAAAATAGTCAGGCATCAATAACAGTGTTTACTACCACTAATAAAATTACAAATGGCAAAAATGCATTTGCTCTCTGTTTGTGAGTCTGTCTAAGTACAAAATGGTTGTCTAATTTTATTTTCTGCAGCAGCAATAATTGTTCTTTACCAAGAAATAAACACATCCCCATCTTAAATATGACACAATAAAGAAAGTGTTACAGTCCTTTTGTTCCAGTGCTAATGAGTAAAACAAAAATAAAAGTTGTAACCATGAAACAACGATTCAGAGCAAAATTGTGCCTGTAGGTGAGAGATTCACTGCCAGTTCTTACTTCTGACCATTTTACAAACCCTGAGCCCTGTTTTTACCAATGAAGCTGCAACAGCATCGTCTTCCTTATGTTGTTATAAACAACAGTCCTGCTTCAAGGAAAATAATGCTACAATTTTAACTACAAGGTCACACACAATGTACCTGACCTTTTATGCCTTTGCAGTAAGTCCAGATGCTTTAAAAGATTTTCGCTATTATTGCATTAATAAGATGCATCTGTAAACTATGTTATCAAACACATTTTACAACAGAAACCTATTCAAATATTAACGTGTAGACAGAAAGCTTGAAGGTTTTTATTTCTGAGAACTAATAAAAACTTTCAGAATTCGAAATATTGTCAAAATGTTAGTAGCATTTAAAGAAAAAAATGCCTTTTGAAGTGGTGAGACGTTTACATGCATTCCCCATCGTGGTTTGTGCTGCATATCTGCACCCTAGTGGCTAGGTTTTGGCAGACAGTTTCAAAGAAATCACTTAGGAACTCTAAAAGCCAAATGAAACCTGCACAGAATGCTGTGCATAGATTCCAGCCTTCTTGTCAGAAATACTCTGAAATTAGAATTTCTGAAATTTATCTCAGCTAATATCCATGCCAAATCATGCACAACAGACTCTGAAGTATATTGATTTGACTGTTCACATATATTAAGAAGAACGGCTATCGACAATATGAAATGTATGCCATTCTGATGATGTCCCACGGAGAATATGAGTAGAATATTGTAGATTTACTATTGGTGTTAGTTTAGTTCAGACTGTAGAGGCTCATTTCTCTCCTCCTAATTTCATGTTAATCATTATAGATATCCCTGAACACAATACAAGTCTGTAAATGATATTCAACTCAGCAGTTAGAATAAGGTCAGGCAGAAATATGAAGAAGCTAATAAATGGTACTATTTAAAAAGCACATTGTTACCAGGTAAGAAAAATAGAACTACATTTTTAATTTGGTTCTTTAAGTTCTCATCATTACTAGTCCCTACCAAATAATTATCCCTATATGAAATGGTTTTCATGAAATACTTTAATGGTCAAATTTGTTTCAGTGTTATCTGAAACAAATATTGCATTGAGAGAATACTCAAGAAGCTTTCAGAATAACAACCATTTTAAATCTCTCTATATATACCATACATATGCAAAAAAAAAAAAAAGTTTGTCAAAAACAAATTTTAACGGAATTTTAAGTCTATCCGAATATCAAACTGCCATTCAAAGCAAGAGATCAACCTAGGAGAAGAAAAATTAACAGAAATTTTCAAAATATTATAAAGTGTGTATGTGTACTCATTTAGCTACAAACCCAAATATCCAGCTTATCCTGAAAAGCAAACTCATGGATATCATGTCCTAACTAGAGAGCTGAATGCAGGGAGAGACCTGTCTTCAGAGCAATCAGCAAAACAGCTTTAGAACTCGCTGAGCCTCTGGAAAAAAACACACCATACTTTTAATCAATAACATTAAAAGTAACTAAAAATAAGAGATTTTGTTGTTGTTTTGTTCTACAGTCACATCAATACTGACAGCCAAGTTAGCTCAAGCTATGTTTGTGAGACATTACGTGTCTAAAGATCTTCCAGGAATCAAGCAGATGGACACAAGTTCAAGCACTGAACATTAGCAGTTCTCTATTGAGTTTAGTGGGAGACATAGGCACTCAACAGCCCTATAAAGAGGTCACCTTTTCAGTACTTAGGCAAGAATTAGATTCCTAGCTTTAGCTATTTAATGTAACAGCAAGTGCAGACTACCAAATAGAACATAAATCCCTTTAACCGAGATCTTGTTTCTAATACATGAGAAATAATTCAAACACCAAACACAGTATTTCAGGGTTAATACCTAGTTTTCATCAGAAATACTTCATGGATGCATGTACTACAGAAGGTCACAGTTCTTGGCTGCAAACCAGCTAACCTATTTATTCCAAAAAGCAAAAACTCTTAGGTCTGATGTTTCAACTCAGCTAAATGCAGAAGCAGCCCGTATAAATGAGCCTATCCACCTCAATCACTTCTCCGTCTGATTCATGAGGCTGTAAGAGTTCAGATTCCTCAAAATGTCAGCTTCTGAATGGCAGCTGAATGCAGATAACCAGGCAGCACAGCTCACAAGCGGGTGGCTCCCCCCAGCTCCTTTGAGGTATGGCTGTCTGTTAAAGAGGTTTGAGGCAGAGCTTAGGGGTCATAATTATATAAACAATACAGTGATTATATTGACTCAGAGGGGAAGCTAAATAAAAAGCAGTTATTTATACAAAATGGAAAAGCTCCAACAAGACCAACTAAGCAAAAATAATTTCATAATAAAATGCCAATCTAATTATAAGAGTATACGGTGAAACTGAAGATTGCAAGATGAGTGTTGAAATACCCTTAGAAAGAAGTAGGGTTCTATTGGGTCTGGCTGGGATAGAATTTACTTTCCCTGCAGCGGCCCATAAAGTGCTGTGCTCTGCACTTGTAGCTAGAACAATTTTGGTGTGACACTGCTGTATTGGCCGGGAAGTTGTTGGCTGTTGTGGAGGGGTTTAGCTGCCCAGCAAGGTAAAACATCCACAAGGGTGTTCCCAATTTTCCCACTCTGGCATAAGACTGCTCTAATGCCAAACTAAAGTACAGATGCAGCAGCTTTTCCAAATTTAGACGATTCTTTTTGTTGTTGTTGTTGAAAGTAGGAATTTTGGCTTATATCAGTATTTTTTTTTTCAGAATGAACATATTTTATCATGATTTGGAAAGAAAGCAGCATTTTCTTCTAATTAATTTTGCTCCCTACGCCTATGTGCTGTTTGTCAGTAAGTAAACCAAATGTAAAATGTTATTAAAATGTTACACTTATTCAGCAGGCCTTTTATTTAAAGTTCCAGGCATTTCCTTCCTATTACAAAACTTCTTGCTACATCCATTGCTGCAGTCAGTCAGAATAAGGGAGCTATTATAGTTCCTCTGGGAAAACATTCTGGACAATATCTGTTTTGGAATTACTTTCATTTATTCTTTTTTTTTTAGTTTCTTTTAGTTTTAGGGTTTTTTGCACCAGAATCTTAAGGGATTCTGAAGTGCATGAAAGTTGAAGAAGGGTAGTAGCACACACACATATATTGGGTTAAACTCTTGTTTGTCCCCACACTCCATTATGCTATCACTATAAAATAGCTAGTTAACTGAGAAAAGGAAAATCCATTTACTATTCAGGAACATATCCTGAAGCATAAAAATAAAGAAAGCCCTTGGCACTATATAACGGGTCAACAGTTCTGAATGCAGTGCCATCCATTATTATGTTTGTAATCTTCAGCCACTTCCTTCTTCAGACTTTAGACACTATTCTTCGGAGGTCAATTTATAGTCCACTCCCATCTCCACCTACAGCACTGGCAATCAAGTAAATGGGGGATCTTTGTCCCTTTAGCACCTCACCTTAACCTCAGTAAAACAAAAGATAAGCATCCAGTAAAAACCTGGAAGTAACATCTCCTATCTATGTCTCTACTTTTTTCTTCTAACTCCTCAGAAGGTCCATACTGAACTGTTTGAATTGCTTGAGTTTGGTTCCTGCTTCTGCCAATCACCAGTTGATCTTATCTCTTTGAGTATAAGTAAGCTGAAATACTTTTTCTGACCTTCCTGTTACACAGACTTTCATAAGAAATAACATAAATGATTTTCCAGTTCATCATAAGCACTTAGAGGGGAGAAAATAGTAGAAGAATAAGAGAAGTATACAACTGAAGTGGATGAAAGTAAATTAAATAAGCAGCTATGCAATTATTCATTATCCTAGTGAATTTTAACTGTTGTCAACTAATTCTTGAGAAGAACCTGGAGATGTTCTAGGACTACAGGTTCTGCAATGTCTATATTTCATTTCAGGAGCCATCAGCCTTTCAGGAGTAGTGGATTGACCTTTCTTTATTCTTACCTAGACTAGAAGCTATCCATGCTGAGAAGAACAAACATAAACTGAGAGAAGTCACTCAACAAAAGGCAAGATGGTGTGCAGGAAGCTATGATGGGTATCTTCTTTCATTGCGGAGCAGTGGTTCCCTGTTCCTGATGACTTCACAACATACACGGAAGCAGAAACTTCTGTTGCTCTTACCTATTTTGTTAACACTTCCCAGCTTCCAGATTTCAACCCTACCCTAGACCTATTGACAGATGGATAAAGGTTGCTGACAGAACGCATTCAAGACTTGCAGCATAAGATGATGGCAGTAATATCACAACACCAGTAGTTTTTTTGATACCAGTTAGGAACAATATCTAAGTAATATATCATCAAGAATGTGAGCTACTCAATCATTACACCTTTTTCTGCAGTATGACACCATTCATTCAGATTTAATCATTGTAGTTTTCTTAATGACCCTGCTGAGAAACAGGACCTGGTGTTTATTTTGTATGAAGAAAAAAAAAAAAAAAAAAAAGGGTGCAATACAAAATATTCAAGTAAAATTTTAATTCTGTGCAGCAGAATAAAAACATATGAAACTCTGAAAGATTGTCTCTATGTGTAGCAGCCTTCCAAATTGTGCAGTGGGAACTCCCAAAGGTTTCATCAATTTTATTCTGCTGTCAGACTCTTTCATAGACTTTGCTTGCGCTGTTTTGCTTTTTTATGTCAAGTTTCCTCCTTTATCCTTCTCTTTCTACACCTTCCCTGAAACTTATATTCTAGGGTAGACAAAAAGCATTTATTATGACCACAGGTGCTTCACAAACTGTTGAGCCATTTTCAGCTACCATAGACAATAACTTCATGACTTCCAAATACATACCCACACGTGGTGAACATGCAGATCAAGGTTAAAGCTAAAAAACAATGGGAAACATATTCAGAGTGAATATGACAGCACATTTCACTGCTATAAATGAAATATCTTAATGCTTCTTTAAAAATTAATAACACTATGAATAAAGCAAAAGACTAATGTACAAGTGCCATCAATGCTTTGTGGGTGTTAGCAAAGCCACCCAACCTCCTGTCAATCCCTCCAATTTCTAACTTTCATCACTTCTTTGTTCTCTTCTTTTATTTCCACTCCTGAGCCAGTGATGATTATATGAATTGAATTATTTTCCCTATGGAGCACTTGTTTGTGAGCAGCTGGCCTGCTTGGGAACCAAAGTGCTTTCTGTTACCTTGCCTACGATGAGTCTTTACATTTATCAGTAGCCATAGCTTAGATCAGCCACAGTTGCACACAACTCTGAATTCATTGTCTGCGGTGTGTGTGAAGTGTGACATCTATATCTTCAGTTTTTTACATATCCAACACTGAGTAACTTACCCTTGGTCCTTTCAACAGCTGTCTGGATAGAATTTTTTTTTAATTAAAATTATATATATATGTATAAAGCTAGCTCTAGCTGGTCATTTGCAATGACAATTGGCGATAAAAATTGCCACAGAAACGTCTGCAATTTGTAAGTTTTATTACAGAAAGAATAAAGAGGATTTCTGCGCACAGCATGTGTAGACACAGCAGAGTTTAAGGTCCAGGTTTAGAAATTTAACTGCATGAATGCAACACAAGCTAGGGTTCAGACATTCACTTATCATGACAAGTAAATGTAATTAGAATCAGATAGTTGTACAAAATTCAATTCTACTCTACTATGGCTATCCACAACACAAAACTGATCATTTACTATGGTCCTTCCCTAATTTGCCACACAATTTTTTCATGAGACACATCCGATTGTTCAGGAGGAAGAGGCAGCCCACTACTTCATTATGTGTTTTGCCCTACAGCTTTTTTAAATTATACTCAGTTAATCACTATTAATTATATTTATATATTTATATAAATTTTCAGTTTGATAGTGGATTATAGTTGTTTACTACAGTATTAGGCCATCCAGTAAAATTATTTAACTACTTTTAACTTTGTTTCATGCTACTGGGATGAAGTAAAAAAAAAAAAAAAAAAAAAAGCCAAAACACCAAAACATTAACACACTTTTAAAACTTCAAACATTGCTGACACTGCATCACTTTTTTTATATTTCTTCAAAATGAATGAAGGGTTTTAGACTTCAATATTTCTTGATCTATGACTTTCTATTTAAAATTGTAAGAAGATGGTGTTTGTTCACGTCACATATGCCAACCTACAACAGACAGCCAGTAAAATTCATTTCCTATTAAAAAGGTAATGCTGCCTTCAGTAACATTCCTTATCCCTTCCAAGTATATTTCTAAGCCATTTATCTCCAAAATTAAAATAAATTTAAGATATATGAAAGCATTTCAAAAAGAAAGAATAAAAAATAAACAACTAAGTTTCAATAAAGTTTGTTAAATGTTGAAAAACTAGTGATCACATCTGTAATTGTTAAAAAATACTAAAAAAAATACAACTTCTGACTTATACTTTCTATTAAACAAGATGGGAAGCTGCTGTGGTTTAACCCAGCCAGCAGCTAAGCACCACACAGCTGTTTGCTCACCCTCCACCCCAAGTGGGATGGGGGAGAGAATTGGAAAAAATGTAAAGGCTTGTGGGTTGAGATAAAGACAGTTTATTAGGACAGAAGAGAAAGAAAATAATAATAATAATAATAGTACTACTACTAACAATGTGTACAAAACAAGTGATGCACAATGCAATTGCTCACCACCCGCTGACCGATGCCCAGCCTATCCCCGAGCAGCCGGCCCCCCCCACCCCTGCCAGCCCCCCCAAACTAATTGCTCAGCATGACGCCATATGGTATGGAATACCCTTTTGGCCAGTTTGGGTCAGCTGTCCTGGGTCTGTCCCCTCCCAGCTCCTGCTGCATCCCCAGCCTGCCCACTGGCAGGACAGAGTGAGAAGCTGAAAAGTCCTTGGCTTGGTGTAAGCACTGCTCTGCAACAATTAAAACATCAGCATGATATCAACATTATTTTCATCCTAAATCCTAAACTCCAGCTACTAGGAGGAAAATTAACTCTGTGCTAGCCAAAACCAGGACAGAAGCTCATCCAGCATGAGACAAAATACCCCCCCCCACACACACACATTCCATTGTCCACACATACATATGTTAGCTAGTGTCAAGGATCTTTATCATCCACATAGTTCCAATATAGTTGCAAATAAAATATGCTTTGCCTTCTCATGCTCATCTAAATTTATTTATAAAAAATTAAAGTAAATTCGGAGTGAAAGCAATAGTTACACTGAGGGTAAGACTGATTAAGACATAAAAGCATTCAACAGAATTTAAATCACATCACTTCAGAAACAGTTTTCTTCTTCCATTATAAAGAGAACTACTGAACTTGCTTCCCTGTTTGGCAGCTCAGTGAATCTGAGTTATCTCTGTTCGGATACTGTGTTGAATGTTTCTTCTGCAAAAAAGATTAGCACATAAGTCTCAAACAAGAGTGACTTCACTAGGGACAAATCAGTTGTTTTTGTAAAGTCTGTTCAAAGAAGGAAAGCAAAATACATCTGTTTTTGTCACATCAATTCCATTTGTTCAGGTTTCAGACTTAACTGAAAAATTTCTGAATGATCAGAAAATTCCAAGCATTCTCCCCATTTTTGAGGGTATGAGGGCACAAACCAAAACACTTCAAACCCAACACTTCAAAAGACCAGAAAAGAACAGTCTACTGACAGTTTTCACAAGTTTACAACAGAGGCCCTCCATATACTGGGTCCATCCAATGTTGAATGTAAATAAAATCACTACTGTCTGACTAATGTCAGTCTGAAAAATAAATAAATAAATAAATAAAATAATAATGTTATTCCCTTGGCTACTAGTAACTTAGCTTCCTTCTTTATGTTTTTGCACTTCTCTTTGAATAATTCCAGGTTGTGTTGGGGTTTTCAGTATAAAAGGTTTCATTATGAAAGCCCTTAATAACAGGGTTGTGGGATTCTTTTTTCTTCCTTTTTTTTTTTTTTTAATGGATCATGGTACTCTTACAAACTGTTCTAGACAAAATATTGCATTGAAGTGAATTCAAATTGAAATGTCAGTTCATTCTGTTAGTACTTTTGACCTATATTTTAAATCCCAGAAAAAAAATAGTGAGATTATCATTAGATCCCCGAACTGACTGTCCACATATAATCCCATACTGGGAGATAACCTACGAGAGTAGGATTATGAGAACCTACCTTTCAAGAAAAAAAAAAAAAAAAAGCATTTAAAGGAATACCAGTATGAAACATGATCTTATCAATGTCTATAAATACCTGAAGGAAGGTTGCAAAGAAGATGGACTTTCAAACCTCTCAAAGGTATTTTCAATAATTTAGCAGCAATCCTGGCTAAACAGGGAGGTCCTATTTGATTGGAGATTGTCAAATGTGATGCCCATTTGTCAAAAAGGGCAAGAAAGAGGATCTGGGGAATTATAAAGTCTGTCAGCTTGGCCTTGGTGCCAGGGAAGGTCATGGAGCAAATCATCTTGAGTGCCATCATGCAGCATGTACAGGACAACCAGGAGATCAGACCCAGTCAACATGGGTCTATGAAAGGCAGGTCCTGCCTGACTAAACTGATTTGTTTCTATGAGAAAATGACCCACTTAGCGGACAAGCAAAAGGCTGTGGGTGTTGTTTAGTTGGACTTCAGCAAGGCATTTGATACTGCTTCCTACAGCATTCGCCTGAGGAAACTGGCTGCTTGTGGCTTGGATGGACGTACTGTTTGCTGGGTAAAAAGCTGGCTGCATGACCAGGCTCAAAGGGTTGTTGCGAATGGAGTTAAATGCAGTTGGTGACCAGTCACAAGTGATGCTCCCCAGAGGCCAATTTTGTTTAACATATTTATCAATTATATTAATGAGAGGATTGAGCAAACCCTCAGTAAGTTTGCATATGACATCAATTTGGGTGGGTGTGTTGATCTGCTTGAGGGTAGGAAAGCTTTGCAAAAGAACTGGATAAGCTACATCTATGGGCTGTGTCCAGTTGGATGCCGTTCAACAAGGCTCAGTTCCAGGTCCTGCACTTGGGTCATAAAAACCTCATACAGAGTATAGGCTTGGGGAAAAATGAATGGCCCAGGTAGCCAAGAGGGCCAATGGCATCTTGGCGTGTATCAGAAATATGTGGCCAGCAGGACTAAGGAAGTGGTTGTCCCTCTCTACTCACCACTGGTGAGACCACACCTCGAGTGCTGTGCTCAGTTTGGGGACCCTCATTACAAGAAGGACGTTGAGTTGCTCGAGCATGTCCAGAGAAGAATGATAAAGTTGATGAAGAGATTAGAAAACAAGACATGAGGACCAGCTGAAGGAACTGCGGCTGTTTAGTATGGTGAAAAGAGGCTGAGGGGAGACCTCATCACTCTCTACAACTAGCTGAAATGAGGTTGCAATGAAGAGGGTGTCAGTCTCTTTTCTCAGTTGACAAGTGATAGGCTATGAGGCTACACATCCTCAAGTAGTGGTGCCAGGGAAGGTTTAGATTGGATATCAGGAATAATTTCTTCATGGTGGTTAGGTGTTGGAACAGGCTGCCCAGGGAGGTGATGAAGTACATCCCTGGAGGTATTTAAGAGACACATGGATGCTGCGCTCAGGGTCATGGTTTAGCATTAGACTTGTAGTGTTAGGTAGATGCTTGGACTTGATAATATTAGAGGTTTTTCCACCCCAGATGATCCTATGACTCTTTTCAGCGGTGCCCAGTGACAGGACAAGAGGCAATGGGCACAAATCAGAACACAAAAGGTTCCGTCTAAACATCAGGAAGCACTTTCCTGTGTGGGTGACGGAGCACTGGAAAAGGTTGCCCAGAGAGGTTGTGGAGTCTCCTTCTTTGGAGATCTTCAAAAGCCATCTGGAGACAGACCTGGGCAACCTCCTCTAAGAGTTCCTGCTTGAGCAGGAGTGGTTATATCAGCTGACCTTCAGAGGTCCCTTCCAACCTTAAACATTCTGAGATTCTGTGATTAATATGTCCTTATGAAGAGTGAAAAGCATTTTATTGATAATTCATTGTTCAATAACATAACTCAGCAGCAATTAGAATAAAGTGGTTAACATCAGGAGTTGTTATAAACTGACCCTAATTATTTCAATGAATGCATTATGAATATTCTCTAAAAAGTAAGAACTTAGCTATAATTATTAGCCATTGGAACAACAGCTTCAGTAAGAAGAAATTTAATTGCCAGACACTCTCCTGCTTATATATTACAAATACACCATTAGAAGTATTTTTGTCCATTTGAGCAAGGTTTGTGATGTATATCACGTGCCGACTGAAGTAGTAGTTTTGAAAAGAACAAATGATGGCTACCTGGACATAACCATTCAACATACCTATGTCTGGCCATGGTCTGGGTCAAGCTGCAGTGTCTTATTGCTATGGAAAATGTTAGGACTGTCCATGTCCTTAAGAAGTCTTACACAGCATCAATTTGTAAGGTGCTCAATCCCAGCTAAACACAAATCTACGTGCTCTGAAATAGGAATCTTTCCCCCTTATCATCTTTATTCTAACAAATGACTATATTTCCCTCCCAAGACAAGAAAAAAGTTTTCAGTTTACAGCATTGTATGTTGCAACACATGGAAATTTGAACACAGTACAAATTTGAGCAATACAGAAATGAAAATGTAATTATGTTTGGGTTTGGAAGCAAATCAGAAAGAAAACATCAGAAAAAATACTACCTTTACTCTTGGTACATCATATGTAAGCAAACTTTACTTTTCAAAACTCATATTTGAAGCTAAAGTAGTTTGATATTAAAATCAGTATTCCACTCGGTAATCTTTATAACAATCATAAAATATTGAAGAGTGTGGAAAAGGTTCTTATTTTCAGATAAAGATATCCATGGCAAAAGTAATTGTATTTTCTAAGCACACTCTCAAATGCTAGGAAACATCACATAACATCATGTAGCTTCCAGTTCACTTAGGGAGTCTTTCCACAGATTGCCGGGCTTTTTGAACCAGAGCATGAAAGAGGCAGAGGTTCCATTAAAAAGCAAGAAACTGTGTAATTTAAGACACTATTGTAATGCTTACATACAAGTAGATGACATTAAATTTAAGGGATATTAAGTGTTTCCAAAACATTGAACCATATGGTAAATCAAAATGGACATCCGAAACCAAAATCACCCCTGCAGATTTTTGAAGATTTTCACTAACCTGCTTGGGTTGTGTAATTATGAATATGCCACTACTATAAAATGACTAATTAGAGCTAGAGAAAAATGAAATTATGACTAATAGCTCATTGTAATCCTGTGTATGTGGTATATCGGGTCTACTTCAACAGCTCCTATAGAAGTCCAAGTAAAGATTTATGGAGTCATGTGGAATGATTGCAAACTTTAACATTCATCTCAGCAGTATGAGTGTCTTTTAAAACTACATAACCAGTGTTTCTACTTCCAAAGTGTAGAGCAAATATAGGCTTACAGAAGCAACCAACATTTAATATCTAGAAACTAAGCACCTAAAATAAAGGAACAGGTGAATAGTATTTTCTCCAAGAATAGTTCAATTTTTAGGCTAGAGTTTAAATTATGTTTTTCCCAGAAGAAAGCTGGTTGTATGTTGAAACATAGAAATACACGTCTCTTTCATAACTCCATATTTTTCAGGTCTAGAATTCAGTGAAATGAACATGCAGATATATATTTGTGTCCTATGATTTTTGAGAACAGAGATTTTAATATAGTTCCATGAAAAGTAAATAGGATAATACCGTAAGTTAAGATTTGGTTTTGTTTTCAATCAACACTTAGTACTTAAAAGAAAAAAAAAAATCAGAACCATAACTACAGAGAAGTAGAAAGTCCTAAGCAAGATAAAAAATTGTTTGGGGTCAAAAAGTTCATGTCAGAACTACAGATGAGAACAACTTATTACAGCCTTCAGGCACATTGATCAAGAATGAGCTGAAAGACCTGTACCCAGCTTTAAAAAAAAAAAAAAAAAGGAACAAAAGAGGTATTCTTGCTGAAATTCCCTTCTGTTATACTTTAAAAATGAAAGAGCAAAGAAAGAATATCCAGCTAAAGATATTATTCAAGAATATATTTGAACTGTAGTTGTATTTGTTGTGGTTTAACCCGGCTGGCAGCTAAGCACCACACAGCCGTTTGCTCACCCTCCCCCCTCCCTCTCTGGGATGGGGGAGAGAAACGGGAAAGTGAAGCCTGTGAGTTGAGATAAAGACAGTTTATTAAGACAGGAAAATAATAATAACAACAATAATAATAATAATGATAATAGTATTAATAATAATAATGTGTACGAAACAAGTGATGCACAACGCAATTGCTCACCACCCGCTGACCGATGCCCAGCCTATCCCCGAGCAGCCGGCCCCCCCACCCCGGCCAGCCACCCCTATATATTGTTTAGCATGACGTCAGATGGTATGGAATACCCCTTTGGCCAGTTTGGGTCAGCTGTCCTGGGTCTGTCCCCTCCCAGCTCCTGCTGCACCCCCAGCCTGCTCGCTGGCAGGACAGAGCGAGAAGCTGAAAAGTCCTTGGCTTGGTGTAAGCACTGCTCTGCAACAATTAAAACATCAGCATGTTATCAGCGCTCTTCTCATCCTAATCCAAAACATAGCACCCTACCCGCTACTAGAAGGAAAATTAACTCAGTCCTAACTGGAACCAGGACATATATTTGAATTCTAGTTGTACTCTAGGCTACTAATCCCACATCCAAACCTACTGTCAGCTATTCAGGTCATGTAGCCCCCTTTTGAACCTTGTGGAATAGAATAAGGTCTTTTCCACAGCAATCCAATTCCATGATAGGCCCATAAAGAGACCTGCACTGATTGGGTGACCTATATCCAAACAATCAATGAGTCAATGCACCTTATGACAGACTAGCAAGATAGACAAAAGCTTTAAATTGTACTGTAAAGATTTAGAAGGCACAAGCTCTTTTACTCTCAAGGACAAACCTTCTGCTAACTGACTGTGTAATGAAGAAAGTTTCTCTGCAATAAAGTTATTCCAAACTTGTCCATCAGTCTGCCCTTTCCATATCACTATCTGTCAGACAACTAGTTCAACATTGATGCATGCCTGAGCCAGCATGATGATCACCATGTTCAGCGACTACACAGAGTTACATCTGTAAATATATTCAGTCAATCTTACCTGATTATATTTTGCAATTATTATTTGAAAGAGATATAAAAAGAAAACTATAAAGGAGGCTAAATTGTTTCATAGTGTACTTATGCAAGATCTTGACAGTAGTGTCAACTCAGTGTGTATGATTAATTACAACCACCCAGGGCCACATGTCTTACACAGAACATTTGTTTGCTGTTGTATTAATGAGAATAAATAGGGAACAGAACTTGGTCAGGGTGGGAGACTTATGTTGCACATTTTGGTTATTTCAGCCTATTTGGGCTGTATTCTTCCCATTTACCTAACTTCTGGAAGTTAGTTCTGTAAAAGAGTCTTCTAAGGAGTGGCAAAACGAATGAGTTAGATAAACCCTGTATCTTCTGATAATAAAATACCAACTCACACTCTCTGCTGTCTAGAACTTCCTGTTAAACATGCTTCCACACTGCCAAGTCTTACTACGTAACCTACTGAACTTTGGATAGACATAAGGAGGAAATTTCGGTCATGAAAAATATGAAAAAAAAACCAACAACAACAAAAAAAAAACATGACATTGGAAAAATGGCAATATTTGATAACAATAGCATCATGGGAGACCAAAACCAGTGGTGACTAGTAGTTCTGCATGCTTGCAAATGGGCAAATACATACTTCTCCTAAAGTACTAGAAAATTCTTATTTTCTAATTCTTATTTTCTTTTTTCTTGAAAACTATCACAAAGCACAGAATGAGTGGGGAAAAGAAACATATTTTTGTGTCAGTGTGGTATTGACACACAGACAGGGTGACTCAAAGTGGTTACCTCAGTTCCTAAGCCTCCCCCAGACCATCAGATGGTTACTTACAGATGGGAGAATATTCTCACGTGGGAGCAGAGCGTAGGATTGTATTCCTACAATAACAGTTAGTGGTTAAGGACTAAAAAGGCTTTTCAAACACATCTAAATCAAAATAAAATAGACAATCTTAACAACTGTGTCAATTTACCAGAATAACTAAATTGATGTCCTCACCTACAGCAGCTGAAGGGTTATTCTCCTAGCCCAACATTCTGTCACACCTCTCTCTACTTCTACTACTGCTTCTGCCTTTACTTTTTTAACAGAGTTGCTTATCTTTATTTCAAAGATATTTCTAGTTTACCAGCAAAGGGGAGGTCTAGATAATTTCCTGCCAGAATGGCGATAGCACGAGGCCACTATCTGAAGAATTAGTCATTACGGCTGCCTATCTCTCTTGCAGTTGCTAAGCAAACAGGCGCTATTATCAACTCCTGTGCATCTCTAAGGAAATGTGTATAAGGTAGCATTGGTTAAAGACAACTAAAATGATGGTCCTGAAGCCAGGTCTTAAAATGTATTGAGGAGATGGACAAGAAAGAGTTATGAAAACTGCTAACACGGAACATGAATTCAAAGGACTAGTGTTTGCCCTAGGTACAGTGCAATAAATCTAAATCCATAATTAAGACATGCATATTAATTTTAATCATGCTTAGGAAGAACTGTTTTAAGTCAGGGATAAGTACACAATAAGAAAGTCAGCTGAGTGACCTTAAACCCTACTGTGACTGAGAAATCTTCTGACTCCTGTGGATTCATCTAACATAAAACCAGTTACTCTGACAGTCATGACAGGGTACTATTCTGTCTATAGCTACACACTGCTGAAACAAAACTCTTAAATTAATTCACTTTTCTGATGAAGCATCGTGGAGGGCACCTTGAACTTAATGGCAGTTTGGTTGTGCTTGCAAAGTGTGAAGAAAGTGCAAATCTCTGAGCTAATATAGCTCAAAGATTAATTTCTAGCCCTAATGATTTTGTGAAACAGCCTTTTGAAATCATTACAATCATACCAATTAGCTTTAAAGTCCTTCTCACAATGTGGCCCCTCTTTCACAAAATACTTCTGAAGCTTCAGTGAGGACTTATTTTTATTAATGTATATTCTGGTAAATGAATCAATAAATTTTTTGTTAATAGTATATTTGTGTCAATTTCACCAGACTCCAGCATTTCCAAGAGACTAAATTTAACAGTAATACAAAGTCTAAGGACTTAAGGACTTGAGGCATCATACACAAAAAAAAAAAAAAAAAAGTGCTGAACTATTCAAATACACATCCTCTACACATCTTTCTTTTTTGGTGTAAGGGAGTAAAAAATAGATTCAGCATATATTTAGCTTTAAGGAAAACTACCTAAAATGCTGCAAATGTAGAAACAGATTATTGAAAAAAAAATAAAAATGAAAAATGAGCAAATACATATGGCAATACTTGAAATGACAGTGAATGTAGAGAACTGCTGTGCGTTGCCTTAAATTATTAACTTAGTTTCAGATTTTAGGACTTGCACGTGTATTCTAGAATAATGATATATTTTATTACACTTTTCACTTTTAGAACCATATTGTCTCATTTAGAGGGTTTTACCTTTGTTTTGCTATCTTAAATATTTCCATTATTCCTACAGTGCATATAGGTTAGTGACACAAACGCTTATTTGTTTGTGTACTCATGCACCCACGATAAATGAAACACAGCATCTGGACTTATTTAATTCAGAAATCACTGAACCAAAAGATTCAGAAATCAAAGCCAAGAGAACAGGCAACAGTAACTGTCATGCACCAACGGGGATAGTATCAACAACATACGTTGCACTTCCCCTAAGGCACAGTTAGACAAGGACAAAATCTTGACAGCATTTGGAAAGAGAGTATGCTTTAGGAACAGAAGGGTTCTCAGATCTTGTTTGGAAAAAATGGCTGTTACCATATAACTCACAACTTCCCATATGCAATGGCTCACAATTCAGAGGGCAATGCTTGGGTTTCTCCTATGAAACAATGGGACTGGATAACACTCATAGCAGAAGTATTGTACATAAGAATACTTTCTATCTCAGTAGTGCCTGGATAAGACTGGTAATGGGTATCTAAAACATTAGAACATGACACTCAAGATTTTTAGTTTGTATACACAGACTACTGAATTTAATAAAGTTATCCTTGGATACTTAGCAAAAAGTCTGTGATATCACTTCCTCCTTCCTCTGTACTGGTGACAGTCTTAGCTTGGAGAAAAGGAGAACATAAAGCAAGTTTCCATTGCCATGCATATGTAGAACTGCATGTAGTATGTGTCTCTTTCTATTTATAAATGTATACTTGCATTTATGTATAATATACCTTTATAAATACATAAGATTTGCAACAGTTACTTTCGTTAACTATATCCACTTTCAAGAAACTTGTACATGGATCAGTGAAATGTCTGAAAAAGAGCAAGCTGTAATATACTCAAATGTCTCAGTGCCACAATATGCAGATTACAATTTACTGTGAATCAAGGTCTAACTCAAAATAATTTTATTTTGCAACAAGCAAAATTATCAAAATTGTTACGCCCACTGGTTTAACCTAATTACAGAGTCTACATTCCACCTTATTTTCTGCCGTAAATGTAAGGTTTACAAATGATCCTGCTAGCCTCCCTTTCTTCCACCTCCTCACCCTAAGGCTGTCAAAGAAGTGTACAGGAGAGTTAGGCCATCATCATCATTATTATTAATATAGGGGAAAGAAAAACAACAACAACAAAAAAAGGATAAGATCTTATTTGATAGCCTGAAAATAAAAGGACATGAAAAATAGGGTCAGAGAAGTGAACCAGAAGTGAAACAGCGAGAAGCTCAGTCAATTCACTCAGTTACCTGCAGTGACAAAGCAATCAGGCCAGTGCAGCTCCTGCAGCTCACTTCGGCAGCTGCTTACAGCCAGTTTAGGCTAGACAGCCCATGCACATCCTCAGGCTCTGGGAGGGCAGCCCAGCCTTGTCACTCCTGAACACCATCCTGCACAGCAATGTCTACCCCTGCACAAGCTCCAATGCTGAACCATGAGCAGCTACACCCATGACCAGCAAGAATGGTGTGAAAGCTGAATTTCACATGCACATTGTGATACTCCTGGTGAAAGTCTTCCCCATTTAGACATAAATTGACCATCTATATAACCACCTTCCAGATATCTACCCTACATTTTAAGATCAAAAAGGCAGCTGTGCAATGGAGAAGATTAAAGCCAAACATTTTTTCAGCTGGAGAAGGTGTTGCTGCCATTGCACTAGCCCTCCTTACCCAACACGAGAGGTTTGAACATGATAGGATGATACTATAAGAGAGAAAACTAGGGAGTTGTAGGTGAGGGCAAAGACCTGCATTTGCACTTATGTTTTATATGTGTATTTTTCAGGAGTTCATGTCGTTCCTTAACTACTAAATACATTTTTATAATACATACCTTATATACCTTAAAAACTGTAAATTGTTATGGAGCAAGCAATTTGGCAATGAATATCTTTGAATTTTTAAAACTCTGGCTGCTGTCTGAAGCACATTTCATTGACATAAAACTTGTCTGAATCATGCATCTTTTCACATTTATATGTCTGGATTACTTTAGCTCACTGAACTTAAGTAATTTTCTAACTTTGTCCCTAGCTTCAGGCGTACAAGCATGTATTAAGTTTCTACCATACACTTGTTTGGACTTTCAGTAAAAGAAAATAGATATATTTGTCTCTAAACTTATTAGCAGTAGCAGTCAAATGGTTAGTGTCCACAAACATAAAATTCTCATGTAGATGTCCACTATTTGTATTTACACACACTGTCTTGAATGACAGTTTCAGTGAACAGCATAGAGACCAAAGCTATTTATCTTTGACATTCAATTGAATTTTCACTGATTCTTTTTTTTTTATCCTTCTAATAATATTAATTTTCAAAAGGAACTTCTGCACCAGCTTTTTTTGTTAAGAGGTTTTTTTTTTTTAATATTTGAGCGAAAATCTGTTTCACCTACGTAGGACAGTGCAAAGCAAATTAATTAATAAAAGTGAATATTTAACCCCCTCCATTGTGTCTTTTGTCTGGGATGTTTGCATAAACCAGAAGTTAGTATAATCTTTAAATAACTTCGAAGACTTGAATAAGTAGTAGCATAAGAAGTCCATTTCTAGTGAAGTAATAACTAGATTATTTATTTGTATGATGACTGCATTGTGCTTGAAAGAAAACAAGTTGTCTACTTGTCCTACTGTTATTCACACCTTGCATGATGTGCTTTATATGCTTACAGATCTAAGCTTGAAAAGTGAAGCTTACGGCTTCTTCAATGGTCAAATATTGCTAGGCAGCATTTTAGAGGTCAAGGGATGTGACTGAACTTTCCACCAAGTTTACTGTTCTTGACCTTTCCTATGAAAATATTATTTTAGGAACACCAAGAAATTTTCTTTTTCTTTTGAAAATTACTAATAAATTTCAGGCTATGTGACAGAATACATAGCTCTGGGAAAAAAAAGGTCCAGAATGAGCAAAAAAGGATGAGCAAAGATTTCTTAAAAAAAAAAAAATCTTTCTATAAATCACATGATTTAAGTAAACTTATAAACTTCCTGCCAATCCCAGAGGAAAACCTGAAAGCCTATTCAAAAGAAAATTCTTCATAATTTTTACCCTATACACCTTAAACTGTTTGCAGCTTGTATGTCTTCACTATCATCAACTTTACATATTACAATATCATGACTAGAGTTCATCAAATTCAAATTATATATATAATAAAGTGTTGCTTTTATTATATGAGATTTCTTTTTTGTTTGTTTGTTTTATGGAAACACTGGTTGAAACACTGTAGACTCTCCTTCTGAAAGGTTTTGAATCAAAGTTTTTTCAGGTTTTGGTTTTTCACTTGCACACCAAAGCTTTATTCAGGAAGGGATTTTTCCACTCAGCACTACCTATAGCTAATATTCCAAAATTCATAAGTTTAGCATTTAGCAGACCAAAAGCCTTTCAGCACTTCCATACTTGTCAGTTCAGGTACATACTCCTGCAAATACAATCGTATTTCACATAGCAAACCAAAAAGTTCCCATAGACACTGCTGAACAAGGTAACTCCAGAATGGCAGGTAGTATAGCTACATCAGCACAGAGCTTGGATTCTAAGAGTTTATTTACAGCATTATAACTTTCTTCTAGGAAATGAGCTCCATACTGTGCTACATGGTGACATGTATTACACACCTTTAATACTGCATTTACTGTTACATGCAAAGCATGCACTTGAGGAATGGGCATGTTAAGAAGGATCCCATAGATCCCAGAAATTAAGCATTCTGATGAACTTGTTATTATTGACATTGCCTACAGATGCGACCTAGTCCCTTATGTATGCAACCCAGAGAAAGAGTCACAGCCTCTTATTTAAGTGTTTTTGCTGGAAGCCTGACATTCACTTTAAATTCTTTATGTAGCTCATGCAATTTAAAACACATTTTTCACTGTGCAGAAATCAATTCAAAATTGAATAGAGATGAGAAGAAAGGATGTATCTGACTCTAATCCAGTTGTGTGATGCTGGCTTGGAAGAAGGAGGCTAAGGGTTCTCATCCCTCATCCAACAATCACTTATGTATTTTCCCCAGTGGCTAGTATTAGACATAAAACAATCAGAATCTGAAAATGAATATTCATAGTTCATCACAGTTTTGTTAAAAAACTGTGACTTGGTCTATTTTTGTAGGTTTTAAACAAAACCCTTAAAAACAACTCACCTAATTAGCATGCAAAAGTCAGCAGGATTGAGTTTTGTTGGTCCCCTTTGTAAGACTAATAGCAAGGGTGAAGATTCTGTGGAAAAAAAAAAAAAAAAAGAAACAATAGACAGACATGAACTTTATGCCATGAGCAGACTTCGACTACATGGTACATTGCACCTTTTCTAGACAATTGTAACTATTCCCATCTCATACAGCCTTATTGGTTTTTGCTCAGGAAGCCATTTTTGGCTAATATTTGGACATAATATGAGCTACAGAAATAAACAACTTCCCTGCCCATCACCCTGCCCTGAGCAAGATCAGTTGCCAGGTTGCTCACATGCACTCTCTAGCCTGTTACTTATTTGAGATATCAGATTACTTAGACATCGACTTTTGCTGTACCTTTGCTAAAGACCAACATGGGCTTAACAATTTCACATCAAATGATGTTAATTGAACTCAGTATGAAGTATTTATCTTCTCCAGTGATGCATGTGTCCATTCACAGCTATATAATAGCCATGAATACAAAATTCCTTCAACACCTCTAGCACTTTAGCAAGTAAAACTAGTTAAAAGTCAGAGGTGATGGAGTTATTTCTTCCAACACTACACATAGAATCATAGAATCATAGAATATCCTGAGTTGGAAGGAACCCATAAGGATCATCAAGTCCAACTCCTGGCACCGCACAGGTCTGCCCAAAGTTTAGACCATGTGACTAAGTGCACAGTCCAATCTCTTCTTAAATTCAGACAGGCTTGGTGCAGTGACTACTTCACTGGGGAGCCTGTTCCAGTGTGCGACCACCCTCTCGGCAAAGAACCTCTTCCTGATGTCCAGGCTAAACTTCCCCTGCCTCAGCTTAACACCATTCCCGTGGGTCCTGTCACTGGTGATAACAGAGAATAGGTCACCTGCCTCTCCACTCCCCCTCACGAGGAAGTTGTAGACTGCAATGAGGTCCCCCCTCAGCCTCCTCTTCTCCAGGCTGAACAGGCCAAGTGACCTCAGCCGCTCCTCACATGTCTTCCCCTCTAGGCCCTTCACCATCTTTGTCGCCCTCCTCTGGACACTCTCCAACAGTTTAACGTTCTTTTTGTACTGCGGTGCCCAGAACTGCACACAGTACCTGAGGTGAGGCCAGACCAGCGCAGAGTAGTGCGGGACAATCACCTCCCTCGACCGACCAGCAATGCCGTGCTTGATGCATCCCAGGATACGGTTGGCCTTACTGGCTGCCAGGGCTCACTGCTGGCTCATATTCAACTTGCTGTCAACCAAAACCCCCAGGTCCCTCTGTGTGGGGCTGCTTTCCAGTGTCTTCTCGCCCACTCTGTATGTATAGCCAGGGTTGCCCTGTCCCAGGTGCAGGACCCGGCACTTGCCTTTATTAAACTTCATGTGGTTGGTGATTGCCCAGCTCTCCAATCTGTCCAGATCTCTCTGCAAGGCCTTTCCACCCTCATCCGAGTCCACAACTCCTCCAAGTTTGGTGTCGTCGGCAAATTTGCTCAGAACACCTTCTAGTCCTACATCCAAATCATTTATAAAAACATTGAAGAGGACTGGCCCTAAAATGGAGCCTTGAGGGACCCCACTAGTGGCCATCCGCCAGCCAGATGTGGCCCCATTTACCACAACCCTTTGAGCCCTGCCCGTCAGCCAATTGCTCACCCATCGTATGACGGTTTTGTTTAGCTGTAAGCTGGACAATTTGTCCAGTAGGATCCTATGGGAAACCGTGTCAAAAGCCTTGCTGAAGTCCAAAAAGATCACATCAGCTGGTTTCCCTTGATTGACTAGATGGGTGATCTTATCATAAAAAGAAATCAAATTTGTTAGGCAGGACCTACCCCTCATGAACCCATGTTGGCTGGGACCAATGACTGCATTGTCCCCCAGGTGCGCCTCAATAACTTCAAGAATAATCCTCTCCATAATTTTACCAGGCACTGATGTGAGACTGACAGGCCTGTAATTGCTAGGGTCTTCTTTCTTACCTTTCTTGAAAATTGGCACAACATTTGCCAGCTTCCAGTCCAATGGGACCTCTTCAGATTCCCAAGATCGTTGAAAAATAATTGAGAGAGTTCCCATGATGACGTCAGCCAGCTCTTTAAGCACCCTGGAATGAATCCCATCTGGACCGATGGACTTGTATGGATCCAGGTGGAGCAGCAAATCCCGCACACGTTCAGGGTTGGTTGGGTGTTTGTCATTCCCACTGTCATGGTCTTCCAGCTCAGGGTACCCTAGGTCCCGAAGCCCATCATCAGTGTTGAAGACAGAGGCAAAGAAGGCGTTAAACGTCTCTGCTTTGCCTATGTCATTGTCTGTGAGGAGAACCTCCTCATCTAGTAGCGGACCTATGTTTTCTTTGGTTCTCCTTTTTCTGTTCACATATCTAAAAACAAACTTTTTTATTGTCTCTCACAGACATGGCCAGCTTCAACTCTAGTTGGGCTTTGGCCCCGTGAATTTTCTCCCTACAAACACAAACAGCATCCCTGTATTCCTTCCTTGTCACCTGACCCTCCTTCCAGCTGCCGTACACTTTCTTTTTTCGACTAAGCTCCAACAGAATTTCCCTGGTCAGCCAGGCCGGCCTTCTGCCCCGCTTGCCTGACTTCCGATATTTTGGAATCGCCTGATCTTGTGCTTTTAGGAGGCAGTGCTTAAAGATGGACCAGCACTGGTGGACACCAATGCCTTCAAAAGCAGCTTCCCAGGGGACCTTGCTGACTAGTTCCCTCAGCAGCCTGAAGTCTGCTTTCCCCATATCCAGGGCTGAAGTTTTGGTGACAGTTTTCCTTCTGTCACCATAAATTCTAAACTCAACCACTTCATGGTCATTATGACCGAGACGGCCGCCAATTGCCATGTCTCCCACAAGACCCTCTCTGTTCTCCAGCAACAGATCTAGGAGGGCGCCTTTCCTAGTTGGCTCCCTTAGCACCTGCACCTAGAAGTTATCATCTAGGTGCTTTATGAACCTCCTGGGCTTGCTCGTGTCAGCCGTGTGGTGATCCCAGTTGATGTCTGGCAAGTTGAAATCCCCCATTAGGACAAGGGGAGTTGATCTTGAGGTATCTCTTAGTTCTGCAAAGAAAAATTCACTGGCATTGTTGTCCTGGCCAAGTGGTCTGTAACAGACTCCCACAACGACATCCCCTTTATTTGTTCGTCCCTTAATCCTTACCCAGGGGCTCTCAACTTTGCCATCACCAACTTGAAGTTCCACAAAGTCCAGCCCATGCTTTGCATACATCGCCACCCCCCCACCTCGCCTACCCTGCCTGTCCCTCCTGAAGAGCCTGTAACCATCTATTGCAACACACCAGCCACAGGACTCATCCCACCAGGTTTCGCTTATGCCGATAATGTCGTAGCTGCAGAACTGGGCCAAGACTTCCAGCTCATCCATTTTATTCCTCATACTGCATGCATTTGTGTAGAAGCACTTCAAATACACCTCTCTACACACAGCACCTTGTGTAGCTGACCGAAGGGCCTCACTAGCACACAGTCCCTCTGATTCTAGCACACCATCCCTTAGCTCATCACCAGCGTGCCTGGTTTTATCCCCTTCTCCCTTCGACTCTAGTTTAAAGCCCTATCTGTCAGCCCTGCCAACTCCTGAGCCAAAATCCTCACCCTTCTCTGAGAGAGGCGCATCCCATCTGGTGCCAGCAGGCCCGGTGTCGCGTAGACCTTCCCGTGGTCGAAAAACCCGAAATTCTGCCGGTTGCACCAGTCCTGAAGCCACGTGTTAATGTGATGAATCTGTTTGTCAGCATTGATCCCCCCTATTGGAAGGACAGAGGCAAACACAACCTGTGCCCCTGATCCTTTAAGTAGTCGCCCCAAAGCCCTAAAGTCCCTTTTGATCACTCTCAGACTTCTCGTTGCTACCTCATCATTACCAGCCTGAAAGACCAGTACTGGGTAGTAGTCAGTGGGCCGTACCAGGCGCTTGACTTTCTTAGCTAAGTCTCTCACCCAAGCCCCAGGGAGGCAACAGACTTCCCTGTGGGTTGAGTCTGGTCGGCATATCGGGCCCTCTGTCCCTTTCAAAAGGGAGTCCCCGATGACAATAACCCTTCTTTCTTTTTTGACAGTTGATGTAGCAATGCGGGGGGTAGGTTGCCTTGCCTTAGGCACCCTCTCCAACTGGGACGGGCTTTTGTCTACTTCATTGTTTTGACTGTTGTGTTCTAGACCCTCATACCTGTTATATAAGGGTAGATGGGAAGGTGAGGTGGGCAGGGACAGGGCTCGTCTACCACCCCAAACAAGAACCTGCCTCCATTCCCCTCCTTGGCCTAGGTCTCCTCCTACTGCCTGGCGGGATGAGGGAACTTTTGTCTTCTGCGTAGCAGGAGACATTTGTGCTATGGCAGGCTCGTGAGTCTGTCTCAGAGAGGGTAGAGTACACCTCCACCAGTCAATTTACCTCTCTGACTCCCTGGTGCTCCTGAGCCTGCTCACCTCCTCCTGAAGCTCCGCTACCTGGCTGAGCAGCTCTTCAACCTGGGCACACCTCCCACAGGCATACCCCTCGCTGCTGCTGCCGGATACGGACAGAAGACTTGGGCACACCCTGCAGCCCAAGACCTGGATGTCTGCGTGTTTCCCCGAGCCCTCCGTCTGAGTAGCCACATCAGTGACTGCGGCTGGAGAGGCCACAAGAGATGCAGAGGCCATGGTTTTCTGCCTGGTTGATACCATGACCAGGTTCCTCACAGGCAGGGTACAAGTACCGAAGGGATAGACTGCTGCAAAAGAGCAGCGAGGGGCCCCCCCTGCTCGCCCTGCCTGCATGTACTGCCGCGCAAACTGCCACGCCCCGCGCTTCTGACACAGCACACCCTGTTTGCCCACCCTAGTCGCCGGGCTCCTGGTCGCTCGCACTCCCTAGGAGCTGCTTTTGAAAGGCCAGGGAGGGGGCGGTGCTGGCTCCGCCTACGCCTCGTCAGCCTCTCTCGTGAGGGCTGCTGGGTCCTGGTGGCTCCCTCGGCTGCTTCAAGTGGCCTCGATGCCGAAAAAAAAAGCCCTGCCTGTCTCGATCCCCTGCTCTGCTGCAGAACACATCTGCCCCGGAGCCGATCGCCTAGGCAAGAGCCAATCGCCTCAGGAAGTGGCGTATCTGTCTCTCCAAAACAAATCTGTGTAGAAGTCATCTTATCCTTAGACAAGTCTCTTAGGTCAGCAATATTAGACACAAAGCTGACCTACTGTGGTAACAGCTGAAAGGACTTTAAAAGAAATAATGGTCAAGGGCAACTTTAAAAAAGAAGTTGCACAAGATTTAGACTTTGGCTGTACGTTATCAGTGAAACTGCTTTCAGACTACTCCTGCCCTTAGCTGAATCAGTGAAGCTGATGCTTTGTCTCACCGGAACAAAAGTAAGCCTTTGAGCCCTAGGCTGTAGTTTCTGTCAATCTCATTTCATTCATACTGGTCAAGCTTTAACCTTTAAGGATTCTCTGACTAGACATGTGCTTGCTGAGTCACTGCTTTGGATAAACCCTGAAGAAACATCCAGCAGAAGCAATATAATGCTACTTAGATCATACTTGCCCTTTGGTTTCTTGTAACCCTTCCCCAACCTACTATTCTCAATAGCATTTAGTGATTTGTAGCCCAGCAATAGTCAAGTCTTCATTTACTTCATGAATATGCACTAAATTAAGCTATTTCCCTCCCATCCATATGGTGGGTTGATATGCACAGATGCTATTACAGAGTTTTATGCCACATAAAATCCCAGCTGTAAACTACAAAAAATAAAAAAAGTCTTTAACCCATCTTCCAAAAAAAAATAATAATAATAAAAAAAAAGCAATAGAAAATAAGCCCATAAGGAACTGGATAAACATAAACAGACCCAGACAACATCTGAGACAGACACAGATCAGGGATTGAAGATGGAAGACAAAAGAAAAGAAGGATTAGTATTAAATTATTTCAGACAGTGATAGTAATTAATTAAAAAATGCTAATCTCTACAAAATAGCAATCAACAAAATACTTCTGATAGTCCTTTGAAACACCTGGAAGCTCTTAATTACTGAGGCTTCTCTAAACCTGAGTTACAGGACTTTTTTTAACTGAAGTAAAGGAGAGTAACTATCAGAAAACGTGTTCTGTACAGCAAAGGGACTACCTGGCAAAAATATATCCCAGCATTTCTCTAAATCCTTTCCAGTATTTTATAACCAACAGGTCCTCTCCCTTTTTGGGCAAACAGCTATGCTCCTAAAATGTTCAGAATAAGTCTAAAATCACAGCTGAAACTTCTTCAATCCTAAACTGGAATTCATCACAGAGTACATTAGTTTTCTCCTGAAAACTGATTTCGATTTTGTTACCTTGATGCTTCCATCTGAGCTTGAAAACTACTGCCTACAATTTCTCATGGTACCAATGGTCACAAAGAGGGCATATTCATAAACTGTACACTATTTTTCAAAAGAATTTGGCACCAAAGTGCCAGTTGTGTCAGTACCTCATGTGATTTTGTTTGTTTGTTTATTTGCTTGTTGTTGGTTGGATTTTTGTTTATTAGTTGGGGGGTGGGGGTAGGGGGGGTTGTTTTGTTGGTTGATTGGTTTGGTTTTTAAATAGATCCCTAAAATTCAAAATGCTCATTGCTTTGTAATTGAAATTTTAATTATTGGGTGATTAGAACTTCCATTGGTAAGTGGCTGCTAGAGATCTAGTCCATAAAAGCAAAGATTATACAACTGTTAAACAATATCTTAATTGACAAGTTAGGATTTCTTGGAAAATTGGCTGTTGCTGGAGCACATATAAAAGTGATTTGCAATAACTTTTCATATTCTGAGAGCACGGGAGACACAAAGTCAAGTTTTAAAAGCAAAGTAACCCTTAATCACTTACAAACCTGTTATTAAAAAGATTAATTTAGACATGCAGGCTGAACGGGGGAGTTTTCTTACAGCACATCCTTGGCAAAATTGCCTGGATAACAGCGGCTGCTAAGACAGGAGGAACATGAGGGTCAACAGCATGGGTGAATCAAATACCCAAAATTGTCTGGAGAGTGTCTGCCCAAAGCTGAGCACTCTGAATAGGGAGAACATCGGCCAGATTAAAGAGTAACACATGCACCCTGGGGACCTCTGCCAGACATCAGTGCCAGGCTGCTGGGAGCTGAATGCAATGCCCATGTACTCCGGTTGTGGGACCAACATCTGAGGTGGCACCTACAGGTAGGACCTATATCTCAGGTGTGCACATGCAGACTCCAGGGATGCTTTTTCAGTGCCCTTGCATTAGCAGGATGCAGACAGCAACACAGATACAGACAAAGCTGGCTAACCAACACACCCTGTAGTCCACAAAAGGGTGAGTATGCCTGTAATCCACATTGCTCGGGGGGGGGGGGGGGGGGGGGGGGGGAATGCCTCCAGTTGTGTGTGCATGTCTGTGTATGTGTATCACAGAATATCCCGAGTTGGAAGGGACCCACAAGGATCATTGAGTCCAACTATGTGTGTGTTCTTCTCTTTGTGAGACAGAAAACTCCTTCGGATTACTTATAGAAAGGTGTTAATTATTAACACTTTGTAAGCAGCCAACATTGCAGTTTATTTGTTATGTTTTTTATATTGATCCTGAAGGTACAGGTCACTGATTGCCAGCTAATTGTATGTCATTAGTAAATCAATAAAACCACATCGATCCTGATTTGGCTTAATTATGTGAACTGAGCAGCTTTTCCCTGTGACAGTTGGGCTAACATACTTTAAAGCCACATATCTGAAAATTAACAAGCCCTAAGCAAAGACAAGGTGGGAATTGAAACTGAGACAGAAAGTCTAGATTAAGTGATTTGAACACCACCATCATTGGTCTCTGTGTGGATATTCTCTGTTTTGCTAGAGACGTTTCACTACCTACTGGAAGTTTAGATGTGCCTGGTTCCATTATTACTATCATGTAGTGTTTACATTCAGAAAAAGTAATTTAATACAGCACATGCAACCGAACTGTGTACGAGAGAGGCCCTTTGCCCCAGAAATTCTATAACACAAGACATCTCTAAAAAGTAAACTAAACCAATTTACAAGTTAGAGCAAATATATGTAACTTTACATTTCCTCAGTTTGTTACAGTCTGTTTTTTCACTACCAACAACAAAGAGCACAGGTTCTATACTCTTCACTGGGCTCCTTTAGTTCCATAGCCAGAATGTTTGGAACCGTCAAGACAAACAGAGCACCTGAACCCCAGAAACAGCATTTGTATCTTCAAAGAGCTGAGAAAGTCCCTAAGTTATCAAGGGATTCCCTTGAGGTTACAAAATACCTCATGCATAAGCTGGTGAAGAATAGGGTCTGGAGAATAAAGGATTCTAAGCAAGAAATACAATGTCGTCTTTCATCATTCAGATCTCTAGTGAAAGTCACTACCCTATGTCAAAGCACAATGTCCAAGCTAACTATGAAGAGAAAAGCTTGTTTCTCTTGATAATTTTTAATGTAAATAAATTTAGTATGTTTTCCTTGCATTGCTTTACCAGTCTGATTTGAACAAAGGTTTATTGTTCAAAACCCCTACATAATGTTAAGATGTTCTGTACCTAAAGACATAATGCCTCTTATAGCAGGACCCTGGACCACTTTTGCAGAATCCACCCACCAGCACATTTGTCCTGGAAATGCTCTGCAATAACAGAAAGTGTTCCTCCTACAGAAGATGCACAGGCTGGTGCAAGAACTGGAATTTCAAGAGTGTTAAAGTGAGAAACAATAATGAGAAAATTGTTATCTTCTGGCAAGATAAATATTGGAATCCAAAATTAAAGAATCCTGGGGAAGAGTGTGGGGTTTGTGAAATTAGAAGGAAAGAGAATATTTCTTAGCCAAAGTGACAGGCAAAATTTATCTACAAGACGATACACACACCCCTTTGGTCTGTCAGCCTCACCATGTGATTTGATTGCTTCTTTTGGACACTGAAGTAACTGGGCTACTCCTTTAACAGTTTTTCTTACCTTGGTGTTGCACACTGATTAAGAATTAGCTCTACACCCTTGAAAGTCATTCCTTCATCTTCCGTTTATTTCCTCAAAGAAACAAGCTTCTCTTTATCACAATTACTGTTCCATGGGTCTACAAAATGTTTGTTCATACTGGTGACTTTCTGAATACACATGTAACTTTGTCTTTCCAAATGAGGTAATGGGGAAAAAAAGAGGGCAGAAACCCACCAGGGTTTCTCTTCCTCCTTCTACCATGTAGGCTAGCTGCCTACCATCCCACCAACTGAATAGCAGGAGGGTTTCATCATTCAAAAGCTGTAATGAATGCAGAGCTTATTCCCGCAACTTGGGACAAGTCAGCTGGGAAGAGAAAGGGAAAAGCAAAGAGCAAATGTTCTCCAATGTTTTCTTCACGTAACTTTGACTGAAACTGAAGTGGCCATGGTGTTCCCGGTGAGTGAACTGTCCTACTCTTATTTTTCCAGATGGATGACACAGTTCAGAAAAAAACTGCTTGTCTTCCCTTACTTGCACCATCGTCCAGAATTGCTGTGCAGCTTTTTTGGCCTCCACTGGGTAACAATTCCTAATTAGGTATCTATTTGTTCTAGGTATTATCAACAAGAGGAAATCTGGGAAGCTCTTCTTCACTACTTCATTAACAGAGAAAATCAAGAAAATAAACAAAAACTTCACAGCACTTGTCGTAGAAAAGGGAAGATCAAAAACAGAATGCAAGAACCTGAGAAGACAAAGAAAGAAACCAAACCATAGTTTAATCCACTTCCTGTACATCATGACTTTGAATTGATTTAAAGGAACCCCAGCTTAAACATACCCAACATGACAGTTTGTCTACTGTATCCAAATATAAATGAGTCATCAAACCAGAATAGCATAAATACTTTCAGAAATCAGTTTTAAACTGGCCAAAGGAAGAAGAGGAGAAGGACATCCTCACCAAATTGCTTTTCATAAATACTTACTAGAGAGAAAAAAAATCTTCAGTACAAAATGATCACAAAGAGACTGAACTTCATCAGATATATATTCTACTCAGAAAAGCAAATTGATATCTTCCTAAGGGGAATATGAAAAAATAATACAAAATAGAAAAAAATATATTTAGCTGAATCAGATGCTTGTCGTAATACCTTAAAAATAATAAATCAGAGACAGCAAACAAAGCTATATGGTTATCTATTTCTGATACTTTCTATCTCAATTTTGTTTAAATACAAAACACTAAATGGAAATTATAAGCCCAGCACTCCAATTTTATTATCAGAGCATTGAAAGACATTTAAAATTTACAAAGATATCTTCAATCTCTTCTATAAATAATACTTTCAATCTTTTGAAAGAAATACAGAAATCTGGAGAAAAGTATTTGAAAAATACCAGGGGGAGGATAAGAAAATTAATCAGATGAAAATATGGAAGACAGCAAACACAGCCTGGAACAGTCAATGGGATCAGTGAGGTGTAAGACAATCTCATTATAAATCCCTAGTCTGCTATAAGTATTTATGTCAGATTTGGGCAGTTGCTTAACTAAGTCATGGCTCAGTTCCCCACACCTTAAATGAGAAAATAAATGCCTTCATTTCAGGGGTTAAAATAGTTATGATAATGTAATTAATACTGTATAAAGTACTTGGGAGCCACAAAGTACCACCAAGTATTGCTGTTTTTAAGCATGCAAGCAGCCTATCAAAATGCAATCTGAATGGATTACTGTTAGAATAGATGAACGAGGAATAAAGATGACAAAAATTAGGACAAACAGCTATGGGGAGCAATATGTCTAAATCAGCTAAATAAAAAATAAAATATATGTATAAATCAGTAAGCAAAGTGAGCAGGGATCATTTAGAAATATACAAAACCACCACCCATGTCCTCCTCCAGCTGCCCTCCCACCCCTCCTAAGGCACAGACACGCTGACACTTCCACTGATGAAGCAGACTCCCTGTATCTCATGACAACCACCTACTTATGCAAATAGAAGTAAGTAGCAGTACTGCACTTATTGGCATAATACGTTAAGACTAAAAGGCACTCCAGCCTTTCAGAGAAAGAGTATATCTTCCATAAAAGGCAGACAAAAAAAGTAGAATCAGACTCATGTGTACCTTAGCTGCTTCGTGCCACCCAGTGGTTTAGACTAATATACCCTTCAGTCCAGCTGCAAAAAAGCTGTTGGTAAATGATAAACATTTTAGGGTCTATGTGAAATAAATAAATGAGTAAGAACTAAGAGACATAGTACCAGGTACCCTCAAGGCTGGAAGAAAGATTTAGGCATATTTTATGCATATCCTATTCTTTATTATTTCAGAAACAAAGGACGGGCCCACATGTCATTTCCCATTTGACTTTTAGGACTGCCCTATTCCATTTTTAAATAATTTGGGGGAACTTATTATCTTAGGAAAGGAAAATATAGTACAAATGCCTTACATAGAGCACTTTCCATCAGCAGGTCAGGACTGCCTCTGAGAAGTATAAATCTGGTGAAGACAGTGAAAACTAACAGTTGGGTCCCCAAAAATAACATAGTCTGTTAGGGTACATTATACTGCAGAGATTAATACAGCTATGGTTTAACAGTGAGTGTCAGATTTCCACATAATGCTTTGGCCTACTTTCTAAATAACTTTATCTGTCCACAGACAGACTGAGATTTTGAGCTGTCTTGAAAATCTGACTCATTGTACTTTCTTTTAGAAAGAAAAATGTAAACAGAATTAGCTTATTTACAGTTCGAAACAAACAGCAATCAAATGCAAAGTAAGATCCATTCATTACACCTGAGCTGTATTCACTTTCATTATATCTGAATTTACCTAATTGCTTGTATAATTCCATTGTTCAAGGATAAGTAGATTTAAAAGGTTGAAATGTAAGTAATAAAAAAGGCTAAGGCTTTTATGTTATAAGTAAGAAAAATCTAAAATAGAGCTATACCAGACTCAATTTTTCATATCACATTTGAAAATTACCTTCAGCTACTACTTGAAAAAATACATAAGCTGATAAATTGGGGGTTAGTTTGCTAAATATTGTTAGAAAGTGGAATAGGAGAAGTTTTGTTTGGTTTTCAGTTATTATTGTTATAGTCAAAACCACATTTTCTAACACAATATTGTGTCTGCATCAGGGAAAAATGAAAAATATAGAACACCTCTCACTGTCTTTGCTATCTGAAGTAACACCACCAAAAGAAACTCCAGGCACAGTCTCAAGATGGTTAAAGTGGGTGCTTCTTCATTTTTGTTCTCTGGGAGACAATCAACTGACAAGAAATATCATGCCTGAAGAAAGAAAAGGGACACAATATAGACTAGCTATTTACACTCCAAAGAGATTTTCATCTTGAATTAGAGGTGAAGACTTTTTTGCACTACGGGTTTTGTTGTTTTGTCAAAAT
This sequence comes from Anser brachyrhynchus, assembly GCF_964034855.1. Classification (NCBI taxonomy): domain Eukaryota; kingdom Metazoa; phylum Chordata; class Aves; order Anseriformes; family Anatidae; genus Anser; species Anser brachyrhynchus. Next base: position 108,826,016 of record NC_137694.1, read on the forward strand.
AGTAAGGTAGGACTAGGGAACTGCGACAACAATATCATTGGGAAAGGCTAAAAAGCAGAACAGTAGGCCAGCAAAGGGAAGAATCATGAATATCTCTTCTAACAACATTTAACATATCTCATATATTTACTGAAAGTAGGAGCAATTGCAGTGGCAGTAGAAAAGGGGAGTCAGCTGACAGAATGGCAGCATAAGTATATACTTAAACAGAGTTAGATCTTACTAATATTCTGTTGTTTTTAATCAACTAATTTGGATTTTTGACATATACCCTATCAGGATAATAGGCCCTATTTTTCATAAACAGTAATTCTGGCTTCAGCACTGGAGTTTTTCTAACTCTGAATACAACCTGTTCTGAGTGTTAATTAAATACCCTATTATTCTGCTAAAGAAAAGACAAGTAAAGACTCAAGCGAGTAGTCTTTTCACAGTTTAATTAAAATATATTCTTTCTAATTCAGTTTGTCACAGCTGCAATAATTAACCCCAGAAACAAACATGAGGAAAATTGGAAAAACAATTCAGTGGTAGGAGACTAAATAAAAACTTTTTGCCTTCTTTTTCTCTAAACCCTCTTTGCATTTCTCTCCTCTGCTGTCTTCATACCCTGTGCGAACATGTACTGCTGTGTTCGTACACACATCCACTATTGGACTTTGCAGCCCAGCTTTTTGTCTGCAGGACTAGGAACAATCACGTTAACTTGTCAGTACTAGTATTCACAGGTTCCTCCAACAGTCAATTATAAATATAAACAAAACTCCTTCAATTTGTTGTTTAATCAATCAATCAGCAATACTGATTGAAGATACATGTAACCCAGCTTCCTTTCTGATTACTTCTAGAGGACAGTTAAAGGACAAACAGAGCAGCATGACAGAGATTGAGTTTAAAATGTGGGGAAATCTCATAGATTATGCAATTATAGCTCACCGTTGTCACTTTTAAACAAATGTCATGTTAAAGCAGAAAATAAGACACGCTGCATGTGTAACTACTTCTGGATATAGTTACATTTCTGTTAAGCTAATCTTTTCCTCTCCGCCAAAGTATCAAATATCAAATGTATATTAATATTTTTTCTTACAATATCTTACGTATGTACATGCATTACTATAATTTGTGCCATCTTTGTCTTATTCATCTCAGGCATAGTGATTCATTTTGTGTAACTGACTTTATGTAAGCACATTGCTATGATACATGCTGTAACTGGGTATCTGTACTACCAGTCAGTGGCATCAGGTTTGGTGGTGACTGATTTTCATTAAAATTATCTATTCTTTGCAGTTCCTTTATCATAGTATATTGATTTCTGTTTATCACTTGTCAAAAGCCATGACACATACAACTGACTTCAGAATAATTCCCTACTAATTCTATAGTTTATAGCTATAACTATCTTCCAGTCAGGTTAAGCCCTCCAGTCCTCATTTTACTATTAAAGTTAGGATAGAAAAACAATCTCATGAAATACATATGATTGCCTTTATAAATTTAGTTCCTTGTTATCAATAACTGAAGCCTCGGGCAACGCATCCACTTCTCTGTTCTCTTAATCCAAACTACATTTCAAATGCCTTCAATAGTAAGTACCAGCTATAACAAGAGCCAGGAAAGCTTCTCTGTCCCATTGACTGATTTGAAACTGTGTGCTGAAGTCTACTGTGTCCTAAAGGTATCTCTACAGAATGGCAAAATTAACAGAAATTAATAAATCCTAATGATTTCCTCCTAACAGTTTATGAGCTTGTATTAACAAAAGTTCTATAAATAGGATCTCCCTCACATACTCTTTCACAAATTGATTAACTTTTACTCCTCTCCACAAAGACCTCACATGAATTTCAGTTGTTTTTTTTTTCCCATTCTGATTCTCATAGTACCAGAAATATCCATTTTCTCCCTTACTGAAAGTTAAAATATATTTAAAAAAAAAAAAGAAGAAAATGTTCTTAACACAAGTAAATTGGCTTTCCACTCTGCAAAAAGCCAGACTTCCTGGAATTGAAGTTTTTTGGTTTTGTCTTTTACTTTCCAGGAAGACAAGTCATTACACTTACACAGACATCCAGGACATTCACACAACTCTTACTCTTGTACATTAGTGATCTTTCAAGTGAAGGTACAAAATCTCAATGCTAGCAATTTCTACCTAGGAGACTCTTACAGCCCAGTAAATAGGTATATTTGCCACTGCTGGGGGCAGGGTCAAGGCCATGCCAGGCCCCAGGGGCAGCCGTGCTGCCATTGGCCTTAAGGGGGCTGAGCTGGGTTTCCCCAGCATCCCGTGGCTCAGTGCCCGTTGCACGGCCTGGCTGAGCTTCAGCTCTGTGAGTGCCCCAGGGGGAAGGGGCTGACAGCCCCAGACCACCCCTGCAGGGCACACAGCTCTGGGGGCACTGGGGGGCTGCAGAGGCAGCTTTCAGCCCTGCCCTGGGAGCAGGTAGGGCCTACAGGTGCAGGCAGACCTGCCCTGCCCTCAGTACCAGTCTTACCCCCCTCTAGCCAGGGCCCAGGAGCCCCACACCAGCTCCAGCTTTGTCAGTGGCATACCCAACTGCCCCCTCACTGTGTCTGGGTTTCAATACCTGTCACCATCCTCTCTGCCACCCCACACAGAGCTGGGCCCTGCCCTCTCCTTCCAGAGCCCAGCCTGCCCTGGGTCACCCCAGCTTATATCCCTGGGGAGCAGCCCAACTCTCTCTGCTCCCTGATGATCTCCTTGCCCAGGCGTTTTGTTGCTTTCTCCCTTTTGCATCTTCAGTGTATAGAGAAAACAATGTGCTTCTCAAAGGCTGTTACACATTTACAGAGATTAGAAGTATTTTACAAGTCCCAGCTGTAGAGCCAGGCTCTCAGTTCAAGCTGTAGGGCAGCACTTCCCAAGCTGAAGGTCATAGTACTGGCAAGTGGAGTCACCAGCCTGACAGAAATTCAATGGTTTTTGTTAGTATTTCAGACTGCAGAGCTGATGAAAGTAGCAGTCATAATAGGAAAGGATGGAAATGGTTGCTGTGGAGTGTGACGGTGTTCACTCTGGAGAGCCTCTGTTCAAATCTGAGTCACAAGAATGGCTGCTATTTTCACAAATGCATGATACGTTTTTTTTGCCTCCAACTTATCTCCTCTCTACTGCTTGGTTACCAGTCCAGCCCTTAAGGGAAACTGAATTCTCCCATATAGTGAAAGCTTAGCCCACTTGAAATAAAGCTTATGCCTATAGATGCCTAATAGGTGCTTCTGGTTCAGCTTGCTGGCTTCGTGACTTTCATGTCACGACCAGACAGAATGTCTCCAGTAGTTTATCTCATGGTATCCTCTCAGAGCATGTCTGTCTGCATTCCCTCAAACACAGTGAACTGCCATGCTCTCCCCATGGGGAGCAACATTGCTAGAAAGGTATCTGTCATGTCAAACTTTCTAGCTACAAATCTGCATCACTGTTTCTGTGGGTTTCAAGTCTTTGGTTTAGGAGGCCTCAAGGGCTTGCTACGCCTTGGGGAGTGCTGACGGTTGAAATCATCATGCTGTAAACGCTCCTGGGCAACCTGACTAAGCAACTTTAACAGGTGTTAGGTGTCTTTTAAATCTGTCTGAAGCCATCACTATTCACATGGTAGCACAGGCCTACATCAGTCTCAGGAGTGGACTTACAAAGCCATAAAGATGTGACACAAGTGGCTGAAGCAGAGGCCCAGGCTGAGCATGGAAAAAAACTGTTCATTTGAACAGTTATGTATGTCCAAAGCAACACCTTCAGAGAACGGCAGCACCACCCAGTCCAGACAGTAGCCTGGTATTTTAAGTTACTCCCCTTGGATTTAAGATAACACCAGGACTCGAGCCTTCATTTCTCACACAAAAAGGTAGAGATCCAAACAAGATACTTCTTATTCTAGGTATTTCCTTTTGTCTTAAAAGTTAAGAAAATTTTGAGTTTGTCCAGTTACAGACAAGGATGGTGTTAGAAAACATGCAATTATTTTTTCCACATAGAATAAATAATTTCTTTAATTCTACTGGATGCGATCTGAACAAACTGTTGAGATTCATACAGGAAGTGACAGAAGAAAGTTTACTTGGAAGACGTTAAACTGCAGAGGACCTAAATAGAATCATTAATGCTGCAACTGGCCCCTCCTACTAGAAAAGGAAAAGGAAAAGGAAAAAACTGTTCATGTCAAACATCATCCCAATAATTCATCAATTTATTTGGCAACCAATTTGTCAAAAACACCTGAATAGACACTGCAGCACATCTAAGATATTTCAGTACATAAGCTACAATACTCAATATTCCTCTAGAACCCAGGTGAAATTTGCCAAGGTTTCAACAAAGGTAGAATTTCACCCAAGTTCTCCTCAGATCTCATCTTTTTCTAGATCAGTATTTACCACTTTTTCAGTGTGTACTGCTCCCTCTCCAAAGGGATTGGATGTTTATTTGACATTGAGCACATGCTTTTCCCTCTTAAATGTTAATGAATAGTTGCCCATGAGAGAGAGATTATTCAAGAAACAGAATTTAGTACTGAAAATGTAATGGGAGAATCTGCACTGTCCCAGGATGTTTGTAGAAGATGTTCTTATACCTAATTCTCTAAGCAAACCTCCCAGCTTATAATTTTAAAACATTCCCATTTCCTCAGATGTGCATACATTAATTTCTTTGGAGAGCACACTATTACTATAACTATTACTATTCCATATGAGTTTTTAATTGAAATTGTAATAGAAGTTTTAATATTCTGAATGCATAAAAATCTCAAAATTAAAATGCGATCAGTGACACTTACAAGCCTCCAGCCAAAGTGCTGTAGTCACATCCCATCCTATCTTTCTTTCCTTTAATTTCTTTTCTTTCTTTTACAATGTAGTGTAAAGATAAGCTAATATTAATTTACAATGGAACATTTCTATATTAGAGATTATTTGCATTCATTTGCTTGACCTGATTTGTGTTCATGCCTTTTTACACTTTAAACCAAAGACCCTCATGGGTCACAGCTACATTAAAAAAATGCATACAGTACAAAAGTAATGGGTAGATCGCACATTAAAGATAAAGCAATTCTTCTTGCTGTCTCTGAAAATCCAAAGAAAGGAGGAAAAAGGGACTATGTACAATGAAATAGGAGTGGGATGGAAGGCAATCAGGGGCTGCTAAAAATGTTTTGCCATGGGAGTTGAAGCATATTCCTTACATTTTCAATAAATAATTCTTCTGAAAACAATCCTCCTGAATACTTAACAGCACGAACATAGAAATGAATGTATGCTTAATCATGTCTATTGTCTGTTCTTAGGTCCACTAACCTTTAATAGTACCCTTAACATTTCCAGTAATTCTGCTGCACCCTCCTTTTTCAAGCTTTGTATTTTACATCTTTTCTTTTTGAGAAAGTTTAAAAGTTCAGCATCAATTGCCTACTTAATTACTTTAATTATTACCTTATGTCTCTTAGTTTTATGAAGTATTGACTTTCAATCAGAGGTTCAATTATACTATGATACTATGACATATTATGAAGTGGAAAAAGAAGGTTAAAATAGGATCCTTTTCTAGGAATTCACAAACTCATTTACATTCACAGGTTTGCACTTTCCTATTTTTCATCTTAAGCAGCAGATATTTTGATATTTACTACTGAAAAAATGTCAAGGTTAGAGGCAAAGTTATTGAACTTCTCAATAAGGGCAAAGCACAGCGACAGAGAAAAAAGAAATCTTAGCAGAAGTAAAGGTGAGTGTCAATAGGGCATTAAGCACTTGAATGAATGCCTCTGGGAACTGGTTGGTATGGCTCTACCAGATAAGCTCGAGAAAATTTATCTGTGGCGGTCCAAAATGTTCCTGTACCAGCTTGTCTTCTCTGTTCCTGGTCAGAGACTATAGTCCACTGTCCAACTGAGACAGCTGTCTCGTGATTAAACTTAAAATCTCTAGGTACATTTTACCTACTGTGGGGCTTCTGGGGAGAACACATTACATGACTAAGGAGTTCAGAGATGTTAGTAAACTAAAAGAGATGGATAGGCATATCTGTCACGAAGCCCTGAGTCCTCAAGTTATCTTCTGCTGCTCTGCTCCTGCCACAAGAGTTCTGCCTGGCATTCTCATGATATTCTGACTCATGACTTGGCTTTCATGGTTTACTTCTCTGAATGAGACCCCTGAAGATTAATGAGGAAAAAAACCAACAACTGCAGAACTTGTCAATCATCAACACTGTGTTGGGTAAAAAACATGCTTTCATTAATTTTACACATTTTTGTTATAGCCATCATATCCCATGGAGTAAGATATCAATATTTGCCAGATTAACCTAAACTCACTATTGCTACTAGGAAAGATTTAGATGGAGAATAGAATATGTTTTAGTTTGCTAAAATGAAAAAAAAAAAAAAAAAACCAAAAAAAAAAACTAATTACCAGATTTAAAATAAAAGAAAGAAAGAAAAATTATAAGCTTTCCCTATTTGAACTGATTTCCAGTGTGTCTTTTCTATTTTGTTGAGCTAAGGACTAACAAGTATGATTTATATCCTTATATCCTTATATCCTTTATATCCTTAGAGCTATATGCCATTTCTTCAGAGCAGATTTCTTTTGTAGTATAATTCCCAAACAGGAATCTCAAATTTGGAGAAACTTCCTTATAAATTCCTTCATATAGTTAGATTCCAATATGCATAAAGCACACTGGGGATTTAGTGTAATTTAGAACATTGATAATTGCTTTTAATCAGAATATTAACTTATGTTTGTTGTTTTGTTTTGTTTTGATGAATGTAAAGCTGACCAACACAGCACAGATTCTGCAGAGCAGAGAGGTTTTTGAAATGCCATCTCAGTCTTTGGATGCCAAATACCGTTAGTACTCAACTAATTAGACATCCACTCAGATATAAAAATGATTTTTTTTATAAATGCGTTGGTGAAGAACAGCATTATATCTGACTGTCCAAGCTCAGGTACATGAACTTTCTTTAGTGTTTGACTTTAAAACCAGTTATATACCTTTTCAAAAATAAGTGGAAAGACAGCTTTTTTCTTACTCATGGTGATGGACTAAATATATCAGGTAAAAAGATAAGCTTGTATAGAGCCAGAGCTCTGCGCTGTGATGCTGGAACACCTCTCACAGTAGGCATATCTCATTGTAAACACTGAAAAACTGTTTTTGAAGGATCACTAACACTGAGCTAAATGAAAGCATGAATGAATAAGCCCGAGAGAAATTTTGCAAAGTACCTGATTCAGTAGTGCTAGTGATCCAGCTCTAGACCTCCCCTGAACAGAGGTTGATTACCAAGTAAATGGTGTCAATGTCTGTGGGGTTTTACGATGTAGATTAATTGAATCCAGAGCGTTACAATCAAACCCATTTTCACCTCAGTTGTTATCAGTACCACTGAAAGGCCAAGTCACATTCTCAACTATTACGTACTCTTTGCTCTCTCTCGCGAGATTTTTCACTCTCTATAGCAAGAGGCAAAATGATGAAAATGTAAATCTTTATAGGTAATATCTGCACTTCAGACTACAAACAAACTAGATGTTTTTGCAGACACTTCTCCACATAGATCATTCAAACCACAGTCACAGAGACCAGGTTGCGATGAGCAGCTATTTGAGACACTTTTCAGGCTTTTTAATTCACCATGCAAACCCCACCATTTCCTTGCCAAATAAGCAAGGCCTGTGCAATAAGGTACAAGCTAAACATATATTTCTGAGAACATATTGTAATTTATGAGATCAAACAGCTTTTGTCAGTTCAAAGAGGCATTCAGGTAGCCTTCCTAAAATACTATGTTAACGTGCAATTGTTCCAGAAGTTCCTTAAGTAGATTCATACATACTAATAAAAACATGTGCTACCTGACTGTAACAGAATGAAGTGATGCATTTTCCCTTTGATTTTAACTGAACTTAAAATATTAGTGATATATAATCCACCCAGAGCTTCTCTGTAGTCTTGTAGAAGAAACATCATCATTGATATTTATGATTGTGTAGATCATACTTAAAAATATTAATGTAATGCTCAGTACCTTTGATAGGAAGAAATCCATAATTTTAATGAGGTGTTAAGGTGAGATTTAGACTGCCCATGATACAGGTTAATTTATTCTGGTGGAAGAAATTTTATTTTCATAGTATTTAGTGGCTTCATAAAGTTAAAATGGCAGATTTGAATGAAAAAGGCAAAGAATTATCACAGTTGCATTTTCCTACCCTGGCAAGAAGAGACAGCTAATGGTGGAAAGGCCTAAAAAGTTTAATGAAAAAAATATATATAAATAACCATGGAAATGATTATATAACAGCTTGTAATCACAATGTGAGCCAAAAGTAAACACTCTCTAATTTTTATTTGTTGTTACATATTGTACAAGCTGGAAAGACCTTATTATGCTTTATTTAGCAAAATATTAGCAATATATTTCTTCACAGCATAACATTGAAATCAGCTAGTGGAAAGAAAGTGGCAAACTGTGTTGGGAAGCAAACACACCTGTTCCCTCTCTGCAAGGTAGACTAAGAACTGTCAGATGTCTACCACAGCATTGCAAACAGGGCCAAGTAGTCACAAGCGTACAAGTACTACATCACTTACAATCACTGAAGAAGGAATATAGGAAGGGCGTATTTTGTGTTAAGTATAACTGGCAGCTGCTCTAAAGGAAATATGTGACATACATAGGGAGATAAGTAGGGCAGTAAGACACTGAAAGCAATTCTGCAGCTATTCAGCCATTGTCCTGAAAGCATACAAAGAAAAAGCCCCAAACTGTGTGCATTCATTAACTTTAAAACTAGGAAGAAACTGTCTGTGATGATAGGGACAAAACAGAGAAAGATCAAAATTAACAGTACACACACATATATATATATGATTGTCATTCAGGGCAAAGAATTTAAATCAATCTTCCAAAACAATAGTCTAACTTTATGATGCCGGTAAAGTTAATAAAATGCAAAAAAAAAAAAAAAAAAAAGGTTATGAGAATTGAATGCAATTCTTTGCAAACAGCAGTGCACCACAACCACAAATAATGATCACAGAAAATGGAGAAGGGAGAAAACGCAAATATTAGGTTAAAACTTATGCTCTCCGCAAATATGAAATAATAAACAGTGTTGTATATAGAAATGCATTCAGGTTTCTACAGGCAGTCACAACACCCAAAAAAGAATCAGACAAGAACTTACAAAAGTAATGACACATTCATACACATAATTACTTGGTGAGCATGTGACATAAGTGAATTCAGTCTTCTGCACAGCCAGTGAACCAACATCTTTCAGCCTGCCTGTAGAATGAACACAACTATAACTCAATGTAGGGTCCTCCTACAGTACTTAGCTAAGAGCTCATTTTTGTCTTAAAATGGTGAGATGAAGATTTTAAGATACTCTTACATCCTTTATGCCCTTAAATCTCCAGCTCTTTCTTCTGTTAATACTTTACATGAAAGACTCATGGCCTTTGTCAAGTTTATGTTCCCTATTAACAGCCTAGAAAGAATTCTGTACATCTGGCAAAGAAGAAAACAACTGAGTATTTCAGAAATGGTTTGTCAACATTTTCTTCGTAAAAAAAAAGGGATTTTTCCAACAGAAGTAAAAAAAAAATAGATTTTGATATTATAGACTAGCTGGAAATTAATTCATAGAACAAGGAAAAAACACAAGCGTTTTTTTCTGTGTGTGTGTGTGTGTTTTCTTTTAACACATTACTTGTTTCAAAATGTTCACTCGACGTTAATTAGAACTCAAGCTATTGGTTTGCAATCCAAAGCAGTTTAGGCTCCTGCTCCTTGCTCCCCCTTCACCACCCACTGGGGTGTGTTACTCCCGTTATAAACACCCATAAATCTCACCAACTCTAATGGGCTTATTGCAGTCCTGCATGTGCATCAAGAGGAGAATAAATGTCTCTACTTGTGCCTTCTGATAATCATAATTGTTTAGTAACTTAATGAGATAATGTGTCTAAAACAGAAAAAAAAAAAAGTAGGTGTTTTTCTGTGCCCTTTTATACGATTTAGTGAGCTTTTCAGCTGAAATCATTCTAGATTTCAAATGTTGTAACTTTCAGAGATAAAGGCCAGGTTCTACCTGAAGACAGGATAGGTATGAAACAAAGAATAGTGTTTAAGAACTTTCTCCCCAGTCTGGAGCCTAAACAATGACTAGGGCCATTAAGATCAGCTCTGTCACCATCGAGATCAGCATACAAATGGATCAATGAATTTAAAGAGAACAGAGTAGCAAAGAATGATCCACAAAAGATTTTTTTTCTCACAGAAGGTGAACAAAACAGCTTATTGCATTAGACCAGAAAAACAAGGGCTGAGAAGAAATAGAACTGCTGTCTCTAGACACAGCAAGGGAACAAACACAAGGGAGATAAAATAATCATTTAACTAAAGGAGAACTTTGGCCCAAGAACAAAAGGACACAAGCTGAACATGAATAAATGTAGGTTTAATTTAGAAAAAGGGCTTTGAGCATTTCAGGCTATCAAATTTTGAGACTGTTGTTTACTGAAAATAAAGGAGACAAAAATAACCTAAATGCCTATAAGAAAACTCAGTAAGTTTTCCAACCAGTTCAATATTATAGTGCCTGCAAGGACTGATTTTATAACCTAGAACCTGCCTTCTCTATGTTCCTATTGCTTCCCCTTTCATTCACCATAATGGAGAGCACACAAACTGAATATATAAACTCAGTAAAGGAAAAAAAATCCTCACTTTACTTTTTTGTATCTTAGTAATCCTTTTGGTATGAATTTGCATTGTCTCATTCACAGGCCCTGACAAACATTGTCCAGCTAGCTGAAAAATTTACTTTAAGATTTTAATTTACTTGATAAGATCTGGCCCAGTACTATTAAAATAGTATAATAGTATATAGATATCTTAATACATTTATAAGCAGACCAAAAAAAGGCAGACTGTTCTGGTGACAGTAGTAGCATTTACTGGATGTCATCAAAATTCTGGTAGTTATTATTTAAAAAAAATAAATTTAACAACAAGTTAGAAGTGGTCCTTTTGTTTCTATAATGTTAGCTGTATACTGTAGCTGCTTGAAAAGACATAAATACCATTAAAAACCACTGATTGATCCTTTATAAATTACAGCTAAATGTAAAACAATGCTCAAGTTAATTGACTTTGCATTTTCAGCAAGCACTTTGCCAAGTAATTACTGTTTATCTAATAATAGTTTCAAATACGAATTGATGGTGCATATTTGCTATTAATCTAAAGTCATTGCAAAAATACAAACAACAATTATCTTCTGAAATTACCACAGAAGATGAAGAGAAAATCATTTTGACACTGGTTTACACATTTAATTTATTATACGAAAAATAAATATTATTGTTTGTCATCACTCATTTTCAGGTTTTTATGTTAAAGAATAACAAAGATGAGCAAAACTAACAACAACAAAATCCCTGTAATGAGCGCACTTGTTAAGCAAAGCAGTCTACATCGAAGATCCATATGTATTACACTGTCTTTGTGATCTCCTTGGCTTCTCAGGAATAATTCTGGGAAATCTGCTGGATCTTAAAGAGCATTATGCTTCCCAGCCAAGACCACCAGACCATGGAACACCAAAATTCATTCAGGGGAGACAACTACATTTAGAATATTAATTGCTTCTCTCCAGAGGAATGCATTTAAAATATCGTTGGGAAAAAAATGGTTCAAATTACTAAAACATTCACTGCAAGAGTATATTCTATAATCAGCATTTCCCAAAAGATATAATCCTTTGACAGTAATAAAACTGAAACATGGAGAAGGATCCCGTCATCCATGCCATTTAAGCTACTTAAGTTTTGTCAGATGAACTGACCACTAGCAAAATTTGGCTATGAGATATTCTAGTGAAGAGTTAACTACCAGGCAGAGTATAGATGTGGAGAGAATAATTATTAGGAATTCAAAATTAACATCAGGGAGACCAATCTTTTTCTTAAAGGAATGTTATGGGTTAATAACCAGCTACTGTCAGCAGCTTAGTATATGAGATATTGGTTCTATAGAGCCATGCCTAAACTGAGGTGGAGGCACCTTCTGTGATATTTTTGTTTTGTTTTCTTTTTAAGCAGATCGACAACCTAAACAGAATGCTTTGCAACTTCCTTTTGGTCCATCCTAAGCTGTGGAAATGGGACAATCAAAGTCATACTGCTGTAAGCATAGCCATAGGGACTTAGAGGAAAGCAATACCAAAAGATTCACTTAAACTCAGTACTACAGGACTTCAGAGTATGATCCTACAGTCATTTTAGGTTGATATATATAACTGCTGATATTGAAAAGGTAGTCCCACACAAACCCATTCATCCTCCCTCTACTCCTTTTCTTCATGTCTTCTCATCAAGCCTAGGATTCTTACAACTATGTCTTGAGCCAGTTCAGGGCCACTACGGTCAACTGTGTCTTGAGCCACTCCAGCTGAAAACTTGTTCTTCATTATTTGCTAGTTTTTGGTTAATCATCTGCTGGCTTCCATCTTGGTACACCTGTTCTGACTTTGCTCATCTCATAGATATGCTAGATACCATAAATCATCCTGCGTACCACAAGTTAAAATTCAGTCATGCTTTCGGTAAGAAAAACTTTATTTTGTTAAAGTTTTTCCCAGAACAAAATTAAGTATTTTTTTAATATTGTCATATATGAAAGATTTCTAATTTCCCTCAAGACTTCCAGAAAAAAAATAAAAATAAAAAATGAAAGAACATAACTCAGCTGCATCAACTTCTTTGCAATTCTAGTTGTCTGATCAAATAGCTACTTTTTCAATTGGCCATTGTAACTTGTGTGATACTTTTATGTTACCTAGTCAGCAAAGGCATGGATTCATTTCTCAATGTGGCAACCATCTCCAAGATAACATTTGAACTTGCTGAATTATTGAGTGATAGCTAACTCAAGATGTAGCAAAATCTAATCTATAGATTTCAGTCTACCAGGAAAATTTCTACAAGAAAAAAACAAAACAAAAACAAAAACACATGCTCAAAAGTCTTAAGTAGTCATTTACTTCTGTAGGTATGCCCATAAGGCAATAGCATACATTTGTGGTGCAATTCATCCCTGACATTGTGGAGTTGGAGGTGTTGTGAATTTGACTTCATCCAGTCAATTACAGAGAAAAAAAAAAAAAAAAAAGAAAGAAACACTGAATTTACCGTTCCATTCAAAATAAATAATTAACATTTACAATAGCTATACAAACTGAAACATCTCATCATAGAATATCCTGAGTAGGAAGGGACCCAAAAAGTCATCAACTCCAAATGCTGGCTCCACAGAGGGCTACCTAAAAATTAAACCATATGTCTAAGAACATTATCCAAACATTTCTTGAACTCCAGCAGGCTCGGTGCTCTGACCACTTCCCTGGGGAGCCTGTCCCAGTGCATGACCACCCTCTGGGTGAAGAACCTTTCCCTAACACCTAGCCTGATGCTCCCCTGTCCCAGCTCCATGCCATTCCCTTGGGTCCTGTCTCTGTCCCCAGAGAGAAGAGCTCAGCGCCTGCCCCTCCACTCCCCTGGTGAGGCAGCTGCAGGCTGCCATGAGGCCTCCCCTCAGCCTGCTCTGCTCTGGAATGAACAAGCCAAGGGACCTCAGCCACATCCCAAGGTGGAGTACTGAGCACAGTGCTCAAGATGAGGCATCACCAGCGCAGAGCAGAGCATGACAATCCCTTCCCTCGACCAGCTAGCAATGCCGTGCCTGATGCACCCCAAGGTATGGTTGGCACTTTTGGCTGCCAGGGCATGCTGCTGGCTCACATTCAGTTAACTTGCTGTCAACCAGAACCCCCAGATCCCTTTCCACAGGGCTGCTCTCCTGCTCAGCCTCTCTCAGCCTCTCGTCTCCCAGTCTGTATGCATATCCAGTGCTCCCACTTCTCAGGTGCAGGATCCAGCTCCTATTGAATTTCATGAGGTTGATGATTGCCCAGCCCTCTAATTTGTTCAGACCTCTCTGCAAGGCCTGTCTATCCTTAGGAGAGTCAACAGCTCATCCTAATTTAGTACTATTTGCAAATTTACTTCTTATACATTTAAGTCCAGCATGCAAGTCATTTATGAAAACATTGAAGAGAAGTGGTCCTAAAATGGAGCTTATGATGAGCTGATTGAACATCAGTTGTTTGTAAAACAGAAATCTCTTGACTGTACCTAAAGTAAAACAAATCATGCGACTAGCTTCTAGCAGCAAATTTTTCATTCAGACGTTCTTTGGCAAATCCAGGGCATTAAATCTTTTATTTGTAAGTAGAGCTGATGTTATGTTAAAATAATCTGAAATTCTGTTAGGTGATTATCATTGATTTGTTTGTTTTTCTGCTTTTCTATAAAATCCAGCCTTTGGTTTAGCATATTTCCATTCCACCTTCATTCTCAGGATGTGGTTAAGTGTGACAGGCCAGCTGGATTGCCCAAAGTGAAAACTTTTCATATAGGTTCAGGAACGAGTCCAAATCTAGCAGTTCCCATAGCAGTTCTACCTTCTGTAGCCATTTCTGGACCTTTCTCACCAGAGTACTTTGCTACATACTCTACCTGATTGCAAAGAAATTACGACAGTCTTTAGAAAAATATTCTTAGCTCCTGGCGTAGCAACTAAAACATCTATTGTATCAGGTTTTCCTGGAGTAAAAATCTGTGCATCTGAAGGGAGCCATGGCAGGTAGCCATAAACTCCTCTAAAGGGACAAGGAGAAATATGGACTCTGGGTTTTATAATGCTCACCGTGACAAGTCTAGACTTAGTAGTGTACTCCAGATAAAATCCATCCTTGCCTAGTGTTTCTCTCCCTTTTAGACCAAAAACATCAAATGCAAAAATATAACCCACGTATTTTTCTCTGACATGAAAATTTTGTGGAAAACCTGTATAGACATAATGTACAAGAGGTGTGCATTTTTTGCATAAAGGATCATGCATTTTTGCATGAGTGCTGTGTTCAGCCCTGGGGGCCTCAGCACAAGAAGGACACGAACATATTAGAACGAGTCCAGAGAAGGGCCACGGAGATGATCAGAGGTCTGGAGCACCTCTCCTATGAGGAAAGACTGAGGGAGTTGGGGTTGTTCAGCCTGGAGAAGAAAAGGCTCTGGGGAGACCTTACAGCAGCCTTCCAGTACATAAAGGAGGCCTACAGGAAAGCTGGGGAGGGACTCTCTGTCAGGGAGTGTAGTGATAGGACAAGGAGTAATGGCTTTAAACTAAAAGAGGGTAGATTTAGATTAGATATTTAGGAGACCTTTTTTACTCAGGGGGTGGTGGGGCACTCAAAAAGGTTGCCTATAAACGCTGTGGATGCCCCATCCCAGGAAGTGTTCAAGGCAAGCTTGGATGGGGTTTTGAGCAACCTGATCTAGTGGGAGGTGTCCCTATCCATGGCAAGAGGGGTGGAACTGGATGATTCTTAACATCCTTTCCACTCCAAACCACTCTATGATTCTATGGTTTGTATGTGTTGTTGTTTTTTTTTTTTTTCCCTTTAGTGGTTTTTTTTTTTTTTGCCTTTATAATTTTTTAATGGTAACTGATAATCAACTTAAAAAAAAAAAAAAAAAGGATATGTACAAGATACTCTTCCTATTGTGATGACATCTACTG
Organism: Anser brachyrhynchus; assembly: GCF_964034855.1. NCBI lineage: Eukaryota > Metazoa > Chordata > Aves > Anseriformes > Anatidae > Anser > Anser brachyrhynchus. Next base: position 108,841,702 of record NC_137694.1, read on the forward strand.
GTCCCAGAAAGATATTACTGCTCTACATGGAACAGGTGTTTTGTTACACTCTATGACATTGTGTAAATACATCTATATGCAAGCACACAAACATATATGCTGGAATTTCATAAGAAGAAGGCACCCAAAAAAAAAGGATTATTTTATTGTCTTCTTTCCCTCGGAAAAATAGCTAAGAGCAGAGAAGCACAGACAGAAGGTCATCAAACTTGGGATCTGTTGGAGCTGAAGTGTGCAGGAGAACTAAAACCTTAAGAACCATCCTGCTTACAGGCGACATCGAGGTTGCAGGCATGAGTGCCCTTGCTGAGCTTAGCTGTCACGGAGCTACATGATAACTTTCAACAAAACAAACGTTTCTGGAAGGCAGTTAGATTGTTTCTCTACAGAAATCAAGCTGGTTTGTGGGTACAGATTTCATGATGCATTCTCATCAAGCCAAATAATGTGAACCAATTCTAAACACCTTTTAACTGCATGAAGGCTGCAGACTAAAGAAGGGTATTTTGCTTATCAGGAAGTCATTCCACAAAGCAGATGCCGTGACAACCGAAACATCTTTAGCTTTTAAGAGTAATTCATGAAGATTTAAATCACAATGATACTATTTGTATCCCTTTCAGTTTTCCTAGACATCTGCATCATGGCAAGTAGTATGTCTGTAATAATTCTGATTCAAGCTGTCACAAAACTACTTAACTTAATTTTGGGTATTGTATCCTGCATATTAAAAGACTGATCCCAATCTCTAAAATTCCAAAAAGAAAATGAGATTCACCTGATTTGTGATTCTTTGTAATAGAATGGAAGCTTAGAAAAGAACCAGAGTGGCGTTCAATCTTCAGTCTTGTTTTATTCTGCTTTGTGCACAGTTTTTTCTTTGGGTTTTGAGTGATATATGAAAGCCTATAAAGAAACAAGGCACACAGAAGTGGCATTCAGGTTTCAATTCTAAATGAGGACTTTGCCCTTCTGTGAATCTGACAAATGTACCTTTCTGCCAGCCATTTCCTCTGGTAAAGCTTTTAAAATGGCTTTTACCAATCACTACTGGTGTTTCCAGAAAAGAGTTCTGTGCAGTGTGAAGGAAGGCACCTGAATGTTTCAGTGGCATCTGCCTGAAGGGATATGTCAAAGAAGAAATGTTTGAACAACAAGATTTATTAAAACAGATGTCCAATTTCTACCACAGAAAGCTTGACATCCCTTAACCACAAACCATCTGTGTATATTCCTGTATTCTCTTTCTCACTCTCTTTTTCTAAATCTGGATTTATATGTAGAGGGAAGGCATGATGACTTTGGTCTGATATGACATTTATCTTCACAAGTGAGGAGACTAATAAATCACTGATGACATTAGCACAAGTGAGTTCTAAGGTCTCCTCACAAGTGAAGATAAATGACATATAAGACCTAAGCTAGCATATATTACATGAAATACCTAATAAATCTCACTCTCAACATGGCTAGATGTGATGGAGATGACTGAACTTACATTACTTCTCAAATTCACCACCCTGAGAGAAATTAAATTTGCCAGCCAAATAAGATCACTCACCACTGAGACAACCTGAGTACATTTTAGCCTTTTGCTATGCTACTGCTCTGCAGCCACAACACGGTAGTAAAAAACAATTAAAATGTTCTTATGAAACAGAGTATCAGTAACTCATTTTTCAGTACATGAAGCATACCTTGATTTTTGGGTGGTCCCCTATGGAGACAGGAGTTGGACTCAGTGACTCTTATGGGTCCCTTCCACCATGAGATATTCTATGATTCTTTGATTATATACCCGATTTTCATGCCTTGAGCAATATCAAAAGTTTATAAAGCATTACTTACGGATGTCTGTATGTACAGTTCCATACATAAAATATGTACAACTAGCTTTTAGCTCATGCATTATGGAGGGCAGTAAGTATTCACAACAGCTTGTGGTCTTCCTTAAGCTCATTAATGGCAACTTTGTTGAAAAGCTGAGAATTTTTAGAATTTCTAATTAATTTAGGAGTAAAATATCCTTCTTAGGACATGAGATCTGCTAGACTGAGATGCATCAAAAGTCCATTTGATCAGGGCAGTAGCAGATGTTTAGGGAAATAGTATAATATATTGGGCATAGAGACTCTACTTGGGGGTAATTAATGGGTGAGAGACTTTCTAAACTGGACACAACATCTAGACTATCATGTTGAGGAAACAGATGTTTAATCTCTACTACAGCACTTGAAGCCCAAAGTTAGGTCTAGTGCTAATCCCAATTTATTTTGGTGATCCTGCCAACATTCTGTAGTGGAAAGGGAGAAACTCATCTGAAGGTGAATTTAGTCTTGTGTTTAATTTGTAGGGATCAGAGCTAGTTTCAGAAAATTTGAGAGTAACAGAGTTGTAAGTCAGTTAACATTAATGTTGCATAGATGTACATCTCAAATATTGTACACGAAGTGTCATGCTTTTACCCTTTGTTTACACAGTGCTGCCCCACTTACAGATACTACATTTTTAATTTTATTCTGGTTTTAATCTAAAAATTTCCTAGGGTGACGCTCTACTTAGAGACAATTTCTCTGCAATAATATTTTGCATTAATTTAGTGTACTTGTAATCAACTCCCCTCACAGAAGAAGTCAGTTGGAGTGGCATATCAAGTAAAAAAAAAAAAAAAAAAAAAAGCTTTCACATTTCTCATAATGTATGCATTCTGGCCACGTGCAAAAATTAGTGAGAAGCCAGGTAAGTGCAAAGTATTCATCAGCCTGTGAGGATACAAAGAACAGAAATTGAATAGTCTTACAGAGTGTCAGGGCACAGGAGAGGCCAGGGGTGCCAGGGCAGGAGTGGTCGTGGGGACATCAGGGTGATGCGGTGCCCTCCCTCCCCAGCCAGCCCCATCCTGCAGTGCCCAGATACAAGGCGGTGCAGAGAGCATCTGGCCCACGGGGAATTTGAATGGGACTGTAGCAACAGTGTTTTGGAAACATTGCCTTTTAACATAGCCTGATCTAAGCATCATTTTCATTTTACTGCTGAGAGTGTGAAAGGAGATAGCGCAGTCAAATTGTTTAGTTAATATCAGGAAAAGGGTTCATTGTTCTTAAATCTAATTCTTAGCTCTCAAGCAGATCACTCCTTTAACCACATTGACTTGCTTTCAGCTATACTCATCTTCCTATACATCACGTGTGTTAAAAGAATAGACTTCTGTGGACTTAAGAGTTTAGAATTTAGATTTTACAAAAGTAATCAGAAACTATAATTAATGAAAGCATTTGTCATCTGTTTTCCCAAAATGCTCACAAAGACCTGAGTAAATGGTGTAGAAAGCTGAAACAAACTTTAAACCAATTGAAAACAACATTTAAAAAGATTTATCTGTTTTCATTATCAAAGTTGAGGCATGAAAGTAGCTGGGGAAAAATAAACCAGATTAGACTTTAAGGGAGTAATTTTTATTGATATTCTTGATTTTTAATATTACTCAGAAAAATTAAACTTTTCCTTCTGATATCACTTGAATAATGGTACAGAAGTTCTGCTTAAGAGGAAGGGGAGAACCAAGTTGTTTGCACACAGTTAAATTTTAGTGAAAGCCTGTGTGTCTAATGCTAAGCATTAAAAGTAAATAAAATCAAATAATAAAATTTGTGAAAAAATGTTCTATTTCTCTTTAATGCTTTATAAGACATTAATTTATGTTCAGGTTCTGGTTTTATTTGTTTGTTTATTTATTATTTTGGTGAGCTTCACAATAAGAACTGCATATGGGAAACATCTTTGAAAGACAAGAAATATTGAGAGAATTCTTGATAAAAACATCAACAGCAAACAATATCAAAATTTAACTGGAAAATTGCTAAATTTCTTTAGCTGAAATTGTCACTGTATGTATAAAGATTTGAATTATCACATATTAGCATATATTACTGCTTCTGCTTTTGAAGATTTTTTTAAAGCTTCTATTTCTGTTATGAAAACAATTCCTAGTTGATAAATAGTGGATTTCTCTGGGTGAACTATAAGGGAGGAGGTTCTGGAAATTTCAGTTATTGTGAATGATGAAAGAAAAAAGGACTATAGTAATTTTCATTATTTAAATAACAATTTACTGCTCATGCTGCTTCTAAAGTTTAACAACACAAATCTTAAAGATGCCACTAAATTCTTTCCTACCCTTCCTTATTTGTTGAAGTGAGACTAGGGCTTGTAGCATCCACTGAATTCACATCACAAATTAAATTAAATATATGTTTGACATTTAATAGATGTATTTTCCTGTGAAGTCTTTAATTTTCATAACTCTTACTTTAGATTTTGACAGTGCCAATAATAATACTTCCCCAGGGGAAAAAAAAAAAATAAAAAATTAAAAAAAAAAAGGAGAAGAAGGGGAAGGGAAAAGGAAAGGGCAAGGGGAAGGGAAAAGAAGAAAGAGCAAAGAGGACGGAGAAAAGAGAAAAGAGAATTGGAAAAGGTAAAATGAAAGAAAAGATAAAAGTAAAAAGCTTTTGTTTTTAATGATTTGAATGCTTTTCTAGAAGATCTACATGGTGATCACTTCTATTAGATAGCTGTAAAATATATGCATTTTATTCAATAATCAATAATTTTATCTTGAACTTTGCTAGGGACATTTATTGCATATTACACTGTTTCTTACTCTCTCCCAATTCCATTATCCTTTGTCTTATAGTTTTCTTTTGTGGTACATTTTGATAAACATATTGTTGTTTTAGCCGAACTTCAGCTATTTACTCACTTAAACAGTGTTTACTAGATGGAAAGTAGCAAAACATAATACATTTTAAAAATAAACAGTATCATTTGAGGAAATTGAACTTAAAATAATTTCCTGCAGGATTATTTATTTGCCACTTCATTCTTTCATCACATGCTGCATTGGGTCTACAAAGTTTGGGTGGCGGGGGGGGGGGCTGGAGAGGTGACCTCTGTGAGCAGAGCCCAGCAGCTACTCCATGTCAGATCAGAGCCATCTCCAGCCGGCTCCAAAATGGACCCACCGCTGGCCAGAGCTGAGCATGTGAGTGATGCTGGTTGGGCCTCTGGGAGAGCAGATTTAAGAAAGAAGAAAAAAATGCTGCACCACAGCAGCAAAGATAGAGAAAGAGAAGTGAGAAAGAGCCCTGCAGACACCAAGGTCAGTGAAGAATGAGGGGGAAGAGGTGCTCCAGGTGCTGGATCAGAAGTTCGCTTGCAACACATGGGGTACCATGCTGGAACTGATATCCACACCTCTGCAGGTGGATCTGGCCTGAAGGTGGCTGCAGCCCATGGAGAGCCCAAAATGGAGCAGGCTCCTGGCCAAAGCTGCAGCCTGTGGATAGGAGGCCACAGTGGAATAAGTTTTCTGACATGAGCAGCTACCCACAAGAGACCCATACTATCTGTGAGACAGACACATCTTGGAACAGTTCTTGGAGAACTGCAGACCATGGCAATGTCCTATGCTGGAGTGGCTTGAGAAGGACTACATCCCATAGGAAGGACCCCACACTAGAGTAGGGGAAAGCATGAGGAGGAAAGAGTGTCATAGAGGAACTGTTATGGATTGACCACAACACCCATTTCCCACTCCCCTTGCCCTGCTCAAGGGGAAGGTGGCAGGAGTGAAGGGGAGGAAGGTGCTTTTAGCTTTTTTCATAGTTCTCACTACCCTACTCTGTAACTAATTGGCAATAAATTAAACTAATATTTCCCAAGTCAAGTCTGTTTTACCCATGACAATATTTGGTGAGTGATTTTCCTGTCTTTATCTCAATCCATGATGTTTTTTCCTTGTATTTTCTCCCCATTTTGCTGAAGAGGGGGAGGTAGAGAGCCACTGGCTGGACAACTGGTGACCAGCCAAGGCTGACCCACCACACAGGCAGGTATGCTTTGCTACTAGATGACTACAAGTATGGACTAGTGTTTGATTTTTCCTCCTCCTTTTTTTTTTTTTTTTTTTTTTTGAGGTTTGAAGCTTCTCATGCATTACACTGTTTAATCAAGAATAATTTCAGTTGGAAAGCCATTGTACTGAGTCATCAAGACCAGCCCTGCACGGTGGAGGAATTGATTTGGTGGCTTACACACAGCCCTAGTGTGTGGGTGTCTCGTCTAGCACTGAGCAATCTGCTGTTGACATGCCTTGGCAGGCTGTCCAACAGACTAACTATACTTATGATAAAAGTCTCTTTTTTCCCCACTATCAAATTAAATGTTCACGTTCTGAAAGGAAACTGTGTGATGCTTGTATACATTCAATAGGATGGCAAAAGCCAATACTAGGTTAATACCATCAAGTAATTTTTTGAATGGCACTTCATAGATGTGGAGCCTGTTTTTCTTCCAACTAATAATTCATAACAAAGCAATTGAACAATTCAGTAATGTACATGTATTACATGTACTTTTAAGAGGTGCATTTTTTATATTTAGCCAACTTTTTTGACCAGTATGTTCTCATAATTAAATGGCTCAGCACTAACTCTCCCTCTTGGTGTCTCTTTTAATGTTAAGGAAACTCTTCACAGAATCACTGAATGGTTGAGGTTGAAGGTCATCTGCTCAACCAGGCACACCTAGAGAAGGTTACTCAGGAACATGTCCAGGCAGTTTTTGAAAATCTCCAAGAGGGAGACTCTACAACCTTTCCAGGCAACCTGTTTCACTGCTCCATCACCTGTACAGTAAAAAAAGTGCTTCCTGATATTTAGACAAAACCTCTGTTTGTGCCCGTTGCCTCTTGTCCTTTCACTGGTCACCACCGAAAAGAGCCTAACTCTGTCTTTGGAGCACAAAGCAACTATTTTTCCATTAATAGCCCAGGCCATCCACTGCTTCTAGAACAAGCGAAGTATTAATAGACTCACCACCACCGGTAAGATATCTGGTGAGCCTCTACTGCCCATGATGGTTTTAGTCAAGTAGGCAAGGGGTAGGACACCACAGTCCTTTAGATTGGTTTGGTTCTTTATGCTGATGTCTACTGCTTCCCTAGGTCTATTTTATTTAGGGTTTTATGGTTTTTATGTTAGTATTATTCAGTTTGAACTCTTGAGCTGATAACTGGTAACTTCCAAGTGTCTCCTCCACCTAGGTTTTAACTTTCCTTATGTTGTGCGGGTCTAGCATACCTATCTTCTCAACTTTAACAATTTCTCAGTAAAGCTACATGAAGGTTAAAAAGTTATGCTGCAAAAACTAAACCCTATATGACAGCCGACTGAATCCCTGGGTAGAAAGTTATGTAGTAGTCAACCTTTAAAAGCGGATTGTTTCAGCCCAATTCATTTGCTTACATTTACCACGTGTAAAGAATAGTATGCATTACTGTCAGCACTTGTCATATGGTATGCTGTCACTATTATAATAGCCCCCAGCTCCCTCAGCCGCTCCTCGTAAGACTTGTTCTCAAGACCCCCCACCAGCTTCGTCGCCCTTCTCTGGACTCTCTCGAGCACCTCGATGTCTTTCTTGTAGCAAGGGGCCCAAAACTGAACACAGTACTCGAGGTGCGGCCTCACCAGAGCCGAGTACAGGGGGACAATCACTTCCCTAGACCTGCTGGCCACGCTGCTTCTTGTACAAGCCAGGATGTTTTTGGCCTTCTTTGCCACCCGAGCACACTGCTGGCTCATATTCAGCCGACTATCAACCAGTACTCCCAGGTCCTTCTCTGCCAGGCAGCTTTCCAACCACTCATATCCCAGCCTGTAGCGCTGCTTGGGGTTGTTGTGCCCTAGGTGCAGGACCCGGCACTTGGCCTTGTTGAACTTCATACAGTTGACCTCAGCCCATCGGTCCAGCCTATCCAGGTCATCCTGCAGAGCCTTCCTACCCTCAAGCAAATTGACACATGCACCTAACTTGGTGTCATCTGCAAACTTATTGAGGGTGCACTCAATCCCCTCATCCAGATCATCGATAAAGATATTGAAGAGGACTGGCCCCAGTACTGAGCCCTGGGGGACTCCACTAGTGACCGGCCTCCAACTGGATTTGACTCCATTCACCATAACTCTTTGGGCCCGACTATCAAGCCAGTTTTTAACCCAACGAAGCGTACGCCAATCCAAGGCACGAGCAGCCAGTTTCTTGAGGAGAATGTTGTGGGAAATGGTGTCAAAAGCCTTACTGAAGTCAAGGTAGACCACATCCACAGCCTTTCCCTCATCCACTAAGCATGTCACTTGGTCATAGAAGGAGATCAGGTTCGTCAAGCAGGACCTGCCTTTCATAAACCCATGCTGACTGGGCCTGATCGCCTGGTTGCCCTGTAAGTGCCGCGTGATGACACTCAAGATAATCTGCTCCATGAGGTTCCCTGGCACTGACGTCAAACTAACAGGCCTGTAGTTCCCCGGGTCTACCCTCTGACCCTTCTTGTAAATGGGCGTCACATTTGCTAGCTGCCAGTCGACTGGGACCTCCCCTGATAGCCAGGACTGCCGATAAATGATGGAAAGCGGCTTGGCCAGCTCCTCCGCCAGTTCTCTGCTGGATAACATGTTCCCAAAGAATGTAAGAAAATTTCACTCAAAAGAGTGAAATTATCTAAATCAAGGAGCAGGGCAGGTGAGCATGCCATTTCACCTGTCCATTCCTTTTGTAACAGCTATACCTCCCATATATTTCAGAAATTTGGCATAACTATTCTTAGGCTGTCAAGATTCCTACTTCAGCGTTTGACCTGTGTTTCAATATTGCTGCTTTTCCTCCACTGCTGGAGCACCATGCAGATCCAAGTGCCATACACAGGAGCATTATACATTGTCTCTCTTCCTCTGAATACCATCTGAGGCCATACTTTCCACCAGGGTCAAAAAGGGGCTTCACTGTTACTGCAGGGCAGGAGTCTAGCACCACGTCACCCCCAAACTCTAATTTACAATAATTTGATGTCACATACCTGAGACAGCCATCTTCACTACATCGAGTTGCAAGCTGAGAGACGTGAAACTCAGGCTTTCAAATTGAGAAAAGGATGACTGTATTTCCTCTGCTCTAAGTAATTCTCACATTAATCCTGCAAGTATGAGAAAGGGACCTGACCACTCCAAACACATGGAGAATCAATGTTCAAACTTTGGAAAAAGAAAGGAAAAATGTACTGCGCAAAGGCAGAAGAAAGACTGGAGGTAAATGGGACTAGGATTTTTCCTGGGACTGACTGAACAAGAAAACTAGAATGAAGATTTGGGGAGAGAAACCAGAATACAGGGCAAATCACTCAGAGATGAAACAGTATCAGGAGTTGGTAATATCAGAGGAAGGAAGATAAACTGGAAAGATGTCAGGGACAGAAAACACAGACTCCAACCCTGATCTTTATTTGAAATCCTCTGGCCTGTTTAGTTACACAAATGGCAGCTGTACATAATTCCAATATTTCTAACTTTGATTTAGTACTAGATTGCGATGAATAGTCAGAATCCCACTGTTGTGTGGAGTAAAACATTCAGAAATAATTAGACTCAAAAAATATCCTCAACATAGAAATGTAATGCCTAATAATAGCATATTGTATCCACCTGAGTATATGCAAGTTAAACAGGAACAAAGTAAAACATTTTAATATTGCTGGAATTTTATTTTAAACTGAAAATTGTTGTTGAACTACTTTAATTTGTCTCTGTATAGAGGATTAAAATCTTTTGACAAACAGTTCTCAGGTCTGCTGCCTTTACCCTATTGGCTTCTTTCACTCAGTTTATGAAGTCCGTCCTCCAGCAGAATTTCCTATTCAAATGCTAGAAGGCTTTTTGCCAGCTGGATGTTAACAGAGTACAGCCAATTCCTTACAATATTTGCTCTAATCTTTATTCTCTCTTTCATATTATTTCCCTTCCTCCCGTTCTCTGTCTTGGCAGAATTCTAAATCTTCATACAGGTCTCACTGTATTGATAATGTGAAGTTATTATAAAGCATAAAATCCCTTTTCCCTAGCCCGATTCCCAAAGGAAAAGATTAATTTAAAATTCACTATACAAATAAATAAATAAATAAATAAATTAAAAAATATATATTAAAAATTGGTATATTTTGCTAGCCTGCATATTTTTCCTGTAAATTTTTTTCCAGAGTTTTTAAATAAATCTCAGGTTATTAGCAGTACCATGAGAATTAAGGGATTATTTTCTCTTTTCTTACTTACACCTCATGATTTGAGCTGTGAAGAACTGCATCTTGGAGGGGGGAAGCAACAGCATGAAACATCATGAAAATGTGAAACAAAATCTCACAAAATTGTTCTCTCTAATGCATTTTATTTTCAACAAATGCCTATTTTTGTTGTTGTCACTATCAAATATTTAGCACTCAAGTAGTGTATTAGAAGCATCAGGAAAATAAGTGATATTAGCATATATTACATATTAAGAGTGGTTCAGGAAAAAAAAAAAGAAAAAGAGCTAGTTATGCATCAGGGCTGCAGGCAGAACTAGAGCAGCAGCTAGTTACTCACTGCCTGCTTAACCTAGCTGTGCTTCTTGGAGGGACACAGCACATCCTCCTGACACTTCTTCCTCCAACTCTGAGTCTGCCCCTGGTGCTGTGGATCCAGCACAGATCTTTGCTGCTCCAGAACAGGTGCCCCAGACATGCACAGGGAAGGGTAGTTTTACCACCCATAGCCCATGGAACCTGGTCCTTCCACGCCCATGACAAAGAAGGTTCCTGAGCATATGCAGCAAATCTGTCTTCTTGTTCACATGAAATGGGGCTTCGGGCTTTCAATGCCTTTGTGAACACTGGTACACAGCAATAATTCTTTGACAGTAGTACTCGCAGCCTGCAATGGTGCAAAACATCTGCAACGAAGGCAACTTTTTCAAATGAACTTAAATGGACCTACCTGAAAGTTTAGCTCTAGCACCTGTTGCTTTCCCAGCAGTATATACTAAGAGTTTGAGTATGATCCAATATGATCCATTTCTGATTTATGGCTGAAAAGGGCTGGTGCTTATAAAGGTAAGATACACTTTTATTATGTTAGGAAGGAAGGGGATTTTTTCCTTATGAGGACTGCTAGCTTCTTGGCTGAGTATTATAATCTTTTTATTGAGTAATTTTTTTAAGTAATTAATGTTGCAAAAGACTTAAGGTTTATAGAAGTTTCTTTTCTTCTTTTTCTTAAAGAAAGATATAACTAATAGCAAAATAGTTGCTGTAACTTCTCATATGCTTACTGCTGACCTCTAGATACAGTAGGAAAAAAAAATGTTTTTATTTTTTTATCAGTAATAGACTGATTTGTTTTTAAAATTATGTCAATATTTTATGCTGCAGAAGCCACTCAACATGACTTATTTAAAGTTATGACAGAAGTCTTTGTCACTTTTAGTTTTTCATATTAAGTAGTACTCCTCTTGTGTTATTTTATCTGCCTATTCCTCAGGAGAAGAAAAGAGGATATAAAAATGAAAAATGGTTACTCAAAACTTCCAGAACAATAGTGTTGTTCCCTGTTCATTTATTTTTGAGTTCTTGATTAAGTATAAATCCTATTGAAAGTGTGAAATTAAAACTATTTTTTTTCTTACATAATGTTTTAGATAATAATTCTGCCTCCTTGTACTTGCTTTTTTTTTTTTTTTTTTTTCCATAGTACCCTTTCAGGCCTTTAGATGTTATTTATTGTAAGATAGGAAATCATTAGGGCAGCCCTATTTTTTTTTTATTATTATTATTATTAAAAAAATAAACTTGAATTTAAAATAATATGGGCAATAAATAAAGAGACAAGCAGATTGAGAGTAAGAAAAGAAGGCAATGAGAAAATGTTTCGATGGGTGCCTTTGCTAAAACCAGTCACAAATGGCTATTAGTCTAAACAGTCCCATCTGGCAGAGATTTGTAGGCATCACAGGGAAGGTAGATTTTAAGGAAGGATTTAAAAGAGGATAAAGTGATATGATCTACAGGATTATCAGTGATAAATGAAATAGGCAAGGATTTAAAGTGTTAAGGAAGTTTTTAAGTACTCTGTACCTTTTAGTTCAAGACTTATAATGTGAGATAACTAACTTGTCTTCTTCAGTAGTTTGGAGGGTTTTGCACGGATAGTCTGGAGGGTTCATTGGTGGTCTAGAGAACTGTGGCTGCTTTATTGGCATAATAGTCTGCTATTCTGGTGAGAAACAAAACATCTGAGATCTAACAGGACAAGTTCAAAGTGCATACCTGTTATGTAGTTTCCCTTTCTGTGTGTAAGGGGTTGGAGAAAGCAGTTGCCACAAACTGTACAAAAGCCTGTATTTTATTGGCTGGTGTACTTATCCACTGAACTGTTGCTTTGTTATAGATATTATGAAGTATGATAGCAAGTACTCTGACAAAAGGAGTGTTTCAACAGTTCTCTTTTCAACTTTGTCCATTCCACTTGATTCCTTTCTCAGGAATCCTAGTGAATCCTTCATCTAGAAGGTAGAGCTGAAGTAAGAAGCTTATCATATAAAATGCATCAGAAAACTTAGTGTAAGGTGGTTTTGCTTAAAACACGTGAATACTGGTCCACTAGAAAACTGTATTTATGATCAATTTAAATATCTGGTAGTCATGCATAAACTTAAGGTGGCGTGTTCTTGTTTTTGTTCTTTTCCTCTCTTTTCTTTGCCCTTCCACCTTGCTGAGAATATTTCTTAGGGCCCTTGTGGAGTTCACCATTTACTGGATTTTGTTGCAGAACACTGTTTTTGGAAGCAGAGCTGCTTCCTATAGAAGTAGAATTTAGATTTATTTTTTTTTCAAAAAAAAAAAAAAGGCAAACAAACATGCAACAAAAGCATTCTTCAGAACAGTCTACAGAAGTGAAGAGTGTACTTGAGGCAGATAATACCATGGAAAAATCCAACTTGCTAAGGGAGACTTTAGAAAACTGCTAAGGGGGGGGGGGGGGGGGGGGGAGATCTCTGTAATGAAAACCTGGCTAATCCAAAGATATTCTGCTTTCCCTTTTTTATGTATGAACTGCAATAACTTCTTTGCTTTGGGCAACTTATATGGTGAAAAAGAGGTAACTATTACCAGGCTTGTTGAAAGTTCTGGGGAGAGTGTAGGGAAGGAGTTATTTTTAAAAGAAAACTAATGCTCTTTAATGGTAGAGCTGCCAGTACAGCATTCAATACTGTTCCATTCAGCCTCCATTTGCACGAGTTATACATCTTTAACCACATAACACTTCTCTCTGCAGTTCCTCTACCTCACCCATTAAACGTCACTCTTACAAGGATTTCCTGCAAAGATCATGTAATTGTGACCACAAAATGCAAGTTAAATACTATATGCTACCTGCTATTTCGCTAGCTGAAACATATCTGAAATAGGAAAGATCTCAGGATTATTTTTCCCAGGTGTCCCTGACAAAACACATAATATTTCCATACAGGAGTTACAAGCTGTTCTTTGTTCTATTCTAACCAAAGAAATTGCACTGTCATCTGTTTACAACAGCTTTTGAAATTCTGTCCCTTTCCAGTGAGTTTTATCTGGATTTTGCACATTTTTTTCAGGGCAATATAGTGTACAAGGCTCAACTTTTCCATATAGAACCACAGAATCTTTAAGGCTGGAAAAGATCTCTAAGATCATCTGATCCAACCATCCACCTACCACCAATGTCACCCACTAAACCATGTCCCTAAGTGCCAGGTCCAACCTTTCCTTAAACACCCCCAGGGACAGAGATGCCACCACCTCCCTGGGCAATCAATTCCACTGCCTGAATGCTCTTTCTGAGAAGAAATGTCTCCTAATTTCCAACCTAAACCTCCCTGGTGCAACTTGAGGCTATTCCCTCTAGTCCTATTGCTAGTAACCTTTGAGAAGATGCTGACCCCCAGCTCCCCACCACTTCCTTTCAGGTAGTTGTAGAGAGCAATAAGGTCTTCCCCTGAGTCTCCTCTTCTCCAGCCTGAACAACCCCACTTCCCTCAGCTGCTCCTTATAGGACTTGTGCTCCAGGCCCTTCACCAGCTTCATAGCTGGTCTCTGGACACGTTCTCAGATGCTGAAAGAGAGGGTTTCCAAAGCTCTGTATCTTATCCAGCCACTTCTAGGTAACAATCAGTGAAAAATTTTTACATGAAAGTGAAATTTGCAGAATTATACTGAAACCTGTCTTGTTTTTTTCACTTGACAGGACTGACTACTCCTGTTTTGGTTCATACAGAGAAAAGGAAATGAAAGAAGTGCAATTCTAGAGAAAGTTATTGCAAAGACAGTCCAGAATTCTGTGACTGGCTTTAAAGTTAAAAGTTTTTTTTAAAAAAAAAGCAGTCTCAGAGGAGAAACGTCTTTATAAACCTACTGGCTTCTGAGGCATTATAGTATACTTGGAACACGTTCAAGCTTTTCTCTGCAACAAAGAAAACCAGATTTTATTTATTTATTTATTTTAAAAAGTAAGATAAAAATTCTCATCTTTGCGACCATAGGCTTTAATTAAAAAAAGGTGTTCACAGGCCAACAAAATCATGATAGTTGGCAGTAATTCAGAGTGGCATGAGGTTTTTAAACAAAAGTAAGCCTAACACCTGTACTTATTAGTAGGTTTACTTGACAATCACAGAAGGCAACATTGTTATGTACAGATTCAGAGGTGAAGTGTCATGTGAAGAAATGCTTTAGAGAATGGGACATTAGATTGAAGTTTTTTGTATATTTTGAATTCAAAATTATAAGATAAAATCCAGAACTTTAAAACAGCAAATTTAATGAGAGTTAAGGTTTACCTTTCTGATTGCTTAACCTTTACACTTGATGTCAGCGTTGCTTACACACATGTGGACAGAATTCTTGAAATGTTCTTTTTTAAAATAATTGAGTTTGTGTTACTTGTATGACAGCAGAAACTAATGTTTGGAGCAAGGTAACCAAATGAGTAATGATCTCATGAACTGGGATATATACATTATACAATATATACATTATACAGTATAGAAAATTTGAATTTCAAGCTTGAAGACTAGACTTTGTATTAATAGTACTACTATAACTTCCTAGAATCTCCCTATACTGCCTGCATGGTGTCTAACTTATCATAGAAAGGCTTGGATTGGAAGGGACCTTATAGATCATATATTTCCAACCCCCTATCATGGGCAGGAATGACACCCACTAGATCAGGTTGCACTATCCAACCTGGCCTTGAACACCTCCAGAGATGAGGCATCCACAACTTTTCCGGGCAACCTGTTCCGGTGCTTCACCACATTCATTGTGAAGAATTTCCTCCTAACATCTAAATCTCCCCTCTTTCAGTTTAAAACCATTACCGCTTGTCCTATCACTATCTACCCAAGTACAAAGTCACTCTCCATCTTATATATAAGCCCCCTGTAAGCACTGAAAGGCCACAAAGGGGTCTCCCTGGAGCTGCTTCTTCTCCAGGTTGAACATCCCCAGCTCTCTCAGCCTGTTTTTTATAGAAGTGCTCCAGCCCTCTGATCATCTTCATGGCCTTCCTCTGGACCCACTCTAAGAAGTCCACATCTTTCTTGTGCTGGGGGCCCCACACCAGCAGTACTTTAAGTGGAGCCTCATGTGGACAGAGCAGAAGGGGGACAGTCACCTCCTTGACTTGTTGGACGTGCTTCTGTTGATGCAGCCCAGAAGGTGAACTGCATCCTGGGCTGCAAGTGCTCACTGCTGGCTCATCTTGAGATTTTCATCCACCAGAACTCCCAAGTCCTTCTCTGCAGGGCTGTTCTCAATGAATTCTTCTTATCTGTGCACATGTCTGGGATTGCCCCAACCCAGGTGCAGCACCTTGCAATTGGACTTGTTGATTCTCATTAGGTTCATGTGGGCCTACTTCTTGTCCAGGTCCCTTTGTATGGCATCCCTTCCTTCTGACATGTCAATGGCACTACTCAAGCTGGAGTCACCTGCAAACTTGCTGAGGGTGCACCCAATCCCACTGTCTATGTCACTGAAAACATATTAAACAGCACCAGTCCCAAGATGGACCCCTGAGGGACACCATTCACCACTGGCCTCCACCTAGACAATAGAGCAGTTGACCGCAACTCTTTGGGCACAGCCATCCATCCAATTCCTTACCCACTGAATGGTCTACCCTTAAAATCCATCTCTCCAACTTGGAGATCAGGATATCATGTGGGACCATGTCAAAGGCCTTGCAAAAGTCCAGGTAGATGACATTTGTCGGTCTTCCCTTTTTGACTGACTTTCACTCCATAATAGAAGGCCACCAGATTGGTCAGGCACAAATGGTGAAACCATGCTGGCTGTCTTGGATCACCTCCTTGTCCTACATGTGTCTTAATATTGCTTCAAGGAGGATCTGTTCCATGATGTTCCCAAGCACAGAGGTGAGACTCGCTGGTCTGTAGTGCCCTGGGTCTCCTCTTCTACCCTTTTTAAAAATGGGAGTTATGTTTCCCTTTGTCCAGTCCATGGGGACCTTGCTTGACTGTCATGACACATCAAATATGATGTAGAGTGGCTTGGAAATCACACCAGCCAGTTCCCTCAGGACCCCGGGATGCATGTTATCAGGCCCCGTAGACTCATACCTGCCAAGAGGTTCAGAGACTTGAGAGATGTGGGAAGCCTAACTGGTGGTGAAGACTGAGGCAAAGAAGTTGTTGAGTACCTCACCCTTCTCCATATCTGTTACCAGTTCTCCCTTTTTTATCAGAGGGGGTACGCTCTTATTGGCCTTTCTTTTTTGACCAACGTACCTCTAGAATCCCTTCTTGTTATCACTTGCATCACTTGAAAAGCCTATTTTCATCTGTGCCTTGGATTTTCTGATCCTATCCTTACACGTCCAGATGACATCCCTGTACTTTTCCCAGGCCACATGTTCCTGCTTCCACTGCCTGTGTATTCCCTTCTTACACGTCAGTTTGACCAGCAATTCCTTGCTCGGCCATGTTGGTTTCTTTCCCTACTTTCTTTCTTTCTTTCTGTCCTGGTTTCAGCTAGGATAGACTTAATTTTCCTCCTGCTAACTGGTATGGTACTGTGTTTTGGATTTAGGATGAGAATAATGTTGATAACACACTGATGTTTTAATTGTTGCAGAGCAGTGCTTACACCAAGCCAAGGACTTTTCAGCTCTCACACTGCCCTGCCAGCGGGCAGGCTAGGGGTGCAGCAGGAGCTGGGAGGGGACAGACCCAGGACAGTTGACCCAAACCGGCCAAAGGGGTAGTCCATATCATATGGCATCATGCTAAAAAATATAGAGGGGTGGCTACCTGGGGTGGGGGGTGGGCTGCTTGGGGATAGGCTGGGCATCGGTCAGCGGGTGGTGAGCAATTGCATTGTGCATCACTTGTTTCATACACATTATTATTATTAATACTATTATCATTATTTTTTCTTTTCTGTCCTAATAAACTGTCTTTATCTCAACCTACAAACTTTTACTTTTTTCTGATTCTCTCCCCCAGCCCTCAGGGAGTCGGGGGGAGGGAGCAAACAGCTGTGTGGTGCTTAGTTGCTGGCCAGGTTAAACCACAACACTTTCACATGGGGATGGAGAGCTCTTGTGCTGTAAGAAAACTGTCTTTAAAGAATTGCCAGCTCTGATCAGTTCATCCGTCCCTAAGGATAGTATTTCTGGGGATGTCATCCACTAGCCCTTTTTTACAGCTGGAAATTCTCTCTTCAGAAGTTCAGGGTCCTGACTTTGCTCTTTGCCAGGCTCATATTTCTTTATCACAAACTCAACCAGGGCATGGTAGCTGCAGCCCAGACTACCTCCAATCTTGGCCTATTTAATGATTTAATCAGCACTGGTGAGCACCAGGTCCAGTAACACTTCTCCTCTGGTTGGTTTGTCTTATACCTGGACCAGAAAGTCATCCTCAATGTGATCTGGGAGCCTCTTGAATTGCTTACAGCCTGCTGTGTGGCTTTCACAGCAGACAACTCAGTGGTTGAAGCCCCCTATCAGGATGAGTGCCCGCCAGCACAATGCTTCTTGTAGCAGAAGCACGAAGGCCTCATCAACAGGATCCCCTTGATCAGGAAGCCTGTAGTAGAACCCAACCACAAAGTCTCTTTTATTGGTCTGGTCTGTAGCTGCTACCCACAAGCTCTCAACCTGTCTGTGGCTGTTTCTCAGAAGCAACTACTGGCAATCCATCCATTTCTTAACACAGAGGGCAGTTTGCTTTCTGTTCCACACATAAAATAGAAAACTGGAAATAATACTGAATCTAAGAGTGTTTCTGACTTCAGGGGCTTCTCATGCAAGGCACTAGAGCTGTGCTTCTGAGGTTTTACTGTTCTTTTGAAGTAACCTGTTCTTGGCTCCACATGAGGATTCAGTATGGATGTCAGCTGTTCCTGGCATTTTCACACGGAGCAAAGAACATAAATGAAGAAAGCTACAGAACCTTCAGGTGAAATGCAGGCGATCCCTTGAAAGCAACATATCTCTGCCATACTGCTGATGTGACCTTCTATGCAGTGGAGAAAGGAAAAAAATAGTAGTTAACAAGTATAGGTGTGTAGTCTAAATTTGCAACCTACAATGCTTCATCTTTAATTCTGCATTTGATATTTCTCAGGTCAGCTGTCAGCAGCAGATGCTTTTCACCATTGTGCAGCTGCTTCTTGCGTGGAGAAAGTGACAGCTGACAGGTGAGGAAATCTGGAGAAACAAGTAGAGCTCATTAAAGAAGGGTAGAGGAGAGAAAAGGAAAAATATATTAACTGTAAAAGGCGAGGCTGGGAAGGACAAGGGTGGCATGGGGTGACTGCCACTACTAGCTGAAAGTGGAATAAGGAAGTTAAAAGGCTCCTGGCTCAACAAAGGTCCAGCAGTGAAGAACTATTCTTGCTTAAATTAAAATAAAATAAAAATAAATTAAAAAAAAAAAGTTAATATCTGTAATAAGGATTATTAATGTTTACAGAGCTTGCGCTATTGGCTATACATCATTATGTGTGTGAAAGTTGTCTATGGTCATCTGCATAAATCCAGTAAGGGTTTTGAAATAAAGCCTTGAACGCAAGCATCTAAATTTGGAGAGAAGTAGAGGATTTGGAGAGACAGTGCACTAGAGGTAGCAGCAATGTCTGCATGTGTTGTTCCTGTTTTAATTACTTTGTTTTTTCTATTAATAATTCTCCCTGTTGCCTACCCTAGCCCCTGGATATCACTGCCTCTTTCTACTTTGTCATAGTCCAAACATAGAACTCTTTCCTTCCAGAATAAGGAGTTAAAGGAATAGGTATAGACTGTACATTTACCTGTGGCCTAATAAATAATTTGGTATAGAATGAAGTGATGAAAATGGTAAAAAGACTTTGGGGAATAAAACTGTGTTTTAAAGAAAAAGAAAAAAAAAAACTCCAAGCATACTTTGCTGGGGTGTAGATTTTCAGAAGAATACAAAATTAGCCTGTAGAGTTGGCTTCTAGAGTAGGCTACTTATCTACAGAGCTCAATTCTAATGCACAGTAGAGAGGAGGGGAAGAGGACAAAGACCTCAAGCAGAGGGCTAGAAGGAGGATAAGCTGATGAGGGAATATTGCTTTGAAGAAGTAGGTTAGTAAAAGGACATTGTCAATCTTTCAGTATGCTACAATCTTTCTGCATTTCACATACTGCATGCAGATTGTGCTAAAGCCATTACAGGAATAGAAGTCCGCAGCTTATGCTGTATCCTGCACCCTTGCTCTTCTGAGAGACAGGAGTGACTGGGGTCATAGTCACCACTGGCATCAGCAGGTACAGCTTGCCTGGAGTCAGCGGAGCTGAACACCCACTCCTGGCAGCAGTAAAATCATCCTTGCGGACTTTTCATAGCCGAAAGACAACATTTCAAAGTGATTCTATTGGGAATATACATTCAATAAAGTGATAATACAGTATGTAACATTCTGGATATGTTATCCACTTACCTTTGTTGTGTAGATTATGTTTATCACCTGAGAAGGAATAATATACTCAAGGCAAAGAAAACTACTTTTTCTTTCAGAAAATCATTTTCTAAATGTGCTGAAAGAGGAGGCTTGCTTTTCTTCTGGGTAGAATAAACTCCATTTTTTTTTTTTTTGTCTGAATGAAGCATTTTCATCTTCCCATTACTGTGATTTCAGCTCTGCAGAAGCATGACTCCTGTGGATGGCAACAGGGATTATCTAGTGATTATTGCACAGAGGTGCATGCATAGAATATTTCAATGTTATTATGTCAAGTGCAGCTGCTGCAGAAACACAGCTTCTTGCTTTTTTTTTTTCCTCCTTTTATTCAAGGCAGTTGTCTCAGTGTGGGGCTTGCTAGTGATCATGTCCAGTCTAATTTTTTTTTTTTTTTTTTTTTTTTTTGGGGGGAGCGGGGGAGGAAGGCACGAATGAGCACAGAGAATAAAACTCTAAACTAATAGATAATGACCTCAGGTATCCAATGCTGGCTGCACCAGTCCTTCAAAGATTGTTCTCACAGTGGTAAAACATGGCTGATCTCAGAACGTTTGGGGATATAGGAGGTTGGGGTATAGGCTTGTAGGAGGAGGGTATTTTCTTGTGTAGGTTTTCTCGTTGGTTGGTTGGGGGGGGGTGGTGGAGGTTGTTTTTTTGTTGTGGCTTGGTTTCATTTACTTTGATTTAAAGGGTGTGCCTTATGTGCCTTTTTTTCCCCTTCTTCCTGAGACAGCAGAGACCTGGAGACCTGTCTAGAGAATGACTTAAAGATCTGGAGCAGGAAGGAGCAAGGTTCTTGCAACAGGTGCAAGAGGAAGATATTGCCTGGAAAACAGCCTCTCTGAGCTTGTTCATACTCTGTCATGCTCTTTTTCTGAATAAATATTGCTCTGTTTGTTTAATGTCTTAACCTTGGTCTTGGAGAAGTTCCTAGCTAAACATTTCTGTTTTGTCTTAAGGATAGGACAAAACTCAGTTTTATAAAAACAAGAAAATTTCTGGGAACAGGGAGAAGAGAGGGAAGGGGTCCAGGGGCAAGAAGGGGCAGAGGGCTAGGAGAACCTATGGGACATGAACAGCTGGTGTTATGGAGGTTGTAAGTTCAGAATAAAGCAAGGAACGTAGTGAAGATACTGGGTTGTGGATGGAAAGAGAAGTGAGTAGGTCTGGCTGCACAGCCCTTAGAGGAGTAGGCTTCTGTTTTTCCTCTTTCATTCTTGTCAACTGCCCACTTGTCCAGGGTCCTGTTCCATGACAGTACAGGCACAGAACTAAACTTCTGGTACTAGATGTACAAATGATCAGGGTGAAATGCAGATTTCTTGGAAACGGTACAAAGAGTTTTGAGCTTAATTTAAAGTGCCTAGAAAATAAAAACCCAGCTCTAAGAGAATTCACTAACTCATTTTTCACAGAGCACACATCTGCAGAGGGAGGAAAAAATATGGACATCGCAATGCAAAGCTCATCTGTACAGTAATTTAATATTCCATGTTGGGCTACAGCTTGATATTTAGTCTTTAGACAAAGAAGAGAGGGGGAAGTATGCAAAATGTTCAGGTCATAGACTCTACCAATCTTTTTTTTTTTTTTAACATAACCACAAATAAATTCTGATGCATTTGACTTCAGATCAGGTAAGCTAGTTGAAACAAATGTCTGTGTCATAGTGAGGTCTCCTAAATAAATAGGCAGGTGAGTTAGAGTTGGAGAATGAGCCTGGAGCTCCCATACAATGCTGCCAAATTTTGGATACATCACTGGTCTTCATCCTGACCTATTTCAGCATTTGCCTGAAATGATGCAAATCATGCCCATGATACCCTGACTCTCTTCCCTAGTTCTATAGACCTGTATGATCATATCATAGGTGTCTGCACCTAAGTTAATGCACACCTAACCTATCATAGTCTAATGGGGCAACAGAAATGATGACTTACCTGAGATTTGGCATCATGTTGAAGATGGAATAACATGTTGCACTCTTAGGCTTAGGTTAGAGTGTTTCTTGTCTGCAAGTTACGGTGGATAAATTCCATTCTGAAGTGAGTTTGGAGAAATTCTTCCCTTCTTGCATGCCGTATTTTCTGATACATGAGTAGTAATTTGTGCTACTGAAAAACATCATGTACTTTTCTGCTCTTGCATAGTAGAGTATAGGATTATAAAAAATGGCATTTATTTTTTAATTACAAAAAAAAAAAAAACTTCTTCCTGAAAGATCAACAAAGTACAAAAACTACCACAGCAGATGCAATTAGCTAGATTTTCAGTTATGCTGTTGGAATTGCAAGTGTCCTTAACATACAACACAATTGATTTGCACACATACAGTAGATACTTGCATTTGTAAACTGAACTTCCATAAATACCAGCACATAATGTTTCAATATCTAGACATTTTGAGTTTATTTGAATTTTCTAATGAATCAGTTGATTTGAGAGGGTAGGAGAAGAGAAATATCCTCTCAAACTCTAATCTAAGTCATTCTGTAATGGTGATCAATATTAGATCCATCTGAAAAAGTAAACAGTAGGTTCAAGTACATATATCAAATTGGAAAAGTTTGTAAAGTGTTCTTCAGGGACTTGATCCAAAGCTGTGTAATTCAGAATTAAGACTCTTATTTACTTCAGTAGGATAGGATTAATCATTTTCATGACATCTTCATTATTGTTTTTTGGGGGGGGGGGGAGTGGTTATAGTGTTAATGACGTTTACAGCTTGTCGTAAACTGAGAAGAGCTGGTAATGCTAACTGAGAAGATAATATAGAAACTGACAGAAATGCAAGCCAAGTGACTGAAATGTAAACTAAAATGTACAGTCACTGTGAGGAGGCAGGAGATGAAAAATGTGCCTTGATAGAGATGCAGGCTGGTGAAATGTACAGCCAGCTGAATACTGAAAATACTAATTTTAAAATAATTGTCCTCCAAGGAAATGTCTGCATTTTCAACTGTTGCTTAACTATTTGGCTTGTTCAAAATATCAGAAATATTTGTTCTATATTGTAGCTACAAAAAGAAAAAAAGGACTGAGTTTTAAAGCAGAGACTGTAGGTATATATCACAAAATCAGTCTTTCTTTCATTTCTTTTTCACTTCTTTCATCAGTCTTTCATAGAGCTTTGAGGTACTAGGCAGTGCAATACCGACCTACCAATTAATGAAGAGATTTGGATAAGTGATGAAAAATCCTTATGGAGCTGGAGGAACTTTGCAAAAGGGATTGAGAGTTAAGACTGAATTCAAAGTCCTTTGAGTACAGTAGTTCCCAGCAAACTTACTAAGAAATGATGCAGCAGTTTCTGTGTACCTGGACAAGTTATATGATATATGGCAGGTAGACAGGTCAAGTGTCAGAAGGATTATGCGAGCACAAATAGTAAAAGTAAGAAAGGGAAACTTTCAAGCTACTCTTCTTTATTAATATATATCTTTATTAATGGGGGAAAAAAAAGATAATCACACATTACTTGAAATTAATATATATATATATATCTAATTTTCATTTCACTTGTCAGTCATACTCTAGAAAAGCAAACACTTGACCAATAAAAAAATCAAGAACAAAAAACCTCAAAGCTTAAATCCTTTATACTGTTCCATGTTTTTAGTCATGTATTCAAGCATGTCAGATCCTGATTACATATTTAATCATTAGCTAGATAGCACAATTAGTAGAGCTTAATTTTCTGCAATTCCAAAATGGGAAATGTTTTCTTGGTTTATTTTCTGTATTTAGGGAATAAATAAGATTTTTGGTGGTTTGGTGGTTTTTTTTTGCCCCCCCCCCCGAACTCTGTAAGCATAATTTTCATTATTTGAAAGTGATTAACTGAAGCAAATTGTCCAATAGGAGACTGTGGTTTAGAGGTATGGCTTTGAAATTCTGAATATGGCAGGGGAAAATGTATTCTAATGATCTGTGTGAATTGTTAATGGAAAGTGAGAAGCATTGCTACACTATATATCCAGGGGGGAGGGGAGGTTATTAGGAAAACATGACTGCAAGTTTAAGTCTTTAGAAATCTCCTTACATAAGCACTTTAAAATTGTCTAAAGAGCCTGTCAATTTAGAGGAGAAAATGCATCTCTGGAAATACACATGAAGGGTGAAACAGTGTGCAGTGTCTAATCTGCTCTAGCCTTATTTGAGTAAGGGTCAGGTTTTCCTGGTCACTTGAGAGAAGAAGTCTTGATTACCCAGTCTGTGCCTCTTCTGTGAGCTTTAGTAGTTGCAGAGTCTGTATCCAGACTGACCCCAATCCTGGACCTGAGGTGTTATTCCACAGTACAGCTGGGGACAGGGGGGGATCCGTAATTTCTCTAACTTTTATTCTAAATCCACCCACTTTGTACTATACTTCTCACATTGACAAGGATATTCTGTGCATTAATGAAGAAGTGTAAGGAAAACTTTAGCTATAACACACCTTACGCTTCCCTCACCTCCCCAGAGCTCTGCTGAAACTTCCCAGGTTATATAAATTCTTTTCTCATGCTCCCTTTATCAGATGATGCATTTAGAAGGCAGATTTGACCCTGATATTGCATATGGATGCAGTCAGGTGTGACAGGCTTTTCCTATAGCAGCATATTGTCTGGGAAGGAAACAATCTAGTATATATTCACTACACATGCATGCATCTTTATGCACTTGCAAGCAACAAGAATTTTCTACAGACAGAAAAATCCTCTTCTATTTTGCTCTTCAAAAGTTCAGAAGTAGTATGCACATCTACAGTGTCAGATATTAAACCTAACTAAGCATGTGGACATGCAAAGTTTGTCTCAAGGATGATAGGATACTGTGAGGTGCTTAATGGAACATTCAGTATCCCTTTAATGTCAGCACAGGTCTAAGAAGTAAGTCTGAGATTCTACATTAATCTGTTAAGGTGAAGAAATAAAGGAACTCACTTAGCCAGACATATGCTGGGTTTTTCATATCCTACACACTACTAGAGTTTTGCAGTCCACAAGCAAAATTTTACAGGCTGTTGATCTATATGTGAATTATTGCCCTGGGTATTTCAGAAATGAAAAAAAGTTTCATTTTAGAAATGCTGTTTTCTATGCAATTAAGATTTCATAATGATATTTAGGCACTTCAGTTTAGGACATGTGCCTAGTAACTGGATCAGCATTAAAAACTTTAATATTGTCTTTGGAACAGTTGGTCTCTGAATTTATAATCCACAACATGAAAGAATTTAGGCAATGGATAGGAGTTGCTATTATCCATAGTAGTAAATGTTTTTATATAATTGGTGTTTTTATCAAAATAGGCATACTCAGTAGCCCTGGAGATTGGTTAAATCATATGTAGCAAAATTAATGTTAACCAGTTCAACTGTAAACATTTAAAAATGCCCAGTATGAATTCAACTACTGTGAATTATCTGTTATCTGTTCATCATCCAGTGAGGCTAGAATAACTGCCATTGAATATTTGTTTCACAAACCTTCTGAGATTGTGTAAAGTACATTTTATATATTAACAGTGGACAAAAGAGAAAAGCTGCTCTTGGAGCACACAAACAAGACAAACCACAAAAGCCAGAGAATTCAGATTTAAATATGTAATTTAAAAGATGCTCTTGCCTTTGAACTTGCAGGGTTTTGTTAGCATATATCTGAGCCACAGTGTGATTTAAATCCAGGTTTTTGTCTACAACAGGTTTCTGATTGAAACAAGATAAAAAACTCTATGAATTCATTGTTCATGTGCATTTGTAGAGCAAAAAGCTATCCCACACAAGTGTCAAGCTAGATTTTTTTTTCCTTCTATTTGATTCATAAGACACAGGGATTGTGGTTCCATTTACGTTTAAGACAGACAAGAATTCTTTCACTTGAAAATGACGTGAAGATCTTTCTTTGGAGCTACTTAATAGCATGTTATTGACTTTACTTTCAGAATATAAAGTTCTTTCTAGAAAGAATACTAAAGACAACTATAGTATAACTAGTTTGTACCATTATCAAAATTATATGACATGGTATTATGTAAGCATATAAACTTTCCACAAAGAAGTCTTCTAAAAAGGTCAATTCTCCCAACCCCTGTTGAGGTTTATCCAGCAGGTATGCTTATATTTCTGCTTGTTAAACTCATTGATGTTGAATTATTAAACGTAGCAAAATCTAACTGGAAATCTCATCTCCAAGTCCAGCTGCTTCCTTGAGTCAGTAATTTCTCACTATCTCTTTTAAATCTCCTCACAAGCTGGACAAGCATGGTATGTTTCCCTTCTTCAAACTCCACTTGGCTGCCACTGCAATTTTTTTTCTCTTTGCTTTTATGTTCTTTGAATTCAGTGCTTAAAGCATTTGCTTGAAGTTTTGTCTTCATGCAGCTAACGTCTTTATAACCATTGCAAAACATTTTCTAACAGCCTTTTCCCAAAGAATGTGCTCTACTATATCTATACCTTCTCTGCTTGTACAATTCTTAATTAGCTTCCTTGAATTTATATTGTTAGCTTTTTAACTGACTTCCCTCCACCCTGTTCAACTTCTCTTTTTTTTTTTTTCTTTGTAGGTTTTTTTCTTGTTCTTACTTGTTCAGATTTCCTCACACTTTGTGTGTGGAGAAGGGTGTTTAGAGGCTGGGTGTTTTGTTTGTTTTCAAGCACTGTTATGGATTGTTCAAGAACTGTGAATAGCATTCCCCAAGTCTGTTCTAAACTGACATATAAATAGATTACTTGAGAGAAATGTACTTTACACAGCTTGATCTTGCCCTTTATTGTATTTGCTAAACTAAAACATTACTATGCAAATGAACACCCTTCTTCCAACACATACGCTTCGCTTCTTCAAAGTTGAAAAACATTTCTTTCTCCTTCTGCCCTAGGAACAGGAGCCTGAACCCTATGAGGTTTAAGTACTGCTCAGCAAAGTTCATTAAACTGGTCTTCTAAGATAAGAGAGTTATGTGGACATGTGATCAAAGGAAGCTCAAGAGCAACCAAGACGGTAGAGAAGGCTTAGGCTATTGTTTGTATTGTAATGCTGTCTTCCTTAAATAAAGGCAACTAGCGTCACTGAAGTGTCACATTTGAAATGTTTAATGAAGCTCTATGTCTTCCACCAAATTTCTTTCTGAAAACCAAGTATGTACCAATAAACATGACCCTTCTTTAGTACACACTGTATCTGCAGATCCTTTCTTACTATCTCTCTAATAGACTCCCACTTACTCACAGGATAGTTATTTTAATGTGGTGTATTGAACACTGCCTTCCAGCCTAAGGGTGGTACAGAATATACAGGGAATGACCAAAGTAGGGTGGAAAAGAACTTTTTTCCTCTTTGTCTTGCTAGTTAGAGAGCAGAACATTGCCTCAACTGCAATTTTTTTCCCCCTTGACTTGAGTTGTTCTGTGGTGGACTTAATTTTTCTTTATTTGATTTGTTTTAATGTGATTACACCGGTAACACAAAAGTCTTGGCTTAACTTTTCTAGGAGAAAGATCCCTGGCGTGGCTACAAAGAAGAAATGGGGGGGAACCTGTCATTCCCACCTCCCAACCCTGGATTTCTTTCTTTAGTGACTTTGTTGATGTTGATCAGAAGGAGAAACTTTTTTCCCACTGAGTAACAAGAAATTTATTAAGAATTTACAAAGAAATCTTTAACTCCTTAGAACTTCTAGATGAAAATACAATAGGGAGCCTTGATTTGCTACCATGTGTATTTATTGAAGACTACCTAACAGAGGGAAACACATGTGTTTGAAGAGCATTGAATGTGATCTGCTTCTGTAGATTTTAAGCAAACACTGTATCTATCCAATATCTTCTTGCTAAAAACTGACACCAGAACTGAGGGAGAAACGTATTTTCAAAGTACATATTCCACACCGTATCTGTACCAGCAGCAGGTGTCTGGGTGTTGTGGGGCCACTGCATGAGGCGATGCCAGGGCTGCCCTGTTCTGGCCCCACTGCAGGGCAGGGCCGGGCCCTGCAGCCAAGATGGCGGCGCCTCACCTTGAGGGCAGCCTGGGGAAGGGACGGCAAGCACCGCACGGCAGGGGGTGGTATGAGGAGCGGCCCTGCCCAGACAGCAAGGGGAGAGGAGGTGCTCTAGGTACCAGATAAGAGATGTCCCTGCAACCTGCTTTGGAGACCATGGTGGAGCAGGAGGAGAGTGTGAGGAGGAAGAAGTGAAAGAGAGGAGCTGTCTTTCTCATTACCCTACTCCACTATTTATTGGCAATAAATTAATTTCCCCCACTTAATTCTGTTTTGCACTTCACAGTAACTGCTGTGTGATATCCCTGATTTTGTCTCAACACAGGAATTTTTCTATCTTACTTTCTCCCTGTGTCCTGTTTGGGAGAGGGAGTGAGAGAGTGGCTGGGTGGGGTCTGGTAGTCAAATGAAGTCAGCCCACTAGTGTCAAAGCTCTGCTCAGTTTTGAGGGAGATCAGCACAAAGGGTTCATCAGTATCCATGAAAGACATGGACAGCTGTTCTAATAACAGCCTTTTTTCTAGGCACTTTCACATGCTTTTTCTTAAGATGTCAATCATACCTTCTGGATGCAGCTTCTCTTCCAGCTCTCCTCCCCTTGGAATAAAGGACAAACAATACAGTGGCAGTATTATGTTTTTCACCATGTAGCTGCAAATGTCCTCAAAAGATGGGGCGGAAGGGACAACATGACAGACAGGATGGGCTTGTGTAAGGAAAATCTTCCAAAGCTGTAATTATCATTAAAAGACCTGATATTTGAATATCATCAACAACAGTAAACTGCTAGAATGCATATAATGATTGTGCTCTATATGCTTTTTTTATAGCTTTAGGAAATGTTGTTTGTTTGTTTGTTTTTATTTTTTTTTTTTGGGGGGGGTGGTGGTTTAAAGCTGAGGATGTGATAACGAAAACCAGACTTTCTTAATTGTGATTCTTCATCAACTTTGACATCTGTAGGTCTTACTCTGTCATTCTTGTTCATTTGGGCAAAGCATTATGTCTCCAGTACGTGTACAACCATACTTGAGCTTGAAGCAATTCTTTTTAAAGTCTTTCTTTTTTCATAATCTGTTCTCTGATAAGGTTCCAGTTTATATCATGTTGTTCCAGAAATATGTAGTACCTATAGCTGTCATTGCACTTGTCCCTGTTAGCTTCCTTGTCTGCTAGCAAGCTTCTACTATGAAGATGCTGAAATTATACACTTCTGATGATAGAAGAACACTTTATTCCCATTACATGTAGCCTTAAGTATACACATTACTCATACCAACACTGTCATTTATTGACAGTGTTGAACTGTCAGTGTCCTAGTTAGCACAGTTAGGTACTGTAGCTTCAGTTACTAGACAGAATGACATTTTGTTCATGGAGCTTGTTATTACTTTTTGATTTTACACACTGGATTAAAGCCAAAACGCAGACTGGCTCATACAGGGGGGTAGGGTAAGAGACAGGAGTGGTTAACCATTTGCACAACACAGAATTTAGAGGTAGACCAAACCTGAGGAGCTGAATTCAGAGAGAGGGATTTTTTCATTGTTCTTGGTGCTCTTTTAAAGAGTGTTACATCTTTGCTCTTTAGTTCACACAAATGTGAAACTATTGAATACTAAGGAATTCCAACCAAATGGCAATATTAGCTTCAAATTAGATCATTTGAAGTTCCTGTGTTGGAAGGGAATACAAGAGATCAATAAGAGCATTGTTCATTCTGAATCTGGAATTAGCATTCTGCAGAAATTTGTGACAAATATTGGGATTGGTATGAATGCTATATGAATAGCAAATATGTGTTTAAGAGGGGTTAAGAAGGACTTCTGTTGATAATGAAGAACACTATTCCCAGGACACTACTCCCAGGTTGCTATTCCTAGTGGTAAAATAGAGAAATATTGTCTGTATCTAAGTATGTGATACTGCCAAAGCACAGGCTTTCTCCACAGGCAATAAAGCAGCAGAGGAACTTGCATTTGAATGCTGGCGTGACTGCAACAAAGTTGCAGTTTATTACATAAACCATTTTTTTTTCTGTTCACACCTGGGGGAAAAAGGACACACTCTTGTAAAGCAAGCCAAAAAAAGGCTGAGCAGTACCTTGCCTCAAGTTTAAAGACACTTAAGTGAGCACCAGTCTGAAGCAAAGAGCAGTCTATAACAAGTGCTAAATCCCTGTTGGAGATAAACCACGTCTGTTGTCAGCAGTTAAGAGGAACTCAAGAAACGTGGTGAGGACCTGAAAGCTGCCTTTTTTTTTTTTTTTTCCTGTCTTGTATGTGTGAACCTGGCCAAACCATACAGATTCATTTCATGGTGCTTCTGAGTGCAGAAAGTAATTTTGATTAAAGACTTAAAAGAAAGAAAACAAAACAAAAAACACACACGCAACTGTAGGAATCTTGATGTTCCAGAAAGGAATATACTGACTGGTTTTAATATAATTCCTAGATTTTTGAAATTGTAAGACAAAGCACACCTTTAACTACTGTTGCTAGACCACAGCAACAAGCACGTGTTTTCAGTCCATAGGACTTCAGACTATAGACCTACTGTAATTTAACAATGTTGTGTTCTGAATGTATATTTCAAGAAACATGGGAGAGAATACCTTCTAAGATTAATCCTGAGCTAAAAACAAACAAACAAGCAAACAACAACAACAACAATAGTATTAATACCCTGCATTCATTTGACTTTTGTTTAGCCTAGGCAATTCCAATTATACTGAATACTTGTGACACTGGGAAAAAAATAAAAAATAAAAAAAAAAGTATTTCCTGTGTCAAATAGTATTAATAATAATAAGGCAGGTCTCTAAAAGTACACTTTCTTTCTAAAGCAGGGTGTACTTTGTTAATTGTTTTCTGGTTTTAGGGTCCTTAGGATACACTTAGATCATGATTTTTGCTATACCTATTAAACCCCCTAGTTAGCAAAGTGCAATGTTCTTTTTCTGATCTTAAATACAAGCCTTTAAGGGAAACACCAAATGCTGAAAGATAAATTGTGCCTTCATGTACAAAGGTAAAGCATAGATACTTCTAACTGTTACACTTTGAGCTTCTTGTTGCTTTTCTGGGGGTCTGTGACTTAGTATTTGAATGAAACCTGAACACAATGGTAATACACTCTTTAAATTTAGAAAAATCTACACTTAAGTCTCTCTTCCTACTATATCTTTCAGATAACTTTAGGTAAGTTACAATAATGCAGCTGTTGCTTTCGACTGATCCTGTAGTTCTCTTAAGTGGTACATATCTCAGGAGATACCCGATTTTTTGGTGGAAAAGGACCTGAACATACAATCCTCTCACGTGTGGATGTGTCTAAATAAGAAATGCCCACCCTGGTTGTTATATTAATCATAATGGCTACATTTACTTGCCTTTTTTTTTTCTCTCCACTCAAGTCACAATGCAATGTGAATGAAAGTGCAATGACCGAAAAAACTCTTAAATGAAAGGATCCATGTAAGTGTAGTGAGAAGCCTGTATAGTCTGATCAATATGAGTTCATGTCAGAGTTTCCTCTTTTACACATATGCTATTTATTCAGTGAAGATGTATGAATAATATAGGACTAACCATACAAGTTAGATGTTGCATTAGGGTTGCCTCAGCATGTTTTTAGTACCCTCTCATGCATCTGTCCATCTTCCAGATGTTGCTTTTTCAGCAGAGAAGAAAGCTCTCATCACGGACAACATTGCTTTCGTTATGCAAGGATGGGAATAGATCTCTATTTAGGGGCAACATCTTGTTTCTTGACTACCCTTAGCCATAACGCATACAGCCCTCCCTGCCTACAGTAGGACAGCTTACACTTACTCTTCTCAAAATTGGGTTTGTCCTCCACTGTCAATATACGTCAATAATAATACTTTAAAGAAGTACTTTCTGAAAACCTGCAAAAGATTTGTGAGAAACATTAGATAGCAAAAATGCAATAAGGGAGGGGAGAGAGAGGAATTAGGCAATTTGACTTAAATTCATAAATTTAAAGATGCATTTCAAGCATTGTTATTTGATATTGCTTTGATATCCTTTTACTCTGTTTCCATGCACGTAATGCTCACCATATACTGTCAGGACACTGAGAAACGTTAGTGGGTAATGAGAAGCACAACGGACTATTTTTGGCTGTTGTAATGTCATAACTTCTTTGGACACCATACATTTCTGTTCCTTCCAAGTTTATAATGTGTTAGTGGATTTTTGTAAGGCTTTGACATATCTGATAGCAAAGATCCTGATTTTCTTCCTGAGTCTATTTTCTGTAGTATAGTTGGCTTTGTGGTTAGGAAACGATGTTCTAATAGTGTAGTATAGAAATATTTTCTTGCATGCATTTCCATCAGCTGTCCCTTTAAATATGCCAGAGTTCAGAAATTGCAGCCATTAATTAGCCATCTGGTAGCTGATGATTCATCTCTGTCACTCAGTGATTTGTTTTGTTTTTCCTTAAA
Source organism: Anser brachyrhynchus (assembly GCF_964034855.1). Taxonomy (NCBI): domain Eukaryota; kingdom Metazoa; phylum Chordata; class Aves; order Anseriformes; family Anatidae; genus Anser; species Anser brachyrhynchus. The sequence continues at coordinate 108,874,074 of NC_137694.1, forward strand.
ACCTGGGTTTTCATATGATCACGAAAGAATTCAAGGGGTTTCATTGAGTTTAGGACTGCTATCCTCCTTGACATACTCTCTCTTTTGCAAACGAACTGACAGGGACAGGCATTTTAGGGGCCAAATCACTTCCATGTGTGAGTGAAGACAGCCATGGATTTCAAAGCATTCAGTCCTGATCCCCTTGCTACTAGAGGTGTGGACCAAAAGTTCTCCTACCTATCTATGTACACTTTTAAACACTCTGTGTGCAGAAAATGATGTCAACTCTTCCATTTTTCTAAACATTGGTTAAAGACTAGATTGAAAACTATGACGTTGCCGGAAAAAAAGTTGACTTGGTGACACCCTCTGCGCTGTCTTGCCTGTTAGTCTTTGAGAAAATTAAACATTAATGAGGAAGGACAGGGAAAAAAATCAATGTTCAATCACTACAAGGCTTTTGCATGAAAATGACCTCTTGTTATTTTAGCACTGTTACCATACTTACAAAAATAAATAAATAAATAAATTGACTATGGATGTTCTAGTTCTGCATTTACATAGGAACCTGATATTTGTATACTAAAAGGTGATAACTGCTGAAGTTATAATTAGGATGTTTGGAAAGAAGGGGGAAATGGTATAGTAATTAAGGTTAAGCTGTCCTTTAAATTCATCTCCATAACATTTAAATGCATTCATTAACTCAATACATAATCGGGAGGCATGTCATTAATGCAACAGTTCTAAATGTTTATCAAATTACTTCCAATCATCGGTGTATCTTGATGACACCTGGTAATCCGGTGTGTGGACATCAATAAAATACTAATTATGAAATACTAATTGTAATCACTCCATAAGGTCTAAAAAGAAGCATCACTGTTTAAATTAAATTAAGTTAATTTTATTGACTTAATTATTGAAGGATGAGCTGTTCCAAGCTGTAAAATTCTGAACTGACATTTCAAATTACTTCCATACTTATAATTAATGCCAATTCTTCCAAAAGCAAAGACCACAAACAAATAGATTCTGGAGATAATAGGTCACACAAATTAACACACGCTTGCTCACCAACTGTTGAAAAAATAGTTTGCTTTCATATCAGTTTTCCTTTTTTTCTTTCAGTAGAGGAAAAAAAAAAAAAGTATCTATCATCTCAAGCTTTTTTTTTTTTTAATGTAAACTTATTGTATTTGTCACATAGAAAACCTACAATTGCAATAAGTGTGTGTTAACAGATAGGCAAAATGTATAGGGTAACTCGCAACCTGATGTGATTTTACTCCACCACTCCTTCCTTCTCTGCAATCTCACTGTCCAATATCTGGGCTCACAACTGACCCTAAGACAATATAGTAAATAACAAATCTCATTCATAAATTCTAGAGCATTAATAATGTAATGAATGCTCTGAGTTGAAGGAAATGTTTCTATCCAAACCTTAGATATTCAGAAATTAAAAGATATTTAAATAATTCTAGTTTTATTTTTCACTGTTTTAGAAGAGGTTTGGTTTCCAGTTGTAATAATCAAGTAATTATTTATAGGCACATTTATGAACATTACTAGGGTTTGTTCACTGTTAACTGATTTCTTTGTAAAAGAATTACACAAGCAAATACAGTTTTATATTCAGAGCTCTGTTTCATTTACACAGCAAAGATTAACAGGGCAGTTTGGTGGGGATAGGGAAGATGATACACAAGGTGCTGATATGTGGATGTGCTGGGGTTGTGACAAGGTCTTGGTGCCTCACAAACAGAATAAGGGCTATTAGCTGCAGGCTACTTAAAAGGCATGTTGCTGGATTCCTTTATGCTGCAAAAGGTATTGCACGTGAGCTTACAAGGATTGTCTGTGTGTTTTTCAGACTAGGTCTTTAGCACAATTGAAATCCACACTTTATTCTTAAGTAGTACTAAGAATATTCCCTGGAATACTAAGAGGGAGAAATAGGATAGAGCTAAGATTTCCTAGACAAGCTCGGATTTAGGTAGCTCGGATTTAGGTTTTGGGAGAATGTGGGTTGAGAATGACTAGAACTTCATCTGCTGTGGAGTGTTTCAGAGTAAAATTCCTATGAGCATACAGTTTGGGTAAGGTGTCTTGCAAAAGCCTCAGACATACTTAAGTCTGTGCTACATGTATTTCAACTTCTCCAGGTTTTCACCTATAAATATTAATAATTAATTGAAAGGTATGTAACTGAGTTTCCATTGCTCTGAAATAATGAGGTAAAATTACATTATGAGAATGTTTTCCAGGCAAGGACAATCCATTGTGAATGCAAAAGTAAAGTCTTTCAGAAGAACTCTTGATATACTTTTATTTAGAGAGAGGGTTAAAACTGCAGAAGAGCATAAGTTATTCAGAAACCTCAACAAAATAACAAAAGTTTCAAGATCCTGTATTTATTTATTTTTAAGTGAAGTTAATTGTTCACTGTAAAAGGTATTCCAATAGGAACATACTCATATGCAGAATCAGATGAATACAGGTTCAAGCAATGAACATTAATTTTTTTTACGGACTTGTAATGAAAGTAGAAGCCTCTTTAGGACAGGATCAAAAAGTTAGGTCATTATCTGTTGACCTCAAAAGACTCACAGCAAGGCCTTTACTTAAAGAATTCTAATACCTCAAAGGAAACTGCAAAATCCACAGCCATCAAAAAGCAGAACTGCTATTGCTGCCTTACTGTTGGTGGTAGTTCACCAAAGTCAAAGAAAACTTTGCTTTTCTAGGTTTGCAAGATTTTTTCTTTTTCAGTGCAGTACCCTGTGAGGTGTTGACCTTTAGATTTCCCTGTCATAAGTGTCATTATGTCATAAATGCAAACGTTTGTGTGAAGATGCAGCAGCATTTATCCTATGCATGTATTTGTTCAGTATTGCTATCATACCCTGACCTCATTTTTACAGGTAATTACTGATTTTCAGCATTAGTAAGCTCTTCCCACCCCACCCCTCCGTTTTTTTTTTTTTTTTTTTTTTTTCTTCTTTGTCTCCTCTAAGAGGTACACCACCTCGCTGTACTTCTGCTGGTTTATTTGCATTCTAAGACTTACTAATGGTTTAAGGTGGGATGTCTCAGATGCTGGGAAGTAGTCTAAGAATTTTAGACTTTTTTTTTCCTGGATCATCTAATTCATTTCCTGAGGTGTAAATATGACTTTTAAGCTGCCGTTGAGCTGTTCCAACATGTAGTGATGATGGAGTAGGGTAGGAATTGCAATGATGATAGACACCTTCTAACACGAATCAGCACAAAAAAAGTTTCTCTGACAACTTGGTTTAGGTTAACTCAATTAGTTTATTAGAATATTCCTGATCAGGTTTACCTGGAAGGCAGTGGACATCTTGTCTAGGCACTGTGCCATGTAGATCTCAATATCAGAATAAAAAGCACAGGTACTCGTTCCTGATTTTATGCTGCTAGGCTGCTGGTGATGTGTTCTTGTACTATCTTCAGTGTTCTTATGCCACTAATGTGCTTAGGATATTTAACATGATTTGAGAACTCATTACTTGATGACTTTAGTGGCCTTTTTCTTCTTAAAACATCTACTACTGCGCTGATTGTTCAGTTGTTTTCTAGGTGTACGGAATAGTTCTTTTCCTCCATCAACACAGGCATCTCTGCACTTGCCTTTCACTACATTCTCAGGCATCTTCTCTGTAGAGATCCTTCTGCTCCCTTGAGAGATTTTGCAACTTTATCACACTCTGGAAAACAGACTTTCATTTTTTAAAAATCCCAATGCATTGTGGCAAAAGGCAGTTCTCCAAGACTGACACTACATAGGCTATGCTCCATTATCCAGGTTATCAGTGAGGAACACTGGGTAGTTTCAAGGTCTCCACTTCTACCAGACTGACTGCAAAAATGTGTACAGATAACTAAAAGTAAGTTTATACAAGCATTTGTGCATCTGCTGAATATAAATCTCATCTTGACAGTGGCTGACTGAATCACCATAGCAGGGTGAAAAAAATGACTTTTTCTAGTAACTTCTATATCAAAGAAGTTACTAGAAGATGTAAAAGTTACAAAGAAGGTATCGCTTCTGTACCCCTAAAACTTTGCAGTCATCACTGGCTATTGCACATCGGTAACTCTTGTTACCATTAACCATTTACTTTGAGCCCCAAAGTGGGGAGAAAAAATAAAAAATAAAGCAATAAAACTGTATTCTAGTAGTTCATCTGCACTAGTTTTTCAGTATAGAGTTCATCCTTCCTCTCCATGCTTTGTTAATCAAAACAAATTAGTGACATCAAAGATGGTTTCCTCTTATGACAAACCTTATAGCAACCAGGCAAGCAGTGTCATCTAACTCTGGACAAAGTGGTTATTTAGGCTGAGTTCAGGCAGTATGCATCTGGCTTTGTTTGTTTGTTTGTTTTTAGTGCCTCCTGGCTGTTCTAGTAGGAAGAATCAAGGTAGTTGGTATGTTGAACTCAATAGCAAGCCCTGGCTCCCTTGTGATGTGAAAAAAAAAATAAACAAAAAAAAAATCATGACATGCAAATCACTGCTAAAATAAAATCAATACTGGGAGTAATAACTACCGGGAGCGGTGAGACAGGAGTAGTTGGCTAGGCAGTAGCACTGCATAAAAGGATATTGGAGCTACCACAGAGTCCAGGCTGCATACAAGTGAATAAATCTTTTCATGTTTTCTTTGTTTGTGTTTGGAAAAACACATTTAACTGTATTGACAGAAATGCCTAGGGAAGTACTTATGTTGCTCTGCTCATGGCATGTAGGAGCACTTGTTTTTGTTACTGTACTTAAGCAAATTTGGGGTAAACCAGAGTCTTAAGGAAAGTACCAAATACAGAAGAAAAAGAATGTCTTCGGGTGTTTATTGACAGCTTTACAAGTTCATAGGTCTTGAATTATAATGAGGATGTCTTTGGAAACTTTTATGACAGTTCTCTAGCTTTGTAACTTTGAGGTCTGTTTCTTCAGAATGAATCAAGGCCAGGTTGTTTACTGTGGATTCACTACTGTTACAGATTCTCTAATGCTAATATTATGTGGATTAGAGCAAAATCACAAGTGGAGGGTTTTCAGACACTAACAGATGTTTTTGCTAATGAAAAATTGGAACTTGGTGTTTTAGTGGTTTCTAAATACAAGGGATACTGAGATTACTTCTGTTCTTCTCTGTGACTGAGGTTTTTTGGCTTCCTTGGTTAATGAAATCTTTTACTGCACATTTAGATAGATGAAAGGCCTATTTTGCTATAGCCCAAGCAGCTCTAAAATCACAGTAGTAAATATCTGGAAGACAGAGAGGGAAATGGAAATGTCTAATGGCCATGAAAATGCTGAGCAATGTCTACCTTGTGGTATAAGAACTTACTGTAGTTTGTACAATATGGCATATCATATAAGCTGCAGAGTTGTTGTCATATTAAACTTTATTTCATAAAACACTACACAACTTCAAATATTTTTTTTCTTCAATTCTTCATGGTCACATGTATAATTTTTTCTAATGAAATTTCATTCACTTCTTAGGGAAATTACTGTTTTAGAAAACAGTGTATGTATTAATGGTATTAGATATACAAACTGTCATTTAACACATGAAAAGTTAAAGCAAGCCAAACTGTGGATTGATGCATAATAAATAAATCTACTCAAGTCCTGCAACAGTGAGAGGCACACATTCAAGATTAAGTCTTGAACAACAGAAAAATGAAGCCTCAGAACTACAGAAATTAATCCTTGCCTAGCAGTAATGTCATCACTGAGGAACAAAGTAGCAGTTTCAGAATTCATCACTTTCCTTCTCCTGAATTAGCAACCAGGCTTCTGGGTAAAAGCCTGTGGAGAGAGCTGTTGCTTTCAGAAAGCAGAGTTCACTGTCGGGTGAAGGACGTAAATAGGTTTTGACAATACTGGTAGTTGTGATGCTTGTGAATTTGTTTTTTTTGTTTTGTTTTGTTTTGTTTTCATAATCTCCAGCCAAATGATTGTTTTAGACCTGTTTTTACATGTGCCCTGTCCTTTTCCCTTGTCATGTGATAATCTCTTGCCTCAGAGCAAGGCTCACCTTTCATTCTTCTTGGGCATAGACTGGGAAGGTGAGCACTGAGATTGACTGAATGCTTTTCCAAATAGCCTAGGAGGCTTCTGGCCTTGGTTGTTAGCAGGGTTCAACATTATGTTCTTAGAAAAGTTGATGAAATGTAATAAGTAGTTATTGCACCTTGTTCAGTTTCTGTGGGAACACTGATAAAATGTTTCACTTCTTCGATTATATCTTCTCATCATCTTCCAGAATATAAGTCATTAGCTACCTGATTTTCTGGTCATCTAAGCATTTATTTCAAATAATGACACTTTTTCTTTATTGGATTAAATTTGGGAGCACCTTGTGTACCACACATATAGTCTCACCATGACTTTGTATGTCTTTGGTTAGAACACAAGCTGCACAGAAATTATAGTTTGTGGGTAGAAGTCATGAGATAAAGAAAAGTGGAACAGAATTAGGAAATGGATTGGTATTCCTTCTGGGCTGGACCGGGAAGCCCTTCCGTCACAGATGTGATATAAGCAACTGAAAGGAGGGGGGTTATTTATGCATTCAAATAACAGAGAAGATGAGTATCTTGTCATGTTCTCTTCAGTCCCAGAACACTATGGGATCCTCAGGATCCTGAGATTGATAAGGGAGTACAAGATGATACAGCTTCACTACATTTGGACAAAGATGGATCATTTCTGTCTGAAGTCTTGCTTTATATGGTCATACAACCTGTACCACAAAAGTTCTGCAGTGACAGTCTGTATCTTAGGAGTTATTAGTGTTAATAAACTGCTCTGAGTCTGGCAAGTACCTGAAAACCTCAATGTATTGGTGTTTCTCTTCTAAGAATAACAGTGAATCAAAGAACAGGAATACACAAGAATGGGAACTTCTGAGAATACACGGTGAACCAAAGCTACTTCTATGTTGCTTTATCTTTTTTGTATTGTAGAACAAGGAATGCTTATATAAGTGTTTCATTTTAGTCCTAATTTATCTCCCCACCAACAAGTTAACCCAGCTTTGATGTGGAAGAAAACTGGCTAGAGAAAGTTAACAACATATGGAGAAACCCCAAATGGGGCAGAAATTGATATTTGGGAATGGACACTGGCCTGCTGAACAGTACAGAACTGCCAGAAACTCAGGGCATTTTAATCTGGATTGGGTCCTAGGTCTCCTAGCATATTTGTCATTTTCTGCATACAGATGAGGGTTTAGATTTTAAGGTCTTAGTCTCCAGAGAACACCCCTGCCAAATAGCTTTTAAATGCCTGCATTTTACTTGTTACTGAATATCAATACAACAAACTAATGTCCAGCTGACTTTTATGTAACAGAGAGCTACAGTCATCTTAGTTGTTGGCTAGCAGTTTCCCAAGTACTACTCCAAGCAAGGTGAATGAAAGATGTGCCTAAGAGACTGACCATGCCAACATCCACTCTTTTGTCCTATCTTACCTACCTATCTTGTCCTTACCCCTTGTCCTATCTCTACAATTCCTGATAAAGAGTCCATCCCCGGCTTTCTTGTAGGCCCCCTTTAGATACTGGAAGACTGCTATAAGGTCTCCCCAGAGCCTTCTCTTCTCCAGGATGGATAACCCCAACTCCCTCAACCCATCCTCATAGGAGAGGTGCTCCATCCCTTTGATCATTTTCATGGCCCTCCTCTGGACTTGTTCTAATAGGTCCATGTCCCTCTTGTGCTGGAGGCCCCAGAGCTGAATGCCGGACTCCAAGTGGGGTCTCATAAAAGCAAAGTAGAGGGGGACAATAATCTCCCTCACCTTTCTGGTCATTCTTCTTTTGATGCAGCCCAAGATAGAGTTGGCCTTCTGGGCTACAAGTGCACATTGCCAGCTCATGTTGAGCTTCTCATCCACAAACAACCCCAGATCCTTCTCAGGGCTTCTCTCAATTCATTCTCTGCCCAGCCTATGTTTGTGCTTGGGATTGCCCTGACCGAGATGCAGGACCTTGCTCTTGGACTTCTTGAACCTCATGAGGTTTACACAGGCTCACCTTCTAAACCTGTCAGGGTTCCTCTGGATGGCATCCCTTCCCTCCAGTGTGTCAACCACACCACACAGCTTGGTGTCATCAGTAAACTTTGAGGGTGCACTCAATCCCACTCTCTATGTCACCAACAACGATGTTAAACAGTGCTGGTCCCGTTACTGACCCCTGAGGAAAGCCACGTGTCACTGATCTCCACTTGGACACTGAGCCATTGACTGCAGCTTTTTGAATGGGACCATCCAGCCAATTCCTTACCCACTGACTGGTCCATCCATCAAATTCATGTCTCTCCAGTTCAGAGACAAGGATATCGGGATAGTGTCAAATGCTTTGCACAAATCCAGGCAGATGATGTCGGTTGCTCTTCCCCTGTCCACCAATGCTGTAACACCATTGGAGAAGGCTGCCAGATTTGTCAGATGTGACTTTCCATTAATGAAGCCATGTTGGCTGTCACCAATCACCTCCTTATTTTCCATGTTCCTTAGCACAGTTTCCAGGAGGATCTGATCCACAATCTTGCTAGGCACAGAGGTGAGACTGCCTGGCTTGTAGTTCCCCTAATCTTCCTTTTTCCCTTTTTAAAAATGGGGATTATGTTTCTCCTCTTCCAGTCAGTAGGAACTTCACTGGACTGCCACGATGCCTTCTCAAATATGATGGACAGTGGCTTAGCAACTACATCTGCCAGTTTCCTTAAGACCAACAGATGCATCTCATCAGGTCCTGTGGACTTGTATAACTTTAGGTTCCTTAGACGGTCTTGAACCTGATCTTCTACAATGGACAGTTCATCATTCTTCCAGTCCCTGACTTTGCCTGCTGGGGCTTGGGCTATGTGGCTAGAGCTCTTGCTAATGAAGACTGAGGAAAAACAGTCATTGAGTACCTCGGCCTTCTCCATATCCTGAGTAACCTGGTCTCCTGTTTCCTTCTGGAGAGGCCCCACAATTTCCCTAGTCTTTCTTTTATCACTGGTGTATATACAGATGCCTTTCTTGTTGCCTTTGGTGTCTCTGGCAAAATTTAATTCTAATAGGGCTTTAGCTTTCCTAACCTGATCCCTGGCTGCTCAGATAGTTACTCTCTATTCCTCCCAGGCTACACATCTTTGCTTCCACCCTCTATGGGCCTCCTTTTTCTGCTTGCCTTGGCCAAGATCTCCTTGTTCATCCACACAGGCCTCCTGGTGTTTTTGTTTGACATCCTCTTTGTTGGGATGCATTGCTCCGAAGTTTAGAGGGGATCCTTGAATATTAACCAGCTTCCTTGGGCTGCTTCAATAGCAGATCCATGAAGGCGGCAGACTGCTCTCCCAAAGTCCATGGTAGTGAGCTTGCTATGCTCCATCCTCGCTGCCCTCAGGATCCCAAACTGCACCATTTCATGGTCACTGCAGACAAGGCTGCCCTTGAGCTTCACATTCCTCATCAGCTCTTCCTTGTTGGTGAGAACAAGGTCCAGCATAACACTTCTCCTCATTGGCTCCCCTATCACTTGGAGAAGGAATTTATCAGCAATGCATTCCAGGAACCTCCTGGATAGTCTATGCTCTGCTGTGCTGTCCCTCCAACAGATACTGGGGTGGTTGAAGTTCCCTGTGAGGACCAGGGCTTTATCCAATCAACTCCAGAGCACAAGAGCTATAACAAGAAATGCTGGATTAATATAGACAATTCAGGAAGGTAGCTGGAAGACTGCCAGTCTAACAGAAAAGCTATGTATGAACCTTACTCATACTGAACTAACAGAAAGAACTTAATTAATTTTAAAAGCCCATTTGAGAATTTGTACCAACTGGCCAGTTAACTCAAAGTAGAGATTGTGTTATATGATCACAGGGAATTCTAATTTGAAGGAAAAAAAAATAGAGTTGATGTAAAATTAAATCTGTCTAGATGAGATCTTAAATATTTGTGACCTTCCAAACCTTGCCTTGACTTTGTACGGAAATAATGATAAATTAAATATAGAATAGGACTTGTATTTTTTTATTAATGGTAATATTCAACTCTGAAAGCATCCCTGAATATTTAAAGCACAGTCTCTTTCCCCATTTCTACCCTCATTTATTTTTCTTTCTATTGTCATTCTTCAGCAATTGCTTCCAGTCTCTTAAAAGAGATTATTCATGCAAACTGTGGTACGGTATTGCAGCTATATGTGACAAAGTATGTCATACAACTTGTATTATATTTTGTTTTGTTTACCTTCCTATTCTCAAATCTATTTACCATATTCTGTGCTATTTTACTTTCATCTTTTTCCTCTCTTTCTCTCTGTTTTATTCCATCTACATGTGCACGTGTAGAACTCGACAATGTTTGCAAGTCCAGACAACTTGTCCAGTTCTTCAAAAACATTAAAACTGACAAATTCTGTGTTCCCTTCCTAGGAGTCTTATCTGACAGGAGTTTTTAGAGCACGTTCAGGCAATATTCACATCATTTAGCTTTGGAAGATCAACCTAGGTGTGTTGGATCTGGTAACATCTACTTCACTCCATTGACTATTTAAAAATAATAATAGAACCAAACACACCTCTCACTCTAAAGTTTATATATACTGTATTTAATTTAATTGTTGTCGAAAGCAAGTATCATAAATACAGCTGTGATTTCTACTGGTGATATGGAGTAAAGGGATAATGATTACATCCTTGTCTCACTCTGTAAAATATTCCAAGTTAAAGCATTCGTATAAGACCTGGAATCAACTTTAAATATTACTATTGTCATAGGGTATGTGATGCTGGAATCATTCTAGAAGATACTGCTATTTAGAAACAAGGTGAAATATGGGGTCAAAGATCTGTAATTTTAACAGAAGGCGTGAAGAAAACTTTACTGTTTATAATGACATTAGTTTATCTGATATATTTATCAATAAAAGTATTAGCACCAATCAATATATTGCTAAATTGATACAGAAAACTGTAAAGGTATTGAAGCTTAACTGTTGAACACTAGGTGCAACTTCATATTCAGAGATTTTCTTATTTATCCTGCACAGCTTAAACTTAAGTCCAAAAGCTGCATACAGATCAGTCCTGCAACTTACAACCGATTTCTTCTTGTCATCCTTCCAAGGGTCCTATAGACACTGGCATTCATTAGGATGCATTGCACCCATGAGTTTTCATGGTTTTTCCTGAGGATTTGACACATAGCTGGATGAGTCCTCCTCAGTCAATTGACAAAGATTTATTTCTATATTGTGACTAGAATGTCAGATCAGAAGAAATAAATATGTCCACTACATGCTTGATTGAGTAGTAGGCAGTGCCTGCACTGAATGGAATTGGGCCTGGCAGCTGCACCAGGGTGAAGGCATAAGGGATTACAGTGGAAGACTCCCTGCTCTGAGGGATGGAGATCACTGTCCACCAATCAAACCTGCAGTCCAGGGAGGTTTGTATCTTGCCAGGGGCAGCATAGAGAGGACAGCATATTGGACAGCATAGAGAGGTTTGCGAGGCTTTTCCTGACCTTAGACTCTTACCTCCATTGCTCTTCCATATGGCAGTAGAGTCAGGGAAAGATAAGTAGTCATTCCTGATGTACTTCATGGCTGTGGAAGAGGGAGTCTAGGGTATGGGGGCCCAGCTGGTGCCTTGATCTTGCCATTGAGGCCAAAGGACGTGAGGAGGAGTGGACAGATCCTGTGGGTCAAAAAATGCTTACCCAAATTGTCAGCCACAGAATTCTGGGTTTGATGACCATAGGACTTTCTGAGAATGGAGGACTGCTTAGAAGAGATGGAGTACACTTGGCCAAGTGTGGCCACATGCCAACAAGGTAGCCAACCTGCTGAGGAGAGATTTAAACCAGGAACAATAGGGGAAGGTAGAGGATGACCAATGATTAGATAAGGAAGTAACAAACCAGACTGACAAACCAACTGTTTGTGGGTGATGTGAACAGGTGGGACCCCCAATCAAAAAAAAAAAAAAAAATCAGGTCTGAAAGGGACCCACTGCCAACATATGTACATAAATAAGTGTTGAGAAGACAACATGATGGTGGAAGCTCTTAAACACTTTCTGGGAAATCAGCACAACTGTGTGAGTCTCTGAAGTGCCTGTACACTCCTGGATGGAGCATGGGAAGGAAACAGGAGGAAATAGAGGTCTGTGTGCATCTGCAGGGCTATGATCTCAATGGTATGGCAGATGAAGTGGGATAGACTGGAGTGCATGCGATTGGCTCTTTAAGAAGTATAGGTCAGGAAGGTGAGGAGGGAAAGTTGCCTTTTATGTGAGAGAGCAGCAGGGATGAATTGAGCTCTGCCGAGGAATGAGCTAGATGAGAGCTGATGAGTCAGGCTTAGAGGACAGATGAATGCAGGTGATACTATGGTGGGTGTCTTCTACAGACTGCCTAATGGGGAAGAAGCAGCAGCTGACACTTTCTTCAGACAACTGGAAGAAATTTCACGTTTGCAGACTTGTATTATCACAGAATCACAGAATCATCTAGGTTAGAAGAGACCTCCAAGATCACCCAGTCTAACCTCTGACCTAACACTAACAAGTCCTCCAATAAACCATATCACTAAGCTCAACATCTAAACGTCTTTTAAAGATCTCCAGGGATGGTGACTCAACCACTTCCCTGGGCAGCCCATTCCAATGCCTAACAACCCTTTCAGTAAAGAAGTTCTTCCTCATATCCAACTTAAACCTCCCCTGAGCAACTTTAGCCCATTCCCCCTCGTCCTATCACCAGGCATGTGGGAGAATAGACCAATCCCCACCTCGCTACAGCCTCCTCTAAGGTATCTATAGAGAGCGATAAGGTTGCCCCTGAGCCTCCTCTTCTCCAGGCTGAACAATTCCAGCATCATGGGGGTCTTGAACCACCTTGATATCTGCTGGAGGAACAGCACAGCAAGGTACAAGCAGTCCAGGAAGTTTCTGGAAAGCACTGATGCGTTGAATGTTTTCTGGAGTACATGGATGCCTTGAACTTCCTGACACAGGCAGTCAAGAAGTGAAGAGCAACAAGAAGGAGAGATCAGCAGCAAAAGGAAGCTGAGGGAAAACGTGAGCCTGCTGCTGGTTAGGGCAGGCCCTTGGTGATATAGGGCACAGAAAAGGCTGAGGTACTCAGTGTCTTCTTCACCTCAGTCTTTACTAGGAAGATTTGCCCTCAGGAATCCCAAGCCTCTAAGACTCATGGGAAGGTCTGGATCAAGGGAGGTTTACCCTCAGTGGAGGAAAATCAGGTAACACGTAACCAACTTACCCAAGTCCCTGGGACCTAACAGGGTGCACCTCTGAATTTTCCCAGAGGTTGCAGAATCTCTGTTCTTAGAGATATTTGAGTCACAATGGGACACAGCTCTGAGAAACCTGCTTTGGTTGTCCCTGCTCTGAACAGTGGGTTGACATAAATGATCTCCAGAGGTGCCTGCCTCTCTCAGCTGTTCTGTGATTGAGTGAGTCTAAGACATGTTTTAATTCATCTAGTCAAGTAGGTTCACTGCATATCAGACACCAATGTTATGGTCATGCAATCGGGTTGATACCTGAATAAAAATACTTTGCTTTTTTTTTTTTTTTTTGTAATATAAAAATTGCATTTCTTTTATGTCATTTGTCATTTTTTGAAGCTGAAAGAAGATTTTTTTATCTCCTACACTTTTCCCATGCATTGCAAAAAATAAAATAAAATAAAATAAAATAAAATAAAATAAAATAAAATAAAATAAAATAAAATAAAATAAAATAAAATAAAATAAAATAAAATAAAATAAAAATCTAATAGAAGTGCTTTCTGTCTGACAAAGGGTAGATTTGGTAAATTATACTTGGTAGGTCATTTATGCAAATGCAGATTTTAAACAATTATGACAAGTATATGCTTTGAATGTTCCTAGTCAAATTCCAGAAGATGAATGCTTGTGAAAGCTGGGGTATATACAAAACTTGGCATTCAAGAGCATGCCAGGAATATACCTGTATGGAAATTCACTCCGTTTGTATGGATAGGGGACCTGAAAAGCACTCAGAAAGATACATGGTTTGATAGTAGATTAGTTTTGAAGGAGAAGCCAAAAAATATAGAAGTTAGAGGTAGATAGATACTGGGGTAGAAGTTGCTACAAATTAAAGGTGTATTTCAGGTAAGATTAGGGTAGTCTTCTGAAAATTTAATTAGAAATAATTGAAAGAAGAAAATTTGTGTTGTTTTTCTTTGATACTCTCAAAGTACTCCTACAGCATAACGTGACTTTTTGTTGTTGTTGTTGCCAACAATGCAATCATCCTTCAACACCATACAATCATGAAATATAAGGAATAAATTTCAGCATTCTCAGATTTGAAAAATAACTGATGGAGTCTGCTCTTGGATTAACCTCCTGAACTTTTTTTCCTAGGCTTGAATTATTTGATTTATATTAGAGAGGAAGAGAGATAGGAAGAGAGATATAAGCATACAAGGCATAAATGTGGTAATAACATTGAGCTGCAAGTATCATGTCACTTTAATAACCTGAAACATACTTGTTCTTATTGAGATGTCCAGTAGCACAAGCAAAGAATAGTGGAAAGGATGGAAAAGAGGAAAAAATTAAATGAAAAAGCACTCTTTGACAGATTTGAAATTACATTTAAAAATACAACCAAGGAAATTGCAAATACGTTTTGGAGGCCAGATTCCACGTGCTTCTAGAAGTATGGTTCCAATGCCTGTTTTTTCAGTCTGTGTCCCACTCTGACAGCAAGCACAGCAAGGACTAATATCAGTACAGGCAGCTGAAAGAGAAGCTTTATATTTATAAATATTATATAATTATTAATAATATATATATTGTGTTATTATTATTGAATATTAACTGTCTTTTTCTACATCCCTAGGAGAGATCTTGTGTGATTATTTTTAGAGCCCAAATGGTGCAGCTTAGATTGAAGAGTAGCAAATGCTTCAAGAGATGCCAGCTGTTGCACTGTTATGAGGTTTATCCTCATGGTGCAGAGGTCTCTTGGGGACAAATAACTAGGGGAATCCAATTCTCAAATCGCAGGCAGTATCTCAGCTAAATTTCCTGAGGAAACTGTCATACAGGTTCTTCTGTGGTGGGGAAAGCCTGTGTTTCATAATAAATCAAGCATGGTAGAATATATCCTATTTTTTATTAAAACGGGAAATTGATGTTGATATCAATGAGTTAAGAATGAGTAAGATCAGCATCCTAATTCAACTAGTGATCTGAATTCTAGTTTTACATGTCTGGGAGTAGAAGGGTTAATAATTAGTTTCCCCTCTTGGTATTTTTATTTTTCAGCTTCAATTCTCCCCTGGTCACTTGTTTAGTTGTGTGTTTTCTTTTTGTTTGGGCTTGAGGTTTTTTAGATGTTGTCTTGTTCATTGTATTTCCTGCTGACTGCTCATGTTCTACAAGAAATGAGGCAACTGGAATACAATTTGGCAATGTAAGAGTGCTATGAGTATGCATCATATATCTAGGCTAAAATACTTACTGGGTTGCTCTTAAAAATTGGTGAGTATATAGCTGGTATTTACTATCTTGTTTATCCTACTGCCATTTGATTAATACTTCTCTTTTGCTACTTATGTATGAAAATATGTATCTTGGAGAACAAAGGGCTAGCACTCAAATCCCTCAAATCAAATGTACTGATTTGGTTAGAAGAAGCATCTAAGAATATACCACTTACAAGACCCAGTTAAAACTTTAAATGTACTCCTATTTATCTATGTACAAAAACATAGGTGTGGAACTGGGATTTGAAAAGTGTTGTTTTTTGGTAGTGAACAGCCGTATATGTCAATATGAAATAGAACATCTAATACAACAAGTGGTAGAAGGTACTGAGAAGGCTCCTCAGTAAAGCTCTCACCACTTCAAAACTCATTTCACTGGGATGTGACTGTGGAAAGAGAGAGAGATTCTTCCTACTACTGATGATAAATCTGTTTCATTCATTTCATAGTTCTACTGGTTTCCTCAGAATGACCTATGTTTTATTGCAGACTTGATTCTGGTCACAATGTGAACCAGTGGTTTTTGACCCTGACTGTACACAGTTGACCTTGGCAGTACTTAATTCTAATCTCTCATATTTCAACACTCTTACAAACTTATACTGAAAACAGTTGTTCCTTGCATTCATTTTTAGTAGAATTAATATTCTTGTATTTGTATATTACTTCTGTGTATAACACAAAAGGCCAAAAATGTCTAAAAATTACATAAGAATATTACTAGGTCTTCTAAAGAACTGTAAACAACTACTGACAGAAATCACAGAGCAATGTATTTAGGTGACTGCACATATAAGGAAGAGACTAAAGTTAAAGAAAACCACAGCTTGATTATGCTTTAAAGTACAACTTAACTTTCCCTTCCTTTCCTCTGATAAGGCTGTCCAGTACCCACGCCCATGGGTTAACTCATCTCTGTTTTTTTGTTGTTGATGTTTTTGTTAATATGTTGTGGAAAGTCCACTACAGAGCAGTTCTTCGAACTGCTAAAAGACACTGACTCTTCTGTTCTTTCCATGGCTGTGGCTCAGGTAGCAATATAGCCATAGATGTCCTCTCATCCATGTTGTAAAAGCTGTAAACCAAATGTTGATAGTGCCTTTTAAAAAAAGGAAAGAAAAAGAAAAAAAAAAAAAAAGGTAAGTAACTTAATATTTAGGCCAAGTGAGAGATGTTTATATTAATGGCCAAGCATAAGATAGCAACAGCAGACAACTATGTACTAGTCTTGCCATAGCAGCACACAGAACAGTGAAACAGTTTAATAAGTTATTACATGCTGTCTCACAGTAAAGATGATTTAAATCCAGACACAATCACAACTTTATTGCTGTCAATACTTAAATTCCTACAGGGCTTTTCTCAGCATATTATAAACTTGGTACAAAACTATGTCTAGAATTTTTGGAAGCAAAAATGCAGTACTTAGAACAAAATATCTATCTGAATAGGGCCAACATAAAAATCAACTGTCTGTCTGTCTAATTGTGTATCTGCCCTGCGTAAGTAGTTTTTGATCCTGTTGGAAAAAGTACCAAGCCTAAATTTCTCATTACTATTATAGAGAATACAGTGCTTTTGTATGCTTTCTCTAAAATTACCTTAGCAATTATTTTATCTTAATTTATCCAGAACTTAAATTTGCTAACAGTACATGTAAGTCTGTTAAATTTACACTGACACAAATGTCCATTACCGTTAATGGAGATTACTTCTTGTCCTGGTTTTGGCTTGGATAGAGTTAATTTTCTTCCTATAAGTTAGTATGGTGCTATCTTTTGGATTTAAGATGAGAATAATGTTGGTAGCACTTATGTTTCAGTTGTTGCTCAGCTGTGCTTCCACTAAGCCAAAGGATTTTCAGCCTCTCACATTGCCCTGTAGGGAGGAGGCTGGGGGATGCACAAGGAGCTGGGATGGGACAGAGCCAGTACAACTGACTCAAATTGGTCAAAGGGATGTCCCACACCATGTAGTATCATGCTGAACAATAAATATAGGCTGAGTTGGCTCGGACGGTTATGGGGTAGGCTGCTGCTGCTGCTGCTCTGAGTTTGGTTGGGCATCAGTTGGCAGGTGGTAAGCACTTGCATTGTCCATCGCTTCCTCTGTATGTTCCTTTATAATTATCATCATTATTTTCCCTTCCTTTTCTTTCCTATTAAACTGTCTCTACCTCAACCCACAAGTTTCACCTTTTTTTTTTCCCTCTCCCTGATCCTACTGAGGGGGCAGTGAGCAAATGGCTGAGTGGTACTTAGCTATCTGGTAGGTTTAAACCACAGCACCTTCCACTCTCAAGAAGGACTAAGTGCTCTCAAAGCTTTGTTTTGGGAGAGGGGAAAAAATATTTTGTGATGTTTTCTTTTGCATTATTTTTAGTTTTCTACAGAGCTCAGTCTGACACTTTGGACTTTTCTGAACCAGTAGTTGTTGGCATTTGGGTTGTACCTGGTATCCAAGCTTATGTTTTGTGACATAGTGAAATCTGGAGCCTGTGCAGTCTAAATCTTTGGAGGCTTTCAAGACCTGACTGCCCTAATTCCTGAGCAGTCTGCTCTGATTCCAGAGCTGACCCAGTTTTGGGCAGCAGGTTGGACCAGAGACTTTCTGAGGGCCCTACCAGCCTGTATCTTCTTATATAGCACGTCTTAAGAAGATGTAGTTTTCTAATGATCTGTGAACAAGTGTTATTGGGATACACTGAAATTTACGTGTCCAAGTCCAAAATGTGGGCCTGAAATAGCCTCTTCAGCTGCTACCTAGCCCTTGAACGGACTCCATTAGCTTTACTAAGTCATGTAATCTGATGGCTTTGCTTGTTAATCACTTTGCTTTAATGGTTGTGAATCCAGTGGAAGAAAAGAAACATCATAGATGTTGAATATCTATAGACTCCTTTTAAGTAGAAAAAGTAACTTTAGAAGAAAAGCCTTGTAAGTGGATGTTTCCTCTCACCACACAACTTGGAAATGTCTGTTCTCTGTTTGTGACTCTCCTACACAAAGTGCTCTGGGAAATGCTCTCCATTCAGGATAAGCTCTGACTCTACCGCAGATAGTTCTTAAAATCAATTCATTGTAAGATATAAATGAATAGGAATTATAATCCTTTTATTCTAGCACTCACTTAGAATCTTATTTCATTGTTCCATTAAAATTCACAATTTCAGCTGTATCTGAACATTTTAAAATATCACAAAAATAGATTCCAGTATACAAGATCCTATTTTAGCAGGTGGGAAAAAAAAAAAAAAAAAGGACAATAAAGGAAATATTATTATGGAATACTTATCCTCTCTGCAGAATGTATGTGTAGGTATCTGTGTGGTGGTTTTACTCGGGTGGGCGGCCCAGCTCCACCACAAGCACTCTCTCACTCCCCCTCCTGAAGGAGGAACGGGGAGAAAATACGATAAGGACAAGGAGATCGTGCAGTAATTGTGACGGGCAAAACAGACTCAGCATAAGGAGACAGTAAGAGTTATTGCTTATTACTAACAAGCTAGAGAAGCGAGAAACAAAGGAAAGAAACCAAGAGCACCTTCCCCCCCATCCACCCTCTTCCACCTCATCCCCACGAGCGGCACAGGGAAACGAGGGAACAAGGGTTATGGTCAGTCTATAGCACTTCTTCGCCGCCGCTCCTTCTCAGTCACTCTCTTCCCCTGTGCTGTGGGGTCCCTCCCACGGGATGCTGTCCTGGCTGAACTGATCCAGCGTGGGCTGCCCACAGGCAGCAGCTCTTCAAGAACTGCTCCAGATATGGGTCCGTACCACGGGGTCCATCCCCCAGGAGCAAACTGCTCCAACCTGGGTCCCCCACGGGCAGCAGCTCCTGCCAGGTCACCTGCTCCTGCGTGGTCTTCTCTCCATGGGCTGCAGCTCCGGCCTGGAGTCTGCTCTGGCAGGGGTCTTCCACAGGCCGCAGCCTCCGTCGGTGCAGGTCCACCTGCTCCACCGTGGTCTCCTCCACGGGCTGCAGCGTGGAACCCTGCTCCACCGTGGTACTCCATGGGCTGCAGGGGGACAGCCTGCTTCACCATGGTCCTCACCACAGGACACAGGGGACTTCTGCTCCAGTGTCTGGAGCACCTCTCCCCGTCCTTCTTCACCTACCTTGCCGCCTGCAAAGCTGTTCCTCACTCCACTCACTCTCCCAGCTGCTGTGTGTGGTGCAGCGTTTTTTTTCCCTGTCTTAAATATGCTCTCACAGAGGCGCAAAACAACATCACTTATTGGCTCAGCTCTGGTCAGCAGTGGGGCCCTTACCAAACATGGGGCAGCTTCTAGATCCTTCTCACAGAAGCCATGCCTATGGCCCCCTGCTACCAAAACCTTGCCACTACAATCTGTGATAGGGATTTAGTGACTGTAAAATGGATTCCCTGTAGTGCAAACAAACAAACAAACAACAACAAAAAAACACGCTGTACATTTCAAATAGAAAATGAACAGATTAGATCAGCATTTTCATTTTTTTCTTTTCTTCTTGATTTTTATAAATTATGGCTTTACAGAAAATAGAGATGTTGAAAATTCTTACATAATTGGAATAGAAATTTAATTGCATCTAACAGTCCTCAGAATTACCTGATCTACTTTCATTCCATTTCAAAAATCACAAAATGGAGGAATACTTATTTTTCTCTCCTTATATCGTTATGAGTCGGGAATATCTGTCTTGTTGGTGGCTGTTTTTGGTGGTGGTCATTGGTTATTTGAGGGGGCCTTTTATTTTTGGTGGTGGTTGAGTTAGGTTTTGTTTTGTTTTGTTTTTTGGTTGTTGGATTTTGGATTTTGAGGGGGGTGTGGAGGGAGTGAGGAGGCTTTTCGTTTTTTTTGGAAGAACTAAATCTAATCTAAATTCTGGATTACAACAAACTGGTCATCTTCTGTAAAGGTGAGAGGACAAGAGATGTCAGTAATATCAAATTTACTATATGGAATGCTAAAGAGGATGTCAGCATAAATGTCAGTAGACTGTGTTTTCACATCACTTTGACAGTAAGAGGAAATTCTAAAAGCAGTAACCATAGAATTATATGCTATCACTCTAATTCTTATAAACTGGATAGCTGTAACTTCAATAAAAAACAATCATGTTAAAATAATAAAGTGACAAATTGAAATAATGGAGCAATTTCTTCGGACTCTAAAGTAAGCAAGTGTAGGGTTTTTTTCTAATCCCCTTTTTTCTTCTCCAGAATTGCAATTACTTACAACACAGGAAAAAAAAAAAAAAAGTATTTTCTGCAAAACACCCAAGCAGCAAATTTTTGGAAGTGGAAATTAAATAAAAGAAAGTAATTTATTATTTTGCCTAGTGCTGTGAGATATTTTTCTGTATCTGTTCGTTTTACATAACACTCAAACATTCTTAAGCAAACTTATTTGATATGCTGGTAGTGACAAAAGGAATTTTTTTACTTTTTTCTTCTTCTTCTAAGTTGCAGTAAGAACCTGGACTCTAAATGACCTTTTAAAATAAAGCATCCACAGCAGTGCTCCATAGCTCACATATAATAAACACTATAATTAGTTGGATTTATTTATTTATTTATTTTTTTAATGCTGGAGGAATATGTAAATGGGCACAGTAAGTAAACTATACTACTGCTGCTCATACCCAAGAGTATACAATGTTTAATTCAGTAGTCTAAATTTTCAAAGCCACAGAAAGCAATGAGGAACAGAATGTGATACTCTCTATATGGAGCTCAAACCTGTGTGCATATAAGATTTTAGGCCTCCACATGACTCTGCTAAATAAATTTACTTACAGGAAAAATGTGAGTCTTTTGCCTCATCCATTAAGGGAGATGATAAAGATATGTTCACAGATGTTTTCATTTAGATACAACTTTTGGAATGGTATTAAAAACTCTGCAATATTTGTAATTAGGCAAAGTATAAAAACCTATTTTATATCCCCAAGGAAGAACTGAGCTGAAACGCCTGAGGTGTGTGGTGTAGGCAGACTTTTGTCCATACTAACAGACTGCTTATCTGTAGCCCTGGAGCTATGGATTGTATTTGTATGGCTGTTCTTGCTGCCTTTTTGCCAGCAGAGCTTTCAGGGATGTGCAAAATTTGCACAAGGCTGTAACAAAATGTGTAATGCTAGTCACTCTGAGAAAACAAGTTACAGACATGCATATCAAATCAGTATGTGGTTATCACTGGACTCATTCTAGAAGTGATACTAATTTTGAAAAATTACATTATTATTTGTTCCAATTTACCTATTCTGCTCTTAGAACTTTCTGTGAAGGTTTTCATTCCTGTATCTTTGGTAAACATGGAAGAGGCAGAATAATACCAGATGCTGATATGCAAAGATGCATGTAAATGTTGTATTTGACTACCAGCATGCATTATCAGTATTTAATTTCTAGTAGAATCTGGTTAGACTGTTTGGAGTTTCACGGTTATACGCTTTGGGATTTGCTTGTTTGTTTTGCTGTAAGATAATAAAAGAAAATTTATGCTTTGAAGCATGTTTCCTAAAGAGATCTTCTGTGCAACAGGGTAGTGTAAACTGCAAGTAGTTTGGGTGGTAAAGTACATTTAACTTTAATTATACCTTACAAGGAAAAAGATGCTGAGTGCCAGCCATCTCTGCACTGATAACAGCCAACTCATGACAAGTTGCTGCCACTAGTGGTCCTGGAGGTGTAGGCTCATGGTGGGGACCTAAACGTTCGAGCGTAAAGTGACCCACACAGATACTAGACGGCATTTTTTTTTTCTCTTTAAATTATGTATCTAGTTCTTTATTTCAAAACTTCTTACTCAAGCCAAAGGTTGTTTTCAAATAAATATGCAAGAAAAGTGGAAGAAATAGCATGGATAAGCACTTTTGATTTGGATATTTCCTAATCTCTCAGAAATTGTCATTACAAAACTGTTTTGGGTTTGTTTGATTGCGTAAAGAGTTTGGAGGGGTTGTTTTGTTTTGAGAAACAGAGTATTTCTTAGCATTCTAGATATAATCCCCATGTGGAGTTACTTTTAACTGTGATTCTGGGGGGAGCATGAATGTGCATTTAGAGGAGAAAACACTCCTCACTGCTTTTACTTTGCTTTTAAAACTAGTCTAATTGATGTAGCTGGAACCTTTTTACCATTAGGTAGGAGACTATTCTTCATAGAAGAAAAGGAGCTGAACTTTTCATTAAGATTAGTCTAAATGTCACTGTAGTGGCAGCTCAAAAAGAAAAGGTGTTGTAAGTAGTGTATTAGTGCTTTAAGTAGTATGTTATGGGAATATGATTTAGTTTTCTTCTAAAGTTAAGAGTTTACTTATCCTATGAAATGTCAGTATTTCAAGCCTTTTCCCACTCACACAGTTAAAAAAAAAAAAAAAGTGGGGAGCAGAAATTTTTGAACATGAATATTCAATGTCTAAGCTTGAGGGGTTTTGATCACTGTAGACTCAATCTCTGCTTTTGAAGAACAGCTCCCAAGAGACAGTGAGATCCACAAGAGAGTAGAAAAATAGCTATTAGTCTCTTTCGTGATTTTTTTCTTCTCTTTTTGATCAGAAGTTCCATCATTGTCAAGAGAAGTTTCCCAAGTCAAAAGTTTTGATGAAATTGATATCTTCTCAATGACAATAAAGACAGGCTACCTTGTCAAAATGTTTCTGGATAACTATGCTTTTATCAAAACTCTCATTTTTAAATCCAGGAATGATTAGGTTGTTAAGAGTAGTGAAATTCTCCAAATAATTTCAAATTTTAAAAAAAATATACATAACATTTAATATACATTACAGGAAATATATTGAAATTCTGAGTCTATTGAAGTCAGTAGACATGGTTTCCACACATCTTGCCGAGGATCCAAGATTTGTCCACTTACAATTTTCTTTATAGGCAAAGAGGAAGCACACCTGATATGCAAGTAAAGCCAAGAATTTATTGTTAGCATGACTGAAATCTTAAGTCTGATCATTATTAGTGCAGATGTAGTGTTATGGGGGATGGAGGTGAAGGGAGGAATAATCATGGAATTAAAGTTGTTACACACATCTTAGTTTCTACCCCTCCTCCTCCTGAAGCTATGCAGCTATGCTTACCCTCCCACTTCTCTGTGTCTCAAGGTTGGGGGTTTCTTGCTGGAGAAGGGAGGGTGTTACGGAGTGTCCTCAGCATCAGGAGTCCTTTGCTGGCAGGAGTGCGATGCTGGTGTTGATTGTTTCTTCTTCTGTGTTCTAGGGTGCACTTTGGGTTATTTTTTCAAATGTTTGTTAATACACTCACAACTTTCTGTTTCTTCACGGGTTTGTGGCTTCATGATACATCTGAATTTACCATATATGGTGCATTTTACATAGATTAGAGGCTATTTTGGTGTTGTCTTTTTCATCCTTAACACCAGTTTTGTCCTGGGCTGCATTTCTTTAAGGGATGAGTGCATAAGCTGTGTGCAGCCATGGTGCCTCCAGGGCCACCCAGCATCTCATCTCTGACCACCCCACACCTGTGCACATCTGTATGCTCCACTTCTCAAGGTCTCTGCTGTTGTTCCAGGGCTGTGTCCTGCAGCTACACTGTCCTTCTGTTAGTCATAAATATCTTATTCTGCATGGAATAGCTGCTTGTGAAAATTATCTGTTTAAAACTATGTTTGTATCACACAAAGATAAACAAAAGTAAAACAGATGAGCCCTGGACACCTGGTGGATTAGAGAAACTGCTGTCACAGCTAAACAAAGTAAAACAGTGCTTCAGGCAGGTCAAGAAAAGTTCAGACAGTGCAGGACTGACAAACCTTGGAGCTGAGGCCTTGCAACCTCAGTAGAGTGCTCATGGCCCATTACTAGCAATGGCAATGCTGTGCTACAGGGTTACACCCCTATGTGATAAGAACGCATGCCATAAATGCTGTGAGGTTTTGGGGGTATCCTGACAATCCACTACCAAATATTTTCTGTGGTACTGGGAGAACTGACTGATCAACCAAGGATGAGTTAAGAATACCTAATAGTCAATTTGACGCACAGATTCTAGGGATACTCCATGTTGTGAGGAGTGATTTTCAGGAAATTGCAAAGACAAAGCCTATTACAGCAAAATGGATAAAAGACATGAAGCTGAAGCCAATAATGCTTTCCTTTCTTCTGACCTCCTTAGGGAGTTCAACAGTCACCTTCTAATTACTAGCATATTGGACACAATTTTCAAAAAACACAGAGTAACTAAGGACCCTGGTCTTAGCAGTCTTCCAGAAGACTCTTGAATCTTGCGGTATTGGGGAACAAGTGGAAGAAGCAAAAAAAGCAGAAGAAAGTGGAAGAAATATTCGAAAGTTTGATCAATTAACACCTACAGTCTTCAGCCGTTTCCAGGTGAAAGACCACTAAGTAGTTGCTCTCTTATAATTGAAACCAAGTAACAGATGCCATTCCTCATGGGTGAAGGACACCAAAGGCGAAAGCAATTAAATCCCTGTTACATTATACCTGTTGGTGAAACTGATCATTCACTAGTAGCTTTATACATGCAGCTTCATTAACAAAGTGTACAACATTTACAAGTATAGGCAATTAAACTGACATGACAGAGGTTCATTTGGCTATTCTCCCTGAAGATGAGGAGTTTCATTAAATCATTGTTATATATAGTGATACAGCTGTGGGGAAAAACAAAAACAAAAAAAAAAAAACTTAAATTGCTTAAACTCTTGTATGGAATAATAATACAGAGACATCTGTAAAAACATTCATATTTGATGGTTCTGAGAAAATTTAATTTTGCTTGATTTATGTAATCATTTTTAGTCTGTCAGTTAGAAAATCCCTTTGGTTTTGATATGTAACTCTGTGGCTTCTCTGTCAGTGAGATGAAATTTTCTCTACTCATATCTTTCAGTAGATACTATGGCATTGATAATGGGGAATGCAGCCTATTAATTTTTTACCACCTGTTTTTGTTATTCAGGAGTTTGCCTGCTTTTGTAGATCAATGTGTTGCTCACTTACCCTAAATGACTGAGAATTTAGAAAATAGACTGCTAGTCAGAAAGTGCCCAAATCTACAGATGTGTGAGCAGAACTAGGAAATGAGAACACATACCACGAGCTGACATTCATTTTGACAGCCACACTGTCTTTGGCTTCATATTGGCTTTGTGAACAGAGGAACACTTGGTGCACAGTGAATCCCTACAGAAGGTAAGTGAACTATTTATCTCTATTTTTTCCATCTTGGTTACTTCTGTTTATATTCTTACAGCTTATGGAAAAACTTGCTGTAATTTCATAACTTGACTTTTAAATCTATGTGAATATTTCCATTTGTTCTCTTTCTGCATTTTCTTCAGATCTCAAAATATTGGAAAAATTGTCTGGAAGCATATAATAGTATTCAAAAGAAAATTCACAGAGTTAGTACACACATTTTGAAATTATTAAGTACTGTACACACAAATGAAATAATATCAGATTATCACGGTAATTGTTATATGTACAGTACTTAGTACTTTCTTATAACTTTTAGGAAGGCTGCTCTCCAGTGTTTCCTTGACTTCTGTATATCTCCTGGACTCGATACTTATTTGTCAGGGAAAACGATGGTCACAGTTTTGTAGGGTTATATTCTCCTGACAATGTCCCTTGTCTGACGTGAACTAAAGTGAAGCTGTATAGTATTAGGGAAAGGAAGGTCTTGAAGAATTAATATTGCTTTCTTAATCATTACTTGGTGTAGTCTATGAAGTACTTTAACATTACTACTTCCACATTTTATAGTTTATCACTTTATTATTTTCCAAACCAAATACAATCCTGAACAATCTATTTACCAAAACCTTTTCAATTATTTATTTACATGAGAAAACATGTTTTTCTGAACTTCCTTTGACGGTGGCTGCTCATCCTGTACGAGATAAGCAGTGTCAATCAAGCCCACCTCTAGAAAAACAAGACACTGGAAGCCTGAAGTACCTTATCACTGGGATTCCTAGAATAAGAGTTTCTAGAAACCTCTCTTAGGCAAAGGTCCCAAATAAAACAAAGCAATAAAAATCTTCCATAAGAGTAGGCTGGACAGTAGAAAGGACTGAATTATCCTCCCACAGTATAGTACAAAGTAGAAGTCCAGTGTGAGGGAGCCTGTAAGCTCTGATTTTATTCCCTTTGATTATTTACAGTGCCATTGATAGTGATCGAGCGTCAAGTCTAGTGATTGAATGCTTATCACTAGGATGTTTTAAATCTACTAAATTATAGGGTTTGGTGGCTGTTGGTTTTTTTTTGTTTTTTTTTTTTCCTTCTTCTTCCTATCCTTGAGCAGACAGACAGTGATTTTTGTTTATATTTATTTAATGATATGCAGGAAAACTATGTCAAAGTTTGTTTTCTACATTGTATACTGAGGGTAGCAAGATTACTGGTTGTTCTGGGTTCTGGTGCTAATGAGTTACCTTGGTGTAGACATGACACTGACAAGCTTTTGCTAGGAATGCCTAATCTTAAGAGTCTACTGTCAGAAGTAAAAACTCAGTACTGAACCTGGAAAATATAATGTTGGTTTACTTGACAATAACGAGCTGATAAAATTCTAAAATCAATATTAGGATTGACATAGTGTCTCACACCAAACAAGAATCATAATTGAAAATTTACAGCTGACCTACTTTTCAAGTTGTAAGACTCATGTTAGAATGGCCTGAAGCATTTTATTTCCAGATTCAGATTACCTTCAACCAGATAGTCATCCAGCAGGATGTAGTATGAAGGAAATGATGATTCATTGTCAGAATCCAATGAAATAGTATAAAGGTATCTCCTTGAAACATCCAGTTTTCTTAGCTTACATAATACGTTATTAAATTCTTACTAAGTCGATGGGAATTCAGAGTCTGATGAATGTACAAATGTTATATCAGTTACTTGAAATGGTACTTCTCAAAAGCTAGTGACATTCAGAGTAAGTTCTTGTCCAGCATTTTATTTGTCCTTTTACTAGCTCAGATTCCTAAATAGATGATAAGTAAGTACTTGCCTTCTCTATTTTTTTTCCTTTTTTTTTTTTTGAGAGGGGGGGTGGGGGGAGTGGAATAAGACAGATTTGCAGACACAATAATGGGTTGGGACTTTAAAAAAAAAAACATGGAAAAAGGAAAAAGTATCTTTGCAACACATGTACAGCAAGATGTAAAGGTTTTTTGGATAAATAAAAGCCAAATGTGTTACACTTAGTCACATTTGTCTCTTTTCTGTCCTTCCAACTGGCAAAATCTGCTCCCACTCCTGCCCTGGCCCCAAAGAAAAAAGAATCACTTGGACTTTTCTGTGGTATTTATAGATGATCTAAACCATAAAGAAAATTTATTGTCTTCAAGATCCCCAAGTCCTTAACCTTTTCAGTGTGGAGAAGATAGCAGTAATGAATGAGTTTTAATTGTAGCCTACAACTTGTTGTAGCCCACTCTATCTGAAAAGTTACAGCGACAGCTATCTGACAGTGTTACACTTAAGATCCTGTCAACACTGGCATTGTAAATCCCATTTGTCTGCTCTTTGGAACTTGGCCATAAAAATGTGCTTCAAAGTGAACCGTGCTGTGCATGGCTTTAGACTAAGAGCTTTTCCCTTTTCTTCATGCATACTTTAAATTAAATGGGCTTTCAGTAAGCAAGAATAAAAGAAAGCTATACTTAAGAAAATAAAAGTTCTCAGAGTACTTCATTAATTTTGTCTTTATTGCCCAGCCACTAAAGAAATAGATGAGATAAAAGCATTAATTTTCTTTCTTTCATATCCTGCTTCTCTCGCGTATGAGTTTATTTATCACTACCATCATTCAGACATGCAGTATCTCTCCTTTTCTAACTCCCATTTCATGTGTATTTTCTCATTTAATTCTTTCCACACTTTGTCAAGACCTTCTGGGGTCTTCCAAATGGCTTCCTGATTATATTATTCAGTTACAGTTATACTGCTGTTTTGGTGGACAACCTGGCAGGTCTTTAACTGCTGCAACTACCTCTTTATTTATTTTTCAGTATTTCTCAATTAATCTGGCTTTTACATTCTCACCTTTCTACTTTCTATTGTCATTGCTAAGCCTGCTCATTGCAAAACAAATAAGAATTGTTGGTATCTTCAAATATCTATCTCGTCTATGTATCTCATCTGGAGCTCAACCTGGCTACTGCCGTTAAAGACAACAAAAAATCCTTTTACAAATATATCAACGCGAAACGGAGGCCTAAGGAGAATCTCCATCCTTTACTGGATGCGAGGGGAAACCTAGTTATTAAGGATGAGGAAAAGGCTGAGGTGCTTAATGCCGCCTTTGCCTCAGTCTTTAGCGGCAATACCGGTTGTTCTCTGGATACCCAGTGCCTTGAGCTGGTGGAAGGGGATGGGGAACAGGACGTGGCCTTCGCTATCCATGAGGAAATGGTTGGCGACCTGCTACGGAGCTTGGATGTGCGCAAGTCGATGGGGCCGGATGGGATGCACCCGAGGGTACTGAAAGAACTGGCGGAGGAGCTGGCCGAGCCGCTTACCATCATTTATCGGCAGTCCTGGCTATCGGGGGAGGTCCCGGTTGACTGGCGGCTAGCCAATGTGACGCCTATCTATAAGAAGGGCCGCAGGGCAGACCCGGGGAACTATAGGCCTGTCAGTTTGACCTCAGTGCCAGGAAAGCTCATGGAGCAGATTATCTTGAGGGTCATCACGCGGCACTTGCAGGGCAAGCAGGCGATCAGGCCCAGTCAGCATGGGTTTATGAAAGGCAGGTCCTGCTTGACGAACCTGATCTCCTTCTATGACCAAGTGACGCGCTTGGTGGATGAGGGAAAGGCTGTGGATGTGGTTTACCTTGACCTCAGTAAGGCTTTTGACACCGTTCCCCACAACATTCTCCTCAAGAAACTGGCTGCTCGGGGCTTGGACTGGCGTACGCTTCGCTGGGTTAGAAACTGGCTGGATAGCCGGGCCCAGAGAGTTGTGGTGAATGGAGTCAAATCCAGTTGGAGGCCGGTCACTAGTGGTGTCCCCCAGGGCTCGGTACTGGGGCCGGTCCTCTTTAATATCTTTATCGATGATCTGGATGAGGGCGTCCAGTGCACCCTCAGTAAGTTTGCAGATGACACCAAGCTAAGTGCGTGTGTCGATCTGCTCGATGGAAGGAAGGCTCTGCAGGAGGATCTGGATAGGCTGGAGCGATGGGCTGAGGTCAACTGTATGAAGTTCAACAAGGCCAAGTGCCGGGTCCTGCACCTGGGGCGCAACAACCCCAAGCAGAGCTACAGGCTGGGAGATGAGTGGCTGGAAAGCTGCCTGGCCGAGAGGGACCTGGGAGTATTGATTGATAGTCGGCTGAATATGAGCCAGCAGTGTGCCCAGGTGGCCAAGAAGGCCAACAGCATCCTGGCCTGCATAAGAAGCAGTGTGGCCAGCAGGTCTAGGGAAGTGATTGTGCCCCTGTACTCGGCTCTGGTGAGGCCGCACCTCGAGTACTGTGTTCAGTTTTGGGCCCCTCGCTACAGGAAGGACATGGACGTGCTCAAGCGAGTCCAGAGAAGGGCAACCAAGCTGGTGAGGGGTCTGGAGTACAAGTCTTACGAGGAGCGGCTGAGGGAGCTGGGCTTGTTCAGCCTGGAGAAGAGGAGGCTCAGGGGCGACCTTATCGCTCTCTACAGTTACCTTAAAGGAGGCTGTAAAGAGGTGGGGGTTGGTCTGTTCTCCTACGTGCCTGGTGACAGGACGAGGGGGAATGGGCGAAAGTTGCGACAGGGGAGTTTTAGGTTGGATGTTAGGAAGTACTTCTTTACCGAAAGGGTTATTAAGCATTGGAACGGGCTGCCCAGGGAGGTGGTGGAGTCACCATCCCTGGAGGTCTTTAAAAGATGTTTAGATGTAGAGCTTAGCGATATGGTTTAGTGGAGTACTTAGTGTTAGGTCGGAGGTTGGACTCGATGATCTTGAGGTCTCTTCCAACCTAGAAATCTGTGATACTGTGATACTGTGATATTCTTGTGAGATGTAGATTATCAGTAGTTGAAACAATACCTGTGCCTTGCTTTTCCCTTTCTTGGGGGGTTTCTTCCTATTTCCAATACACCATCTTCTGTACAGGTATAGTTCTTCAGGGGAAAAACTCAAAACTTCTCAGATTACAAGCATTAATATAACTTCTTTTCCTCATTTCTCCCAGTGAAAGATTCAGGTCTCAAAGAGATTCCAGGATACGTTTAAGATCCTTTCCTAAAGTTGTTATTATAATCTGATACGAATGCATACCACAGTGAGCAACATATAAGAGGAAAATAAAAGGTTTTACAAGAAAATACAAAAATGAAGTATAAATTAATATGAAAATATCAAATTCAAATGTAGGTGAGGAATAAGTTCTGTTTAGGCAATGTCACAGAAAAATACCTCAACACATTTTTTATATAAAACAACAAATTGCTTATGAACCCTTATATTTGACACAGGAACCACAAGAAGTGGGGTTTCAAACCTGTGACTTTCTTTAATCAGGTTAGGACTGATTAGCCACACTATGCATTAGCACTGAAGCCTTTCATATCTTCTGTGCATATCTTGTGTACATATCTGTGAAATAACAGAAGTCTTTGGGAGCTGTCAGTGATTTTTACTTACTATAAACTAATTGCATCTCCATTATTGCACATATGGGGAGGTGAAGGAAGAGCAGAGGAATTAAAAAAAAATAATAATAAAAATAGAAAGAGGGACTTGGAAATATAAACATTCAAGATTCAGGGAAGAAAATCATTTCCTCACGAACCACATGCATTTGAACAACTTCCTAGCGCATAATGCAGCTAAAACAAGAAAGATAATCTTTAGAAATCCTAATGTTTTAAAATAATATTTTCTTTGTTCTTCAAATCTAGTGTGCTTTTGCTCAGTGTATTAATATCCAGGTTTTCATGAGAATCTGGAAATCCACAGAAATACAGTTCTACCAATGATTCTTGCAGTGGCCAGATGTTATCTTACCTCCTGTGCCCATGTTTATAAAACAAAGCTGAATACATCTGATGACTTGCCATTTACATATATCACCCACAGTGTATTATCTTCATTGCTTTACCATATAACTGCATTAGCTGAATAGCTGTTAGAGATTAAGATTTAATCTGTGTCCTATTTTTGGCTAGGATAGAGTTAATTATCTTCCTAGTATGGTGCTGTGTTTTGGATTTAGGATGAAAATAATGCTGATAACACACATGTTTAGCTGTTTCAGAGCAGTGCTTGCGCTTTTTAGCTTGTTATGCTGCCCTTCCAGTGAGGAGGCTGGGGGCACGCAAGGGAGGGGACAGAACCAGGACAGGTGACCGCAAATAGCCAGTGGGATATTCCATACCATATGGCATCATGCTGAACAATTAATATGGGGGGGCTGGCCAGAGTGGAGGGGATGACTGCTCAGGGATGGGATGAGCATTGGTCAGTGGGTGGTGAGCAACTGCACTGTGCATCCCTTGCTTTGCACATATTATTATTTCTCTTTCTTTTCTGTCCTATTAAACTATCTTTATCTCAACCCACAAGCTTTTACTTTTTTTTCCTCACGATTCTCTCTCCCATCCCACTGGGCATGGGGGCAGTAAAGGGTTATGTGGTGCTAAGCTGCCTGTCGAGATAAACCACAAGAATCTGAGAAGTTTTTTATTTCTTATATATGTAAAACACAGTAATTCTGACTATTGGCAGGACTGGTTATTAACCTGAATTTTCAGAAAATAGGCTTTATTTAAAATATTTTCCTAAATAACCTTTCTTTCAGTTATCATAAGATTGGTATCTATGGTACACCTAACGCATTTTGCTAACCAAATGTTCCAGTTCTAGTGTCAATTACTAGTGACAGTACTGCATAATATCACTACAAATTAATACCATCTGTCAACATGATAAGTATCAAGCTGAGTTTTTCAAACAGGTTAGTTTTTCTCTCACTAAGGTATGTGCAGAAAATAGGCTTTCGGAAATTAGAAGGAACAAGTCAATCTCAGTAACCTAGTTAACAGTACATTATGAATAAAAAAGGAAGGGTAGGATTCTGCCCCCAGCAGATATACAGTAGAGTATAATTAAATAATGCATCAAGTCTGCCTCTATAGATTCCTTTTACCCCTTTTAAAAAATAAAAAATGCTTAGAACTATCACAAATGTCTTTTTGTTTAATAAAGGTCAGTTGTATACCAGTCTACTTTCTTATGGCTGTTGGATGGCCTTTCAAAAGTTACATTTGGTGTCATTCCAATTTTGTCTGAAAACAAGAGTAAGCTACCTACCAGCAAATATCTGCATTATCTAATGTTGTGCCCTATCAGAGGAGTGATTTTTCTCAGCTATAATGATGGAAAGAGATACTGCAATGACCAGAGATGCTGTTAAGGTGACCAGATACTTTCCTGTCAACCTCTGCACTTGGTTGTGCTCTGGCAAATGTTTTGTGGAAGGGGCCATGAGAAGGTTTAGGTCTACATGCAGGTGTTTTTTTTTTGGTTGATTTGTTTTTGTTTGTTTGTTTTCCTTTTTACTATTTCTGTTATATTGAGTCTAACATTGAATATTCAGATGATAATTCTAATACCATCATTGTTTTGTGAAGTTTTTTCTATGTCTGCCACTATGGTGGGTGACTGTTTTGCACTACTTTGTGATACTTGGCTTAGACAGGCACAAAAGTGAAGTTATATTTAAGAACCAAGCCAAGAACTCTTAAGTCATTCTTGTTCTCTATATGTGAAGAAACATCAGAGTTATGTTTTTTAAGGTGGTGCTAGTACAGAACCTTGAATTTATGAAGTACTGATTGACGTTTCTGAATAATAAAATATATTAAAAATTCCTGCAATACTTTAGTATTGCAATACTACCTTTAATAAACACAGACAACAAAGAAAAGAAAAATGGATTTTTCCAGGTACCTGGTAATGATCAGAAAAGGTCAAATATGGCTTCATCATGCTGGCTGCTAATGTCCATGAAAATAGCTTTTGTCTCCATGTGGTGATAGAAAGCAAAAATAAATAAATATAAAGAAGTTGGCAAAAGAAGATTTCTTCAGACTTCTGTACTTGTCACACAGGAACCAACCAGAATAGAAAAGGATGTAATATTCTTATCACAATTCTGCATTGTACATGAATTTGAAATGTAAGGGAGCTTTCTCCGCGTGTGAAATGAGATATTTAATTTTACAGTTCCCATTTTGGCAACAAAGTACAATGTTTGCCCATTGTGATGTTAAGACAGACACCCCCAAGTTTTATGTGAAGGAAGAATCATAATGGAAGTGCCAAGGCCTCAAAATGTTTTTCTTTCTGGCCTCATAAGCAATAATTTAACTACAGTTTGCCACTTCATAGAAGAAAAGATTAGTGACATCATACATCATTAACTATGTGGCTGAAGCCCCAAACACAGTGAAACAAATTAGCTTTCAGTGTAGAACTTACTGACTCCAATGTGCTACTTCCTGAGGCAGTAGAGGCTGAAACCACAGAGGATGTTTCGATTCTAGATCCCCAAAGAGTGGTGGGTCGCATGTAATTCAACTGTTATCCCCTGCTGATTCATCAGAAATTGTTTTCAGGAAGTTCAGCCTTTCTTGGGAGAAGATGATTTTTGATTCTGTGGTAATATTATAGTAGGTATTAAAAATATACTCAGCAACATATTATCTTAATGCTCAAATGAATTTGCTGGCTAGAATTTTCTTTCTTTTCTTATTTCATAACCCAAAGCAAATGAAGATATTTGGATGCTCTATCTGTGAAAACAATCAAGCTGAGAAGCATTATGTTAATGCTGGGCAAAATGTTTTTATTGAAAAAAAAAAAGGCACCCATTTTTCTGTTCTGAAATATAAGAATGTTCTGCCAAATGACAGTGAATCTTTAAAATGCTTTGGATTTGGCATTATTCCACTTTTTTTGCCATTATTTGAAATATCAGTTTTAATTTACAAACTTAAATTTTACTTGTTAAATCACTGTTGGAATCATGATACTTATCTTTGGGTAGAGACAGGTGAATAAAATAACCAGAAGAACCCATAATTCCTGATTTTTCAGTGAAATAAGTCTGGGTTGGATCTGGGTTGAATCATTTACATATGTCACCCTCCTTTCATTTTCTTTTTTGGCTAGACCATTATTATTCTCTTCCATAAGTTAGCTTAAGTTACATTTCCCAGCTGACTTCTTTTATTAGAAAAAAATAAGTAAAAAAAAAAAAAAAAACAACTTTAAACTCCTTGATACTCATTGATGAAATAGCTAACTCTATACTGTAATGTCCTTGAGTCTAATGAGGCATTAATTATACCTTCTTGTTAACAATACTTTTATTCTACCTCTCCACGCTTTTTCCTTACCTTGTTATTTCTTTAAGTCCCAGCTACAATTAAGATCCCATAACTTCAACTGGAAGAATACCTCTAAAGCCAATTTTAGCTGTCCCAGAAAAGCCAGAAGGTTCTCAATAAGTCTAGCATTTTAATAAGATTTTTTTATTAATTACTTTAATAATTAAATATACACATTAAAATATGTGTAAATATGGACTAAAGCTTAAGTGAAAGTTTACTTTGATGAAATGCTTTATTTCCATTTTATTTAAATAATAGTATAGCTTATTCAGTTTGTCTTCCCATAAATGCTAACCTTACTTTCTGATAAGCTAATACTTAGATCATATCTTTGGCAACATATATATTAAATTTATATTCAACTATAAAGTTAATATTGAAGATTTATAGTAAAAACTGAAGCATTTTATTCAAATATTATTAGAAGGAAACAGAATTAAGTGTATTTTAAATCAAATTCTAGCTTTAACTTTTCATTTATACACACACGTATATATTAGTCAAGCTGTTTGAAAAACTATTTCCATACTTTCTTTTTCTTATCACTTTATTGATGTTTTCCTGTACAGGGATTTAAGTATTTTAAATGTTTATACACTCTTTAACTTTCTGAGAACAAAATATTTAACTGTAGGCACCCATGTTGCTGTTAGTAATGTCTAATTTTGTTCTACTGTGATGGTGTGTGTAACTTGAGTTTTCAACTGGACTAAGCACACGTTTTTGATGAATTCTTCCAAAAAGTTATCATTTAAAATTCTGTTCACTTGGAGTTAACACTGGGCTTGTCAACAAATGAACATGGTGAGGACAGGGAAGAAGACAATGGAATGTAGAGAAATGACAACCCAAATTTGAAAATCTCAAAAGCTCTTTCATTTCCCAAGGCCCTCCAATACCATTTGTAAAGCTACATGGGAAATGTCTATAAACAGTCACAGCAAGAATGCTGAAGTTGTCACTTATTTAACCAAATCTATACAAAAGACTTCTGAATACAATCATTTAAAGACAAACTAGATTCAAAACTTTCATAAGTACAGTGGTTTGAAACTCAATCTATTCTTCTTGCAGAGATGCTCATGCCATGTAAATATTCAAGTGCAAGTTATTAATGCTGTATTGTGATTTTTGCATCTGCCTGTTTGCGTGATGCAGTTGTGTTGTTAGATGCTCCCAGTAACTGTAAAAAAATAAATTAAAAAAAAAAATCCAAGACAAAACTGTAAGCTTAAAATATTTATAGAACAGACCCAATACAATATTTCTGAAAGAACATATATCTATTTACATCATTGTAATGTATCTACTTTTCTTAAGGTAGAAATAATTTTAAAAACACATAACACTCAAAATCCAGTTACATTCCTAGATAAATCTGTATAGCCCAGGTATATATTATCATTAGTAGTATTCATCAAAACTTATCTACTTCTTCACTGGACAAAGAGAAAAGATAGAGGATGGAGGAGAAGCAATATTCCCCCTGCTCTATTCCTCCTTCCTGCAGTCACACCTTTAGTAAACCAAGACACAATTAGAAAAATAGGCTGCCACTATCTAATCATTTAAAACTCAATGAGTTTTTGTAATGAAGAAATTGCTTTTTTCTTTCTCTTGCAGGTTTTCTTTCACTCTTGCTGATTTATATATCTCTCATCATGTTAGTAAATGCCATAATAGATTTTCTTTTACTGTGAAGTTGTATTGTTTTGGAGGGGAAGAGGATCTCTCATTTCTAATTGATGCTGTAAAATATAGAATCACAGAATCATCTAGGTTGGAAGAGACCTCCAAGATCACCCAGTCCAGCCTCTGACCTAACACTAACAAGTCCTCCACTAAACCATATCACTAAGCTCTATATCTAAACGTCTTTTAAAGACCTCCAGGGATGGTGACTCAACCACTTCCCTGGGCAATCTATTTCCAATGCCTAACAACCCTTTCGGTAAAGAAGTTCTTCCTCATATCCAACCTAAACCTCCCCTGGTGCAACTTAGCCCATTCCCCCTCGTCCTGTCACCAGGCATGTGGGAGAATAGACCAACCCCTACCTCGCTACAGCCTCCTTTAAGGTAGCTGTAGAGTGCGATAAGGTGGATGCAAGCCAGGATGCTGTTGGCCTTTTTGGCCACCTGAGCACACTGCTGGCTCATATTCAGCCAACTATCAATCAATACTCCCAGGTCCTTCTCTGCCAGGCAGCTTTCTAACCACTCATCTCCCAGCCTGTAGCGCTGCTTGGGGTTGTTGTGCCCCAGGTGCAGAACCCAGTACTTGGCCTTGTTGAACTTCATACAGTTGGCCTCAGCCCATCGGTCCAGCCTATCCAGGTCATCCTGCAGAGCCTTCCTACCCTTGAGCAGATCAACACATGCACCTAACTTGGTGTTGTCTGCAAACTTACTGAGGGTGCACTCGATCCCCTCATCCAGATCATCGATAAAGATATTAAAGAGGACTGGCCCCAGTACTGAGCCCTGGGGGACTCCACTAGTGACCGGCCTCCAACTGGATTTAACTACATTCCCCACAACTCTTTGGGCCTGGCTACCCAGCCAGTTTTTAACCCAACGAAGCATACGCCAATCCAAGCCAAGAGCAGCCAGTTTCTTGAGGAGAATGCTGTGGGAAACGGTGACAGAAGCCTTACTGAAGTCAAGGTAGACCACATCCACAGCTTTTCCCTCATCCACTAAACGCGCCACTTTGTCATAGAATACTGTATGATGAATTAAACTTTGTGTGAAAGATCTTCTCTATGAATAACGGATTAGTCTTTGCTTAAACCATATAGATTTTATTTGTTTTATATTAACTTATTACATTTGATACTGCTTCTGCATCTTCCTTCCTCCTGTCCCCTGGAGAATGGCTTCTAATAAGCCATTTCATAAAATCTGTTTGTTTTTGTTATTGTTGTTGTTGTTCTGTTTTGTTTGTTTGTTTGTTTTCGTGGTGGTGTTTTTTTTTTTGTTGTTGTTTTGTTTTTTTAACCTTAAGTATCTCCAGATCCTAGGAAAGCACTTTGTTATTGTAGAAATAGCATGTTTATATCCCCTGGGTTGGAACTGTTTAATATGGAACATTTTAAATTCATTTGTATTTATATCAAAGATCACCTTATTTTTAAAACTTTGTGCGTAACTCATAAAACTTATTGCTGCATATCACATTTGATGTTTTATGGACCCTTTCTGATTTTTTTGTAGGCCTGTTTGTGCATTTGTCTGTATGTTATTGCCTGAACAGTTAAGTCATTGCTTGATTTTACTCTCCCTATCTGTTGTGAAGACAGGATATGCTACCACAATTTCAGAGTCATAGAATTGATGCACAGGATCTTTTCTGAAAGTCACAGAGGCTTGTGGTTGAGCCAGGAACTAAAATATGTCTCAAACATTTTCAAATCCAATTTAATGAGTTCACTAGTTCTGATGGCCAAACCACCTCCACTTAGGGATAGGAACAGTATATGGTAGGATACGTGGTAAGAATGTATGGCAGCCATGTGAACCGTAGGAGGTTTTCAGCTGTTCACACAGTACAACTTACTGCTTGGAAGAAGCCTGCCTACTGCTTGTCAAATGGGTACCCCATTTAGGAAGTCTTACTGCTTTCAAAACATTACTGCTTGTTAGACTGTGATTCTCTTTCACTGTGCTAGTCCTTCTGGCTTTCTCCATCAGAGCAATCTTCCTTTAGCAGGTATAGTCCACCTGTCTTCTTCAACTGTCCTTGAATAAAACAAAAAAGCAAAAAGCCCCAGTGATGGTCATGGAACCTACTATAACTGTTCGCTGGTGTTTGTCTTTTTCCTCTTACGTGGTAATACACAGAACAGATACTGAGTCCATCTAATCCATTAAATATTATTTAAATAGGCTAAGCTAGGTAGTTTGAATTCCTCAATATCTGGATATTTTCATGTGTTTTTCACCAAATATTTTCATCACAAGGCTTGTAATATAGAATGGTATGAATGTGGAAAATAATAACACAATTTCATGAGAAAACAAGAAAATCAAATTCTTGAGTCATGAAATGGATGTAGTACTAAATGCATAATTGCACCAATTTCAATAACATATTCCAGTGACTGGTACAGTATTGGGGGGACAGTGTTTTTCATAGGAGATTTGTTAGGTCAGACTTTGCAGCTAATGGAATAATTAAAAACGCATAGATCATTGCATGTGTTATGCATGCCATTTGTTTTCAGTTTTGCAGTATTAGTTGCAACACAGACTGAAAAATCCAAGTGCGTAAGAAATTCTTTGTTTTGCAATGGCTTTCCAGATGGGACACATCTCAGTTAACCTAAACAAATTTACATGCCTCTGCCTTTGAAGCTAGTTGCCATTGGTGTTTTTATGTTCATCAAAGAAATGATCACTTCTGGGGCACAACTGATACTATATCACACTGTAAGAGTGCCTCTTTCATTCTGCTAATTATAAAGACAACTTTAAGGTAATTAGTGCAGACATTGATGTCTATTTGGTCCTTTGGTCCTAAAATCTGTGCACTTCAAACAGATAGATGGCTGACTGCCTTTAAGTAGCGTGAATAAGCCAAGGTGGTATCTTGGTCTTTCTTTGCTTCCATGGAAAGGAAATTTGTGAATCATATCTACCAAAGTACTGCTTAATGTGTGGGAAGAATACACCATCTTAAAAATTGAATGCCTTTTTTTTTTTTTTTTTAAACTTTGTTTTGTATTCTTCATATTTACTTACGTATATTTTACTTCAAATGATCTGGGATCCCAATTTGAAATTAATAAAGAATATATATATCGTGGATGCCAAGGTGGTGATCAGAAACAGTAAGGTGGTGAGTGAGAAATGGGAACGTGTATATAGAAACACTGATGTATTCAGTTCTGTTATAGCACTGTACGGATAAAACAGGGTATCTTCTTGCATTGCATGATACATGAGCACACAAGGAGAGGTGGTCTTTTCAGACTGTTTCAGCCAAAGTTGTTGAAGGTGCAATTGCAGTCAGCCCTTATGCTAGTTACACAGAGGAAGAATATAACTCTTAGCTCTATTACAACCTGCTTCAATTTTGTAAGGATGCAGTAGTACCCAGCAATAATATTGTTGCACCTCCCCTTAAAATTGTCTGTACATGTTTCTCACCCCTTCTTTTACTCCTTACTGCCTACTCTCTCTACTGTCTGTTTGAAAATATTCACAGGAGATACAAAACTATCTTCCTGCTGTTGTGTTTCTTATTCTTATTCATGACAATGACTTCTTTCACCTCTCTCTATACTTCCTCTCCCTCTCTTTGGTTTCAAATATCTCTCTTTATGGTCTTTTCTTGCTTTTTGTTCCTTCAGGGAAGATTGGGCGCTTAAGTGTATCAGCCTGATGAGTTAGAGCGTAAGCCTGGAGAAACCATGAGTATTGGATACTAGTCAAAGCTCTGTGGCAGTATGTGATTTCTTGCCTTTCAAGCCAAGAGAATGTGCAAAAACAATAGGTGTTAGACCATAATACACACTGATAATGAGTTTCCAAAATAGAACTGTAAGAATAAAGATAACCTTTAAGTTTTATTTCTAGGGCTTTTTTTTTTTTCCCCATTTCAAAGTTTTATTTTCCTTTCTTATTGGACTGTGTGAGGGAGAGAGAAAAAGGAGAAAAGAGAAAGCAAGCAAGAAAGCAAAAGGGGGCAGGGGAGTTGTTTCCAGACAGAGATTCCATAGAGTTAGTGGGAACTCTTTTCCCAAATTCACATGGCTGTCTGAAGATAATGAGGTAGTTAGCAATGCTTATCCATTATTTCTCAATATCCCAGGTAGGAACCAAACAAGCTGAAATACATTTTCAGTATTCTGTGAGCTGCTGTATGCTTACATCTTTTTATTTCTTCTTTTTTTTTTTTTAATAATAATAATTTAAAAAAAGCTAGTTATGCATTAAATTCCCTAAATGCAGTCTTCAGAGCATACCTGAGGAAATGCATATTTTATCTAATATATTAGCTCAAAAACTGTCATTGGAATAATTAATTTTAATTTTTTTTTCACTTCAGATTATAGTTGTTTTGTACATCTTTGTCCAAAGTACATAGGCAAATCAGTGCCTTATGCACTATTTATATTGAGTATGATAATACCCTGACATACAGTACACAATAAAAAGATAAGTCATTAACCCTACAATGATATTTAGAAAAAGATGATCCATATTGGACTAATACTAGATAATAATAATAACAATGCACTTCTAATTTTTCTCTACATGGTTCTTACTAATGAATAATTTGTTTATCTACAAAATAATTTGCCCCTTAGAGTTGTTCTTCACATTTCAGCATATCTGCTACCACAACAACACTAAAAGGCTTATAATTGTACCTATTTGATAGGATGCGAACTGAGCCATGGAAAGATTGTGACATGCCCAAGATTACGCAAGTCAGTCTGAAGAGCAAGAACAGAACTCAACTGGTAACACAGTCAGCCTTGTCTCTCATTTTCTTCCCTGCTGTGTCCCAGCTGTCTTAATATTTGAGATAAATTGGAGCCTGGAAGAAACACAGAGTTTTAAAGTGAATGTGAATAGTATGTGATGGATATACAGAAAGAAAACTGTTTGAGGAGCAAGCTGAAATTATAACTTTATTTTCATCTGAGGAGAGTCATCTTCTCAATCTTGAGAAAATGTCTTTTTCATTCCATCTTTCAAAAGCAAAGCAAAATATCTAGAGGAGTACTTCATTTAGCTTTTACTTGAGTGACAGGTCTTTGTCTTCTCTTTTTTTTGATAAGACTTTCATAAAGTCCACAGCTGTAGCAGCACCTAAAAGTGTCCTGAATATTAGCAGAAAAGGAAAAATCTCTCTGCCTCATGTTATGTTCCCCATTCTCAGAGGACAGAACTCTTTAATCATGTCTGCCGTAAGCCTCAGGAAAAGGATGCTTCACTGCAACTTCACAGGAAATCTGTTATCTTCTTCAGGAACAGCCAACGTGTGCCTGGACTCAGCTGCTGGGAACCATTCCCCTGTCCTCCAGTTAGGTAGGAGCCATCAGGCTGTGCAGCAGGTCACCATTCTTTCCCTCTATCCATGAGGCTAGCATGTTACAACTTTCTATCAAAGATATAAGGTAATATTTAGTAGCCATTGCTAGTGGAGAGTAAGAGCTGTTCCTGACTTTGAGGACTGGATTCAGACTTCATTTCACATTACTGACACTTAAATTATTTGCTGAAGTTCTGAATGCAGAAACTGGTCAAAAAGGAGGAATATACTGGTGATAAACTAGCGCTAATTTAGTCTTCCATGAAGGTAATGGGTTTTAATCAAAACAAAGTATTATAAATTGCTACAGTAGGGTTAAAATAGTGTTGCTAAGTACTACTCATAATAAGTAGAGACATAAAAGTGTGACTGCAACAGCCAGAACTGTATTCTAATTAGGGAAAGCCAGTAAGTCAAAACACTGATGATGTATCAGAGCTCCATAAATTGTTCTACTCCATAAATAGATTGATTTGCTAAATAAAATACTATTACTACATCATCCCTGCTTCATCTTTCACTTCTGTTTTTCCCACTTAGAAATTAATCGTTGTCTTGGTTTAAGATTTGTGGTGTCACTGACAAATGTTAAAAGCCATTGCAATGACTGAGGAGAACCAGTTACAATTGCAACTTTCTTATGACCTAGCTTTTAAGAAATGTTTTTCTTCTCTGGTGCAAATAAGCTTGCACAACAGTACTTTATGCAGGGTCATGTTTTTGTTGTTTTTATTTTGTTGTTGTTCAGCTCTGATACCTGTAAAATGATTGCTTTAAAGCTCTTTTCATGTTACAAAACAGTTATGCAAGAGGAAAGCAACCATCTGTAGGCTGCAGGTAAAAGGTAGTAATATGCAGGTAATAACAATGTTAAGCAGCCACACTAGTCTAACTGCTAAATATGGTCATAAAACTGCAATTATATTTGAAGTAACATTGTGATATGCATTTGTTACATAGTTATAGAAATCTAACTTCTACATGAGGTCTGTATGGATTCTTCTTTTTTTAATGCCACTGAAACCAATACAGAATGTAATAAGCTTTGGACAGTAAATTAGATATTCAGAGAGGAGGAGATTTGTAGTCATTCCTGTTGATTTATGTAACTTAACAACTAGGAGAAAGAAAACAGATTGAAGGCTATGGAGAAACTATAACTGTATAAAAGAACATAGCTGTAGCTCAAAATTCAGGGGGAAGCTATGTTGTGAAATTTTATAGAGGTCTCTGAGAAAGGAGCAGACAGCCAAAACAGAACTACAATACCAGTTTATTATGATCCCCTAACATTACTTTTTTTGTTGTTGTTGTTGTTTTTAAGAGTATTATGATAGCTAGTATACTATAAAACAAATATAAAAGTATATTGTAAGTTGCTGGTGAATGCAAGAGAGGTGATGTAGGACTTTTTCAGAGCTGGTAGAAAAATGCAAAACTTGTCATCTAGTCTGCTTGGTTTGTAGTTGGTAGAGATATAGAATCATAGAATTATAGAATATCCTGAGTTGGAAGGGACCCATAAGGATCATCAAGTCCAACTCCTGGCACCGCACAGGTCTACCCAAAAGTTTAGACCATGAGACTAAGTGCACAGTCCAATCTCTTCTTAAATTCAGACAGGCTTGGTGCAGTGACTACTTCCCTGGGGAGCCTGTTCCAGTGTGCGACCATCCTCTGGGTGAAGAACCTCTTCCTGATGTCCAGGCTAAACTTCCCCTGCCTCAGCTTAACACCGTTCCCGTGGGTCCTATCACTGGTGATAACAGAGAATAGGTCACCTGCCTCTCCACTCCCCCTCACGAGCAAGCTGTAGACTGCAATGAGGTCCCCCCTCTGCCTCCTCTTCTCCAGGCTGAACAGGCCAAGTGACCTCAGCCGCTCCTCATATGTCTTCCCCTCTAGGCCCAT
Organism: Anser brachyrhynchus; assembly: GCF_964034855.1. Classification (NCBI taxonomy): domain Eukaryota; kingdom Metazoa; phylum Chordata; class Aves; order Anseriformes; family Anatidae; genus Anser; species Anser brachyrhynchus. Next base: position 108,917,978 of record NC_137694.1, read on the forward strand.
CTTCGTCGCCCTCCTCTGGACACTCTCCAACAGTTTAATGTCCTTTTTGTACTGTGGTGCCCAGAACTGCACACAGTACCTGAGGTGAGGCCAGACCAGCGCAGAGTAGAGCGGGACAGTGACCTCCCTCGACCGACCAGCAATGCCGTGCTTGATGCATCCCAGGATACGGTTGGCCCTCCTGGCTGCCAGGGCACACTGCTGGCTCATATTCAACTTGCTGTCAACCAAAACCCCCAGGTCCCTCTGTGTGGGGCTGCTTTCCAGCGTCTTCTCACCCAGTCTGTACGTATAGCCAGGGTTGCCCTGTCCCAGGTGCAGGACCCAGCACTTGCCTTTGTTAAACTTCATGTGGTTGGTGATTGCCCAGCTCTCCAATCTGTCCAGATCTCTCTGCAAGGCCTTTCCACCCTCATCCGAGTCCACAACTCCTCCAAGTTTGGTGTCGTCGGAAAATTTGCTCAAAACACCTTCTAGTCCTACGTCCAAATCATTTATAAAGACATTGAAGAGGACTGGCCCTAAAATGGAGCCTTGAGGGACCCCACTAGTGGCCATCCACCAGCCAGATGTGGCCCCATTTACCACAGCCCTTTGAGCCCTGCCCGTCAGCCAATTGCTCACCCATCGTATGACGGTTTTGTTTAGCTGTATGGTGGACATTTCGTCCAGTAGGATCCTATGGGAAACCATGTCAAAAGCCTTGCTGAAGTCCAAAAAGATCACATCCCTTGATCGACTAGATGGGTGATCTTATATATATATATGTATATGTACAGTTAAAATAAACTCCATCATACACACATGTTAAAAGGAAAAGACATTTCTCTATAATGGTTGATAGGGTATTCTTACCACTACAATTATTTTTTTTTTCAAAAATCTGTGTGTTTTTGAGAAATGTATAATTTATTTGGTTCTTATGAAAACTTCAATTTTAAAACTTCTTCTTTTCACCGAGAAGAATGAAACAAAGGAAACGCTTCTAAACAACATTTATACTTTTTTCTATTCTCTAGAGATTTTTTTTTCTACCATATAGCTGAATTTTCAGAATTGTGACACCAAATGTGTTTGATATGTGAGCTGAACACAATGTAGTTAAAGCCATTAGTAATTAGAATCTTTTGGAAAATCATGCAGTTGGAATTGGCAGCATGGTCATAGGAGAACTTCTCATTTAATTTAATGATTATGCAAACAGTAGTATTAATCTCTTATGAAAATCTCTTTGCTTCTTTCTCATTTTCCCTTCTTTTAGGGTTTGTGAGTAAGGAGGTTGGTGGTAGTTTGTTGTAGTTGTTTTTGTTTTTTTTGCTTTCAGTTTGCCATCAGAAATAAACTACTAGCATTTTTGCTTCCCATTCCAAAGAAGAAAGAATAATAAAAAAATTTTAAAGCAACATGATTGAATTTCTTTTTCAAATTTTACCAAAAAGCCAGCACTGAGGTTATGATCTTCCTCAAAACAAGCTCACTTTGTAATACTCAGAGTGAAACTATAAATCATGGATAAATCCTAAGTCTTCTGTAGTTTTAATTGGTAAATCAAACCAGACTGTAGAGCTTGTCACGTTAAGCTATTTTCTGTATCAGCTTTCCCTGGCATAATTTGACATTTGTCTATTTGTAATTTTTAAGGCTGAGTTTTCATACAAATCTATGTGTTCTTTGGCATCTGAGTGGGAGGTGAAGTTTCACAAGGGACCTAAAATATACTTATTGATGTAAAGCATTGAAATGACAGGTTTTGTTTGAGAGTTGTCAGGCAATTTTAACAATAGAGTTAACAAAGGAAATATGTGTGGTTTGCTAGCTCAGAACTTTATTCATAATAACAAATGATATATTATTTTACTGCTTTGTGCACCTGTAAAAATGTGTTAGTCTTTCAGAATGGACTTGAGATGTCAAGAAAACCTTAATAGGAAAGAAATATAGGAAATTAACATTAGATGTTAAAGGAATGTAACACTTTAAAATGTATTTGCAGAAAGATTAATTGAGATTTGAAATACATATAGCTCAAGGACAAGGCTACAACTGAGAAACTGTGTTTTATGAACAAGTGTGCAATTAATACCATTCACGTCTGCTTTGGAATAAGGGTATTTTAAGGCAACATTCTAGGGGGAGGTATTATGACATGGTGTGAACAGTAATTTGGAAGAACTGGTCACTCTGGTTGTTCAATATTATTGTAACCAGACCATTCACAAATTATTTATAAACAGTCTAATGATTTCAGCACTGTCAGCCCAAGGGAAATATGGCTGAGAGGGAGGAGGTGATGAACTGTCGTTTAGCTATTCAGTGTTTGCTATTCACAAATCATTATGTGTTGTCAGTCACCTAAATCATATGCTATTGTTCTGCTTAGTAATTAATTGAAAAAAGAATTTTTACAACCAAAGTATGATGAAAACTCCCATTGCCATAGGGACAATGTGTTTTATGTGGTAGTATGGATATGTTTACTTAACAGCAGGCTTTTCTTATTCAAATATTTATGCAAGCAGTAATCCATTCAATCAATGCTTTCAAATAACAAGAAACAAAAGTCATAGATGAATCAAACTGCAGTGTTTATCAAAGCTTTATTTTTCAGTCCTGTTCTACTTAAGAATTACTAATCCAAGTTTTGTAATTGATTTGTCCCATGTCACTGATAAATTGTTTATGACTCAGATTTCAAAAGTGCTGTGAAACTTAAACTACAGCTCCTCTTGGGAAGCTGTGTTCACCCAGCTTCTCTGAGCCTCCCCCACACCTTAACTGTACCTGTAAAGGCAGAGTAATAATTCCTAACTTTCCTAAAGGCTGCTGTAGCAAACAGACTAGTACCATTACAAACAGATATGTCTGTATAACAGTATAAGTCTGCCTAGGCACCAAGTCTGTCCAAGGGAAAGAAAAAAAAACTCCTATCTAGTATCTCTTTAAATGTACCTTCTTCATCCAGTAGATAAGGCACTATACAAAGTATTTCAGAGATATGGAAGAGTAATTGAGCTACAGAAGTTAAGTACTTTGGTTTTGATTTACTGAAAGTGTTCCAAATAGTGATATTAATGGTTCTGCATTTTTTCCCAATGCATGCTAACAAAAGATGAACAAGATCATTTTTTCCTATGACAGAGAATGGGATAAAGCAGAGCCAAGTACAGCTTCTGTACAAAATATTTCTCAGTCTTTACAGTATCTCTGGCTCCTAGTATATGATGTACTTGCAAAAGGGTTGTTCAGACTATCTGACATGCAGATGAATCATGTATCAATCGTGATAAAAGCTCTGAATACACCACTGAACTTTCACTAGCTTAAATTTGCTTAAATTTTAACTACTGTTTGAATTTTATTTGAAAACCATTTATACTGTAGTATTTTGTCTTCTCAGGTATACTTGATATTTTGCTCTATTTGCCAAATTCATTGCTCAAAGCATTCTTCAAGCACTGGTCAGAACTAGCACTGCCTATAGTAACACCCTTTCTTCCGAAGATGAACAGATTACAATGCAATAGCATGCAGTCAGTGATGTAACATGATGATATTACGCAATTATTGCACTTCCTGCTTTAGGTTTGCTTGTCTGTTCTTTTCCCTTTGTAGTGGATATTAAGTCACTGCAGAAAGTTGAGTTACCCACCCTGAGGGACATTGGAGATCTTTGGGAAGAGCTTGTGTAGTTTTGGTAGAGTTAAATCAAGGGAAACAGAGCACAAATAGCTAAGTTCTTCCTGTCCTAGTTTCATACTGGATGTAGACTGTCATGGAATTTTGTTCATATGAACATGGATATTGAGTTGTTGATAGATCAAAAGAAACTTAAAATTTTGGGCTATTTACAGAGAACCCAACTGCAGTCTACAGGGAAGAATAGGCTTATTATCAAGCTAGGTAGCTATGTAACTTCTGAATTGCAGTCCCCCATTTTGTAAGTCAGAGAAATAACATTTCTTGAAGTTGTCTTGCTAAAAAGTCACTTGATATCTTTGTTTTATTTTTAAGAAGGGAAGAAGTGATAGGATAAGGAGCGTAATGGTTTTACACTAAAAGAGGAGAGATTTAGATTAGATATAAGGAGGAAATTCTTCACTCAGAGGGTGATGAGGCACTGGAACAGGTTGCCCAGAGGAGCTGTGGATGCCCCAACCCAGGTAGCGTTCCAGGCCAGGTTTGATGGGGCTTTGAGCAACCTGGTCTGGTGGGAGGTGTCCCTGCCCATAGCAGGGGGTTGGAACTGGGTGATATTTAAGGTCCCTTCCAATCCAAGCCATTCTAGGATTTTATGATTTACTTAATTAAAAAATTTTTGTAAGTAAATATAAGCCTATTATGTTTTTTAAACCGATTTTAAGGTGACAGGTCAGTTGACAAGTTCTGGTACAAGCTGGAGATCAAGGATTTCCCAAAGGAGTACTGTCCCCTTCTCTCTTGGATTCTGCTGATAGTTTCTTCCATCCTGAGAATCACAAGATCTGACTGGAGATATTGCTGCTGCTCTTTTTGGCAGTGATCACTTGAGATCATCTGAGAACAGACCACATGACTGTCTTCCTACCGTTTTCCTACTAAAAAATCAATCCACTGTTTCCTAACTTTCAGACTGTGAGCTCTCTTATGTGTGGAGTGATGGATGACTTCTCGTTATACACACAATTGAATATTATACCCTTAGGCAAATCTTTGTTTTGACATTCTTAGTACAATTCAAGGTGGTTTTGTGACCTTTGAAGCACAGAATAGACCACAACCCTGTTACTGCATCTGAGATAAGCTGGAAGAAACTCATGTCTGTGTCTCAGTTTGAACATGCCATTCAGAGGACTGTCTCTGGAATCTGCTTCCTTTGGCATTTTATCAGAACTCAAGTCTAGTGACCTTCAGATAAAAAATAATAATAATGAAATCAAATACTAAACATAAAAAGAAGAAAGCCATAGCTACTACTTTTGATCTTTGTAGTTAACTCAAATGCCATAAAAATATCCAGAGCTGATATTGACATAAATGAAAGGGTCTCCTCCCTTTGGATTATTTCCTTTCCATGTTTTTTCAAAACTGAACTTGTTTCAAAGCATAAGGTATAAGATATTTTAATTTCTCTACACAGGATAACGTTAGTTAATCTTTCTCAGTAGCTTTGCGATTTTTTTCCATGGCTGAATATGTTTACTATCCTGTTTTCCCAGTAGGCGTAGTAGTATATTTTAATACATAGTGTTGTTAGTACCATTCAGAACATGTCTTAAACAGTACTAGAGAATACATTGTTCCTACTTTCTCAGGGAATCGGGCTAGTGGATAGTGCACATCAGTAATTAAAGGACTGAGTGTCTTCTTTGCTTCTGTGAATTTTGACAATTTCATTTGTATTTTTTACTCTAGGTTTATCACAGTATTGCTAGAGTTTCAGTGGTCAGGAAAGTTTAAACATTTGTGAAAGGAAATGTGAGACCACAAAAAAAAAAAAAAAAAAACTTATAGTAAATATTTGTAATATATGCACCTTTGAAGACATATATCAAGAGAAATAAATAAATAAATAAAATGTTTTAAGGCTATTGAAAAAGGTCAGAGTCGTTCTTAGAAAAGTAGAAGGATGATAAAAGAGGTTTTCTTCTGTCCTTGGGGCTTTGGAAAAACTCAGCACATTCATAGCAATAAGATACTGAAGTTCAAATCACCTCTTTGACAATGGTCCCTCAAAAGATACTTCAGCTTCCTCTGAGTCAGTGGAAAACCTTCTAGTGATTTCAAGAGAATTGGATGAGCTTTTAAATGCAGTTATCCAGCTGCACAATTAACAGCCAGAAAAGCACATTCTATAAATTATTTCGCTATTTAGGGATACATTTAGCATGTCCTAGCAATATCAATTAACCAGGAGAAGAGTGATTCATCCAAGCCTTCTCCAAATCCATTAAGTCAATATGTGACTCACTTTTTGTGCTATGAAAAATGCTCTGTTCATGCAAATTCACTCTGGATTTTAATCAGATCATCCAAACTGTATTAAACTGAACTGCAATTGAGGCAAAAATATTGTGGCCAGAAAGCATCATGTTCCAGTAGAAAAATAAGTGGGTCTAATCTACTATTCAGCTAGGCTATGCTTGCTGTTTGGTTGAAGACACCTTGGCCCTAAGTACTATGGGAGCTTTAGGAGGATCACTAAGGGCAAGGCTGTGCAGCACTGTCTGCACAGCACCCTGGTTGTAGTTGTAGGGTGGTTGTCCTTACAGCCAGGTCACTCTTCCCCTCTCTCAAAGCCAGAGCAGATTCTTTGCAGCGATGGGTTCATAAGCTGTTGACAAATTCCTAGCAGCAACATGCTATGTTGCTATATGCTTCTCTTAAGGAGAACTTCTTTGTAGACCTTCAGAGTTGGGAGACATCCAGATGCCTTTTTGCTGATGTTGAGACTGATGAACAATATCTTGTTGTCTTATGCAAAGGGGCTTCTGGGGATCAGTTTAAGAAAGCAAGTAGTCAGGGAAAACGAATTCCCTGCAGCAAGTTTTTCAGAGAGAGGATGGTAGTGTTTGGACACACTGGAGATGAATTCTTAACAGGTGGCTCAGGAAATTATTCCAAACAAACCAGTTGCTTAAAAACAGAAATGCTTTCAGTACAATTCTTATCCACTCAGGTTTGGGAAAGAATGGCTTAAAGATTGTGACCGTGCATTAAGTATAATATACATTTTCAAATTATTGTGTGCTCAAACAATGGCAATAATGCTACCATGCAGAGGCTTTGTTTTGTTGGTCAGATGAAAAATGATCCTTAAAGAGGTAGGTTTACGTATCATAATTCACTGAAATGAGTTGTGTGTGTGTGTATCTAAATAAATTAAATGCACAATCAAAGTGAAGTTCAGATTTTACAATTATTTCAATGGACTTTTCTTGGGAAACAATTATGATTTTTTTCTCCAAAAGTATGCTGTGATATTCCTATGCTATCCCCGTTGAGTTAACTTTCTGCCTGAAACTGTGAAAATACTTGTGCCTAATATAACTCTCTTAGGACCGTGATAATTTTCAGCTAGGATTCCTAGCGGTTTTTCACTTTATTAAAAACTCGTTGCAGTTCTAACTTTTTTTTTTTTTAAATGACATTTCTTCTTTGGTCCAAGTACAGATTTCATATCACTCAGGAAAATAATATCATGCATGCTGTCATTTTCATTTGTAGTTCTTTATTCCATAAAACTGTCCCACATTGTTATAATCTTCCTTTCACTCTGTAGAAACTTTATCTTTTGTGACCATCTCAGTCCAGTATTCTGTTTCAGCCACTGTCTTTTCACAGGTTTCTTAGAAAACTCTTTATGTGGTAGAAACCATACATTTATTCTCGATGTTTGTGATTGCTTGTGATCTTACTGAAGTATGCTTTTACTTTTTTGATTTGATGGAGCTAGCCCCCAGTTTTGGCACATGTTAATTGGGCCAGTTTTCAGAGGCTGCTCTTTCTGGACAAGGCTGTGACTGTTTTCATGGCTCCCTGGACTACTTATAACTCTACTTATATCACTTAAATTTCTCTGTATCAATAACAGAAATGAGATAGTGACTTAGAAGAGTAATTGTGTGAATAGTCAGGAAAGACATGGGATGTGGTTTGCTTTATTCTGTTTTGATTTACTTTTGGAAATAAATATCTTAATAAAAGGACATACCTGAATCGTAGGAAATAGAGAAGAACACTGATGGGACTCTTCCTGCTGCTTCCTAGGTACTAAGCAGAAGTTTGTCCAGTCTCTTCAAGAAAATTTTTAATTATATAGAGACTTTATATTCTTACAAGGTTATAAAAAAATAAATCTAGTGCTTTATTACCTAATCTTTACAAAGATTTTTCTGATGTCTATCCCAAATCTTCTTTGCTGTAATTTCCTTATTATGGATATGAGGAACCAGCTATTCCCTTTCTTGTAAAAGCAACCTTGCATATCAGCATATCAGGTATAACTTTTTTTTTTTCTTGTCCTGTTAAGTAAATAAACTCATTTCAGTCATTGCAAATAGTATCCTTACTGGTTTATTCTGAATTTATTCAAATAGGCGCATATTTTCTTGGCCTTTAGATTCCAAAAGCCTATAACATGTTAATCTACTCCAACTCTGCTTCATGCTCTGAGATCCTACCAAAGCAAAATTAAGTATTAATACTACTTAATGCAAATTTACACCTCTGGTGGCCAACACTCTTATTGTCCCCAGTTTCCTCGAGATAGCTGATGACCAATAGCAACTACAGCTCCTTAGATTCTCTCTTGAGAAAGATAATGGCGGTCATTCTATACTGAATTACCATATTTTTTTCAGCTGAACAATGGAAGGCTTTTTTCATATATTTTTTTTTTTTATCAACCACTTCTTCAATTTGTAAAGATTATCTTGAATTCCAATCCCAGCCCCCAAAGGTCCATAATTCCTGTGAGGGTGTGTGTTCTGTGTCCTTCAAAAGGACAGCTAACTTGAGATCAAGTTTAACCCACTTTCATAGGGAAAACAGCATTTCCACAAAATGCTACAGACTGCACTGAAATTCAGGCCATAATTTTTATCATATGAAGATAAGAAAATTCATTCTTTGCCTTTAAGCAGTGCAATTTGCAGCCTGTCTGTCTATCAGCAGCATTGTTCCCTCTCTGACCATTAACTGGTCCATGACAACGTATGGTCCTGTATGCAGTTCATTTCCATCAAAAACAGAACGGGTATGTTTGAAGCATTATATATTTGTGTGCGTGTTTCTGTATATTTATATACCTGTACCTATATATATGTTTGTTAATATGTCAATCGGTCTTTTGTTATGTGTCAGATGTTCCCAAGTCTCTCCAGCTCATTAAAACTCCATAGAAGCCAGTAATGTCACATTTTCCTGGAAGCCAGGAATGAAGGTGGCACACATCTCAGTTTGGCTACTGTTTTATTGTCTGGCAAGCAGAGAAATATGAATGTAAGCCATATATTGGTCTGATAACATTTCTATGAAAATAACCTCCAATTGCTTTGAAACATTCTGTTTGTAAGTAGAACTTGCTACCATTTGGATGTAGATTACTTCTAGTACATCCACTCTCCCATTTTTTCACATGTTGTATTTTATTGGTAAAACACTGCAAGCAATGAAAGTCGCAACCTACTTAAGGAACATTTAAATGTCAGCCCTTCTGTATGTGCTATATTTTTCCTTATGTAACACAAACTGAGAACATAGAAACTGAGAATATAGAAATTTCAGTACTGTTCCAGATGCCTTTAGGTTTACGATAGTCAGTGAGTAATGCATCAAAACAAAACTAAATAATATTATTTCACTTCCTTTAAAATGCACAGTCTATATTCACTAGAAAGAACATAATAGTTCCTGAAGTATAAATATTAGTCACATTATAATCATCCTAATGTCTTACTTGCTTTTTCAGGACTAAAATACTGGCACATTCCCATTCTGGATCACTTTCAGAATTAAAAGAAAACTTTCAGTCTGAAGTTAAGAACATTCTCCTCGTTTGTTTGGTTTTTGTGTTTTTTTTTTTTTTTAAATCCAAAATCTAAATCTAAAATGCTTCCAATTGAGAAAATATATGGTAAAAATACCAGTCCTTTTTCATTAAAAACCCTTGGTTCCAAAGTACTGTTTTCAGTATTTCCGGAAACAATTATAATTCTTTTTTAAAATATATATATGTCATAATAGTTAAAGATAAGGAGGTAAAAGTTGCCTGTAAAAATGTCTCCAAAAATGACGTTTTAATCCAGCTAAGAGAGAAATCTGGTGCCATGCTCAGACAGTGGAACTTTTACTTGTTGAAGCAAAGTAGGATTGGATTTCAATGATTAGTGTTTGTTCTGCCCCCTTGTGGGTATGGAGTCCAGTAGGGCCTAGGCACACGTCTAAATGTTTAAATATTTGTAACTATTTCAAAAATAAGCCTTACAGTACAGTTCAAATGATGCACTTTTCCCAGGACACAAGACCACAGACACAAAGAAAAATGTTCTGATTAAATGCAAGTCTTCACACATGAATAATTGGTAGATGAATGGTTATAATTCAAAGTAGTTTTCTAAAAATGTTTTTTTGTTGTTGTTGTTGTAGGGTTTTTTTTGTTGTTAGTTTATGAAAGGAAGCTTGGAAACTCTAAATATAAGCAATAATTTATTCAGAAACTAATGCTAACGTAAGCAAGATAGAAATGAAGAACAGTTTCAGCTTTAAACAGAGAGAAGGCTCTGGAGAAAAACCTTTTCCCTAGAGAAGGAAAGGCTCCAGGGACACCTCATTGCAACTTTTCAATACTTCAAGAGGTCTTATAAAAAAGATAGAGAAGGGCTCTTTACTTGGGTAGATAATGATAATGACGGGGAATGGTCTTAAACTAAAGGACGATAGATTTAGACTAGACATTAGGAGGAAATTCTTCACTGTAAGGTTAGTGAGACACTGGAACAAGTTGCCCAGAGAAGTTGTGGATGCCCCATCCTTGGAGGTGTTCAAGGCCAGGCTAGATGGGGCCTTGGACAACCTGATCTAGTGGGCAGAATCCCTTCCTATGACAAGGAGTTGGAGTTAGATGATATTTGTTGTCCCTTCCAACCCGAGCCATTCTATGATTTTCCACTGTGATTTTACTGATACAACTCAAGAGCAGGGTTGTTTTTCTTTGTCTTCACAGTTGAATTCACCCAAAGCCAAAATTCATTCCATTATGCCTGCAAGAGTGTAAGTATGTATTCATAATTTGTATTTATATGGATAAATTATGGAAATATATCACTTAATTGTGAAGAGGTTCTAGAGTTAGTTTGTCACAGATTAGTTTTTAGGTAGCATTTCAGACTTTTAAATTAAGAGATGATGTAACCATCACTGTCTCTTCTGTGAATGATGATTCAATGCAATTCGAAGACTGACAATTATCTGGTTTTCTTATTTTCTTATCATTTTCCTGTTTCAGTTAAACAGAGGAGACAAGGCAATATTATTTCTTAATATACCTTCAAATATTCATTAGAAAATATATTAAAATACTTTATTTTTATAGGGTAACAAATTTTCATCTCTAGTTTATCGAATAATCTTTAGATGGTATTGTTTCAACTTTTTTGAAGCAACAAAGTAAATATATTTATTAATCTTCAGTATTTCAAAAAAAAAACTCCACCTACCTCGTCCCCAAAATCCACATTTCTTTCAACAGAGTTTAAAAATAACTGGCAGCCTAAGTTGTGAATATTTTATTTGTTTGTTTGTTTGTTTTGTATGGCATTCTAAGATCTCATAAGCTATGTAAAAAGAATTTCAATATACAGAAAATTAAGCCAAGCTTTTCTCATCCATACACACAAATCCCCAGTACATGCAATATTATACTGTGTATAACTGAATTTTTGGTATTTTTAATTTTCTCCCCCTCATGGCATATCTGTAATTTCATATCCATCAAATGTACCTCAGCTACATCATGTCTGTACAAATAGGGTTCCTTGGAATAACTCTACAGATAAATAGCATTGCTGTGTGACTTGCAAAGAATCTGAAGAAGGGAGGTCAGGGACTTTTGAAAATAAATCTGTTCTAGACAAATCTGTGTAAAAAAAATGTATTTATTATAATTGCTGCCAAATATGTGGTTTATTTTGGAGAAATTTATAGGTTATACATGTTAAAATATGGTACTTTCTCATCTTTCCCACAGAAAATGAGTTGAGGTTACCAAAGTTTCATACCACTGCAACTCCCAGGCTGCTGTGAGCTTTATGAAGCAGCTGTACAGCTTTCTTCTCTATCTACTCATCTGCCACCATACAGCATAATGGTGCCAGGCTTTTTGCAAAGCATACAGTTATTTGTGCAGTTTTGTATTCTTCTAATCTAATGCATTTCTAATGAACTCTTCACTGTGAAATTGGTGCATTCTTAAATATGAAAAGAGTAAATCTTTGGAATCCTTGCCTGATTTTCAGACTAAACTGAGACGATGTGCCATTAAGCATTTGTATTCATGAATATTTAAACATATTTGTTCTTGTATTGATTTTGTGCAATGCCTTTGGGCATTCCTAGCAGGACTCCCTATGTAAACATAAGTGAGTGACTTATGGGGGGCAGGGTTTGAGAAATCCATAAATATGTATTTACATAAGTAGAGGATGTAGTCAGTATGTTAACATTTCATTTCCTTGCTCTGACAAAATCTTAAACAAGTACTAGTTTTTCTTTTCTCATGTTCTTGAAGAGTCTGATCTACTTTTAAAGAGATCTTATATTCTACATTACATAAAATACATACCCTTCTTAGAAAGGGTAAAAGGATAAAAGAAAGAATTAGTGTAACAGACACGTTGCAACACTATGTGACACTTTCTTGATTAGTAGGGGCCATTGGCATGCAGTATCTAGATGATGATATATATTTAAGCACATCATTTTGAAGTCTCTGTTCTCTGTGACATAAGTTCAGATGGGACTCAGACACTAGCTTCACCAGCTCTATTACTTGATAACAGAAGTGATGGAAATTATTTTTAGAAGGTTGAACTGTCAATGGTGTCACCAGCTACCATATATAACCTCTCCCCAGGTAGCATACCAGAAAATCTCTAGATTAACGTTCTCTGCAAAGTCTGCTGTGCTGGCTTTCATACTGGGAGGATAACAGACTTACTTTCCTCTCTTGAGGTGAAAGGTAAGTCTTTGCTATTGAAGGGAAATATGAAATATTTTGGTGAACATGGAATTGTTTATGTTTGTGTCTACACTGATATTACTGAGATATTTGTCTTCTGTCAGTTCAGAAAAGAGACAGAATGAATCAGAATCAGATTTACATTCTAAACACTGAGGAAGCCTGTTCAACTCTTTTCTTCCTAGAATAAGCTGCTGATAAACATCACATGATCTTTTCTACAAGGAGTGGAAAATGATCCAGTGCAAGTTACATGAGTTTGAACAGAAATAAGCAAAGACTCTTCTTTTCCAAATACTTTCAGACCTTCCTTATACTTATTCTTGAAATCTTGCTGTTTTCTAACTCAAGTATTAACAAGCAGTATTTGATATTACAAAGCCTTCTATTGAAGTAGCGTCACTTTTACTGAATTCCCATGGTGTTTTATTTACGTCTAACAGTTGCTGATGCAACTATAGAGAAGCTCACATTTTCTTAGCCAGCCATGAGAACCATTTGCCTTGTTCAAAATCAGTAGCTTCTGAGCTATATTTGGAATACTGCTTCACACTATCCTCGTGATGCTGCCACTAAAATGTTAAGCAAGAGTCACAATTTATGACTTACATTCACCAGCTCTTCAGGCTCCACTATGACCTCTGAACATCCATTTCAACTCCTATTGAATTGCGATGATATCAAAGTATGAGGCTGTCTAGTGCAAAACATCTAAAGAATCTGATAATTATTTTAGTACTATCTGCAGCGAAGACACAAATGGTCCTTACTTCCTTAGATGCACATCATCTCTACTATTTACTTAATGAAATTTCATTGTAGAATTTTCATAATTCCCCTTCTATTCCTTTTCATTTCTTATTTGTTTCCATCATGATAGTGTGTTGTCTTCATTCAGATCACAAATATATTATCATTTACTATAGTGCAAATGCAGTTTTATTTTGAACTTCCAGTGTTTTAACTGTAAATAAAATGCTCCAGAAAAGCTAGGAAGAGTGTTTATTGGGCACCATAGGCAGCACTAAATCTAATGTCATCATTAGTGAATGCACTTAACTCTGCATACAAACTGACTCAGTACATGAATATTTGCAAAGTTTGGGCCTTACGTTTGACAGGTTCTTGCAGATATAGGATTGTGAAACTCTACTCATTAGTTTCCTGAGATCTTGAAACACGTTCACCTTTTATAATGTATTTTAAACCCCATTAAAAATAAAGTGTTGTGAGCAGCGGTCTAGGAAGTACTCCTGCTTTGGCAGAGAGACTAACAAAATAATCTAACAGGCTTTCTTCATCAGTAATTTCAGTGATTCAGTTAGCTATGATAATGTGGCTAATTATATAAATTTGAACTGATTAAAGCTGTAAACAGTAACTTCTCAATGAGCTTATATGCTTTTTTACTCCCTGACAAATTAAACAAGCTACTGATAATAGAAAATGAACCAACTACTTAAGTAAAATCTATTCTGTTACGTTTTGTTAAACCACTTCATCAGTTTTTCTTGAAATCACTCAGAAATATATATGAAATTTTCAGATTTTGAAAAAAAGTCCACTTTTGGTAGGTTTTTGCTTGCAGGAGAGGTATTGATACCATGAAAAAAAAAAAAAAGAAAGAAAGAAAAAAAGAAAAAAAGCACTTTATAGGTTAGATATTGGCACAGCGTCTTAAAATCTACCACAGTATATCATAATGTACAGAAATACCCTTAGCATAAAACTAATATGTCACTATACAAAGGTTAAAAGGTTTAGCAGTTACAATTAAAAAGCAAAGTTACTTGCTGGAGAATAAATTGTAAATGAACTGCATCTGAGGTAAATTTAGATGTATTTTATCATCCACAAAACTCCTATCTACAGCCTCTTAAGAAGAAATATCTGCAGTCACATCCCATCGGGTGGCTGTCACCAAGCCCATTGTTTTCTCATTATTTAAAAAAACAGACATTGAATGAAGTGTTTAAAAAATCCATACCATCTTCTTTACAACTTCTATTACCTTCAAGATGTTAGGTTAAAATGTGGTGAGAGCTGAAATCCAAATATTTTCATTTGGTTTCTTACTTTTGTTTCTCCCAGCATTGATATTGTTTTAAAGTGTTCTTTTCTTTCTAGTCTTAACCATTGGAAAAGGATACTTTTTGCCTCAACAGTATATGAAATATTTTGAAGTTCTTTAAGTAATCTAGACAATTTATGTTCAAAACTATTATTTATTTCACAAGATAATTTTAACCAAATTTATGTATTTGTATAATAACATAATACATAATTTATGTATTTGCATACTGACTTTGCAGTTGTTGTGGTTTAACCCAGCCGGCAGCTAAGCACCACACAGCCATTCGCTCACCCTCCCCCCTCCATCTCTGGGATGGGAGAGAGAAACAGGAAAGTGAAGCCTGTGGGTTGAGATAAAGACAGTTTATTAAGACAGGAAAATAACAACAACAACAACAACAATAATAATAATAATAGTATTAACAATAATAATGTGTAAGAAACAAGTGATGCACAATGCAATTGCTCACCACCCGCTGACCAATGCCCAGCCTATTCCCGAGCAGCCGGCCCCCACCCCGGCCAGCCACCCCTATATATTGTTTAGCATGACGTCAGGTGGTATGGAATACCCCTTTGGCCAGTTTGGGTCAGCTGTCCTGGGTCTGTCCCCTCCCAGCTCCTGCTGCACCCCCAGCCTGCTCGCTGGCAGGACAGAGCGAGAAGCCGAAAAGTCCTTGGCTTGGTGTAAGCACTGCTCTGCAACAATTAAAACATCAGCATGTTATCAGTGCTCTTCTCATCCTAATCCAAAACATAGCACCCTACCTGCTACTAGAAGGAAAATTAACTCTGTCCTAACTGAAACCAGGACAGCAGTATTCTAACTTACGCTTCTTGCTAATGAATATCACACCTCTGATTACATGAAAGCTTCAAAAGCTTTTACAGAATATTTTAGTGAATTTATAATGATTGTCAGTATCAAACATTTTAAATACAGAATCATAAAATAGTTGAGGCTGGAAAGCATCTCTGAAGTTTGTCTAATACAATCCCATGCTTAAAAGAGGGTCAGCCAGCACAGGGTGCTTTGTGTCATTTTCACTCTGTCTGTGTGTACCTGCAAGGATGGAAGCTCAACAACTTCTATGGGTACAGCTACATATCTAAACACCTACACAATAAAAGAGGCTTTTCTTCATTTTAAATAGAATTTCCTGTATTTTAACTTGTGTCCATTGCTTGTCTTACTGGGCACCCATGTGAAGAGTCTGGTGGTACATGCACTACTCAGATCCGCCTGAGCCTTCTCTGCTCCAGAATGAACAGCACCAGCTCTCTCAGCCTTTTTGCATATGACAGATACTCCAAACCCTTAATCATTTGTGTGGCCCGTCACTGGACTCACACTAATTTGTCCCCTGTCTCTCTTGTACTGGAGAGCCCAACACTAGACCAACCACTCCAGATTCCTGGTCTGTATCAGAAATATTGCAGCCAGTTGGACTAGGGAAGTGGTTGTCCCTTTGTTATGTGGTACTGGAGAGATTACACTTTGAATACTGTTTTCAGTTTTGGGCCCTTCACTACAAGGTTACTGAGTTGCTCAAGAGTGTGCAGAGAAGCATGTGGACATGACGCTAAGGGACATTATTTGGTGATGGGACTCAGTAGGTCATCATGGTCCCCCATCATGCTGTGTTCTCAGCACTTATTTATGCTCATACGATGGCAGTGGGTCCCTTTCAGCCCTAATTTGTTGTTTTCAAAGTCTCTCTTTTACCCTTCACCTTGTTCCTTCCATTTGTCAGCCAGTCCTCCACTTTCTTGCTTGACTCTGGGTACTCACCACCCTCCCTCAGCATTTCTAGCTTAAAGCTCTCCTGAGCAGGCTGGCCACACTGTTGGATAAAAATGATCTTGCCCAATTTGGTCAGGTGGATCCCATCTGTCTCTCAGTCCTCCATCCCCAAAGGTGGTCTTGCAATCATAAAAGACAAACTCCGGTCATCAAAACCATGTGTACAACCAGCCTTTGACCTGCAGGATCTGTCAAATTCTCCTAAAGCCCTTCCCCCTCACTGGTAGGATCAAGAAGACACCACCTGGACCCTGTGCTCAAGACCTTCTTCTCAAAAGCTGTGTAGTCATGCTTGATACACTCCAGGTATCTCCTGGTCTTATAACTGGTGCCCGTGTGAGAGAGCAGCAGGGGTAACAGTCCCAGTGCAGCCTCTCTGTGAAGTCCTGACTCTAAGCTCCCAGTATGCAGCAAACCTTCCTGGGATGCAGGCTGGGTCAGCAGATGGGCACCTTCGTCTCCCACAACAGGGAGTATCCTACCACTTTCCCTTAGCACCTTCTGCAGTGCTGCCATCTCAGACACTTCACTGCACCCAGCTCCCAGCAATTCATTTTTAAACCAGGTGGGACAGGAGCTGTCCTGGTGCCAGTGCTCTCCAGACTTAGCTGCCAGGGGGTCCCCACTTCCCAATGACATCAGCACAAACTGCTGTACCCTCCCTGGGTACACCTAGGGCTTGAGGCTCTTCTTCCACCTGTATGGCTGAGAGAAGATGCATGTCAATCAGAGGTCCATCTCCTCCTTGCCACCCCAGTACTACAGAGGTTGCTGCCCTCCTCTGCAGCCCCTCCACTTGGGGACAGAGACCCCCTGCCAGTACCCACCTTCTGCCAGCAAGAGCATGTCTCCCCCAGGCCCAGTGAGAGGCCTCTGCCATACCCACAATCCCAAACCTGTAGAGCCACGTCCTCCCTCAGGACCTGGGTTGAGGTGAGGCCTCTGACATGATCAGTGTCTGGGGTGCAGGGGTGCTGGGGACTGCAACCTCTGTGGCCTCGCTATCTCTGCTGCATGTGGGAACATGGGGATGCTCCCCCAGTGGAACAGCTTGCTCCTTTCCGTGCACCCTCCAGTGAACCCTGTTCCACAAACAGCTGCATCTTATGGCTGTCTCAGCTAGCAATGCAACAGATTTTAAAGAACTGTGTGGTTTCCTTACATGAGGTATAAAAAGTGACTTCAGGTGTTGGCTCTTTTGCACAAAAACTAAAAAAGTCCGTAATTTACTTCTTTATATAGTAGTTCAGGCTACCTTGGATTCTAAAAGTCCTAGTGCTAATGCTATAAAGCTTTAGGAAGGTGGCTTCATGACTACTTTTTGCTACATCTTCATTCTACTTCTCTGCTAACCTGTTTTATTAGAAATATTTCAAAAGCAGTAGCAGAGACAGGTCAGGACCTGGTATTTTTTCTATGGCAATATAAATGACAGAAATAGATTCTGAGGGTCTGTTATTACAGTAAAAAAAAAAAAAAAAAAAAAAGCTAAAGTAAAACAAAATCATAACTTCATAACTCACTCTCAGGTGCCTCACAGAATTGGATTTATATCCAATTTACAAATATTTCTGATAGGAAAATTTAAATGTATTAAATGGTTCAAACTTGCCAAAAGTATGTATGATTACAGGAATAGCCAATGGGGAAAACCAAAATCAAAATAGAATGCCTGAAAAGGATACTTGCTATCACTTCTCATATGACAGTGTGCGAATCTTATGATATATGTCAGTATACTTTTACAATTATGTGCAAAATGCAAATAATGACATTAGGGAAAGCTCTACAAAGTCAATTTATTGCAGATGGGGGGAATATTCTTCCAAATGAATAGATTCTCCACCCCATAATCTCTTCACTCCACCCATACAAATAAATCTAATATTTCCATAATCACTTGTTATCACAGATCAAGGAAATGCTTGTTTTCTGACTTTGCAAGATACCAGAAACCTGCAGTAATTGTCAACTTTGTCTTGACTTAACCAAATATCCTCAATGTTTTAAAACAAAATGCAGTCTTCACTATAGAAGTTACATTACTCACTTACTAATTTCCCATAAAATAACTTCTCCTTGTCCTGAAAGAACTTAGTTTTATGTACCAAATTATTTTAATACCTAGAAACTCAGTCCTGAGTTGATCATTTGATCATGAATGAAATTACTTTGGTCTCACAACTAGAAAAAGTATGATTCCCAAACCATTGTAAACCTCAGAGAAGGTGATGAATTCATTTTTTTGTTTGTTTGTTTTCCCAAAAATTTGGTTTTAAAAATTTATATTAGTAGTTATTTCTTCATTTTTTGTTGGTGAACTGTATTTTAATAATGTAGTCTGACAAGCTCTGAGAAAAAAAAAAAGTACTTAAGCTGTTTTACTACTTAGGTGATTTTAAGTATAATTAATTGTTCTCCTTCTCCCCAAACTCTCCTGTCTTCTACTGTTGTCATTTTGCTTTCTCTTTATATTTTGTTATAATAAGTTATAAGTTGCATATGTCTCTTGCAATACTAGCTAACCTTGCTGAAAGTCGTGTTAGGGTGGTCATGTAATAGGGATTTCATAAGGGCTTTTTAAGGCTGTTAATTCTGTCCAAAATGTCTCTGACAAATTCTGTGTATGATTGGCTCATACATATGTGTATGTTTGTTACCATGGTCTTTTGTGAAACCATACAGAAAATCCTTAAACAACTTTTCTGTTAGTTCTCCTCTATCTTTGGTCAGCATTATCTTATTTGCCTTATGTAGCTCAGACTTGAATGGATCTTTTTTCTTTAATTATTACTTTTGATTGGGTATGCTTTTGGGTGGCTCCCAACATCTCATTTATTACCTTTTTCCCTGAGTTGATTAGTTCTTGTTGATTTTAGTGTCTTTCTTAAATATGTTTATTTTTTTCAATTTTTTATTATTTTTCTCATGCAATGCTATGTTCTTTCAGTTTTTGCATATGTTGTGATTTGGTATAAGTATTTCCCTGTTGTTATTTTTCTTCAGCCTTTTTTTCCTCCTTTAAGAATGCTGAGGCAACAAGTTCATGTAAATGGCCTGGAGAGATGGTCACCTCTACAGATAAATATCCCTACTCTCAATTAAAGGGTTACCCACTCCAGGAGACTCCCTTCTCCTTAGTAATTCTGCAGTAATATTATTTCATTCTTGGCTTCACTTTTCCTTCAAATTGTTTTTGCATTCCTTTAGCTTCATTCTATAAGCTTCCCATTCTTTTTTGTGCTTGAAGTGTTTTATGTTTCACACTATATTCTTTTTATATTATAATAATGCCCTTGCACTGCAGTAACACCTTTTATGTGAAGACCTATATGCTTTATAATAACTAATGAGTTAAGCTCTCAGTACATTATGAGAAGTAATGTCTATTATCTCCATATCAGTAAAAGGAAACTGAGTCACTGCAGTAAGCTAAGCCTTGGAGACAAATACTAAGTTTTAATAAAGCTATAAAAATATAATCTTGTCTCCTTGCTTCATTTTTTTATTTTCCTCTTCTGCTTATCACAGTATGCCTCTTAAAAATAAAATATTTCTATAATCATTACTATTTACCATTGCAAACCTGTCAGAAAAGAAAGAACAAAATTTTAAAAGCTCTCTCAAGGTCTTTATATTGTGACTTTTCACGTATTTAACATAACAGTTCTTCTAGTACATGATACTCTTCTGGGTATATATTTATATATTGTTTACATATTTTTGCATACCTTCACAACTCAACATCTAGAAAACTAATTGATATGGTATTTCTTTCTGTGTATGCACATGTTATGTTTGAATTTTTAATTGCACAATGACAATTACATTTCAAGGTAGTAGTGTAGGCATCCATAGCACTGACAGATTGTTACCTACTCCCACTTCCCCTTTAAATTCTATTCTATTCTATTCTATTCTATTTGAAAGTATTTGGTTTGATAATGTCTATAATATAAATGTTTCTGAATAGAGGACATCTTACTTGGACATTAATGCAACGGATGCTCTTATGTTAATATGCATGTTTTAGCCTTGCTGTAATATATATATTTTTTTGGTTTTCAACTCTTTTTAAATTGTTGTGTTCAGTGTTCTGTAATACTATTCTGTGCTTCTTACAGCATGTGTCTTATAGCAAATTTTCATCACTATCCTGTTCTATTTATTGTCAGATATTGATCAGTGGAGATTTTACCCAATACAGAGGCTTTTCCCAAGATTCTCCCAATCTCTGCATGTCTTCACAAATGCCAGTTCTACCCAATTATAAAACCTGATTCTATTTTCTGCCAATTCAGTAATGTCTTTGGAGAGTCATACTTCCACATTCTTAATGTAGTCAATGCCTGTCTCTGCATCAAAAATTGTACAGGGAGCAAACATGAAGTACTGCATTATGCAAATCTGAACTGGCCTTCTCAGTAATTCAGTTTATATTTTTATTTGCCTAAGAAAGCTGTCCTTCACTTTTGGCAAGCAATATTGCTCTCTCAAAATCATTTTAAAGTGTCTCCTTTGGAGAAGTAAGGGTGAGGGAAAGGAAAGGAAAATGAGTTATGTTGGTTTTGTGAGCTCTTCTCACAACCAAGGCCTCACTGTGCCACACCATGACAAACTTGCAGCTCCTAACCCAAGGTGTTTACGATTAGTAAATATTATAAGGCTTGATTTTGCCACCCCTATGGAAGAGATTTTCACCTTCCTGCATGAAGATTCGAATCAAAACCCATATACTCTATTTCAGGATAAAAAATAATAAAAATAAATAAAAAAATAATAAAAAATACAACTCAGCTTTTTCCTTTTCAGACAAAGTCCTCTGAAAAGATGAAAGCAGAAGGAGAGAAGGAGAAATGTCATTTTTGAAAGATATCTAATATTAGCAGCTTATCTATCTGAATAATCTTCAACTTTTAATTGAGTAGGTGGATTCAGTCAAAGTAGTATGAACTGAGGTCTTCACTGCATGATTATGGCATCCCCACTGTAGCTCCCCTGCTGTAGATGCATACAGGTGATGCGAATCACACACAGATAATACGTGATATTGTTGTATACTTCTCCAGTGCATCTTAAACAAGTGCAGATACATTAAAACCTAAACATGAAGGCTGCAAGAAAAATAAAAGGGGAGAAACAGAAGCTGCAGCACTTAGTCTTCGTATTCCCATCTACTGTAGCTTGCAATATTCCCCTGTGCTTGGAAGGTAAACTGTAATAAACAGAATCTGTTATACAGCCAGAGGAAAAATACAATATCATATAGAACAGAAAAAGAAATATGAAATATAAAAGATAAAAGAATTTATTAATCTTTAATCACGTCCACTCTTTCAGAGTCAGTTCTTCCAGATTCTGCAGTCTCTCTCATCCACTAAATCTATCAACAGCTTCCTTAAAGGTAACATAGCAGATCAAACCCAGAGAAGGTCTATAATCCACAACTATGTTCTAACGTGAGTATAGAGTGTATACATCGAGGAGACATCTGATTACTACCTTTGCTCAAGAAAATAGTTCAAGTTCACTCATTGTGCCTGAGTTTGTT
The DNA here is from genome assembly GCF_964034855.1 of Anser brachyrhynchus. Lineage (NCBI taxonomy): Eukaryota > Metazoa > Chordata > Aves > Anseriformes > Anatidae > Anser > Anser brachyrhynchus. The sequence goes on from NC_137694.1 coordinate 108,940,121, forward strand.
AATTTGTTTCCTGGGCAAAAATCACATGCCATCAAATTCTCTGACAGACTGGGGGAGATGTTCCCCAAGGCCACACTGATCTCAACTAGGATTTCACACACAGAGCTCTTACTCTTAAATTATAAAAGCTTTTTGTTGTTGTTGTTTTTGTTTTTATTATTATTATTATTATTATTATTATTATTATTATTATTTTATGCATGCCTATTTAAGGCTGGCTCTTTAATTCTGTCATCTATTTACCCATTTCCAACCCCTGCCATGGGCAGGGACACATCCCACTAGGCCAGTTTTCCGAAAGTCCCATCTAACCTGGCTTTGAACACTTCCTGGGATGGGACATCCACAGCTTCTCTGGGTAACATGTTCCAGTGCCTCACCACCCTCTGAGTGAAGAATTTCTTCCTTTTATCTAAACTAAATCTACCCTCTTTTAGTTTAAAAGTTTAGTTTACCCCTTGTCCTATCACTACACTCTCTGATAGAGTCTCTCCCCACCTTTCCTGTCATCTCCCTTTAAATATTGGAAGTCTGCTATGAGGTCACCCTGGAGCCTTCTCTTCTTTAGGCTAGATAATCCCAATTTTCTCAGCCTTTCTTCAGATGAGAGGTGCTCCAGCTCTTTGATCATCTTTGTGGCCCTCCACTGGACCAGCTTTAACAGGTCCAAGTCCTTCTTGTGCTGGGGGCCCCAGAGCTGAGTGCAGTACCCTGGTTGGGGTCTCAGGAGAGCAGAGTAGAGGGGCAGAGTCACCTCCTTCAAACTGCTGGCCATGCTTCTTTTGATGCAGCCCAGGATACAGTTGGCTTTCTGGGCTTCAAGAGCACATTGCCTGATCATGTTGAGCTTTTCATCCACCACTACCCACTTTTCATCCACCACTACACCACTTCTGCATGGGGTTGCTCTCTATCCATTCATCACCCAGCCTGTGTTCATGGTCGGGATTGCCCTGAACCCATGTGCAGGACCTTGCACTTGTCTTTGTTGATCCTCATGTTGTTCATATGAACCAACCTCTTGAGCCATCCTTCTGGATGATATCCCTTCTCTCCAGCATGTCCACTGCAAAACTCATCTTGGTGTCATCATCAAATTTGCTGAGGGTGCACGCAATCCCACTGTCCAGATCACCAACAAAGATGTTAAATAATACCAGTCCCACTACAGACCCCTGAGGGACACTACTCATCACCGGTCTCCACTTGAACATCAAGGTGTTGACTGCAATTCTTTGAGTGAGATCATTGAGCCAATTCATTAACCAGCAAGTGGTCTATGCATCAAATCCACATCTTTCTAATTTGGAGACGAGGATGTCATGCAGAGCAGTGTCAAATATTTTGCATGAGCCCAGGTAGATGATGTCAGTTGCTCTTCCCTTATCCACCAATGCTGTAACCCTGTCGTAAAAGGCCACCAGATTTGTCAGGCACAATCTGCCCTTAGTGAAGCCATGCCAGCTGTCACCAATCACCTCTTTGTTTTCTATGTGCCTTAGCATAGTTTCTAGGAGGATCTGCTCTGTGTTTTTGCCAGGCACAGAGGTGGGACTGACCAGCCTGTAGTCCTCTGGGCCTTTTTTTCCCCCTTTTTAATAATGGGGCTTATGATTCTACTTTTAGAGCCACTGTTTTTAGATAAAGTTGTTGGTGAAGTAGAGGTGGAGAAGAAAGTGATCCTCAATGTGGTTACTGAGGCAGTATCATTTTTTTAATCTTTTTTATAGTGTTACTTTAGCTTTGATGAGAAACTGTCTAAAACTCTAAGGAAGTAATGTGGGGTTCTTCTTAGAGATGATGTCACCACAGTTCCCCTAACAGCTCTATATATTAGTCCATAATACTACATTTTATATAGCATAAGGCAAATTTCATTTATATCATTTGTTAAAATATAGGATTTATTCACTGTAATTCTGCATCTGATAAAGTGTAAAGGAGGCTACCTGTAAATCCCCTTGGACCTAGAAGTTTAACTTTTGTGGTCATGTGTGATTATGGCAGCCACAAACGGCATAACAGACTCTAGGCTGTTAGTTATCTGTGGCCTGGTTCACAGGGCTATGTGGGGAAGCTGAGGAGCAGTTTCCATGTACCTGATTAGCAGCTGATTAGCTGAAGTATGGGTATCATCCTGCTGCAGGATTTTTTTGGAGTCATAAGTAGCCAAAAGAGGCCTTTCCAAAAAAAAATCACCTGAATCACCTTAATGTTTCCAGAATCCAGTACATATATGAACAGAGAGAGTGTTGATGTAAATATATTCTTCCCTATATGTGTACATATATAAGTATTTATTTATGTACCATTTGTAAATAAAAAGCTGCACACACATAAAAGCACATGAAGGCACAAATACATATATGCACATTTCTGTCTACCTAAATAGATCAATGCTGAATAGATGATATAGGATTGAAATGTGTGTACAGCTGTGTTCTAGACGTGTTTTCTGTAAAGATAATTCTTCAGTAATAGATGAAATAGACTAATACAGCTTGTTTCTGCGAAGTGTTAAAAATGGTGTTTCTGAGTGTCTAATGAAATATTGATATGCTACTTAAAATGAATCATCCTGTCGTGTAACAGATAAACACAAAAGAGTATCTAACCATGCCTTGTCTTTTCTTTCTCTCACTATTCTATCCACTCCTCAAACCAGCTTCAATTCAAATTTTCACTGCCAAGAAGAAATTAAAGAAAATGTAATCTTCTTGGACTGCAGTTTTTCTTTCAAACAGTCAGTAAACACTTTGCTACTTTTAATATTATCATGCCTTTGGCAACCACCTGTTTTGTTTGTGTGCTAAAGCCTAATATAATTCTGAGAAATAAACATTCAGCACACAGTTCAGGGAATTCAACATATCATTCCTATAACTGATAGCTGAAGAGTGCCCTTAAACAGGGTGTGAAAATTCTGTGTGATGGAAAACAATGTCGCACTGCATGCCCAAGAAACCTTCTTGAAAATGACCCCAGCAGTCACAAGCCCACTTTTCTTATTCAAGCATTAACATCTTTCAGCTGATTATTTTTCTCCCTCTTACCACCAGCTATATGGAATTTGTTTAAATTTGTTTCTTTACATTTTATTAATCTCTTGGAATAGAGGAATGTAGAGGAGTAGAGTTATTTGTATAGTGGTAGGAATTGTTAACGTCAGTTGCAGGACACCCAGCTCCCACCGAGCACGCCAGACGCAAGCAGAAGAATTTGTTTTTAATTGACTATTTTATGTTTTCTTCCTGTTTCTTTCATTTCAAACAATAAAACATGTCCTTGCAAATGGGACCTCACAATCTCTGGGCTGGCAGTTGAAGCAAAACATACCTCTTTTGTTCTTTGCTATAGTATTCCTTAGCAGAAAGATAGTGTACTAAAGATTGCAGCCCACCATGCACAGACATAAATCTCCCCCAAACTGTTTTTTGTTCAATTGCATCAGTTTTTTTTGTTTTTTTTTTTTTGATTCAAAACTTCATCTTTTCATTTAAAATGAATTAATGTTCTGGAACACAAATAAGGGTTCATTTGCACAAATCTCATTAAGATAAAGGCCCATTTGCTGAGTCAGACACAAGCACTGAAATCATGTTGGGTTGCGTGTTGGGTTCATACTCTTATAAATGGTGGGTGATCTGTCCTTTTTATTGCCTACAACATGATGGAGATTTCCAGCTCTTCAGTATGACAGTCTGAAGGTTTTGGCCAATGGGTGAGTTATAATTTTTTGTAGGTGTAAGGCATCTAATTAATACTGTTAAATGAACTAAGCTGTTTTCCTTTTATTTTTTTATGTTTTATTGAAACATCACTCAAGTAAATTTTTTATAAAGTTAATCCAGTATAAAATATTTGCTTATAGGTTAATTTTCCCCTTTAATTTGTTAGCTGTAAAAACCTTTTCTTGTTTTTCATTAATTAAAAAATATCCTGGCTATGATTTAGTTGCATTTTGAAAAAGTCAGACCTTTTGTACGGTTGCAATTTCTTCTTTGACCATAACTCTGGAGTGCTTGGTCCTGTTTTTCAGACTGTCATACCTCCAGATGCCTCTAATAATCAACCTTCCTTGACATGATGCTCTTTGGGGAAGTTTAAGTCCGACTATTTTACCAATAAGCATACTTTTCATTTTTCATAGATCAATATAAAAATACAGGTACTTTCAGACAAGAGAAAGTATAGTCTTTGCTTTAACATATACATTACGGGGGAAGGCAGTGTAAATCAGAGTTAAGGTAGAGTTAGGTTTTAAAGTTAATGTGTGATATTTATATTTGATAGAATTAGATATATACAAATTCAAAATGAAAAAAAAAATGAAATACTTTCTTATACAACCTTGTAAAATTTGTTGACATAATTTTTGCAAAAGCTGGAAACTTAAAGAGATTTTTAAAATGAATGTACCTTTCACGTGAACAAGAATATCTGTAACTATCAGCTATTGCTTTTGTAAATTATTATTTATACAAGGCTATCTACTGCTGGTTTGGAGGCTTTTTGAGACATCCACTGAATTGACTACAAATGGATAAATAATGGAGAAATAGTCTTGATAAAGTCCCAAGTAATCTAATTTAATTTTGAAATTATCCCTTTTTAAGTAGAAAAGGGAAGACTACATGACCTCTGGAGGTCCTTTCCGGCCTAATTGTTTTTTGCTTAGATGATTTGCAATTTACTCCAAGCAAACCACAAGTCTGCAGTGAAAGCTGGAAAGGTTTTTAAAAATGCACAAACTGGGCTTTTCTGGTGAATCAGATCTAGACTGTGGTACTCTCTATTCCAGGAATAAAACTTATAAGAAACCTGACAACAATTAGGATTAAATTTGAGATCTATTTCCCTGTTCAGCTCTTCAAAGGTACCTCCCTCCAAACAACAGCATCCGTTAATCTTAAGGGAAGGGTATCTTTCTTCCAAATTGAGGGTTTTCAAACACTATGATGGTATGTACTTATAGTCAGTTATTTAAGAGTCATTTGCCTCTCAACATATTAAAAGAAGTACATGCAGGAAAGTGAAATACTCACTTTCCTTGAATTGTAGACTCTTAAATGAAAATATTATGACAGTCCCAAACATACATAAAATCTTAACTTACTAGAGGCCTTGTCTCTCTATTTACTTTCATAATTTTGTCAAAATAATGTTTTCTCTAGATTAGTATTTTTTCTCTTAAAACTTTGCACTTAAACCAGTTAGATAAAATGTTTTCAACATTAGAAAAAAAAGAAAAAAAAAAAGAAAAAAAAAAGAAAAAAGAGGGGTATTTGCATGGCTCTTTCCCCCTTTTTTTCCCTGGGGGGGAAAAAAAAAAAAAGAGAGAGAGAGAGAGAGAGAGAAAATGGGAAAAAAAAAAAGTACTCAGAAAACAAGGGTGCATTGTTTTACATATGGGTGTCAGTAATACATTCCTGTAAACCTTCTAGGTAAAGCCAAAACAAAAGCAAATCCTCCAGCATTTTCCTTCTCTTTTCCCTCAAAAAGCTTCTGAGAGCTGAGGATTCCTCAGAGAACGTCTTCTTTGTTGACATTGGTGGGAAGGGTTATGTATGAAAAAGCACCATTCGCTCTGCAAATTTTATTTACTGTGAATAGCACGAAGTCTGAAATCACACTTTGGACCACAGGAGGTTTTGCTTGATCACAGAAAGCAAAATCCAAGTCCCTATTTCCAAATCACATTCAGAACAGAATTAAAACACTGATCCAAAATATTTCCTTCAAGCTGACTCCCAAATAGAAATGCTGAAAGCAAGGGCAATAAAATAACCAGGAAAGGTTCAGTGCCATTGTACAATATATTACTAGCTGTTAGGATTGTGATTATTTTTGATTTAAATAAATGGAGTATGACAAATAGGAAGTTTGGCTTCAATTCACATGTACTGTTAATGAAATTTCATCAAACATAGTCATGATACTTATTAAAATATCTTAACATATGTTAATACTGTGGCCAATTAAGATATCTAGAATTCTTTTTGTGTTTTCATATACTACAGAGCTACCCCAACATATGAACAAGAGCTGTACTAGAATCACCATGCCGTCTTCAACACGATTATAAATGTCAGTTCTATACATGTGTATAAAACATGTTCAGTGAGCTTCCTGTCCTTGTTACTGAGAGCAAGAAGATATTGCTTGCATCCTGAGGCCATCAGAAAGTTTCTTTAAAAGTGTGTGCTCCAGTTCAGTATCCATTTCAGCACTGTGGATGATAATTTGAGGCATAAAAATATTTTGTGTTACTGGTTAATGTTAAAGTCTGGCCAAAACATATAATTCTGCAGAATTATAAAAATAAAGAACAAACATGAAATGCAATCACAAATAGCCGTCAAATTATATTTTTATGGGTATCAAAGGATGTTAAAGCAACAAAATTATAATAAGGACTAGTAAAGGAAAATACCATGAGGACAATTAACAACTCATCCAAAGAGCTTTAAAAAAGGGGCGAGATGAGGCGAGGAGGGGAAATGAAAAAATAATATATAGAAATAACAGAAATGGATTTGGATATGGACATCAGGGTCAAAACCAACTAAATCTATTGGCCTTTATTAAAGAATCACCCTGAAAGAGTTTGATTGTGCAGTGGCAAATATAACACGAGATAAGGCTGATTGCCCAAGCCCATCAGTTAGATGTTAGTTTGGTTAGAGCAATCTCATGAGAGTAAACAAAGAGTACACAATATTGGTTTCGATATCTCATAATTCTCCGTAAGAGTCTCCCCAAATTATTTTACTACTGGAGCTACAGACAGACTGAACTGATAAGTTACCTTTGTAACTTTTTAATGTGACATCCCCAGTACATAATATGACTGGCCTGGATCAGAGTCATTCCCTCTTCTTTACTAGTTCTCTAGTTTTTTTGTTTTGTTTGTTTTTGTTTGTTCGTTTGTTTGTTTGTTTGATTTTTCCCCATTTGTTTGCTTGTTTATAATAAGTGCCAGCTTTCCTGGAGCTTATTAATAATTACTATTATTTTTTTAATTCCTCATGCATATAAGAGGCAACTCAAGAGTTCATACGGATCATTATATACACAATGGCTTGGAGTTTCACAACAAGGATGCTATTAAGCAGAAAAAGAAAAAAAAAAAAAGAAAAAAGAAGGAATAAATACTTTAATGTTTCCTGTGCTTAAATGTTTTCAAGTGGAGATTTAGTTGGCAATTAATTCAAATGAAAAACCATGGACACCTCTTAACCCTCTATGGCTGCTACCTGTGGCCTCAAAGAAGTCAGTCAATAGGAGAAAATGTTCCTGAGGCAACCAAGATGCTAAGGGAAAGAAAACTACTGCAGAAAGACTTAAGGCTTTCTCTCTCTTGTAGCTTGGGATTCATATGATAGAGTCGCAGAATCACAGAATCTTTGAGGCAGAAAGGGAACTCCTGAGATCCTCTGGTCCAACACCCCTGAACAAGCAGGGTCAGCCAGAGCAGATTGCCCAAGAGAGTCCAGTCAGCTCTTGAATAGCTCCAAGGATGGAAATTCAACAGCTTCTCTCTGTTATTAGATCTTCTTCACAGTAAAGAGATTTTTCAGAATTTTAAATGGAATTCCCTTTATTTCAGTTCATTCCCCTTGCCCTATCACTGGGCACCACTGAGGAGAGTCTGGCTTCGTTCTCTTTTCTGTCCTTCATTTTCATATACTGATAAAATCCCCTTGAGCCTCTTTCATTCCAGGCCGAATACCCCCATCTCTCTTGGCCTTCCGTCACATACCAGAGGCAACTCTTTGCATAATGCAACCCAGGAAGTTGTTGGCCTTGAGGGCATATTGCTGGCTCCTGGTCAGCTTGGTGTCCATCAGGACTCTCAAAGCCTTCTGAGCCTAGTTGCCTTCTTTGCCTCTGCTGTAAGTTTAAACTTTGATGAAAACTTAGTGTAGGATCCTTTATGATCTTTCCCAACCAACACAGACATTCCCAAGTCAAAAAATGATTTTTACTTCAGGCAGTACCCTTGGTCTAAAGCAGACAATGCCATGGAGGCAAATCTCTTTATTTCCATAACCCTTCCATGGGTCTCGCTCCCCAATATTTCTGGAAGTACACAACAACAGTCCTAGTCCTAGTCCTAAAACAGTTCTTAATTCTTGCTATAGGCTTTGGTTATGTTCTGCTGAGTTGCTAAATTAAAAAACAAACAAGCAAACAAAACAAAACAAAACAAAAAAAAACCTCAAGAAAAAAATAATATTAAAAAATATTAATGCCTTACATAATATTTCTCCCTTTCTATCTCTCCTTCTTCTTCTGACAAATATTGATCCTTCTCAACCCTCCACCCTTTCTTATTCCTATGAAGTACAAGTCAGCACAGCAATATATACAGTACACCGATTTCTCTTGCTTGTCAGAAACATAACTGATGACTTCATCAGTGTTATTGGCAGAGTAGTTGGGGGAAAAAAAAAAAAAAAGGATTTCTTTGTTTTCCCTCTGACAATCGTGCTTCTCTGCAGTAATGTAAATATTCTGCAGCATCATGCATTATTGGTGGCAACTGTGAGACCTTAAAATGTTATTTTTATTTTCAAATAATGTATGTAGAGCTCAGAAGCTTCTACCCCAGAAGTTGTAAACAATTTTTAAAATAATGTTAAATGCTGTATCTAAATTACTGCAGAAATTGCCAGAAGGATGACCTGAGCTTAATTCTGTGTATAGATCTTATTTACTGAGCTTCCAGCTGCTTAGTGGCATAAATAAACTATCACTGTTGAATAGGCCAAGTTTAAAGAGCCTGAAAATATGCAGACGAATCATGTGTACCTGAAAACAGAAACCGAAACACCTGGAAACTAGATCTTGTTTGAGGACCTCATTTTACAAGTATTTCAGCAGAAAGAGATCTTTGTGCTTTCACAGAGCCAGTTAAGCTCCGTGAAGGTTGAGGTCTGCTCACATAAAACATTTAGTTAGGAAAATTTAGGCTTTCATACATTTTAAAATTAATTCCCTGGCTGGATTCCCTAGCTCAAATTTTCAGCTTGATAGACCTGTGGAAAAGGTCTCCATGTACGATAAAATTCCCAGATGTAATCCTGAAACCACAAACCAACATATTAGAATAATTATTTATGTAATCTCAAAAGTAGTCAAATTTTAGCTCCATTAAAATAGGTGGAAAAAATCTCTTTCAAAATTTATTTTGCACTTTGTTGGTGTTTCATATACTTTAGAGCAATGTAGAAGAAATAAAACATAAAAAGACACAAGCAAACACACTGTAAAACCAAGTATGTTATTATTTTAGGCATTTTTTTTTCACTATGATTCTAAAGAATATATCTATAGGACATTGGGGGTTTTCTTGCTTCCCTGTTTCAAGTTCAATATCTTTTCAGCTGAGTGTTTGTGTGCCCAGAGAATTTTTTAGTGCCCTACAAGCTGTGCTGCTCCATAATTATTGTTCTTGACGTACCACACTCTGTTAATGTAGGAAAAAGAAATTTTCCTGAACAGCTGAAAAAAGCTCTGGAAAATTATGTATCTGCAAATCAAGGTTCTAGTTCATGTGTTAAAGTACTTTGGATAATATAGATTATATAGATTTCCTTAACAATGCAAAATTTGTTTCTATCCCCCCCCTCCCTTTTTAAGACAAACTTTGTAACTCCTTGATTTTTGCCAACTTGAGTGATTATTTATTAGAAAGCATTTATTATTTAAATTGAAAATCTGAACAAGAAAGCAATGAAAAAGGATGTGTGAATTCTACTCAAGGATCTTGGAAATCAATTTTAATTTTTTTTTTTTCACAAAGCTTTTTTTAAATTTATTTTGTATGGTTTAAATAACATGAAAGATAACAGAAGTGTGCAGTATTGCAATCTATCTGTGTAGTAAGTTGAAAGGTGACTGAAGTACTTGCTGTCAAAAAAAAATTATCTGGGAATGTAAAAATGATTCACTATAGATTCACTATAAATCAGAAGTTCATTCTCATCTGTAGTACTGTCCTTAATTCCTTTCCTCTCTAAGAGTTATAGTAGCCATTGAAGGATAATGAAAAACATATTAGAAAGACAGGAAGAAAAGCAGGTGAGATAACAAATAAATTGGGATCAACCTATTTAGAAAAGAGACAGCAGGATGTTTATTGTTATAATGCAGTGTTTAGAGAAAGCAAACTGAGAACTCTTATCTTTCAAAACTCATCTTATCAAATTTAAAACTAATTAAGGGAAATGTTGTGTAACCAACACAGCTGACCTTTGAAACTGTTTGCTGTATCAAAATGCTAGACCACATCAGGAACTCAGAATACTTCAGCAAAGAAGCAGATGTCTCCTCAAGAATAAGAACTTCTGATGTTGTAGGTCTGAAACTAAATTAAAAGGTAAGTTTTGGTATTAACTATGCCTTTTAGAGCACAGGCCTTTATACCAGTCTGGAGTTAAAATCCACATTCTTTTGGGTCTTTTGGCTCATTGTTTATTTGATAATCTCTTCCTGAATTCACAACTGAACTCTTTCAGCATGATATTTCCTCCGTATTGATAACTGAAGTTGTGGACCCAGTTCTTTTACCCCTTGGAGAAATTAATATACTTGATATGATTTGTTCCTTCCCCCAAGTCCTATTTATGTATTTCTAAGACTGCCACAAAAGTTTCACTGGCTGTTGACATCCAGCCACCATACCTACTTTCCCACTTGCATGAGATTAAGTCAGCAAATACCTAGTTCCAGTGATAACAGGGGCAATGAGATGGATCCAGGATAGACACATTGCCGCAAATCTATTTACTCTGGGCAGCATTTTATATGTGTGGCATATTATCAGAATACAGGAGCGTAACCCAAAGGTATTCATAAACTTTCTAATTTCCACTTCATCTTTAATTTCACATTCTGTAGATAGCTTTTATTTCTTTGGTCTGGGCTTTTATATATATTTTGGTCTTTGCTATTCTTTGCTATTTCATATGATGAAATATCTTCTGTACATCTTGGCTAAGGTCAGCAAAACTTGTTGTCTCATCTTCAGTGCTGCAGTGATAAAATATTCCTGAAGATACTTTCATTTAACTTAACTGATATTGCACTACACCAGACATTAGTTCTTGCATGGTCTGGTAATTCTGTTCACCTAAGAGATGGTAACAAGTAGCCAGTGGGACTTCAGAAACCCAGTCTATCAAAAGCAGGTGTTTTCACTTGTCAGTTACAAGGGAGACAGTTCCAATGAGCTAAGGAAATGTAGCAACTCATGAAACATAGTTTAATCACATCCACGACATTCACAGTTATTAGAAACAAAACAAAACAAACAAACAAAAAAAAGCAACCTTTGCTCTGAAAATTGTACAAAATAAACACAGCTACCTAACATAAAAGAAGGGTGTTAGCATGAAAAAAACGGGGGCAGGGTGATTGTACATAGTAAGTAGCCCATAAAAGAGGTAAAGCACACAATTGCCATGTAGCTGAGTATGTCGTTAGTTATAATTGAGCTAGGTGGAGCACCCAAGCACCGGCAGTTTCGTCCTCAGGTGAAATAATCAATGTCTCCATAATCCTGCCCAAGTGTCTGAACCTGACAGTGACTGGATAATAGCTTTTGAGAGTTCCTGGTTGAGTGACTGATCGGAAACAAGGAATACAGTCACACACCTAGAAATGCAGTAACCTGGAAGATATGAAATTTTTGTCTTTAGAATTCAGATGAGTTGCTCTGTCTCATCTCCCAAGTGCTACTTTTGCTGCACTAGACGCAAAAGGCTACAATATTTCCTTCAGACATATAAATTCAGTTTATTGATTTCTTTTGTCAGCACAATGTTTTATATTGTAATCAAATTAGCACACTGTACTCAAGCAACCTTGCTGTCTTTAAGAATTAAGCAGTCAGCTTTACCCGGAAAAAATAATTTTGCATGTGGCCTTGTCATTATTCACTTCTAGGAGGGATACAGGAAATCATCCTTCCTACACAAAATCCATGAGTCTGTTCTTAGTATCTGAATAATCTCAAGATCATTTTAAGTTTCTCTAACGGGAAGGAGAATTCCTTATTTAAAGCCACTTGAAAGAGAATGGAAACAATTTTTTGACTCTTTCTCATAAAAATTTAATCCAAAATGGTAGTAATTTTAGATCTTTACAAAAGTCTTTATAAGATGTTAAGAACCTGAAACGTAATAGTGGTGCAAACATTTATGAAACTGTCTTCTGTTTATTGTGCATCATTTCCTCACCACAATAATGCTGTTATTCACTGTTGTATAATTTATCCTAGTGCCACTTTAATTGTGTTTTCAGTGTTCATAGGAAAGCATTCTATTTGGGATAATTACTCACTTTGGAGACGATCAGCAATTTGGTTCATGAGCACCTCTGAAAATTACCCTAACTGTCTACAGAAGGCGTTTTTTTGAAAGCGCAAGATACTGGGTTTCTGAGTGTTTTTATGTTTGTTTGTTTGTTTGTTTATTTTTTTCTCTTTTCCTTTTCTCTCTCTTTTTCTGTCCCCAAAACATTTGATGACTGCTCTACAGCAGGCTGATTTCCATAGAACTCTTTACCACTTATTTCTAGACATATGTTCTCTTCTGTTCTCTTTGTAACTGTGGTGACATTGGTAGTAGGGTGATGGTTGGACCAGATAATCTTGAAGGTCTTTTCCAACCTTAATAATTCTATTATTCTATGATTTACCTAAGATCCCTAAAATGCTCAACTAACTTTAAGATACTTCCTTAACATTTCAGTTTATCTAAGACAAGTAAGCAAATCCAGCTGGATCTCTTGGCAACTTGGGTGTCCACTGGGAAACATGTATTTCAGTATAAATATCCATTATGAAATCATCACTAAGATTTAAGTTTCTCTATTTAATTACATTTGCATTGAACATGCAATCATCAATCAGTTTAAAAATAAAGCAATCCTTGCTATTCCTGTTTAGACTGCAAAAACACTGTGGGGATGGCTCTTTATAAACAAGTTCAGTCACAGCAAGTTTACAGATCCCCAGCTCTTGTAAACTGACTTAAATGCGGTGATGATACTTAGTACGGTTCTGTTGCCAGAGCCTAATTCTGCCACTTTTATTCATACCAGATGACAGGCTACTGTCATAGGCAATCCCACTGAGCTAAACAAAGAACTAACATTGGGGGAAAAGACGTTATTTGTATCTTCCTGTCTTTATGCTAACTTCACAGGTAGTAAAACTTTTTAGTAGAAAAGCTGCACTGTTGTGAAAGCTGGAGGCTGTTGTGTGTCAGATAAAAGGCATGGAATTTACGGATATCCCTTCAATTCTGAGTACGGTATCCCAAAAGATCTGAGGTATTAATCAAGCATGTGTGTAACATTATGTAATATTTTCCCTTCCTTTCCCCTGAGATTCTTCTGGCAAATTTTTTCAGTCACTGGACCTGGATTGTGATTGCTTTGAAAACCTATCAGATTTAATTTCCCTACATTTGAAATAACTACCTGGGTAGAACGGTTACTGTACCCCTTGATTTTGCATCTCTTGGCAGTTCATATGGGATATTGCTCACTGCTGCTCATTTCTGGTCTTGTTTCTTTAACTTACATAGCATGAAAGTGTACTTACTTTCTGCCATTGTGTTTGATCATCAGGGTCTTTTCCATCCTAAATGATTCTATGATTCAATGTCTGTTATGCATGTGATTTTATCCAGAAATTCCCTTGTCTAAGCACATCCATGAAACTCCTTGTCCCCCCGGTAAACAGCATTCTTTTTAAACAAAAGTGTCATTAGTCAGAGAATGGCAGGCATTACAGGCATATCATCATTGACATAGATTAGTGTTTTACAACACTTCAAAATGCTCATCTTTTGGTTAATTTAATCTATTGTCACAAATGCATTATAGAGCCATATAGATATTGGTGGCAGAAAAGTCGAGCACTTCTGCATCTTTCTAATCTCTTTTTGTGTAACCTCTGTGATATGCTGCTCTGGTTCAGCAAGATACACTTTTTTTCAGACCTTTCTTATGTAAAAAAGGAGTTGCTCCATTAACAGCAGAAACAATGAAGCACTGCATACTTCAGCGTCGCCTAATCTCCTTTCCTTCCCTCCATAGTCTGTCTAGGGACCCCTCCAATGTGTCCACCAGGGAAAAGTTTGTATGTGTCAGAGCACTTGGAGCTACGTGTCTACCATTGGACGAACTAGCTGCTGCCTCTTCCTTCAGTGCAATCTCCTCTCTTGCTGTTGTACTAGAGGAATGTGACCATCGTTGAGATTTATATCCATCGTTCACGTTCTGTTGTGGTTAACCCAGGTGCTTCAGAGGGACAGAGAGGATGTTCCCCACTTCCTCGAGAAACTGTGCTAAAGTCAGATTTATCTGAATCCTGTAGTAGTATTGGCTGGACAGTCCCCATGGAGGACTTTGCTCACTGCTGTGGACGAGCAGGTAAGCAGACTCCTCAGAACAAGGAATCTTGTTTAGAGGCAAGTATCCTCATCCCATGTCAAAGCAGCAAGAACTGGCCACTCGCATAGGACATTGGTGAAATTTGATGAGAATCTGATGAAGATTTATGATTTAAAGTAAGCAAACTTGGTATAATACTATTCCTTCCATTATGTGTAGTTCTCATGGGGCAATGGACTTCCTGCTTCCTTCTGTATTGTCTGTGGAGTGTCTACTGTCCATTGATTTCAGTCTTCACATCTGTGTATGTGTGGAGATCAAGGTGCTTCTGCATCGCCTCTGGCCCTTAATAAAACAGAGTATACCAGCTGATAAAATATGAGTACAAGTTATTTGGTTTTATTTATTAATACTGTATTTCTTGCACATCGGCCTGGATGGTAGTGCTCCAAACACATTAAAAACAAGGATAAATCTGACCATGGCTTCTTATTCACATCTTAGAGAGGGTCTCTTGCTTTCTGCTCAGTAAGATTTATATTTATTTCAGGGGTTTTACCTAATATTTATTTTAATCCTTCTGTATTACTTCACTAATGATGTTTATTTCTGCAGTTGGACACTGTGGCTGACAGAACCTTCTCACCTAGAGGGAAAACTCTTTCACCAAAATACCTTCTTTTGTTGTGCTTTTCTGGACCAGAATAAAGCCCTTAGCCAGAAGTTTCTGCAAGTAGGTATCTCTCCTGACATTCAGCAGAATTGCTCCTAAATATAAATCCTTTTGTCACTTAAAAGTGTTTGCTGAAGCTGCCACAGTTTGGATTTCCAGAACGATATGAAGAATTACAGTTCCATGCACACGTAAGGATACATGAAAACAAATCTGTTTGTTTTATAATACCTTAAAAAAATCTTCACTTTCAAGAGAGGAGTCACTTGGTACATCACTGAGCAATAATGTTCTGATCTACGTAGTGTAGGTTCACCAAAAAATGGTACAAAACTCCCACTGTCCCCTCAACCAGCACTTGCTGTACTTCTCCTTAAGTATACGGAAACAACCTCTTCTGAGGAAAGACTTTGGGTTTCAATTATGTATCTTGTTGATCCCAGCAAGATCTGCTAACTATACAATTTCTTCCTCCCGTATTTCATAATTTTGTAAGAGTTCTGTGCAGCAGGAGTCAAGCTGAAGATACCTATAATGACATTCGTAAAAGTTTTATGCAGAGGGATGTCTTGTCTCCGTCCCCCTCCCTAAAACCGAAATCCTGCTGAAAAGAGGGGAAAAAAAAATAATTATTAGGGGTATGTTAATATGAATTAATCTTTTATTGACTACTTCCACTGTTCCACGGTAATATAAATCCACTTCTATCTCCCTGCATGTATCATACAGGTGGTAAGGTGGCAAATTTGTAGAAGCTGCTCTGGAGACCATAACTTAATTAATGCAAGAAAAAAAAAATTACCTCTTTAAAGTCAAGCTGGATGACAACTCACCTCTTTACTTACGAGTAGGGTTTTCTTTTTGTTTTTACAAAGTAAGATTATAGGTAAGACAGCACTGAAGCACCGAGAAGGCAGGCAATTTATTTTTTATTGGTTTTATTTCGCACACAGTCGTAAATACCAGAGGTGTTGTTTTTTTTTTTTTTTTCCCCTCCGTGCTACTAACAGAAGTCAACGCAGGTGAATTCCCGGACAGTTCGACGCAGAGGTGCGAGGCCGCGAGCCGTCAGATGCACCCGCCGCAGGGGCAGGGGCAGGGGCAGGGGCAGGGGCAGGGGCAGGGGCAGGGGCAGGGGCAGCGGCAGGGGCAGGGGCAGGGGCAGGGGCAGGATCCGCGCCCACGTCGCGCCTCCGCGCCCCCCGCCCGGCCGCTCCCTCACGCGGCCGCCTCGCGCCCGTCGCCCCCTAACTAAAGGTGGGCGGCAGCCGCTGGCGGGCGGCCGCTGGGGGACAGCCGTTGGGGGGACGCAGCAGGGATCCGGCGGGGGGTACCGGAGCCGCGCCAGCCCCTCGGTGCGCCACACTCGCGCTCGGCTCTCCCTTCCCGGGGGATTCGGGGCTTCCCGCCGGGCTCCGCAGGCGAGCCGCCGCCTCTCCCTTCAGGCTGCCTCCCCTCGGGCGCGGGAGCAGCCTCCGCGGGGATGCTGCGCGGGACTCGCCTCGTCCCGCGGGGCGGGAGAGGAGGAGGCGAGAGATGCGGGCTCCGAGCCCGCGGCGGAAGAATCGAGCCGAAGCACGGCAACGTTCCACCCGTGCGTGTGAGGCGGAGGGATCCGCGCGGACCGCCGTGTGCCCGCCCCCTGCGCGGCGGCCGCCGGCTCCCCGATATAGTGCGGCGCGGCGCGGCGACCCCAGTCACTTGGCGGGCGGCGCGGAGCGGAGCGGTGCGGGGCGGCGCGGGGCTGCGAGGCACGGCCGGCCGGGAGGGCTGGGCGGGAGGGAGGGAGAGAGCAGCGGCGGGGCTGGCCTGGGCTGAGCACCTCTAACTTGGAACTGTCCGCCGGCGTGAGCTCCTGAACATGAGCCTCCTGCCTCTCTACCTGCTCGGATTGCTCTTCAGTAGCGGGCAAGGTAGGAGTGGGGTTGCTGCTTTTTATTTTATTTTATTTTTTCTTTCTGAATTATTCATACCTATGCCGTGTCCTCGCTCCGTCACTCAGGTTAGCGTAACTGAGAAAGAAACGGAGAAAAATTGGAGCGTTGCGTCCTGCTGGAACCGGATTGGAAGGGACATCAAACTTGCCTAATTCGCCCCCTTCCCCTTTTATAACGGCCCTCGGGGAGAGGAGGCGTACGTGGGGAAAGGGAGAAAAAGAGCTGGAAGGTGCTCGGTACACTTAGCTGCTTCGCACGGGGTTTTGCCTTTTTTTGTGGCGACAAATGTGGGAGGGCATCAAAAAAAAAAAAATTAAGAAAGGCTCTGTCGAGGATCGCGCTGTCTGTCGGAGGGGAAGGCAGCGTGGGCGCCGCGCAGGGGACCGCCGAGAAGTGTCGCCGCGGAGCCCGCGAGGCACCTGCCGCGGGCTCTCCCTGCCAGGGCTTCCCCGTACGGCTGCGGGCAGGCGAACCCCGACCGCACCGCGCCGCACCGCACCGGCTGGGCTCGCCCCGGGGGTGGCGGCGAGGCGCTGCCGGCTGCGGGTGCGGGTGCGGCTGCGTACGGGGGCGCGCACACAGGCAGCGGCTTGGGCCCCGCGGGGCGGGGGCGCCCGGCGCCGGGGCTTGGGGGGGGAGCGGGGTGGCCACGGCGAGTTTTGCCGGTGGGGGCCGTGCCCCCCGCCCGAGGGCACCGCCTCGCCCGCCGCCTGTTTTTAAGGAGGTTTCAGGGGGAAATAGCGGTGGCACCGATGGAAAATGCGCCCCGCGCGAACGGGGAGCATCCGTCCCTCGGGCCGGCCTTGCAGCAGGGGGCGGCAGAGCTCCACGGCCGCGCCGGCCGCTGCCCCGCGCTGGGGACGGGGCCTCGCCCCGCGGCGGGCCGGGGGCGCCCGGCCGGGCTGGACCGAGCCGGGCTGGGCAGGGGGCGGCGGGGCGGGGGCCGGGGTCCCGCCCCGGTACCTGCCGGCGCCTTGCGGGGGGCGGCTGCGGGCTCCGCCGCGGCGGGTGAGGGGCGGGGGGCGCCCAGCCGTAAGGTGTGGGGACTGCGGCTCCCGGCGCCCCCGCCTTCCAGGAGCTCGTCTCCAAACCTCCTGCCGCGCAGACATTTTGTCTGGGCGAGAAGTAGCGAGGAACCACCAGATGCTCGCAGTTCGCGGAGAGAGACTTCTCTGCTTTCGCCACCTCGGGACGAGCTCTGGAGGTCTGCCGATTAGCGATTCAGAAGCGGTGCGGAGGCTTTCCAGCATCGCTGGGGTGGCGAAGGAGGAGGAGAAGGGAAAAGCATCCTTCGGTCTTACCGTTGATCCACCTGGGTGTAATGGTTGTGGAGACACGGTCCGTCGTTCCTCTCACGGAGGAGCGGCAGAAAGCTACTTTGTGGAGTGTGGTTACTGCAGCGTAGAAAGATTACATAGTTTCGGTATCTTACCATCGCAAACGTCAGGGGGTGAATAATGGAATGAAATCCTGCGTGCCATTAGGCTGAGTTTTAAAAACGATAGCAGGGTAGATAGGGGAGGGAGATGGAAAGAGCAGGATGAAAGCTCAATAAATCTAATATTGACAGTGAGTTATTAGTGTTAACTAAATGGAGGAAAAGTCTTTTTATAAAAAAGCGAATTGTTTTAAGGTGGGAAGAGTAAGATTTTTGGAGTGGTTATGGAAAATAGCCTCAGTCCACGATAGGGGATAGCAAATGAGAGTGGGAGACACATCTGCATATGAAAAATATTGCCATTTAGGTTGCTAGGGGAGAGGAAGCTTCTACAGTTTTTTTTTTTTTGAAAATAAGCATTGACTTGGTGAGGGGCTTATTATTTTTGCATTTTTTTGACACCTCCTCTTAGTAATCTTGAGATATCTTGAAATGATGCAAGTAATCTGGGAGGCTATTCCAGAAACTCTGGGGACTTACCCTGTTGATATATGATAATTATGATTTTATTTAATGTTAAAGTAGAGATAGTGTGGACAGTTGAGAAAAACCCAGTAACGGGATTTGGATCATTTGCTTCAGAAATACTGAAAGTTTTAGGATGAAGATTTGCATTTCTGAGCATATAGCTGCAGCAGATTTCATGAAGAATAACTGAAGCTTTTTCATTGCAAAATGCTGTTGTCTAAGACTGGGGCAAGGAAACTGTGATGCTTTGTGCCGTTTCAGAAAATCAGAGCAGTTTGAAAGCAAGTAGCTGACAGCAACCCCCCTGCCCCCCAGCTCACTTAAGAGCTTACGAATGCCATAATTATCTAACAAGACCAAATATTTCCTCTCCTTGTTTCATCACAAGGGAGGGATTTAACTGGCCATGTTGTTGTGCTAAAACAAAAGGATGTTTCCTTAACCTTTCAAAACTACCCAAACTGAAAGACCCAAAATTTAATTAGGTTTGGTTTAACAAATAAGTAGGCGATAAAGAAAAAGCTCCTCTCTGTAACTCTGCCTTTTAGCATGTATAGTGATACAACACTCAGAAGAGTAGACTTCATTGGTTTTTAACAGTGTCTGGGGACACTGACTTAGAGTGAATGAAATGGACACCTTCCCAGATCGCTAAATCCTATTTCTTCTATCACTCTGCATAATATACAGTTCTTTGGGTTAGCAAATTTCTGTTAAGCTGCAATAGAAAATGTTTCGCTTGCAGGATTTAATCCATTTTGTATTCATGCAGAAGATTTGTATGAGTGAGTACTTATTCAATCATTGTGCTTGAAGTTTCTTCTCTTTGCTGCTTTGATAGCAAGTTCACTTTTGGTTTTGATGCACAGTTTCTCTGTATGAGTGCTTTTAAGGTACTGTTTGTTAATAAGGAATGTTCCCTAAAACAGTTGCTAGGAGGTGCATCTTATTTGCCGCAGTGTAGTTATTTCCTAGAGTCTTGCTTCTTTCTGCTTTTTGTGTAGAGAATACATGAAATCTGGAATTTTTGAAGTCAATCACAGTTTGTCCAATGGATAGAGTAAAATATTAGTTGCACTCAAATTGTAAACCAAAATCTGAAATGTTTATGACTTCAGGTAGCTATTTTCTGCTACCAGTTGATTTATACAATTGCAATAAGATGAAAATAAATCAGTCTGCCTTTACTCCTTTTCACTCATTAAAAAAAAAGTGTTAAAGGAATGTTTGGTTTGCTGTGTAACTCCTTTTCAAGTGATGACAAAAATGAAAATATCTGCCTGAAAATAAACTGGAATGTTCAGCAGATTGTGTCAAGAATGGATTGGTAAGAAATATATGGAGTTTTGTTCCATGTAATTCTATACAAAATGCTTTATTTAGAGATATTTTTGTTTGCAGTGCCTTTAAATCATGAAATGTATGAACTATAAAGCTGTAGAGCTAAAGCTTTGAAATTTTTTGTAAGAGGTTGAATAGTATCATTTTGACTGTCTTTCTCCTGCAAAGTGGTTCATATATTTATTTAGGTAATTATTCTCATCTGTGGGAATGTTACTGTGGTGGTATGACCAACTTATGTATTATTAGCCTTTCACAGCATTTTAAAAATAAAATAAATTTGAGAACAAATACTGTATTTATTTGCCCTTTCATTGACCTTTTTATTTGAGGAACTTTTCCCAGATGATTCATGTTTGTCTACTGATTTTCTTCCAATTTATTCCAGTAATCCCCCAGTTACATTCAGCATGTGTCATCTGATTCCAGCATAATCAAGTTAATATGACATTTTGGGAAACATGTTCTATGTAGTCATTTGTGGCTATGAGTTGAAAATCCGTTACTGAAAGACTAGGACTGACTTCTCTAGATAAACTATTTAAAATATAAATAAAAGTATAAATCCATATTGTCTATGTGAAGTAACATGCCAGATGTTTTGTTCTTTCTCCCTTTAAGAGCACACCTTAGCTTCATAAAGTAAGGGTGGTATGCTTGAAGCATATCACAAGGTTTTACACGTCACAGACCATTTGAAACTGATTTTTGATGGCTTTGAAGTTTGGAAATAGAAGAGAATTGGGGGAGAGCTTATGGATAACCTACCTGATAGCTTCAAATTTGAAGGCCCATTTAGGTGCAGTACGCTAGTTCTAGGCATATTAGTAAGTAGCAAATCGTATTATCACTCCTTGTTTTAAAACAGTCAATTAATCACGACCATATTCTGACCTAATAATGTCCTGTTTCCTGTCTTTTTTTTTCTTCTTAGTGTATTTAGTGCTTTCTAGGGTAGATAATTGACTGAAATCACTCAGTTTTTGGTATCTCTCCTTTAAAGCTCAAAATAATTTTCCTTGGTAAGTAGAGCATTCAAAGTACTTCTTGCTGTTATCTCAATCTGAGGATGTCCAGCTTCAGCAACATAATTCTGCAGTCTTTCACAAAATCTTTTCACGGTTTTAGCTCAGTTTCACTTAATACTGTGGTTGTATGTATTTAGATATTTTTAGAGGATGTCAAGACAATGAAGAGTTAAGTTAGCAAGGTTCTTCAGCCTTCCCATGCCATGCTATAACAGCTTGAATGAGGTCTTCAAAAACAAAGGTACCAAGCTTCTTTTATTTATTATAGGGTTAGATTTTTATAGTATTTGATATCATTTGACTGGGTTCATTAATCGGAGAAGGCATTTGCCATACTGTAGCTGAGATCAGAATCAAACTTTTAATTTCTTGAACGAATAAGTTAAAGGAATGAAAAAAAAATGAACAGAGTCAGTTTTCCTGGCTATAGCTATTTGTGGTGACAGCTTATGATACTAAAATCTTCTTGTACTGGAACAGGAACACGTTTTAAAACCTACTTAAAGATTATGTAGAAAGGAAACAAAGAATGCATGTATGCATACACAAGCCTACTTTTTAGAAAACCTTGTCTAACAAGAACCCCATGTCTGGTTTAAATGACCTGCACTTGAGTAACTTCATGGAAGGGCTGCTGGTTGCACTAATGCAGAAGCTGCTGTGCTGAGCAGGAGTCAGTTGGCTGCAGTGGGTTTTTGATTAGGCTGTGCAGTGTGTGAAAGCATCTCTTGAAGTGGCAGGAGGTGACTAGCTTTCACTTTTGAAAAAGCATGATGTGGAATGACACTCTCCATTTATCTTGCTGTTATTATTTAGGAAATGTCCATTTTCCTAACAGAATTAATCTCTATGCATCAAAACTTGGATCATTAATGACATTCCACAGTAGTAGTGGCTACAACTCAGGTCATTCAACAAGTAAGATCTACTATGGAATGAGATGTTTATAAGGCAGTTCTTAAATATGAAGATGACTATGGACATTGTGGCCAAACTCTACTGATCCTAGTTAGAGGATAACTTTCACTGCCTGAAGTTTTTGTTTGCATGAGAACCAAACTGGGCCAGTTCTTTAAAAGTAATTATTTTACTGTCTCATGTAAGTTAATTGGGGAAGGAGTTATATAGCAAAGTATATCAATTAAAAATTCATTACATGGTTTCTACCTATATAAAAGCTCTGCTATCATTTAAAACAGAAACTTGTAAAATGTTTTATATGTTCTACGTTCTTTTTTGGAACAGAAATAAGCAGCTGTTTGATTTCACCTGTTTTTTAATGTAGTAGCATTGCAAGCAGGATGATTGAGTCTTTTAAAAACATGTTTGAACAAATAATTTCAGTAAGCCTGGACAGCTGTTAACCACGGCTGTTTACCACGATGTAAGTATGATGTGATCTGAAATGGCCAATTCATGGATGGAAAATGTCCAGATAAACTTGAAAAGCTCCATTAAATATTATGGGGATTTAGTCAGCTTCTCTCTTCCTCCCTATTATGACTGTAATAAATTTCCTCTCATCCAAGTCCTGTGTGTGTTCCTTCAAGAACAAGTTTTCCATAAAAAGCATAAAACATCAACACTTAAGATGTAGTGACTTTTCCAGAAAGAACGTGGGGGAGAGGGGAGAAGTGGTTCTTCTATTTGCACAGTCTATATTTTTCTTCTTATCTAAATCTGTTTTGTGCCTTTTGAAGGGTACACTGTTTTTTTATTTAGTATTCTAATTATTTGAGTAGAATAGCTACACAGCAGACAGAGGTGGTTGAGTAACTTCACATATCAGAAATATTCAAAGTAAACTGTAATATACCTGTAGCATATGAATAATATGTATTATGTCATGAAGGAAAATTGTATTCTCAAAATGACTTCTCCAGTTAGCTAACATTAAGCAGAATATTGATGTTGCAATTGTGGCTTAAGAAAGAATACAAATCGTTTGACTGGCTATAAGCTGAAATTCATACCTGGAATTTGTGTATGTAACTCATACAAGGAGTTGCTATCCTCATCACTTTGCCGAAGCGGTGCCATTTGGAACATAATCTCAATTCAGCTTGAAAACAAAACCATTGCCATCAATTTTCTTGCTACTACCACGTGGTGCATAATATCCAGTAGAGCTGCAAGCAATTGCAAACCCATTAACTTCACAGACCATTGTACCACAGCTGAACTTGGCTTGTTCGAAGTCAGGTCTATAATTAAAATAATAGAGATTTAAAAAGAGGCTTAATGCAGTGTATGGAGATCTTTGTAGCATATGTTGCAGGTGGATGTGAGCAGGTAGGGAGAGGTAATTCTGTATCTTATTATGAACAGTTTTCTGTACTGATCACGTACAATGAATTTTCTTCTTCTTTCCAACAGGAAAGATGTAATTAGAACTGCAATGTTATTATGTCAATACTGTGTCATTATGTTAATTGGTCAAAGCAAAATAAGCTAAATACCCAGGGAGAGGGCAGAAAAGAAGGTGTGTGTATTAAACATAGTGAAGACCAGTTAACAGGAGTAATGCAATACAGCATTTTTTTTAAAGTTACTAAATGACTCATAAACTAATGTGCCTGCTGGATCAGAACGAAGGTTCATGTACTCCAGTGACCTCCTGGTCTGACAGGGACTAAAGACCGTAAGACAATGCATGAAGAAACAGTAAGTGCGGAGCAAGAATGATGTTGTACTTCTGTCAGCGCACCCTACAGCATGCAGGGATATGTCGGGTAACATCTATGTGATCTTCCTTAATAATCTTGACAGATCTCTGCTGCGTGAATTTGTTCTTAAACCTGGTGATACTTTGATCTATTTGGTGCACTGTGTCAATGACTGAGGAGAATGCAGAAAGCAGTCTGAAAAGTCATGTTGCAGTGTTTCAAGTAACGTAAGGAATATGGTAATGTAAGGAATACAAATAATTCTTTACCTACCTTTTCTGTGATGTCATGTGTACCACAGAGAACTCCTCATCTCTTCTGTGAGAGGATCAGAGCTACATGTTATATTCATGGACTTTCCAAAGGTTTAAATACACTTTGTTTTGTTTGCTGTTTCTTTCCTACTTTTTTTTCAGTATTTTATGTATTTTGGTAGCCTTTTGGTAATGGTTATCTTACTGGACGTTAATGTCTATTAAATAAGTACTTGAATTTTAAGCTGATCTCCATCAGGCTGATGGTAAGCAGCCTCTTTGTTTATAAGTGGAGTTTTTAGTATTTTGTGTTTATTTTTTTGTTTCTGTTTTCTCTTTCCTGTGATCGATGTTGCAAGATCTGCCTCCCACATGGGGTGGGGGCTGAAGCTTTTGAGTAGTTAACATAACGAAATGAATGAGAGATTTGATTACTAAGAAGGTGGCTTCAGGGATGAATACACAGAGTGCTGAGGTAGTTTAAAGGCAATCATGATATCTGAGTAAATGGACATAAACAGGTCACAAAAATCTTCAGTACAAAATAAAATTTCTGGTCAGAAAAAGCGGTGACTCTGGAGCATTCCAAGAGTGAGAAGGAAGAAGCATGATTAGTCTTAAGATGGTTCTTTATTTATTTATGAAAGTATTACATTCAGTGGGTCTCCAGAATGTCCCAGGAGATCCCTTCAAATGATTTGCTTCAAAGGCATTCTTCATGTAAATGTTCTGAAGACGTAGGGGAAAATAATTCTCCAATTGCTGAATGGTACTTTCTGGAAAATATTATTTCAGTGTTTCTCATCTGTTAGTAGGTGTTCATAGCAGATACTATTTCTGAATGCAGTAAGAATTACCGGAGTTTTGTCCTTGGTACCTCTTGCAAATTCTGCTGGTGTCAATAGATGTTGTCTGTAAGTTTTAAAAATAAATGAATAATAATAAATTAGCTGTTCCTGGTAAAACTTCAAAAATTCAGATGCTTGGTTGTCAAAAACATTTCCTGTTTTCATCACTTAGGTCTCTTTGAAAGTGAAAGAAAATTGTTCTTTAAAAATGTGGCCTTAAATTAGTTATTTGTGTATATGAGAAAAATAGAGAACCACAGAGATGAAAATGTGAAACACTGGAACACTGTGGTTTATGCTAATCGCCTAAACGATTTTGTCAGACATCCATATTTCACAATAGGTTTGCTTTTATTGGTTTGTGTTTTGTTTTTTGTTCCTGAATTCTAATTCTGTAAATCTAATCTGGGATCTGAAATTCAGGATGAATTATACCTAACTGGGCATTGCTGTCAGTAATAATTTGTGAATTTTATAAATAATGCAATAATTCATGTGCTCCATTGCTTTTTGTGTTTGTAGAATAATATTCTAACTTTAGATTTATGTGAACTAAATGCAGACTTCTTCCAATAAACAGTGTCTGTAGTGTAATACAAATGTTACGTTTATCTTTAGCCTTTACAGCTTATTTTAAGGAAATTCTGTTATGTGAGATGAGTTCTGCTGACAAAACTATGCAACCCCTGCAGTCATGGAACTCCCACTGGAGTCAATGGGAGACTTGTGCACCCAGAGTGCTGTTACGGGGCTTGTACTGATTGCAGCTTTCAGGGCCTGATTGGAGCTTTCAGGAGTTGTATAACTCCTATGCAAGTATGTGGGATTTCTGATTTAGTGAAGAATAGAAAATCAAGCTCTAACTTTATGTATGTCTACGTAGTGGGCATGTTTATAAAGTAGCACTGACAAAGCATAGCAGTAATCCAGCAACACAGAAGTCAGAACCGAGGTGATGTTCTGACATGACAGGTTTCATTCAAGATAGATGAAAATATCCCTTTTTTGCCTTGTGCACTGTGTTTTCTTAATAATAAAGCCAAAGACTTACTGTAAGCTGCTGATTTCATGTTCTCCCTCTGGGAGTGTATGAGAACGTTGAGCTTTGTGCAGTTAATCATTGTGTGTCACTAGGTTCTTGCTGCCCTGGTTATAGCTGTGTTGGGGAGTTTACCATTCAATATTAAAAAAAAAATCATTTGTTTTTGTTTGAGACATTTACTTGTTTGTTTTAGTCTGTGGCTTTGTGACACCAGTCAGACCTGCTCCTTGGATGTTCAGTATTCAGATCATGGCTGTAGGTCTGTAAGCATTCTGTCTGAATGATCAGATGTTAAATGGATTTGTGCCAGTTTATGGCAGTTACAGACATTGGGTTCAACAGCTTTTAGCATTTAGTCGAAATAATCCTCCCCAGTACCTTCACGTTATGTTGCTGTGAATGGCTGTGGATTATAAGGCCTGCATAAATGGAATTGATGTTGCTGGTTTTGAGAATACTTGTAGATGATGTTTTGCTGTACAGTTCTCCTGAAGCCATTGTAGACTTATTCTAACATTCTTAGAAGTAAAATTACAGATACTCATTTAATGTGATGGTTGTGGTAGGTTTTATTTCTGAGTCCATGATAGTGCCGAAAGAACATTAAATTGTGATTTGCTTACTTACTGATAACGTCAAAATTCTTTTCTAACATATTCGCTATTTCTGTCACATGCAAACAAGCCGAAAGATTCGTGTTTGTGTTCTGAGACCTTGAATCACCAGTTTCATTTCGTGCATGTAACCTTTTAGGTGCTGTGTTCTGATAGCATATATATATATATATGCTTTTTTTAAACTCGCTAGGTACATGATCAACCACTTGATTTTATGTATGGAAAAGCAGATCTGGCTGGGGAAGATATTGCTTCCTATAAAAATCTTGATGAAAAGAAATACTTTCCTATGAGTAGTAAACCTTTTATTTTTATCTACTCTGAACTAATTTTTAAATAAATAAAACCAAGAAATACTCCTTTACAAGAGAAAAGTCCTTGTGCTCTTGGATAGGTGAGTTCTGATAACAGTTTTTCTGTGACTGTTTTAAACCAGAAAAAACACCTGTAGCCATTGAATTAAATGAGAATATAGAAGTATAATTCATTTTCATACAAATATTGTTGTAAGAGCTATTCTAAGGAAATCTTTGTGTACTTGTGGTTAGTAAATATTAATGCTGCTTTAATGCACCTTAAATATGTTTGTGACTGTTTTCTAGACTATTGAGATCACCAAATTCAGTCCTGAAAGGTTTCTAGGTACTCTCCATTTATAACCATGTCAATGAATGTTAGCCCTGCAGAAAACCTTTTGTGTTGTTCATTACCACACTAAACCTATTACATGTGAACTGCAGGTATTAAAGTAGTAACATCTGTATTTGTGAACCTATAAAGCAATCCATTTGTGTGGTGATGTTCTATTTTTACTTAGGAAAACGGTGTAATGAATCTTGTAAATAAGTTCATGGACATTTTATTAAAACACTGATTTTCTAATCAGGGAAAAAGAGGGAAACTCTGGTAGCAGGAAGGAGGTAACACCAAATACTTAATATTTATTGAAGGTTCATGTTTTCCTCAAAGGAAAGATGTTCTCATTTTTTTAATTGTTTTGTTTTCCCTTGGGGGGGGGGGGGGTGTCCAAAAATATTAATAAAAACGAAAGTTCTGTTTTCATAGTGTAGGTGTATTTTAATATATCTTATCAAGTTTCACATAATGGCTCTGAAAGATTTTATTCTTAAGAGTGGAAGAAAATTGTGGAGGCAATGCAGGCATTTTCATAACTGTTCATTAGATTCATAAAAATATAGAATAGCTATATTTTCATATTTTCATTTGAACTGTAGCCACATGCAGGTAGACATGAATGTTCTGAGTTTATTTTGCTTGAATTATCACATAATTTTAAAAAGCAATATGTTAGAATTTAGATACCTTGTTTTCTAAAATTCAGTTCTAAAAATAGATGCAGATCTGTGACAAAGAATTACTAAAACAGCAAAAATGAGAGTAGTAGCCTTTCTGAGCATTTTTTAGGAAGAATGCATAGTGAAGCAAAAGCTATTTTTCATGATAAACATTTTTGTACAAACCAAACATTTTTGTTAGTCTAAGTTTTAATTGTGCAGTATTTTTATGCAAGGCTTAATTCATGGCTACATAAAGAATATTTTTAATTTTTAGTCTTTCCATTATAAAAGTACCTTTGGAGTCCTCTTGTCCTACAAGAAGTAAAAAGGGGCATGGAAACAGTTAACTTTCTCAGATTCATTGAGTTCACTCAGCTCTGCCCTACTTCCATTTGGCAGGATTTCTCTCTTCTAGCAGCGCTTTCTTTCAGTTGCATTGCATGGTGTAACTGCATAATCTAAGCTGCGTATTTGAGGTATGATGTAATGGAGATAAATATTTTTGTGGTAAAACTTTTGGTTCCAGCCTTTTTGCATTTGTTAAGGCATGTGGTCTATGGAACAATGTGGCAAAAAAAAAATAGGGGGAAGGTACTGATCCAACTGAAAAATGAAGTATGTGACCTGCTGGTAATCACAAACAACAAGTAAAACACATTTTTTGTTATAAGAGTATAGATTTCAAAGTATCTGTCTTTCTAAAAGTATGTGTGCTGTCCATTCAATGTCATATGCATAGACTTCCACACAGTGAAGTCTGTTATTGTAAATGACACAAATAGCATCTTTGTTTCTCTGGAGAGAGTAGCTAAAGGCTAAATAAGAATGGAAACTTTCTGGATTTTATTTCTGAATAGTTTCTGCAGATCAGAGAACTTGAACCATTTTCTTTTTTTGTCTTTATAGGGTTTTGTATAACTATATATACAGTATTATTCATGAATGCTGAAATTGCTTCTTGTACACTTGTTTTTGGAATGTGTACGCCACCAGATATCAATAATGTTGATACTGATTTGATATTGATTTCATGCTGAACCCTCAGCATGAAATGTGCGAAGCCTCATGACACCTCAAGTCCCACTGCTAGAAAAAGTAGGGAGTTATCAGGCATGTCTTCATGGCCTTTCCTAGGCAGATGCAAACTCACCCTGCCCATGCTCCCAGTCAACTGAACACAAACTAGCTCCAAATAAACTAAAACTGCTGTTCTTGTGACATGGCTTGAACAAATTGTTGTCATGGCTGATTAACATTAGCACAGTGTTG
Source organism: Anser brachyrhynchus (assembly GCF_964034855.1). NCBI lineage: Eukaryota > Metazoa > Chordata > Aves > Anseriformes > Anatidae > Anser > Anser brachyrhynchus. The sequence goes on from NC_137694.1 coordinate 108,969,409, forward strand.
TGGTAATTACAGATGCACAAATAACCATTAGGTTGCATCTGGCCAGCTCAGGGCTTGCATCTGCCTGCCAAAGTTTGTGTCAGCATGCCCACAGCAAGATTAAGGCAGAAGCTCAAGCTAAGGAAGACCTAAACCAGTAAATCTAAATGGCGCAGCATAGTCCTTATGGCACACAGTGCCCACTCTCCTCAGGAGCAGGAGAACTGGATGAAAATGTCTGACTCAAGTAAATAGATGACATGCTTACAACAAATGAAACTATTGTTTCCAGGCTTGAGTTAAGGCCCCTCTGCATCACATTTACTCTGCTGACAGTGTTATAGGCACAACTAGCTTGGGCCACAGCAGTGCATGCATGACCTAAGTAGAGGCAACAAATTTGATTCAGGTCTCTTCAGGCTTTAGTGTGGTGCCCTAATAGGACAATCTTTCCTAATAAGTGATGTTATTCCATAAATTCTAGAAAGCCAAGTTAACTTTATTCTACCGATTTTTATTAGGGGCACTTAACTGTGGCACATTGGTGTGAGAGTACCCATGAAGGTTATATTTGTGAAGTAAAAGTCCAGTACTAGATTCAGACAGGTAAAACTGAGAGGAACTGAACTACTAGTGAGAAAGGAAGACCCAGCTTTATTACATTGGTAGTTCTTGAAAGGTATGTTAAGTTTAAAAGTCATTATTTTAATATTTTTATTATCTTAAAGCTATTTTTGTTCTTCAAATAATTTCATAGATCAAATTTGGTACATTGAAGACCAATTTTTATTCAGTAGTTATCCATTTAAATAGAGAATAATTAATGAAATCTGAGTATTTTTGTTAGAATACTACTAGCAGGCAGGAAACCCAAGCTCTCCTATTGTGAAGCTTTGTGGCTTAATATGAAGTACTTCATTTGTGTCTCAGGAATTTCACCAGTTAATGTGGTGCAGTATGTACTCTGGATTGACTTATTTGGACACCAGAAAGAAGTGCTAATGTTGCACCTTAGCCAATAATCCTTATTTAGTATGGTGGATCTTGCTGGAGTTCTGTCATAGCCTGGGAAATGGAAATATTTCAATTTTACCCCCTGTGGATACTCTTTTTTCCCTTAATTTTGTTGAGATTACCTATTTTATTGACATGAACTGAAGGAAACGTGATCAAGGTCAGACCAAGTCCATTGTAAATCCAGAACTGAACCAGCTGTCCTGATTTTAGTCCAGTGCTTTAACAATCACCCTGCTTTTCTTTAATGTTAAGATACAGAGCCAACAGTGGCATAAAAATCTGCAGTGACAGTAAACTGACTTCACTGTTGTTCTATAGGGGTGTGCACACTGATTCCAGCACCTCTGTCTTTAATAAGCTTTATCTGAGGCCAGTGTGTTTGGTGCGTGTGATGACTTGACATTCCTTGAGGATCCTAAGGAGTATCCCCAGAGATACTTATTTAAATCTGCAGATAGCAACTGGAATGTTTATTTTTAAAGGATAATAGTGGGAAAGTACATTAAAAAAATCTAGAGATTATGTAAGATCTGTACTTAAATGTTTTTCTGTATTTTCTAGTCTCTATTCTGACTCTGCATCAGAAAGTACCTATTTTTGGCAGTTTTGAAATAATAGCACTAATGATTTCTCTTTGACGAATGAAAACGAGCAACCAAATTGTCATCTTTCTGTGGCCAAACTGTCTGTTTTGGCCTTCATGGCTGGCTGTGACTGGTGGACTGTTAACGCTGCAAGTGTTTGAAATTGGGCAAGAAAGATGCTGCCAGGATTGATAGGCTCAGAACCTGATCAAGCTCCCCCACCCCGCCCCTCTTTCTTACAAACTCCATTTACTAAAATTGGCAGACTAGATATCTGTAGTCCTGAGTTCTGTATCTATTTTTGGAATCAAGATGGGCCTAGGTTTGTCCTCTGGAGTCTTTTTTTCCCCTCATATTTTAAAGTGGGATAGTGTTTGTGTAGCTGTCTTTGCAATGTGTTTGAGGGTCATATAGTATTAAATCAATTTGATCATCTGTTGACATAAAAACAGGCAATAATGTTACTTATGCAGGCATTTTGAATGAGTGTTTTACAGGGCACTGAGTGCTGTTACAGTCTAAGTGCTTTAATCTACACAGTAGAAATTGGGAGGGCTCTGAAATGCTGTTTGGAACACACTCCCTGATCTCCTAGCACAAAAGAGTGAACAGAGTAATTACAGGGCCAGAACTTGTGTGTTCGCTGTATTGTTTGCACAAGTAAGAAGTCATCAATTGCTGCAAATTGGGTTAGCTATATAAACAGCATCCTAATTTATTTAAAGTCAAGTCTCAGAGACCTGGAAAAGAATAATGGGGGAACAAGAGAGGGATTGCAAGAAGAACAGAGGTACAGAGTGTGCAGCTGTACTTGGGGTACTTGTTAACTTCAACAGGTAGCTCATGTAATTCGTAGTTAACTGAATGTATTTGGATATAGCAGAATTTCTTTGTTTTAACCACTGACAAAGTGGAGAGGTTGAGATTGAAAATTTCAGCAGTAGCTTTCAACCTACATCCAAGGGCTGTTGAAATGACATATTTGAAACCAATCATATTTCATAAATTCATAAAATCAATCACCACCTCCTGCTGAGTGCACATGAATATTCATACTTCCCCAGATGACTTGCAGAAATCATGATGTGCCTTCCAAATGGATTTATATAGTTCTCTCTCTGAAGTCAGTAACAACTTCTATTTAACTTTCCCTGTGCTTGGGTTTTCTTCAGTGTATGCTCACTTAAATACTGAAAGGAACGTTTTGGGAAGCTTCCTTACCTGCAGCATGAGAGACATGGACACATGGCCCTGCAGAGGTCTGTTAGAGGCCAAAGATGGATTACGCTTCTCCTGGGTCCCATACGCTGAAAAGAAGAATGTGTTTCTTCCCACAGGGACTACTCACATGAAGAAAAGTATAGCCTACGCTAACAGAAACACGTTAAATTAGGATACTGATAGCATATGCCAGTAGAGTAACTCAGCACTGAACAGTAATGCAACTTGGTCAGAGTTGCAAGGTCATTGGCTGACAGAACCATGAGTAACACTTAAATTGGGTTCATCTTCCAAATGAAATGGCATTTTGAATCCTGAGCATGCTTTCTTGAATATTTTCTGAAAATATTCTCTATTCATTTGGATCTTTAGTACTTTTGAAAAAATTCTGATCCCTAATTAGCATCTCCTCCAGTGAGGGAGGTGTATGGTATTTTTGGGAGACTTAAACTGAATGCTTGTAAGCCTGTGCATCTTTTAAACACTTTTCACAAACGGTGTGGGTGTCTTAGTAAAAAGTGTCCTTCGTGTTACTTAGATGAAAATGTCTTTTCTCATGTTTAAGCTGCTTGACAAGAACAGCTATCATTTTATTAGAAGTTGTAATTTGTCTCATGTAGCATGTAGTTTTTTCTAACCTTGATTGTTGATTTTGCACACTGAAATCTGTCATTTTGGTAAACTAGATCTCTTATTTAATCTGTAGCCTTTTATGCAGCCTTCTAAAACAGGGATCTTTTTGAGTGCAAAGTTCGTTGTCATGTTGCAAGTGTGTGTTTCTGACCAGAATGCAAAGTAGTTCTAATCCATACATTCTTTTTTCCTGTACTGGGATAGCTGCCAAACCTATGTCAGCGATTAACTTCTGAATGTGTCAGCTGTAACAAATACAGTTCATTGTTTCTTGGCTAGTTAGCAGCTAGTTAAAAGGCAGGAACAGTGCAAATGAAAGGGAAGTACTGTACACTTTGTATCTAAAATATTCAGGGTACTAAAACTACTGAAGGGGGGGGGGGAAATAAGTTCTAGGAGGGATTTTTAGGTAGATAAAAATACTTAAATGATTGTTCAAATCAAAACACACCAAATCACTGGATGATGAAGTTAGAAAATTATTACTAGTTACAGGTCACCTTCAATAAAGTTTTCAAATATTGAGTAATATTTAATATTATTGTTCAAGTGAAAAGCAAAACAAAAAAATTGTCTGGGACAGTTAGAATAATATTGGTTAGAAAAAGAATATCACAAGAAAGGAAATGCCTTACCTTATTCAGGGAGCCAGAGAATATGAAAGTTATCCACATAAAGTGCAGAATCACCATTTAGAGGGGTGAATTAAAGATAAATAGAAAATGTCTGAGGAGAAGTATTAACGTCTGGTTTTGCTTGCAGATATCTCTGCACCAAGGCACAATTTCATGTTCATGCTTTGCCTGTATTATTTTTGGTAAATTTTACTCTGCAAGTAGAAAATGAACTGTTAGCTGTAAATATTTTAAAATAAATATTAAAAGTGTGTGCTTAATTAGTTCTTTAAGGTTTGTGTAGACCTTTTTCCTAAATTTATCAACTATTCCAGCAGAAATTGTAAGTCTTGCAATGCAGACTGGAATTTTAGTGTATGTAAAACTTCTTTTTCCATCATCTGATCTGAAAATTTGTATTTTTCTATATTCTGTCTCACAGAACTTAACGTGGAAATATTGGTAGTAAGTTAAAATAAAAAAGGCTGTCTAACAGATGTCACTGATCTCTCATAAGAAAGCAGATTCTGCTGTTTTATCGCAGTGATGACAGATGCTAGAACTCTACAGAGATGCAGAATTATTTTTGTTAACTGGCTGATTTGACCCCTGTCATTTTGAAGTTACAGTAAGTGAAAGGTTTGAATGTGCTATTAGGCATAGCACAGATAGAGGATGTGGTGCAATGAAATGTCAATAAACCAACAGCAGGTGAAAATTTGTACTGTTTTATAAAACAAAAACCACTGGAAAATACACATCTGTTATTTATCAAATATGTGCATTGAGTTAGAAGAGGAACTTTAGCTACTGAAAGCCAACTGTACTGTTGGGTGAATTTTTACATGCAAGGAATTGGGAGGGTAGTGGGGGGAATTACCACTTGCTTCAGTTCTTTTTACATAAGATAAATGTTTTGTATGCTTTCTGTTTTAAGAAAGCAAAGAGAAAATAGGTGGTCTGTCTGCATAGCTAGAGAACATAGACTTTCTGTATCAATTTGTGAAATAGGATCTTAGTACTTAATTCATTGATAGTGGGGCACCCTGTGCACTAGTTGTGTTTCTACCAAATGTGTAGATTATGGATCTGCAGACCCGTTCCTTTAGGGCTTATTCCTTCTGTGCTCCCCAGCACCTTCCTCACCCCACCTTCCCATTCTCCTTGCTCCCTTCTTACACTGAAGTACAGTTTAATAAGGGTCTCTAGACAGTGACTTTCCCTATACATGAGTCAGAACTTTTATGTTTATAGTACATAATTTTTCAGAACAGTAGTATCTGTAGCACAGCAGTTGTGAGTCATGAGCAGGATTTGTTTGTCCTCAACTTACTCAGTGTGTGTTGTGGAAGACGGGCATGGCACTCTTCTCCTGTGACACATTTTTTCTTCCTTCTCCCCACACCCTTTCATCTCATGGTGGAAAATCTGTGAGTCTTATGATACAGAATAATTTGAGATGCATGCATCAAGAAATACAGTAATTCTGGACTGGCATCCAACCTATCTTCTAGTAAAGTTAATCGCTTACAGCTCAGTTCTACAGCTCAGTTCTGTCTGAAATCTCAACCACCTTCAGTATTATTTTCTACCACTATTTATTGTAACTATTCCTGAGCATGCTGGTTACAGTGAAGCAATTTCTAGGGTATCCTATGCATTTTTGAATCCAGGGCTTTAGAAATTTGTTACTGCAATGATTTTGGAAGAAGAAAAAAAGAGCAGGGAGGAACGGAAAAGTGGGGATAATGGTAGGAAAGTTTTTCTGATAGAAGTGGAAGCCAAAATGAATGGGCAGGTAATCTGCATCCCTTGGTCTTGAAATCATAAGCCCGCAGAATGGTTTGTGTTGGAAGAGAATTTAGAGACAATCTAGGTTCAATCCTGTGCCTTCCACTAGATGAGGTTGCTCAAGGTCCTAGAGCTCACATGAAGCTGGGGATTCATTGGCAAATGTTCTACCTTTGTTTAAAAGATAGAAGAAAGATGTCTGGCCAGTACAGCAGACTTGCTGCTCTGAAACAAATGACTTGCAAGGCTGTATATGTATGTGTATATATAATATATAACTGATTTTATTTACATGGTTACATCATTGATGTCTGAGATTCCAATTAAATCAGGTTTTAATGCTGTACACAATTCTACTGGTCCATTCATCTAGGTTGGAAGAGACCTCCCAGATCACCCAGTCCAACCTCTGACCTAATACTAACAAATCCTCCACTAAACCATATCACTGAGCTCAACATCTAAATGTCTCTTAAAGACCTCCAGGGATGGTGACTCAACCACATCCCTGGGCAGCCCATTCCAATGCCTGACAACCCTTTCAGTAAACAAGGTCTTCCTAATATCCAACCTAAACCTCCCCTGGTGCAACTTTAGCCCATTCCCCCTTGTCCTATCACCAGGCACACAGGAACGTAGACCAACCCCTACCTCGCTACAGCCTCCTTTAAGGTACCTATAGAGAGCAATACGGTTGCCCCTGAGCCTCCTCTTCTCGAGGCTGAACAATCCCAGCTCCCTCAGCTGCTCCTCGTAAGACTTGTTCTCCAGATAGCTCACCAGCCTCGTCGCCCTTCTCTGGACTCTCTCGAGCACCTCCATTTCCTTCCTGTAGCGAGGGGCCCAAAACTGAACACAGTACTCGAGGTGCAGCCTCACCAGAGCTGAGTACGGGGGGACAATCACCTCCTTAGACCTGCTGGCCACACTGTTTCTTATGCAAGCCAGGATGCTGTTGGCTTTCTTGGCCACCTGAGCACACTGCTGGCTCATATTCAGCCGACTATCAACCAATACTCCTAGGTCCTTCTCGGCCAGGCAGCTTTCCAGCCACTCATCTCCCAGCCTGTAGCGCTGCTTGGGGTTGTTGTGCCCCAAGTGCAGGACCCGGCACTTGGCCTTGCTGAACTTCATACAGTTGGCCTCAGCCCATTGGACCAGCCTATCCAGATCCTCCTGCAGAGCCTTCCTTCCATCGAGCAGATCGACACACGCACCTAACTTGGTGTCATCTGCAAACTCACTGAGGGTGCACTGGACACCCTCATCCAGATCATCGATAAAGATATTAGAGAGGACTGGCCCCAGTACTGAGCCTTGGGGGACTCCACTAGTGACTGGCCTCCAACTGGATTTGACTCCATTCACCATGACTCTTTGGGCCCAGCTACCCAGCCAGTTTCTAACCCAACAAAGCGTACGCCAGTCCAAGCCAAGAGCAGCCATTTTCTTGAGGAGAATGTTGTGGGAAACAGTGACAGAAGCCTTACTGAAGTCAAGGTAGACCACATCCACAGCCTTTCCCTCATCCACTAAGCGTGTCACTTGGTCATAGAAGGAGATCAGGTTCGTCAAGCAGGACCTGCCTTTCATAAATCCATTCTGACCAGGCCTGATCACCTGATTGCCCTGCAAGTGCCGCGTGATGACCCTCAAGATAATCTGCTCCATGATTTCAACAGTATATGTTCCTGCAAGATGAGAAGAAAGGCATGAGGACATGAGAGATAATTGGCTTGTTTCCTTTAAAGTAGAGGGGGATATGGTTGGTGTCTCTAAAAATTTCAGAGTTTTAACTGGAAGGGAGAAGAATTGCTTTTTATTGAAGCTGAAATATGTGCTCAGTGCAGGAACAAATGGGCATGGTCTGACTGAACAATTTTGGTCTGAAAATGTAAAGATGACATTCATCTAATAAAAACAATGAAAGTGTGAAACAGCCTTAAACGTAATGGTTGTATAAACTAAATGACTTTAAGAAGGAAGGAAAAATGAGGGCCATGTTGTAATACAGAAGCTACAGTATCAGGACAAGATCGTTTTTAGCTGCATTCTTGATTGAGTACTTTTTGGAATTGAACCCTGAAATTGCTTCTCTTTTTTTATATATTAAAGAAAAAGTATATTTAAATTTACAATTTAATTATGTAACAACAAATAACCATTTAAGTAACCCATACTAAATAATAACATGTTTGTTCCAGAAATTATTTCTGGAACTTTCAGATACATAAAAGCTGTTCAATGATTAACCGTGCAATGAGAGTTAATTCTGTTCTCACCAAATCACAGATGTTGGAAAAGACCTCCAAGATCATCTGGTCCAGCCACTCCCTAACCACCAATGTCACCCACTAAACCTTGTCCCTAAGCACCATGGCCAACCTTTCCTTAAACACCCCCAGGGATGGTGACTCAACCACCTCTCTGGGCAACTGGTCTAATGCCTAACCTTTTCATTCATGTCATATTCTCATTATGAATTATCAATGAGTAATTCCTGACTCTTTGTCAGGGATTGTAGTGATAGGACAAGGAGTAATAATTTTAAACTAAAAGAGGATAGATTTAGATTAGACATTAGGAAGAAATACTTCGCTGTGAGGGTGGTGTGGCACTGGCACGGGTTGTCTAGAGAAGCTGTGGATGTCTCATCCCTGGATGTGTTCAAGGCCAGGCTGGATGGGGCTTTGGGCAACTTTGGGCAACCTGGTCTAGTAGGAGGTGTCCCTGCCCATGGCAGAGGTTTGGAACAGGATGGTCTTTAAGGTATCTTCCAACCTGAAATTTTCTGTGGTTCTTTGAATTTAGTCCAGAATTTGAGATTAAAAATAGGTAGTGTTTTAGTAGTACTTTAAAAGTATGGCTATAGGGTTTACTCTTACACTCTAAAAGATGCTTTGTAGATGCCTTGACTTAACAAAATAAGTAGCAGTTGATAACCAACAGAAATAAATGGGGACAACCATTAGAAATATGGAAGTGCGAATTGTATATGCAGAATTTTCTATAGATGTCAAAACCATTCAGGGACGCTTAAAAACCCACCTGATGTAGCCTTGCAAGTTTCATCAAACTGAAAAAATAAAATCAAATGATCAGTTATTTGTGTACTGTGCAGAGATGATCTGAAAGATGACTCATCTCAAAAAGCAATAATTTTACTTGTGATTGTTGTGTACATCTTTAAACAATTAATGATGAGGTGCTGGAGAATCATACTGTCCGCAACGAGAAGTACTCAGAACTGTCAATTCCATTCATTAATCATAAGACAGTTATGAAATATAGAATAACTTGAATTTGGCATATGATTTTAGGCAAAAGAGTAGACAACAGGAAAAAATGTCTGATTCTTTAATATATATTCACGATGTTTTCATGAAGAACATTAAAATAGATGCCCTCCAATTTACAGGAGTTATACGAATAAAGACTATAAAAGAACATACGAGAAAAATGCACTGATTAGTAATGACATCATAGATAGCCATTTATGGCAGAGGACTCAAGGTCTAGGTACCGGTACTTTTCAATGTAAGATGATGGTCTTCTGAACTGTAAAAGATTATTTGCAGCAATTAGCTGTACATGTTTGTTCATTTTGCTGATCATACACAGTTTCATGTTAGTGATTCTATGATTCTATGGTATGTGTAAGTAACCAGATTAAAATAATGTGTATAGGAAAGGTAGAGGACAATTGCCAGAAGTCAAAGGTTTAACACATCACAAGTGCCAGTCAAAATTCTGCTTTGTCAATAGGCAATGTCATTATTTTATTCAATTTAGCTGTTTTTTTTTTTTTTTCTGGACTTTCCAACTAGCACAGAAAATGGGAACTGCAGAAGGCAGGCAGGTATTCTCCTGCACGTGCTCTATTTATGGTTTCGATTAATGCTGTAGAAGCAACTTTACCTTTTTTTAAAAAGAGGAGTCGTAGTGGCTCGCAAATAGATTACATCAAACATGTTGAAGTCTAGTACCATAATCTCCTTAAAAAGGAAGAACAAATGGAATGTGATGGTAGTCTGGATTGTTTAATGCCCGCTCTTATGAAACAGCAGAAACCTTACCAAAACAAGCTGTCCAAATTTTGTAACTTAATAAACATTTCCTTCTTCCACTTTGATTTGCATGAGTATAGCACCTAGAAGTTGTTTGGGCTTTAAATTAAACTTGCATTGCTCTGTCCTTTATGTTTTAATAATAACTAATTAACATTAAGATCATATATCTGCCATGTTTTTCTAATCGGAAACATCTCATTTGTATCACTAAAATCAGTAGAGGAAATAAATTACATGGAAGTATATCAAACTATCCATATGTATCAAAGTACGTTATTTATAGTTACAGATTGTGGTGAGCATTTACCATTTTTTAAATTATATTTTAAAAATTATGTTGAATGCTGTTCAACATCTAGTAATTGCTTGAATGCCTAGCCTTTGTGTTTGGGCATTAATCTTGGACCCCAGCATGCAGAAAGAAAACAGATGACAGTTTGCAAGGTAGATGAGCTTTTGTAAGTTTAGAAGATGCTAATTTAGTACGGCTTCCCTGTAATCACTTTTCAGTTGACAGCCTCATGTTTCTGAGGTTTTAGCATTTAATAGAGACTTGGGGTTCTCAAGTTGCTGGAAACGCCTGGTTTCCAGTTCTGGTTCATGTTCAAATTATTTAGTATCAGCCTGGAAAACCATTAACTGGTATGATAACTCCAATTTAATATCTCCTTACTCAATACCATCCCATCAATGATCCCTTAGTAGACCTGAATCTTCAACTTCTTTTTCAAAATGCTAACCACAGGGTTTCAACCTAAGTTCTCTAAATGTTTAACCCAATGAGAGACTTCTAATTTAGAAAAGATTTGTGGCTTTTACAAACTGTCTAAAACACACAATCTTCATTTTCATAGCTGCTGTTTCATTTTATGACCTATTAAAACTTGTCTTTAAAGACTACAGTGTAAATATTTTAATTTAACTCATTTTTTGTTTAGTCTCCACTTTCAATGTCACCATTCTGTTTTAAAGAAATGTAGCCATGTATAATTAAAGATTTCTTATCTATCCTGATATCAATATATGTTATATTGTGCTCTCTGCCAAGAAAGGAAATTGTGTATTACAAATTAAAGCAAAAAGAACGCTCTGAAGTATGTACTCAGAAAAGATGAATATGAAAGAAGAATCTAAAGCAGGTGCTTTGAAAAGCAATTAAGTATGAGGGTGAATATTTATTTATTTATTTAAAGGCCTGAAGGTCTAAACCAAAATGAAACTGTTATGAAGAATAGGGAATGACATGCTAAATAAGAAGAAAAGATTGATAACCAGTTTTAGTCGTGGGTGTTTTTTCTGTTTGTTTGTTTCCTTTTCCTAGAAACACTAAATATCTGAAAATCTATGTAAATCCACAGTTGGGCACATAAAATGAAAAAGCGTTCTTCCTTCTTTCCATCTTTGCCTTGCTTTCCATTTGCAGTAGAGCTAAATTGAAGTTTTGTTGCTTGTAATTTTGCTTTGGAATGGAGCTGACAATGAACTCTCCCACCAACCTGACTTCTTACAACCCTCCTGACAGCAGATCTCTTCGACTGGTGTCTGTGCACCGTATTGTGAAGTTACGCAGTGCTGCTGGCGCAGCACGCCTTGGGGGGGGGGAAGCGGTCCTGTTCACAAAAGGAGAGCAGCCCTGTATTGTTTCTGACATGCTGTTCTTGCTGTTTTACTACTGTCACCTAAAATACAGAACAATGGTGGTCTGGTTTCTGCTGCGTGTGTTGGAGAAGCAGCCATTCACCTTGCCTGTCCCATGGGCTGGCTCAGTTGCATCAAGCGGATCAAGCGGGTGCTCGCTCCCCCTCCCCAGGGAAACGGCACGGCGCTGCGGGGTTGCATTGGTAGTGGTTCTCTGGCTTGGTGACTGCTGAGCCTTTACAATGAGCTCCCATGTGTTCTGAACTTCTTAGATCAAGTCTGCAAGGACTTTCAGATTATTTTTGACAAGATTTGGGCTCTATTAAACTAATATTTGAGGTAGGGACAAAGTATATGCCAGAGTTGAGTGGTTTTAATTAAGGCTCTCTTTTCACTTCTTGTTTCATTCAATTTCAGATTATGAAATTTCCCCCACTGTCTCTACACGTTAATAGGCAGCTTCTTATTAAATTATCTCCACCTGGTGGCAGTATGTCATAGCAACAGAGTAACAAGCAGAATTGGACCACTTTTTTATTATTTTTATTATTATTTTGTAGAAACATAACATCAAAGCTAGTTAAATCAGATGAGTCATTGATTTTAAAAAAACGCAACTATAGATATGCATTAAGTATTTCAAAACTGAACTGTGGTGTGTTTCGTATGTAAATTGATATAAGCACTTGGATGGCTGTTTAACTGATAAGTACCCATGCATAGGTGCCTTCAAAGTGCAAGGGGGTTGTCAAAAGCTCTGTTAGCATAACTGTGTTAGTGTTTGCTTTACTTCCATGTTAAAAACAGACAAAGAAACAACAACAAAAAACAGTGGAGGCATTTTGATAGGTAAAGTCAACACTCAAGTATTTTGCATTTTTATTTGCATGTACACACTTATGTATGTATGGCTTATTCCTTTGGTTGTAAGATATGGATAAGCTTGTGTAAAGCTTGCATGATGTGTTTTCTTCAAGCACAATTTTGTAGTTTGTTGCAAAGAAGTATTCTTTGCTGACTTGCTAATTTGCTGCTTTTCCTCACTGAAGAAAGGAAATGTTCTTCAGAACAAAATAAGTACAGTATCAACTTTCCGAAATATATTTTTAAGAAGCTAGCTACAAGACTTCATATCACGACAGTCAGGAGAACAAGATTTACATCAGTTATAAAATCAATTCCATATTATTTAAGAAAATAACATGTATGATTAAGATTCTTACAGAAGAACAATAATTTGGTTATCTACAGAAGAGTAGATATTTTGTCTTACAAATAGCCACCTTTCAAATGGTTCATCTCTACATCTTTCTAAAATTTCAGGAGCACTCCAGAGTGATTCTGAGGATTCATTTGAAGAGGAAGTTAGATTATGCTGTGTTTTCAGTACTTCCTGTGACAAAGGAAGCTCCAGCATCCCTGGATGCTGTAAAGTGCTTTGGTCAGCTTAATCATTGTAGGGAAGCTTTCTTCAATGTCGAGGGGGATTTTAAGGAAATGGTTACGTTCTTCCTGTGGAGAATACATAGGGTTTTCTTCCTGTCTGGAAAATATATACGTAGTTACCATAGGCTAAAAATACAGTGGTCATGAGGAAGGCGTGTGCACATACATATAGATATATGAAAATAGGTAATTGTGACAATAGTTTTGGTCAGAGCTAGTTAGTAGCTGAGAACTTGTGGCAAATCATGTTTTACTCATTTACTCATGCTCTTAAAAGCATTTCTTTATATGCAGTGTTTATATGTCATCTGTTACATTTATAAACACTGAATCAAACACAACCTTTTTTTTATATATATACTTTTTTTTTTTTAATAGACCCCTACTTCCTTTTGAAAAGGAAAATTAAGCTTTTTTATTTTTGAGTTTTGGTGGTATTGTATATTAATTTAGTGAACAGTTTATTTAATGTAATTTTGGTATAGCTATTTAGAAAATATACTGGCTTATGTTGAGTTCTTTATTATTTTAAACCCAGCTGTAAAGAACTTGCAACTCGAGAACCTAATCTGGCAAAGTGAAAGTTATAGTCATCACTATTCAAAGAGGGGAAAAAGACGAATTAAGAATAGGCTGGTAGCAATCTGAAAAGAAGCTGACATCTTGTGTGTCAAAGTCTGTGCCTTGTTCTCGGATTCTTCCTTGGTGTATGCATAGGGTTATTGTTTTATTTATAGGTAAGCACTGCTTAAATTATTGTTATGCATGAGAGCTCAAGAATTCACCTTTGCTGAAGTCATCTTAGGCTTAATAGGCCACAGAAGTGATACGTGGTCTATAAGTACTAAGCAGAAAGAGAAACGGACACAGGCTGGTAACCACTTGTTGCTTATGTGCAGTGGCATGGAAAATGCTTTATTGTGCTCATCTTAATTTTCTGTAGTGTGAGGTGCATGAAATAGGAATTCAGGGAAGAAGGGAAAAGAATCGCAACCAAGCAAATAATACCTGCATAGCAGAAGAGACAGTCTCTCTTACAAGCCATTAATAGGTTGTTGATTTGACACTGTGTTTGTCTAATAAAATTGGCTGAGGCCAAGTCCCTATCAGGTAGTCCTCTCTTCTCCATGTATTCAGCTTCTGCGTGGAAAAAGTAGTTTTTAAGTTGTTCGTGTATTTCTAAATTTACCAATAAATGGTTATTTTTTTAAAAGAGCTCTAAAAATGAAAATCATATGAAAAAAGAATTAGGTGCCAATTATCTGCTCACTTTCTTATTTTACATACCAGTATATTTCGGTCTGCAGCTGGTGAACTGAACAGCTGTAACCAAAGAGATTAGCTAGTATCAGCTACAGGTCAAGTGATATAACAATTATCTTAATCAAAGTGAAATTTAAGAATATGAATTTTCTGCATTAGCAATTGAAAATATTTTTATTTAAAAAGCTATCACTACTCTTTGCTTTTTAATCTTACCAAAGTGATAACAGATTTTTTTTCATATAAGCATTTTAATTAAATATTGAAGAAAGTCAGCAAATCTAAGCAGTTTGAGTGTTTATAAGGTGATATTCCTTAATGTCTGCAGAGATGAGCAAGTTTTCTATTTTTATTACAGTGTGTCTAGGTTGGTATTTTGATTTTGTTTTGTTTTAAGCTTCACTTGCTTTGCAAGCATGAGCATAATTTGGTTCCTGATAGTTAATGTCTTTCTGAAGGTTTTAAACAGTGACAACCATTGATAGTGGTAAAATTTGTGAGCTATTACACCACTGTTCTTTCCAAATTAGAATGTAAGAGATAAAAATAATTTTATAATTTAACATTAGCTTGTTGTGATAGAATAAATTGGATTTGCAGAACTGTATTGCTTTGCAATTCCTTCACCTGTGCACTTACAATTCTTTTTGGAGGTAGCACTATAATAAAATTTCGTGGAAAACGTCTTAGGATGAAGTACTGTATGGTTTTGGAGCAACAGTATGTTACCACATCCCCGTGGAGGCTGAAGGAGTTATAGCCTTAGTAGTTGAGACTGGTTTGTAGAATGATAAAGAAAACTGCAAAATAGAAGCACAGTAACATATTCCTCTTCCCCCCCTTCAGAATTTTTTGAGTATTTTGTGCTTTAGCATTCTTCCCGTAAGGGAATAAATTGAAATTACCATTGCTTATCCAGTTGGGCAGTACTTTGTAATTTAGGAGAGAAAAACCTTTTTGAATAA
Organism: Anser brachyrhynchus; assembly: GCF_964034855.1. Taxonomy (NCBI): domain Eukaryota; kingdom Metazoa; phylum Chordata; class Aves; order Anseriformes; family Anatidae; genus Anser; species Anser brachyrhynchus. The sequence goes on from NC_137694.1 coordinate 108,984,630, forward strand.
GAGTAAATTTTTTTTTTTTTTTAGAACCCTCATGGTCAGACAACAACATTATATATCTTGCATTTATTTTATAGATTTTGGCCTGTAAATCAAGACAGGACAGTTTTACATTATCATTTCCTGTTAGAGAAGTAAAACCAGGACTACTGGTTTATTGCGGATGTTGCCATGGTGTTTTCATTTTGGGGAGACAGAATTCGTCCCATGTCAGGATGAACTATTACACACTTGGCCCCTTTTCTGTTGGTTCACTATCTTGGATCTCATCCAAGCGTATTTTGTGGTGTTTCTCAATATATTGCCTGGTGCTTTGGGTTGAAACAAACTTTTCTCTAATTGCAGTATCATTTCATGCAGTAATGAGAAATGGTTCTAGCTTTCTTAAGAAGTTAAATAATTTTTGTTTTGGTAGGGAATTCATCAAGAATACATGTAGTGTTTAAATTAAGTAGCTACTCTGTCATTCAGAAGCATTTGCTTTTAATAAATCTATAATCTTCATTTTTTTTCTGCCTCTGTTTTTTAGTAAAACTCCTGACAGCTCATCAGTTCCCAGAAGAATAATTGCATAACAAACCTCCAGACCATCGTTTATGCAACTTCTTAATTATCTGACCTTGATTATTTGTTTGCACTTCACTTGAGTTGCTGAGAATAAGTGTGGAGTGTAACGTGGGGGCATAGCGGAAATTTCAATTGCCTAACCCACCAGGTGTTTCTGTAAAAGTTAGAAGCTGTTAATAGACTTTATTTTACGAAAAGTCAGTGTCAGGTGTGGCATCTCAATTTAAATGGATGTCTTGTGGATTATCCTGAATAATTGGGATTCGTAGTAGTGTTCCATAATCATTCTGAAATCATGTCTATTTCTTGCATATGTAACATTGCTATTGCCCCTTTTCCTTCTGTGTACCAGTTGGAGCCATATATGTGGTGTAGTGTAATTAACACTAGTTTAAGATTAAAGCTGCAGGTCAGTTTATATTGGTTTATTACAGAGTAGTCCGTGCAGAAATACTGTGTATCTTGGTGTTTTTCTCAAGTGCTCAATGTTTTTTTTAATACCTTGCCAGTAGCCAGCGAAGTCGGAATTCATATTGTACCCATGTGGGTGGGTGACAAAATGCATAAGGCAATCAGGACGTCTGCGTCTATACCTTCATGTGAAGTTTTTCAACTTCCATGGTGTCTAAAAAAGCTGAAATCCTGGCTTTTGGCACAGGAAAATGGGAAGAAGGAATTGGCTACATCCTGATGATAGTAACATGCAAAGAGCTGTGCTTCTGGAGCTTGTACATGCAAGGGAATGTACTGTCTCCTAGGGAAGTACAGTTTTACATGACAGGTTATTCAAAGTAGCAACTTGAAGGTTTTGGAAACTCAGTAATTTGTCTTTGGTTCCTTTAATCTATTTCAACAAGAATACGTTGATGTAAAAGTGTGGTGTTGAGATCATCTGAATATTCTGGTGTATACGTATTACAATGCTGAAAGGGACCTCTGTTATAACACCTGATGTTAACTGTCATTTAATCACATCTGCATCCAGTATGTAAAGTGTATTCTACTTCAATACATCTGTGATTATATTAAGATATTTATACTTTTGTTCCAGTTGGGGGAAAAAACTAAATTGCTGAGTTTCATCTGTCTAAGTTTTTTTCACTGCATGGGAAGGAAGAGAAAGAATGAATCTTATTCTTCCAAGTGGCAGGAAGTCATTAAACTTGCAGTCTGCATACGTGATCAGTTGGGTATTAAAAATACCGGTATACCCGTCTCTGGCTTAGAACTGAGCAGCCGTCAGTTCAATATTCTAAAAAGGTCTCTCTTTAATGTACTCAAAAGGCTTTAACCTTCTGTCAGTCACAGCAGCCAAAAAAAAAAATGGGTCTAGGAGGATGAAGTATGGTAGTTTTTTATAGCTCTGGATAGATTTGAGGGAATATAGGTGAAAGATGTTTTGAGATTTGGAGGAAGCCTTTTCAGTGCAGATAATGTTAGCCATGTGTGGGAAGTACAGAAGAAAGAGAAATTTGAGCAGGTCTGAAAACTCCCATGTCTCTTCCCTGTCGTGATGCTGAAGTCTTAAGCCTTCATCTTTAGTTCTTACTAGCTCTTGAGCCCTGTGCAATACATGCTGGGAACTGCAGAGCATTTACAACGTTGAACAATTACATGGGAAATCTACAGCTTTTTTCTCATGTTTGTTGTTAATTTTCTCTTAATGTGGGACAACGGAAAACCTTTGAAAAAGAATATATTTCTGAACCCTTTGATACCCTCCTGTAGCGTTTTTTTATTCCAAGTACTCTCACCATCATATGGCATGCTGTTGCTTTTATCAAAAACAGCAATAAACATATAGTATTAAAATGTTCAATTCCAAGATGGTCTTGAACACAGATCTGTGGTTTAGCGCATACATCCCAAAAGCAGAAGATACGTCTGTCCTTCACTCCTGAGTTCTGTCCTTTGCTTCTTTAAATGTCACCTGATAGAAATATTAGAGAAAGACTAGCATTCAATGGTATCCTTAAACAGAATTTTAAGGACAAAAAGAACACACGTGATATGTCAATTCAGTGTATTCTTACTTCAATAAAATATAATGGTTTAATCAAAAAAAAACAAAACACTAACCTTAACTAAGGTTGACAGCCTACATCTTTCTTAACACTGGTGGGAGGAAAGGGTTATGAGAAAGAACCAGTCAGCATCCCAAGGTCTCTGCCAGCAGAAGTATATTGTCCACAGTGTTGTTCTGTTTATTTGATCTTAAAATAGGTACTTATTCTAACGCGTAGGTCTGCTATTGCAATACGTCTCCATTTCTTTAAGCTTAGTGGTACCTCTGATCATTAAAGAACAAAAGATCTAGGGTTTTCTATACAACTTCATTTTTTCTTTCTGCTGAAATACATGTATTGAAATCCTTTAACTATTATCACTACAAAAAGTGTTAGCTAATAGGTGCCACTGATGATTTACTTGCCAGGAAATGGGAGGTCATTCAGAATACGGAAAAAGCTTTGCTGCTGTTAAACTCAAATATTTGAAAATGTAGGACTTGAATCATTATTCAAATACTTCAGTTTTATTCCTCTGACATTTACCCACAGTCAGAAGAAAGTGTATTACATTCCAATAATAAAAAAAAAATCCCTGAAACCTCATAATACCTCTATAAGGTATTGTGAGCAGTCTTTAATTGTATATATATATATATTTCTACTTATTTATACTTATGTAACCTTAGCAATATGGACAAATGTCAAAGACAAGGTCTGTTCTTGAAGAAGATTTTCACCTCTTAATTTTGTAAATTGAAAAACATCTGAAGTGCAACTTCAGAAGTCAGTTTCACATTATGGCTTGAATGAGAAAATGATCTAATACAAGCATACTTTAATGATCCATAGAGACTTTGTTGTTGCTTTGACAATCAATTTTAGCTTTCTGGTTTACAGGAAACCAAAATATTGGAAATATTTTCTTGTTTCTGCCAGGCAGTAATTCATTTTGCCTTTTCATTTAAAACTTCAGTAAAAGCTTTACACCTTAAATTCAGTGATAGGTTTACACCTAAGGGCACAGCTTTCAAAAACATCTAAAGACACAGAAAGGGAGAAAAAAAACAAAAAGGAAATTTTGAAAGGCCCAGAGTAATTTATTTGCTTAGCTTTCTAACTGGGCCTCTTATATAGAACAATTCTATAAATGATTAGCGCTTGGCTGCTTTTAGGTAACTAGATCCCTCACAAACCTAATTCAGTCAGAAAAGTAACTATTGAAATTTAATGGCCAAGAGTAAAAAGTGCTATAATTTCATTAGTGAGAAGCAAAATGGGAAGCTTTTCACACTCTTGAGTTGTATTTTGCACATCCTTCAGAAACTCTGCTAGTTCTTTCAAACCACCTTCACCCTTTCTGAAGTAGGTTGAGTTAGTTAGCCTTTAATCGTATCCCTTAAAACATTGCCGAGTATTCCATATACTCCAATTCTTCCTGTATTTTGTGTTTTGTTTTGTTTAACCTGGATCTGCAACTCCCCAGTCTTTTCGTCTTGCAGTGATAAAGGTAACTTACTGTAGCTCTTGGATTGGCAGTATTCAATTTTAACTCTACAACTTAAAGCACACTAGATGCAGACTCCATTTTTTTTTTTTTTTTTTTTTTTTTAACCCTCACTTCTAGCTGTCACTTCTGGAAAATATGGTTGCAAACCCTACAGGTAGTGGCTGTTTTTTGAAAACTGCTGAATACTGTGCCTCTAAGTGATCAGTAAGCTTTTCAGGAGTCAAGGTGGAACAGATATGCCACACAACACGTTTTATTTCCTCGTTCTCATAGTAAGGAAAAAAAATACAGACATCTTCAAAAGAAATTTTGCAGCTTCTGTGATGTTTAAAGATGCATTCATGCTATCATTTGTCTTTTTATGAGCAGTCTTGATACTGCCTCAATCTCTCACCCACCCAGACTGCTAGAATTCTCCTCTTCCACAGTCTTACCCTTCTAACTATTCCAAAGAACCACTCTGGAAGGTAAGATGTAGAGAAGAGGCAGCCGTCATAAATTAGAATTCCATCTGTGCTGTCTGAAAAGAATGGAAGGCACAGAGGCACTATACCTGAGAGGTGCTGGGTTTCTTAAGTGGGCTGTGTGAGCTTTCAGCCCCCCCCCCCCCCCCTCCAGATACAAAGTTGGACTGAATTAACTACCTTCAACACTGGTGGGACTCTAAAACCATGTTTCTCTATCAGGTTGTTTCTAGTTGCAGTTGTCAAAGTGCTGGGACATGGGACAGTCCTCCAACCCATATTGCTGAGTCTCAACTTTGCAGTGCTGATTTCTATATGCTAATACGTATTTTAACTATCAGATATACATATAAATCAGATATACATATGCCTGAGGGAAAACAGGAAAGGGGCTAAGGTATATAGATATGCATTGCTGCAGTGTGTTCATGCAGTTCCTGTTGCTTCATAATGTGGTAGGAGGCTCCATACCATGCAGTCTGAAATTCTAGTGTTAGTGTATATTAGCATAGTAATTCAAAATTTAAATAAACTGTGTTAATGCTATTTCTACTATTAAGCCTTGCTACAGTGATTGACAGACGTCTCCAATTCTTCTGTCACCTAGCATCACTTCCTTCTCTCCCACAGTTGCTCTTCTGCTTTTTAATGGTAAATGTCCAGGATAGGAAAACGTTGAACAGTTTTTGTGCACGGGTATATGTGTATACAGACTTACACAATTGGTACTCTTTTTCTTTAACACAGAGAACTCCCTAATGGCACCCAAGATAGATGCAATTTTGTAGAGTTTTTACATTTCTAAGACGGAATTGAAGAAATCAAACAAGCTGAATAAATACTTAAATATCATCCCATTTGATACAAAAATTTCTCTTGGAAGGGAAACGGAATTTTTGTTTCTTATTCTCATGTGGGCAGGAGGAAATTCTTCTTAGTCATTTGAGTTGCCATGTATTAACTCTCAGGTATCAGCTACTTTCTGGAAGATTCCTGATAGAAAAGGAAAACAAGGACTTTTTAAGTTACAGAGCATCTGCGTTGACAGGAGAACGGCTCCCTGCATGTCAGTACTCTGCTGTCTTTCACCCTAGTCTGACCACAGCTTCACAGTTGCCTGGATTTGGTGATATTTTTCATGATGTCTGGGAATATTTTTCATGATGTCTGGGAAAAGGGAGGGTTTTTATTTTTAGTTCCCAACCTCAGAGATACTGCCATATATTACCTTCGGTTATGTGTGATTTTTCAATGGAGAGAATTCAGCTACGAAATCTGAGATTCTATTTAGTTGGTGAAGGCATTTGAGATGAAGTAATCACAGACGGGACGGGGTTATAAGGGAACAAACATTTTAAAGTTACAGTATGAAAAGAACTGTTGAAGCAAGATGCTATTTGGAAATGAAGTTAATTGGCCATAATCTTACTGGAAATGCAGTGTCACCGAAATGGATGAGGCTTAAATGGGGAGAGATTTTTTTTTTGATTCAATGACTGTAGAAGGATCCAGAAAGAAGGGAGCCTATACAGTAGATAATATGATAATGAACACTAGACAGAGCTGCAGTCTAATGAGAAAATGCATTTGCAACTCTTAAGTCCTAAGATTGAAGGGAGCAACTTATGTAACAATGTTTCTTACTGCTTTACTTTAAATCAGGGACTCTCCATTAATCTGTTATCTGTACAGTTTAAGAAAAAAAAAAAGTTTAAAGAGCATGAAGGAGATGCTCAGTTTCTTACACTGAAATTCAAGACATCATGTCTTGTAAGTTATAAGAACCTCTGATTTCTCCAGTTTCTCACTGATAGGATGATCCAGAAAAGTCTTGCTGCTTTCTCATCTGTTTTTCTATGCACTGGTGGGATGTTGTAGCACCTACCAGGAGTTCCCTCCCTTTTCCATTTGTTAAACGTTGCTGTAGAGACATCCTTACTTTCTATCTCCCCGTGGAATAGGAGGTCCAAATATGGAAGTACTAGTTTACTTTTATTCTAAAAAGCACTTAAAAAAATGAAACCTTTAAATTTCACTGTCTGTTTAGTGTAATTACTTAATATAACATCACGATAATTTAAATCAGAATGCATGTTCTAGCTGAGAAAAAACAAGAGCAGAAATAAGTTTAACCAGTCAAATATACTTAGGAAGTTTTTAGTATCCGAGATAATTTGTATACCATAAGGTTCTGACCATATGTTTAGAAGAAGTGTTTTATGCAATCTTCTTGCGGAACTTATTATGACCTGGATGTTAGGTTTTTTTTGTGGACCCTTACAGCTTAAAATGTAAATAAATGAATAAATAAAGTCCCTTGATGGTTCTGCTCTGTTTTTACTTTTCTTAAGGGAACTATGTATTTACAGATATGCTGAACTTTCTGCTTTGTTTTGTTTTTTTCCAAATTGAAAGATTTGTGATGGAATCAGCAAAAGGCCTACATGACTTTCACAGAACCATGATAAATCATTCTTTCAGATAATTCCTCAGCAAAAAGCAAAGTCCCATTGGAAGACATGATTTCAATGACAGAAATATGCTCTTTGAATTTAATATCCTGAATTGCAATTTTGTGTATCAAACAAATGTCAAAGGAAATAAAAGTTGCATTCAGTCTAGACTCAATTTTGACAGTAGGTTAGGAATAAATTGTGGAGATTAGTTGCAGCTTTTCACTCCAGCTAACACTAAAGTGTGAATTTCAGAAAGTTCATTACTTTTTAATTTTGTGTTGCTATTCAACGTCAACTGTAATATTGTTCTTAAAATATACCAAACATGTTTTGCATGCCCTTTGATGCTTCTTTGGGGAGCTGACTCATATTTAAAAATGCAGATGTAGGATTTATATAGTTAGATGACACTTCTTACCTGTGAAAGTGATCTCAGGTTCAGGTGAGCTGAAATACTGAAGAGTATATTCTTTAAAATTAAAATTGTGACAGATCTTTAGATTTCTTCTGAACCAATTTGCTATTGCGTGAACACTATTATGAAATATGTTCCATTATATTTTTATTAAAAAAAAAAAAAAAAGAAGACTCAATTCATGTCTCTGTTATTTGGGATGAACACTTCTGTTTTGTCTATTCACTAGTCTGAATGTTGATATTAATAACTACCATGTTAGATTATGGGAATGAACAGCTTTTGTTTATTTCTGAACATGTTAGACTGAGCAAAGAACTTGCACAGCTGTTTCTATAAAAGAAGCAGGCCTTATGAGACCATATAAGAACATGCAAGGCAAGTTGAAAATGGATGTCCTAATTCTTGTGGTAGTCTAATTCGTATCTACTGACATTTATTTATTTTTTCCCTGAATCAGCTGCTTGAATCTGTCACGCTTTGAATGTGATGTGATCCCTCTTAAATATTTAGCCTCATCCGTCTGGAATGTTGATGAGAATTTTTCAGCTAATATTAAATGGAGTTTGTTTGTTTGTTTTCTAGAGAATTTAACTATCAGTAATAGACCGCAGGTATCACTGGTTGACAGTACGAGGAAAACTGTATGTAAAGGTGGTGGTAACCCATTTCTTTAGATGGATCTTGTAGTGTTGCTGATATGAGGAATCTTGCAGCCCTTTCTGAGCCTTTCCCCTTGGCTGCAGAAGTAGTGGGGCTGCCGTCTGGGCCCCCAAGTTCTTCAGCCACATGCTCAGAGCTTGTAGTCACCCTCAGGACTTCACGCAGCAATGCCAGCCGTACCCACATGAATAAGCATCAAAGGGCAGTGAGTGGTCTTAGAAATGGGTGAGCTTGAGCAGTCCTTGATGTGTCTAAGATCCTAGTCATGTGCAAGGAAGCCCACAGATCAGGACAGAAGATGCGTGACAGGCACTCACAGGACTAGTCTCTCTTGCCTGTCAGCTATCACTTCTCTGTAGCACTCCAGCTTCTTTCCTCAGGTATGGCCAGCCCCTGTGCCCCCCATGCAGAATTATTCCATCTTTCCTGCTGCTGGGGCTGGCCCTGTATGCTCCAACAACCACAGCTGGACAAATGTTATCTCTGGAGAAGTGTTTTAGGTCACCTACGTCCACATTCTGATGCATCCCAGTTTTTCTTCACAAAGAAATTGCATTGTTGATTAAACATGTATTACGGAGAATAGAAACCTAATATAAATGTTTTTAAAGTCCTTTCATTTTATGTCAGAAATGAGGTTTGTTGAGAGAAATGTGAATCCATCTTTGCCATTGTTAATGTGAATGATATTTAATCTGATGAGTGAAACTGCTCTTGAGATGTAATTTTTTGTTACTTTAAAAAAATGTTTCAAGCATTTTACAAAAAAATAATAATTCTAGATTAATATTTTATATGGGTGGATAGAATTGCCATGCTGCACAGAAATGTTGGATTAACTTGCTGTAGCTAGTATTTGGAGCTATTATGATGTCCTAGATTAACTGTTATTTTTACATAAAATACAATGCAGTTAGTTAATACTACAAACATTCATTGACTACAAACACTTAATCATTATCATTGAGAGAAAAGAATTGGACTTGCAGTACCTTAAAGGGTTATCTGTTGTAAAAATCTTTTCTCTGAGAAGCATGTTGCTGATAAGAGGTAACATTTCTTCCTTATCACTAAAACTCTCCCCAGTATTTTTTAAACAGTTATTATACGTGAACTGTTTGGGATGGGTTGTTGTTGTTAGAAATGACCATTTCTTTAGTGTAAGTTAAGTGTTCCTTTGTGGTAGAAATGGTATCACTCTTCTTATATTAAAAAAGTAATGTGGAAACACGTATTTTTATTGGAAAATAATCATAATTTCCTAGTTTGAATTACCAGGTTTATCTTGGGCCAGTCATTGTGTATTGAAGAATAATGATCACACTATGCCACAAATCGTGCTTCCAATGATGTTTCAGGGTACGATGATGAATTTTGATGTTATATTAGCAACCTTCACAAAAATTAGAATAATGTTGCAGGGGTTATGGAACTTCAGTTATGGGAAGTAGCCTGAAGCTGTCAGCCGCACACACACAACTCACAAACACAACTAAGAATGAAAAAAGCTAACCAAGCTTAAGTAAACAAAAGCTAACTGATCTCAATAGGAAGGGAAGAATGTATTTAAAATATGAGGGGGAAAGAAGGCAGGCAACTATTCTGAAATCAGCACAAAATGTTCATAAGTATGAATGTTTCCTTGAAAACCAAGCTGTCATGCTGTTGAGACGATTTTTCTATATGTACAGTAGCAAGCGTGGATTTTAGATTTATTGTTCAGATGGATTTTCAGCAGGATGTTATTTCAATTTGAGGTGTCTCACGACTAGAGAGAGATACATGAAGGACAGAAGATTCTTGGAAGACCTCACTGGTAATGGAGATGATAACGTGTATGAACACATTTTCAGTTATGTGTATTCTTTTATTGCAAATCATATGATTGAGCTCAAGTCTATCAAAATGTCTGTTCATTTTGATTCAGTATACCGAGCAATGTCATCTAAACAAAGAGCTTCCCCCCCCCACCCCCGGTGATTTTTATTTTTTTTTTGTGCTAAGAATTATTTGTCAGTATTGTAATCCTTTCTCTTTTCTGTTCCTTTAAAAGAATCAAAATTTAATCTTTGCATGCCAGATAAGATTATTAGAGTAATTGAAGAGATTATTTTCTGATTGGAGACACAAAAGACAAATACAATTCTTTTGGGGAGTTTACCACTTCAGTGCATAATGGCAGGGCTAAGCATTAACCTGGTTTTAGGTTTTAATTACAAACAGAGAATTTCATGACTTGGATAACTACTTAGGCAGTGATTTTACTGGCTGTGCCAACTGCACAAGTCAGATGTGTTGGCTGCTGTGTGACAAATCTGATGAAAGAATTTGACCATTTGTTTTGGAAACACGGAGGCTATTGATTTGACTGAGAAAAATCTTCCAATTTTGCTGTTCTGATGGTTGTTCAGTTTGCTGGGACAGACAAATTGGTCAGGGTTTGTGGTCTGGCAGTTTCCCTGGCTCCAGTGAAAGCCTGGGAGACTGCATAATGCATTTCTTAAGGCCAGGCAGCTGATCACCTCTTCACAGGTACACAATCTTACTCTGTGACACTAAAGGGGAAAAATATAAATGTGATGTTAAAAAATAAATAAGTACAAAGCTATCAGTATTAAAGAAAAAGTAACAAATACCTGGGCAACCTGCGGTGGGTGGTACTGCATGAGGAAGGAGGTTGGACCAGATGACCTCCAGAGGCCCCTTCCAGCCTGAACCACTGTAATTCTAAAGAAAAATTTCTTGACTGGCAGGTATTTCTGGTCTCTTGAGGAATTAGTCTTGTACATAATAGCACATTATTAGTGATAGTCAAGATGGTCATTGTCTGTTAAAGTTTTAATTTGTTCTGCCTTATTTGTTTGTCATTTACGTCATGTTCCGAAAGTGTATAACCACTACATAAGCCATCTGCATAGGAAGACATGAAAGTTATTTTGCATTTTCCTTTCACCTCGCTAGCCTTTATCAAGAATATTTGTAATAAAATAATAAATAATAATAATGTAATAGTAAAAGAAAATGAAGGTTTTCCAGAAGAAAAGATATCTGTCAAATTACCTGAGCAAATAAGAGAAAATAAGGAAATTGCTTGTATTATCTGCTTGTGGGCTGAATGAGGGTGTTCTCAGACTGGGGGGGGGAATTAAAACCACAGGAGATGGTTGTGGAGGCTGCTTATGGGCTTTATTATGGTTGCGTTGCAGCTCCATGAATGAAAGGTGCTTTATAATGCAAGTACAAGACTGCAGTACAGGCTAAAGGCTTTAATACTTTTAAGTCTTACACGTTGCACGATCTTGGAGACTACTGAAGGTGTAAAGCCTGGACATAATGCCAAAAAGTAAAGTCCAGAAGCTGCTTATTGATGGATTGATTGTATTAAGATGCTTATTGATGGATTGATTGTATTAAGAAAAACATCCCTCGCTTTTGTTCTGTTCTGCAGATGAAATTGAGAAAGGTGGAAAGGCTGAAGGAAAAGATGAAGGGCAGATTTTTATGCATCTGATAAAAACACGATGCTGTTAATGGCTCTTTCTGTTCAGAGAAACTGCAGACTTCGTAGGTCATAAATGGAAGAGAAAGAACAGGGGAGGAGGAGGAGGGGAAGCTGATTCCTAGTGGTTGATATTCTGCTGTTCAGTTGATTCTTGTTACTGTTTACTTAAAATTCAGGTAGAGATATACCATACTGTTTCTGTCCACATAGCAAGACATTCTGTAACTAGAAAACTTTAAAGAAAAGGTATTTAGTTCCTGAAGTTTGCGCTCTGTCCATTTTTTAATTTTTCATGATGTCCAGTAGGTTTCTGAAATTAACCTTAGTCTCTTAAACCATGAATTCTGAGTATGAATAGATTGACCTGCTTCAAGATATCTTGATAAAAAAAGAATTTAAAATCTAATGACTTATACTCAGTAGATAATAAAATAGTTAATTCATCAAGTAGAAAGTGAATTTTAAACATGAACCCTTTCCATTGTATCTCTTATATTTTTACCCTCTTAGTTAATGTAACATCAATATACAGATAGAAGCATATATATAATACAAGCACATGCATGATATGCCTGCCCATCCAATACTTCTCAAATTATGTAGTTCTTGCCAGTTAAGACATACCTAACGACAATTCTTGTATGATTGTAGTCTCACACTAAACTTTTTTTCCCTAGGTGTTTTATCCGCAGAAATGTGATCAGTGTTATAATTCAGTGACATAAGAGCCTCAGTATAGATATCAATAATATCAATATTGTGTCTAGGTTGGTGTGCCCTAATAGCATCTAATAAAAAAATCAAGGGTAATTCTTACGGGGGGGGGGGGGGGGGGGAAGGATTGTGAAACGAGAATGATGGGGGAGATTATCATCTTCTTTGTTATTCCCCCGACCCATTTCAAATTGTTTATAGACAGTAAGTCCAAACTAAGTAAACCTCAGGAGTACTGAGGATTTCTGAATACCAGTTCAATTTAAAAGAGAACACAAGCTAAATTACAAACCACTGTGCTTCAAATTGCAAAGAAAGAATACACTTGTAAATAACAGCATGTTTGAGGAATACGGGCTAAAAGAATGGTTGTTTTTTCATAGATCTTCATGGGTTTTGTACAGAGTGTAAAACAGAAATTAAGTAAAAGGTATGAATTGATTCATGATTAATAATTGCATTATTCTCGTTCACAGTATAGTGTTTTAGTTTGTAGGGGAAAAAAAGTGTTTAAATGAATAGAGTAGTAAATTGTTCTAGAAATACAGTAGGTAGCTGTGAACTTAAAATTATTTGTAAGATCTGGTAATATGAATTAAAAAAAAAAAAAAGGAAAATAAGTCATTACTTTGAAAATAGCTGTTGGGTTTTGATACCTTTATGAAAGAGGCTACCAAAATGAATAACAAAATATAAGCCTTAGAAATCAAAAGCAAATTCTAGCATTTTCAGAGTTACATTAAAAATCTGATACATTAAAAATCTAAGTTTTGTTTATGAGGATTACATCCTGATGAAATTTTGCATTGTTCTTGCATAATAGCTTCTTAACCATAATATTAAAATAAGATGAAAGACTGAGGAGAAATCATTGAAGAGCTCAGCACTCTCTTAAATCTTAGTGATTAGTGGTAGTCTTACTAATTTTAAATAGTTGTAAGGATTACAATTAATCTGTTTGTGACTGATCCAGAAACTTGCCCACTCACCGACTGTATCCTATGAGAATTCCCACTCGAGTCAAATAAGTTACAAAATAGAACTGAAAAAAGCTATCATAATTTTTGTTAAGGAACTGACTATGAATTATTTTAGTTTCTCACTTAATCTATTATATTATCATGCAGACATCCTACAAAAGGCTAAATTACTTTAATTAATCCTCCAAATGAAAAATTAGATGAGATCTGATTAATCTGCTGATTAATGTCAGTTTAGTGTAATTTTTATCAGAGTTCTGTGTTCATTGTTTTGCTTTGGAAATATCTGGTTGATGGCTCTGTAATTATTTCTGGTCTGTAATTATTTTTTCAAATGTTAGTGTTCTGCCATCCTATGTGACTTTCCACTATCACAATTCATGTTGAAAACCAATATTAACTGTCAGGAGAACTCCTTCACAATTTCCTATAAATGTTCTCACTGTAAGTTGTCCAGATATGGTGATGTTTTGTATCTGCTGTCTCAACGATATACTGAATAGGAATAGACTAGAAGGTATTTTACCATTACCATTATTATGGTTTGACTACATGACCTATTCTGGCTTTTTCCCCGTGGTATTTTTTTTAACATTTCTGTATAGTCACTGTTAACTATGTTACAGTGAGTAAGCTCCATTTTTTTTTTTTTTTATGTTTCATTAAATTATTTCTAATGAAATTAAATTGCACTGGTATGGAACAGAATCATGTAAAAAAGTAATGAAACTTGGAGTATATTTTCTGTGAATGAAGTTTTATGGTTTAACCCCAGTCGGCAGCTGAGCCCCACAGAGCCTCTTGTTCACTCCTCTTCAGTATGATGGGGGAGAGAATTGGAAAGGTAAAAGTGTGAGAGCTGGTGGGTTGAGACAAAGGCAGTTCACTAGGTAAAGCAAAAGACGTGTGCAAGCAAGGCAGAAGAAGGAATTAATCTGGTATGTCCCACAGGCAGGCAGGTGTCAGCCACTTCCCAGAAAACAGGGCTCAGCACGCGGGACAGTTCCTTGGGAAGACAAAGGCCATCACTCCAAATGTCCACCCCTTCCTCCTTCTTTACTCCAGCTTTTATTGCTGAGCATGATGCCACATGGTGTGGGACATCCCTGTGGCTAGCTGGGCCAGCTGTCCTGGCTGTGTCCCCTCCCAGCTCCTGGTGCACCCCCAGCCTCCTCGCTGGCAGGGCAGCGTGAGAAACAGAGAAGTCTTTGGCTCTGTGTAAGCACTGGTCAACACCAACTGAAAACATCAGTGTGTTGTCAACACTGTTCTGGTTACAAATTCAAAACACAGCACCATACGGTCTGTAATAAGAAAATTAAGCCTATTCCAGACAAAACCAGTACATACAGTCACAACCGAAAAAAAAAAAGAAATAACAAATCGTGAGTAATATTTAAAAATCTACCTTGTATGTTAGGAAGAGGTTAAAAACAAAACACATTTGACTAGTAGTTTGATTTATGGAAATATTATCACTAGGAGTTGTGTTCCCTAGAGGGCTGCTGTCAGTGTTCTTGATTGGACTACAGGTATGAATCAGAGCTGCCACAGTTGCCCACTTGTTAGTTCCCAGTCTACGCATTCAAGATGGAAGGCTTATCCTCTTCATTATTTCCAACCAGCTGTGTCTAATCATAAAAGTGGCAGCATTGTGATTTCTACCTACAATAAATAAAAACTGATAGCATGAAACTAACTGTAGTAATCTAATTTGAGAACTTAGTTATGTAAGGCAGAAGAAAATTGCATTTTCTTAGTTCTTTAACGTTTTTGAATAGTCTGTGACACTAATAAATAGTTCTGACACTACTCCATATTGCATGAAATTGCACTTAGTTGCTGTACGTGCCATGTGGTATTTGATGCTAAATTCTTCATTGATAAATAGCTGTTTTGAAAAACACATCTGAGAATGGAAATGACCACATATATCTTTTGAAGGGGCAAAGATGGTGCATTTCTTGGTTTTCTGATGAGAGATATGGCTGGATGAGCATCCAGAGCTTTGATCCAGATTTGTCCTTTATTGCTGCTGCAGATAACTTGCATAAGTTGATAGGGAATAGTAGGAAATAGAAGACGGAGCATGAACTATTGAGGAAACGTGGAAATTTTAGAGGAGAAAAAGATCTGTATGTTATTACAGCTGAGATCAGTTAATTTGAGTAGCATATATAGAATTAACAGTGGTATAATATCAGCTCTAAATCTGATTCCATCAGCAAGTACACTGAAAAATACTGAGATGACTTGGACAGTAGAAACTTTTACCTAACAAAATGTTAATATTTCAAGTAAGATGCTGATGATGAATATTTATTTTTTCTGTTAAATTTAAATAATCTGTCCACAGAATCAAATTCTAGCATAAAGACTGTGAATCTCAAATATCTTTATACTATATGCATTGTTAGTTGCCAGTAAAGCACAGTAGCGTCTTCTCTCTGAATGGTGGTATCCTAACTGAAAACCAACAGGAGATAAAAAGTTTATTAAAAAAGAAACAAACATTCATACACTGATCATCACATTTGTTCAGAGGACTTTTAGTCTAAAGATGGAAGCAGGAGTGGGGCACGTCTATGAGAAGAGGAAAGCATGTTTTGTATATAATATACATTCAATAAAACGCACTCCCTGTGGTACAACCATATCTTCTGGTTATTTTGGAGGAAAAAAATGCGGAAGGGAACACTTAGAAAACAGAACCCTCTAGAGAATAAAAAGAAATAAAGAATAATCAGGTCTTCTGTAATGTGTTTTTTACTGTCTTTTTCTGGGGATGAATCAGGAAGCTTCTACATTACTTTGGGGCAATGTAGGGAAGTCTGCGTACCTCACTTGTTTTTTTCAGAGCCCACAGAATGGACCTTCCAGACAAATAGCTAAAATGCTAAAACACATGGTATTGATAGTCCTTAATGCATAAGCAGTTGTCAAAGATAAATCACCAGCATAAGGTTAATACTTGATATTTCTATAAACAAAAAAATTTTGTTGATAGAGGGTAGAAATCTGCCTGAGAGTTCCTGTCTTTCGTTGCAGAGCTCAAGGAAACACTTCAGTAATTCTGTAGAAACTCTGAGGCACATGCCTAATTTACTTTCAGATTCTTTGTTCCTTTTTCATAATTCCTATGCCACTTAATGGCATAGAGTTTTACATGAAAGTGAGATTTTCTTGCTTTATAGAACACCTGCTTTTTAATTTTCTTTTTGTTATTCTGATGATAATTTATGAAATGATTTTAAATGCTGTTTCTGTTCCAAGGAAATTGTGCTGAATAGAAAGAAAGAGGCAAGTCTAAGTCACATACAATAAAAATCATTTTCTATAATTGGAGAGTCTTTGGGTGGATACCACAGAATTTAACTGTTTCTAAAGAACTTAGTGGTATAAATCCACCGAATTTTTAATGAATGTGGATTTCACTGCATTCATTTTCCAGAAAGGGTTTTGAAACTGTTTTTTTTTTTTTGGTTGGTTGGTTTGTTTTGTTTTTTCCATCCAGTTTCCCCTTCTTCTGAGGACAAGTAAATGCAATTTTCCATCTTTCCTTCTGCATCATATGCTTCAGCCCTATAACAGCAGGGTCCTGCAGTTACTGCTTGTATATTCATCTTTCTTACTTTAAAATCTCTGTGCTTAACTTAAAAATATTCTTATACTGAGATAAGAAACACTGAGATAGGTACAGGTTTATCCAGATTTACAACTACATTTAGTATATATTATCTCTTGATTTTTATTTTATTATTACTGAAGTACACTATCTCTTCTCTTTTAAACTAAAATACTTGACTTTTTTTTCTTTTTTTTCTTTTCTTTCTTTTTTAACTGCCCTTTTTCTTTCTTTTTCTCAGTGTTTAAGGACAATGGAAGCTGAAGTTTGTTTTTACTTCTGTAAACTTCAGGTCTATTCTGAATATGGACACTAATTATTTCTTGTTGAAACTTTGCATAGTCCATCGCTACTTATTTTGATTAAAACTTTTAAGTAACATTAGTTAAAAAAAAAAAAAGTATTACTGTTGGTTTGAGAATTTTGTTCAGTTTTGATTTTACCAGTTAAAAGTTACTTCAGAAAAGTGAAAGGGGAGAGCAGCATCTCCCACAAAAAACCTGTCCTTTAAATCAAAGGATTGAAATCTATATTTCCCATTTTGGGGAAAAAATTCTACGCACCAGGATACATTGCAATATATAGCATGTGCATTTGTTTACATACAATGTGATGGTGGGAAGGACTCTTCTACTTTTCTGATAGTTCATACAAGCTTATGCTTTACTGAGAGAGCCTATGACTAAGGTCTGGTAATTAGGATGCTTGACTGCATAAGACTGTCTTAAACCCTGGTTTAAGTCCTACTTCCAGACTGTGTGCATTAAATACAGGACAGTTGATGGTGAAAAGTAGTGGCTCTAACATTGAGGTAGCTGTTCTCAAACTGAGTTCATTTGGCTGTTTTTACCGAAAATGAGTTCTTTGTTCTTGTTGGATACTTTTGTCATTCAGATGCGGTGATAATTTAGATGTACTTAGTACAGGCTAGAATAATTCAAAGCTAAATTTATTGGGTGAGGGCCAGGTCTGATGTGTTTTCAGCAACACGTTTTATTCATAGCCACCTCAGGACAGAAATGACAGTTGGATTTAGTTGTCCATTTTAAAAACAATGATTGTAAGCTCTAATACGGTTCACAGAGGTGATACTTTAAAAAGCTGAAAAAGCAAGTCACTGTCCTTGTCGCATGTTCTTCCTGTGTGAAGCATGGACACCGGTGCCCCTGAAGGCATCAATTTATGTATGAATATCTGGTCACATCCTACCAGACTTGGAGTTGTCTCTAGGTTGTGCATCAGTTCCTTTCAGAGTTGTATTTTGGAAGGAGGATGACTGTTAGAGGCCTAATGACGCGTCTGACTGCTGGCACTTCTTGGCTTTTATTTTTGTGTTGCAGTTCTGCAAGTTTTTCATGCTTACAGACTGTCACCAGTAGGAAGATACACCTACTGTGGGGTGTCTCTAAATAATAATAGTTTCTGCTTCCCTTTTGGAGATCCTTTCAGTATTAGGGCTTTTGTTGTTGTTTTGTTTTGCTTTTGCCCTGCTTCCTTGTTCTTATGCTGGAATAGTTGTTAAAAGCTCATTCTTTTTTCTTTCTTTTTTTTTTTTTCTTCCTCTTTCCAAAGTGTTTTTTCATTGCTATAATGAAGTTGTAATACTCCAGAACTATTAGTTATTTGCATTTGTGAAAGAGACATTTGGACAATGCCATCATTCACATGCTTTAACTTTTGGCTAGCTCTTGAAGAGGTCAGGCAATTGGACTAGCTGATATTTGACTGTCCCTTCCAACTGAACTGTTCTATTTTAAACATTTATCACAACTGAGTGACTGTGAAATAAGCAATTTCCATTGGTTATTGTGTCAGTTTAAGATGAAACATTAATTTTGGCTCATGCAACTTGGAGACAACTGAAAGATACTGTAGTAAAGTCAACGCATTTTCTTTATTCCAGTGTTATCCTCTGTATGCAGTGGGTTTCTAGGGTATAATAACAGCAACCTGAATGAAGTAGGGAATTGATTTGAATAGTGTAATATAGATTATGTGGTTGAAGGCCATATGTATAAACATCTTAAATAGCTCATAAATGTTGTAAGAGCTAACAGAGAACTTGCAATATATATCTTTGGGGCAAACATGTAAACACATGTTTTTATAACATTTTGCTAGTGTTTTTATTAATACTTTCCATGTAAAGTGAAGATTAAATATATGTAGCTCAGCTAGGATGTTTTATAAACCACCCACGTAACATTTCGTAAGCCAGCTTGTGTAGAATTATACTGCTTTTTCTCTTAAATTCCATTTCTGATGGAAATGCATGTTTTGTATCCCTTCCTAACCATATTTTTTTAAATACATAAATTCTATAATACGTTATATCTGTATTTACTAGTCATATACATTATATATGTACAAATTGCATTCCTCCATCTTTGAAATAAAAACTTTTGATGCAAAAGACAATATAAAATACAAGATTCTACATTCTTTTTCATTTTTCCTATGGAAATCTTTAAAAATGTGAATGTGTAGCTCAGACATTATATGGTCTGATAAAACAGGCTTTTAATATTTTCAAATTGCATCAGAAGGCACTTCACTGCTACACAAGACTGTTGGTAACTGTTGTGGTTTAACCCGGCCGGCAGCTAAACACCACACAGCCGTTCGCTCACCCTCCCCCCTCCCTCTCTGGGATGGGGGAGAGAAACGGGAAAGTGAAGCCGGTGAGTTGAGATAGAGACAGTTTATTAAGACAGGAATATAATAATAACAATAATAATAATAATAGTGATAATGATAATAGTATTAATAATAATAACGTGTAAGAAAACAAGTGATGCACAATGCAATTGCTCACCACCCGCTGACCGATGCCCAGCCTATCCCCGAGCAGCCGGCCCCCCACCCCGGCCAGCCACCCCTATATATTGTTTAGCATGACGTCAGATGGTATGGAATACCCCTTTGGCCAGTTTGGGTCAGCTGTCCTGGGTCTGTCCCCTCCCAGCTCCTGCTGCACCCCCAGCCTGCTCGCTGGCAGGACAGAGCGAGAAGCCGAAAAGTCCTTGGCCTGGTGTAAACACTGCTCTGCAACAATTAAAACATCAGCATGTTATCAGCGCTCTTCTCATCCTAATCCAAAACATAGCACCCTACCAGCTACTATGAGGGAAAATTAACTCTGTCCTAACTGGAACCAGGACAGTAACTGATTATGCTTTTTTAACTGAGTGGGAGGCCATTTCAAGTTATGTTTATGTAGTTTTTCTTTACTTTTTTTGGTATAAGATGTATCATGATGAAACTGAAAAAATAGCTTTAATCTCTGTACTCTGATGTATGTCTGTTTTCATGTAGCATATCCTCAGCACGAAAGGACTGACGTAGCTCAGTCATGAATTGATGCCTACTACCCATCCTTTCTCTCTTGTTCTAGAAATACACTCATCTAATACTATACAAGCCAGGTTGTTCAATTCCATTACAAGGTGTGAACATCATGTGGTTACAGAGTAGAAATAATAAATAGAATGCTAATAGCATACATCCCACCCCATATATATCCTGTTGAATCAAAGTTGCTAATGTCTAGTGGTTTTCTAGAACTATGTATATTTTTGTAATATACATGTTATATATGTTATATGCATAATTATGTTTTTACAATTTTGATTATTAAATTTTTTTCTAATGGTTATTTGTTTTGGTTGGCAGTAGCCCAGATCTGCAAGTCTGAGTAATCATCATTAGACATACTGTAGATCCTTTTCAGGATTTAAACTGATCATCTTAGGTCTATATAATTTTCTTCTGATGGCAAAATGGGCTACTTGTACTATATGCAAGTGGTTTAAAATACTTAAAGCAATGCATTTCACCCGATCTTCTATGACTGGTATAGTATGCATGAAAATAACCCTAATGTGAAAAGCGTTTTCCAAGTTTCTGAAATGGTAAGTTCAGAACAGTTACTTCTTCTGTCTTCAGCAAACCTAAAACTGAAGAATTGAGTTGAGCTCTTGAAGCCACAGAATTCTTTGTATAATTCCCTATTAACTTGGTTTTATTAGATGTTTTCCTACTCTGCAACTGTATTTGAAGTTTCTTAACTATCAGTGTATCAAGTTTGTCTGTCAAGCCAATTCAAGTTCAACCCTAAATCAATAAGCTCCTGGAATGAAAGTAAACCCTCTAGAGAAGAAAAATAAGTGAAGAATAATCAGGTCTTCTGTAATGCATTTTTTTACTTTTTTTTTTCTTTTTTTTTTTTTTCTCTGGGTATGGATCAGGAAGCTTCTACATTACTTTGGGGCAGTGTAGGGAAGGCTGCATACCTCACTTGGTTTTTTGGAACCCACAGAATGGACCTTCCAGATGAATAACTAAAATGCTAAAACACATGGTATTGATAATCTTTTAATATATAAACAATTTTTAAAGAAGATTAATCACCAGCATAAGGTTAATACTCGATATTTCTACAAACGAAACATTTTTGGTGGTAGAGGGTAGAAATGAGCACAAAAGTTCCTGCAGTAAAGCTTTGGTTACCTTGCTGAACTTTCTTTTTTTCTATAACTGGCCATTTATATGCCGGATGTAGACATGTATTTGTGTGCAGAGTTGTGCCTTACCTGTGTTTGGTCAATGAAAAAATCAGTCATATTCTGAAAGTGTTGCCAAGTGCATCACATGAATCAAGGATGCTAGCACAGATGACTTCTGTGAGCGGAGGTTGATAGCTAAGTTATACTACTTCGTTCTCATTATATGGTCTTAGTGTTCTTTTTGAACTGTATTTAATAGGGAAGACTTCATTTCTTTTGGAAAGATTTTTTTCACTATCTGGTAGTAATGTCCAGTAGCAGTTGTTTGGTATCTACATCCAATTGTATTTAGAGCTTTCTGAGACTTCTCTCTTGTACAGTGCTTGTACTAAATCCCTTTCCTTCTGTAGTGAAACTAACTTCTAGATCTATTGGTACTTGAACATTAAATAGAAAGTTTGCTAGATGTACTTTGGAATTAAGAGAAGCTCTAATTCTCTGATATGAGTCTTGAACTTCTAAGTGTTAAAACGGCATCTGCAACATTGCTACTTACTAGATTTGCAGTACTTCTTTTGAGAGAAGTATCACTCTTCTATTATTATTTGGAAGCTGTTGAGTTTTCTGTGTATGTTTGTGGCCTTTTTATTTGAATAAACATCCTTAAATTTCTTCAGTCTGTACAGGATTGTCCATATGTAGAGCTTCTACTGTTAACCTTAGATAAAGACAAAGGATGCTAAAAAGGCTGGCAAATAGAGTGTTACCTCAAAGAACACAACCTTCTCTTTTTCTAATGACAGTAATTTTTATATAATCAAAAGTACTCATAGCTGTGATACCTGTGTTGGGTAGCTTAAATAAGTTTTAGTAGTACTTGAAAGTAGTGGTGTCCTTGCTAGCTGAACAAATGTGAAAATAATGTTTATGTAACTTAATTTACAGTGGATAAGTTGGAAAAAAAAAAATACGAGAGATTGTATTGCTTGCTGTGCATGTAGTGGATTGCAGTTTGAAGATCTGACCTTTTTCAATGACTTTTGCAGTAAGGCAGCAGTATATTTTACACACGTAAAATCATTTTGATCTCCACTCAAGGACATATTTAAATCATAATTTTCCTCATGGATTTACAATAATATAGTATCAGAATATATTTATAGACCCAATCTTATTAGATATTGACACTGCACAAGAACAGGAGGTGGACATAAAGAATACATATGCAGTGGAAGTGACAGTGTTGTGCCTTATGATGAAATAAGGAGGAATAAAGTTCCTTCATGAAGTAATGAGGTGTAGGCACTTTCTTCTTTTTTATTTTTTTTATTTAAAGGACTTAATTCAGACCCTGTAAACTCATTTATCTGTGACTTATTATAGTATATGCTGAGTGAAGGGGTGTGAAGAAACACATTGCCTTTTCTGTTTTTAATGAACTTCTAATGAACGTTATTATTAATCCTTTCTTTACACTTTTAAGAAATCCTAATGATCTTGTGAAAGTTTTCTATTAAAATAAAAGTAACAGCAGATTCTCTCTCACACCCCCCCCCCCCCCTTTTTTTGTTATCCACATTTATTTAGATAAAAGTTTTTCACAGAACCAAACAACGTTATTCTCTTCATTACTAAGGAATGTTCACAGATGCTAATTGGAAAATAAATGCACTTTATCAACAAAAAGCAGAATATTTTTCACTTTGGATAAATAATATGTAATGTCAAGAAAGCTTAAACATGTAGAAGAGTTTCAATCAAAGTCTGAACAAGGATAAAATTCTTAGGAAAATGGTAAATCTCATTCCTAGTGATAGATAAAAACTTTATAGAAGTATGAAAGAGAAGATTGATTTTCTGTTAAGATTAGATATGCTGTTAAAAAAATCACAATTATTAGTGAAGGACTAAAACTAGAAAGCATTTTATTTATATAATTTGTAGGTTAAAATATCTATCAATTTTGTTGACTGGTCATGAGGAAAAAATGAGTATAGTTCTCAAGATTGATGCTTCACTGATATTTGACTTATAGTTTGTTTTATACCAGTTAAATTGTTCATAGGTGTAAACCTCTCTGCAAGAGCATTGCTACATATATTTTTTCTGAATGTTGGATAATATTAAAAGAAAAATAAAAATTTGTATTAATATTGAACACTGAATTAGTTTTAAGTACCTAATATTACCATGACAGGTGATTGGTAGGTTAATATAAAATGTAATATGCTTAATCTAGAATTACTTCTCCATATTTATGTCTCTATATAATTAAATATATAAATATATTTATAGAAAGGCATGTTCTTTAATCTCCAGAGATCTTGGGAAGAACTTGCAAACATTCAATTAAAGTACAATGTGAGTGTTTATGCTATGAAAGGCTATCATGAGTTGGCTTTTACTTTTTCCAGTCTTATAAGAAATAGCTTATCTCTATGCTAAATCTGCAGCTGTACATGAAGAGACTTATATATCAAGTTTTATTCAAAAAGCCCGTATTTCAAATGTGTATATACACTGTACTCTGAGCACATTTGGGAGTCTGAATGGCTAAAGTAATATTAGTTTTCTGCTTTCTGCAGAGAAACCAAGCAAACAAATAACTTTAAGAAAACTTTTTATTGTGAAGGTGGCTTAACAGCAGACAAGGTTGCCCAGAGAAGCTTTCTATCCTCCATCCCAGTCAATACTCAAACCCCAGCCTGCTCTGGCTGACCCTGCTTTTTTTAAAAATCTGCTTTTTTCAAAACCTGCTTTTTTTTCAAAATCAAAAAATTGATGTTTTGTTTCAGTAGGAGTTTTAACTCACCATAACTGCAGACTAAGGTGAGGAGCCACATGTCTGCTGACGAACTCCTTGTGATGCTACAATTGTTGCTTTTATTTTTTCCACTATGTAGTACTGTAGCACACAAGGTTCGTTGTAGCAAGGTTGGGGGTTGGTCATTTTTTTAAAGCAACAGGACAAGAGGAAACGGCTTCAAGCTGTGCCAGGGGAGGTTTAGAT
The DNA here is from genome assembly GCF_964034855.1 of Anser brachyrhynchus. NCBI lineage: Eukaryota > Metazoa > Chordata > Aves > Anseriformes > Anatidae > Anser > Anser brachyrhynchus. Next base: position 109,009,044 of record NC_137694.1, read on the forward strand.
TGTATATTAGGAAAAATTTATTCACTGAAAGGGTTTTAGGCATTGGAACTGGCCCAGGGAAGTGGTTGAGTCACCATACCTGGACGTTTTCAGAAGAAGTACGGGTGTGCTGCTTAGGGACATAGTTTAGTGATAGATTTGGCCATCAGATTGGCTGTAGGTTAATCGTTGGATTTGATGATCTTAGTGTTTTTTTCCAACCTAAATGATTCTATGATTCTGCTGACCCCTTTTTCTATAGGAATATTTCCATGTATACCAGTCTAGGTAACACTGTTTTTCAACTTGGAGACATAAGGAGCAGAGATTTTCTTGACCTGAGTAGCATCATTCTTCTTACTAAGTTTTCGTGCCTGTAAAGTTCAGTCTCGATCACAAATGGAGAGTAAAGGGTATATTAATGCTACTAAAGAATCTGTGTTTATCAGTTTGGTTAGCAATGATTCAGAACTTAAGGAAAAAATGATTTAAGAAACTGGAAAACATTGGTTCGGCAAATCAAACTTACTCTTAACTTCATAAACCTCTGCTGTACTTGTATTATGAAACTTTCCCTTTATTTACCTCTATGAGACTTTTAAACTCACTTTTTGTCTCCTAACTCAATGTTTTATTCTTCCTATGTTTTATTCTTATCCATGATAAATGGTTTTTCCTGTCATGAATTCTTATATGAAGAGCCAAGTATTTCTTAATTGATTTCTTTCACACTGTCTCTGACCTTTACAGAACTCATGATATAATAGCAATATTAAGAAAAAAAAATATTAAAACCTTTAGTTTTCTGTGATGTGGACTGTGTTTTAAGGAGAAACTGTATGTTCTAGCTTGTTGATCTCATCAATCTACTTGACTTATCCTTTGCATCTGGCAGAGGAGGAAAATGGATGTGAAGTTTGCAGTGTCAGAGCTGTCAGTGATGTACATAAAATAAACTAACCATATCACATGTCCGGCTTCCTTTTAGAAATTTCTCAAATGTGTCTTTTTGAATAGGAATGTTACAGCATCCCTCACTCAGAGGGCTGTAGCTGGTGTCACGTTTTCTTCAGTGTACATCTAAATATATTTTCCAACTGCTAGGTTCAATATTAAAAATACATTGCTCTGAATTTTGTGTCACTGTTTTTTCCTATTCTCACTTGAATTCTACTTTAATTTTTGCAGTCTATCTGCAGGGCTATTAGACTCATTAATATTACAGGATATACTAGTAATACTTATTAATACCGAATATTAAAAATATGAGATTTATAAAGTCACTTTTTTTGTGGGATCAGGACTAAATTATTTACACATTTGTGAGCAAGTGCTTTTTGAAAACTCTTAACGTTGCTGGGATTTGTCGCTGTGCACCTTTCTCTGACTTGTTAAAACAACTTCATGGTTAGTAACCTATTTCAGTTTCTGTTTCATGGCTCATAGCTTGGCCATGAATGCATTATGAGAAACCTTGTCAAGTGCTCCTTGAAAATCCAACCAATCCAAAATATGTTCACCGAATTTTCTTAGTTTTTCACAAAAGTTACATTTTCAGAGAGCTTCAGAAAGTTATTTAAGCATGACCTCCCCTGTCTGAATCTGTTTGCTGTTGTTAATCAAAATGTTTCACTGTGTGTCCATGTGTCCTCCCCACCCCATTACTAAAGATCATTTTGAAATTTATTCCTACATTACATTAGTTTCCTGGTGTACATCGTGTCTAACAGTTTTTCTTTCTTTTGTGAATATATTCAAGGTAGTGATTCCTCTCTTTGTCACGTAGTATGCAGTAATATTCCTACATGTCTTTAGAAAAATCAGGAAACCTTCCATAGCTACGTCAGTGCTTGCTGTCAGTTACTGGTTGTGTCACGGGAATATACTTTCTCAAGAAAAAAAGTGTTAGACATTTTTACCCAATATACATCTGTAACGGGTTCTGAACTAACATTTCAGAGGCAGCTGGACAGAAGGCACCTTCCCATGATATAATTCCTTCTTTTTATACTGTTACAATATTTCTTATGCATTATAGTGCAAACACCTGTTTACCAAACAGTGCTTTTTCCCTCTGGTGACACTGTACTCTTGATGATTAAGCCTATAGATGCTACTTCACACAGCCCCTGTGCTACGGGTTGCTCGCTGAGGTGACATCATATGTTTGCATGTCCTTTTCCTCTTCCATTGACATTTTCTTCTTGTAGATTCTGAAGACAGAGTACTGCTGTAGGTACTCTCAGTGAGAAGAGACACTCTTACACAGCTGATGTGACAACTTGCAACATACATCAGCCTGAAGAGGTGTACTTTACACCAAAGGATGAAAATACATTCCAGTTCATTCAGCATTCAACTGTAGTGTACAGTAAAGGAAAAAGAAGAAAAACAAGAAACAACCTTTCAGCTTTTAGACCCTCTTGACTGATTCACAACCAACATATGTAGTAGCAGTGGGGTCCTCACATACCTACCCTAGACTGCTTAGCTTGATAGCTGTTTAGGGTTTTTTTATCTCAAGAAGATTAATATTGTTTAAATACGATTTCTCCCTATAACAGAAGGGAAGACATTTTAATAAAAAGCTTCTCTGTTCCCAAGAATTAATTTGGCTGGTAAATAAAGCGGGGAGTGCTAATTGCCAACCAAGTCAGATTCTGAAATAGGCTTTTGGTGAAAATATTGCTGGGAGGGTGGGGGATGAAACAGAGCTTAGCTAGTTTATGATAACAGTTACATCAATCAGGAAATTTCCTGCGATAATGCAGGGTGGCTCTCCTATTTCCTCTTTTATGGTTGTAACCCAGTAACTTACGAAAATATTCATCTTGGCTTTTTATGTATACATAAAACTGTTGACGGTTTCAGAACAAATAAACCTAAATGGGAGGCATTTAGCTAGGGTCATTACCATCACATCATGAAGTTTTAAGAAGATACTGCTGTAGGAGATAAAAGAATATAAAAAAAAAATGTTACTTGTTTGCTTACAAACAAGGGATATGCATCAACATGTAAAATGAATAAAGAATTCAAATGTATTGCATACTCTTCCATCTGTAAGTCTTGCTTACTTGCTGCTGATTGCTTTTATTCTCATAGCAGCGTGGAATAATAGAATTAGAAATGTATTTAACTCTTTTGTTGCTTTCAATTCCACTATGACCGGATTTAATTCCTTCTATCTCTTTCATAGTTGCTTCTATCCTGTGTGTTCAGAGCTTATTCCTAACTCTGAAGTTTTATACCTTCCAGAAAGTAAATTATTCTGGACTTCATCACATAATCTGATTTTGTCATTTTAAAACATTAACTCTTCAAACCAGTCTCTACATACATTTGTGTAAGCAACTAATGAAAACTCTCGCTCATTTATATTCACTGAGAAGTGTACATTGAGAATTTAAACTCTTTGATTGCTATATTGTACCCCCACAATTTTTTGTTAAATCTTTTTGGCCCTTTTTAATAGAAGTATTCACTTGATGTTATATATTACATCTTAGTTTCACAGTAATATACCTGTACTGTATTCCTAGGTGAGAATCTGCTTATTTCTGAGTATGTAATGTTTTCACTGTAGCTTGAGTCCAAGTCTTATTTCTGTGTATTGACCTTGGGAGTGAGAACAGAAGTACTTGTTTTCCTCTTGAATAACTTAAAAATGTAAAAAGGCTTCTTTATCCTGAACCTTCCAACACAGCCCTGTGAGAAGGAGGATGGGAAGGGCAGACATAAGTTCGATTTTTTGCTTGCTTCAGTAACTAGTGGCTGTAGAGATACAATGCCTTTATTCCATGAAGGTAAAAACATCTTCTGTGTAACTGTGGCACCTGAATATGGCAATATTTTCATTCTAGATCATTACATTACCCTATAAATTAAGTGTCTTTAAAATATATATTGTATATACATAATATCTTTCAACTTTAATATATGTTACCATATATAAAATGTCCTCCATCTTTGTACTAAGTCTGAATTTCTAAGGCTTTTCTACTTCTTTTGTGTATTTAGGCATGTCTCTGTATTTGCATCCGCTGGGATTCTTACATTGAACTTCTGTTACTACTAATGGTAACTTGATGTATAAATTGTCATTCATGAGAATGAGGATATATTCCTTTTCATTATTTCAGCATTATTTCATTCGTGGAGCTTCTTAAGGAAATATTTTGGAAAAAATTGAGTGCTAGTAATTTAGGGAATGAACATAAGCTATTAAAAATTGTTCAAGAAGTTAACGTCAAAAGTTAACATTCTTGCTGCAAGTGTTTTGCCTGTAAATTTTTTTTTTCACCTAGGAAATTGCTGTTCAACTCTAATTTATAATAAAAGAACAGTTTTAACATTCTAGCCTTTAGACATCTGCAGAGAGAATGAATTTACCTGTCTTTTGTTTGGGATTATCCGCACTATTTCATTAGCCCTCCAGCTTGGGTCTGATTGGAAGAAGGCATCTGAAGACAGCTGCTTTTACAGCGGCTGACCCTAATCTCAAAAGGTTAAATTTTAAGATGTTAAAAGGCACATCTTCAGTTAAAACAGATAGGAGCATGTGTTGGCCTCATGTTTTTCATTCCCTTTTAGGGGGGATCCTTCTTGTGTTGCCTGTACAGGCAGCCTAAGAGGATTAGCCTTCTTATTTTAACCATTTGTCTTCAAGCTGTGCTAATCGCCAGAGCTTCACGAAAAATATAGGTGACATAGGTGATTGGTATACATCTTTCCCTGGCATATGAGTGAGGGAAGTGAGAATGTGAGGGTGTTGTGACAATAAGAATTTGAAATAAAATCCAAAAAGGGCTGAAGGTAGTTTCCCAGGAATACGTGTTTTCAAAAGGAAATGCTTTTTTTTTTTCTTTTCTTTTCTGTTTGTTGTAGAGGCACCTAGTAAAGGAGGACTTCAGAGTTTAACCTACTGATTCTCGGGTTCTTTGTATAAATGTTTAAGTATTGATCTACTATTTACAGCTCTAGGTAGCATTTATTATATGATTGGTTTAGGTTTGTTTTATAAAACAAATTAAAGAAGCAATATAGGGCATGTACAAAGGATAAAATATGTTTTGTACACATTTCCTACTTTGCTATCAGTTCTTCTGTTTACGTGAACAATGATAAAATGTATTCCCATTAAGCTTATTTTCTACTTCCCTTGTTTACTTCCTATGCAATTTTCATTTTAAAAGATTTTTAAAAGTACTTAAGTGCTTGCAATGAAGACTTTTGAATAAGTAGTCATAGTTGTTCCCTCAAATAATTTATAATATAAAAAAATCTACTTAAAACATTTTAATTATTAAAACCAGAATCTGCAGACTTTTTTTCCCGGATGGCATGATGATGTAAAACTCTGCTGCCATTAAGAGTTTTTTGCCATCAGGCAAAAGCAATATTTTGTGAGACCTAAATTGCAAATTGGACTTACTTTATCTACTAAACACTACCTTATTGACAGACTTTGTTTATAGGCTGTCCTATGTAGTTTTGCAGGAAGAATATTTTCCGGATCTTTGTAGATCAGTTGTGATTATACATCTCTGTCTTTATTCAGCTCTAGCGCAAGCATCAAGGAGATGTCCTAATAAGCATTAATATCATTAACTTACTCAATTGTAGGATTTATTTCTTCTAATGTTATTTTCCTGGAGAAGCAAGTCACAATTTAGTTTCTTTACATTTAAAAAGAGTGCTTAAGTAGGCTAATTTTTGTGAACATTCTGAATGTTCTGAAACATTTTGAAAAATAATCTGCAGATTTTGCAACTGATCTGAAAAGGTGTTTGTTCATCATTATAAATGAACTAATATTATTGTTGCTCATTCAGAAGTCATAAAAAATATTTGTAGCAGGAATGGGAAAATAATTAAATTTTATCTACTGAAACTTGGTAATGCTTCAATTCATATCAGTAGAGAGCAAAACAGAACCTAATTACAAGCTTGTGAAGATTAACGTGTAGAGCTTAATCATTTATGGACATCTAAGGTGGGCAATCCTAAAGGACTGGATTTTCCACAGTTCTGTGCTTACAGTTTTCTGAGCAACCTTTTTAAGTGTTATCAAATTGATCACTATCTTCTAGTCACCATTTAAAAATTTTGACTATTTTCTTAAGATTTAAAACATTGATTTTGTCACTAAACTTTAAAATGTGAGTGCTATGCAGTTGTTTTTTCTTCTCTCAAATACAAAACTTACCTAAAAATCATCAAAATTGGATTATGTAAGATCAGAATATAGCTTGATTCCTGAAGTTTTAAGAGGTGCACATTTAGATTATACTGATTCATTAACACTTTGTTAGCCTAGGAGGTATAATTATTTTTAGATTAGCTTCTGCAGGTTTGCATTCTAGTAAGAGATCCACACAAAGAAGGCTTTTGCAACTTGGAAATTGTTTCATGACAAAATGGGATCTTGACAATTTGAAGATATGTAAAGACTTCCAGAAATTGCTTTGGAATGGGTATCAGCAATCCAGGGAAGCCACTCAAGGTATTGCGTTGTATTTGAAGTCCATAAGATAACACTAGAATGCTTTTATCTCCAACCCTCTCCAGAATAGGGGCAGGGGATGAGAGGGGAAGGATGCTCTCCATGCTCTGGTTAGCAGAACTGAAATTGGATTTCATGAGCTTGAACAAAGCACTGTTCAGGGAGAACAATGGACAAACAGATCTACACAGGCTTGAAGAGAGTTAGTTGTTAGAGGGGGTGACTAATGTCAGTTAAGAAAGGAAATAGAAGAATCTGGAGAATTCTTATATACTTGAATTTGTACTTAGACCAGTAATGATAATTACATCATGTTGATTAAATCTCAGTTGTATCTATGGAGAAAGGCTTTACTGAACAGTTTATCTTCAATTGCTAATGCGGGGGAGGGAGGTAGAAGGAGATGATCATTGAGATTAAGGACTTGTTTTTATCTTGGTCTACTTTTATTTTTTTTTCCCCTAAAGATGTACCTTGCCTGATTGTTAGGATAATGCTAAACTTAATGAGTTAAAACAACAACAACAACAAAACAAAACAAAAAACCACACTCTTTTAAATGAATTCAAATAGAAAAGAGTAGAAGGAAAATTAGATCATTTTTCCCTTTTTATCTCCTTAGTTTCATCTTACTATTTTCAGATTACCATATTGAACTCATGTCTAGGTTCATATAAGAACAAACTTCCTGCATGCAGTTTGAGATCTTGACTGGAGTGCAGGCGGTGTTGAACAAAATAACCAATAACATCTGATTCACTCTTGATAACACATGGATTCAAATGCTGCAGCCTAACTAATTTTGGTGTTTTTACCCTGCAGAGCAGCTAAACTCTAGTACAGCTGCTCTCTCGCTCCCCTTCCTCAAAGAAAGGGGGAGAAGAGAGTATGATGGAAAGGAGGGAAAAAGAAAGGAGAGGGGGAAGAGGGGGAATTTTTAATTAAAGGGAAAAGAAAGAGGAAGAAAATAAGCAAAGGCTGCATGGAAGCAGGATAAAGCAATTATTCTCTAATTCCCATCAGTGAGTGATGCTCAGGCCCATCCTCGGAAGCAGGGCCTCAATACATACAGTGGTGGTTTGAGAGAACAGATGCCTTCATGCAAAGACACTTCCCACCCAGCCCTTCCCCTTCCCCACCTTTTATTGCTGAGTGTGACACCACATGCTGTGGAATATCCCTTGGGTCGGTTTCGGTCAGCTGGTGATGTCCCCTCCCCGCCTCTTGCCTACCCCCAGTCTACTGGCTTTGGGGGGTTTGGAGGGAGTCTGGATGCTGTGCCAGAATTGCTCAGCAACAGACAAGCTGAACCCTAGTTCAATCCACTTACAGTCTAAACGTGGCGAGGGGTGGGGGGAAGAAGGGAAGACTGGTTTAAAGCAGCAAAGGCAGGAACAAGGTACAGCAGCCACATTTCTGTAAGAAACTCTTTAGGCATGCAAAGAATATCAGCTCATATTCTGACACCCCAGTTTTGAGCACTGCAATGATAAATATGTTAGTGGAAAAAAATCAAAGAAACCAGCAAAATGTATGCATTGAGGAGAAGTGGGTAAATGCGTGTCTGCTGCTTCATGAAAAACTTTTCCCTAATATCCAACCTAAACCTCCCCTGACATGGCCTTATGCTGTTCCCTAAGGTCCTATCACTAGTCACCAGAGAGAAGAGATGAGCACTTGCCCCTCTGCTCCCCTGTGCCAGTGTTCCCCTTCAAAGTCCTGCGCAGACTCTGGACCCTATATTTGTAGGATAAAGCGATTGACTTTTAGTCAAACTCAGATTCTTTAACTCCAATGTGCAAAGAACAGTCCTATCGAGACCTACTGTGGCTCGTAAGCCTAAGCAAGACTTACGTCAAGCGTAGGAGTAGAGTGTGCTGCCCAACAAGAGCAGAGCAGGACATGCACTTCCCTTGACTATGTAGCAGTGCTGTGCCTGACGCACCCCAGCATATGGTCGGCACACTGTTGACTTGTATTCAACTTGCTGCTGACCAGAACCCCCAGATCCCTTTCTGCGGGGCTGCTCTCCAGCCTCCTGTCGCCTGGTCTGTACAAATAGCCAGGGTTGCCCCGTACCACATGCAGAGTCCGGCACTTCCTTCTTGTTGAACTTCATGTGCTTGGTGAAGGTGCAGTCCTCTAATTTGTCCCCATCCCTCAGCAAGGCCTCTCTACTCTCCAGGGAGTCAGCAGCTCCTCCTGTTTTAGTGTTGTCTGCAGATTTACTTAGTGTGCATTTTAGTCCTGCATCCAGATCATTTATAAAAACATGCAGAGAGGTGGCCCTAAAACAGAGCCCTGTGGAACCCCACTAGCGACAGGTCAGCAGACTGACATAACCCCCTTTGCTACAACCCTCTGAGTCCAACCTGTCAGCCAGTTGTTCACCCATCATGTTATGCACTTGTCTAGCTGTGTGGTGGGCATTTTGTCCAGAAAGATACTGTGAGAAAGAGTATTGAAAGCTCTGCTGGAATGCAAAAAAAACTACATGATCTGGCTTCCCTTGGTGAACTAGGTGGGTGACCTTGTCGTAAAAGGAAATTCAGTTAGTTAAACAGGACTTTCCTCTAGTGAACCTGTGTTGGCTAAGACCAATGTCTGCATTGTTTATCAAGTGTTTTTTCAGTAACTCCCAGAATAATCTTCTCCGTTGTTTTACCAGGCACTGAAGTGAGACCAACAGGATGTGTGTTTACCAGGTCTTGGGCATGGGCTTGGGCAGCCTGCTCTAGGTGGCCTTGCCTGAGCAGGGAGGTTGGACCAGGTGACCTCCAGAGGTCCTTTCCAACCTGTCCTGGTTTCAATTAGGACAGAGTTATTTTTCCTCCTAGTAGCTGGTAGGGTGCTATGTCTTGGATTAGGAGGAGAAGAGCGCTGATAACATGCTGATGTTTTAATTGTTTCAGAGCAGTGCTTACACCAAGCCAAGGACTTTTCAGCTTCTCACTCTGGCCTGCCAGTGGGCTGGGGCTGGGAGGGGACAGACCCAGGACAGCTGACCCATACTGGCCAAAGGGGTATTCCATACCATCTGATGTCATGCTGGACAATATATAGGGGTGGCTGGCCGGGGTGGGGGGCCGGCTGCTCGGGGATAGGCTGGGCATCGGTCAGCGGGTGGTGAGCAATTGCATTGTGCATCACTTGTTTTGTACACATTATTATTAGTAGTACTATTATCATTATTATTATTGTTGTTATTATTATTCTCCTGTCTTAATAAACTGTCTTTATCTCAACTCACAGGCTTCACTTTCCCGTTTCTCTCCCCCATCCCAGAGAGGGAGGGGGAAGGGTGAGCGAACGGCTGTGTGGTGTTTAGCTGCCGGCCGGGTTAAACCACAACAGTCCTTTTTGGCACCCAACGTGGGGCACAAAGGGTTGAGATAACTACAGATCTGACCAGAGTGTGTTAAACTAAAATTGGTATAAGTATTAGACCTGCTTAATAGTTGCTAGTCACAATGTTGATTGCTTTGATCTCAAGTCTGCTGTGCCTGTTTTCCAAATTGAGTTTTATAGCATGTTACTTACTGTATGTGCTCCCTGTTGTGCTGTTTATCCTTTCCAGGCCCTGGTTTAAGATCGTTATGGTACTGTGCGGTGTAACAATGGCTTATGATATGATGAAATTTCTGGTCATGACCCTAACCTGGTATTTGTATTCAGCACTGACGTCCACTCTATACTTTGGAAACCATATCTCGGAAACTATTAACGATTACACCTATTGCCTTTTTTCATCAGGGAGCCAATCTGTGGAGGGGACAGGGGAGGATGTTTTTTCCTACTTGTTCACTCTCCCTTTCTCCTTCACCCCCCTCTTATCCTCCGAGCTAGTTACAATAGTTCTCCAAGGTGTTGAATATCCTTGGGATGTTCAGACTAGCATGGTGTTACTGTTATGTCTCTTGAATGCGCTTCTGGTTTTGTTTAAGGTTAAACAACTACTTAGGAATCTCATCCGGAGATCTGTCTTGAGGCGGGATAGTTGCGAGTGGCAGGGAGTGTGGGAGGATATGGGCAGGTTTCTAGAGCAGTGGTCACCTCCAGTGTTTTGGACATTCACCCCTGAACAACTGCAAAATCCTAAAAAGCTGGCAGAATGCTTGAAAAAAAGGTGTCATGACTCTGGCAGTTCCAAAGTGACACAAATCACTGTAGCGTGCTGGGGTCTGGCTTGTGCCTATCCAGCTGCAGTTGATGCTACTAGCAACCTAGCGACAGACCCTGCGGCCACTCCAAGTCCTGTGACAGGCCCAATGGCCACTCCAACCCCTATGATGGACCCTGCAGCCGCTCCGGCCCCTGCAGCTGCTCCAGCTCCCGCAGCCGCTCCAGCTCCAGCTCCCGCATCTGCTCCAGCCCCTGCAGCTGTTCCAGCTCCTGCAGCTGCTCCAGCTCCTGCAGCCGATTCCAAGAGTTTGGGTGGTCACTACCTGGGTGCTAACAGCTGTTATATCTGCAGACATTTGAGGTGGAAGCTGTGGTGCCAGGCACGCCTGGCTGTGTACCCAACAAACTGCATCTGCTATAGTGCAGCTCTTTGGCTGCGCCATGCTGCTGGTGAAGCTGTCTGCAGCCTACTCAATGCTTAGGAAGGTTTCTGAGTCATCTAGCTGCACCCCAAGTATCATTTCAATGGAGAGAATGCTATTGGAGGCACTTGCCAGCCTGAGCCTGCAGGAGCGGCGGGAGGGCAGCACCGTCAAGCGGCAGTGGTGTGACTGTGGCAGAAGCTCCCAGGCTGCTTTCACTGAGGCCTGGAACCAGTGGGTGGTTTCCTCCACATTCAGGTAGGAGCCAGTGCAGAGAGTGTGTAGGAGGCTGGGCTCCTGCTTTCCCCTCAGCTCATCCTTGGGGTGGTGGAGGAAGCACAACATGTCCCCCACCAGCCGCTCCCTCATGCAGGCGTGCTCCAGCTCCATGCGCAGGCAGGAGTTCCTCGCTGCTGTCTCCCCTGTGGCGCCCAGCTCCGGGTGGAAGGTGTGCCCGGGGGAGGCCTCAGGGGCACAAGCAGGTGGTAGAGGACGTTGTCCTCCCGGGCACTCCAGCCTTCCTAGAGGCAGCCCACGCTGATGGCTGACTGCAGCCATGGCTTGAAGGTGTTTCTGGAGAGCCCTCGGCAGGCACCAAGTTCATCCACCAGGTCCTCCACCACCTTACACGTGTCAGCCATGTACAGTGCCGACCACTGGGTGTGATCGGACCAAACTGCCCAGATCCCAGGTGTCATTGCTGCTGGTGTTGTCTTCTACACCATCCTTCTTCTGTGTGGAGCTGCCCTGCTTTCTGCTGCCCAGCTCATGGCTCCTTTTCCTGAGCCACCGGCAGAGCCCAAAGAGCAGGACAAGGAGCCTAGCAAAGGCAGAGAGCTGCCACTGCTGCAAGGCAGTGAAGAGCAGAGCTCCTGGGGCCACCCCACTCTGCTCCTGGCTCCTCTCCTCCACCTCGTGCAGCAGCCGAGCCATGTCCTTAATCAGCTGCTCCGCATGCTGCTGCATGCACTCATGCGCATCCACATCCATGTGAGCACCCACCAGCTGTGGCTTCTGGGCAATGCCCAGCACAGACAGGGCGAGGAAGATCAGCCGAGCCATAGCCTGCAGGAGCTGCGAGTTGCACTCACCAGCAGCCCAGGCCACAGTGTGGTGGCCCTGCCTGCTCATGGCCCTGATGACAGTCCCCCCATTGTGACTTGTCCTCTGTGCTGTCATGGGCCCCACAGCTACATCACAGCAATCCCCCTAGCCTCACCTCACACCTGCTCACATCACTTACATCCAAACTGAACCTCCTCTGATGCACTTTTTGCTGATATCTCGGGTCCTGTTGCTGTCCCCAGACAGCAGAGCATAGCGCCTGCCCCTCCGCTCCCCTCGTGAGGAAGCTGCAGGCTGCCATGAGGCCTCCCCTCAGCCTCCTTTGCTTTGGGCTGAACAAACTAAGGGACCTCAGCCACTTCTCATATGTCTTGCCCTCTAGACCCTTTGCCATCTTCATAGACCTCCTTTGGGAACTCTGATAGTTTTATGTCCTTCTTATATTGTGGTGTCCACAACTGCACGCAGTACTTGAGGAGAAGCCATGCCAGCGCAGAGTTGTCACAGAATTGATTTTACACAATTTAGCAGCAATTCAGGATTTATTTTATACTTTTATGGTAAATAACAAGCTTAGATTGCATGAGTTTTAACAGTGCTTAATCAGCATTAAATCATCAACTTAACAAATGATTTCAATAGAATTTGCTACAGCATGAACAGCGACTTAGTTAAAGGTTTGAGAATGGCAAGATTCACTGGAGACTTTCTGCAGAGTCCTGGGCTGTTTCAAATCAAGTCACGCATGCTTCCAAAATGCTCCCTAGAGTGAATTACTCACCCTGCTCCCTCATCAGTGTTTGTATGTGGACAAGCTTGTTTCTCGAGGAGTCAGCCCTGAAGTTCACTTCTCCTTAGGGTACCCTGAGAGGCATCCCAGCTCAGGGAGATCGAGGGTGCAGCCCACTGCGGTCTCTGGAGAGCTCAAGGGGCTCTTTGCTTAGGACTACTGTTTGTAGGACTGCAAGACGATTTACTGTTAGACAGTAGTTTTCCATCCTGGCCATGGTTCAGATAAGGCCATTTTGGTATCCTCCACCAACCCTGCCATTCCAGTAGCTTCCAGAACTTCCAGTTCTGGTACTCCCCAGGCTGGGCTGCGGTCCAGGCTGCAGGGTTGGAGATGCAATCAGGGAGTGCCTGTTCGTACTCACCCATTATGCACATTGACCGTTGCCAACAGAAGACTGACGTAACATTATTTAAGCCTGAACCATAGCTGGGATTAGGAAAAAGCTACTCCACCACAGAGATATCAAGGGTTACAGCCTTCTGCGAACCCAAGAGAGCTCAAATAGGCTTTTCTCTGGATCATTAATATCTATTAACACCATTCTAATATTTTTACTTACTCTTACAGTTATTTCTTGTATCTCTTAGCATAGCTAGTGCACAGTACTGCTCTTATACAACATACAGTTTGGGCAAATTGCTTTATAATAGGTTAGAAAGCTCAAATATTAAGTAGTCTTAAATATTAAATACTAAATATTTCTTTTTTAATCTGATTTGTTTCCAGGTACTTCGGACTTACATCAAAGTATGTTGTGTATGAATATACTGAATGCATGATATGTAGTATGTATAACATGTTTACATTTGTACTGTTTGTTGTGTAAGAACAGGGTATAGTGTACATGTATATTCTTGCATTTAATTTGGGTGAAAGGAAAACATTTTAAAATTTTCTAAGTCTCTCTACATCCATAGCCAACTCCCACGCAGCCATTCTATATAAGCAATATAAAGAGTGTGTGTGTAGTAAAGAATGAGTATTTTAGGTTTGATTGTAGAAGTAATGCACAGCTTGCCTTTTCTTTGAAAACTTGTCCTTGACTTAGATTGGCATGAGAAGCAAATAAGCTGTGGGAGAACACAGAACAGGAAAATGAAAAGAGAGTTCAGAGCTCTATCCTGTCTTTCTTAACCTCCTCAACTTTCAGACAAAAAGACAGAAAATCAAAATAATCACTAACTTTCATCTCAAGGCTACATGCATTTGAAAAGTTGCCTAGGTAGAAATTCTGTTACCAGATAGGCTTTCCTTTCCCGTCAATTGGCTTTGACAAAGGTTTTTTCCTGGAAGCATCTATTATTGTGTACACTTGTAGTCAAAACAAAAAACTGTGTTCAAAAAACAACCTTTAGGAGCCTAAGAATATTCCTACATGGTTCCAGATTCTCCTTGATTGCACACAGATTAGTCATAACTGTTCTAAGATCATTAATAACTTGTGTCCCAGTTCAACAGCAGCTGTCGTCTTGTACGTTGAGGAAAGTGTATTTTTCCTTTAAAACAATAATGGCATTTATGCTGGCAGTCATTCTTTCTAAATTCTTCCTGAAGAACACTGAAAAAGAAACCAGTAAATAGAAAAAGTTTCTAAGCAGAGTTGTTTAGTATAATAGCTAGTGCTACTAAACCTATTACAGTAAGTTTGAAAAAAAACAGCAAGTGGCACACACATATCATACACAGGAAAAGAGAGGTAAAGGAAATCCTCCTTTTTATTTTTTTTTGTTTTATTTTGAAAATTTTAGTAAGTATTATAGGGAGGAATTAAAATAGGAAATTCATTTCTATATAGAGAATTTTCCACTGAATGAAAGAAAAGTTTATATTTTCAGCAAGTACTTTCACTTGCTTAAGCAACCTGTAAACCTTTTCTCCAGTTCAGGTTTCTAAGACTCCTTTTCTAAATTAGAGATGTTGGTTTGTTTTTTCAATATATAAAATTCTATTTAACTTTGTTTTCGAGATAATAAGAACAGGATTATTTTTTTTCCTAGAATTTGCTGATCATTTATATTCCTATATAATATTTTAATAGATAGAACTTACAGTCTTTTTAAAAATATATTTGGAAAAACAACACCCTTTCTTTACCAGTTGGCAGAGTTCAAGTTCCTCTGTGAGAAAAGTTTATGGACTTTCCCTTGTGATTTTCATTCACTTTTAAATGCTTTTGGTTTCTGAGCAGTTACTGTATTTATTTGTCTAATATCATTATGGTCTTTTCCATGAGTGAAAATGTGTGTGTTTTTTTTCTTCCTCTACTTGCTATTCCTACCCTCTTCCATGTACATTCCTCATAATTAAAAGTTTTGTTCATTCTTTCAGAAGTTTTCTTCTCACCTGATACGTTTTCCAAGTGGTTCTCAAACAACTGTCTTACAAAGCAGTGATTAAATGTGTTTCAATCAAAAGCTTAAGCAAATGAGACTAGGCTGAAAAATAGGTAGGCTTCTGATAACAGGGTGTAGAGTTTGTTGTGGCTTGTAAAATCTGTGGTTTGCTCTGTTGATTTCTCATTGCCTCTTCCTCCAATAGGGCTTTGTTATCTGCTCAGATCAGACATACAATGCAATTGAGTTTCTCAGCAGCGTTGAGTTGATCTGTTCTAAGACTAAAAACATTTATGTGGATTAGTGGAAAGTTTTCATATCTATTTCTGAATCAGAAGAAAAGGTTCTGTTTCACCTTTACACTTTAATAGTAAAAGAGTACTGTAAAGTTTTTTTTATGGACACAGTTTACCTTTTTGGAATATTTTTGATGCAAAGGATCATTGTTTCAACTTTGAGAAATGTGCTGGTGCTCTACCTTGTGTAAAAAATATCTGACATTAAAATGACAATATAAAATATTACGATAATAACATAAACTGACTTATAATAACATGCATTAGGTAATGATGCTGTGAGGCTTACTTGATACACTGGCCCACTTTAATTGTTGACTTACCTTTAATGAGGAAACGTGCTGTAGATGGATGCAGTGCCAAAGCCTGAAAACTCGTGGGTGTAAATGAACTAAGCATGACTATCTAATGCTGCTTGTTTGCTTTCACCTAAGATATTTCTAACCTTTCTTATACATAGATTCTGTGCGATAGTACAATGACACGAAGCTGCGCCAGGGGAGGTTCAGGCTGGATGCCAAGAAAAAGCTCTTCACCCAGAGGGTGGCTAGGGCCTGGAACAGGCTCCCCAGGGCAGTGGTTGTGGCACCGAGTCTGGTGGAGGTCAAGAACCACTTGGACAATGCTCTCAGACACATGGTCTGATGATTGTGTGGTCCTGCGTGGAGCCAGGAGTTGGACTCAATGATCCTTGTGGGTCCCTTCCACCTCAGGATATTCTATGATTCCAGTACTCTCCTGTTTTCTGAAGATAAAATATATATGTCGCTATAGTCCTTGCTTTTTCATTTTCAATACTATAGCAAAGCCTTTGTGTTGCTGCTGGGAAAATAAAATGTTATTTTTTTTCCCTCAGAGAGATGAGCTTGAACCTAGTTTAAACTTGCCAAGCTCATCTTATTCACCTTGAAGCCTGATTAATGCATGAGCTCTAGCTATTGGGAAAAAAATGTGGTCCAAATAGAATAAATTTGGCTTGCATTAGTCATGAAATCCACTGAACATGCTGTAACTTCCATTACATTTTCTGCAAGATACATTCTTCAGAGATGAATTTAATCTATTCATTAATGTTCACATTCAGCAACTGAGACTATGCTTATCTTGGGCTCTATAGCAATACTCCTGTTACCTGAATCTCACATGTTTTTGTGCTCTGCTCTACTTTCTTAATTTGAACTGATTTAAAGTCACATGTGTATTAGTTATTTCATGACCGTCCAGTAATTTTTCCTTAAAAGCTCTCTGATGATGAGTAGTGCAACCTTTTCAAACTTTCCTAGACATCATCAAAAAAGATTCAGCATTTTCTTGTTGTACTACAGTACCATTTTTTCAAGACCATTAGCTAACAGAAATTTGTGGAAAAGTCCAGTTCCATTGCACATCATTTGGCCAGCTTTTTGTTGCTGGTTTTTGCAGCATCGATTTAAAACTAATTTCTCTGTTGGACACTGGTAAAAGTGTAGGGAATTTTGGTAGTATGCTTCAAGGATGAGGAAGTTAAGTTAAATGTGGTCAGTTTTTCTAAAGTTCCCTCCACCCCCTCCTCCTGTCTGGCTGCCAGCAGAGCAGTCAGTGATTCATTTGTGTTTGTCCCTGTTTTCTGCTGTGATACAGTCATTTAACAGAATGGAGGCCAACCCAACCACCATCAGTATTTGAAAGAAAAGCTTCTAACACAATCACTATTAACATAAACAAGCAATCAAAGTCAACTGACAAGTCCTGCAACAGTACCATGAAGGGGAAGGATCTGTAGCTGTCTGTAGTGTCTCAGTAATTATACTGATTTTAATTCTTTCCATGCTGTTTTTTCATTTTTTTAATATTTTTTTTTTTATGTTCATTATCTACCTGTGTCTGCTGATCTGGTTTCAGACCTCAACTACAAAGAAATGAAAACTGTCAGTGTGCCCAAACTATGCATAAATATTATGTCAATAGGTGTAATATTGAAGTTTTGATGTTTGTGTGAAGTAGATACTAGCAAAAAATGTTTTCCTTTTCTAGTTTACTCACTATTTAATCACTATTTGTGTGAAACATTTGAATTTATTAACAGCTAATAACATGTGCTGTTGGGTGTTTTGTAATCTGTTAAACTCCACCCAGTGTTTCATGTAATATCCCTTAGCTATGTTAACTAGCAGACCCTGTAGTAGTCAGAAGCCTGACATTGCCAGGTAATATTCAGCACCTCTAAGAATTTGCAGTAGTTAAATGGTGAGGTTTAGCACGAAAGATGAGTTTGCGTGCACTACAGGTAGGGATGGCAGATTCTACAATTAACCTTTTAACCTAGTGTCCAAAAGTGCACAAAAGTTTCTTCAACAATTTTTGATAAAGCCAATGCAGAAGTGCCTGCAGTGCTGTCATTAATCTGAGAGTGATGTGCTGAATCCTTTAACTGCAGTCTTGTACTTGTAAGTGTACAAATGTTCCTGACCTGCCAGAAGTCAACTATCAATGAACTGTTAAAAGATCCTATGGCCGGTTCCTGAAAGTACACTCACATCTGAGTCTTTGGCTTCTGTCTGTTGTATTCTTCATGGAACTTAATGCTCTGCTGTTACAAACTGTAATCCCTGCAGCAGGATTCTTGAGTATTGTCTTTCTGTAAGGAATGCTAAAGCACGTAATTAATTACGTTAATTCTGGTAAAATGTCTCTGGCATAAAATGCTTCCTTCTGAGATGACTTTAAGGTTGTAGTTTGGTTCAGTAATTAAAGAACAAAAGAATTACAAATATATCAAATTATCCCACAAGGAGTAGGAGATAAAATTTAAGATGTTATGAAAATGGGAATGGGCGAAAGTTGCGACAGGGGAGTTTTAGGTTGGATGTTAGGAAGTACTTCTTTACCGAAAGGGTTATTAAGCATTGGAATGGGCTGCCCAGGGAAGTGGTGGAGTCACCATCCCTGGAGGTCTTTAAAAGACGTTTAGATGTAGAGCTTAGCGATATGGTTTAGTGGAGTACTTAGTGTTAGGTAGGAGGTTGGACTCGATGATCTTGAGGTCTCTTCCAACCTAGAAATCTGTGATACTGTGATACTGTGAAAAATATATATCAGAGCATACATATGCATCTTATCTCTTCTGTGTGTTAAGTAAAAGAATTGTGATCAATACCTAGGCAATCAAATTGTCTGGTTTTAAAACACTGGTAGTTTTTGTTTGTCTTCATCTGTCGTTCTTATGGTAATTGCTACAAAGCCAAGACAGGCTAAATTCTGGCCACTTAAAGTGTTTCCTTCCAAGCCATTATCTTATCTGAAAACAATTTGAATTCTCTTTGTTCAGTAAAAGCAACACAAGAAATCTTGCTGAAAGGGCATTATGAAAGATTTCAATAAGGAGTTTGTGCTTAAAAAGAGGGTTTCAACTCTATAAAATATCTGCAAAAAAAGGCCACCCAGAAGAAAATATTTGAAATATGTCCTACATTTTGACTATATGATGTTTACTATAGAAACTGTACTCTTTTTTTTTTTTTTTTTTTTTTTTATATAGCACTAATGCAAGTGTGTGCTCTGTGTCTCATTTGGAGACTGCTGACTTGGTTAACAAGCAGTTGAGGCATTTACGGTTAATGTCTAAAGTAATGAATGCTACTTACCTTCATGGGCTTGAGTGTTTAAAAGGCACATTTTCAATTCAGTCAGAAGTCTGAAATAATTAAATGCTGCTAAATTTCTACTTACTTGAGCTTTTAAAAGTACGTGATGATTTGAAGTGAACTTGTATAAACAATAGTTCTTTACTGTAATTTACATAATGTGAGGTAAAATGTAGATAGGTTCTTTGTAATGCTTTCTTGGAAGTGAGTGCTGTTGTATTTAGTAATTGTAATTCAGTTTCTCTAGCATGTAACATAAGTAAGCATCAGTGGACTTGGAATTCTACAAAGCACAGTAGTGAAAGACAGCACCAGCTAACCAACTGAAAAGACACCAAGAAAATAATGAGACAAAGGATTTTGTTCGTTTTTTTGTTTGTTCTTATAAGACAAATGGAAGGAAGAGTCTGGTTTGATTTCTTGTTGGCACACAAGCTTTTAAAGAGTGAAATATATTAATGGGAAAAATGTGTACTAATAAAAATATACAAATAAGCTACTACTAAATTTTAGTATTAGATGATGACATGGAAAGAAAGCAAAGATATACAGCTGATATAATGGAAAATTAATATCATGACTTTTATCCCTTGGGTTTTCTGCAAGAGTTTCTGAAAGATGAGACTTAGAGCTCTAATTTTAGATTTAATAACCTGGTAATTTTTGATGAGAAGCTATAATATTATAGCTCTACTAATGTACTTGATCATTTTGTTTATTTTTAAATTATTTACTTCCTATTTCATCCTTCTTGATAACTTGAGGCTTGATTTTCAAAATCACTCATACTTGGTTTTTCGTGTAATTTGAGGTTACTGTTATTAATAGAGGGCATAGAAGTAGCCAGTTAATTATGGAAAACATAATGGTGGTTAAGTAATATTTTCATTATGTTATTAGCTGTCACATGCTGCATTTTTCACATACTATTATATTACTGAATAGTGATTGTACTATACTACTATATAAGAAGTGTCATATGTTTCCTTTTTCTTTCTTTCTGATAACTTTTTTTTCTTAATATACTCACTTAAATGTATTTAATAGCAGGGTAAAGTTCATACGCTTGCAATTTTGTAAATACTTTTTTTTTTTTTTTTTCTGGAGCATTGAAAATAGATTAAATTAAAACAACAGAAATAATACAGTAATAATACAGAAATAATATATAAAAGTAATACATAAGTAGAAATAATAAAGAAATAACAGTAATGAAAATATAATATTAAACATAGGAACATGGACATAAATGTAGTGATCTCTGATGCATCAGACTGTCTAAAAAATTATAGCTAAAGTTTAGAGGTCAAATTCTGCCCAGAAGTAGCTAATCCCCTTCTCCACAAGAATAGAATGTATGTGTCAAATTTTAATAACGTTGTTTGAATGCAGGAACACTGCTAATAAACCCTACTTATAGTGTACCAAAGGAACCATGTGCAACAACAAAAATAGCCTTTAAAATTCATATTACAGGTTCCTAATCGGACTTTAGGTATATTTGAAATGTAAATTGACATGCTTTTCTTCTCAATTGTCAAAGTCCTCATTAAAACTAAGATCGCAAGTTACACATGAAAGATGGATTTTGGCCTTTTGAGAATGAAAATGTGATGTTGGAGTCTGCATGCAAATTATATTATTTGCATTTGCCTTTATTACAAGGACGTTGAAATAATATATGTATAAAATATACATTTATTGTTCAGAATTTTCGATTTTTGTTATAATCAATAACAAGTATCCGAATGTTCTCCCCTTTTACCTCACTCTTCCCAACTAATCTTCTGCCACCCCCATGCACATTTGTATCTTTCACGGTCCATTATAGAAGCCATTTCCTTTAGCAGGGAAGAGAAAAGGCATTTGACAGGCACCCAGTTCAATAACAATTTAACTTAAGAGATGTTAAAGACCATCTAGTTCCAACCCTCCTGCTGTGGGCAGGGATGCCACCCACTAGATCAGGTTGCCCAGGGCCTCATCCCGCTTGGCCTTGAGCACCTCCGGGGATGGGGCATCCACAGCTTCTCTGGGCAATCTGTGACAGTGCCTCACCACCCTCTGAGTGAAGAATTTCCTCCTAACATCTAATCTAAATCTCCCCTCTTCTGGTTTAAAAGCCTTCCCCCTTGTCCTGTTGCTGTCTGTCCATGTAAAAAGTCATTCTTCATCTTTTTTATAAGCTTTAAGTACTGAAAGGCCACAAAGAGGTCTCCCTGGAGCCTCCTCCAGGTTGAACAGCTCTCTCAGTCTGTCTTCATAGGAGAGGTGCTCCAGCCCTTCGATTACCTTCATGGCCTTCCTCTGGACCCACTCCAACAGGTCCACATCTTTCTTGTGCAGGGGGCCCCAGACCTGGGTGCAGTACTCTAGGTGGGGCCTCATGAGGGCCAAGGAGAGGGGCACAATCCCCTCCTTCTCCCTGCTGGCCACTCTGTTGATGCAGCCCAGGATGCAGTTGGCCTTCTGGGCTGCAAATGCACATTGCTTGCTCATGTCGAGCTTTTTGTATACCAGAACCCCCAAGTCCTTCTCTGCAGGGCTGCTCTCAATGAGTTCTTCTCCCAGTCTGTACTCATGTCTGGGATTGCCCTGGCCCAGGTGCAGCACCTTGCACTTAGACTTGTTGAACCTCATTTGGTTCACACAGGCCTACTTTTCTAGCTTGTCCAGGTCCCTTTGAGTGGCATTCCTTCATTCTTCTGTATCAACGGTACCGCTCAACTTAGTGTCATCTGCAAACTTGCTGAGGGTGCACTCAATTCCACCATCTATGTCATTGATAAAGATATTAAGCAGTATGGGTCACAGGACAGATCCACGAGGGACACCACTCATCACCAGCCTCCACCTGAATATAGGGCTGTTGACTGTAACTCTCTGGGTGTGTTCATCCATGCAGTTCCTTACCCACCAAATAGTCTACCCATCAAATCCGTGTTTCTCCGATTTAGAGATAAGGATGTCATGCAGGACCATGTTATAGGCCTTACAGAAGTCCAGGTAGATGACGTTGGTCAGTCTTCCCTTTTTGACTGATGCAGTCACTCCATCATAGAAGGCCACCGGATTGGTCAGGCACGATTTGCCCTTGGTGAAGCTGTGCTGGCTGTCTCAGATCACCTCCTTGTCTGGCATGTGCCTTGACATTACTTCCAGGAGGATCTGTTCCATGATCTTGCCAGGCACAGAGGTGAGGCTCACCGGTCTGTAATTCCCTGGGTCCTCCTTTCTACCCTATTTAAAAATGGGAGTGATGTTTCCCTTTGTCCAGTCAACGGGGACTTCACCTGACTGCAAGGACTTTTCAACTATGATGGAGAGAGGCTTGGCAACTGAAGCAGCCAATTCCTTCAGGACCTTGGGATTCATGTCATCAGGCCCCATAGACTTGTACTGGTTCAGTGTCATCGTATGGTCTCAAACTTGCTCTTTCATTGTATACACAAACAAATTTAAAAGTTTAAGCATGTTCAAAAACATTAAAATACATGTAAAAGAGGCTTGGGGTGGTTGAAAGACATTTTGCTTTGGTATCAAATGGAGTATAAAGTAGGCAAATTTGTTCGCTAACAATCACAGAATCATAGAATGGCTTGGGACCTCAAAGATCACTTAGTTCCAACCCTCCTGACATAGGCAAGGATGCCACCCACTAGATCAGATTGCTCAGGGCCTCATCTAGCCTGGTCTTGAACACCTCCAGGGATGGGGCCTCTACAGCTTCTCTGGGCAACCTGTTGCAGTGCCTCACCACCAGAATGTATTTATAAAATAGCTGATATTATTTATATGGTTTTCATCTTTTGAATAAAAAGGAAAGCAAAAATGAAATGACTGCTCAGACATGCAGTTATCTGTGCACATTCCGGATTGATTTAGTTTTGAATATCTAGAAGAATGGAGCCTCTCTGGGCAACCAGTTCCAGTGTTAAACTACTTGCACAGTTAAAGAGTGGTTTCTTATGTTTAAGAGGAATGTCCTGTATTTGTGCCCTTTGCCTCTATTTTTGTCATCCTTCTCAATGAGAAAAGTTTGTCTCCGTCTTGTTCAAGCCTTCGCATTGGGTATTTATGTAGATTGACAATATCCCCCTGAGCTGCTCAGGACCCTTCTATGCTGAAGGGTCCTGGTTCTGTCAGCTTCTCCTGTTACGACAGATGCTCAAGGCCCGTAATCATCTTTATGGTTCTTTGCTGGACTCACTCCAATGTTTCTGATTGTTTATTTTTTAAACATGGAGCACAGCACTAGACCCAGATATATTTCACTTGGGCTGAGTAGAGGGGAAGAATCATGTCCCTTTACCTGCTGGCAACTCTCCACCCAGCCCAGGAGGCTGTTGGTCTTCTTTCTTGCAAAGGTGCTATGGTGATTCGTGGTCAATGGAGTGTCCAGCACAATGCTTTCTCTGCAGAGCTGTTGTGCAAGGCCTGAAAAGCTGCTTTCCAGCCACCTGACACGCAGACTCTACTGGTAGATAGAGTTACACCTCCTCAAGGGCAAGACATGGCATTTCCCTGTGCTGAACATGCTGAGATTCCTGTTGGACCATTTCTCCAGTCTGTCAAGGTCCCTTTGATTAGCAGTGCAGCCTTGTGGCATGTCAACAACTCCTCTCAGTTTTTTTTTTTTCACGGGGACTTGCTGACGGCGCACTCTGTCCCATCATCCAGGTCATTTATGAAGATGCCAAGCAATATTGGCCTTGCTATTGATCTTGTGGGTACCTTCTAGGGAGTGGATAGACTTTGTGCCAGATGATAGCCTGAGCCCAGCAGCTCAGCCAGTTTTCCATCGACCTCACTGTCCAGTTATTTATCCCATCAGTCTATCTGAGGATATTAAGTGTTCAGAATGTTCAGAATGTTTAAGTGCAATTAATTTATTTTCATTAATCTGTGATGACTTCTCATCCTTCATTTTTGGAAATGGGTTCCTGGATTACTTGCCCAATCACCTTCTCAGGGATTGAGATGAGGCTGACTGGCCTGTATTTTCCAGTATGCTCATCTTGGCTCTTCTTGAAGATAAAGGTGACTTCCAGTCCTCACGCTCACCTCTCCCGATTACCAAAGACCTTCCAAGGTAATCAAGTGTGTTCTCTCAGTGACATTGGCCAGCTCCCTCAGCACTTGTCGGAGCATCCTGCCACACCATAAGGTCCTGTATATGTCTATGGACCTCGTTTATGTCCAGTCGGCTCAAATATTCCCTAACCTTATCATCCTCCACCTGTGGTAGGTCTTCCTTGCACTCATGTGTCAGGGACCTTGGATTCCTGGGCACAAATCTTACAAGGCAAAGAAGTCTTGGCCTTGTAGCAAGGCCTCGGACTTTTCATGTCCTTCATCACCAGGTCCCCTGCCCAATTCAGCAGTCGGCCCACATTTCCCATGGTCTTTTCCTTCTTTTTTCTTTTCTTTTTGGCTGCTCATGTATCTGTAAATGCCCTTTCTGTTTGTTGTTGTTGTTGTTGTTTTTGTTGTTGTTGATCTTCACATCCCTTGCCAGATGCAATTCCAGGTGGACTTCGACTTTCTGAACTTCATCCCTACACTCTAAAGCCACATCACTATTTTTCTCTCAGTTTTCTCATCTGAGGAATCTCTTGGACCTCTCTTCTTACTAGGGCTGTATCCCATTGAATTCTTCCCCAGCTTTATTTTTCCAGATATGAGATTATTTCTTATCCATCCATTTTTCAGCCAGAGATTTTTGTGCATCTTCCAAAGCTGTTTTGTATAAAAAAGGATTATTTCAAAATTTACTAAGCCACAATCATATCCTTCCCTTCAATCTTTGCTTCCTTTTAAAACCTGCCAATATTCTGATACAGCCTGATACATACAGTTGACTCCTGTTCTATGTTGGTTAGTGTTAGTGTTTTCTTGTGCTGTCATTTTCTGCCAATGAAGAATTTTCTTGCTACTCTTTGGCAATAAATTGGAGATACAAAAGAACCTTTTGAGTTTAACGTGTACCGGCAGGATAAATGGAAAAAGATACTTACAAGGACCAGTTTAATGGAATACATTCTAAAATAGTAGATAATCAAAGTACCTGTGTTTCAGGCAATTCATTATAGCATGCCTACATAAACATGCATTCTTTAAAGAGGTAAGGAAAACCTGCATAATTTTAGTACATATTGCTTTTCCAGTAAGGATTTGTCTTAATATGAATTACAAAAACACTGAAGGAATGATAATGGAAGATAATGGAAAGAAATTAAAAAGTTGGACTTGAATCTACTGAGTTACCGTAACTGGCCCAGCACATTAACTTCTTTATTTAAGTTGATAGTCTTTCTATGTGTCACTTATTTTTTCACAAACAACTGCTAAGCTTTTACATAAAGTCATTACACAATTTTAATTTTTTATGTTTTTTTGAAGGATTAACTGAAGGTATAATTACTCTGGCCAATAGCAAATTATTTCTTATCTGCTTGGGTACTGCAGGCTCTTTAGGCATGCTTTCAGTGATGTCTGCATGCTGTTTTCTCTTCTGAGTATAGAAATCCCTAATTAGGTTACCTGCTGTTTATACTTATTAAAATTTGGGACTTGACCACGATTCTATGCACTGATGTATTGGTGATTCCTGAGCTAGCTCCAGAGAGCTGGTGTATCTACGGGGTTCAGTATGGTGCCCTGCAGAGATGCCAACTTTGGTTCCAAAATAGTATAATCAAGTCTTTAGGAGGTCTTCAAGTCTTAAGTCCCTCTGAGGAATGCTTTCCTGAATCCAGTTCTACAGCTAGCTTGGAGAATGCTAGTTTGAAGTCAAAAAAAAGATGAGTGATTGGCCAGGTTTGCAGATGGTGGTCAGTGGTGGTTTCCTTTCCAGTTTAGTTTATCTATTTTATATCTCTAACAAATGTCCAAAATCAGTAGAATTGTAAATTTTGATGGGTAACTTGACGTATGAGTAATTGGAATGCAAACTTACTGTGGACTTGCAAGTACTGGCCCCAGCTTGGTCAGTGGCAAAAAGAAAGTATAAACCCATTCAGTAAATGGGTCGTTAGTGTCTGAAGGAAAAAGATACAATCTAAATTCTAGTGAGTATACCACTGTAGTCAAGGAAAAAGCCAATTTTATTAATACCCAACCAGAATTGGATTTGTTTATTTTTTTTTTTCAATCTAGAAAAGCAATGGATGACAAACTGTTTCAATACCCTGTTGCATGTATTAGGGAAGTAGAATGGCATACTGTTCTGCAGCAGTGTAAAATAGAAGATGTTGCATTGTAGATGGAAGAAATCCAGCTTTTAGCAAAGAAAGCAGAAACTACTTTTGGTTCAGTAGTATTAGTACTAGTATATCTATTCAAGCTAAGAGGCCTTTTGTAGTTGAGTATATGAGCTGTTTCAGATATGAAGAAATGTGAAGAAAAAACAACAGTAACACTGCTTTTGATTTGTTTCCTGTCTGTATTTCTGGACTGAAAACCAGGAGCTGACAATTTAGATTAGACAAGGAAGCAAGGAGAGAGGGGAAGGATAAGCAGGTAAAGATAGACAAGACCAGACTGAAACAATAATAAGTACAGTATGTTTGTTGCTATTTCTGAACAGAGTTACTGAATTCTTACATGGTTTGTTATACATTCAGAAAAATACTGTCCAGAACATGAAAAAATAACCTAACATGGATATTTTTTTTATGACAGAAAACCTAAAGATAAATGAAATTCTGAGATGAAATGCTTTCGAAACAAAAAGTCCCATCCCCGTCCCCAAAAAGTCTTTTTTTTTTTTTGAGGTTCTCCTTCAACATCTCATTTGCAGATGTAGCTGTGTAACTGAACTATGACATTCAGTATACAAAAAATAAATTTATTTACATGCTTTCTAGATGTACATTTACAGAACTCACTTTTATTCCACACTCAGCTGCATGCATTTCAATACTGAATGCTCAGGCCTGCACTTTGTTTGTCAAAGGTCAAAAGTTGGTGAAAAATATAAGAAATTAAAATGCAGGATTCATTAAATGCAGTTACTGTTATTAAATGAGAATATATTCGCAAAGTAAACCTTGCATCTTTAAAATTACTCCAAAACTCCCTCCACCGTAGCTTCCCCGTTTATATTTCCCATATTACTTATCTTCTGGGAACTACCAATTTTATATCTTTTAAGAGTCTGCACCATTGCATCATAACAAAGGAAACAAAGAACCTTACATGTTTAAGTCATTTTTTTAATATTTCTGCATGAAATCCAACCTTAAAGTAATATTGCCCTTAGTTATCTGAAATTTATTTGCATTTTCCCTGGTCTTTTCATTCCTTGCTCTTTCCATTGTTGCTTAGAGCTTTAGAAGGTCTAACAACTTATTAAAACCAGAATATTGAGATTCAGCTGGTGATTGAAGTGATATAATGATAAAATTCCTGTATCACTGTGTTACGTATAAAAGTAAGATGGAAATTATTTTGTAAACTTGCTTGTGTTACTTGACATAGAAAACGAAGGATTAGTTCTACAGGAAAGATGAAAGTAGTTAATGCCATTATTGTCTTTGTCTACTAAGATTTTTTGTTTCCCCAAAATTTTTATACGACACTTAAAATATATGAGACAGGTTCTTCTTTAATATGCTAAGCTGTTTGCTAACATTGAATAAATGTGTTACTCTTGGAAACGGACGTATTTGTAAATGTTTAACTTTTTTTTTCGTTGTATTTTTTTCTCATCACCTCTAATCTTCATCTTCCTCTTCCTCTTTTAATTCTCAGTAGCCGCAACCCCCCAAAATTCTGGCTGACCACTAGACAACAATCTGGTAAAGCAGTTTGCGTCTCTGGGGTAGTAATAGAAACAACAAGAAAAATACTGCCAGTATTTATCTTGACCATTACCTTGTCATTGCCCTGTGAATGAACTGTGCGAGGAACTGAACAGTGATTTAAACGTACAGTTGTTCTCAGGAGCAATCTTGTAACAGCTGGGTGGTTAGGTAAAAATCTGTACCTCAGAATGGATTCATAGCTTACTTTAAGGTGGGTAGAATTTGGACATTTTTTCACCAGTGTAGAATTTTTATGTTGATTGTGGTGCTTCTGGCTAACTCCTCCTTCCTAATTCTGTGTATATATCCAGTCCAGTATCAACTTGTGTGTAAAGACTTCTTACAAATATTTTACGGTATTCAATTTGAAGAAGATAGTTCTTCCTAAATGTATTTTGAATATAAAATCTGTTTGATTATGGGACTGTTATCCCTATTTTTCTGCGACTATAATATAACTTGCATATCTTAAAATACAGCGTTTTATCAGAAAATGTCATACAGAAAATTTTATATGACTTACATATCTTACTATGCTATCACAAGTGCTGTTTTATTAGAAAAAACTTGTTGTGGGTTAACCCTGGTAGACAGCTATGCACTAGTCCTGTTTCTTTCCCCCATCAGGATTGGAGAAGGTTAGAAAAGTTGTGGGTTGTGATAAAGACGGTTTAGGCAAGGCAAGGCAAAGAAGCTGGGGGTCAGTTATCCTGGCTGCGTCCTCTCCCAACTTCTTATGTATCCTTCAGCCTACTTGCTAGCAGGAAAGTTTGATGAACAGCAAAGGCCTTGACTCTTTATAATCAATGCTCAGCAACAGCTGAAACGTTGGTGTGTTATCAGCACTATTTTCATCAGAAGTCAAAAACATATCACCACATGAGCTACAATAAAATTAACTGTATCCCGACCAAAACCCAGCAGAAATTGTCACAAAAGTAAAAGACTTACTGAAAATAAGAATGTCTTGATGGGATGGTGTTACCTGGAAACTTGTAAAAAAAAAAAAAAAAAATCAAATTACAGAATTCTCACATAAGAAGAACAGCCTTAAATAATTGACTGTTCCTGAAATATTGAAGGACAATGATAAAGATATTTCCCTCAGATTTTTTTTTTTTTTTTTTCTGGACATGAATTCGATTTTGAGTCATAGTTTTTCGTGTTAGTGTGGTGAAATAATTTTGACTACCAGAAGTCACTGGACATGGGAGAATAAATTTATTTTTTCCTAGAAAAACAAAAGAAAATGAAACATTGTTTTCAGTAGGAGTTCTGCTGGGTGTTTAGTGATCAAATCCTGTAGAATTTTTTTTATTTTTTTTTTTCATGTGCTGCTAGCGATCTGTTAGGTAATGCCATCACTACTTATTCTCTGGGAAATTGTGGAAGTTCACCCATTTCTGGAATATACTTTCTTATTTCCTCTCCTATCTTTTTTTTCCTTACTGGCCCTGACACCGTAAGTCTTAGAACAAGGTACCTATAGTGGTTTCAGTAACTGTATATATGTACCTTTTAAAAAGGTTCTTTCTATAAAAACTAAGTTAATGTCAGCTCCATAGCATGCCAGTTTGCCTGCTCTCATGCAGGTTATTACAAGTACTCGTCAAAAAAAAAAAAGTAGTAATTTTCTTCTGACACTGTAAGAAAGGTGTCAGCTAGTTTGAATGGTAATAATTTTGTTTTTGTTTTACTTTTAAAGAAGCAAAAACCTTTTCTAAATTACTAACTTTAAAGTACAGCTTTAGTTGCACAATGGTTTTACCTGTAGCGTGAAAGACTACTGTTTCATCTAAAAGATTAGTTTTCTTCCACAGAATTGTGTTTTAAGCAGGCTTCCAGCCAAACAGTTATTTTAGGCTTGCCCAGTTTATATGTCCATGGTCTCCAAAGAGATGTCATTGAAGTCTGGTAATTGTTAATCTTTTGAAAAGGACATGTAAAGTTATAAATAAATACTTTAACATTAATTTTTGAGGAACAACCTCAGGGATTTGTTTGCGTGAATTTCATTAATGGGATTTGCACAATGAAAAATCCCTGTGTACTACATTGTAAATGTCTTTTTGTATGTGTTTGCCATTTAATTTGTATCATTCCTTACTATAAGCTAGAAAATGAAAAAAAAAAAAAGAAAGAAGATGGCTTTATTTGCAATTGAATGTGGTGCATAGGTTGCAAATTCAGTCATATTGTAGAGTCACAGGTCATTCAGACATTCAGGTGGGGGGAGCAAACAGCAAATAAACAAACAGAAGTCATGTCAGAACAGATGGTGCTTCCACAAGTGTTGGCTGTCATAGCGAAGGTCTTACAGAAACAGCATGCCCTTGGCCTGTAGCCATCGAGTTTTCCCTAGTGGTTATACCAGGCATCCAAGGTTACTTTCAAGAGCAGCTGTTTTGCACAGACTGTGGCAGATTTGATGTCTGTGACAGTTCCAGGAGAAATCCTGTAAGAGCTGTTGAGAAGTCAGGCTGCTCCAGGAGAGTCACCAGCAAAACATACTGTGTGGTCCAGAACCCATCACCACGAGTTAAAAGTTGTTACTGGCTGATTCCTTAACCACCTCTTCCCACTTCTGTCATTTTAGGTAGAGGTGCTTTTGTATTGAAACACCACCTATCAGGAGTGCAGATGTAGGTCATGCATGATTTTGTGTTTGTTCCTAATGTTAATCTCTATAGATTAACTGCTAGTAGAAGGGAAAAAATAATTATATATATATATATATGAAATGCTTCCCTCAGATAATTGTGCCAGTGTACAGCATTCACACTCACTAGTTTTCCTCTTCTTTCTGCTCAATTCTCATTTCATTTTGATGAACAAAAGATACATACATAAAACGCAACACCAGATCCAAAACCGTGCCTAAGGAAATTTAGTATGAGACCACTTGAGTCATTTTTTCTTAAGGTGGATTTACGTCAGAATCTTCACTTAACCCAGGATATAGACTGGATAGGTTTTACCTTACCATCCTCTTCAGTTGAGACTGTGGTGTTGTACGTGCATAGAAAGTGTTCTGAGTGGTACAGGTGTAGGTGCGTGTTTTAGAACAGCCATTAAATTGAATCTGTTCTGGAACACAACAGCAGTTTGGGGAAGAATAAGGTAACGTGTCCATTTGTATATGCCAATACAATACAAAATCATTTGTAGTTTATATTAATTTCAAACTGCATTTTACAGTTAGGTATCAACCATCCTCATTGACTTCTCTGGATTATTAGTAGATAGCTTGTGTCTAAGGTGTGAACCGCAGTGCTACATAAATAAAACTTCATTCCAATTAATTCTGAAGTACTTTCATTCTGAAAACATCTGTTCTTCTGCAACTATGACTGCTGTTTTGCTTTTATTTCATCATTCTAGGGGGTGCAATTTTTAGATTTTAAAGGCATCTGTCTGCAATACTTATTGTTGTACAGGAAGCTTACAGTTTGGATGCACGTTGTTTGTCTTACCAGATCCACATTATGTTAGTTTGGGGAGATTTTGCAATTCAATTACTATATGCTGTTTACTAGTTCTGCCACTAATATTTGAAAGTAGCATCTGATTTGTAGCTGTTTCAGTTTATGTGCATCTAGGCAGTTCGTGGTTTAGTTCCAATATTCCTTGCTTTTATAAAACAAAGTGAATCAATAACCACTAAAAGTAAATCAGTGTTTCTAAAATAAGTTTCTTCAGGTTAGAACATATTAGTGGACATTTGAAAATACAGCATACTCTAAATAGGATTATTGTCCTTTTTTCAGCTTCTGAATTACTAAGCAGTTTCTGTATTGGATGCTTTAGAATGGAGATGAAGCTTTTAAGGATGAAAAGTAGAGAAGTAATTTCAATGTTTATTGAAAAGGGACAATCAAGATAATTGTTACAACTGAAAAGTTGCACCTGCTTCCTTTTTTATTTCTCCTATTCCTCTACTGTATCTCTGTTGCTTTAATTCTCTGAAAGAGCTCTTGAAACTTTTTAAGGTTCATCATTTCTTTCATTTCTCAGATCTTCTATGTTTTACTAAAGCAACATCAACACACTTTTTTTTTGTTGTTTGTTTGTTTGTTTTTCTTCAATGATCATTAATCAACTGAATATGCCTAAGGCCAAATTGTAATTTTAAAATAATTGGTTCAGTATACTTACTAAGTCATATTTATGATTGTCAGAACAGCGAGTCTTTTATTGAATGAAACTTGCTCGAATAGGTATGGCATTTTTCCCACTTTAAAAGAATTTACGATTCACACAGCAAAAGTACTGCTTTGCAATCTAGTCTCCTGTTTCATGCAGTAATTAGTGCAATAACTGAGCTTCAGAAAACATGGCAAAGAAACATAAAATATGGCGAAAAAAAAGATTTTTCGATGACCACAGCAGAACCTAGACCCTCCTAAACCTGAGTCTTACACTGGGTAATCATTACCTGGCTAGACTGTGGTGGGTGGAGAAATTCATATGAAGAAGAACCTTATTGCCTTGTAACTTAAACACGTTTTAAAATACTTGGTTGAATATTTCAATTAAAAATACATTTTTATATATAGCATCTAGGATCTTTCATATTCGGAAAAAAAATGCTAAAGAAAAAGGAAGAGCTGAACTTTCCAGCTGCAAAACTGTTTTTGTTTGTGCATATTAGTCATGTACATAGAACGTTAGTCACAGAACATTTGTATATATTAGTCAGTGAGGGAATGCTCTCTCTTCTCAATTTATCAAATCAATTGCTTTCTGATACAGAAAAAATAATTATGTAGAGCACCTCTCAAAGTATCTTTAAAAATACATATATATGACCTAATAAATGATAGTTAGTTATAGATGAACAGCTGAGATCATTCTGAAATAGGCCAAATAGTGCATGCCTACCCCTGCAACAGCAAGTCAATGCCCAGGAGTCATTTGGTAAAAACTGACCTTTTTGTCTGAGCCTGAGGTCTGGTAGTGACAGCCCTGGTGATGGCTGGTGTCCTGGGCTCCCTTAAGAGCACACCCCAGGGACCTCAGGTTCAGCCTGGGCTGCATGAGGCGACGCTCCTGGGGACCAGTGTCCTCCTAGACTGGCTTCAGGCTGCCTTTAAGCACTCAGGGCTGGAAGCACACTGGGACAGGTGGTTTGCGCTGACAGCCTCACCATACATTTACAGTTCTAGGTAGAGATTCCACTTAGGAAAAAATAAATAAATTACAAATACTTTTCCCTCAAATGTTGTGTTAAAACGTGTAATAAATATCTGTACTTTTTGCTCTGTTATGAACCACAATCCTAATATGGGAGGTTTTTTACACACAGTTTTCTCTTCTTTTCTGTTCAAGACTGTCAGTGAAGAAGGAATTTGTATTTTAGAAAGATACTAATTCCCTTTTTAAGAAACGTGGTATTGCAAACAAAGTAATTGAGTATTCCTTAGAGGGTGGTGTTGCTAGAGAAATGCAGTACAGTAATTTTTGATTAATTACTTAAGTTTATATGCCAAAAGTAAATAGCTCCTTTTAGTAGGTAATACTGCTGTACAATCCCTGAAGAATTACTAGATTGTTTATTAATGTTCAGCAACCAACTTAATCTGTTCATAGAAATATTATCTACATAAGGAACTGTTCACTTTGTGGAAAAACCAACAATTTAATGTTACTATATTTTATATCTTACTCTAAAATATAATGTATAAAGGTTATTTTATTTTTATTTATTGAAATCAGGTGTTATAAGACAGAAACAGCTCTCACTTGTTTGTCTGTAAATAGCAACAGTTCTGTTACAGAGATCTTAAATTGCAATGCTTCTCTTAAGACTGTTTTTATAACACTAAAACCACACAAAAAGTGACAAGACAGATTCAAAAATGCATATGTTGATTAGAAAGATATTTGAAAGTACTTTGGCTAGTAAGAGTGAGCAGACTGAAAAGGAAGCTATATGTAAGTAAAGTGGAAAAGGCAAGGAAAAGGAAATAGAGAATGGAATACGGAGGAATCAAGTCTTATTTTCTAGCTGGAAAAAGAAAGATCCTTACCTTCTCTTGATTTTGCCAGAGATGATAATTATGTAAGTACAGAATAACTAGCTGGCACTGTTTTTCTACTAGTCAACACTACTGGAATCAGAAGTGCTGTTGGCTGATTATAATTACAAGCATTTTATTAAGCCAAATACAGAGATGCAAAGGCATTTGTTGAGAGACATCCTGGGAGCAATCCCAGTTGTGTCTAGGTTTTATTTGTTTCTGTTTTATTCTTCATCGAGTTGCTTTGTGAATAAAAGTAAATAAATCTAGGAGCAATATTTAATCTGTTTATGGCTCTGATGGATTATTAGCAAGAGAAATAAAATTTATCTTCATTCAGATCATCACCAGGCTACGAATGACTTATGAGATAACATAGTGCC
This sequence comes from Anser brachyrhynchus, assembly GCF_964034855.1. Classification (NCBI taxonomy): domain Eukaryota; kingdom Metazoa; phylum Chordata; class Aves; order Anseriformes; family Anatidae; genus Anser; species Anser brachyrhynchus. Next base: position 109,043,392 of record NC_137694.1, read on the forward strand.
CTAATCTGTCTGCTGAAGTTAATTCATAACTGTATGTATGATTTCTGATAGAGGAAGAGAGTAAATCCCCTTCACTTCTGAAAGGATGTTCATTGCTGGCAGGAAGGAATGGAAAAAGGGATAGGCAGAACAAAACCTAAACTGAGACACTGAACATCCTTTAATAATAAAAGGATTGGTGGCTCATATATCAAATAACAAATTTAAACAATGTTTTTTGTCCTTAAAAGGCATTGCAGTATTGGTTTGGGGGGATAAAAGAGAAAATAAAGAAGGAATTGATTGGTTATTCTATCCTTAGTTGTTATGATTATGTGAGTAATTACCAAATGCCCATTCCCTCTCTTTCCTCTGTGGTACTGAAATAATGTTATCCATAATAGTTGTGTGATATAATGCTGATTAAAAAAATAATAATATCAAAACACACTAAAAAAAAATCACATCATTTTTGAATCACCAGAGTATGTTAAATTCACAGATATAAAATTAGTATAGATCGAAATGGAGCTGATAGTTTCACTGAATGTACTTTTTTCTTGCTATTGAGTTGATTCTTGTAGTCATTCATGGGTTTTATTTCTCCCTGGGGTGATGTTTTTCAAACCTTGCCATTTACCTAACTAATCATTCTGTTCGCGTTTGCTAGGAAATGCAACTATATGAAAACAGGCATATGAGACTACTGACCCATAACCATCTCTGCTGCCCTTTTTAAACCTTTCATTTTCCAATGAAGCTATCCTAATCATCCTTGCATTTCTTATTAAGTTGCTATGCACAGCTGAAGTCAAGGACGGAATGGTCCGATGGCTGATTGTAGGTTTGATTATCCACTGGATTTTCTTATGCCCAAGAAATTCATGAGCTCAAATCTGTCAGGCATCCCTGATTACATTTACAGACATAGCCTGGGTACTTCTTAGTGTTCACTGATATCTATACATAATGCAGGAAAGAATCAGATGGAAAAGATTTTTATTAACTTCTAATAAGTTGACATACTCCTGCATTCCATAGAGATCATTTATTTGTATCATTGTTTTGCACAAATCCAAATAAAAAGCCTTTGGTAAAATGAAATAAATTAACAAATGTGTTGAATTACAAGCTATATATCATACTGTCCTCTCTAAACTTCCTCCAAGAGTTGTATTTTCATCTAATGCAAATAAAACCATGTGTATATCATCACAATTTTTTGTAGTAGATTTCTTTATGTGAAACAATATAGCTGAGAAAAAGTAATCACTATAATAATTGAGATAACCAAAACAAATGTGCAGGTTTAAAATATTTGCAGTCCTGAATGTTGTTTATGTATACATAATTACATAAGAGTTCTTTATATATCATTTTTATTTTAAGATTAAAAAGGCCTGGTTCTGAGAAGGTAAAATGTACTTGCTAATCAGCTCAATGTTATTTTTATTGTGTACCAAGTGCTGTTCTTCATTTATGTTCTTTCACTGCCTTTTGGTCTGTTTTGGTCTGCATCCATACAGAGATGTGTACCTTTAGACTGGCTTTCCACCTTTTGCTAATACAATTAATGGTTTTAAAATCTAGGTTAAGTTTATGCTTAGAATAGAAGTTTATAGAGCATGTTTAGAATAGCAGTGTCTAAACACAGACTTGTAGTTCACAAAAAACTGTACAAATACCATACTTTTAGACTGGCCCAATTGTACATTATCATCATTTTTTTTCTGTACTTCAACCTTTGTGTGCTTGTTAAAAGAGAGATACTGAAGTCGGAAGAAGGATCTTTTTTTCATATAATTTCACAGTTACTCTGGAAATGAAACTTTTATGAAACTTTTGCACACACACACACACAAACACATTTGGGGGGGGGGGTTGTTTTCCAATGTTTACTAGGCTTATTTCTTCAGTCCTTTTATAGGAAGAATCAAACTGAAGACAACTGGCTTTTTCGTAATAAAAAAAAAAGCTAAGTTTGGTTTTTTTTTTTTTTTTTTGTACAGCTTTAGGATGAGCAGATATCAACTTCAGTTTTATGCTTTTCTGGGAACACCATTGAAGAAGGAAAATGCAGTCACTATCAGGAAATACAGATTGCTAACATCGAGATGGTTTTGTATTTGTGCAAATGAAGAGTATTAGAGCTGGCACTATTTTATCAGAATTCATAAAATAGGATTAACCAGTATGAGTGGACATGAGCTGATTACCTGGAATGCATTTAACAGCATGTAAATTCTATTTTATCAAGAGCTGTGAGACCTTGTGTTGGATTATAGGGACAGCTGTATACTGACTTGGTGGGGTTCTTGAAAATATTCCATTAATACTGCAACCAGAATTAGAGTTATACAGAGAAAACTAAGATCTAGGAGCTTGTGGCACCTTTTTTATGCACTTAAAGTGGAACCCTTGCAAAGTAGAACACCAAGGTTTCTACCTCACTGAAGTTCTAGTTTGCTTAGTAAGTTGTCATAATATCTGATACGCCAGGTGTCTTTAATATAAGAAGAATCAGTAACAAAAATAAAACATTTTTTTTTTCTTAGCCTGTGTGACTTCTCACAGGGAAGTGCTCTTTCTGCCTGAGAAATGAGAAGCATTCTGAAATGCTAGTGTAACAAAGACTTGCACATTTGCTAACAACCTGTCCTCTATCTGCTTAAGCCAGGACCAACCCTGCTCACAGCTGTTTCTCCCAAACTTCAGTCTTAAAACCAAGTTGTGTTGGGGCTGCAGGCAGAGATGATGAGGCTGCTGATTAGTCAGCAGCTTAACTGAGGTAAAGCTAATTGAACAGACACAAGAAGCTGCTGGCATGAAACATCTCTATATGTGACAGATACCTGTGAGAAGCTGACAAAAGTTATGAATAGTGCCATGAGGAACTAATGGATTTCTCAGGTGGCTGAAGAGGAATTGTGACACACTTTGCAGAAAACTGAAGGGGAGTCTTGGGACCCTTTGCAGTTATACAGCCTTGCAGGGACAACAGCGCTCAGAAAACCTGATCAGTGATACTATATTAGGCTGAGAGTGCCTGCATAACAGTGTCAGAAATAAACGAAGTTGGACATGAATGTAGCAAAACCTGGTACCATGCAGAAAAAGTAATTGGGGTTGGGTTGTTTATCTGGAAAGATAAGGATGGTGAAAGGAAAGAGCTTCAAGGACAATAGGGGGCAAATAAAAGGAGTAGCAAATCCTGTGATTCATGCTCTTCAGGGGTCCCCATTGATCAGTCTTACATCTAATCACTCCATTTTAGAGCAGGACAATTAACCTGCTATTTCTGTCATTCTGTCATTCTGTCTCATGTCTGCGTTTCCTCTGTGCTCAGCACAGGTCAGGCAAGTCTTCGCTTGTATCAGTGTTGTGAGGGAGTCCTGTGAGAGCTCTTTCTAACAAGGACAGGAGAGGTGGCACCTGACAGTTTCCATTCCCAACCTCTTTTAAGATGATATCTTCTAAAGACTAAATCTATCTATTTAAGGTGAAATCTTCTAAATCTACCTGCTTGAATCTAGCTTGTATTTTATCTGCAGATCTATGTATTCTGTGTATTCTATCCAATATTCTATGTATTGGAATTGTTTAGATTCATTTATTTAGATTAATGATTTATTTAGCAATTCATTTTTCTTTTGCAGTGTCTCTGGAACTGTTTACTAAGAATTTGTTCTCCAAAAACAACAGTAAGATAACATTTCACTTGCAGCTGAAATAGCTGCATTTGAAACTGATCTTCACTGAACAGATTTCCAAACTGGTTTGAAATGACAAACATTACACAACATGTGCTGTTTGGTGGAAAGAATGATCTTGCCTTCTCTTTCACTATACTTTCTAACTGAAAAAATTAAGGACTTCACAACATTTTTACATGTTGTATTTGTTGTATTAGTAGTAGGCTGAGAACACAGAAAGTCAAATAGGCTCTCTGCAGGTAAATTGTCTACTTATTTCTTCTTGCTGATGGGAAATTTTTGAAATAATTGCATTGAATAAAAATTTAAAAGGTAGATGTACTGCTATAGAATCAGAGAATGGTTGAGGTGGGAAGGGACCTCCGGGGGTCATCTGGTCCAACCCCTTGCTTAAGCACAGCCACTTAGAGCAGGTTTCTCAGGACCGTGTTCAGGCAGCTTTTAAATATATCTACGGTGGGAGGCTCCACTCTCTGAGCAACCTGCTTTGGTGCTCTGGCACCTTCATAGTGGAAAAGTGTATCTCGATGTTCAGACAACACCTGTGTTTCAGTTTGTGTCAGTTGCCTCCTGCCCTGCCACATCACTGGACACCACTGAGAAGAGCCTGACTCCATCTTCTTTACAACCTCCCTTCAGGAATTTGTATGCATTGGTGAGATCCCCCTGAGTCTTCTATTCTCTAAGCTAAACAGTCCCAGCTCTCTCAGCCTTTTCTCTATTGGAAAGATATTCCAATCCCTTAATCATTTTCATGGCTCTCTGCTGGACTCTCCCATTTGTCCATGTTGTTCTTGAATTGGACACAATATTCCAGGTGTGGCCTCACCAGTGCTGAGTAGAGGTGAAGGGTCACCTCCCTTGACCTGCTGGCAACATTCCTTTTAATGCAGCCCAGAACATCAACTGTATGAAGTTTAAAGTCAACATTAACTTTAAGTCAACATTAACTGTATGAAGTTCAACAAGGCCAAGTGCCGGGTCCTGCACCTGGGGCGCAACAACCCCAAGCAGAGCTACAGGCTGGGAGATGAGTGGCTGGAAAGCTGCCTGGCCGAGAAGGACCTGGGAGTATTGGTTGATAGTCGGCTGAATATGAGCCAGCAGTGTGCTCAGGTGGCCAAGAAGGCCAACAGCATCCTGGCCTGTATAAGAAGCAGTGTGGCCAGCAGGTCTAGCGAAGTGATTGTGCCCCTGTACTCGGCTCTGGTGAGGCTGCACCTCGAGTACTGTGTTCAGTTTTGGGCCCCTCGCTACAGGAAGGACATGGACGTGCTCGAGCGAGTCCAGAGAAGGGCAACCAAGCTGGTGAGGGGTCTGAAGAACAAGTCTTACGAGGAGCGGCTGAGGGAGCTGGGGTTGTTCAGCCTGGAGAAGAGGAGGCTCAGGGGCGACCTTATCGCTCTCTACAGTTACCTTAAAGGAGGCTGTAGGGAGGTGGGGGTTGGTCTGTTCTCCTACGTGCCTGGTGACAGGACGAGGGGGAATGGGCGAAAGTTGTGACAGGGGAGGTTTAGGTTGGATGTTAGGAAGTACTTCTTTACCGAAAGGGTTATTAAGCATTGGAACGGGCTGCCCAGGGAGGTGGTGGAGTCACCATCCCTGGAGGTCTTTAAAAGACGTTTAGATGTAGAGCTTAGCGATATGGTTTAGTGGAGTACTTAGTGTTAGGTCGAAGGTTGGACTCGATGATCTTGAGGTCTCTTCCAACCTAGAAATCTGTGATACTGTGATCATTATCCTTCTTTGCTGCAAGGGCACATTGCTGGTGCGTGTTCAACTTGATGGCCACCAGGACGCCCAGGTCCTTTTCTGCAAAGCTGCTTTCTAGCTGGGTGGCCTACAACATATATTGGTGCATGGGATTTTTCTTCTCCATGTGCAGGACTGTGTACTTCCTTCTGTTGAACTTCATGAGGTTCTTGTCAGACCATTTCTCCAGCCTGTTGAGGTTCCTTTGAATGCCAGCACAGCCCTCTATCATATCAGCCCCTCCTCCCTCTTTTGTGTCATCTGCAAACTTGCTGAGGGAATGATCTACCTCTTCATCCAGATCATTAATGAAGATGTTGAACAGGACCCAGTGTTCACCCCTGGGGTACACAGCTAGTTACTGGCCTTCATCAAGACTTGGTGCTACCTTTTGGGCCTCTGAGCCTGGCTGCTCAGCTAGTTTTCAGTCTACTTCACTATCTGTTCATCCAGCTCACATCAACAGCTTCTCTGTGAGGATCTTACAGGAGACAGTGTTGAAAGCCTTACCTGTTGTCCAAGTAGACAATATCCAGTGTTCTCCTGTCATCTACCAGGCCAGTCACTTCACTGTCGAAGGTTATCAAGTTGGTCGAGCATAACTTCCACTTGGTGAATCCATACTGACTATTCCTGATGACTTTTTTGTCCTTCATATGACCAGAAATAGTTCCCAGGATTAGCTGCTCAGTCACTTCCCCAGTCATCAAGGTGAGGCTGAACAGCAGGTAGTTCCCTGGGTGCTCCTTCTTGCCCTTCCTGAAGATAGGAGTGGCATTTGCTTTCCTTCAGTCTCAGGGACTTTTCCCAGTTGCCATGATCATTCAAAGACTATTGAGAACATCTTTGCAGTGACATCTTCCAGCTACCTCAGTATTTGTGCATGCATCCCATCAGGCCCCACAGGCTTACATGTGTGCAGTTTACTTAAATATTGCCTGACACAATTTCACCAAAGGTACATCTTCCTTGCTCCAGTCTGCTTGGGATTCCTGAAGGCTGGTCTTGCTTGTAAAGACTGAGATGAAGGCGGCATTCAGTACCTCACCCTTTTCCATCTCCATTGTCACCAGAGCCCCCCCCCCCCCCCCCCCTCCCAATTCCGTTGCAGGCCCGCATGTTTTCTAGTCCTCCTTTTTTTCACTTACGTACTTATACCTTTCTTTTGTCTTTGTCTTTTTCTTTGTCTTTGTCTTTCATAACCCCGTGTCTGCATGCTGGGATAGTGTCTCTGTATTCCTTCTGGGTCCTTGCTTCCACCCTCTGTATGTTTCCTTTTTTTGTTTGAGTTTGGCCAGGAGCTCCTTGTTCAACTACTCAGGCCTCCTGGCCTTTTTTCTGATACCCTACTCATTGGGATGGACCGCTCTTAATCTTGGAGGAGGTGATCCTTGAATATTAACCAGCTTTCCTGGGCCCCGCTTCCCTCCAGGGCCTTACCCCATGGGGACTCTTGCAAGCAAATCCTTGAAGAGGCCAAAGTCTACTTTTCTGAAGTTCAGTTTGATGATCTTGTTTTTTCCCTTGCTCCCTTTCAAGGTCCTGAACTCCAGCATCTTGTGGTCACTGCAGCCAAGGCTGCCTTTGACCTTCATATCCCCAGTGATCCCCTCCTTGATGCTGAGTATGAAGTCCAGCAGAGCACATCTCTCTGGCCTCTCTGTCACAAGGGTCAGGAAGCTGTCAGTGCTCTGCAGAAACCTCCTGCATTGCTCGTGCCCTGCTGTGTTGTATTTTTTTTTTTTGAACTTGAATCAAAGAGATGAGTAAATATTGATTCTATTAAATAACATGTCAGGAAATGATGATATATGGTGATATACTGATAGAAGTCTGTTACTGAAAAGACTTGTTACTTCTTTTGACAAATCAGTCACACAGGTTAATATATGCTGTTTTAAAAGGTGGTGCTAATCCAGCATACAAGGAATGAAGCTACAGTAATTTCTACAGTACATAAACATTTTGTAAGCTGTTGAAGGCTTATTTGAAATTTACGGGGTTGGGATGGGAGTTATACTGATTTTCTATATATATGTCAAGTCATAGGATCTAAAGGAAATAACAGATTGTGTTTTATTTATTTCTAAGCTTTTTACATGTAAGCGCAAATAATAATGATTTTGCTGAATGCCTTTTTGCTTTAATTTCTGAAGTAGAAGTAGAATCACGGGATAAAGTCTAGAAAACCTTTAATATCTTAGAAGTGATGCGAACCCTTTCATCTCAGTTATTTTTTTTCTGACAAGGTTGTCAGAAAAAATGCTGTTTCCAGGACCATGTCTAGAACACTTGGAGGGACCTTTTTGTATGTTTTTTAATTTGAAGCCTTTGAAGTAGACATACATACCTTTTCTTTCAAACTCTTTATTTTAGAAGGCTATAGTTCCTTGTAAATTTAATCACTGGATTTTAGTGCAAGAAAGATTGGCAACTGCAGGTTAGACTCTAGTCTTTATTTCAGCTGGACCTGGGAAATGAAGATTGATTTTCTTGGTGTGCATGAGGCAATGGTTAGTGCTGGGAGCTACTTATTCAATTAGAGATGGAGTTAGTCATGAAAATCAGGACTATTTATGTTGGTTTCTAGGGGCACTCCTCTCTACAGCAGGAAGAGTGTTAGAGGCTTTCTGCGTATCCTTCCTTTCCCCTTTTCCATTACCTAGGAATATGTACTAGGTAAGCAGAAGTCTCTGCACCTGTGTGAAGAGAGAGAAAGCCTGTGATTTTAAGAATAGTCTAGAGATTGTTGGTCCTACACATAAAAGACAAAAGACGCCGTATAGTGGGAATTGAGGATATAAGGCACACAACCTCATTCTTCCTAAAATCTCTGGCTTCTGCTAACCTCTGCAAGTGCTAAAGCATTCCTGCAGAAAATGAAATCTGCTTAATTTCTAAGCAGTTGTCTTTAATTGGCTCTGGACTAGGATCAAAGCTAAGAGCCTGTTAGAATAGGAGGAAACAGAGGTGAAAGGAGAACTGAGGATTACTTAGAAAGTGCTTTTGGTCATTGCATGTAAAGGATAGTTGAGACACATGCCTTGCTCTGTCAAAATGTTCTTTTGAGCTCATAGATGAGATACTTTTCTACTTTGTGTCTCAGCTAACCAAGAAAATGGGAGATTCTTTTACTCAATTTAATCTTTTTTATCTTATTCTATTTATAGCATTCTTCACATGCATTTACTGTACAGCTGCCTTTATGCCATCTTTATATAAAAAGTTGTGAGGAGTGGTTTGCTTACTGTTAAAGGGATGCAAATAATAATAAAATGCCATTTGAAAATGTTAATGGATTGATGTTATAAAACTATGACTCTTTTGTAAAATTTTGTGAGAATAAAATAATGAGAACAGAAAAAGTCAATGAGGCAGAGAATAACGTAACAGTATGTATGTTTCAGAAAGTATACCTATTGAAACATTGCTATATTAGCTTTTAGATTTATGACAAGTTTGATAGGAATAAGAAAGCTAATTCTTTTTTGTTGTTGTTGTTATCTTTGTTAAATTGGAGGGAGTTGTATAGTACTATGTAGGCAGTATCCCTGGTTGTTAGAGTCTACCCAAATCCCAGTTCTCTAACACTAAGTCTAAACTCAACCTCACCCTTGAGGTCTAAAAGCAGCTCATGTTTTGGAGCAAAGAATGCTTATCTCTTTTAACTAGTCTTCCTTGTTTATACTGAGAAGCAGACTGATTGCCTGTCCTGTTTCAGTTGCGATTTGGAGACTGAAAAGAAATGCCTAATCTCTACCTAGCCTCTGTTGAGGCTTGTTTAATGCAGAAATGATGGTAAATCATTCAAAGTACATTGGATTCAGTGCAAAGTTAACCACTTTCATTTCAGAACTCCAAGTGATTGGTGGGAAGGGGAAGCAGTGCAGACAAATTTCAGAATGTCCTGGCAATGTGAGTACTATTCCAACCTGAAGAAATTTCATCTTATGTCTCCTGTTTCCCAGTCACAGCTTTAAGCCCAGACAGCTAGATGAATACTGGCAACAGGATATTTTCACACGCAGTTCAAGCAGGACTATATTACAGCCAAAAGTGAAATAGGTGGCTAAACGGGTATAAAAGAGGAGTCTGCCTCTTTTTCCAGTGGTGTTTGTGCATTCCATGTAATTTTTATTAAGTGGAAAAAAAAAAAAAAAAAAAAAAAAAGCTTAAGTGGTCCTTTGAACAGGAACAGGGGCAGTTCTCTTATTTTGGTGTCTCCTTCCCTGTCTGAAGTAATAGAAATATCTTCATTACATATTACATTAGAAAGAATAGACATTCATTTAGACTAAAAGTTTGGGAACACAGACAAGACCTTAAAAGAGTGCATATGGAAGTAGGGCGTGTTCCGTTTGTGTAGGGCAGTTGAGTTGCTTCATTTGTTGAATTAGAATCCAATTTTATAATAAGTTGCACATCTGTGTAGCATCTCATATATGAATCAGATACATAAATTATTAAGGAACAGGACTACAATGTTTTAACAGGAGTCCTAAGAGAATTATCTGTGTATTGTATATTATGGTAATGGAATAAAAACTGTATTTTTGAGACTGTATTCTATTAGATGCCATTAGTAGAACTATTGTTGTCTACCAAAGAAATAAAGACTAAGTCTCATTTGAAGTACCTTATTTATTCAGTACAGCAATTTAAAATGACAAATTGAAGCATAAATGATAGTTTGGAAAATAAAGCCTGCAAAGAAGCCTACAAGTGCAGAACTGTATACAGCCATCATAAAAGAAAATGAAAGTGAGAAAGAAAATTGATGGTATAGAGAAAGGGGAATATTTCTAAACTGTACAAGATCCAGCAATTGTTAGATAGTAGGAGCAGAAAAGGTGTAGGCAGTTATGGAAAGAAAGAGAGGAGATGCTAACAGAAGTGTATGAAAAAGTCTGTAGAAAGAACCAAGCATATTCTACCGCTGTACTTCATGAGGATGGAGCTTGATGAGGATGTACTTGATGGAAGGCTAGAGGATGCTGTGGTGAGACAACCACCACCACCGACTGATAAATAAACAGGGCAATATTATTTTATTCAGTTTCATTAATGGTTTTATTATCAGTATAATTGTACCATTCAAGTAATGCTGCAACGTAAGTCTAGATGCTTACTTTATGGTGTCCTATCAAATATGTATTATCCCTTTCTAAATGGTTTATTGAAATAATAATAATAAAAAAAGAATTTATATGGTTCTTATGATACAGTTCTTCCACTGACTATACCAATTGTCAGTGTCACTTTGAGGATGGTTAAAAGGTTCAGGATAACTACTACAGTGTCATGACTGTAGGTGCCAAAGAGGCTCTCTTTGTCAGGGGGCAACTGAAGATTTCTCAAAATTTGGCAGTCACTCATTTATGCCTTACTGATTTTTGAAACAATGTTAAGTAAACCAGAATGTTGACATCATCTAGTGTCAGAGAAAATGTATTATTTAGTTAATACCATGCGTTTCAAGTTTTCTGACAATTTGTGGGGGTTCTGTTTTCTGTGATAACTGCCTTCAGCTGTCAACCTGTTAATTTACGTAAACACATATAAAAAAGCATATGAATTGGTGCATTTCATTTCAAAGTGTTTTTGAATGTTCTGTTTTTGTTCATGTTATCATGTAGATTAACTTGATTAGAAGACTTTTTTTTTTTTTTTTTCCCTCTAAGGCATAATGGATAGGGTGATGAACATCATTTACCCTAAGAAATACTTAGTCCTTCACTCTTGGTTGTGATTTTGCAAGCTAAAGAGGAGTGATCTATGGTAAAAGACTACAGATTAAGCAAACAGGGCATCAAGAGACATTTCTGGGAATCCTGTGTGCTCTACCAGAGTCAACATTTGGCTACCAGAATTAGCCATCCCCAAAATGAGGTATTATCTTCAGTGACCTTATTGCACTTCAGGGTATAAAAAGATCGGGGAAAGGGTATATAGAAGCAAGTGCTTTAATGATGGCAAATCCTGAGAGAAAACACACACACACACAGATAAAACAGATAAATCCAGAAATTTCAAATCTTTCGTGTATTTCAATGTAGATACTAAATGAATTTCTGTGTCTGAAGAGCATTTTTATGGATTTGCCTGGCCAGAACATTAACCAAATGTAATTTACGTGTAAGTATCTCTGTACTTGTACAGCAGTACTCTCTCCAATAATGTTTTTTTACATTAAGTTCTTCAACAGAGAGAAGATAATTTAGTGAAAGAAATGGCTATGATATAAAGTTTAAGTGAAATCATACGAAGAGTAGAAAAAAATGTCCCTAGCTGTATCTAAAAAACAGTAGGGTGGATTCATTTATCAGATAGTAAAACAGAAAAGAAATTTTCCTAGCCTGGAGGAGGGTCAAAAGACTTGAATTGTTGATCGCGGGAAAGTCCAGAGTATGTTTTCCAAACAGTAAGGATGGTGATGAAATTATGTATGATGTTTATATAGATGAGCTTTTGCATTTTTGTTTCTGCTCCAGATAGTAAGCTGCAAGTGGATGAAAAGTAGCTTAAAAAATAAGCAGAAGTGTACTTTTCCTGATTTTTCTACTCAGCTGTTCTTGAATTTCCCTGTTGTTTTTTTTTTTCTATGGTAAGGATGGAGATGGAAGAGGAGTAGACAAAAATCAGATTTCTGTGAGAAATTCTGCTGGGTCTATGCAATAGTGCACATCTATGGTTAAGTATCTTAAGAACAACTTTATTGTTGCAGTAATAGCCATGACATCTTTCAGAATTTCCAACCTAGAGAAGAGAGTGGAGAGTTCGGGTTTCAATGAACTACCGATGTGTTAAACTACTTATAACTGTAAAATTACTTTTAGAAAGGTAATTCTATGTTTTTTTTTGTTGTTGTTTTTTTTGTTTGTTTTTTAAGATTACATGGTTCTGTTTTAAAAATAAAACTAGACGTCTTGAAATCTTCTACAAGATAAAATATATTTATGAATGTGAGACCATTTATTTGGGATCCCAGGATATCAAGTCATCTTGAACTTGGGATACATATCTCCTTTGAATTCCTAGCACTTATGTTTTTGTTAGCTTACATTAAGTTTATTAAAGAGTTGGATGATGAACTGGAAAAACGATTTTGGAAGTGAATTGAATTTGACCTATTTTAGGAAATATTGACAATTTCCAACAAACTGCTTTGGAATGGTTTTGAAGCCTCAGCTCTGGACTGTACCCTGTAATGTTGTATATACCAAGAGCTAAAGACCCCATAATTGAAAATGTGAGGCATGGAATTACACGAATTGAAAATACAAAAAATTCCAGTGGAAATATTTTTCTGCCCTGTGTTGTCTGTTGGATTCACTGTCAGACTTTGTGTTTTAAAGCTTTTAAAATACTTAATGGTTATCTTTTTCATTTATTAAAATTTAAGATATTGTAAAAATGTTGCAGGCTATTAGAAATGTCTTAATTGCTTGGTAACTTAAGCTAGATTTTGTTTTATGAAATTCTTGGTACAAAAAAGTTGCTAGTCTTGTCTAAAATGCAAGTATATGAATCACTGTGATGTGTATGTCACTGCTTGTCATAATTTTGACTCCTGAATTGCAAATTGTAACAAACCAAGATTTTAAGGATCAAGAGGCATTAAAGTAGAACATGTTTCCTTAAGAAAAAAAAATGATTTCGTTATTAATATACACCAGGAACAGAGATGACTATGAATAATAATTTTCCATTTCTGTTTTGTCTCTCTTTTTTTTTTCTTTCAATGAACTGGCTTCATTCATCTTTCATTGAATTGCAATATGGTTGATAATGTCCTGATTGTTACTGCAAATAGGTAAGTTAAAGTTATTTTTTTCATTTATAATATAGATAATTATAATATGTTTATTGTAGTTTATGTGCAAAATTAGTATTTTCTAATTCAATATGCTCTTTTTTATTGTATTACAAAGAAAGTAATATGTGATAGCAAAACACAGTGCTGATTGGAGTTTACAGACCATCTTAGAATTAGCATACAAATCTCCCAGAGACATTTTTTTAAGATTTTATTTCATAGTTTCCGCTACTTTACTGCCCAAATTTATTTTCAGACAAGCTTTTCTACTCTTCATATTTTTAGAAAAGATGAGCATGGATGTTGAAAGCTTTTGGGTGTTGACACCAAATGTGTTTGCCATATATTTAACAGATACAAATTCTCTAGAAATCAATTGCTACCTTTTAAAAAGAAATGCAAATGAGCTTAAAAATGACTGTGGTTGTTCACTGCTACTGCCTGTATGGCTTTTTGAGCCATAGTGCTGGCTGTGTACAAGACCGTAAAGTAAGACGGTAAGGTGGCAAGGCTGTCACCAAGTTTTGAAAATGCAGCGTTTATAGAAGGGGTTTCTGATAAAAGGAAGTCTTGCCAGTGCATACAAGTAGAAGCTTTACTTCTAAAATAAAGTGAACATTGGGATTTAAAGGGTGTTGATAGCAGGGCGAGTACAGGTTAGTTATTTTCGTAATTGATCTAAGGTTAGTTATTTTCATAATTCATCTACTAATAGCTTTATTTGTTATGATTTGTTTTGGATTTTTGTTTTGTGTTTGGAGTTGTTACCAGGAAAAACTGAATTGAATTTAAACCAGTTTCTATACCTCAGAAAAATAGTTCAACATTTTTCTTTTCTTATTCTTATAGTTTATCTCTTGTTTAGCATGCTTATTGTTGATGGATTGGGGGAAAAAAAGGTTCAGTAAATAAGATGAACTCTAATAGTAAACAGTGCATCAGAATTCCTGTAATACTAAATAATGCATCACCTTCAAGTAATTTAATTCTTGATGGGACATTTTTTTCCTTTTACAGCAAGATAAATGATGCCAAATAATTACTTAACAGTACATTATGACTTCCTCTTTTCTTTTTTCTTAATTAATGAATTACTTCCTGGCAAATAGATTATGTTGCAGGTTATTATATAGTACCTGTCAGTCAGATTGTCTCTTTTACTTCTGAAGGGCCATGTTTGTGGAGTTCTAGTGACAAAAAGAAACATTTGCATGCTTATCAAATCAATGACTCAGTATTCAAGGTCTAAGCTTTTCAAAGCTTGAAACAGTGTCTTCTGTTATCAATTTATTAGGGCTCACCACAGATGGTCAAAAAATGTTCATAAAACCAGGTAAGAAAGGCAAAAGTATTCAGAATGTTAGGTCAGAGAATTTATCACCTACCTTTGCAAGTCTAAACCAGAGGAAAGTGTACTAAAATGTCTAGACTGCTTTGTCTTGTGATGGGTATTTCTAGCCAAAGTACTTTTTATATTTTTAAAGCAGTATACAAGAAATTTAAAGAAATGTAAGCACATATGGCGGGGTTCACTTGCTTGGTTTTAGACATCTGTATTTCAACTCCTGTGATCAGAAGTGTAGAGAAGCACTGTGAGAAACTCGGTTAATTTATTTTTCTAAAGTACGTGCCTTTCCTAGAATGGAAGGGATTTGTACTGATGAATCTATTCATTATAAGGACAAGGCATTAGATACTCACTATTAGTGCCAAATAAAGTTGCTCTTTTAGAAGCCACAGGTAATCTACACTATGTACCTTGAATTTTGTACCATTTATTCATACCATCAGCCTCTTCTCTGATCTAACTGTAATTGGGAGTTTCTCTGTCTCAGATTGTAGGCACCTGAGATCCTGTAGCCTTTGCCTGTATTTGTTGATTTGGCAGAAGTACACTATAAAATGCCAATTTCTAGGAATCTGGTTTGAAGTTAATTCTGCAAGTTATTACTCAGAATATAGCAATTCAAATACATCTGCACTAATTCATCATAAGAATCTGATTTTTTTTTTATTGATGTCTTAGTTCTTTCCAAAAAGATGCAAAATGATGAGTTATTTTTGAAACTAAATAGTGGCAGTCTGTACTTCGTGTGACATTACAGTACCTGTTAACAAAGTGATTGCCCTTTTAGCAAGAACACTGTACCTGTGGCCATTATGTTTTAATGATGGCAAATACAATGAAGGCAGTCTTGCTAAGATCCTACTATATGTAAGTCTCAGTCAAGCTATTGGGGATAAACAGTTGTTTTAATTAAAAATATTTATTGAAAAAATACAATCTATCCAAATTATTGATTCCCATCTGTAATTTCCATTTGGAAAAAAAAATACATGGACTGAAGCTTTTTCTAAAAGATATACTTAGATACATTTTAGTTTGAGATTTTAGAAGACTTAGTGAAATCAAAACTTTTCTACTTCAACCCCCCTCTTTGTCTGTTCTTTCTTACTAGCAAATCAACTTCTACAATCCTGCAATCTAAAGTATTCTTAAGATCTACTTCACCAGGTTTTGAGGTATTCCATTTTCAGAGTTTCTCATAGCACTGATAGAATGTAGTGAAGCTAACAGAAGTGACTTTTCGCCTGGTTTTGGACAATAATTTGCCAGTGTTTGAGAAATCACTCACTCATACCTGTCAATGCCCATTGTAAGCACCATCTCTGTATGACTCTACTACCTCTACCAGGTCTGAATATGACAGTACAAAAATTCAAAGCCCAGTCTTCTTTCTTTTGTGTGTGATGTGAGCTTTTACATGTACATATTTGGGATATTTTAAAGATGCAGGGGATAGATAGAAAGTAAGAGGTAATTTCAGCCGTTTCTTCATTTCATTTCTGCCTGTTTCATTAGTCTAAAACATAGGGATTTACATTTACTTAGTTTCTCTGCGTATACCAAGCCAGCTTTTAGGAACTTCATGTTACGTATTTGAACTTGAAATGTTGGGTTTACTCTTAAATGCCAAGGGTTCCTCTAACCTGCTCTCTAGGACTATGAAATAACTTAGCAAAATGAGGAGGGTTTAACAATTATGCAGTTCTGCTTTAAGATCAAAGTAATAAAAATGTCTTGTATGTTTTTTTGTTGTTTTTGTTTGTTTGTTAAATTAAAAAAATGGCCATTGTTCATTTTACACAGGGGTAGGGATTTAAGTGCTGCATGAACTCACCATGGCATTTTCAGTGATAAGTAAGAAAATTAAATGCTTCACATTTCAGATCTGAAAGCCATGTAGGCAGTGAGATGGCAGTTTTGCAAAATATGAATTTATTTGTATGCACAAAACTAAAACAGGCTAGTAGAGTTCATTCTGGATTATCTATTTTTAATATGTAATAATCCCATTAGCAACATAGTGTTTCCTGCGTCATACACAATATAATGTAAGAGTAGCAGAAATGCCTGAGGCTTTTTGGTTCCAGAAATTTAATTTCATATGTAGCTCAAAAAGATTCATCCATCATAGTGACATTAAATCCAGATTACTTTTTCCTAAAGTTGAAGCCTCACTTCTTGTGATCTTTTAGATTGCCTGTTACTTGCATCCTAGTTACAAAACGTAGATAAAGGTGAAAGGAGAAAGGGAGGGAACACGTAGCAACAGACTATATGTGAATGAGCAGTTTAGCAGCTGACACTTTATGAAAGAATAGTTCATCTTTATTTCCTGTCTCTTCTGCTTCTGGAGATGCTGAATCAATAATAGCAGTATCAGAGTTTATTGTGGCATATTTATTTACACTTACATACATAAGTACACAGAAATGTATATGCATTTATGTACAGTGTCTATATTCCCTATTTCCAGAATTACCTCTTTCTAATATGTGGCTTTCAAAGAGAAAAAACAAACAAGCAAACAAACAAAAAAACAGCAGCTATGCTGGAAAGAGAGTATTTTGGGCCTCCTGTCACCAGGGTAAAAACAACACAGCAAGTCAAAGAGGTTAGCTTCTCTTTACATACTGACATTTCTAACCAGAGAAAAATAATAAGAGTAATTTATTCTTGTGAGCCAGCTACAAACTGAATAAAGAATCAGAGCAAAGCAAAAGAAAAATAAATTTCACCCTCTAGTCTGTTTGCCACATAATCCTGCTATAAGTTTCTAAAAATTTAATCTAAGTCTGGCTAAGCACACTTCCTTTATATTTCTGTTCCTTCTTCTCCTCTTCCCCTCTCCCCCTTTTCTCTTCCCTCCCCCTCATCCCCCCTCATATGTTAAGCTCCTTCAAAAGCTCATTCATGACCACGTCTGCTATTCTTTCTTGGTCATGCTTTTCAGGGCCTATTTGTCAGGGCACAGGGATGATGGAAGAGGGTGGCCTCTGGAGGCTGGGCCTCCAGGGCTGTGCAGGTGCCTCCATCTCTGACCAGCCCCATACCACAGCCCCCGTGAGATGAACTAGGCCGAGGGTCAGCCACAGCCAGTCAACCGCAGACAAGTTTGTAATAGACAATCTCTTCTTGTCATGTAGAATGAGGATTTTTCCTCATTATGAAATATTTAGTAATGGAATGAGTCCATGAGACTCTTGAGGAGGAGAAAAATCTTTGAGAACCATTATCGGTGGGCGCTTTCTACTTAAATACCTGAGGGAACAGGTCTCTTGTTGACTCAAGGGAATGGCATGAGGCTGTGCCTGCAGCTCCCTCACAAGCGGAGCGGAGGGGCAGGCGCTGAGCTCTGCTCTCTGGGGACAGCGACAGGACCCGAGGGAACGGCATGGGGCTGGGACAGGGGAGGGTCAGGCTGGGTGTTAGGGAAAGGTTCTGCACCCAGAGGGTGGTCGGGCACTGGGACAGGCTCCCCAGGGCAGTGGTTGTGGCACTGAGCTTGGTGGAGGTCAAGAACCACTTGGACAATGCTCTCTGACACATGGTCTGATTTTTGGGTGGTTCTGTGTGGAGCCAGGAGTTGGACTTGATGATCCTTGTGGGTCCCTTCCAACTCAGGATATTCTATCATTCTATGAAGTACAGCTTCACCAGGTGTGGTGGCTTAGGTTTAGACTCCTCTCTAGCTGCTCTCAAATTATTGGGTAACTAGTTAATATAATGGCAATTATTCAAAATGTAATTCTTGAGGAGTATTTTTTTTTCCCTTTGGAATCCTGTGTTTTTTATCCTC
Source organism: Anser brachyrhynchus (assembly GCF_964034855.1). Lineage (NCBI taxonomy): Eukaryota > Metazoa > Chordata > Aves > Anseriformes > Anatidae > Anser > Anser brachyrhynchus. Next base: position 109,061,796 of record NC_137694.1, read on the forward strand.
CTGGATAAGCATATAACTGTTGTTTTGCAGGCACTGCAGCTTGTCTTTCTGTGTGTGAGAGAGTAAACAAGTGCAAGTCTGGACCAATCTATACAAGTTCAGACGAAATAAACTAAACAATGTAGGATTTGACTTTGTGGCAGGATGTACAGTTTTGATGCTCATTTCACATTGTTATAAAATCATGCAAGTCTGCTGAAGGAGATTAAACTGCAGGAAATTGCATTTAACTGAAGAATTGAAGTAATGTAAATTAAATTTTCAGATACATAAAAGCGATCCAATGGAATATGGTATGTTTTATTTATGTTATGCATATGTTTAAATTCAGAAGAATTGAGCAGACATCTTGAAATATCCTTTGAACAGCACTAAAGAGCAAATATTTGCAAATATGAGCGAATTATGCAGCTATCAAACACAATTTTCTGTAATTAGTGGGTAAGCAGAAGTTGTTGACTTTGTAATTACATGACAATTCTAAAGGAAGTTCCCCTTTAATTTGTCTTAGTAAATACCTCCAATGCACTCAGAATTAAAATGCAACACTGTTTTATACTTCTACTCATCAGCTGTAAGGCTAGCTACGGGAAGAAAAACATGTAGAAGCTGAGCAGGAGTAAAAAGCAGAATTTTCTGCCTTTGAGACATTCATATATTACAAAAAGTTTTACTTAATTATCTGGAACTTTGTCCTGCCAGAACTGAAGCAGTGACTCATTGACCATCTCTGAGATACTTAGCACTAAGGGGAATAGATATTAAAGAAAGAAGAAAGGTAGTAATTGCAATTTGGAACTGGGGAGAAATGTAGATGCTTGCTAATGTCTGGAGGGAAATGAGTGATGTGCAAAGTAGAAAAATACATTGACCAGAAAAAAAAAAAAAAGAGAGAGAAAAACAGGAAATAAAAAGTACTTGTTTTCCAAGCTGTGGTGTTTTGAAAAAAATAAGTAAGAGGAAAGATAATTAAAAAAAGGGTATAAACAAAATTAGTGTTGCTCTGAGGGAAAAATCTTGGTAAACTCTAAAACATGGAACATGCCTACAAGAAATAGATACAGTGATATGGTGACTGATTTGTGGGGAGTTTTTTCTACATGAAATAGATGAAATCAAAACTGTCAGCTGGATGTAAAAACGTCTAGATTTTAGATATTTCAGAAAAGAGAGCTAGAGGTAACTGGGTTGATTAGAATGAAGTAACTTAGCAGAACCTGTGGGAGAATCTTTTGGATCACTACAAAACAAACTGTGCAGAATACTAGGAAATATAGTGAGACACATACACTTCTGGATATCTGAATATCCTTTCATATTTTTTCCTACCTGGTGAGAAACTCTCTTGTCAAGAAACAAATGCAGAATGTGGCCACTTCTCTGATTTTGCCAGCTGTGCAACTGGCAAATGAATTGTCCATCCTTGAACAAGCTAAGTTAGAAGAACTATAAATGACCAGTGAATAATATTTTCTACACTAAGAAACTGAGGGAATTAAAGAGGGAATGAGGAAAAAGTAGAGTTGCTTGGTTAAGAAAGTGCCAGCCAGTATCAGGAAAAAAAGTGGAGACCTGTAGTTACAAAAGGAAGCATCATGCAGCATTTCTTTTCATAGTAAGGTGAGTGGGGGAAATGAACTGAGGAGTGAGCCAGTCATGGTATGCTTTACTCAGAGGGGACATAGAAGTAGGAGTAAAAGATATCTTTGAGAAGACCTTAACTAAGCCATTGTGCGCTATTTCTTCAATGTAGGATCAAATATTTCTCTTAAGAACAAAGATATTTTGGCATTCAGAAGTTCAATTATGAGGTCAAGATAAGCAATAGGTACAACTTTAGTTCTGTTCAGTAGTCATCTTACCACTGTCCACAACACCCATGTTGTTATGCCATGTGTGACTGTCCTTTTATAACAGTAAATTTAAAATCAGTCAGTAGATCATGCTGGCGTTTTCAGCGTGATTCTTGAGCTATTCTCGATATGTTTACAGTTTATTTTTTCTGTGATCGTTATGGTTTTGATAGTATCTTCACGTGATGCACAGTGTTATAATGTTAATTTTTCTCTTAATGTTATGAGGGGAAATGTATTACTTATTTGTAACAGGAAGGTGTGCTTAGCTTCAATTGCAAAAGGTAAATAAAACTAAAGATTTTAAAGGCTTCCAGAAGTAACACACATTATATATGCTCAACCCTGGAAATCTAATTTTAACTGTACTTTTATTTTACAGAAACTGTAATTGAACTGTATTTTCTTTTAATAAAAAGATGTGTGGAGTAGCAACTGACCGAAAGATTTCCTAAATAGTATTAAAATAGAGAAAACAATCAATTCTCTCACCTTCTTACGTCACTAGTCTTTCTCCCTGCTACTCTATACTTTGCTTTTGGCAACAGAAAAAGCAGGCAGATTTCTTCATGTTCTCAAGTCAGCCGTGCTGAGTTCCCATTCCCATTCCAATGGGAATTCTTGCACTCAGGAATGTACTAAAGATGTTGAATATTGCCCCCAAATCCAGAGTTGTTACTGTTGTTCTGCATCACTGGCTATGGGGTGACAGTTTGAAGCTGAGAGCTTTTTATAGCTTACCTGTATGAAAACTTATTAGATATGAATAAATGCTTTCTTTTCATTATGCTGAGTTGTATCTCCTTGCCCTTCATAGTGTCTCCTGTTGCTGTCAGCGGTAACTGTTCTCAGAAGTAAGAGTAGCCTAAAAACAGGCCTCATTTATTAACATGTACATATAACAAATGCCAACTTCCATTTATTTACTGGCCTTGCCAAAAGTAGGTGGATAATGATCACCGGCTGCAAGTGTCTGCAGAGCAAAATACTGCACTGGGTATGCCTAGAGCCAGCCCCAGCGGTTCTACGCTATGTCAGAGTATCTAGTAGCCTCACTAGCCTCACTATCCATTGCACTACTGCTGTTCTGTCCGTGCACAAGTTTTGCATGGCAAAATATTTCCACACAATTTTCCCCTATGTGTGGTTGTTGTTTTTTTTTTAATAATAAATTCATTCTCACTATGAAAATTAGTTTAAGTTCTTAAACAGAAATCTGCTATATCTGAATGCCTTTGTTTCTGTAAGTCAGTGTGCATTGAAACATATATTTTGGGGACATGACTTCTTCCCTGTTTTTCCCTTTTTAACAGAAAGAAGTAGTGATGCAAAGGTTAAAATCGGAATTATTTAATCAAATCCTGGAACTTCAGCCATTTTTATGATTGTACATGAGTAATATAGCCTGTTCCATCATTTAGGTTTCTTAAAAACAACAACAACAACAACAAAAACAATAATTATATGTGACTTTTGGGACAGTTGTCTATTCATTTGGGGATGCACTATATATGTGCATTATTTGCATACAAAACATAGATGTATATTGGTGCACTTTGAACTAAGTGTAATTTTTTAGTGATTTTTTTTAAAGAATATGTGGTATCAGTTCAGTCAATGTGTGAAAGTGTTCTCCCTTCACTTGAGATTTTAGCATTAAAAAAGCTCTATTTCCTCACTGCAAGCTGATATTTGCAGTTATTTACAGGTATTGACTAATTTAAGTGACAAGACCAGACAAAAGCAATGGCATATACTTCTGTTATTTTTCAGGGATAGTAAGTTAATGAATTATTGTTTCCTTGCACAGACCATTAGTGTTTGATATTTAATAATGGCTGAAGCGTAACTAAACTGAAACAACATGGAAAAAAGTTTCATGTTTAGAATGAAGAAGAAGAAGGAAGAAGGAAGAAGATTCTACCACCTACTTTTTAAGCTATGTACATTGAAGCTTTGCTACAAGTGTCAGTTTTCCAAGGGTGTACAATGGTTGATTGGCAGTCATTGCAATGATGATTGATAAGCAACTCCTTTCTTCTTCTATTTTGAGGAGACTGGTTGAGAAACTGAATTTTGAAATAAAGACTGTCCTTGAAAGAAGAACTTTCCTAACTGCTATAAGCAAATTAGGATTTATGACATTCTGCCCTGTATATCTCTCTAGTATTTGTTCTTTCTTTAAAAAAAGGTATCTAATCTTAGTATCTAGGATTTTTTAATACATTTTTTGATTAATGAATTTGCTTAAAACATCTATGTAAATGCCATGTGTTTTCCTCATTTTGTCACTACACAGATATCATCCACAGCAACCAATAGAAACTTTCTTCGAGAGGAGATGGTTGGGCTAGACGAATCTATAATTATAGAAACATACATATTTTAATCATAGGTCTGTTTGTCTGCAAGTGGGGGTTGTTTCATTGTGATTCAGAAAATGCAGCTGAGTATAGAAATAGCTGAAATAGAACTGCTGACCAGGATGCTGCATGGCAGTAACAGCATATATTAGCAGTATGTTGCAGCCACAGTAGCTTAAAGTTATGAGAGAGATAAGGCTTACAAGTCAATGCAATCTTTCCTATTACGCTAGGATACAACTGAGGGGAAATACTATACTTTGGAGTGTATACATGCATTTTTGGACATGAAAGCTTGTCAGTTTTTCCAGTCATAATAATTACTCTCATGGAAAGGAAAGAAAAAAAGATTTCTCCCTTAAACCCGACTTCATATTAAGATAATAGTATAATATAGTAAGTCCTATGTAATTATTTTACATTTATGTTAGCAGTACATATAACCACTTGAAAACATTGGTTTGTTTGTTTGTTTTTTAATCATAAGGTTAATCCTGCCCATCTTCCCACATTTAATAAAGTCCATACTTGCAATTTGCCAGGAAATACAAAAGAACTGTATTTCGCTGGGTTGTAATCTTAGATGGTAGTAAAAACTTTAACATTTTGTGAGCCTGAATGTACATACATATGTAAATGAACTAACAATCTAAGTTGAATTTTCTGAGCTGAATATGTTCCATTCAAAGACACACAGGCAGAATGCTATGGAAAAAAAAAAAAAAAAAAAAAGAAAGATATTTTCTAATTTTATAGTGGAAGCTGTATTGATCAGTGACCAGATACTGTGTTTCAGAATCAGATGAATGACAGAATCACAGAATGGGTGGGGTTGGAAGGGACCTTTGAAGATCATCTAATCCAACTTCCCTGCCGAGCAGGATCACCTAGACCGCATTGGGCAGGATGGTATCCAGGCGGGTTTTGAGTATCTCTGAAGAAGGAGACTCTACAACCTCTCTGGGCAACCTGTCCGAGTGCTCTGTCACCCTCACAGTAAAGAAGTGCCCTCTCATATGCAGCTGAACTTCCTGTGCTTCAGTTTCAGTAAAGTTCTAGTTCATTCTCATAGTTAGAAAATGGATAATATAATACATACTTATCTAAGTAAATCTTTTAAAGAATGCTTCTGCTGAGGAGCATAGCAGTAGTGAAGTGTAGCAATTGGTCAAGATGTTTCCAAGGCAAATGCACTTGAAAATTTAGCAGAATTGCGTTTCAAAGTACTAGAACATAGTCCTTCTTCCTCTCTTTCACTTCATCCTTACCTAAATTTCTCACCCAATTCTAGAATATAATATGAACATTTGTTAAATTGATGCAATATCTTACTTTATTAATAATAGCATACAATAAAATGGATTATTGAAACTTCAATAACTTTTAGATTATCCAGGCTGAAATGTGGGAAATTTATTTTTATTTATAATTATTTTGGGTTGTTTTGACTTACCATGAACTGGCTAGTATAAAAGAACTGCAGAAGAGTTTAAAGACTGTTTACTTTGGTACAGCTATTAATAATGAAAAAATATGACCTGTATTTAGCTCTCCTTTCTTTAACAGCTGCAAGAGTAAATGTGCAGTATGGGAAAAATGGGTAGAAGAAATCAGACTGTCTTTCTATTTAAACTGTTGATTTCAGTACTGCTTAACATTCAGTGTATCATGATCAAAGTCTAGAAGTCTTTTGTGATTTTGTTTGGAAAGGATGAATTATTTCTCAGAATGTGAGTGTGTATGGGGAGGGAACAATCTATAGATCCTAATAGTGGTTAGATTGTTTTTTGAGCTCAGACAGTTTAATTGGTCAAATGGATCTGTTTTTTGGATAAAATGAAAGCATCAGAACTAGAAATGTGTTTCTTTAGATCATGAACTGATTACAGCCCATCATGAACGTGGAGAGATGTGGAATGTCTTCTGGCCAGTAGGTGTCCCTCTAGTGTATTAATCTAAATATATTATAGTCCCAGGTAAAGTAAAGATGAGATGGTTGTGCCAAAACCCTGGCACAATCTCTCTACTCTGTATATTTATTTGGTTGTTGAGGTTTGGCATGATTTGGTTTGGTTGGTTGATTGATTGGTTGGTTTTTAAATAGATGCCTACTGAATAAAATGCACAGTGAGCTCATGTGCCATGACAAGTTCCAAAAGAAATTGTTTCCAAATGATTGCAATTGTGGGAACTTCTGTGGTTTACCTGGTGCCATAAACTGTCATAAGAGGGAGTATTTTTAGTGTTTAATTTGGTTTATAAAATGTCAGCAGTCAGGAACAAAAATGCCTGTTACAATAGCATTATTTTAATCTTGGTAAAAATAATTTATTTCCCAAACTGGTATATTGCACAGGTAAGGGGAGTTCTTTATTGATATTGATTATGTAAAACTGACTATAAATTGCATGGGGATAATCGTTGTCATATTAGATCTGAGCAGGTCAGGTGAAATTTCTTGGCTGTATTATTCTCAAAAAAGGACAGTGAACTCTGAGCATTGAATATGTTCTAAAACAGCAAAATTGAGATCAATAATAATTCTGACTTACTAGCTAAGCAGTGTTTCTCTTGCCTTTAAAAGACTTTAGGAGAAACTGAGAACGTACTCAGAAGAATGGTTACACTAAGGTAATGCGAGTTCCATTTTCTCTTTGGCAATAAGCAGGACTGAGTCTTTTATAGAAAATCATAAAACTTCATAAATAGGTAGTGATATTTTCTGAGTTTCTGATAAAACACCTTTTAAGTCTCTGAATTTCTTGGGACTAAATGACTTTCTGACATACATGTATGATTAATCATCATTTTACATTTCATTTCATTATATTATATTTTGTTAGTTTTGATTATGCACTCATAGTATGGAATCCATGCACTCATAGTATGGAATCCGATGACCTTGCCAGTTGCACATTAAGTGGTATCATTATCATCTATCATGTTTTGTTGTCTTCTTTTCTCCCTAGAGATCTATGGTGAGACTTCTGTTTCAATTATTTCAAGTTCTTGTGCACATAAACACACACACACATGTGCTCTCATATATGTATTTTTAGAAGAATCAAGGTCAAAGACATATACCCAGAGATGAAAACTAAGGAGATGGCATTTCTGGAGGCTCTTGTTTTCCGCAGGAATAAATTCCCTGGTCTTGGTCCAAGCTCATGAAGTCTGTTTAGCCTACAGTCTCATGATAATCTTACTATCAAAGCTTTCATTGCCCAGAGGAACAAAGCTACTATCCGTAGTCTTCACCCTGGAACTTTAAATCTACCTTTTATTTTGTAAACTCATTGAGGACTGTTCTAAAATGAGAGAAGTTCTACATGCCAGCAATCACTGAAAAACAATTTTTTGATTGACAAAAGGGAGTACAAAAATGACAGCTTCACATATGTTCAAGGCTTTATTTATTTATTTATTTATTTATTTTTACTGAAGACGTTATGTTGGATTAATTATCTATCCTGATAACTGGGCCAATCACCATCCAAAACCGGAAAACAAAGTGAAACCATATTTGTGTCCAGCAGCTGTGGGAGTGGGGACTTCTGAGGATTTGTCTCAGGGGTTTAGAACTATGGACTGTCATATCTACTCATCTATTACTAGTGCAAAGGCAAAATGTTGGCATGATGTTTTGCCGGCCATAGCTAACACTAAAGATGTTAGAATTATAGTGTGATAAATGTTTTGTAGAAAGAATTTTAAGCAGTAATGATCTATAAGGTTATAATCCAGGGATAAAACTCCGCAGAGTATAATCCAGGGGTACATGAGAAATTATTTTATTCCAGATTGACTGTCCATTTTTAAACTGACTTTCTAATTTCATCTATTCTAAGGGTCAGATGACCAAATAGTTGAACAAATCATGTGGATATGTGGATATAATCTCACAGTTCAAAAGGACACTGTTCCTGCTGCCTGGCAGAGAAGGACCTGGGAGTACTGATTGATAGTCGGCTGAATATGAGCCAGCAGTGTGCTCAGGTGGCCAAGAAGGCCAACAGCATCCTGGCTTGTATAAGAAGCAGCCTGGCCAGCAGGTCTAGGGAAGTGATTGTCCCCCTGTACTCGGCTCTGGTGAGGCCGCACCTCGAGTACTGTGTTCAGTTTTGGGCCCCTCGCTACAAGAAGGACGTCGAGGTGCTCGAGAGAGTCCAGACAAGGGCGACGAGGCTGGTGAGGGGTCTGGAGAACAAGTCTTACGAGGAGCGGCTGAGGGAGCTGGGCTTGTTCAGCCTGGAGAAGAGGAGGCTCAGGGGCGACCTTATCGCTCTCTACAGGTACCTTAAAGGAGGCTGTAGCGAGATGGGGGTTGGTCTATTCTCCCACGTGCCTGGTGACAGGACAAGGGGGAATGGGCTAAAGTTGTGCCAGGGGAGGTTTAGGTCGGATATTAGGAGGAACTTCTTTACTGAAAGGGTTGTTAGGCATTGGAATAGGCTGCCCAGGGAAGTGGTTGAGTCACCATCCCTGGAGGTCTTTAAGAGACGTTAGATGTAGAGCTTAGTGATGGTTTAGTGGAGGACTTGTTAGTGTTAGGTCAGAGGTTGGACTGGGTGATCTTGGAGGTCTCTTCCAACCTAGACGATTCTGTGATTTTGTCTGAAACAGACCATATTTGTTGGTTTGTTGGAGCATAGGAGTAGTCATCACAAAAATAAGTGATTCCTCATATATTATGTCTCTGTCCTTATAATACTAGGGTAGGATGTGGATTGCTCAGTTCCAACCACAGTCAGTGGCCTCCTTTTAGGGAAGGTTTTCTGACTGGACCAGAAGATGTTCTACCTTGTATTAGTATGTAATACTAAAAATAAGATACAGAAAGCTTTCAGTAAATTGTTTTTTCTCCTCTTGCTCCTCTTTATTTTTACACATTTTACTGCCACTTGTTATTATTACTTTGGCAATGAAAATTAAAAATCAATTAATGCATAACTGATAATTGTACATGACGCAGTTTCAACAATGATGTAGTCTCAACAATTCCACTCCCTCTACACTCAGACTGGGAAGAATAAATGGGCAGCATATCACTTTTGTGGCTTTAAAATCATGCAGATTTTTTAGTTTGAACAGGGTGTTTATGGTTGTAAACATCACTATCATAGGTTTTGCAAGCCAGTAAAACAAACAAACAAACAAACAAAAACTAATCTAGGACTCGAGGATACTATCAGTATAAAAATTTAAAAAAAGATGAGTTTGAGATTAGTTGCCATTTAAAATGAAAAATTAAGAACATGGAAGCTGGCACTAGGATGAAAATCAGTATGGGAGCAGATGTGATATCAGCTAAATAGAGAAGGATGTAGAAAGTTGGAATGTAAGTAATTCTGATGTATCTACAAATGTGGTTTACAGTAAGAAACTAAGAAAATCCTTTTTAGAAAATGCTGCCATAAAGAATCTGCTATATAACTCAAATGATCTGATTTCATACATTCCCTAGGAAAAAAAAAAAAGTTTAAACCTTGTGATGTTTAGAAAGTGTTAGCAAATGCATACAAAATTTAAAATCCTTCATAATTACAGCATCTGCAGCTTTAAATAATTCATGAATGCCTTATGAGAGAAAATGTAAGAGAAATTGTGATCTGATATGTCTAGTTATGCATGTAGAAGATCAGAGGCAATCTTCTAATACTCAGAGTTCAGGTAGAAAGGACTTGTAATTTTAGCGCCAGGGATTGGTTTGTGTGACTTGTATATGAATTTGAGACAAAATCCCACAAGGATTCCAGTGGCTTATGCAACTGAGATTCAAAAGCTCCTGACTTTGAAACATGAATAATTTCTGGACTTGTGTATTGTTTTATGCATACCTGTTAAAAGTTGTGAAGCAGGGTTGAACCAATGGAAATAAATGGCTTTAACAGGTATATGTTTTGTGCCAGACAGAGTTGGAATGAGGAATGGATTCATATATATGATAGCTACTGTGGAGTCACCCTGTTCTTTCCGGATATTCATATAATGATGAAAATCTAAGAATGTTCATAGTCAAAGAAAAAGACTTTAAAAATATAAATTGTTTCTTTTGATCCCTTGTTAAGTCACATCTCTTTGACTGAAATCATCTGACCTGTCTTTTTAGAACAACAAGGTAATGTTTACCATCTTATTAGTCCATAGTATTATATCATGAAGAACTTCAATCATTAGAATGTATTTGTGTCATTCTGTTATTAGAATAATACCTGATCTTTAACTACTACCTAATGATTAGGTATGGCCTAATCACTGTGGACTTAATTTAAAGTACACTGGAGCCTATTCCAAGCGAATCAAATCTAAGTATGGTCTCTGTCTTGCCTAAATACTTCCTTACCTAATATTTTTTCTTCCCTTATTATAAATCACTTTCTGTCTCAAACTGGCCTGTTGTCTGTTGGCATTTGTCAGGAAAAAGAAATGTTAAGGATTACTACTCTTGGATACTACAGCTGAAATTCATTAGAACATTAAATAATTAAGGAATTGAATGAAGCTGTTTTCCTAAAGTCCTTTTAACCTCCCTTTTGCTGATTGCAGGGATTTTTGTTAGCTTTCACTTAATGGTAATAAAGCTTTGATTGATTGTAATGACACAAGGATAGTGCCTAACTTGGGAAACAGTAGATGTAACTATAAACCTGTATTGCTTTCAAATGCTTTTTGTTCCTGCTCCAACCTGCTTCTAAAATCTTTTGGAATATTAGTATTTTTATCTTCTGTTTATGTAAATGAAAAAATGTCACATCACTTTGAGCACATTTAGTGGTGCTGTGGCTTACCTGTGGTAGGCAACTGAGCCCCACCCAGCCGCTCGCTTGGTCCCCAGCAGCAGGAAGGAGGAGAGAATTGAAAAGGCAAAAGTGAGAAAACTCATAGATTGAGATGAAGACAATTTAAGAAGTGAACCAAAAGCTGCTTGCACAAACGAAGCAAAATAAGGCATTCATTCCGTACTGCCCATCGACAGGCAGACTTCCTGGAAGGCAGGGCCTCAGCAAGTTTGCTTGGCAAGATAAATGCCATAATCACAACTATTCCTTTATCAGCTTCCTTTCCCGGAGCTCGTTTTGCTGAGCACGAGGTCATATGGTCATCTGATCACATCTGGGAGGTGTTCCCTCCCAACCCCCCTTGCCTATCCCCGGTCTACTGGTGACAGAGGGAAATCCTCTGTGCTCTGCAAACGCTGCTCAGCAATATCCAAAACACCAGTACCTTATCAACATTGCTTCAGCCACAAATGCAAAGCATAGCACCATGCAGGCTACTATGAAGTAACTCCATCCCACCCAGACACAGTACAGGACACTTATTTAGAATACAAGAAGGATATGGAGGCTCTGGAGCATGTCCAGAGAAGGGCTACGAGAAGGGCCTGGAGCACAAGTCCTATGAGGCGCAGCTGAGGGTTGTTCAGTCTGGAGAAGAGGAGGCTCAGTGGAGAGAGACCTTATTGCTCTCTGCAGCTACCTGAAAGGAAGGTGTGGGGAGCTGGGGTTCAGCTTCTTCTCACAGGTAACTCATGACAGGACTAGAGGGAATGGCCTCAAGTTACACCAGGGGAGGTTTAGGTTGGAACTTAGGAGACATTTCTTTTCTGGAAGTGTAGTCAGGCACTGGAACGGGTTGTCCAGGGAAGTGGTGGAGTCACTGTTCCTGGGGGTGTTCAAGGAAAGGTTGGACGTAGTGCTTAGGGACATGGTTTAGTGGGTGACATTGGTAGTAGGGTGATGGTTGGACCAGATGATCTTGGAGGTCTTTTCCAACCTTAATGATTCTATGATTCTATGAATTCTGTTAATTCTGTATTTCATTCCCAATATTCATGGAACCTGTTTTTGAAAGATAGATGTCACATTTGTCACCTTTCAGTGGGATACAACTTTGGGTATCACGGCAGTTCTGAGAAAGAAGGTATGTATAGCAGTTAATAGCTCAGCTGTTTCATCCCTGGGTTACTTCTGAACTTGTCTGAGTACTCTCCCCTTACGTGATCCCTTCCTGCTCACTCTGTTGGTTTGCTCCATAACTACTTCCATCAGTGCTTTGATTTGAGACAAACTCTTTGGTGTGTCCTCCATAGAGAAGGCTTCTGATGTAAACCTCTTCCATGGTACACACAGAAGTAAAAAATCTTTTTTTCTCTGTCACCTTAGCTTCTCAGAATGCTTTCTTTATCCTTTATCTTGTGATCACATATTGGTTCTATATACTCTTTGGTAAGCTTTCTGCTTCCAATATGTTTTAAAAGGATTTATTAATAGTTTTTATGTCTTTTCCAAGCTGTTCCTTGGGCTTTTTTCTTTCCTTTTTTTTTTTTTTTTGACTGCCTCAGTCTATTGTTACATTCGACCTTGCACAGTTTATGATCCTTTCTATTTCTGAGGCAGCTTCAGCTTTTAAAAATAATCTTTATCCTCCCACTAGCTATGCTGCTTCATTTGGTCTTTGTCAAGTCTGTCTTCCAAAAGGAAGAGAGGAGTACAAATTTGCTCTTCGGTAGAGTTTCACTTAATAGTCTCCATTGCTAGTGCAAACATATAAATTCCTTTCCCATCTTTTTAGCTTCTTTTTAACAAGCTTTCTTGTCTTTCCATACTCACATTGTGTTTCAGTGCAATTATGTATTGTAGTATTTCATGCAATTTCTGTACTTTGAGGACACCAGATACGAAAAGATGGGACCTTCTTTTTGTTTAAATGGGAGGGAAAAAGCATCCATTTGGGAAAGGAGAGGAAAATAGGTGTAGACAAGGCATATCTGGAACCAAATTAAACCACAAAGAAGACACTTACTTCATTTTTGTTCAAAAAAGATGACAACGTTTATGTTTTGCTTTTTTTTTTTTTCCTATAATGATGTTTTTGGATAACTCATGTAGACCGAATTATTCATGTGAATTGGTTGTTCTTTCTTTGTTTTTAAAGGCAATATGCGAACTTATTTTAAAAATACAGCCCAAGGGAAAGCTGTCAAAAAAACCTACTGAAATCTTTGTGCGCTTACTGACACTTACTGTGAAAATGCCTTACTAAGAAAATACTGCTACTTAACAATCCATGTGTTCAGAACAAAGATGCATCTAAATCTTTTCCACTATTCCACATTTGGCTAAAGTTTTGCATTTAAATTCAAAGTAATATAACATTTCTAGAAATTTACACAAAACTTTAATATAGAAAACAGCTTTCAAGATTATACTCCACTGTAGGGAAAAATAAATACAAAAAACTGTTCCCATCACAATATCTAAGTCCTATAGATGCTTACAAACATTTTAAATAGTTGTGGTTTGAATCTGCGAGTGTAGGAAGTTATCATGTTTGAAGACATGTTCACGTTGGTTAAGACCCAGTGTCCTTACTTAATCAAAATTCATGTTGACTGCAGCATTTCTTTTGCTGAAATATTATAGAATCTAGAAAGAAAAACAACCTTCAGTTGAAAACAATGGAAAAAGGAAAAATAAAACCTCCTATGTATGTTTAAAAATTAAATACGATTTTAATGAGACAATACAACACCTTCTTATCCCACATTCTGTTGAAAAAGAGGCTTGCATTAACAGATTATTTTTAATATTAAGAAAGTTGATCCCAAAGAGAAAAATATTAATAAATGTTATATACTTATCATGGAAACCTTCAAATTTCTAATGCCATTTTTCTGTACTGTATACTGTAGTCTAGAAAAGTTTATTTTTGGTGATAAGGAGAGGGAGAATTCCAATAAATTAAGTAGCTTAAAGTAATAACATGTGTGACCCACTATGATTTTCATGGTAAGTCTCCCTAAATGCCATTTGCTAATCGTTAGCTTTAGTAGACCCTTTGAAATACCTATTTCTCATATGTGTTGTTTAAAAATATTATTGTAATAATATTACAGTTCTTGAACATCAAAATTAAGGAAAATGTCTTTAAAATGCAATAATGGAAATTATTTCAGCATGTTGTAAAACTGATTCTAAATTTTGGCAAGATCTTGTATTTTAACCACATTTCATTTTTGTATAAATATACTGACTTATCATCCCTTTATTTACTGTAGGTTCCAACAGTATGTAGATAAGGACATATTTGAGTAAATTTACTGTTTAGATTTCAAGAATGTTTTATGTGTGTAACCCTGCCCTCTGCTGTTTACTGGTATATGCTTATACATAACAAAATAGAAAGGTGTTTTCTGTGTATACATTGCTTAATTAGGAATCACTTATGAATGTCTATAGAATAGCATAGATTCTTGGTGTGCATAGAAATGCACCAAAAAGATAGTACAATGTAAATAATCTAGTTTTTGCCCTGAAAGTATGTTTGCCTTCCCTTCACAATGACTCTGAAAAGTTGTTAAGCTTAATAGCATTTCAGAATGTTTTGCTCAAAGTGATGTCAGATGCTTGCTGGTCTTTCCCTTTTTTAATATTGGTTGATGCATGGCACATTTTTCTGTCTTCTATTTGCTGTGAACTCAGGGGATGTAAAACTGAATGGATATGTCAATCTAGTTCTGTCTGAACTGTGGCAGACAAAGCACAGTAAGGCATAGCAACATGATCTTTTGCCTCTACTTCAGTCTTTCATGTGTTTAATCTGTAAATTAATTGAGCAGTACTGGATTGAGCTTCTGAATTTTTCTCTTATCCATTTGCAAGAAATGAGTAATAATAAACGGATTAAATAATGAGCCAGGCAGCCGGGAAACTGAAGGATGTGATGTTAGTTCTGGTAATGAAACTGGTTTGGTACTTCAGTTGCTGTGGTTTGTAGCCAGTTTTATCCTGGAGAACTTCCATTTAAACAGAAGACTGAGAAAATGTAATTATTCTTGTTTATTTGCTATCATCATTCATCAGAATTTCAGTAAAAAAAAAAAAAAAGGGAAAAGTGGTCTATGAAATAGCATTTGCTCTCTGACACATGCTGAGTTTATTTCAAAAAGAATTTGTAAACAGAGCATGTTCTATTACAAATATTCTGTTAGTGAAAATTTACCAATGGACATAGATACATTCTATGGAGTGAAAGCTATTAAAAATAAGTATAACTTACCCTGTTATGGATATTTACACAGAACACTGAAAAGGCTACCTTTTGAGACTGTTCATCTTGTGCTTAATCTAATTCAATTTATCTTTCATCAAAATGGTGCTTCTTTAATTAACAAATACTAAATCTGTACAGAAGATTAAAAAAATGATAAGAGGAATTAAATATGTTTACTATATAGCAAGAAATAGATAATGTAATCAACTGAATATACCATGACCATACACAATAAATACAAAAATCTAAGATATACTGAAGGTTAACATCTGGTAAGTCTTAAATATATATGTGCGTCTTACATCATTGATTCCTTGCTCCTTCTACTAAATAGCTTTTCCATGTAGGGGAGAAGTCTTGAACGTTGCCTGTTCTTTGTGATGGATTTGCTTTCTCTCACTTCTCTAGAACAATGATTTTCAAAACTTGAAGCATCCCTTTGAATTCCTAAATGTCACAGGATGTATACACACAACTTTAACTCCTGTTTTCTCTTTTTTTTTTTTTTTTCTCAGTCCAAGCCTACAAAATGAGTTTGTTTTATGACTTTTTCTTTCCTGTATGAGGAATTAGATGAGGACATTCTTGTGGGCAGATCTGGTGCCACAGCTCTTGACCTAACTGGGGAATCTGAGCAGTAGTGATCAGAGCACCTGAAGTTAGCAAAAACTCAGGTGGATGTAGCTGAAGTTTCTGGTGATTGTCATGCATAAGACTTCCTGCTTATGTGACAGACACCTGCCTGTTTCAGTGTAGTTCAGTCTGGGAACATACAGGTTAACTGCAATAGTTGCCCACTGCTGTTATGTAACTGGTATTGTAGACATCTCTGAAATGATTCTTCTCCATTTTGTGAGGGACACTTTCTCAAATCTTATGTTTGATCTCTTATGAGAACTCACTTATCAGTTTATGTGAATCACAGTTATATATGTTGTGCAAACATACCTGAAATAAACCTGAAAGAAATCACATTAGTCACAGAAGCAGTGTTGTATCAATAGAATATAGCCAACAGCTTGGACTACTGCAGTCACAAAGGTCTTTTATTCTGATCACCATTTTTCCACTTTTGTGTGTTAAAAGGCATGCAGGTGAGAGGAAAAGGTTGTTTCAAGGTAAAAAGGTGAAAATTGAAGCATTGGAATGCAGTGTTCCAAGCAGGAGGGAGAACGATAGAGTGCATTAATGGTAAGCAAAATACCTGCAGAGGGAAATGCACTTGAAAAGATAACAGCCAGGCAGGAGAGACTGGTAGAACACTTAGAATAATACTATTTCAAATATAATCAGGAAAACAAAACCAAATTTTCAAGCAATCATTCCAGAACAATGGAGAGTTTAAGTGCTAAAGAATAATGGGCACTTATGCAACTAATTATTCTTAAATTTTAAAACCAAATTACACATACTGTCTTCAGGCTGAAATGCATAAATGAGCCTAACTTGAGAAAATATTCATATTTTACCAGGGGCTCTGAAAACCCAAACTGTGAATTTTTGACTTATTTTCTGCATTATTCAAGACATAGCTTCTTTAATGTAACAGGCACATGTTGCTGACACAGGAAGGTTAGGCATTTGCACCGTTTGTATCTATATTTCCCACAGAATATCTGTCTTTGAAATACAGGTCAAATAATTTCAGTAGGCACTGATTGCTTTGTGGTTGTTTTTTTTATTTTTGTTTTGTTTTATTCGTTTGTTTTTTTAACAATCCTTTAGCAGAAAAATATGAGTAAATGTGTTTTACAGTGGTCCCTGTATGTTCCCTGAGTCAGTACACAAGTGGAAAAAAAAACCACAAATAATTATTCCCAAAAGAGTACAACAATTAAGAAAAAAAAAAAACAAAACACTATGGTTTGGCTAACTAAACTGTTAAAGGATCCAAAAAGGCTCCTCAGTTTAGTTACCAGTTTTATTTTTTCATTCTTTCAAAAGAATAACATATTCTCTTCTTGGGAAGTCAACAATAACAATCAGTTACTCAGGAATAAGAGATCAAAATCTGAAGTTATATAGTATTATAACTTATTCCTTTAATGTAAACTATTTTTCATCAACACAGTCATTCCTCTGAGGCTGTTCTTAAAGAGCATATCTAACCACAATTCCAGAATGATGGCTCTGGCCACTTTCAAAATAGAAGTAATGAATAGGACTGTAGTCAATCCAGAATATACCTACAAATGAAGTGGCTAAGTTTTCTTCGTTGCTGTTAATTTAAATATATATATTTATATATTCATAAGTGTACCTAAAGTCATTATTCCAAAAGCAAGATTTTATTTTATTTTTTTTCCACAAAGCAAAATACTTTTACCAACATATAATTCTGGATATTGCTACATACTAACTGAAATAATGCAGTTTTCAAATAAAAGAAAAATTGTCTATATGTATGTGCGCACATTACAATGTTCATACACACACGTAGATGTCTGTGCACAGACATGTATTTTAGTGAATAGACTAAAACAGCTTTCTTGGAGCTCCTGCTGTCAAGAAGGATATCAGGTTTTAAAACTTTGATTCATTTACGCAGATTCAGTAGAGGCCCTGTGCTGGTTCTGTGCTGTATAATATTTGCTGAGTATGAGACTGAGTGAGCACCAAGTCTGGCCTTTTGATAAAATTGGTTCTTTGGAAATACTGTGACTTGTTCCTTGTGCTGGTATGTATCACTTTCTATTGATTGAAAGGTTTATGGACCTGTAGCCTCTGTAATGCTGAATTGTTATGTATGCACATGTAGTGTCTGGCTATATGAGAAAATATTGACCGTGAAGTACTTACATGTTTTACTTGATTTTTTTAACCTAAATTTATCTTTTGTGTATTTGTAATTTATTCCAGGGTAATTTCCTGTATAGGTGTGCTGAATTTCTTTTGTTGTAACAAGAAAAATGGAAAAAGCTAACTGCTTTTTCTAATGTATTACTTTCATGGCAAAAAAATGAAGGAGTGGGATCGTAGGAGTCAACCATTACCCCTGGAGTTGTTGCTCTTTATATTCCTCACATATACGGATACTGCTATCCTGAAAATCACGCGAAAACCGCAGTAGTCCTGTAAAGTAAAGTTTGGTAAGTTCATGGAGTGAGCAGCAAACAAGATTTTCAAATTTCTCCACTTTTGTTGCCTAGTTGTGTCTCTTGGGATTTTACAATAAGCTTAAATATCTTGGAAGTACTGCAGCAAAAAGTAGAGAAGTACTGGTCCATAAAGCTGATTAGTTTCTCAGCGGGCGGCATAGAAGTCATGTACACAGTGTCAGACAGATAAAATCATCTTCTTAGACTTCAACTTAGCTAATCTAAAATCCTGAATACTCCTTCAGCTCCTGACATACTTGTTAGTCTGTCAGGAGGGCAACTGTTAAAGAATTCTAGTTATGATACCAGCTCTTAGAGCTGTGAAATTAGACAAAGATATTTTGGTTTAGGAAAGGGGGGGGGGGGGGGGGGGGGTGGGCTGTGCTGCAGTTGTGTACTTGTGGTACAGATGTTCGTAAAAAAGATTCCTAAATGGAAAATGAGGAGAGCAATTGTGGAAGTCTTCTTAGCAGACTTCAATGAATAATTTACAACTTAATTTCATCTAAATTGTGTTGGCTAGTTATCACAATTACAAATAGTAAACATCATCCTAACAGTAAGTGCTAGTTCAGTCACTTGTCTTAGGGACAGATGTCTAGTCTGTTTTAGTGAATTTGAGTTTAATGTCACTAAAATGTAAATACTGCTTTATTTACAGTTGTTTCCTATCAACTATGCCACTTAATAGGTGGTTTTATAGCTGTTACTAAATTCACTAAGACAAGTGAAATGGATGTGGAAAGGTCTTCAAAATGTCCTTTTTAATGTTCAGTACTACTATATGAGTATTAAAAGAAAGCATTGAACAGGTGACTGAGAGGAACAGGGGTTATGAAGTAGAAGAATATGCCACAGAGCAAATTATTAGCACAGTCTAGGCAAATAGAAATTGATATATTCAGTGAAACATTGTATTTGGGTGGCACACCAAGAAGGTAAAATTCCAGTACTCCAAAGATTAATACCAAAATAGTACTATACAGAACTAACAAATGATTTTCCTATTCAGGCTATTCTAATAAAAAAAGTCTCAGGATGCAAGTCACAGCTGCTTCCAAGGGCAGTAAAACTCCTAGTTTTTTTGTGTACCATCTAAGAAAATCTGAAATGTGCTGTGAATTTCCCTTTTTTTTATGAGCACAAGATAACGTAAGGTAGAGGGGAATAGATATTGCTTACCATGTCCCAGGAATATACTGATTATCTGCTGGAACAAAGAAAACATTTTCTTTGTGATTTGTGATTGTGCCAAAAATATTTAGGGATAGATAAGAATTTTTTGAAACATATTTCATACAGGGTTCAATAAAATATATATATATGTGTATATGTTTTTTGTGAGTTTTCATTTCTTACTTGGAAACTCACAGCACTGCTGCATGCTATTTGGAGGGAAGTTTTTGACAGGACTATCTTTTGTAGGCAAAACATACCCTGTCATAGTATTTTGTGAGCCACTGCAATTCTGTTATGTAAGGAAAAACAGGGAGACTGACAGGATAAACTGTTCTTATAATAATTTGTTACTTGTATTGTTCCAGCAGTATTGGTCACAAAAAAGGAAGTGTGTATGCGGTGAAAATGGAACATATAACAAAGGAGGAATCTAGAGGTGTTGCCTGAGTGTTCAGTGTTGGTGTTAGAAAAGCCAAACCTTAACTTAGATTGAGAATGACGAGTGACATCAATGGCAGCAAGAGTTTCTGACATTTTATTAGCAGTAGTAGATTGAGCAAGAACATGTGGGGTCTGCTGTTGAATGTTGCAGCGTCTAGTAACAAGCACAAACAGCTAATGCTGAGGTAATCTATGCCTTCTTTGCCTTGGTTTTCATTGACAAGGTCTCTTAGCTTTTGACCTAGTGACAGGCTACAAGGAGAGGATCTACAACTAATGGAGGATGAGTAAGTAAGGAATCTTTTGAGAAATCTTGTCTGATACATGTCCATAGGACCAGACAGGATGCATTTGAGGGTGATGAGAGATTTGAGGAATTATAGGCCACTCAGCTTCACTTTAGTCCCTGGAAAAAATTTGAGTGAGTTCTCTTGGATACCATTTCTGGTCACATTAAGGAGAATACAACGATTAGGAATAGTCAGTGTGTATTTATTAAAAATGGTTTGTACTTGACCAGCTCAGTTGTTTTTTATGATAAAACGATGAGATCTGTGGATATGGGGACACCAGTGGATATTCTCCACTTGGACTTTAGCAAGGTTTTTGACATGGTCTCCCATAGAATTTTTATATCCATATTGGGATGTTCTGATCTGCATGGTTGGACAGCTAGATGGATGGAAAAATGTCAGAATCACTGGATTCGAAAGAAAGCAGTTAATGATTTAGATTCTACCTGTAGGTGTATTACAATGTCTTGTTTGACATCTTTATCAGTTATGTGGTGGAGGAGACCAACAGATGTCCTTTTCTGCCACCCAGCTGGAAAGCAGCTTTGCAGAAAATTAGCTAGGAGTCCTGATGGAAAAGTTGAACATAAGCTGGCAATGTGCCCTTGCAACTAAGAAGGCTAACAGAATTCTTTGCTGCATTAGATAAAGTATTGCCAGCAGGTCAAGAGAGATGATCCTTCAACTCTACTCTTTGCTGGTGTGGCTGCACATGTCTCTGTTCAGTTCTGGTTCCCCCAGTATGAGAAAGACATGGACATACTGGAAAGGGTCCCACATAGGGCCACAAAGATAAGTAAGGGACTTATCTTTGGAAGGGCTTATCTGAGGAATGGCTGAGAGAGCTGGGACATTTCAACCTAGAAAACAGGTTCAGGTTCGGGGGGGATCTTATTAATGTATATAAATACCTGAGAGGAGGATGCAAAGAAGATGGAGCCATGCTCTTTTCACTGGTGCCCAGTGCCAGGACAAGAGGTCGTGGGCACAAACTGGAACACAAGAGGTTCCATCTAAACATCAGGAAGCACTTCTTTCCTGTGCGGGTGACGGAGCACTGGAACAGGTTGCCCAAAGAGGTTGTGGAGTCTCCTACCATGGAGATATACAAAAGCTGCCTGAACAACTAAAGGGAATCTAAGTGACAGTACTGGTTATCGATCAGAAAGTTAGATAATCTGAAAAGCTACCTTGTGTTTTTTTTTGTTAAGACACTGTGGCATGAGACCCCCTAAGCAACATAATGATGCAGCTTTATAGATGTTCATAAGGAGTACATCCTGAGTGTGAAGGGTAAAATGTGAGAGAGAATAAACAGTACTAAAGTACAAGTGTATAATAGAAGTTACTGTTGTGGCCTAGATAGAAAGATGAGTCAATCTCAGTGGTGACTGTAGTCCGGGGAGAAATTGTAGGGAGAAAGAGGTGGATGCTAACAGCAGGAGAATAAATAAATGAAGAGGAAATATGATTGGGATTAGGCCAGATCAGGAGGAATAAAGGTCAAATAAACCTGAAGAGAATAAAGCACTCTACACATACCTATATAGAATTTTTGACAAATAAGTGTCTCATGCAAACTTCGTTCTTTCTCTCACTTCTCCCATTTCTAAGGAACTGAGGATTCTAATCTTTTCAAGTATTAGAAACTGGTATAATTAGATTAAAAAAATTGTGCAGCACAACATGATATTAAAACAAGGATAATTATTAGTTCACGGTAGTCTTGAAGGATCTAACTGCGGTGGTTTTACTCTGCTGGGCAGCTAAATTCCACAATAGCCGCTCTTTCACTTCCCCTCCTCAAAGGAAAAAGGGTGAGAAAATACGATGGAAAGGACTCGAGGGTTGAGATAAGGACAGGGAGATCACACACCAATTATCGTCATGGGCAAAACAGAGTCAGCATAGGGAGATTAACATAATTTATTGCCTTTCACTAGCAGACTAGAACAGTGAGGAACTAAAAACCAAACTAAAAACACCTTACCCCCATCTATCTTCTGCTGTGCCTTCCTCCCCACCCCCAGCAGCACAGGGGAACAGGGAATGGGGGCTGTGGTCAGTCCATAACGCTTCATCTCCATCGCTCCTTCAAGGTCACTCTGCCCCTGCTCCTCATGGGGTCCCTCCCACGTGATGCCCCATGAGGAGAGGAGGGGAAGAAGAAAAGGAAAGAAACAGCTCATTGGTTGTTAAAGGAAAAATAATTATTAAGGGAAATATATTATTAATTAAATAATTTAACTAAAGGGAAAAGGGAAAGGGGAAAAAAAAAAAAAGCAAGGGCTGTGTAGAAGCGCAGAGGAAAGAAATTGCTCTTTACTTCCCACCAATGAGCAATGCTTGACCACATCCTTGAAGCAGGGCCTCAACACATGTAGCTGTTGTTTGGGAGGACAGACGTTTTCATGAGAACCCACTCCTCCTCTCTCCTTCCTTTCCCCACCTTTTATTGCAGAGTGTGACACCACATGCCGTGGAATATCCCTTTGGTCAGTTTAGGTCAGCTGTCCTGGTGATGTTCCCTCCCCACCTCTTGCCCACCCCCAGCCTGCTGGCTCTGAAGGGATTTGGAGAGCCCTGATGCGATGCCAGAAGTGCTCAGCAGTAGACACAACATTGGTGTGATACCAGTGCTGCTTTAGCTACAAGTGCAGAGCACAGCTCTGTATGGGCTGCTGCAGGGAAGGTTAGCTCCATCCCAGCTAGACCCAGTAAAACAGGCCACAGGGGAACTTATGCTCTGGTGCCTGGAGCACCTGCTGTCCTCCTTCTGCACTGACCTTGAGGCCTGAAGGGATCGTTATCACTCCTTGCTCTCCCAGCTGCTGTCACATAGCCGTCTGGAGCTGGCTCTGATCTGACATGGGGCAGCTGCTGGGCTCTGCTCTCACAGGCCACCCCTGCAGGCCCCTCCCCCCACCCCCCCCCCCACCCCCTATCGAAATCTTGCCATGTAAGCCCAATACATTAACTAACAGGGTTTGGGAAGTTTCTTTTCTTCGTTAGTGAAATTTTTCATGTAATGATGATTTTTGGATGTTATATGCAAGTATCTATATTGAGAATTCAAAAGTTTTTAATATTACTGCTTTATTAACTGAAATATTAAGGACAAAGGAAGGATTAATGGTATGTGTTTTGCAATGATTTGGCAAATGAATCATTGTTAATAATACAGTGTCTGTTTATTGATTTTCATTTAAGGAAAAAAAAAAAAAGGAGTAAATGCCAAAAGCAGCCTTTGTCTCATTTCTTTAGGGAGATAGAGTTGATTTACTAGCTCAAAGTGTTGTAAATTTAACAAGGCTGCTTGTATATAGTGAACATATTGCAAAGCAGTCAATGTAACTTGCCTATTAAATCAGATGAACTTAATAAACAGTACTTAGATGTATTTCTCAATATAGTTTTTGCTTCTCTAGGCACAATTTATAGGGACATTCATCGATCATTTTTAACCCTTATTGCATAATGCAAGTAGCAAGTTTTTATTCTAAGAAACTCAAAGAAAAATATTTAATTAACAAGCAAAATCTAATATTTTAGATTTTGTTTTCATCATTGATGCAAGAATATGTTCTAAATTAAATCTACAACAATTATAAATGGTGTTGCACTGAGCAGCTAGTAATATGAAATTGGAAACATGTTTAATGTAACATGTTTAATTATTTTTGCTGTTTAAATTTAGCTGTTTTTTCAGAGTTGTTTATTTGCACTTTCAGATTTTGTAAGTAAATGCCACATATGGCTGTATTTTGCTGAAGATAAGCCATAATATGCACAGGTATGGCTAATCTGTTTGATATACAGCCTTTTCTTTTCCTAATTCTTCTGGAGCCTTTTCATTGTTGGGACTATGAAGTAGGTATTGCAGAACACTGTTTAGGATTTAAAGCATGTTAGGACTCCATTTTTGCTTCCAAAATTGAATCAAGGTCATACAGGAAGATTACCGTTAGGGGTTTTGTGTTTGCACTGTAAGGTAGTAACAATGAAAGAGTCAGTTGGAAAGAAATGAAGGCATCACACACAGTAATCCTCTGATTCACTCTGTTTTCTGAGAGCATCTTTGTTTCATCAGGCAGGTCAGTGAAAATTTTAGCATGGTTATTCCCAAGGCAGTAGAGCGTGTCACCATCAAATCACAGCCTTCTGGTAGCCCAGTCTCCCACTCCCTCTCTCCTGTACAGAAGCCAACCTTCTTCTAATGAAGAACTCTCAAAAAGCTGACTACAAAAACTTTGTCACCTCAAACAATGTTCCATTCTTTGTCTGTATACTGAAGTATACAGAATCATTCAAACATACTTCAGAGATTTAGAATTTAAAAAAAAAAAGTTATGAAGTTATAGTCATATATCCACTCATAATGCATACTCATACCTACTGTCACTTGAAACATCTGGCGGGGGAGGTTGTTTTTTTTCTCCCTCAGATTTGGAGCATGAGCTGATTAGAGCTGTGTATCTGTCATTATTTATTTTTTTCTCAGCTACTTTTGTGACAGAAATTAATTATTTCTATTATTATTAATATCTGGCAGTGGAACCTGTCATGAAAACAAATTGCCTCTTCAGAGTTATTAGCAGCCAATATTCTGGAAGTGGACTTTTGAAGGTGCAGTGAAGATTAACTTCTTTGCAACTTTTGCCCAGGGAGTTCAGCATTGAAATAGGCTTTTCCTAAAGGTTTTGTGATGATAGGCTCTGTGAGAGGTTTCAAACAAGAGTATCTATGTCAAAACAGATGAGAGAACAGGGACCCTGTTGGGTGTCTCAGTCTGTCCTCTTCCACTAACAAGAAAGACTTTCTGAGATGGATTTCTAAAGCGGATTTCCTCATGGCTTGAATGCTGGATTGCTTTCATCACTTCATCTCTTCTCCTGGGAGACAGTCCCCAAATAAAAATTTTATGAAACACTTATCCAACAAAATGGAATTTATGTAATTTTCTCCTAATATTTCTCCTGACTAAGTCTGCCTCACATGAAACTACATTTTCTACCATTTTTCTACCAAGAAAAAAAAGTCTAAATTCTCACTTTGTTCAGTTAAAGAGCCATCACTTACCTTTGGTGGGTGGGATATCTCAGTTTTTATAACAAAAGATTGCCTTCAAATTCTTGAAGGATTGGTCATGTTGTCTCTACCTGTGAAAGAGCTGTATTCCTGTGGAAGACAGAATCCAAACCTGATATCCTTCACCATCTGACCTCTACTGACAGTTTACTTTGCTTACTTACCTTTATTTACCGTTACAGACTGGTTATGTTTACTCGTGTCAGTGAAATTGTCCTTTTTGAGGACAGTTACTTCTATCAGAAAGAATCAAACTCTCAGGTTAATTTTCCATACATGTTCTTCCTGGATTAAGTATTCTGTAAAAGCTATTTACAGCTCTTCTAAGGTGTTTTGAGAATTGTAACTGAGCCAGGAAATAAATTTACTTGTCATCTTTTTCTAAACTTCATATACACAAAGTTTATCCTTCCTACTCGCAGTGTCATTTAGGGGATTGGATTTGGCTTCTTGCTTTCTCTTTGCTTTCTTGAAACTTTTATAAATACTTTCAGTGCGGTTCCTTCAAAAGCTAAGATGTTGGTGCAATCTTTATGTCAAGTCTCTAATCAGATAACAACTGTTGTGAGATTTTCAAATCTATAGTGGAAGTGAGTATAGTTCTCTAGAGTTTAAACTAAATGGGAGACACCACTAATAAATGCACGTGACAACTGCCAAGGTGCCACCAGCTGTTCAGTGAACAACTTAACAAATTTCTTGCCATCATCAGTGAATTCAGGAATGAAAGGACAACATAGTCTTTCTCTTCATTTTCTCTCTGTGAAAGTTTCTGAGATACGCCTCCTTTGCAGTTATCCAAAAAGCAGTTTTTATGTAAAAAATGGCTTATTTAGCATTTTATTTCTCTGTTTTGTTGTGTGTTTTTTTTTTTTCAGAAAAACAAACAACAAAGCAATACAAAAATAAAATCAGAGTGGATTACATTGCATGTACTGTTCAGAAGTCCAAAATGTTAATCAGTTTTCAGAATATGATTAGACTCATATTATTAGTGCTGGCTTGCAAATCTAAACAGCATTAGCGGCTTTAGTTCTTTGAAACTCCAGTATCCAAGCCTAATTCAGACTGCATAAATACAGATTAAATATCTTGTTTTATGTTGTAAAAAATGAATTGGTTTAATGTGATGAGTCTTCTGGCTTATGCTACTTTTTTTTGTAAAGTACTAGTTCTCTAGTAAATTGTCACAATCAGTGAAGTACAGGTATATATTATATTTTATTCAGGAGTGTAGTTTATGGGGAAAAGAAAGGTTTCTCTTTTTATATAATAAATATGTAATAGAAATGGAATGGAAAAATGAATTATTCATAGAATCATAGAATGGTTTGGGTTGGAAGGACCATAAAGATCACCCAGTTCTAGCCCCCCTTGCCATGGACAGGGACACCTTCCACTACATCACGTTGCCGAAAGCCCCATCCATCCAACCTGGC
Source organism: Anser brachyrhynchus (assembly GCF_964034855.1). Classification (NCBI taxonomy): domain Eukaryota; kingdom Metazoa; phylum Chordata; class Aves; order Anseriformes; family Anatidae; genus Anser; species Anser brachyrhynchus. The sequence continues at coordinate 109,088,605 of NC_137694.1, forward strand.
CTTGAACACTCCCAGGGATGGGGCATCCAAAACCACTGTGGGCAACCTGTGCCAGGGACTCACCACCCTCTGAGTAAGGAATTTCTTCCTTATATCTAACCTAAATCTACCCTCTTCACTTTAAAACCATTACTCCTTGTCCTAACTCTGCACTCCCTGACAAAGAGTCCCTCTCCAGCTTTCCTGCAGGCCCCCTTTAGGTAGTGGAAGGCTGCTATAAGGTCTCCCCGGAGCCTTCTCTTCTCCAGGCTGAACAACCCCAACTCCCTCAGCCTGCCTGCAGAGGATAGGTGCTCCAGCCCCTTGATCATCATCATGGCCCTCCTCTGGACTCATTCTAGTGGGTCCATGTCCTTCTTCTGCTGGGGGCCCCAGAGCTGAGCAGAGGGCTCCAGGTGGTGTCTCACGAGAGCAGAGCAAAGTAGCAGAATCATCTCCCTCGCCCTGCTGGCCATGCTGCTTTTAATGCAGCACATGTTGGCTTTCTGGGCAGCTAGTGCACATTGCTCGCTCATGTCAAGCTTCTCGTCCACCAACACCCCCAGGTCCTTATCCTCAGGGCTGCTCTCCATCCATTCTCTGCCCAGCCTGTATTCGTGCTTGGGATTGCCCTGGCCCAGACACAGGCAGTGGCCTTGTTGAACCTCATGAGGTTTGCACAGACCCACCTCTCAAGGCTGTCCAGGTCTCTCTGGATGGCATCCCTTCCCTCCAGTGTGTCGACTGCACCACACAGCTTGGCGTCATTGGCAGACTTGCTGAGGGTGTACTTGATCCCACTGTCCATGTCGCCAGCAAAGATGTCAAACAGCACTGGGCCCAGTAATGACCCCCAAGGAACACCACTCATTACTGGTCTCTACCTGGACATTGAACCATTGACTACAACTCTTTGAGTGTGACCATCCAGCCAATTCCTTGATTCTTCAATTCCTCAATATTCTTCAATTCTGTTTCATAGCTTCTTTATACAAATAACAGAGGTTGATCAAGCATCTGCTTTCCAGTGGACTCACAGTTAAGATACTTCTCCTGCTACCAGTGAAAAATAAAGTATCCTCTGCAAAGATAAAGAAACAAGGCTTACATTTATTCAAACCCCAGAATTCAGAGGCTGCAAAAGTATTGCTGCTCTTAGCCCTTATTTAGGTTTTTAATAGTTGATGCTTCCCATGTGCCTAAGGTAAGTCTGCGTAATTAAGGTTTACAAATACCATTAGTTCAAGTGGTGATATTCTGTGAAGAAAGATAATCAGTTTTTTTTCCAGAAGATATTAGATATTAAATATGAAAAATTACAGTCTTTTAATTGATTTATATATATATATATATGTGTGTCTGTATCTATATATGTTTAGGCTTCAAGGAAATTCGTTCACTGTTTGCTATATCTTCTCACAATAATCTGGACAGTATTATCTTACTTGTTTCACATTGAAGACCACAGTTTTTCCTCATGTGACACCTCTAACTAAACTAGCTTAGACCATCTTCTATTTATAGGTCTTTGTTTTCATTATGCTTTGTACAAATAAATATTTTCTAGATGCATGTGTAATTAAATACTTGGGGATGAAAGTTAGTTTATTTCTATCCTGGAATAATTGTATTGGATTTTTCATAATGATTTCAGGAAAAGAAGGGGTTCTTTGTGTGGGCTAGGTCTTCAAGTTGATCTGAAATACTGCAGTAATTTTCCAGTTGCATAGTATCTGTAGGATGAGGAAGACTAGAGAAGAAACAGTTTGAGTTCAGAGGAGCAACACTTCACATATGTTAAGGCCTCTACAGGCTGTGTTAATACTGAGCAGTCAGTACAGTACTGTTACTCATTGGAAGGGCTGGCAGACAATCTCTGAGGAGGTGCAGCTTCCATTCAGGTTATTAAAATGGTAACTGTATTCTGAGCTCGAACCCGAGACAAGAATATCCTGTTTCTGCATGTATTTCATAAGCTTTATTTCTTTTCAATAAACTTTTTCAAGGGACACTTTCACATATAACCCCCGTTTCTATCTTGACACAAACATCTTCAGGGTTCCCTGTAGCTTTTTCTCTGGAAGCTTTTAAAATCAGATTCTTTGTGTTTTGGGGTTGGCAACCAAGAGCAAGCTATTTCTGAAACTGTATCAGTCAGCAGTGGAACTGATGCACAAGTCCCAGCCATTGCTACTAGTCACATTATTCCTGGAAAACAACATTTTTAAAAAGAGTATAGTTTATTATATATGTGGGCATGTACTTAATTAATTAATGTCAGCAATTATTACACAGTGTATCCAAACTGTGGGAAAGAACAGTTAGTCATTTAGCTCTCCCAGGATTTCCTCAGGCAGTGAGCTGCAAAAAAATGCCGTAGTTAATCATAATGGATTAGGTCAGTTAAGTAAAACCAGAGATTATTTATTAATCTGTTAGTTCAGCAGGCAACATAAATATTCATAAAAATTAAATGTATGTTTAAAGATATGTGGAAATTTCTGGGGAATTATTTATAATTAAAGAAACATTTTATTTTATGGTATCTCTAGTTTTAATTTTCATGTATTGTAGGAGAAAAGAACTCCAGTGTTTCTGGTTTTATTTGTAACATATATATAACAAGAACCTGCATTTTTGCTTAAAGTGGCTTGAATGAGAATTCTTAATTTTACAAGCATTGACCTTTGTTGCTTAAGCTGCTGGACCTAACCCTTTTCTGTTGTATCAGGATTATGTGGAGAGGTTTGGGCAGTGGGGCACTGCAGGGGTGGTCTCTGTGAGCAGAGCCCAGCAGCTGCCCCAGGCCAGGCCAGAGCCAGCTCCAGCCGGCTCCAAAGGGACCTGCTGCTGGCCAGAAGTTTAGGCACAAGCAATATTTAGTGAAGACAATTACTGATTAAATGGTGAGGATTCTCGCTGGGCAGTATGTAATGTGTGGGGGAGTAAAAATAAAAGATTGGGCAAATATGGCTATAGATCTGTGTGTGAACGTAAGAACTACTTTTCATTCCTAGTATGTTCAGGCATGGATAGAGCTTCATTTTCTAATGATACCAGGGATTATGAAAATACATAGAATCATAGTTTCATTTTCAAATGTTGGATGTTCAGCACGTCTATAAACTAGAACCTTCTAAGTTATCTCACAAATAGATATCAAATATATATTGAGTTTCTATACATATCAAGTGTCAAATATATATGAAATTTATATTAAGATAGGTATCACGAATATATATCGAGTGTCTTGATATATTGGTTCTTAGGAGGCAATAGTCTATCCATGCTAGATTGCTTTTGCAGCTAAGAAAAAAGAGGAATTTAGAGGTTGTGAGTCAACTGACATACTTTAGATACCTATTTTTGGATACAATGACTTGGCTCTAAAAGTGTTTATTTCCTTCAGTTGACTATATATGCCATTTGGGATGTTATCTAAAATAGTTTATTTAAATTTGGCCAGGTGAATGGCACCCACAGTACTTGTAGTGCACTGAAATAATGTGAATAGTGGGTCACTGCGGTCTTCAGATTGTGTTTGGGATAGCTAATAGTGATCTGAATAGATCAAAAAATTCAAACTAAGATTTAATAATTTGTATATTTTTTTTTGTCTAAACTGACACATAGAAATTACCTAGAAAGGAGTGAAAAATCGGATTTTTTATGCAAATATTTCTGGTGTATCATGTCAGGCCATGTCTCTAATTCTTTTGCATTTTGGGAAACTCTGCTGAGTCATACAGTACTGGACTACTAGAGCTGGATTCACTCATTTTGCTAGTGGTAGGCAACAGTGATCTGTTCCTCTCCTCCCACCTGACAGAATTGCTCAGAAAGAGCTGTCATTCAGAAGTATAGAGTGTGGGTCTGAGAGCTAATCAGAGAGCAATAAAATGCCTGGCCACTGACCTTATAAAATAGAAGCTCATAAAACAAGTAAATTAAATTATTAATTATATCAGTGAAAGAAGGACTTTCAAATTTCTGCAGCATGGAAAGGTTGAACACTTACAGAAGCATATGACAAATTTATTACTATTTGCATTCCACAAGGGAATAATTATGGAGCTTTCTGATGCACCAGTATTTTCCTCTCAAAAAGAGAGTTACTGGTGTGCTAGGACTGACTGATGTTAATGTGGAATTGTTAAAAATCCCTTTGTTGTATTTTCCCGCTTTTATGAACTAAAACATTAGGAGTGAAAAAACAAAACGGTACATTTTTCTGGTGCTGTAAAGGGCTGTCACATCTGACCAAAATAATCATATATCTGGAGATAATGGCTACAAATGCTGCTTGCAGATTTCAGCCTGAAGGTGAGAATGGCTCTGCAGCGTGTCAAGATACTCATGCAGAAGAGACTACAGCCAGGTAGCCAGGTTCCCATTCTGTTCAGTGTCCGTTTAATAATTTATGCAAAGCGACATCTTCAGGAGAGACATTGAGAGCTCTCCACAACAAGTTGTCCCATAGCTTTGAGGTAGAGGTGCCATCTTTAAAAGTAAACAGTCCAAGCTCAACTGCCCTTGCAGGTTAACACTCAAAACCTTGTTATAGGCAAAAGGGAGCACTTCATATATATGGCACTAAGGGTTAATTATTAGTCCTGGTAAAGTTTAACTGTTTGGTAGTCATAACTAATAAAAAATCAGAACTGTTGTGTGAAAAAACTTTCAGGTGTTATTGCTTTTTATTACTTTGCTCAGTCTTCTGTTATCTGTCTGGGTCCTAAGACTAACAAATTCAGTACTCAAGGAGGGGAGATGTGGGTCCTATGAGGAGAGGCTGAGAGCACTTGGGCTGTCCGGTCTGGAGAAGAGACATCTGAGAGGCAACCTCATGACTCTCTGTGCCTCGCTGAGTGGGGGAAGTGGAGAGGGAGGTGCTGGTCTCTGCTTCCCAGTAACCAATGACGAGATGCAAGGGAGCAGCACAAAGGTGTGCCAGGGGAGGTTCAGACTGAACATTACAGAAAATTTCTTTACCATGAGGGTGGCCTAACACTGGAACAGGCTTCCTAGCAAGGTGGTTCACAGCCCCCCATGCCTCCGGGGCTGTGTGCCCCGCAGGGACAGCCTGGGGCTGTCGGCCCCTTCCCACCGGACCCTCACAGAGCTGAAGCTCAGCCAGGCCGGGCAATGGGCACTGGGCCACAGGGCACCAGGGAAAACCAGCTCAGCCCTGCACAGGCCCACGGCAGCCCAGCCACCCCCCAGGGCCTGGCACAGCCTCGACCCTGCCCCAGCAGTAGCAAATACAACCACATCGACTGGGCCAGAGGCTGTAAGGATGGGAGTGCGTTCACTGAGCTCAAATAAGCCTTGGAAAAGGGAAGCTTGCAAAACAAGGCTCAGAATGGTATCCCACTTAGCACATACCAAGAGACAATTCAGTTATTTCACAGGGAGTTTGGCAATTTGGTAATCCAAGGTCAAATATTGGTTATTGAATGGATCATCACATTAGTTATATTTTGGGTTTCTTTGCCACCATTATGTATTTACATTGTAAGTGGCTGGGCAAACTGATACAATACAATTTAACCGTAAGAAATTGTGCACCTAGAAAATGAAGCTTACACAATTATTCTTTCCATCATCTCCCTTTCAATAGCCAGTCTCAGCCAAAACTGACAGAAGCATAGAGGCCTTGAAGATGCAGTTATGCTCCTGGGCTTCTTGGAAATCAGGATATTTGGCTTTCTAAGGAATGGCTTTTGGCTAATGTTCATGAGGAAGTGTTGGGTTAGAGGTTTAGGTGCTGGAGGTGAAAATTATTTTCATGTGGGAGGTCATACAGAACGAAGTGGAAGAAGATGGAAGGGATGTCTGGGAAACATGTCTTCAGGAAGCTACTTTCATAGGTGTGCTATTAACGGAGCGACTTAGCTTAATGAATTACAGCACTTCTCATCATGTAATTCACACACTCTCTAAAAACATGCTTGTTTTTATATATTAATTCCTGCTTGGTATTTAAGCCTCATTTTTCTTCTTCCAGAGGTAAATGTATGTTTACAGGCAAGTATATTGTTCAGTATTGGGATGTGACAGATAGACTGATTTGCTTTCTGTAAAAGAATGAACCAAAGCCTATGATTTGTCACAAACGTGACCTTTTAGCTCTTTTGTGTTTTCCATCAATGAGTCTTTACCACCATAATTTTGGATGTTATAGAGAGTCCTATGAAGTTCTCTTATATTGTCTCTTTCCAGTTTTAATTAAGGAAAAGAAAAATAGAATAAGAATCATCCGATGAGGAAGTGGGACTGACTGAAAGAATATGTCATTTAGATAAGTTCTGTTATGGCTTGAATCAAAGTCATCAGTTTCTCTTCCTGTGGAAACAGTTGAAACACGTAACCCGAAACTAGTTTCATAATTGCTTTAGTCCTGCATAGACTATCAGAGACACTGAAATCGATGGTCTTGCTTTGTGGTGTCACTTTTCTTTTACTGTGAGAAAGTAGGGTAGACTGGAGGGGCAGGGGAGAGGTATATTTGGAAATACTTACATGAGTGACTGCGTATAGAGCAAGCAGTTTAGAAATCAGTGCTGGAATAAAAAGATCTATGTAGAGAGTCCACAGTATGTTATACATGTGTCATGCAAATATGTATCTATATCATCATCATGTGATTCATTGAACTAATTTATTTGTTTTCTAAGGTGTTTCTTTTATGGAAACAAACAAACAACAACAACAAAACACCAGACAAGTCAATTTTGTGCATTTCATAGAATGGTATTTCATAGGTAATATTTCCATCTAGATACTTTACATAGAATATTATAATTGATTGGTTTTGGTATTAACATTAAAAAAAAAATCTGAGAAACTAACATTATTGGGAATGGGAGTAGGAAGATAGAGGAGATTTCTTCCATAAGCCTGGCTGAGCATTGTATTTTAGTTAGAGAAAAGATTGATAGTAGAATTCTGTAAAAGCAGGAGAAAATGAGAAAGTGAACAGTATAATACTCACAATAGCAGAAGAAAGAAAGGCTCAGTGAAGGAACCTGGCATCAACTGACCAACTGGAAATCTTTTTTGGAAAAGTATAATTAAATAATGTAATAAATTTTCAGTAGTTTTTGAGGAAGCCAGACATTTTAAGGGCTTAGATGGTAGTGAAGGTGCTGTTACAGAGGATGGATCTTGCAGGGGACGTTAAAAATGAAAGTTACAAATACACCTTTAGACAACTAATTACCAGCACATGGAATGAAAAAAATCAGTTAAAATTTACTACCCTAAAAACTGCAGTACTAGGTAGTTAGATCTCTGACCTGTTTAGTGTTTTTTAGTCTGAAATTCAGAGTTTGTGCTTACTTACAGAAAATATTAGTAATCTTTAAACTAGTTATAACTTGACTAGTAAAGATTTAATCGGAGTTACAGCAGCCTCAATGAATATGTTTTTAATTTCATGAAAAGATAGATTTTTTAAAAAATCTTATGATTGTCTGGTGCAATAGGTTGTTTGCTTATTAATTTGTCTGGCTAATTCCTTATTAATTGCAGCCCTGTTGGTTTTCAATTAGAAAGACTTCAAAGCAATCCTTTGAGGGAAAATTAGTTTCCTAAATCAAGATAATTAAAGATGGGAACTTGCTAGTACCCATATAATAGCACTCAAAGATCAAAAAGCTTAAGGGCTAAAAGAAAGAGCTTGAAAAGCCAGTCTGATTTCTTATGATCTCTGGCAGTGTCATTTATTTATAAGCATTTCCTTGAACTTCTAATTTTTCGAAACAGAAAGAATATTTATGCCTGAGACTGTTTTTATAATCCAGATGGGGCTCATCAGGCTGTTCTAATATTTTTCCATAAGTCAAAGAGAATACTTTAACTGTATTAACAGCAATAATTTAAGTTTTTTATTAATACCTTAATAGGCAGTCATTCTTTTCAGGTAGAATAACTAAATTTTATGTGGATTTTCTTTGTCAATAATGCTTCCAATGCCTGGTGATAAAAATGTCAGCTCTTTGCCTGTTCTTAATATTTAAATTTTATAGTTTCAGGTAATTTTCACCAAAGTATCAAAACTTCGGAAATATTTCCCTCTTTTCTGGTAAACTGCTTTAGTGAATATATTTGAAACAAAACCCATTTATGATGATGAAAAATAGTTTGAAAAATCCTGATTTATAACTTTACAGTGCATTGACATTAGCATTTTAGTTTGACTCCTCAGTATGCTTTAGAAGCATGTTTCCCAGATATCCATTCACCCCACGATGTTTTGACACGTTGTGGAATGATCTCGAAGCAAGTAGACTGGGTTCTTTCCTGTGAAACTGAGCGCATACACATATTTTTGAAATAACATCTGACAATTCTTGTTTGACCAAGGTCCAACTAATCTGAGGACCTATTTACAAACAGGGACCAACTCCAAGCTAATACAAGTTCAGAGTTAAGACTTGCTTTGAGCAAGAGATTGGATAAGACAACCTAGAGAGGTCCCTTCAAATCTAAATTAATCTATGATTTTATCTCATTATTTTGGACATAGATTAAGAAAACATCATATTTCACAGTTCAGTTAAACCATCCCACATTTTATTTAGATGACCCGTTTTATGAAGAACAAAAGTTCATTTGTAAGGTAATTCTTTTACATAGGTTATCCTTTCTTTGATATACTTTAATATACATGCCCTTTTAATATAGTATTTGAGATACTGGGGCAGCAAGAAAAGTTCTCAAATAAATTAAATACACATTTTGTAACTATAAGCTGTTTGTTAAAGTAGGATTGGGAGCAATCACTACTGTGGAGCTTCCATGTGTAAAATTATATTGTCTTTGCAAAGGACTGTGATGCTAACAGCCAGAGACAAATATGTTCTACTTCTGCACAGAACAGGTGCAATATCTACAACAGTCACATTTCTGTAGCAATAACTTCTAAGTCCTTTTTGGATAGACATTTATTAGATCTAATTTTATGTTTAGGCAGGATTTAACCAATCAAGATAAGACTTTGTGATGAAAGAATATTTTTCATAGAGTCATAGAATGGCTTGGGTTGGAAGGGACCCTAAAGACCAGTTCCAATCCCCCGGCCATGGGCAGGGACACCTCCCATTAGACCAGGTTGCTCAAAGCCCCATCCAACCTGGTCTTGAGCACCTCCAGGAATGGGGAAGCCACAGCTTCTCGATTATGATTATTATTGAATATTGAATATTTTAATTTGATTAGTAAGTAGAAAAATCATCAACTTAAAAGCTGTCATCTGACATCTTTTAACATTGTTCAAGTAATTTAAGACGTGTTTTTTCTTTCTGTGGGTTTTCAATAGTGAGTATAATAATCTCAAACTTGGAACTGACTTATTCATTGTTTACAAATAGGATTATTATAGGAAAAAAATACAAGTAACAGTAATTCTAGGTTTGTGTACCATTGAGAGACTATTATTTTAAAAAGGTTTCAATGAAAGATAAAATGTATAAAAATTTATACAAATAATTATGTATCAATATGTTTCTGAATAAGATTATGTAAATACTCTGTAAATCAAGTTGTATATGCCTGGCTGCAGACAGTCCCTGTGGCCATTTCCCCATGCCCTGATTACATCTCTTCTGAACAGGGCAGCAGATTGCAATAATCAGCTGAATGGGGCAATTCATATATTTCTGAGCGACTAATTCATTTTCTTGAGATGTCAGACAGACATCCTTGGGTCACATTTTCATCATCTCTTCTTAAACTCTTACAATTAAAAATGTGTTTTTGCTGTAGTTGGAAGTTGATTCTCTGATTTCATTCTGCAGTTCCACAAAATGGGAACGGACTGTATATACTCAAGGAAAGCTTGTGACAGAGACCATAACTGCTTTTTGAGACATGAAACATTTTTACTAAATAAGTAATTTTCTTGGAAACAGGGATTTTTGGATTGCGTTGCCTTTCACAAGAAAAGAAGACAAATCCATAAGAAAAGCCAATGCAGTAGGTTGTTTTGAGGTTCTTGGAGTTAGAATTAATATACTCCTGTTCAGCTACAGACACATTGATTACACACAGTCTGTTTTATTAAAGATGTAGTTAACTAAATACTGCTCATACCATTGTTGATTTTAGTTTACATATTGTTCTGGTTTAATATATTTATCCTCTTCTTATATGCTTCATAGAGACTGCTGTGTTTCTAGAAAGCATTGCCAAAAAGCATGGTGTATGCAATTGCAGTGGTCGCTCTATCTGGTCACCTACTTATTTGTTAATCTCACCTAATATCTTTGAACTCTAAGGCCAACTTCAGCATTTTTCTGTTGAAAGATGAGGAGAAGGGATTGATTGTGCCTTTCGTTGCAAAGACAGTTGTTTTTAAATCTGTCAGTATTGATTCCATAATTAGGTGATCTGATTTCTTCTCATCTTTAATTACAGCACTGTCTTTTAGTAACTATATTTTACTTTTTAGAGAAATCTCATAATATAGACTTCACAAAATACAAGAGAAGGAAAGGAAAGGAGGCTATTAGAAACAAACCTTGTATGACTCCTTTGCAAAATGTGCTTGAAGTAGACATTGGGGGAGGGGGGGGGATGGGTTATGTGGTGTTTAAGAATGGGCAAACTCCTACTACAAGACATGGTAAGAAGAATCCATTCTTCACAACTATGATAACAAAACTTTTCTACCACCTATTTAGAATGATAATGAGCATTGACTGATTAACTGGTATCTTAAAATGTCTAAACTTTCAGATATAATTTTGAAATGATCTTGCAGGTACAGCCAGACTCAGAAGAACCTTTCTGATGCTGTGCCAGTTGACACAGAAAGATGCTTCCAGTATTTTTTTCTTTTCTTTTCACCTTTTTGCTAGATTGATAATGTTGAATTGACTGAAAAATCATTGGAAGGGGTAATGTGTTTGGCATTCAACAGGATTATTGCATGCATCTTTTAGCCTGAAGTTTGAGAAACGTTTTGTTTGGATTTAGATTATAAAGGCCAAGTACTTAGAAAGAATTCTGATTCAACCCAGTGCCCCTCTGCAATTTGAAGGACTGCTTTGGGCTATGAGCTGATTTTGTAGAAAGAATTTTGTCAGTGATTCAGCTTGACGTTTTCTCTAACCCTTGGTCCCCGGTATCATGTTTTCTGCTGCTGTTTTGAAGACAATATGAATACAGTCTTCAACTGGAGTGTCCATGTTCAGCCACTGTCTTGGCATGTTACCAAATTCATGCTGACTACCAAGCAGCCCCACAGAAATGCAGTTTTTGAAAGTTCATAACTCAGTAAAACTGAAGGTAAATTTAATGAGAAAATATGAGGCACTTCTCTACTCTGAGGGCTTCTTTTCAGCCACATTTCCAGATTTTGGGCTGTTAAATAAAGTTCGTGGTTTGAGATGAAGGTTACCCTAGGGTTTCATTTTGTTTTAATCTGTACTGTTCTATAATAAAAGACTGTCCACTGGAGCAGGAAGGAAGCAAAGTAGATTTTTATGTTACAAAGATCACATAGACTCACACAGACCAGCTGAGACAGGAGGGCACCTCTGGAGATTGCCTGGTCAGAGCGCCTGCCCAGAGCAGGGTCAGCCAGAGCAGGTTGCCCAGGGCTGTGTCCAGTCCAGTCTATGGAGACCCCACAAACTCTCTGGGAAACCTGTGCCGGTGTTCAACCACCCTCACTTTAGAGAAGTGTTTTCTTAAGTTTGAACAAAATTTCCTATATTTCAGTTTGTGCCCAGTATCCATGGTCCTGTCACTGGGTATCACTGAGAAAAGCCTGGCTCCCTCTTCTTTAGCCCTTCATCAGGCGTTTATACACATGGATAAGATGTCCCCAAGACTTTTCTGCTCCCACATGAATCCAGCTCTCCCAGCCTCTCCCCATAGATGAGAGATGTCTTCAAATTGCTGCATATCTGTGATACAGATACTGTATCTATATGATCCCTACTGATCCCATAAACAGTTTATGAACTGCTTCTTGTGAAAGCCCATGCCTACATTACGTAACAGGAGGAGAGAGGAGGTTATTTATTAAAATGCAACAAAATACTCCTAGCTGTATCATCAGGGTTTTCTCTTCCTTGAGGACAGCATTTTTTTAATGTTTTGTAGGATGCTTGTCATCACTCTGTTTTTCCATAATGTAAGTTTTGAAAATGTTATGGTTTTTAATTGCATTTTATTTTCCTGTTACTGACAAATTGTCACTTTGAACATAAAGGCCCTAATTCTTCATTTTTAACTTTACTGAAGTACATCTGGGTTTTAGAAGATCCCGTCTTGACTGACTACAGCATTTTGAGTTTGAGAAGCATGTTTCTTTAAAACTCATAAGCTTTTAAACTAGTTTTTCTTTGCGTTTATTCTTACCAAATAGAAACATTTTCTGATTGACAAGATTTCGTTAAGGTGGGTTTTAGTTTTGATGAGTGTAATCATCCTTTGATGTGTTCCTTCCATGTATCTGTATTACTTATTTATGTATAAGATCTACATACGATAAAGACTCCTCATTATGTTTCTCTACAGTTAAAATATCCTTAATACTCTGTCAAACAGTGTATTTTAAACTTCCCTGTTCTTTCTATTGAAGATAAGAAGATTTTCTACTGAACAGATGAGATCTACCAAATTTAGCTTGAATAACTTAAATAGAAATAAATGTCTGTATCATCATGCCTGGAGAAAATGCCTCCAAAGTTCATGCCTTTTATTTACAGAAAATCTTTCTTGCCTGAAATGTACTGTAAGTGACTAAAGTTAGTTTTTTTTGTTTGTTTGTTTGTTTGTTTGTTTGTTTTTTCCCATTTGGATGCCTTTTAATCTTGATTTTCTGTGATAAGCTTCTGAGCCATGATTATAAAATATTAATTATAAAATATTTAAAAATATTAAAAAATATTGATTAAAATATTGATTAAATATTTATTAAAGTGTCTTTAAAATATCTGAATAAGGTTGGTCTTCTAAGTCCATATTTAAATCAGTATCTCTTCTCTTAAATTTTGAGGGAGCCAAGCTCCCAATATCTGCCTACCTGGAAAGTTGTTACAGAATCTAACTTCCAGCATTCCTAAATACCTACAGAGATCTTGATGTGTGATTCCAGACAGCATATATCCCAGTAAAACTCACAGCGTTCATATTTATGTCTTTACTTTAAACTACACTTTGCCAGAGTTCGGGGTAGCAGTAGTGAGTGATTTCTGGTTGAGATAAATTCTGTGAATAAAGTTGTAACAAGCAAACTTTGTTTAAGGAATGTCCTATTTTACAGTTGTATACTCTTTCTGCTCAGGTATTAATAGCTCATCTGTTTTACTGATTCTGCTGCAAGTGTCTTGGAAAAGAATATTCAACAGAGGGTTCTCATAATTCCTTTTCTGAATATCCTTCAGTAGTTGTGACTTTGTTGCACAGAACTGGATCGTGTTGATTCTCTTGCATCATGCATTTCACCCCTATAACATCTGTTATGCCCCAGAAGGCAGTTTGAACTTCATGTGACTTCTAGCTCTTCTCATCTGGGAGAATGACACTTTAGCAGATGTAGAAAATGAATTCAGGATGACACAAAGACTGTTTTGTGTACCTAAAAATAAAACACTCTGTGTTCTACAAGACAGAAATTCAACTAGGAATCCATAATAATTCAAATAAAATGTTAGGACTTTATATCAGGATTTCATTTCCTACTGACAAATCCAAATTAATGTTAATGTGATGAAATGCAAAGTTCAGTTATTCTGAACTACCTAATTAATCGTGACACTTGATGTCAAGCAATTAAAAACGTAACTAATATCTCTTAGTACTGTCATACTCTAGAGAAGTGATGCTTAATCATTTAGTGGTATTCCGACCATCGTAAAGCTGAAAACTAGCCAGCCTCCATGGAGATCACATTTTTGTTTACTGGAGTTGTAGATGCAGCTTGACTTTCAGGCATTTCTACAAAAGAAATTCCAGGAAGCATTCAAGACCACTGAAGACAGAATGAAAGACAGGTTATCATTAGGCCAATTAGTATATCTGTAATCATAAATTTAAAATATATATATATAAAGAATATGATGTTTTAGCGCTTATAAGATGTTAAAATTGTGTCTGAATAGAAAACTTTATGTAGTTAATTTACCTGCTAAAAGAGGGGGGGAGAAATCCAGTAATATCTTTAAATAATAATATGTTGAGTAAATTAAGTTTGAGTAGGCTATTTGGATTAGATTTTCACTGTGGCCCTGCCCCACCCAATCTCCTGAGCATTAGTTACTCCCAAAGGATTACAAATACGTTGGATGCTTAAAGCACCACAAGCCTTACAGACTTTACAAGCAAGTTGTGACAGTGTGATGAAACCCCATTTTTTCTATCATTTTAATGTAGGTTTGTTGTTTAATTATGATAATTTTAATGACTATTAACTTTAATGGTCATCTTTTGCATGACATCTGACTGCATGTCCTTCCTTCTTCAGAGATGTAGAGAGCTGGAGTCATCTTTATTGTTTATAGAAAAATATAGCATCTTAGATGACTTAAGATATCTCTGAAGATTATTTCTGTTTGGGCTATTTGGTCTTTGAAGTGCAGTTTAACAGCTCTATTTTGAGCTCTTGTTTTAGTGGAATTCTTTAGGGCAGAGGTGTGTGGTTCCTAATTGTTTGATTACTCATAGAAACAGCTTGAATTGGACTTTCTCTTACCAAACTGTTACTCTGTAAATCGTATAACATTTTTATAGTTCTGACTTTGCTAAATTATTACTTGAAATAAGTTAACTGATTCACTTAAAAAAAAAAAAAAAAGAGAGAGAGAGAGGGAGAAGAAGAAGAAGAACTTAAAAGTGCATTTGTCCTAAATGCAAAATGCCCTTGAACTGTTAATACTTAACAAGTTTAGTTTACATTTAAAAATTTCTATTTCCTCAATTAGGCTCAGGGTCCCCACAGGGGTAAAGTATTTAAAATGAAACAAAACAAAGCAAATGAAAAAAAAAAAAAAAGCACCCTTTTTGTTGATCCAGAACATTTAAGAAGAATGTTTTCAGAAGCCTGTATAACAAAGGGAAATAAGATTAACAGGGTGAATGGTTATTCTGGGGAAGAATTGGACGCCAATTAAAACTTCATAATTTCTTCATGCTCCAGAATAAGGAAGACGTCTTACAAGTGTATTCGATATTAAATAATACTGTAATCATTTACTGAAAGCAAAAACATATCACGTGAGTTTGCTTACTTCTTGAAGTTAAAGCATACCAGCGTAGTAAGTTATAATTATCGTCAGAGAACTCATGCTAAACAGAATTAAACTTTACAGTCATTCTCTCAGCTGCACCTTGCAGTCATCTGTATTCTCTAAGAAGCCACTGCCAAAGCCATCTGAATTAGCTGCTGTAGCCATCACTCCTCTCCTTGGTTTCACCTGGACCCCAAGCAATGCCGTGTTTTGTTTTCATGGATGTGTCCTTTCCTTTTTACTGCTTCTACCTTTCAGTGGGTCTGCAGCCCAACAGATTTAGAAAGACCCCTCCACAGGAAAGTTGCCATCTCATTCTTCTAAAGTAAATTCTAAAAAGTGTTCATATCATAAAACTGTTCAACTATGTTGTAGTAAATGTACTTAGCGGAAACTGGGGCAGAATATGTGATGGTTCTTTCATTTGTTTTTGTTTGATTTTTTCTTTGTTAGATTTTATATATTTGTTTGTTTTTCTTTTTGTTCCTGTTTGTCTCCTGTCATACTTTAACAAAGTGACTGACAAGGAAGCTTTTCAGGTTTTGTAGAAGTTTTGGATTTTAAGAACTGGAATTATCAGGAAGTCCAAGGATGGATTTACTAATTGGAGCACAGCTCTACCCATCATTTTTTAGGTTTTATTCAAATACCACTTCATTTTCCTTTCTAGTATGTTATATATTATATACATGTGCTTTAAATATACATGTCTATAATGTAAATTTTATGTTTTAGTGTATTAGTAAGTGGCAATAGCAGTACATATGGGATCGACACTTTTTCTGCGTTCTCTGATGACAGCTCACTTCTGTTGTATTAGGTATTCATCAGTGTAGACAGAGCTATGACAGGTTTGTGATGGTGGTTCTGCAATGTGAAATATACTAGTGCAAATGGGTCTGAAATTAAAGAGTCTGCTAAATATTATGTCTTATGAATAGTCATCCATCTCCGTATTTAACAGAACAAATGGACCTGTTGTTACTATTCTTACTTATCTTCCTAAGTGATTTTTAAACCCATTAAGAAATAATTTGACAGGCTCCTCTTAGCATAGATAATAATTCTTTTATAGTGAATATGAACAAAAGGGAAGAGATTGCTTGTATCACCTAATGTAACAGTGCTTTATTTTGCTATAAAATTGCACGTGTACTGAAGACTAAGTGAAGCCCTGAGTGACTTCACTTTTTCCCAGAACAGCAGATACTATAGTAGTAGTATAGTAGTATGCTTCACCACCTGAAGGGATCTTCTAGTAATACATTGCCTTTCATTGCCTTTTTTTTTTTTTCCTGCGAGTTCAGTAATATCCTAGGAAACATGGAAAGAGGCAGTGTTTTGTCAGATTTAGCCAGAAGCTACTATTCATTTCTGAGCTTGTTTTAATATAGCTAGACACAGCCTCTTCTGACTTGAATTCTTGGAACAGCTTCACTGACCTGATAAAAAAAGGCTTCGCTTGTGTATTCAAAGACCTTCAAACCAGTCTGGTACAAAATACCCCTTTTTATATTAATTCATTAGCTGCTAGTGTACACAGTAACTTGAATAGTACGTACATTACATACCATCTTCATCAGAGCTTATAATAACCTAATGCATCTATGTAGTTTTTGAAGTACATTTGGAAGTAATGTAAAACTTTCTGGATATGTTGTCTCTGTGCAATATTTTACTTTTAACTGCATGTCTTACTCAAATTAACTGATGAGTGAGCCTTCTCCTAGCCAAGGACTGGACTATTTGCCTGCCTACCTAATAAGCAGATTACTAGTTTAATCACTTGGGCAATGTTTTTCATTCCAGTTTGCATAAAGCAATATTTTTATATTTACACGAAGCAGAGCTAGTAAAAGGATGAGTCTGAAAAAATTGGACAGATGGTCTTACATTTTTCTATTTTGTAAATATTAAAGTACCATATGTAGTTTTCTAGTAGTAGTAGTTTCATGGTTTAGTAGTTTCATGGTTTTCTTTGGGTTTCAGAGAGGTAGCTAGCATGTCTTCACAGAGTTTGTAATTGCACTTATGCGAAGAATTTTAAACCGAGTTCAGCCCTTTGCCAAAACTTTCTTGCAGTCTCAGATATATATCTGATTAATGAAGGAAAAATATTTTCTAACTTTTCTTTTTACCTCTTATCCCAGTTTCTTATATTCTACCTGACACTTTTTACTTCATCTATGTGTTTACATAGTTTAACATCTGATATTACAGTTTCCTTTGCCTTTTTTGTTTCTGTTTTTGACATGTTCAAATCTGGCCTAGTTCTTGCTTATCTAAGCTGATTATATGCAAGTACATCACTTTAACAGCAAATCAGTTTCATGATACTTTTCTCTTAATTGTAGTAATTGCCACATTAATATGTATGCAACACTACTTAGACAATGTTTCTTCTGTGCTCATCTTTTCTTTAATTTTTAGTATCAACAGAACAGAATCATTGTTTTTCTAGCAGGTTTTAAGTTGTAACATATTCACAGGGAAAATTTGGCATACTGAATCAATGATTTGGATTGTAATACTCCATACCTTCAGAGAAGTTTGTTCTAATGGACTTTTGTGCCAATTACAGAAAAGGAATCTAGTGAGCTCAGGATATTCAATATACACTGAAGTCATTAATGTTCACAGTAGTTTATGTTGTGGTTTTCAGAAAAGGAAAATATTTCCACCATAATTCAGCCACCACAGAATAGACCATAATTACTTATTTCAATACTCTAAATCCCAGATTCTTGAAACAGTACTTTTTTTAACCTCAGATGCATCATAGTTTTTTACTATTTATAATACTGACCAAAGATTTAGGCAGTAAGTTTTCTTCTCTAAACTTTTTTTTTTTCTGGTTACCTTTTTCTGTCTTGTTTAGAGCTTGAAATTAACATGACCCTTTTCATTCATGTCTTTGGTTCATGAACGTGTACTTTCCAATTTTGTAAGATTTTGAATGTTGAAGAGTTACAGATACTTAGGATAATAACAAGGTTTGAATTATTATTACTGAAGACTGTGTAGTTATTTTTCATCTAAAAAAAAAAAAATCGCCCATAATACTGTCTGTGTTGGGTAAGTTATTTGTAGGACCATAGGATAATTCAGGTTGGAAGGCACTTCAGTAGGTCTCTAGTCCAATCTCCTGCTCAAACCAGGGTCAAAGACCAGATTGTTCAAGGCTTTATCTGTTGAGCTCTTGAAAGCTGCAAGAATAGATATTGCATAATCTTTCTGGGCAACCTACTCCACTGCATCATGAAAAAGTTTTTCCTCATACCCAGCCTGAGCCTATTTTGTTTCAACTTGTCAGCTGTCTTTCATCCGTCTGCCATACAACACTGTGAAGACCCTGGCTCCATCTTCATTTTCCCATGGATAAGAGTAGATGGCTCTTTAGTCCTCCTGTAGCAGTCTCTTCTTCAGCTTGAAAAAGCCCAGATCCACCAGCCTCTCCTCATTCACCTAGTTCCCAGCTATGCCTGCCCACTTTGTTGGCCTTCCCCTAACTTCACTCCAGTGAAGTCTGTCAATATATTTCTTATTCTGAGGTTGGGATGGGGGTTGTCTGGATGTAGTATTCTGCATATGTCCTAGGGAGTGCCAAGCAGAGGTGGGAATTGATCTCCTTGATCTACTACTGGTCATGATCCTTTTAATTAG
Source organism: Anser brachyrhynchus (assembly GCF_964034855.1). Classification (NCBI taxonomy): domain Eukaryota; kingdom Metazoa; phylum Chordata; class Aves; order Anseriformes; family Anatidae; genus Anser; species Anser brachyrhynchus. Next base: position 109,107,489 of record NC_137694.1, read on the forward strand.
CCTAGGAGGCCGTTGACTTCTTGCTGCTGCTTGGGCACTCTTGTCTACCACACCTGTCCTCAGTTTGCATGATTCCCAACTGGTTATTCCTTCCCAGATGCAGAATTTAGCAATTATCCTTGCCGAATATCATGATGTTCCTGTTGATGCATTCTTCCAGTCTCTAGGTCAATGACCTCATCCAGATTATCGATAAAGGTATTAATTAGGACAGATTCCAGGACAGAATCCCATGGGACCCCACTTGTTACTGGCCTCCAGGTAGAGTATGACCTCCACTGTCCTCTAAGCCCAGCTATCCAACTAGATTTTTACCAACCTAGTTGTCTGTACGTCCAGACTGTAATGCCCTAACTTGTGGGTGGTTGGCCTCGGCTGGCAGCCGCGCACCCATACAGCCACTTGCTCCCTCACCCCCATCCCCAGACAAAGGTGAAAAATGGGAGTGAGAAAACTCATGGGTCAAGGTAAAGACAGGGAAATCACTCACTGGTTACTGTTGTGGGCAAAACAATCTCCAGATGGGAAATTTAACTTAATTTACATAATTAACATAACATTTAATTACTTATTCAGGTACTGGGGAACAAAGAAGGCAAGTATTTAAACACTTAGGGAAAAAAAATGGCCTCCTTGCTTTCCCAAGCTCCAGACACCTCTCTTTCTCTGTTCCTAGTCTCTACTCCCCTTCTTACCACCATAGACACAGGTTAAACTCAGCCCCTTCAGTGAGGTGATAGGTGGCGCAGGAGGTTTCTTTCTGGTGTTCCTTCTTCCTCATACTTTTCTTCCACTTCTCTTTCTGCCTAACTCATTTCTTCTGCTCTATTGTGGGTTATCCACAGGCCACAGTCCCTTTGGGGGTGTACCTGCTCTAGTATGGGCTTATGCTTGGGCCACTTCAAGAGACACTTCAAGAGTGTTTCCAGCTCTCCTGTGGATTACCTCCTACTGCTTTGGCCTTCCTTTTCTTCTTCTGTCTTGTCTCTGCCCTTTCTTAAATGCATTTTCAAAGAGATGCCAAAAACTCTTGACTGGCTTAGCTGTGTCCTGTGATGTGTCTACTGTGAAGCTATCTGGAACTGACTGTGTCCTGCACAGTGCAGCCCCTGACCTACTCCCACAGATATCACCTTTGCAGCCATCCTTTGCTATCCAGACCTTGCTGCTTATTTCCAATACACGTAAATGCAAGAATATTGTGGGAGGCAATGTCAAAAGCCTTGGTAAAGTCAGGGTAATCACCATCCACTGTTCCTCTCTCATCCACAAAACTAATCATTTTATCCTATACTCAGGCATGATTTACTCTTGGTCAGTCCATGCTGAGTGTTCCCAGTCACGTTCTTCTCATTGAGTTTTAGTTCTATGTTTGTTTGAATTTATTTCCTGTTTTATTATTATTTTTCTTTTTCCTCAGTTTTATGATGTGAAGCTGTTATCCTTCATGTAACATTTTTTCTTTATTTTGATTGTTTTCACCACATCTATATATACTGTAGTTTAGAAGATAAAATGCTGAGATTTGACATACAGTTTATGTAGTATATGTTGTAGAATGAGGAAATACAAAATATAAAAATATATACTTTAAACTTATAAATGGCAATGTGTTACAATGGGTTTACAACATGCTTTATATTTTTCAGCTCTACTTCAAGTTACAATTTCACTTAGCAAAGTAGAGCTCAGTGTGGGTGAATCCAAATTCTTCACGTGCACAGGTATGTATTCACATTATTTTTTTTTGTTGTTAGATTATCTATGTTCTGCATGATTTGAAAGTGAATTTATTGATTCACAATATTAACTTAAATGTGCATTGTTTTGTATATTCATATTGACTTGTGAGAATTGTGATAAATAGAAGATCTTGTAGAGACTATTGATTTCAGATTGCAAACAAACCATCTCACTCACTCAGTTTGAAATTTGTCTATATTGGTATAGATAATTTATATCTACTAGGATGCTTATTTAGTTAAAATATTTTTACTTGTCTAAACTAAGGATTTAATAATCTACTAGGCTAAGCTCTAGCACCCTCTCTGCCCTAATGAGATACCTGAAGAGTCTTTTCTGGAGGGGCAAAATTAAGTCAGGATGGGAAGAGTTTGTTTTTGCAGCTGCCTGAAATTAATCTTTGATGTTCCTGATTTGCCATCTTAGATTGACAGTGACACACAGCCTGATTACAATGACAAGCCAAAGAGACTGCTGGACAGCCTGTGTCTTTCCTTTAAGATTTTATAGATTTCTATGTTCATTTTCTTCCTCTTGAATTCTTGAGCTACTAATTATCCTGTCCCTACAGTCACACATTTGCCTGCAGTTTTACCTTGCTTAGCTTTCTGCAGAATTTCTCACAACTCCTTTTCACAATTCAGCAATTCTCTGACATTACATAGTTGTCAGAGACATGTCATAGATGGTTGTACATTGGGTAGGCGTATGCATTGCATAATGTCTATTTGAACTTCTAATGTTGTTATTTTTATTTTTGTTTGTAGCCATTGGTGAGCCTGACACCGTAGATTGGTACAATCCACAAGGAGAGAAGATTGTTTCTAGTCAAAGAGTGGTTGTTCAGAAAGAAGGTGTTCGATCACGTCTAACCATTTATAATGCAGATATAGAAGATGCTGGTATATATCGGTGCCAAGCAACAGACGCTAAAGGACAAACTCAAGAAGCTACTGTTGTTTTGGAAATTTATCGTAAGTAAAATAATATCAAATAACAAAGGAAAGAACATGTTTTGAAAGCCACTGCTATTGAGAAAGTAAAGCCTATCAGAATACCATCCCAGGCTCTGAACTGTATATTCCAAACAATTACATCTCCTGTAGTTTAGTTCACAGATACTATGAACTAAACTTTGTAATATTGTAGATTACTTCTCCTTTGTATCTTAAAATATCATCTCAGAGGGGTGCACTGTATGCCCCTAATGGAAAAGAGAAAAGATGTATTTTATCAACCTAATTTTAAGTACAAATACATATAAAACATATCAAATATGTAAATAAAAGTGTAAGAAATGCAATGCATGCCATTAAAAAGCAAAGTTTAGATTGAATTAGTTACTTTTATGTCAGTCTTCTCATATTTTTGGTCTTGTGGTGGAATCTTGCCATAAAGCATTGAAGCTTAATATGGTAAGCAACTAAAAAAGCATTTCAATTGCTAACAACTAATTGAAGAGTATATTTGAAAAGTAAATACATTCTTCTATGGCTAGAGATTCTCTGAGAGTTTGTTTGTTTGCTTTTTTTCAATATAGTTAAGTACCTTTGCAGTATACTATATTCTATAGATCAATTAAAAATGCCTAAAAGCAATGTATTAAATAAATACACTGTGAAAATTTGGTAAGGTTTTTGTGGGTGAAAGCACAAGACGTATGCCAGCATCCTTTCAGCTATTCTTCTCTGATTTCATTGGAGAATAGTGCTTTAATATTCATAAAAAAATATGTTTGTGGTTGTACTGAGTGTTAAGGAATTGCTATGAGACAGAAAATACAGAGTGGAATCATAAAGCACTGCTTCTGAAAGGTACAGATAACTCAGATAACAAAAGGCATACAATTTAAAAAAAAAAAGCTATTGATAAAACAACCATTAGAATGATGATAGCAGTTACAAGCAATTACATGATGGCTTGAAAGCTGACAGTTCAAAGGATTGCAAGTTTTGTGGAATCCATCTTTATGCTTAAAGCTGCCAGTCACTCCATTAGCAGACTGCTGAGCATAGTTGAAATCTTTTGAAGTGTTTGCATGTGGTAATTTTAATAATTCCGAGGTTAGACAAAGCCCAAAGACCCACACAAGAAATGTAAAGGCCTATGGGAACCGACACGTGAAAATTTCATTATTTGTATTTGTGATGTATTGTATGGAAAAAGCAGGATATGCTGTATTACTAGCGTCCAGTACAGTAATCATTTATGTTTGTCAGAATTTTTCTTCTGATGTAATTATGATCAAATACTTCAAACATTTTACATAAATACTTTATGAAAGTATGCAAGATGCGAATATAACAAAAGCGTGCTCCCTCTGCTGTGGGAACCATATGGATTATTTGAGCCTGCACTCATATAAATACAAAAAGGCAGAGGTGGAGGTGCATTCTCTGACTCCAAAGCATCCTCTTGAATAGATGAATGGAATTGGCAATGTTTGATCATAGAGAACATGTCAGTTTGTTTCTTCTATGTGCAATAAATTCTTGCAGAAATTTTTGGCAATTGGTTTCTGCTTTAGATCTTGTATGAGGACATGGTTTAACGCCATCTTGAAGTTCTTTCCCTGAATTCGAACAACAGAATTATTAGAACTTATTGTTGAACTGATTATTGAACTTATTCAACCCAATAATAAAATTAAATATCAACTTTGATTATTTGAAGCAGAAATAATAAAAAATTCTGTCAGGCCTAAAAAAATCTTGCTACTTCCTCAAAAAACCTACAAATTCTTATGATAATTTTAGAAAGTTTTTCCATATAGTTTCCCATGGGCTTTTAAGTTTTTATGTTTTGCTCAGCTGATAGCTTTCCCAATCAGTGAGGCTTAATTTCCACCTTTAAATAAGACTTTTCCAAATGATTTCAATGGATATTTTGATGGAATGAAAACCTGAAGTTCTCATTCAATAATAAGATCATGAAGAATAAAACACAGAAGAGAGTAAAAAGTATTATCAACCTGAATGTATAGACTTCTACAAAACTAGAGTGTCAAAACTGGGCTCTGAAAAATCAACAATAATAAAAAATATATTTATGAAACATGCTTCATTTATATAAATAAAACAAAGGTTTTCATAATGCCAAATGGCTGTAAAATCATTCCTAGAGACAGAGTGAAAGTTCTGTGTCGAGGACAATTGAGTCTTATCTGAGAAAACTATATTATGGAAATAATTCTGTATTACGCATAAAGAGAAGCTTAATAGACAGCTTTATCTCATTTGATATCACATTTAATTTCAATGCTAAGTGAACTGGAAGATGATAACTGTATTTGGTTTTCTTCCTTTTCAGAAAAGCTCACTTTTCAAGACATAATCTCTCCACAAGAGTTTAGGCAGGGAGAAGATGCAGAAGTTGTTTGCCGTGTTACTAGTTCACCTGCTCCCATTGTCAGCTGGTTGTATCGGAATGAGGAAGTCACAACTCTTGCTGACAGTTAGTATTTTGGTAACTCTTTAAGTTATACATTCTAATTAATATTAAATTGTTGTTGTAAAAGAAGATTAATCACGTCATGATGGAGGGTGGATTTTAATTAGTCCATTGGTATCAGTAGGATTTAACCAGTTGCTGTGGTCTGTAGAGAATCCATATGCAATAGTTTCCTTCATATATCATTTTTTTCCAATCAGCAATTTTGTCTAGATATAACATGAAGGCCCAGATGTCCAAAAGATTGTTTGGAACTCTTCCTGGGCTGTCATGCGTGTACACAGATGAACTTCTTTGTGCTAGCAAAGCTATGATACTTCCTCAGAGTGTACAATTTACCGAGCAAACACTGCATAAACTTTGGTATACTTGTACATTAGCTGCGTCTTCTAGGTGGGTAGGCTTGTTGCACTATTGTAAGCATTCACTTGTAGAAGCGTAAGCTACCTTTAAGTTACAAGCAACAAGGGGTATAGGTTAGGGGTATATATATTTTGGCTAGATTCCTAACAGCTAGACTGATAAAATTAGGTGAAAATGGATCTACATACAAGTTCATAAATTTGTAGAGGCAGTTAATTAGGCACATAAATTCACGTGCTTTGCCACCTCAAAAGCAGTGACAGCATTTCTCTACGCTGTGTCATTAAAGTTGTTTTTGTCTTTATGGAAAAGAAGACAATCTGCATTTTCTGGAAATGAAATTAATGTTGATGAACCATTTTATCCACCTTCTCATCTGTCTTGATCTCTGTATGTACTAAAACTCAAGGTTGTAGTGTATGCACTTAAAAGTCTTATTCTTTAAAAATTAAATACTATTTTTTTCAAAATGAAAACGAATGTAATATACCTAAATTATGAATGACAACCCAGTATGGCATCCAATAAAAGTTATATTTGTTTTATGAAAACATATAAACAACTGTGAGACAATTGCTGGAGAAAAGAAAGAAAACAAAAAAGCTTGTTAGCTTGTTTTATGTTTCTGGACTCAGTCTTGCACTCCTGTCTACTATGAAAGAAAGTTTTGATCAAAATTCTTCTCATTTAACATGTCTGTCTTATCCCTTCTGTCTTCTAGGTACAAAGACTAAGACTAATAAACTTATACCTTTAGAAAAAGAGTTGACATTTTGATCTAAATAAACAGTGAATGTAGGTGAGACTTAGAAGATTTTGAAAAATAAGAAAACAAAGCAAGATTTGGCAATTTAACAGAAACTAGTTCTCAAGGACACAGCTCAGAGCTCAAAAAAGTAAAATTGTCCCAAAGATCTCTCTTAAAGTTTTGTTATTATTACCATTTTATTTGCTTTTCTAATCAATCTGTCTGCTGTAGGAATAAGAAAGGAAATAAAACATTTCCTTTCTTTTTCAAAATCATACATTTTGAAAACTTAGAGTTTTTAAATTCAATGTGTGAAATTGTCTCTTCAACCTTTTTTTTTGTGCAGTGCTTCAATGTGAAGAAGTAGAATGACAGAAACCAATTTTAATTTAAATAGCAGAGTATTTTCCTTATGTTTCGATCTAGACCAGTATCCAAATGAGTTCCCTGTCATTCCTGGAAGAGAGGTTGAAATCATAAATAGGACATCATGTACTTTGAGCTTTGGCAATGTCTATATTATTTTATAACGAAGGTGGAAAAAGAGTATTCCTGAAGTCTTGCAGTTAAGAAAATTTCTCCATGCCTAGTGAATTGAAAAGACAGTTCCATATTACATTTCCAGCTTCACAATTTCCGATGAAGGATCAGTACCTGTAACCTCTTTACATAATTTAAGTAACATCAACTTTTTTTTTTACCATATTACAAATGGTGCCTACTGAAAAAAATATATATATATATATTTTTTTATTTCATAGTAAGCTAAAGTACTGAAAAATTTCATATTCAAACTGGATTGTATATTCCACAGTTTATTTTAGGGACATTAGAAAGCAGCCTCTATTTTAAACATTCTAGCACTAGACATGAAAGGAAGACATGAAATAATATAATTCCTACGATTTTGTGAAATTTCTCCTACATCTTGATCATACTCTATTGCGTGCTACAATTAGTATGATTTTTGCAGTACAGACTTTTGATTACTTTGGTTTTGCAAATCTTGACAGTTACTACTGTCTGTATTTTTATGTTCCATTTGAACAGAAGACTGACTGCTCCCAGAAGGCTAGTTCACAGAATCAGAAGTGAAAATTTAAAGATTTTTCCTGTGTAGGAGGCCTATAGATGACTCAAAATAGTCTCACCATTCTGAATTGGTTTCTGCACGTTCCCACCTTATCTGCTCCATTGCTAACTCATCCTAAGATCTATAGTCTATTTGAATTCTGCAAAGAAAATGTGAGTTAGAAACTGGGAATAGCTGCCCATCATTCTTTGGTTTAAAAACAAAAAAGAAAAAAATAAAAGACTATGAGAACAATGACTTCCAAAAGTTATTCTGATCTTACTATGTATGTTTAAGGTTTAATGGAGCAAAATGTAAGGTATAATTTTCTGGAAATATTCTAAGGATATCTTTATTTTTCTTTCTAAGAGTTGAATTGTCATGACTCATAATTCCATCATGTGGGGCTCAGCTATGTAAGAGAATGGGATTGTTTTCATTGATCAGATCTTACCTGGAGTTGTAAGTGACTAGGTCTGGTTTTGCACAATGCTAGTGCTTCAAAGGACATCAAATGCCATTTTGTAATGCTTAAAGAAAATATAGAAATTGTATATACAGGAATGTGGAATGTGTATTAGTTTACTGTTAGTGTTAACATTAGAAGGAGGTTAGCTGCCCTTGTTAATATAAATATGCTAGATGCTAATCTTTCTAAATGTACATATAAATTATTTGCTATCTATGTAAATGTGTCCTTTGTCCTGTCACTGCTCAAATCATAAATGTCAGAATTCCACTATCAGATTATTAAAAACAGTTTTCTATAACCATAGTATAGGTGTGGTATGTAAATATAATGTCTATAGAAAATTTTATATTGCATATCATTGGATAGAAAATATTGGGGTGGATGCATCCTTCATGTTTTCTGTATGCTTTGATGTATCTTACTGTTTTACGTTCGCAGTTCTGTAGCGCTTTTAGTTTTTTTTCCCTCCGTAGGTATTTTTAGTATGTAGAATGATTCTCTTCAAGACCACAACAGTTTAAAATGATAAAATATTCTGGAAAACTATTAGAATTTACATTTTTTAAAAAATAAATCCTTCTAGTTACAGTATAGGGTACTGCAAATTTTTCCTGGCCTAAAAAAGCCATGTAGGATCACTGCGCTAGAAAACATTAAACTGGTACCACCTTCTATTCCAGTGCCACAGTGGAATTTTCTCTTTTAGAATAAGACCACAAGAGACAGAATTCAAATGAGCTATATTGACCCACAGAATCATATGGGGTAGGCTTTGGCAATTTGGTTTTGCTACTGCAGTGTAGTGCAGTCTCTAAGAATGAAAGAGGTGCTTTAAGGTTCCCGCTCAAAGTCAATAGTTTGCACAGAGTTCTACTTATAGCAGTATAAGTGGTTCCATTGCTCTACATAGCCAGTGTAGAAATGCTAAATGCACTTGTGTAAACTGATGTGCAAATTTCACCAGAAGTTTTGATTTTTTTCTTCAAGAGATCTTTAGTAGTTGTGTCCCAGTCTTAGAATGAACAGTTGTGCGTAACCTTTTTGTTAGATATTGTGAGTCATAGCCTGGCACATACCCTAGAAACACAGTAAAATTTGCAAACCATAGCCCAGGTTCATCATACCTGACAGGAGACAATTCTTCCATTTCTTGTTATGAGGTATGAAAAAGGACACATGAAATCCCACTTGCCATGCATATACCCCTTAATATTTGATCCAGCAACTGGAGAAGCTCCACTGCATGCTTCTCTCACCTTGGTGTCTGCAGGGCTAATTTTCAAATATCTTTTCGTTTATCCCCTCGCTCTTCGCTGCCATGCAGTATTTTCCCCTTCCTTACCCAGACTTCTGAGGCGCCGCCATCTTGGTGCCCTGCAGTGGGGCCATTGGAGCCATTTGTGTCTGGCATGGGGCAACCCCTGCATTGTCTCAGAGGAGCCCTGAAACCCCCAGCTGCCAACACCTTGCCACATAAACTCAATACATTAGTTCAGACTGAAAGGAAAGAAAAGTTAGATTTAGAACAGTTTACTCTTGCAGATTATAATTTTGCTGCTATGTATGCAGGAAAATGTATAAATGCTTGTTCAGAATCTGGTTTTACAATGGGGTTAAGCTACTCAAGAAATGTGTTGCAATTAAATTGCAAATAAATTGCAATTTATACTGGACTTTGTAGAAGGTTAAATGGTTTCTTGCATTGAAGAATGAAGTGTTAGACTTTATTCTATGAGTGTTAGACTATAGCAAGATGGACCGTGGACTGAGTTATAGGAGATGAGCCAAGGAACAGGGTGGGAAGGAGAGCAAGTAAGTTGAGAAATAGTGCCATAAAACGGACATGAGAACATTGGCTAATCAAGATACAGAGGAAAGATACATTTTCTTACGTATTGAATTTATCTTTTTTCTATTTTTTTAATTTTGTTGTTTTATATAAGTGTTCATGAATATTCCACTAATTTTTTAATAATTTATAAACTTTACTTTCTTTGAAGAGTCATCAAATGTAAGTAAGAAGTTATGGATTGAAAATCCTGATTGAATTTTAAGAAATGGCAATGTATTTTGGGGTGGATGAAAAGCTAATTTCTCAGCCAACATTTTACTTTTAAATTGAGAAATGCTTTGTCATGAGCATTCTGTATGTTTAGAGAAATTTAAATTTCTCATTTTCCCATTTAAATTAGTGTTCCTGTAGTTGTCTAGATTTGCTAATACCACTTAATCTTTTACATGCCTTTCTAGATCGATTTGCAGTATTAGCAAACAATAATCTCCAAATTCTTAACATCAACAAAAGTGATGAAGGAGTATACCGATGTGAAGGAAGAGTGGAAGCCAGAGGAGAAATTGACTTCCGGGACATAATTGTTATTGTGAATGGTAAGAAGTAGAATCATAGAATTACACAATGGCTCGGGTTGGAAGGAACATTAAAGATCATCTCACTTTCCTTGATTATCATAGCCTCAATTTTAGAACACATCAGCTTCTAAAAAAACTAATTAATATTAATTCGTTAATATAGTTGTCATGTCTGTTTAGTATTGTTTTCCTATAAAAGTAATTGCTTACTATTTAAAAAAAATCCATTATACTGCATAAATAGAATTCATTGCATTTCGTAATGTCAGAGTATATAAATATACAGAAGCTTTATTATTTTTTTTAATAATTCAAAAACACTGACAATCACTACAAGACTCGAGTTTCAGATTATATTGCGTAGTAATTCAGTTCACTATATTTTTCAGTGTTTTGTTATTTCCTGTTAAAAAACACTAATTTTTCATAGTTATTCAGCTTTACTGCATTGAACATATTTTATTAATTTCTTTTATTTGAACCATCCCAAAAGTCATGGATACGTTTTTATTTAGATAAGCAGTATTACTTCTAGATTTTTAACATTTTATTTTTTATGAAGACTAAAATATGATTTATAAGTGGCATTAAACTTTTTATTAGTTTATCATAAACATCTCCTAAGGCGTATGAAAGGATGAAGACAAAACAAAGTATTTAGTTCAACCTCTCTCTTAAATTCACAGTTGGCCTGTTGAAAAGTAAATATGAACACAGGACACAGTTCATAAAGGGCATTTTTTTAATCTACATGTTCTGTTCAATAACAGTGTTTTAGTGAAACTAATTCCGTTGTGCTATTAGCTTCTGAGTTCTAAATGCTTTGTCCTTGACAACCTCAAGCCTCTGCAAACCTCAGTTTACAGAAGTCATTATGTAAATTAAATTATCAGTTAATTTCATGAGAAGAAGCAGCTTCTGGCACACATATCATTTAATCCATGTAGTCAAGCAGCGGTATTTGAATCAGAACTCTTTAGGTTGTTATAGGCAGTGTGCAAAAAGTGACAAGCAAATGGGTATTATCCTGTGTATTGTGATAAAATATCACAGTATGTACCCCATGCATTGTGAAGTCCCCTCAGTAACTTGCTTTCATCTCTGTGCATTGGGTTCTGCGTTGCCTTGACCTCTGAGTATATTCCAACAGTTCTAACAGTAAAATAAGTAAAACAGTAAAATAGTATTTTAAATTCTGCATGAGATTTTCTTCTGTTGATATTTATGTATGTGTATATGAAGCTACATTTTGAACACTTTTCATTTCTATGTGATATATACCATTGAGCAGAAAGAGAACCTGTGTTAAACCTAAAACATTGGTTTTCGAACTCCAGTCCCACTTCACATCTTTTATTAGTGGATTATATCCACAAATCTGTTTTTGCTTGTATTTGTAACTGCTCGAGACAAGAATGCCAACATTCACTTACATCTAGACTTCAGTCCATAGTGTTGTGAGGAGGTTTCCAGCTGAGAGGTTCTAACATTGTTGCTCAGTTAGAGTGGTACCAATTAAGAGCTATTTTTCTGCTTAATTTATACGAATAAATAGCTTTTCCTAGGTAAAACTGAATGTAATAAACCTGGCCCCAGATGGCTTTTAGATTAATAGAAATAATTGCTTTTAGATTAAAAAGAAAGAAACAAAAATCATAGTACTCTTTGATCAAAAAAAAAAAAAGGAAAAAAAACTATCAATGAATTGAACTTAAATGTGACTGGACTTTAACATTTTGCTTTAAGTTAGATATGTGAGACACTTGCCAGTATGTTACTTATTATATCAAGACCCATTTGTCTTTTCCTCTTTTAGGTTCATTTTTTTAGTTCGATCCTATGTACATAAAAATACAGAAACAAGATAAACATATCTCACTTCCCAGAAGGAGCTATAAGAAAAATAATATTTCATTTAATTGTCATCATAGTGTCTCTGAGAAGGTTGAAACACTTAAATAATAGGCTGAATTGAGTCATGGTCCTGTAGTTCTTAGTTGTGAGTAGTGAAGAACCTGCTACTGGTGGCAAAGAATTGATTCATGTCACTAACTCTATTTTCAGGTCTAGATATTAGAATGCACTGCAAACCAGCTAAAACGTATGAAATGTTGTCGAAGTGATACTTAAAAATGTAAGATGACTAAGTCACTATAGCACAACAGAAGGGTTTTTATTTGCTGAGTAGTGGCCCATGCAATTTCAGATAGGAGATAATTGATCTGTGAAACGCTTAAATTTCATCACACCATGAAAAAGAGTCAAAAGTACAGAACATTTACTTATTAATTGTTGATGAATCTGGTACACTCTTTTTAATAATTTTGTATATTAGATGTTCAGAAGCTGGAAGGGCTTCTGAGAATATTAAAGCTAAATATTTTGTACTGTTTAACACAACAGAAGTTAATTCTCAACAGTTTGTGAGAAAAACGTATGAAAGTGAAATGGTAAGCCATAAGCAATTCATTGGGGTTGCCTTCTGTTCTTTACTGAAAGTTAAATCTAAAAGGATAGCTCTGAGCCACTCTGATGATAAGGTGTTCTTGTTAGCTTTATTTTATATTATATAGTTATATATTTTATATTACATGTTATATAATTCTTGAGAGCTATATTTTGTGAATCTTCTTCCTCTTACTTCCCCTGACATTCTTTCTTTTCCATATATTTTCCTTCAATCTGCTGGTTTTTTTTTTGCTTGACAGTTAATGGAAACAGATTTAGGATAAGTGTCTTAAAATTACCATATAAACAGATATATTAAGTAGAGATATTTAATAATAGAGATATTTAACAGAGATATGTGAGTCGATCTGCTTTAAATATTATTGCTATTTTTCTCTTGGGCAGAGGTTCTCTCCAAACAGTTTTAATTTTATTAATGACTGTCCTATCAAGAACAGACAAAATACGTGGTTCTTGGAACACAATTACCAAAACAGGTTGTGATTTCTGAAAACAGATACTATCTATTGGGTTTTATCATGTCACTTTTTTAAGCTGGTGATACTCCTGCTCAAGAACTTTGCAGGTGTTCAATACAAAGAATTAAATATGTTTAATTGATACTGCTATATATTGACATCAGTTTTAAAAGCACTGTCTGACATCAGTAAATCAGCTGTATGTCCACTACAGAGTTGAATGAAAGAAAGAGACTAGGGAGATTTTATTTGAGATACTTAAATTAGCACCAGTCATAACTCTACTGTATTTTATGCGTCCTAAGTATGACTTCAGTCACTTTAAAATTGTCTGTAAGAAAATTAAACAACCACTGAACAAGACTTTTGAGTTTATTATTGTACAAAAAAAGTTATAAATGTCCTGATAAAATAAAAAAAAATCTTTTTGTGTTTAAGAAAAACAGAAATACTGAGAACTGATTCATATTGTAACTTGATCCATAAGAGTAACTATAAATTCCAAAATTAGCAAAGGAGCCTATGCTTTAAATTTCTCCAGAATCATACAGAATCTTCTATTTTCCATTACTAGGACATAATGTTTTATTTTTCAGTTCCCCCTGCAATTACTCTGCCACAGAAATCCTTTAATGCCACTGCGGATCGAGGAGAGGCAGTAACTTTGTTCTGCAGAGCCACTGGATCGCCTCCACCAGAAATAAGTTGGTATAGGTAAGTTCAGTAGAGATCTGCACACAAGAGCACATTGTTTTATGGTGTTATGATTTTCTGTCACACTCCATTAAGTAAGCTGGGCAACCTTAATTACTTTACTGAATTTTAAAAGCACTTACTGTCTATTTCTACTCTTAACTTCTAAAGCTAGATTCAACATTAATAAGTGAATGAACTCATAGAAATTCTATTGCAATTTTTAAAATCTAATATGTTTTGAAATATGGAACTGCTTTTAAAAATAAGTTTAAAGTTCATGTGTTTTTGATGATGTCAATGAAATGAACATTGGGAACATTTACCATGTAACAGTTGCAAAAACATAAATATCCATGCACTTTTTATTCTTTTAATTTAAAATATATATATATAAAAATAAATATTTATATAAAATATCTGACTCCTCACATCAGTGCACATTTCTATTTTAGATCCAAATAATTTGCATTCGCATATATTATTTCAGGTGAAATTAAAATGTCACTGCATTTTCAAAATGGACATCACTTATTAATTTCCTTTGGAATCTTTGAACAGTGTTATTAATTTTAAATATTCCTTTGACTGACACCTTCATCCTAACATGTCATAAGACAAACGTGGAACTAAGTTGTTCTCTTTTTTACAATTTACAATGCTTTACTTTTTTTTTTTTTTTTTTTTTTTTTTTTTTTTTACAACTTCAATGATAGATGTAAAAAAATAGAGCACAGGTAATTCCTTAATGTGGCCTTGTAAGACAATGTCGTTATAAAAGAAAATAGAAATTTCAACAGTTCATGGATATCTCTGTTTACAGATGTGCTTTTTCAATACTTTATAAATATTACACTATGTATACAGGCTAACTAGGTGTCTTGGAGAGACACTTGTCTCTGCTGATCAGAGACTACCTTTTTAATTTTCCTTTGGCTTGCCTGTCACTGAGGAAATCAACTGTTTTACACCATTCATTAATTATCTTTCATACAGATTTTACAAAAACTTCACCGACTAGTGTACTCTGTACTGGATCTTAAATGAGAAACTTTTGTTCTGTACCTATTTCAGAAGCCAATACAAGCAGCAATGGCTTATGTGCTTCTTTTCCCTGTTGTTTTTGTTATTATTATTATTATTATTACTATTATTATTACTATTATTTATATTTTCTCTGATTAGGTTATAAATTCTTGGCAGGTAGAAAATATTCTTGCTTTTTTATTTGCTGACTGTGAGAGATCATAAAATGATAGGAAGAAAAGCCCCCTGATGTTTGTAACAGAAAATTGTTATAGATATGCAAAGAGGGGTAAAAAGATGGAAAGAGCTCAGATATTTTATTTTGGAGGAGGCAAACTTGAGCCAGTATTGCAGTAGTAAATTTGTATGTAAAATTTCTGAAATCTCTGTCCCGAACTGTTCAGGTCCTGTTTCACTGATATTTTGTTAGCCAGCTAGTAGCATTCAGAATCTGTTGGAATATTCTCCTTGCCCTTGGACCTACCTTGCAGATCTTTCAAGATAAAGACCTTAGTTTTCTAGATTATTTCAGATTCTTTTTCTTCGGAAATTAGACTGAGCAAAGGGAAACTAGATCAACATAATCTTTTTTTTTTTTTTTTTTAAATAAAAAACTAGAAAACATTGCTATTTTAACTGTTTAAACTGATTTATCAAATAGTAACTAGTATACATTTCATCCATTGAGAACCCACTTGAATCCGTTTCTTAGAATTAACAGCTAAGGTATCGTATTCCCAATTTCATGCTGTTTAGTGTAATTTTTGATGTTGGATGTAAGTTGATATTAATATCAGCTTTATGAAAGTGCATTGTTGGTTTTTTTAATAAGCAAATGGAATTAAATCTTGATTTTGATTAAATGTTGGGAAGACTTACAACTTTTGGTTACAGCAAGTTGTGGGAATAATGTTCTGCTTTATTCCCAACTGTACTTTTTTTTTTTTTTTGCAAGTTCAGACATTTTATTTAACACGTCTCAGGTTATCCATTTGTAAAATGGGCATGAGGTTGCATGATGTGACTTAATGCAAAGATGTTGTATGAATACATAGCTACGCTAAGGACAAAAGTACAGAGAGATGCGAACATATTATATTATGTATTATATATATTATATATTAATAGAGAACAAGATGAAATAAACACGTGGATGTTCCTGTTGTTAGGTAGGCCTAACCACAAAATGGACTAAATACAGTGAATAACAAATATTTATGTCTTTCCCTTTTAAAACCCTTCAGAGGATATACTGGAGAGCTGAGGAAAAGTTCTGATTGATAAAAAAGGGTGGGATAATTTCTACTCCATTCTATTGGCGGATTTTCATTATAATATGTAGTAAATACCTCCATATCTGTTCAGATGGTTCATCAAAATTAAGGACCAACAACATTACATATGAACATTCAACATTATACACAATTGAATGTTCTTGTATCTTCATTGCTTTTTAAAATATGCCCTGACATCTAGAAATCTCTCATTAGCTCTAGTGAAGTTTCTTTAACAAGGCATGCGTAATTTGGATGTCATTGTGTAGTCCTACCTTCCTTACAATCCACTGGTATTTTAGTCAATTAAAAAAGAAAATCTTATTATTCTCTTTCCTCTTGCTTTCTGTCTGGTTTCCAATGAACTGACTTAACAGAAGGTCAAATTCAGCTCAAACATGAAAAGTGGCTTGAAAATCAAATGCCAGTGCAATTGACATGGCTTATATATCCCTCTGCATTGACTGTAAGCAGGATGCTGGTCAGAACTGTAGTTTCAAATTTTTAAATCTCTTAAAACAGTATCTAATGTGGTAGAGCTTAACCATTTGTGTTTTCCCTTTTTGTTTCCAGGTATTGACAAAGTTTAAGATTCCATAAGCTTAGAATGGAGGTATCTGAGCTAATGTGTCAATGCTCCTCAAAAATGCTTTAGTTCACATACTAGGTAGTGAATTTGAGATATCTAGTAAGAAGAAAGGTCATCAAAATTTAATTTTCACTCTATTTAATAAGGAAATGTACTTTGTTAATATTTCATGAACTAAGAGAATCTAAATCTTTCACCACTTAACTGATCTTACATTACTGTATAGCATAACCTTCAGAGAAACAATACACTGAAGCAATTAAATTAGCCAGAACTGAAATATAAAGATCCAAATTTACAAATCCTGAACTGATGATCTTTACTCACGTGAATAGTCTTACTAATAATTACACAGTCATTATTTACATTTGTGGAGGTAATTTACAGTAGTACATTTTAGCTGGATCTGTTCCCCTTATCTTTACTGACAGGGCTTAGAACTATCTGACAAAATAAGTAATCCTCATTCAATGTGCTATTCATGTTTTCTTGTTTGCCCATATCGGCATCAATCTGAATCTTTCCTGTTCAGATAGTCCCGGGTAATCCTCATAATCTCATTTCTGTTCAGAGATGGTCACAGATACAGGTGGTTTTTAAGAGAAAAGGCACTAGGAAACTATGTTTGACCTTGAATATCGACTTTTGTCTCCTACAGAAGTCACTGGAATTTTTTTGAAAACACCTATGTGGAAAATTAGACCTTTTCTGTTCTGCTAAGCATTTTCTGTGATTTACTTTGAAAAGGAGATGAATAAGAATCACCATAATGTATTGAAATGGACTGCTAAGTGGAACAGAGTTACTTACAAAAACGTTACTAAAATGCAAGCTAAATAAATGTCAGGGAATCCTATTAACAGAGATTAATATTTCCAAAGGAGGGGTGGGGGGAAGGCAGTAGTGTTTTGACTTTAGGGAAGGTATTATTTTAGAAAATATGAAATACATATAGCTATTGGCATTCTGTGAGTAGAAAGAAAGCAAACATCATTATTACTCAAATCTTGAAATAAAATTGTTCCAAAACTAGACATATACATTGGTTTCATTTCACAAACAATTTTTCAAGAACTTGGCATTGCCAGCAGGTTTGTCAATGCTTATGAAAATCAGGCAGACTTTATGTAGGTGCTTTTGAGAACAGGCTGTTAATGATTCTACAGAAAAAAAGGTCAAAAGAAGACTAAAGCAAACAAGGCAGAATGAGAAGAAATCCAAAAAAAAAAAAAAGGTAGGATTGCTTCCTTTAAGAAGCAGCTGTTGTGATAACTATGTGTATGCCAAGGTACTCATCAGATGGACTGGTCAGGCCTTGATCAGCCCTCAGAATTATTCACAGGTTTTATTATTTCTCTACCATCTGGTCAGAATTCATTACAATGTCTGGAGATACATCTGCTTACTAAATTGTGGGTAGTTAACAACATCTGAGAGGAAATAACTTGGAAGAGTTCTTTATATGCCAATAGGCTCTATGTGTAAGCAATATAAAATATTTTTTATAGATTGGTACATTGTTACGAGTATGAACTGCAATAGTATATTCCAAAATGTTTCTCACAAACAAGTATGTATTTGTCTAACTGATTTTTTTCTATCCTTCCTTGAGTGCAAGCCATATATTATGATTCTATTCACAAGCATTTTTTTCTACCATTAAGTTGATCATGAAAATTTAAGTATAAAGATATAGTATATTTAATACACATATATTTTAGAACCTGACAATAGAATTGTGAACCTGGGATCTTGAACATCAAAGTGTAGTCCAGAATGCATTGCTTATGTCTAGAATGTGCACATTCTTATAAAAACAAACAACAAAAAAAAAACAACCACCAACTTTGTAATCCAGCAGAACAATTTTCATAGTGCTGAAATTAGCTCCCTTCTGTACATACTTCCAATTTATGCCACATGAGTTAATGCATTTTTGAAGATAGCATAATAGCACTTTCTTGCAACAAAGATTATTTTAACCTGATTGATGCTTCCATAGCACCATAGCACATTGCTTCAAACTTTGGAACCTACTAGTTGTTTTATACATCTTTTTGTTTGTTTGTTTGATTGATTTTTAGGAACGGCAGAGTTATTGAAGAAAATGAAAAATATATGTTGAGAGGAAGCAATACAGAACTAACAATAAGAGATATAAAAAATATTGATGCAGGTCCTTACATATGTAATGCTAAAAACAAAGCAGGAAATGATAAAAGACAGACATTCCTTCAAGTTTTTGGTAAGTACTGCATAGAATATACCCCCCTTCTTTTTTAAATGCAAACAGTAGGGAAGTGAAATTAGAATTCCCAGTTTTCAGTGCAGTATTCCTGCAAGGTGTCTACTGATGCAGCAAACAACTTTCTGTATTATTTTACAGCTTTTTCCTTGCTGTTGGCTACTTTAACCTTTATACCTGAATCTAATTTTGAAAAGGCTATCTTCAGCCTTTGCTATTGCACTATTTAGATAGAATACAATGGAGTGTTAAATTGTTAATTCAATCTGCTTTTGCCTTTAAAAGTTGGCTGCTTGCAAGAAAACCAAGGGTAGAAAAAGGGAAAACTATTGAAAGGGAGGAAAAAAAATAAAAATTATTTGGACTTCCAGGCAGTGCTTTTTTTTTTTAGAAGAATGCCATGCAGATATGTTCATATCTCATATTTCATATTTGTTTTTATATTTTTGATTTTTTAAGTGCATGATTCAGCCAGAAAAATAAATCTGATCTCAAGAAATGACAGTTTTAGAGGCAAAAAAAGTAATAATATGAAAATGTACTTTTCTTTCTATGCCCTACCACCCAATCTGTTCATGATTCTGTCCTTTACAGAGAATGCTGATGGTTTCTTTGAACTTTTGTGTAGCTATAGCTTATGTGAGCATGCTATGATTCTTATAGCATTTGTGAGAATATAGAAACTCTCCCTCAGAACCATTCTGCAGGATCAAGGCCATAGCTCATTTAGGAGAAGCCTACAAATGAAGTAATATGCCCTGTTTTTGTTTTTTTTTTAAATATAGTATCACTATTAGAGTGCATTGTTAGAGTGCTTCTATATTGTATAAATAATTAACTGTAGCTTTTAGTAGATAGAAGGACCACTTATATTTGAACAGCTAAAGCATGTACTTAGGACCATAGAAAATTAAATTTTACATCCCAGCTAAAACAAATAGTAATTTATACAGAGTGAAACAGTTTCAACAGGAGACGCTAATCTGATGTCTTTTACTAGAAGCTGATGGATTGGGTAACGTTGTTATTTTGATGTGGAGCCTGAGGTTGAAGCCATGGTGTTAAAGTGAACAGATTAGCTGTGCCTGCGTGCTTTACAGTGTCCTATTTGGGAAACTCTTCATAGCTCTTCTAGACTGTACTGTCTCCAGCCCTCCATAAAATCTAGATGGGCTGCCTAGCCACTGGGGTACTTGATGTTTTGTGGTGATTAAGTGTTAAGTTGCTTTTCAAAGGAATGAAAATAAACAAATTTTAAGTTTCACTTTAGCCTAAAGATATATAGCAAAGTGAAGATTTTTGTGGAAAACCATTTTATTCAATTGTATTTCAAAAAAAAAAAAAGGAATAGACTTGCTAGTTTTGATATGAGTTTGGGGAAGTTTCAGACAAGAATAATTTTGCATGTAATTCAAATAATTTGAAGTATGGCTGAAATTTACTTAGTTTTGCTTATAGCAAGGTTATTTTTTTTAATGCAAGGAACAGTGAAAGGGAGTAATACCAGACTAAGAGCTTTTCCTGTATGTATTCTTCCATCTTCCAACAGCCACTGGTTTGGGGACTCCCCAGAAGGTTGAAGTTAATTAATAAATACCATGAGTTTGTTTAATCCTTTTTGAATCTATATATCCTTTTTGCTTCCACAACATCCTAAACTCCTAAATTCCTTAAATAATTTCTTCCTTGCATGAAAAAGTATTTCTGATGTTCAGGTCTGATGCAGGTTCATTTCTTTGGCTCATAATTCTCATTTTTAAGTGAAGAATAGTTCAAAATGTGCTTTACATCAAGCATGGTTTTATACGTCACTAGTTCATATCTTTTCTAAGCTGAAAATTTCCGGTTTAATTAATTTTTCCTACTATGGAAACCATTATGAATCTCTTGATCCATGCATTTCTGTACCTTTCTATTCATAATCCATTATCTGTGAAATGGCAAGACAGGACTGACATGCAGTATTCACATTGTGGGGGAAGCAGGCTGCTTAGCAGCACAGTCCAGCTTCTGCTTTGATCTCCATGCCTTGTCTTATATTCTCTTTACCTCTCTGGCTCTCCCAAGTATTGAACTGACATTTCCATAGAACTGTCAGTGGTGTCTCCCAAGTCTCTTTCCTGAGTGGTTATAGCTAATTTAGAGTACATCAATGAGTGCGTATATTTAGAATTCTTTTTTCCCATGTGCTTTACTATTGGATATATTCCAAGTAGATTATAATAATCTGTGTACTGTTAGTTTGACTTCAAGGCATTGTATGAGAAAATAAGCCTCTTACCTCATTTGTAATCTCTGAAGCTCAGTGTGATTTTAGTGTAAGATTTCCTTTACAAAGTTCACCACACTCTGAAATTGTGGAGAAGAGTTGCTCTATTTTCTCCTACAAAGAGCTTTGTTTTTAACTTTGTCTCTTTCACACAGGTTAAACTCCCAGACAATATATATAGCCAACAAGTTGTTATACTTTTCTTCCCCTTAAATGTATTCAAAAAACTGCAGAATGAAAATGGCAAGGCAGATGGCTAATTATTATAGCTAAATAGTACACAAACAGACAGTTTGTGTTAAAATGACCTATTAAATTACATAATTCTTCTCCACTTCATTAGCTTGTTTGTCTCACCTACCTGTTATCTCTAATGATAATTTACAATTCAAGCTTCTTGAGTCAATGACTATTATTTGTACTACAACAGGTCTCTGGTAGGGTTGAAACTCATAATATCAGTAATGTAACCATAAAGCAATAATGATAACAGTAATATTACAGAATTCAGCATTTAAATTTCTTAGTACTCTGCACTTCTTGAATGGACATGCCCATCACTGTGCCATCTAACACCTGCATATGTTTATTTCTGTGACTTAGATATTTTTGTTAAAAAATTTTGTTAGTTTGTTTCCAATATTAGCGTTTAAAAAGCTATTTCGTCCTCATATCAAATTCTTATTTTGACAGTTTTTCTGGAGCATTAACATACATATCGAAATCTATATGCTCCCACCCTACTCTCCCTAGTTTTTCATCTTCTTTACTGCTTTTATCTGTTCTGTGTAACACATCTTAGAGGAGTAAAGAAAGCCCTGTTCACAGAAGATTTCTTACTGATCATGATTTGGTAATCTCATTCTGTTATGAGAATAGAGGACCTCCTATGGTTCTTTTTCTCTGTATTGTTACCCATTATTACCAAAGAGATCTCATCTGTATTAATGCCTAGAAATTACCCTAAGATTTTTGGTACTAATTTATTTGGCTTTAGTCCTCTGAACAAGACTGAGAAACCTACATTTGCACAGTAGTAATCACTGTGGCTGTACGAAAATACTGTGTGAGACATTTGTAGAGAGATGTTTTGCTTTTACTACTGTAGTCAGGGTTTCTACCTTACATTAGCTGATCTATGATACCTTTCACCTGGTGTTTGGAATACAGCTACCCTGCTCCCCACCTGCAGTGCTGCATTCAGCTCTGGGGCCCTCAACTTAAGAAGGACATGGACCTGTTGGAGTGAGCCCAGAGGAGGACCACAAATTTGATCAAAGGTCTGGAGCACCTCTCCTGTGAAGACAGGCTAAGAGAGCTGGGGATGTTCAGCCTGGAGAAGAGAAGGCCCCAGGGAGACTTTGTAGCAGACTTCCAGTACCTAAAGGGGGGCAGGAAAGCTGGAGAGGGACTCTCTGTCAGGGAATATAGGGATAGGAGAAGTTTAGATAGTTCTAAAGTAAAAGAAGGCAGATTAGATTATATACAAGGAAGAAATTCTTTACTCAGAAGGTGTGTAGGCACTGGAACATGTTGCCCAGAGAAGCTGTGGATGCCCCATCCCTGGAAGTGTTCAAGGCCAGGCTAGATGGGGCTTTGGGCAACCTGATGTAGTGGAAGGTGTCCCTTCCCATAGCAGGGGGCTTGGAATTAGATTATCTTTAAGGTTCAACCCAAACCATTCTGTGGTTCTATGATTCTGTGATTCTATGAAATCTTTAAAAATATTTTTAGTAATTTTCCCTACTATTAATTTACATCGTTTTGCATTGTTTGCTTTGTTTTGTTATGCAATTAGCCATGTGTATTGATGTGTATATGTTGTAAACATTTTGAAATATGAAATACCACATTGTTACTGCTATGGGCACCCTGACAAAAATTTCCAAAATAACATAATAATTAGCAGTGGATTTAATAGCAGTCAAGAAAATTCAATCCTTTACAACCTTTTTCACATTTTCTTACTTTCTCAGACAGACCTAAACCTGTATTTCTTCATCATTATTTCTCCAGGGTGATGGCAGTAGTGTTCATTTACCTTATCAGAAAAAAAATGTTCAGGCTAAATGAAGCAAAGTTAGCTTTAATTAAAGATAAATCCATGCTTTATAAGAATAGTGCTTATGTTCTGAGGACAGTTTTTGTCTTCATTTTGCTTATTCTTTGGTTGCTCACTTCCACTCCTTAATTGATTAAATTCTTAAGTAATTAACTTAAATGGTTCTGCCATTCTGTGATGTATAATCAGGTGACATTTCTTCAACAAATTTTCTCTCTTCTGCATGTATGCCATAGAAAGAGACATTTTAATGTCTAGAATTTTCTATTCCTAGAAAGAAAAAAAATTCTTCACTCAGAATTGGTTAAAAAAATCGAGAGGAATTCTGTTATATATTAATTTGAGGTTTTCTAGCGTATAGCTGTTATACCTATATGATCAATGAGGGTAGAATGAGATTATGAAAAATATTTCATTGGCATTTCAGTAGTTTCTGATGATTTTGTAGAAGTCAAGGGAAAAATACTTTAAGAAACACTACATAGTACCCTTTTATAATTATAGTGTATTTTGACCACATACTATTTCTGTTTTCTAGATGTCTTTTTAAATATAATCTTATATAAAAGGAAGGTTTACGCAGCTATGTTCAATATAACTTTTGTTGATAAATGAGAAAAGTGTGTAGTATTATTCCTTTTCTTATCTGTTATCAGGCAGAGGAGAGGATGGAAAATGTAACTGACCTCTCCTGTTTTATCCCTCTTAGCTATATTCCAAATGCCAAAATTAAAAACACTGAGGTTAATTTAGGCCCTCAAAAGGCTTGCATCTTCAAACCAAGCAGGCTAGAGTGAGTCTATAATGAGACTGTGGCGTGGAGATTGCCTAAATGTTTCCATTATTTTCACATTTACAGTGCCTGAAGCACACCTAGCTAATTTTTCTTTCAGTTTAGTAAGTAGTTTAATATATGTTTTGTTTTGTTTTGTGATGGTTTTACACAGCTGGGCAGCTGAGCTCCACCACAACCTTTCCCTCAAAGGAAAAGGAAAGGGAGAGAAAATATAATGAAAAGGGTTCAAGGGCTGAGATAAGGACAGGGAGATCGCTCCACCATTATTGTCATGAGTAAAACAAACTCAGCATAGGGAGATTAATAAAATCTATTACCTATTACTAACAAGCTAGAGCAGTGAGAAACTCAAACCATCTCCACCCTGCATTCACCCTGTTTCTCCAGGGCTGTTTCCCACTTCTCACTCTCCCAGCTGCTGTTGTGTAGCGGTTTTTATCCCCTTTCTTAAATCTGCTCTCACAGAGGCGCAAACAACATCACTTATTGGCTTAGCTCTGGGCAGTGGCAGGTCCCTTTGGAGCTGGCTGAAACTGGCCCTTATCTAACATGGGGCAGCTGCTGGACTCTTCTCACAGAGGCCACCCCTTCAGCCCCCCACTACCAAAACCCTGCCACATAAACCTAATAGTTTTCTAAGATACAGTTTCATACATATATGGGAGCTCTTTGTTTAAACCTATTGATACACATAGGAAGGGAATACTGTGTGTCTATGTATGCCGCTATCCGTGCCTGCTCATCAGAGGCATTATGAAGTATACCAACCACAGCTTCATAAAGTGGAAGTCATCAATAAAAGATGTAGTCTCAAACATTTATACATTTTCTGTATCCCTTCATTCCTCCCTCCTAGCTTCTTGCCTGTATAGAACACCTCTACTTCTTAAAATAAAAATTATATTGTCTATAAAGGCAGTGATGCCAGTTCTCTCAGAAGACGAATCTTAAATCCTTTTTTTGAGTGTGAAGTAGCAATACTGTTTTAACATGTATAAAGACTCAGGTTTATCATGCACTAAATCAAGTCAACACTTTATACTAGTGTGTGTGCATTTGTTTTTATGATAGGAATGAAGTTTCAGGAATCAATTTCCTAGATATTTCCTTGCTGGGCTCTCTAGCTTGTTTATAAAATTCAAATTGTATCAGCAGTCTCCAGGGTTGCAGTTTTGCTACCTGATTCAAATGTGGCTGTGCAGGAAGATAACATGGGAGTGAGATTCCTCATATGTAATATTAATCAAGAGATCCAACCAGGCAGTGGTGCAGGCATGTATTAAGCCTCTTGCTAGTAAATCGATGGACATATTAATATTAACTAGCTGTTTAGAGCAGTTATTTTCCAGAGATATAATCAAAACTTTCTCAAGCTTTTTCTTTGTTCAGCTTCCCAAGTCTGATGAACCTCTTTTGTCAATGCTATGGGTAGAACTCTGTGAATGCACTAAATCGTGTATCTTTTTCAAGAGATCTATTGCAAGCAGCAAATAATAAATCTAGAGTCTCTAATTACTATCATGTTCTTAACCTTTGCAGAGGAGACTGTAAGGTATGCAACAATAACCATGAACATTCAGTTTATGAGGTATTCCCGTTGTCTGAAGCAAATACAGAAGAAATCAAGCAAAAAAAAAAAATAATAATAATTGGAAAGAAACCTGTTTATTGAGAAAGTTGTAGGGAATTGAAGACCAAACTTCTCTGCTTCATGAACAAACTTCCCAAACAGTAAATGTTATTTCTTTATTTGGCAGCATCTCTTTTAATATTTTAAAATTTATCTATAGTGATGAACACAAAATCACAGAATGGTTGAGGTTAGAAGGGATCTCTGGAGGTCATCTGGTCCAACACCCCTGCTCAAACAAAGCCACCTAGAACAGGTTACCCAGGACCATGTCCAAAGGCAGTTCCATTGCCTTACAAGTAAATCACTTTAATGAGCTCAAGCATGATTCTTTTCTGTGTTCAAGCCTTCTTTCATTTCAGACAGGCCATTCAGTTAACAATTTTTAAAGTACATTATTATCAGGTTGGATATTAAGAAAAGGTTCTTCACTGAGAGGGTGGCAGGCAACAGGTTCCCCAGGGAAGTGGTCATGGCACCAAGCCTGATGGAGCTCAAGAAGCATTTAGACAATGCTCTCAGACATAGAGTTTAGTTTTTAGGTAGTCCTATGCGGAACTAGGAGTTGGACTCAGTGATCCTTGTGGATCCCTTCCAACTCAGGATATTTTGATTCTATGATTATAATACAAATACTTCAGTGTTTTTGACTGAAGAAAATAGCAAAGAGGTGGAAACATCCTGGACAGAAATCCCAAGATCCTATATTTTCATTGGTTGTTGTGCAACTTGAAGTCAGGAAAGTTGATTGCTCATATAGATAGTAGTGTTAAGCCTTTAGCTAAGCCTAAGTAAATAAACATAAATGTGCTTGTTTTTTTTTTTTTTTTTTTTCAGAAAGAAAGTCATTAAAAATATTTTGACATGACATTTTTTATGCAGGGTGAATAATGTAATTTGTGTTTTTAACAGTACAGCCTCAAATAATACAACTTAAAAATGAAACCACATCTGAGAATGGGAAAGCCACCCTCATCTGTGAAGCAGAAGGAGAACCTATCCCAGAGATTACTTGGAAAAGGGCCACTGATGGAATAACTTTCTCTGAAGGTGACAAGGTAAATCAGCCTTTAAAGTATCTAAATACATGTTGTCTGGGCAATCTTCTTTTCATAAGTGGAAAATTAATTGAAAGAAACTGGAATTAACTTTAGATGAAATTAGAAGGAACCAATACTTCCCGAGGTAATATAAGAGATGTGGAAATTCAAAATCTTAAATTATAAAAAAAAAGAAAGAAGGAAAGAAAAAAGCAATTAAAGTGCTGAAAGGCAGTTTACTTCATGAAATAGTCCCTACTAAGGGTTTCAATTTATTTTTGATTGCAGTGGCTGCCCTTAGCCCTTCTTGACTACATTTGGAATCTGTCCAGTATTTCTGAAAATGCTATGGAACCTATAGATATCTGAAATAAATAAATAAATAAATAAATAAAATTTCCAAACACTTTGGAGAGCTTTCTTTTCCACTTACATTTTTTTTCTTACTTTACTCCTTTCTTATATTTTCCCTCACAAAGAGCAAAGTAGTTTATAACTGCAAATTGAGCCCATTTTCGCATTTGATTTACCATTTTCAAGTTTTATTACAAAAGTAAGTTGAGTAGAAAAAGATTACAGTATGATAATGGAGAAAGTCAGTTACTGTGGGAACAAGAGCTGTAATTAGATGGAATGGTAAGCAAAAGGGAAGGGTGTAATGTTATTCTTAACCATGTAGATTAGTTTCTACAGAGCTTTTTAAAGCATAATTTTCTTTTAATGTTTAAACAAGTATTCTTAATTTCTTTACAAAAAATATAGAATTTATCTGCACTAGTTAAAATCTAAGCCTCTCTGGTTTGCTAATTCAGAAATTAGACTCTACATAATCTATACAGACAGTCCACTTGCAGATGTTTGCATATTAATAGCTATTGCTTAAAAATAATTGTCAAACCTACACAGTGATCAAGCAAATCAGGGAATTAGATACAGAGTAAGTCACTCAGTTTATAGGGTATTATTGTATATTATGGGAATATATATTTCCATTATTTGTGTTCTAAAGAACAATGTCTTGTCTGGTCTAGTCTCGTACTCAACCCTTCCTGGCACTGAGGCAGTTTTTGTGAGGTTTTGCCTATCATTTTTCCTGCTCTATGATTTCCATTTCAGAGAAACATAACACTGTTTATTTATATATTTTTAATTAGTTTTGCACTAAAATAAAACAGTCGCTCTCCTCCTTAAATATTTAAAGTCAAAGGTGATCTTTCTAATACACAAAGACTACACCTGGTTCAAAGGTTACAAACATAGCTTTTTGATTACGTTTGGAATGTTCCTAAAAATAATTAGTTATATCAGAAAACGAAAATGAAAGCAAATTGCAGAAATAAGCCAAACACATTGATTCAGTTGAAATTTGAAATTTATCCAGTGCTCATATAGTATGGTATTACATTCTTAATTCAAACTGCAAGTGTTTAAACTCTCTAGACCTGTCAGTGTTACCTATGTACCATTTTTTTTGAACCGTGGTTCAACTGAAGAGTACTGAAAACCAAACTAAAACCTATATTGAGTTGCTACTAGTGTGTTGACATGCTGTATGCAAAAGAACAAGAATGAATACAGTTACGTGGTTTCACTTTGTTCTTGCCAATGAAGGAACTTTTGGTATATTGCTCATGGGCAAGTTTTTGCTGAATGCTGAATAACTGTTCTGAAATACTGTACGTCTTGAGCTATAAAATATGCTGCTACATTGACCATGTGGTCCTCCAACACTCTAAAGGGGCAAAGCCTTGACTTGAGCTTTCCTACCAAGTTTTTTGAATAGGTTAACAGGGAAACAAACTGACAGTGAATAAATTATTGAATAATTGTTGAATAATACAGCAGTGTTCTGCACTAGAAAAAAAAGGAAAAAGTGAGTTGAAGAAAATGGGAGTGCTCATAACATAGCCTTAAACTGAATTTATTTATAATGTATGTGATAACTTGAAATAATCAAAGAATAATAGACTATCCTGAGTTGGAAGGGACCCACAAGGATCATTGAGTCCAACTCCTGGCTCCACACGGGACTACCCAAAAATCAGAAACCATGCGTCTGAGAGCGTTGTCCAAACGCGTCTTGAACTCTAGCAGGCTCGGTGCCATGACCACTGCCCTGGGGAGCCTGTCCCAGTGCCCGACCACCCTCTGGGTGCAGAACCTTTCCCTAACCCCCAGCCTGACCCTCCCCTGTCCCAGCTCCGTGCCGTTCCCTCAGGTCCTGTCGCTGTCCCCAGAGAGCAGAGCTCAGCGCCTGCCTCTCCGCTCCCCTCGTGAGGGAGTTGCAGGCCACCATGAGGCCTCCTCTTAGTCTGCCCTGCTCTGGGCTGAACGAACCGAGGGACCTCAGCCACTCCTCAGACGTCTCTAGACCCTTCACCTTCTTCATAGTCTTCCTTTGGATGCTCTCTAATAGTTTTATGTCCTTCTTATATTGTGGTGCCGAAAACTGCACATAGTGCTCAAAGGGAAGACACAGCAGCGCAAGGAAGAATGGGACAACGTCCAATCACCAGAGATACTTGCCCAAGTATAAAAATTATTCTCTACATTCAGTGAATTAATCTTTTGAACTTCTTTTAGTATTTTTTTAAGTGATATAGACTGTACCTTACAAACATTTTTCTTGAATTAATAATTTCTTTAGGGAATGATACTGTTTTTTTCTGTAGAAGATGAAAGAACTGCTCTAACCATAATTGTAACATAGTGATGATTTAAAGAAAAAAAAAGTGTTTTTATTATTTTTAATTATAGTTTTATTAGATTTACTATTTAGCTTTTCAGTCTTGTTCTTGTTTTGCTAAAATGCAAGTATACCTTGTATGGATAGTTGCAGGATGTGCTGTTTGAAATGTTTGACAGCTCCATAAACTTGAAATGTTGCATAAAGAATTTCTAGTGGAGGAAAAAAAAAATGGTATTTTTTTTCTTAATAAAACAACAAAACTAGAATTAATTTGATCAAAGAAGATATGGGCAGCTTATTATGGAACACCCAAATTATATAATGACTCCTCCTTTCCTTTCTCTCTGTCCAAAACAAGATGGAATGAATATAATACTGCAAAATTTGAGTGATCAATTGGTTAGTGGGATTTTCTGTGCTACTTTAACTGAGATTAAATATCAGTGTGTGTTATCTATGTCTTTGTGATTGATGAGCAATTACTTTTTCCTGTATGAAAGAGTTTTATTATAGTGCTGGCTAATGTGACTGTCTTCTCTTGTAGTTATATTAAGTCAACATTTATTACCAAAATTCCAAGTTTTTCCCAATTAGAAAAAATGTTATAGTTTCCTTTGAGGTTATCAGAGTCTGTGGGATTGCACAGATGCAGGCCGCTGTATCTCTTGCTAAAGATATTTTTTGTAATCTGCGAATCATAATTCAGAGTTTTGCTTTGTAATAGTCCGGACATGAAATTTAATAAGATTGTAGCAGGTTGTTCTGGAGTTTGCCGTCCTAAATCTATACTGTAATCACTCAGACTGGTCACTGCAATCTTTCTGATAATAGCTGAATGTCATGATCTGTAGTGAGTAAGGATGCTTGCAGGCCTGTTTGATTTTTTTCTTCCCTTACTGCTAATGGTGGACCCTTTACAGGTTTACAGTCACTTGTCACAACTATGCAAAAGACATTTAAGTCCTTTATATAGATTCTTGTTATTCACTTTGCAGTCCTTGACACTCCTGTGTTGTCTAGTTACATCCTTATATGCGTTTATGTAGGTGTCAGATATAATATATGAAAGAATGTGGGATGGCCAATAAATGTTGTGGACTCATATTGTTGTTTCACAGTAAATCCCAGAACACTGTAGAGTTTCAAAGAGCTTGGAGAGACCAATGAGTGTCGCAGTAACTAAAAGGATAACTAAAGTCTGTATGACTTGTTCTAAAGCAAAATAGTAGGAAAGCTGAAGTAGATTCAATAAATATTTTTTTCAGTAATGCAATTAGTGATAGTTGCCATGAGTTCGCTGCAAATAGATCTTGTCGAACTGACTCAGTATACATTTAAAATCCCAGTTATTTTATACCAAAGTTAACTGAGTCAACAAGCTAATCATTTTTGAGGCATTAGAGTTGGTGACAAATGGATAACCAGCAGGCTTGGAAGTCCAGCTATAAAAAGGGGTGCTCATACCTCTCTGAACTGTTATAATGCATAAAGGATGACTTGTTCTTACCTGATGCTTGCCACCTTAAGCCCCTTTAGACCACATCCTTCTTGACAAATGGAAAAAAAAATCAGCAAGCAAATTTGATAGATACACTATTAAATAGTATATCTGTATGAAAGAAAGAAATAGATCATTGGAATGCCAGTTTATACGAGTGTGGGATTTTGAGTACAGATCATGTTCACTAACAGATTTAGGCATTTACAGCTTGGGCGTTCCTGTGCCTAGTCATTACACAGTCTGAAAGAGGAATTTAAAAATCCAGAATCCTACCTCTTGTTTACATGGTGAGGGGAGAATCATTTGTCTTACAGAGGTCCTGCAGAAGACAAGTACACTGTACAGAGATAACTGCTAAGGACAGTAAATGAAGTGTGTATGACCCCATTCCTGCTACAGCTTAGATGGCAGCATCAGGCTGCAGAGAGACATCTGGTGTATCAAGTATCCACATTGTCCTTTTGAGGATAGCTGCCCAAGAAATACCCTTTCAAGAAAATGAGTTAGGTGGGGAGCACATTTTAAATAATAGCCTTGTTTAAAGAGCAACCACTGATGAAGGAAGAGATCTGAATGTGAGATTATTTCTAGCCTTCACGAATTCAAAATAATGTTTTATTTTAAATGATAGATCTTATAACCAGAACATCAAAATGTAGGCTTTTTTGAGTTTTGAAATGGTGATGTCCAAAAGAATAGAAAATATGCACTAAAGTCATAGATGGAAGAAATAACCCTACTGCGCTTAAGGAAGATAATGAGTAGGAGGTTTATAATGATCTCTTTGTAAAATACAAATTTGATAAAGGATTTTCAGTATACCAGATCCGTGTATTTGAAAGCTGAAGCCAAATGATTTCAAACCAGACTCAAAGAACCCTTTTCCTCTCTTTTTTCAGTTAGCCTATGGAACAATCTACCACATGGTGTAGTCTCTCTTTCTCTGAGAATTTGAAATAAAGGTGTCTTTCTCCGTCCTCTGACCACTGTTGAAAGTTTAAATGGCGAAGTTTTCCAGGCAGTCACATTAGACGACTTCTATAATCCCCTTAAAGCTTTATAACTCATAACTACATGAGAGTGGGTAAGCCTGAGTAAATGAATGATTATGTGTGACAGAAAGCATTTGGCTCACCCTTAAAGAATTGAAAATTGAAATGGAGATTTACTCCAAGACTAGAGCTTCATCTGCTGTTGCAGTGGCAAGCCAAAACTCTGCTTGGTGTATGTACTTGTCTTCTGCACTTCTAGTGCCCAACTCCCCAGCATTGCATGTTCCGTCACTGACGTGCCCGCCTGGCCATTGCCCTGTGATTTAAAATGGTGTGATCCTACAGACTTCTGTGCATCCAGCAGGCCTGGACCTTTTCCCAGTAAAAAGAGGAGACAGGAGAAGATTTGCAGTTTGTAGAACAGAAGGAAGGATAGTGAATGGATTTGATTTGCTGTAATCACTTATAAAATGGGTTTTAGACATATACACACTCTTCTGCACGCGTCCCTGCAGGAGAGCACATCCTGATTCTCTAATACAAAAATGTCATTGATTCCTGTGCATCCAGCAGAAGCATGAGGGCAAAGTTTCATGGTGTAATTTCCTAGTGTAGTTCTAGCAGAATTATGAAAGCTGACCAATGTTTTTAATTACCATTTCAAGCTCTGTTTTGGAACACAAATAGCAATAGCAGATGGGGCTTGATATGAGACAGTAGCTCCACTGTATGCAGCATGTGTCCAAAGAAACAATCTTTACCCTGAAGAATTTACAATCTAAACATGTAAAATGAATGAAAGAAGAAAAAAATCAGTGCACATAGATCACAGTCGAGTATCTGATACTCAGTTTTGATAATGTTTCATATATGGGGCAACTAGTTTAGAAAAAATATAAAGGAAATAAATGCTACTTTATTTTACATATATTGATACAGATTCACCAAATGTCTTTAAAATACCTTGCACTATTCTACTTGTATCCACAAGTAAAAAGATCTCAGATTTTAAATTTCATAATGAAAACTATAGAGATAGTTTGAGTTCTGCTTCCTCCCAAATACCCTCCTGAGTGTCCCTGTGTAATCTCCTATGACATTGTTTCTAAATATTGCAGAGTCCAGACCAGCAATTAAATTCTTTTCCAAGTTTGAATTCACTTTATATTGCCATAAACAACAACTAGTTTGAGTTTGTAGTTTTTCATAGTTGTCACGATCAGACAATAGAAAAAGGATTTGGGGTTTGTTTTGTCTTTCCTCTTTGAAAGGTCAGCTCTGATTTTTTCCCAAGCCCGTTAACTTTGCTTCAACTGTCACAAATATTAACAAAAAGAATTGGATTTTTTTGACTCCCTGTATATGCTATTGTCACCTCATAAAAGAATCAATGTTATAGAAGCAATATTATAGTAAATGTCAGTGAATTATCCTGTCTTTATTTTGAGATAGTAATGAGAGCTCTTATATTCTTACATCAAGGATGACCTCTGTATTTGAGTGATAACTCACCTAGAAAGAGGAAACATAAATGTATTGAGGGTATTTTAATTGATTGCAGGAGATTTCTTTCTTTTTACAAGCTATACAAATCCTAGTCTTTGTATGTTCATCTCTGGAACATCTCTTTTGAATAGTTGGAAAAATATAAGGGGCAAATTCTCTTGCCTTACTGAAGAAAATTGTTATAACCTGTTTTATGTATGTGTTGTGTGAACAGCTTCTACTTACAATGCCGTAGACTATTTTTGCTATTGTAAGATCTGTTCAGGCCTGCAGGCCAGAACAATTTATGTAGGCTGCTGCAATTGGCTCGTACAATGCAGTTGACTGTGCAGTCAAGACACAGCAAGCAGTTCAGCCAGGCATCATTGTCTGGGTAGACAGCTGGGCACTGGTTGGGTAGCTGAGATGCAGCAACAGCTGATGGCCACCACTCCAGTCATTCTGCTTACAGGGGAATAAGCAGAGCAACTTGAATCTTTTTTTTTGTTGTTGTTCTTGTTCTTGTTTTTCAAATGAAGCCTAATGGATATCACATGCTAAGTATATGAAACGGAAGAATAGAATATTGTGACTGGAAGGAGAAAGTAAATAAATGGAGTTATGAGTGAGTAGAAAGCATGGGGTTGGCCTTAAATGTTAGGTAATTAGTACTGTTGGAGCTATAAAGATTTATATCCTCTGGCATATACAAACCATGGGGCACATCTGAGCACTGAATACTGTATTCTCACCAGTCATCAAGTACACAGAAATCTTCATATGTGTTGGGTTTTCTTCGCCTTTTCTATGGCGTTTTTATGGCATAGTTCAGATACAGTATCATAGTGTTGGGATAAATTCTTCAGGAGCTAAAAACAGAGTTTACAATTTTGGGAGATGACAGTATTTTAGTAGGACGATTGATTTTGGAGGAGTAAGATAGTGTGCAGTTAGAGGGCTGAGGAAATAAAAAGCAGTTTTCCTGGGTGAGTTGATGAAGCATTATATAAGGAAAGTTGCAAACCAGTGTGGGTATTTCAAAATCATTAAGTAGTCCAACCAATCAGCTGAGTTCTGCTCCCTCTTTCTGGTAACAATATCTGCAGTGATATTTAAATGAAGCCAAAACTGAAGTCAGATACAATTTTAATGTACCATAGCATCTTCCCTAATGCAGGTTTGAACAGTGGTTACATTGACAACTCCACAGTAAATCTCAGCCACATGACCTGAGGGCCCTTAAATTCATTTCTCTTTTAGGAGACAAATTAAATGTTTTTTTACCCAGAGTAGACCCAAATTGCTTTAAATACACACATCCATATATGTATTCAAGCTGTATGGATGGCTGTATTGGTATTACACTGTCCCAGAATTATCTCATTTCTGCAAATTTTTCTTTTCAGTGAAGCTTTGAAGTCATTTTGCATAGGGGAGAGAAATAAGGAGGCAAAGTTGTTGCTCTTTGCTTTTTTTAAAGATGGCAAAAAGCCAAGAAAATGTAAATTTTAATAGCTTTCCTACTGTAAAAGCTTACACAAACTAGGGGAAAAGGAACATCACTAATTTAATCAATTGTCTTAAATTACATCTAAACTTATATAAGTACAGAGTTTTTTAATCCATAAATGGATAATCATTTTTCTAACTAATTTATATTTCAAACTTAAAAACTGTCTCCCATTTTCAATCCATATTCTTATATACTAACTATGCAGCAAGTAGATATTTTTGGGTACTTTCTGTGGGTTGTGATGTTGCATTTACAGGCTGAAATAAAGCCATATAGCCATATAAGCTTCAAAATAGCTTTTCTTTGCCTGCCAATATTAGTTTTCTCCATTTAGCCATCAGTGATGATATTCTCTGTTACACTAATGAAGACTGAAGTTATTGGGGAACTTTTTATGGACCAGCATTTCCTATAGCAAATGCTAAAATATTAAATATTTTTTTTTGCTCATGAGATATCCTCAACAAACGTATTTTTTGACATTTTTATTGGAAACTGTGTTTCTTGGATAGTAGAGTAGTAGAGAAAGAAAAAACTCTTGCCTATACTAACAGACCTCCAAGAGGCCATTTGCTGCCAACAGCCTCCTCTGAAGCTGGCTGTGGTGGCTTGACTTTGGCCAGCTCCAAGCCACCTACCTGGCTGCTCCTCTCACTACTCACAGACAAAACAGACAACGTGGGAAGAATTCATTTAATTTATTGTCAATTAAGAATAGACTGAGATGGTGAAAAACAAAGACAAAACTAAAACAGCTTCCCTCCACTCTCCTTTCCATCTTTCTTGACCGACTCCTTTGCCTCCTCCACACATCCCCCTGACCCTTGCAGGGGAATGAGAAATGGGGTCTATAGTCTGTCTTTGTCTTGGTCTTTGATGCACCGTCCTCACATTTTTCCCCTGCTCCTGGGTGTGGGTTCTCCCCACTGGCAACAGACCTTCATAAAATGCTCCAGTAGGGGTTCTATACAGGTTGTGGTCCTTCAGGAACAGACTGTCCCAGCATGGATCCCAGATGGGCTGCAGGTCCGGCCAGGGGCATGCCCCATTGTGGGCTCTCCTTAAGGGGCAGCTTCCTTCAGTCCTCTATGGACTCCTGTGTGGAGATCTGCTCCAGCATGGTCCCTCCACAGGCTGCAGGGGCATCTCTGCTTGGGCACCTGGGGCACCTCCTGCCCTCCTCCTCCTTTCCCCTTGTCTGTGCAGGGCCGCTCCTCACACCGCTCCCCTCACCACCCCCTGCCGTGCAGTGTTTGCCCTCCCTTCCCCAGGCTGCCCCTGAGGTGCCGCCATCTTGGCTGCGGGTCCCGGCCAGGCCCGGCATGGAGCTGGGACTGGGACCGTCTGAGGCTGGCACGGGGCAGCCCTGGCATCACCTCATGCAGAAGCCTGGTTGCCAAAAACCTTGCTGCATAAACCCAATACACCAGTGCACCACCCTCCAAGGTCCCTTGCTTTGGTGAAGGACTTCTTCAACAATTTCACATACTCTTTCTCACCTTCCTCACCCAGAAACTCATTACCATCATCAACACGGTCTCTTCAGGTTGTGTGTTGTTACCGATCTGTTTGTTTAAGCAATGTACTATGCATGGCTCCTGATAATTTAATTCAGTAATATATACTTCTTGAATTTCCTGACTTGTTCAGTTCAGTAGGAAATGCTATAAGCCAAGTTAAAATAAGCTGTAGATTGGTGCTAGGGTTTGGTTTCTCAGGGTGATACTTCCCTAGCAGAATGACATATAGATTTTTTGTACTGCCATGTTGCAATGTCTGCTGTCCAACTTGTTTGAAACTCTAGTAGCAGCAAGTTTTTCTCTAATAGGTTCCACCCAATTTGACTGAATTTTACAGAATAATATTTTATTTGTATCTGTATATATAAATAGACATGGAAATATAGATAGAGAAACTCTGTTGAATGATAATAGATAACTTGACAACAAATGTTCCCATGCCCTTCCAGATCTGTCCGGGTTAGCTAGTTTTCTCAATTTTTCTTTCAACTTCAATAATTTCCTGTTGTTTCTTGAGTTGCAAAAAGCCCTACAGACTTCTCTGGGTTTGTGAGCAAAGATTTTTTCATCTTTGAGGTCTGACATTTGGATCTGTGTCCTGCTGCAGATAATTCCCCATCCCCTCATCCACTTGAGTTATGCATTTCTTGCTTTCTGTGCCTTTCCTTCCCCTAAGGAAGCCTTGTTGCTTGTATCTCCCTGCAGGGGTCCACCTCATCCCAATTTCCAGACAGACTTCCTATCTGCTGTCTAGCCATAGTCATTTTAATAAAATATACATCACCTTTACAGAAAAACAGAAGAGGATCCCTAGCTGCATACACCTTCTGAACAAACCTGTAAGAGTAGCTCAAATTTTGATGCTTTTGTTTCGAAGAAAGCAGATGCAGTGCTACTCTGTATGGGCTGTTCCATGCCTTACATAACTGCTTATCTTCACCATACCAGTTATTCCTACAACCAAAGCTAAACTGAGTAATGGTTTGAATCTAAGTCATATGAAAATGAAATACATGTTTTTACAGGAGTAGCTGTAATTTTAAAGATGAATTCATATTCTTACAGAAGAGCTTTGTGAGCCAAAAGGGGTATACAGCCTTCCAAGAATCCGTTATTAGTCCAAGTATGTATTATCAATTTAAGTAAAATAAAGCAAAACATTATTCTTAGTCCAGTTACACTACCAGTACTTTTCTCCAAGATACAGAAGTACTACAGAAAAAGATAATTACCCTTACAGTTAAAGTTGTTATTCAAAGGCTTCCTAGTTTTCTTCTCATCGTTATAATCACCCTTCCTGTGCTCCCCTGAGACCTGTGGTTGAGTGCTAATTTTCCTCAATAAAAAATGGAGAGAAGGGTTTACAATTCATCAGCTTCCTAAATTGTTCTCCAGTGAAAAGTACAAATGGCTTAACCTGACACCTTTAAATGAAACCTAACACTGTGGTTCTTTTCCTGCCTTGGGTCAAGTTGAATTTATTTTTGCCTATTCTATACTGCAGGCAGCTTAAAAGTGGTGGTGTTGTTGGTTTTGTTTGTTTGTTTGGTTGGTTATTTTTTTTTTTTCTCATTGGTTTCTGGCTACAGTTTGATTATTTTCATTGGTTAGCTATTTAAAGTTACAAAGACACCTCCTCCACTCCTAATTAGGATAAAGAGGTAATGTGTATTAGTTAGACATTTGCCATACAAGGTGCACAGAGCTAAGCAGAAATGAATTCAGGTAGTCACCTGATGACAAGGTAACTTGCTGTTTTAAGACTTGTAATCTTAAAGCAAACTGAACTCACCTCATACCAAGTCAACCCCTGGCAAGTCCTGAGACCATGCACTGCTGGATCCATACAGAGCCTTTACTAGTAATAGTGAAATCATATTTACTGGGCTACAATTCCCACCTGGAGGTAAGCTGGGATCCTAGTACTTGATGTTTCCATGTTCTTTTCACAGTTTTTTTTACCTGACCAGGGGAGCTCTGTATGGGCAATTCAGCATAGTATGGTCGTATAGTTTAATCATACTAATTATTTCTACAGCTGAAGTAATATTCACTTAAGATTTGAATAGATCTAAACAGAAACAGGACGGGGTTGAAGTTCCTAGTCTGAATAACCATACTTGTTGCTACATAAATCGTATATATTTAATAGGGATATCTTTTGTTCAAGTGCACAGAGGTTAAGTAATCACTGGAGAATAAATTCTGGCAATTTGAGTCTGTGCAGTGCTAGCTAGATACCAATAGTAGACCAGTTTGTTTTGAAGCTGCAAACATTTCTCAATCATTTTAAAGGTTTACAAAGCTGGGATATAATCACCTATGTGTCATTCTTGTTTATCCAAGGAGTCAAATTGCAGTAAGGTTTCATTGTCTAAAATAAGAGAAAGTTGTATAGTAAAAAGCGGGAGGGGGAGGGTTGCTTGTTTTTGTTTTCCTTTTTTTTTTTGGTATTGAATAAGACTATTGTGCTTGCTGGTCTTATTCCTGAGAATCTTGTTGGTCTGAATCCGAGTCATCTGTTAATGGCATCAGAGTTGAGATAGATTCAGATTAGTGAAATTCTCAGGAATAACACCACTAAGTCTTTTTAATCGGTAAATCAGAATTTGTAATTACAAAGTATGTATGTAATTATGACAGATGTAATGTTTCTGTTATCCTTCTAAACACTTGTTTGTGGTTGCTGTTGTTATTTTTATGGCCAACACTAATGCATGTTTCCCTCTACAAGGTTTTATCATATGATGCTAAATTTTTTGACATTAATAATCATCAACAGTTTCTTTATTGTGATTTGCATTTTCAGTGGAAGTAATCTTGAATGGCTGATAATCATATTTCCTCTGTTATTTTTCTTTCATACACTTCTGTGAGTAAAAGCCAACCAAGAAAAGAACTTTAGTTTTCTGTCTCATGTCTTAGTATGTGGTTTTGGTATATCAGATATCCTGTGTCATCTCGTTACTTAACAACGTAAGTTTGAAAGAAATGCCATCATGAGTCAAATATCAATTCATAATTTCTAGAAGTTATATGAAGCTTGCAAGAATATTTTTTTTTCTGAGATAATACATGCTGTTAACAACCTGCAAAGAACCTGCTACAATTTTCAGTATGATTTCTGTGAGTAGCTGCTATGTCTGCAGATGAACAGAAAATCCAAACAACAGTATTTTTTCTTCAAGATTATTTTTTGTGACTTTCCTGGTGTTACACTATAGATCTAGAAACAATGGGTTCTTCATTAATTTCATCCTTGTGGAAAGACAAATTTCTAACCAATTCAGGAATATGCAGCATGCTGAAATATATATTAAATGAGCTGCAGCTCTAAAAGAATCACATGGTCTCCTATAAAAATCAATGAAGTCCAAGACAACACTGTAACATTATTCTGATTCATGGGACCTTAAGGCACGTAGCAATACTCTGGAATTTTCTGCTGTCTCCAACAGGTGCATGGATAGAATACATTTACCTGAAGAGAATGGGAAATATTGTGAATATACCATCCATAATCCAGAAGGGAGCTTCCATCAGCTTCTACACGATGATGGCTGTTGTGACCAACAGCCCTTTCTCATCATCAAAGGTAGATTTTCAGACTAGGAATTGCTGGTCACATATTTAATAGAATTCTGGAATTTTATCATCATTTAGTATCAGCATGTTAGGTTGTGAAAGGTCTTATCTTTCATGCTGCTTCAAGGAACAGTTTCACATGCAATTATGATCTGCTTAAATCTCACATAAAAGAAACATCAGACTGAAGTACTTGTTTTGAAGTTTTCTTGTGTGGATATCAACACAACCTGAAATCAGAAAGCTTCCTAAAAAAAATGTGATTCTTGAAATTCCAAAGATGATTCTGATAATCAGTATTTGTTTACATTCCATGATGCATACTCAGAGCATGACTAAGACAACAATGAGTTCTTGCTTTGGCAATTTTTGACTATTTGCTCTGAAGAAGGAAGAACTAGGCATGAAGTTAAAACTGATTCCTTTTTCTTTTTCCACTTCTTTTTCCCCTGTGTGTGGATCTTCTACCATGTACATCTGCAGCAGCTCCTTTGAATCTGAACTGGAAAAAATCCTGCGGTTTTTACTGAAGTTATTTACTCTCGGAATGACTGTTCTTGAGTACGTTGCACCATGTTTTACAAAATAAGCAACGCTCTGAATTCTAAGCCACTATTTCTTCATCTTTTCTGTTGATAACACATGCAGTCTGTGTCCAAAATAGCACTAAAGTACACAAGGTGTCAGAAGATATATTTGGTAACTATAGTGACAGGCAAAACTGATGTGCAGTGGCATAGCCATGGAGAGTAATGGCACTTTGATCACAAATAAATCTTTAAAAGTTTAAAAAAAAAAAAAAAAACAACAGGTGTTTCAACTTGTCTAGATTTTAAATGCAGGAATTTTTTGCTATCAGTCTTCACTTGGACTTCAAGGGATGGCATACTTTGTCAGACAAACCATAAACTTTGTAGGAGGGAAGATAATCAACACAAAGTCACAGCTGCTTTAACCATCCAAGTAATATTATCTAAATCCAGCAACAAACAAGGCACCACTTTCTGCATCTGTTCTCACCTTCTACTCTTGCTTTCAGCCAGCTCAAAATGCACATATTGGCAGCCATACAACTTCATCTCATTTGATGCTACAGTTCCTCAGTGGGAGTTGGAGAAATGGTTGATAAATCAAACTCAACCACTAATCACACCATTCACTTCTTCCCAAGTACAGCTTTCTACAATTGAAAAAGAATGACAATTTCTAAGCATCATAATCAGCTAATTCTCCCCTCCTGAGAAATTATACCTTTTAAACTACGATGCCAATAGAATTGTGCAGATTGAACACTCTATGGTATCAGAATATGTTATCCTGTCCCAGAAGCTACTCATATCTCTTTGTGGATATTGTACTCTCATCACATTGCTATTCGCTCTAGCAATCATACCCTGAAAGCTGCATACTGCCTCTGCATGTGGAACCCTTGAAATACATGGTTATCATCATTCTGGTATTACCTTGGGAGCTCTGGAACGTGGTTTTGAAGCTATGCAGTGACCAGTCAGGTCCACATTAGCCAGTCAGGAGGTAGGGAATATTCATGGTATGGAACTGTGGGTCATATCAGAAGTTCAGGAAGCACAAGCATCACAGGAAAAGTCAGGTAATAGAATACCATGTGAAGCATGAAAATAATTTAATATCAAATAAATATATATTTTTTATATATTTATTTTTACATAATCTGTAAAGTTAATCTCAGGTGATGAGATAGCTCCCATTTTATAATTACTGTATGATTTGTTTTGGGTTAA
The DNA here is from genome assembly GCF_964034855.1 of Anser brachyrhynchus. Lineage (NCBI taxonomy): Eukaryota > Metazoa > Chordata > Aves > Anseriformes > Anatidae > Anser > Anser brachyrhynchus. The sequence goes on from NC_137694.1 coordinate 109,149,303, forward strand.
GCTGCATTTTCTTAGTATTATTATCTTAGCATCTTATTGCCAGTACAGAGAGATTTCATCCCTTTTTTAATTTTCTGAAGGCACTTTATTATAGTTCAATATTGTCATTATTAATAATTTTCCTTGAAGACCTGTAAAGACAGAGAACTAGACTCTGTAGGTATTCAAAATATCAAAGATTTTTAGGCTTTTCTTTTTTTTTTTATTCTTATTCAGGGGATGGGTTTTGTATGGATAAAGTCACAGATCCAGCTGTATTGTAAGCAAAATTCTGTAAAAGCCTCTGCTGAAGATTTTCCCTGTGTCTTGTAGCTCTGTGGTGGTCATGAACTTGTAGAAAACAAACAAGCATTGTTTTATGAATATTAAAACATTCTCTGATTAACAGTCGTGGTGGAAAATATTTTGATTTCTAAGCTTTTATTACGATTTCCAAAAAGCTGTAAAAAAAGTAGAGAAAAATAAAAGTCTTATTTCTGGGACATTTTTTTCCTATAGCAGTTGCAGTACACAGAATGTTCTATTAGTTGAAATTACACTTCCAATGTCTTTGAGTTTAAGCACCCGTTAATAATACTTGCTTATTGATATTTGTAGAAAAATATGTGTATCTGTATGGAACTGTGTTGATCATGTATGTTTTTGAGAGTTTACTGATTATTCATATTCTGCTATTGTACAGAATAATTCAGTGAATCAGCAGAAATCATGAGTATTGAACCACAGAGGCTGTTATGGTTGTCTATGTTTTTGTTTTGTCTATTTTTTATATTCTTTAATACTACTAGGAAATAAAAGCATGTGCACTTATTCCATCTAGCAGAAAACACCTTAGTATATATTTTGCATCTCTCCCACTACAGTATTTGAAAGGAAAAAAAGATTTTATCCCAATTCAGTAAGAGTGCATTATTACGTCAGGCAGACTTGAGAGTTACTAACGTTATTCATTTATAGAGATTATATTTGTATTTTGACTTCTTATCAGTGGCAACTCCAATGCTGTTTTCCCGGTGGGGATCTCTACTTAGGACTACTGTGAACATGCAGTGTACTTCATGTTCCCATGTTACTTTCTCTCCCTCTTTCAGTTCTGATCTGCTATGGTGCCAGAATTGGTGCTAATGTGTGTCGTCCATACTCAGTGCAGGAGCAAATTAGGCCTCAGAAAGATTTTACCAAGGGTTATCAAGTTCTGGTGGACACAGGCCCCAAGGTTAGGGCTGCTCCTCCGACATTGTGTATTTGCTGTTAAAAGTTGGATAAAAAGACTGACATTATGGGTCAATATGAATGCAGACTTCTCCTTTGCCTATATATTCCAATTTTGCTAATGCCATTTACAAATGCAGGAAAATATAACCAGCATGGTTTCAGCTTAAGGCTAAAACTGTGTGTTAAATTTTTGCCCCAGCTTCTTCATTGCTCTTTGCAGTAGTCAACTTCCGTGTCTTTTCTCTGGTCTTTCTGAGCTGTGCTTCAGCATGATTGCACTGTTATTGTACCTTTTCTATAATCCTAATATGTATTTAGATTACTTACCTAGATTCCAGTTAACCAATTTATACGGTTGGAATGATATAATACAGACCTACCGGTATTTTTGAAATCCTAGTGAAAATTCATCATAGCCTCTTTTCTCTAGCATTTTTTATATGCATGCATTAGTCTCTGTGATATTCTGGGAATCCTTTCTAGGCATAGGCAACTACTTCAAAATATGTGTATATTTTTTAAATTTTAATGAAATTTTCTTGGACTGTATTTGCACTCACTTTAGTTTTCTTTCATATATTTTTTGTTTTCGGCAATGTTAGCCTCACGGTATATTTTAATCAAGTATTTCAACATATTTACAGAAAAATGAATGGAATTGTAACCACTTAGTCTTGAATGATTTGAAGTGTTATTGCACTCCATTTGCAGAATAGGACCAGGGAACAGGACTTCCTTAACTGTTCATGAAGCCACAGGAGAATACACATTCAGAGGAATGCAGCAGAAAATATCATTACATATTTTACATTATTTTATAAACAATTTTGAAGAGATCATTTTCAGACACCTTTGAAATAGCTAGAAATTAACTTCGGTAAATATTGATGGTTTATGAGTCATTTAGGCCAAATCATTTTATTGTGTACAATTTTTATGCATTTTCTTTTTGTTTTTTGACTTTCCATAACCTGAATAAACAAAAATATGTCACTTTTTTGAAATGAACCAAATGCTTCTTAACATGTATTTGATGATGATGTGAGTAGATGATGTAGTTATCAAAAACCTCCTATCTTTCTGAGTATTCATTACGTTGTTTTTTCCCTAGTAAAAGAAAAAATCCTTTTCCCTAAGATTTAATACTTTTTAGTATTTAATATTTTTCAGTATTCAAATATTCGTATTTGAATAAAATATGTTTTCTTATACATGAGAACTTAAGAAAGTTTTTCTGGGTACAGACGAAATGTCTACATAGCAAAGTTATTTTTCACAGCAATACTAGAAAACAATTACATAAACTAAAACAAGAAAGTGAATCTACTGGAATAGTTAGTTAATTTTAAGGGTCTTTGTGAGTCTCTCTCTCTCTCTCTTTTTTTTTGTTAACATCAGGTAACACTTATATCTCTTCTTTGGAAAGTATGGAGTTAATTATAGTGAATATATAGTGAATTAGAGTATTTGTGATTAGTGTTGAACCGATAGAATCTTCCTTTGCTGTTATCAAAGTAGTATTGTTATGACTCAGTCACAGGTTGTTTCAGCATATCTATTTTCACAATTCAAAATGTGACTTCTAAAAGAAATGTTTCTAACAAAGGTAAAATCAGAAATAAAATGGCTGAAGTATATGTACACTTTAAGTATGAATAATGTAGATTTACAGTTGTAAATGTAGATAACACTCAAAGATTTTTTTTAAAAAGCAAATAATCAGTAATTAAATAATACTGATATGAACTATGTCTTACAAAGTGTTTGTAAAATATATAGAGATTAGAAAACTGTTTTGTTTTGTTTTAAAGAAATTACATTTTAATTATCCCAAGAAATCCCCCCCAAATTGCTACATTCAGTACTGCAGTAGTATAACATGTTTACTCGTAATGTCATATTTTTGTTCTTTCATCTTTTAAAGGTAGAATGAAAGCAGAATTTTCATCATTAGGAATGATAAAAGAGATGGGTGATCTTACTAATTTTTATCAATCCGGAGAAATTTAGATTTTCTCCTGCATTAGGTTTCATAACTTAGATTACGTATCTATGCTGTGTCATTTTCACAGGAAACAAAATTCAGTGTCCTTGGACTCTAATGTGGGGTACTTCTCCTTCATTGAAATCTGATATACTTTATATGACAACTTTATTTTGAATATGTGAAATCTAAATTGTATGCATTTTTTTCTTGCATTCAGTGAGGAAACAATATGTATAGAGTTATGAATGTATGTATTTATAGGATTGAACATTAAAGTATGCTTCAAGTTTAAATGCAATACAAATAAATAGTTACTATTTTTCCCTCTTTTCTTCACCTTCCTCAGTAATGAAGGTAGGTAAACATCACTATTTAGTATCAACTTTTTCTTTCTTAAATGAAAAAAAATGAAAAAGAAGCTAATTTTTCCAAAGCTACAAAAAAAGTAAATGCAGAGCCAGATTAAAAATAACTGTTTATTTTCTTCCCTCAGGTATACTACTCCATGGAGTTGAAGTGTCAAACAGTGGAGTTTTTTTAAAATGTTTTATTTAGTTTTCCCTGCTCTTTTATGCTCTTGAAAGTCAAATAGGTTTGGGTCAGGGGGTGGGGAGATGTTATGGATAAGGATTTTTATCAAGTTGATAAATACAAAATTTATCTTCTATAAAATGAGAAGCTGGTATTCATTTTTCAGCCCTACCTTCTTCCATGCAATCATAGGTAAATGAAATCCAGAAATTTGAGTTGCATTTATGAATCATGTTTTTTGTTGTTGTTGTTTGTTTGTTTGTTTTAACAATGTTGAGCTTCTGTCAAGAAAATATGAATAATGAAAATAAGAAATCTATGACTGGATTTGTATTTTGATCATTGTATCGGGGGATATTTCTATTCAGTTTCACAGTTGCATTTTAATGTCGAGAGATAATGCCAACTGTGATACTATGAATTTACACATGTATTTTCATTAACTGAAACATCATAGCAAAATAAATGAGGTAATAAACAGGTTTTTAGTATGTCATTCACTGTGCCAGTCATAAATTGATAAATGTGGTGGTTTACCTTGACAGTGTTCCTTTAAGCATGTACTTATTCCCATGATTATAGTGCCTCAAAATAGAACATATTTTTCTATATATTTTTAATTCATTTGACAAATTTAGAAATTGCTTAGCTGTCAGTAATAACTTCACCACGGATGAAGAGATGCTTTCAGTTATACTTATCAATGGTGTTTAATATATGAGACATACATAAATATACATATATGTATAAAACCTTTCTTTTTCCTGAATCAATGTAAACAGAGCCCAGATGGCCGTATAGAAGTCAAAGGGCAGCATGGAAAATCGTCACTGCATATTAAAGATGTGAAGTTGTCAGATTCAGGGAGATATGACTGTGAAGCTGCAAGTAGAATTGGTGGGCACCAAAAGAGCATGTACCTTGATATTGAATGTAAGTTCTAATGTTTTGTTTCTCTTTAAAATTTGTTTTAAAAGAAAAAAAGTACATTCTTAATGGAAGGTCAGTTGTTCCTGGTAATTCATGTTTAAACTTGCATAATTTAAGAAAGTGTGTTCTTCTGTAGTTAGTAGTACTGAATTCTGTGGAGGGATCCTGACTTTTTTTAAGCTGATGTGACCCTTGTCAGTGATTTAAGCATAACAGGATTTCATCTCAGATCATATTCCTGTGATATTACTCACTTATTTAAGGCTAAACTTAATAACTACAAATTGGCTAAACTTAACTTCAAATTTTTGGGCTGGTGGAGCCTGCTCTGGGTGAAAAGTATTCACTGGGAAAAGGTAAAGACTGATTTGAGCAACAAGTCAGACTTGAGCTGAAACTTCCAAGATGCAACAAAGTCTTTGTTTTTTGGGGTTGCTTTTTATTTTTCCCCTAGTTCTCTTACTTTCTAATCCTCCTCCAGATATCAAGCCCTTGTTATATGTCGTCATGGAGCTGGAGTTCACAAGTTTGTGACAATTTCATGTGGGCAGGCTGCTTTGTGGACAGGTTGCTTTATTCAAAACTCTTGATTTTTATCCAGGAGAAAATGAGATTATTTTTGTTTACAGAAGAGTCTGATGCTTTAGAAGCCATCAGAGGATATAAATTTCAAATACAGGAAAATTCAGTGTTAAATTCAAACACCCTTTTGTTCAAACTCCTAAAGGAAAGGTCTACAGAAATGAAAACCAAAAGTCATTAAGTCATTATTCTATTTTGCTAGAAATTTGTAGGATTTATTTATATTGCTTAGAATAGCTTGAGTGAGCCTGTTTGAGCTTCAGAGTGAACAAAAAAAAAAAAAAGACCAACAGAAAGGTTGCATGAAAAGTATTTGATTGAATAGTTACATGAATGGAGGGGGATAAAATATCGGTCGGTTTCCAGAAGGCTTACCAAAGCTTTGAATAAACAATTAGACCAATAATGTAACATAGTGAGGTTTACTTACAGGCTATTTGTAGTAAAAATAAAAGTAAAACCCACTGAACTGAAGGAGTGTCTTTCCACTGAAATACAACGAACATTGGAATAAGATCTATATACGGAGATAAGTAATGATTTCAGACTGTCAACTGAGTGATGTCTTGAGGAGTTTTGAAAGTGACTTCAGTATACAGTTGCATGTTCCATCATTTTCACAAGCCAGCAGTGGATATTTATATAGGAAATAAATCTGAAAAGAAAACAAGAAAATTTCAAAGTTCTAATTGGATGTTAAAAATGCGATGATTTGCCAACCCAGAAGGCCTAAGAAATAAATACAGTGTTCATTAATAGCTTTAACATATCTGTTTTTCAATAAATAGACAGTTGAAGGAATTTGAAACTTTGCAAAGTAATTTGCAAAAATTCTTTTGGGAGCATATTTAAAATATTTTTTCTTTAATGACTCAGTCTTTAATGACACCTGGTGCGCTGATAATTATTTATTTTATATGTATTAAAGGAAAAAATATTTTACTAGATAAAAATTAAAGTTCAGTGAAGCTCCTTCAAAATATCTGTAAAATTCCAAATCGTATCCTACTGTACGCGTAAAATAATATGAAAAATATGTTAATTAGCATCATGTAGCTATTATGCTTTAAAATTCAATATATATATATATTTTTTTTTGGTACTAACAAGGGAAATATAGGATTTGTCACATTTTATGAAATGTTAGCAAAAGAAATGGAAGAAGTCATTAACAGAACAGAATTCATATTAAAGTCCATAACAAAAATTCTGGATTGATAGAATGTCATCTAAGACACGTTTCAGGTATCATTGATGTCATCTAAGACATCTTTCAGAGTGAAATTTTTGGACATAATGCTATGAATTTAAAAGTAATATATTACAATTGAATTAATGTGAATTGTGTGGCAGGCTTAACTGTAATATGTATGGGAACAATCAAATACATGTATGTGAAAATGGATTAGCATATTGTTTTAATTCTGTATTTATGCTGATGTAGATACACTTTTTAATACAACGTAAAACTTTTTACAGCTCAGAAGTCTTCTGATAAAGAAGTTTTTAAAACATAGAAATATTATTTTATCATAATATAGATGACACATTGTAGTGATGATTTTTAATTTATAACACAGCATTTTTATTTAACATAAAATTATGAAATGTCTAAAACTAGAATTTTCATTTTTTGAAACTTTAACTGTTATTGAAGTTTAAACCAAGTATTCAGAGAACATCTGTGCTGGAAAAAAAGTGAACAGAAGTAGAAATATTTTCATATCCATTACGTGTCAGGTAATTTTGTAATGCAGTGCATGTATTTTGGGGGTGATACAACAGAAGTCTGTCTCTGTTGGTATTCAGGTTTACCAGTCAGAGCAGTTTTTAATTTGCATTGGAAATAACTTTGCACTGTTACATGAACTCCAACTGTATCCTGTTTGTCCTGCCCAGGCAACAAAGCACTTGTCTAATGACAACAATTTCTGTCCATAAAATAGTGTCCTCAGAGGAAATTGTCTTCATTCTGGCCTCATCCCCCATCAATCTAGTTTCTGTCATAAATTTCTGTGATGAAACAGTCTCTATAAAAGAATCTATTAGTACCTTCTTACCACTGGTTCCATACAATGCGGTGTAGTCTTAAGTACTAGACGTGCTTTTCTGAACTACAAATATATATATATTTTTTTGTAGCAAGTGTCATAGTTATCTTTCATTCTGGCTATTTCACTTCATAAGTTGCAGGTTAGAGACTTTCAGCAGAAGTTAGATTTTCAAAAACTAAAAAATTTATTGGTAGTCATAGCAAAATGGGAAAAGAGAGGGGAGTTGTATGAGATTCTGTGAAGTTGGTATCAAATAAATGTTTTGACTCCCTTTGTATTATTCTCCAAGTGATCTTTTTTCAGCATATTGACTGTAATTACAAATGTTGCTATCAGGGTTGTTTATATATTTTTTTCCAATTATTAATTTACCAAATTGCAGATCTGAAAAATCTTCAAAATAATTTCAATGATTCTGGTTTTATTCTCTTCAAACCCATTTTTGAGAAGGATTTTTTTTCAAGTATGGATAGCTCTTTGCATAATCACTAGTGGGCCATTTTAGCAGAATTTGTATTATTTAATGGTATTCTAGCATAAACCTCAATAACTACTTTAAAATTAAAATATAAATAAATAAGCAAGGTCTAATTGTACATATTGTTCCATAGCTCCTAGATATAGCTAACCAGTGCACCTAATACCATTCTATAAACTAACAACACAAGTACAGTAATCTTCTTTAATAATCTTAATTAATTGATTAATTCTTAATCTTCTTTTTTAATATGTTTGCTAATTTATGTAGTCAGGAGAGGAGCATGTTGCTGTCACATTTTCAAATGGCAGTGCAGTCTAACAGGACTAATCGAGTCACAGGATGCCCTGGTGTCACTGTCTCATGCTTTTACTTACTGACCCTTATCAGAGACTTAAACTGACAGCAAGATTGCACAGAGTTTCTATACTTTATCCTTGTTCTCTGTTGGGGTTACTTTTGATGATAAGAGCAGTTTGCCAGGACAGGAAGAGATTATCAGTTTGATACTGTTCAGGCACAGTTAACCCAGCCTTTAATCTGAAATAAATGTTAGATAGACATGAATTGTAGAGAAGCCAGAGTCACTTAAAAGGATTTCTTCCTACAAAATCTTTTTTGTGTTTAGTTATGTTTAGTTTTCCTTGTATTTACTATGAAAATAATAAAAGAAAAAAAAAAAGAATACTTAAGAAGTACATGAAAAAGAAGATAAAATTATTATTTACTAATAGATATCATTAACTGCAAGTTTTGGTTATACATATGAAGCCTAGTGTATGTTGGATTTATTATTATTAATAATAAACATCATTGTTACTACTGCGAACTGAATCAACTGATTGAAAAGTTGGCATATATGATGTATACTAGGTATTGGGTATTAAGATGTGTTTGTAGCAATTAGCAACATATTTCTCATGGATAGACAGCTATTTCTTTTTTCTTTTTTCTTTTTTTTTTTTTAATAAAAACATGATAGAAATAGATACAAAAATAGATATAGCAGTAGGTATTCTGATGATGAGGAGGTTTTCAGAAGGGCCTGAGGAGGTACAATGTACAAATCCTAGTGAGTTACAAAGTGATCATACATACAATACGATCACGTGCCTTTCAAAGTCACAGTTTTCCTATGCAAATGTTTACATTTCTATATGGTACCATTGTGTTTTTAGCTGAGATATATTTGTTCTGAAACTAAATGCTAAATGTGAAGGAGATAAGGGAATATAAAACAAACAAACAAAGAACACAATACAGACCTAATTAAAACAAGAAAAATTCTGATGAGAGAACACATTATTTCTTGGGTGTATTTCTACAAATAATTCACTGCAGTGATTAGAATTGAAGAATTTAAAAATAATAATAATAATTTTGACTTACTGGATATAACAGGTCATCTTTTTTCAAGGTATTATTCTCAGTAAAGATGTCCTGATACCTGCTTCATCACTATACATGAAGATTAGTGTTGTGGGCTGTAATAGGCTATCACGAGCATATTACATTTGGTAATATGGTACATTTTTGTATGAGACCAGCCACATGAGTGGCTGATAAATATGACTTCTTAGAAAGCAATTTCTGGAATTTAAGTAATTTAGGGTTTCTTCTAAAAATTAGAAGATTTGCTTACTACAAATTTTTGTCCAAACATGAATTTTGTAGTTATATTCCTTATTAATTACCAACATTATTTCAGTGATACCAAACAAAATCATGTAGCATGTGCAGCATACTATTTATCTTTAAATAAACTTGTACAGTATTTATTATACTACTCAGCTTGACACTACCCAACTACCACAACTTGAAATCAGTCACATTACTGTTATAGTATTCAGCTTTTCTTTACAAATAGATTAGTCCTTTAGGTCTTTCCACTTTGTTATGTTAGTCATCTGCTTAGCGCTGCAGTTAATGCAGGTGCTTTGGATTCATGCTGTTCATTTTATACTTTTGAAAAGACACAGAATTACTTAAAAGCAGACTGAATAATTTGAACCACAAAGTCTACCTAATGTCAAGGAAAGAAAGCTTTGAATTAGTGAAGATAATGCTACTATGGGCAGTTATGTTACAGATGTTATAACCTATTTGATATGAAGTAAATTCTAGCTACCTATTCCTATCATGAATTCTGAAAAATGTGACAGTTCGTACTTTGGATTCAGTTTCTTTTAAAATAAGTCAGTGTAGGAACATCCCACTATTCACATAATCACTGAATGTTTGAGGTTGGAAGGGATTGCCTCTTGTCCTGTCACTGGGCACCACTGAAAAGAGCCTGGCTCCGTATTCTTTATGTCTTCCTTTCAGATATTTGTGCACATTGATGAGATCTCCCCCTAGCCTTCTTTTAGCCAGGCTAAACAGTCCCATCTCTTGGGGACTCAATTACCACACAATTAAATCATGATGGTCCAGCCCTATCTTGTTATCAGAGCCAGAAAACAAAACAAATAAACACAATCATATGGTCTAAGAAAAAAATAAAAACTATCAAAAACCACCAATAGAAACAAAATGTTGAAGTATTCTAGAAGATTTTACATCTTTTCTTGTAAAATACTATTGGTCTTGGTTACCTTTCTTCCTGTCAAATTTATAGCTTAAAATGAGAAAACAGAGATTGAGTAGGTTAATGTTCAGCATCATGAAATACATGTAGTTATTCTGATATGAGTTTGGAGCTCAAGAATGTTACTAATTAAGACGTAAAATTTTCCTTTTTTGTCCGCTTTTTGCTCTTACATAGAAGAAAATTTGGTATGCCATTGCAGTGGCTTAAAGGGGATAAAAATGTTGAATTCTGAGCAAAATATGAGGATTATTGCATAAAGTCACTTGGCAAAAAACATTTTACCAAGTCTCCCTGTACTGAAGCAGTGATGAATGCAGCTTTGTTGTCTTTTTCTGATTCTGCCACAATAAATGTAAAATTATAATTTCTACATCTGTATAGTAAATCTACCTATTCGTTAGCCCAATAGGGTGTAATAATACCATAGAGCAGAATTTCCATCTTAAAAACTTTTGGCCTATGTATGTCTATGACTTGTTAAAATATTACATTCGTATCAAGAACGTCTCTAATTTTTTCCTAATACAACATGGTTTTGTTTACCTTACAGTGAGCTTGGTATCATTTTAAGTAGATTTTTAATGGCTTGTTGGTTTGAATATATTTTTTCTAGGTTTTATTTTGTTTCTCTTCAGATAATTTAGTCTTTTTTTTTTTAGTACATATATTTTCTTCAACATCTTTGTTTAGTGCCATAATTTTTCACATATTCAACTATATAAGTAAAGGTTAAAAAAACACATGCACACAATAAGTAATTTTCTGATGTTTTCTTCAGGATGGTTCTACTTTATGAGTTCGTCTCAGAGGGCTAAATGTTAAATGTTTTCATTGATAATTAACACACAAATTTTAAACTGAGATTTTCATACTTTGAAAATACAATAGAATATATAGGATAATATACAGGATAATATATAGGATATACAAGGTAATTTCAGCAATGCTGTTGGGATTTTTATTCCATTCCTAAAAATTACTTAGAGATTTTTTTGTTTTCTGGACAGCACTGTGTGTAAAAATAAAGTGAACAGATGCTAAGGCTGAGAGTCCCTGCTCCATATAGGAACAACTGTCATGATTTGGGAATATAGTAGGTAGGTAGGTAGAGAGATAGATAGAAAGATAGATAGATAGATAGATAGATAGATATTAGGGAATAGAGGGAAGAGATCAATAGGAGACATGGAGATAAGGATGACAGGCAGGAAAATACAGAAAGTAAATATATGAAGCTGGATTTTGTTCTTAAAATGTGAAAAGTGGGATAGGAGAAGAGGTGGGAGTTAGCGTCGTGATTTGAGAAAGACATTGTGGCTTACTTCTGGCTATGTCAGAATTATGTAATCTAATATATGATGTCAGAAGTCTGATCATCCTAAATTACTCCAGTAATTCTGTCCTGAAATACAGGTAGCAATTGAAATTTTGATACATACTGATGCCATCCAACAATGACATGTCACTAATTGATAATGCATGAATATTTTATTACTAAAATAAAAATTATTAGTGTGAGAGATCTGGAGGGGAAGAGATCTTGTTCTAGTTCATATGGCCAGTGTTCCTAGATATTTACTGGCAGAAAATGGCCAACAGATATACGCAGACTGTTTCTTTTAAAAATCAGTATTGACATAATAGGTTATTTTATGTAGCTATAATTTTATTACCATTTTTCTCCATCTGGCAAACATTTTCTACACTTCTTACCCCAAAATAAATCTTTGAAAAAATAGTTACACTAACATTAACTCAGAGTGGCCTTACAGAAAACAAATAGTAGAATTCACAGCAGTTGTTTGCAGGGAATATCTTGCCTCTATTTCTGGTTGTTAAATTAGAAGTATCTAATGTAAATATCAGAGATCTGTACAACTCACAAGACCACAGATTTTTAGAAATCATGCATCAGTAAATCAGGATACTATGAATTCAGATTAAACTTAGTGAAACCGAAATAACTGAAGAGATTAAACTGCCACCCTGAAAACCATATCCCAGCAGTAACATAAAAATTTTAGACAAGTTAATCCATTCACAGAAGATATTTCTATGAAGCTGGCATTTTATTTTTTTTTAAAGTGATCAACCAAATACTTTCTTCCTTAACATCAATTGTAATTCAGAGAAAAATACATTGAATTTCTGTGTATCTGCCAGCATCAAGCACCAGAACGATGCAGGCATTCATTGCCCATTGTTAAGGTTGAAGTTGCTATCATCAATGACATGCATTGCATTTAGCAGAAAGGTACCTTATCTTCATGACAACTAATTTTGTACCTATTCTTATGGAGATGGAGAAATTAGAGTGATGTTTGTGTATCAAAAATAACATCATAGTCAAGGTGACCAAGGACTAGCCTGTTCAGTAAGAGGGGACTACTACTTTTGCATAAACTATATAATGAATATCATGTGTTTTATTATATGCATGTGGAAAAGAACCAAAACAAACGGGAAGGGGAAAGAAAACATTACTGTACCTGCTGTGAAAGTAATATGTCCATCTGTAAAAAAGTCAGATTCTAAAAAAGCCCTCTCATTTTAGCTAGTAATCATGCAACTTAAATTCTACTATGTGGTAAGTTTCATTTGCTTTTCGATCTCAAAATTTCACATTCAGATTTACAAGGTCTTCCTTGCAGCCACATGATCATGATAGTGGAAGGAAAATTGTAAAAGTTAGTAACCATGAACACTGTACATTCTATCTTCCTCCTAAGGATGATTATATATCAAAATCTAATCACCTGGCTTCGTTTGTTGAGGTCTTTCTAAAATTATTCTTGTTATAAAGAATACGTGACAATTATTGTACCTGTCGTGGGAGGTTCTACTTTATCTCCAAGGAAGAGCTAGTGATTTCAGAATACTGGCTATTGCCAAACAGGCAAGAGGGAGAAAATACAAGAGAAAGATAGAAGGCTGTTAATCAATTTGGGCGGAGTTACAAAAATTTAAGGTGCTTTAACAGGATGGATGGTAATGAAAGTACTAGATTTGTTAGAGGATGCAGTTTATTGAGCTCTTGATGATGGGAAATACATGACAGTATTAACCATCTAAGAGAGAGTCTTCCAAAAATATAGTACAGGAAACATCCAGCATCTTAGACCTGACAATCTGCCATATATTTTCACTGTATGATCCAGGAAGATGAATTATTTGAGGAACAAATAGTCAAAAGTTTGAAAATCTACATTCTTAAATGAAGAAGTACAAATCTGATTCTGCACACCAGTTTGCTATTACAGCTCTCTGGACATGTGCTGAATCAGGTAATTTGCCATATCCAATTTTGTGTATAACTATTAACATACACCAGAGCTGGATCTTTGAAGTTGTTAATTGAATTACATTCTGAATGAGACATGATATATGGGTCTGTTCTTGAATCACTGTTCTGAGACATTACGCCTAATAAGGATATTTAAATGCTAGAGACACTTTTCAGGTCAGAGTTTGCTTCTCCTACACAATCTTCTTGTACAGTATATGGGTAACTACATCTCATAATTGTAGTGCTGACCTGTCAGTTTCTGTTACAGTGGTCACTCAGCACAGGAGAGGCAGTGCATTGCGTGGAGTTACTGGACACCAAAGCCAGCTCAGTTCGGGTCACTGCTGCACTTGCACTGTGTCTTGTGAGGCTCATTGCCCATTGGCTTGAGAGGTCCCTGCTATAGGACTTCTTGTAACATGCAACTCAAATCATGGGTTACAACAGTTTAAAGGCACATCCATTACAATCTCCACCCCTTGTTCTTTTGGACCAGGCCATAGGGTTTAACATTGCAATGAACTCCTCCCCTCACCCCTGATCCAGCCTGGGTTTGTCCATTGGCCACAGCCCTCTCAGAAGTCTACCTACTGTGTGGTGGACTTTTATCCACAGCCACAGATGCTTGGAGGTCTGCCTGTTCTGGTGTGGACTTAGTATCAGGCCACAGCCTCCTCAGAAAAATACCTGCTGCAGCACGGACTTAAATGTAGCCGCCGTCGCTTCAAGGTACATTTGCTCTGGTGCAGCCTTTTCTGTTGGCCATAGTCACTTCAGAGGCCCCTTCAGACACCTGCTGTGTCGTGGTCTTATCCATGGCCACAGATGCTTTGAGGGGTACTTTGCTTCAGAGTGGACTTAATCCATGGCCAGAGAGATTTCAGTGTGTTTGTGTTCCTGCGTGGTAATAGTCCCTCTGATTCAAGTTCAGTTTGGATTTCCAGCCTGTCCAGTACAACAGCACAGGAACAGCACTGATGACCTGTTATGGCCACGTGGATGGCCATAACTGTTATCAAAATGTTCCCAGGCACAGCAAAGCAAGATGATAAGGTGTAGAGCAAATGGCAGAAGCAAAAGCATCCACTAACAAGCACTGGATTCTACCATACAGTACGGCAAGCAAGCCCCTATCAAGCAGAGGAGCCTGCAAATTAGCATCTAAACAGCTATAGCATCTGTAAATTTGGTCTAGCACACTCCACATTGCAATCAAATCTCTCATCATCTTGAATCCTTCAAGCCCAACACTGGGTGCCAAAAGGACTGATGTAGTTCAACCTGGCAGGCAACTAAGTGCCACATGGCCACTTGCTCACTCTCCCCAGGTGGGATGGGAGCAAGAAATGGAAAGGTAAAAGTGTGAGAACTCATGGGTTGAGATAAAGTTTACTGTGGAAAGCAAAAGCTGCATGTACAAGCAAAGCAAAACTAGGAATTCATTCACTACTTCCCACTGGCAGGCAGGTGCTCAGCCACTTGTGGTTTAGCAAGGCTCATCGAGTGTAATGGTTCCTTGGGAAGACAAACACCATCACTCCAAATGTCCCCCCTTTCCTCCTTCTTTAAACCAGCTTTTATTGCTGAGCATGATGCCACATGGCATGGGACATCCCTTTGGTAAGTTGAGGCCAGCTGTCCTGGCTGTGTCCCCTTGCAGCTCCTGGTGCACACCCAGCATCCTTGCTGGCAGGGCAGCATGAGAAACAGAAAAGGCCTTGGCTCTGTGCAAGCACTGCTTTGCAACAACTAGAAACATTGGTGTGTTATAAACACTGTTTTCATCAAAAATCCTAAACGCAGCATTGTGTGAGCCAATATGGAGAAAATTAACTGTTGCACCCAAAATCATGACAATACTAAACATGTTTCTGTTTGATAAATACCAATTTTGTAACCATTTAAGCACACTATACTACAGCTAGCAATGAAAGTATACAAGAAAAATGTCCTTATATATTTCATTCTCTTTTTTATTTTTGTTATTTTATAAGAAATATCTAACAATGTATAAGAATATCTTTTATTTGTACTTTAAAAAAATATTTCCAGAGCTATTTTCTTTGTATGAAACATCACTCCAGTTATTTACTCCTGACTAGCAAATCAAAGATCATGTTATTTAAGATGATTTGCCTGCAAGTATCTTCTACTTTTGGCTATATCGGATCTTTCAACTGCTGGGGAAATTGCTGCAAAGCCTTTTTTTCCAATCTTTTAGAGAGAAAACATAAAGCTAATTTTGTTTAGCAATGCTTTGCATTTTGGAGTTGTTGATTTTGATATAGCTTTATCTGAAGGGCTTTTTGTGATTTAAGATGCTAAACCTGTTAGTATCTGTAGTCATGTGTAGATGACAGTCCATAACTGGCCTACTCTTTTAAAATATAAGTAGACAGATAGTACAGTGATCCAAAATCTGCCTTTAGAAGACAGAGCAGTTTGAACCAAAAGTCACTACTCTCTTAAATGCTTGTACCTACAGGAACTGGACACTCCTTTTTCACATGTAAGTCTTGTAAGTAGGATATGAATTGGCCCAATGTTTACTTAAATTAACAGAAAGCATCAGAAAGCATCAAACCATGTGATCCATCATGTTAACCATCAGTTAGTTGGGTTCTGACGGAACATCTTTCTATCTGCCACATTCATGCCAGTGTTCATTGATAAAGTGAAGTTACTTTGAGAAATTGTCCATTATGGAGGACAGAGCTTATTTAAAATCTGTTGTTAAATGACTTCATTTTGTGTCTCATGCGCACTGTGATGAGATTTCTGACCCATATGTTGAACACACATTCAGTGCAAAAGCTGTCCTCCAGGAAGAAGTCAGTTCATGCAGTTTTCCTTCAGGTGGATCCCACTGCTAACTTCATTTCCAGAAGCCAAGTGTCTGACTGGGCGTTCTGACGTTCCTGATCATACCTAAGCATAAAACAGGCATATGCAAAGTTTGCTTTTATCTTCACAGAGCTCCATTTTTGTGATGTCATATCCTGAATACTCTTTATTAGTCCATTCTTTGCAAGAAGATATTTAGATGTTTAAATATGTTTTTAAAGGTCTATGAGAATCAAAGAGCAGTAGAATTACTTACCGTAACATCTGAAAAGGAAAGAAGAGCTCCTGTGTCTTGTAAATAAAATTATATGAAGCCATACTTCACTTACTTGGATGAAATCATCTCCTTTCTTACAAAAATAAGGGCTGAATATTTATTAAAAAAATATGTTGAGCTATGTAGTAGACTATCTGTGCTTAGAACAGATGACAGTTTTCTCTGATCTCAGCCTGTATGTATGCATGCACCAGAAGCATAATAAAACCAAAAAGTTACATTTTTGCACAAAGGTAAACACAAAAAGAAGTTGAAAACGTACTTCAGAAACAAGAAAGTAGTTTAAAACTATTCTTGAAGCTAAATTCTACTGTTAAGTCAAATGTGTTCTAGTCTCTGATAGACCTACTAGAAATTTTCTAGTCTAAAGTTAAACTAATTGTGAGAAGACTAGAACAGAATTTCCAGAGACACAACTAGAAGCATTTAACAACTATTTATCGAAATATATATGGTTCAAGTATTAAAAAGATATACCATGGCACCAGCTATAACTGATAATTCTCTTTAAGAACTGTGTTTCCTTCACTTTCAGTAATATAAATGATATTTACTTAATACTCTTAAACTATAATACGAGTGCGATTATAATGGAAAATTGATTTCAAAATAAATATTTAATAGACAAAAATATGATATACCTAAGACAGAAGCAGAGGAGCAGGAGAGAACCACTCCTGCTCATTTCTGGAGACCATTAAACTGCTTCTGTTTTCCAGGGAAACAGTGAGTAGAATGCAAGAGCCTTGTCACTGCTGGCATTGTGATCTGAAAAATATAATTAGTTTGCAAGCCAGCAGTTTTCTCTGGATCCGATTCAGTGTTTGGCTGCATGCTTAGTATAGCCATTTACAGGCAAGGTTTGTGAGGAAGATGCACCATCTCTTTGTCTGTAGCTTGATGATTTCTTAAGGAACTGATATGATGATTATCTTAAATAGAAAGCATACTGATATGCACAATGTTTTATCTGAAGTAGGTAAAATGCATAGCAATATTTTAGGTGTTCTTTTTTCTTTCATTATTTTATTCTAGGTTTATTTACACAGCCAAGTGTCTTTCTTTAGAAAGGTTTCATAAAGTATATGATCTGATAGGAAATTGGTGAAGCATTTACACATCTATGAACATTCAGTGAGTGAGTGTAATTTCTCCATGGCAAAAGGAGACTCTATAAAATCAGCAACTGAACAGTGTACATATATGTTTCATACTGCAACTCCCTTTGTCACCAGCCATTGGGAAGTAATAAACAGCTTGGGAAGTCAGTGTGCTGACTGAACATTGAACCCAGGGCCACATCCACACATCCACCTGCAGATGTCACAAGAGAAGGAACCTGCCTATTACTTTCGTGCACTGAACCCTAAACATCATGTAATAATGCACCCTAACAAAATGTACTGTGCCTTTCCCAGAGTCTGGCTGGAGAGTTTCTCATCATTGGGATGAAACAGTTTTTGTCATTTCTGAGGCAGATCTTTCAAGGGCCTGATATTGCCTAATGTTAAATATAATTAGCAAGTTTTCTCTTCCTGAGAATTTCAGCTGAAACAATTTCAGCAGAGGAGAAACCTATGAAAATAAGAGCTTAAAAAACTCAGGGTTGAACACTGATGTTGCCACGGTTAGTAATAAATTGAAACAGCATTCAGTTAAAACTTTAGAAGATTAGTACTTCAATAGAGTTATACGGTATGTTTTATACTAAAACAGTTAACATATTTGTGTATTACTTTCTTTTTTCAGATGCTCCAACATTTGTGTCAAATCAAACCATGCATTACTCTTGGGAAGGCAATCCCATCAATATAACATGTGAAGTGCTGGCAAATCCATCTGCCACAATTCAGTGGAAGAGAGGAAAATTAGTTCTACCTGTAAAAAATACAACACATCTGAAGACCTACAGTGCAGGAAGAAAGCTGATTCTAGAGGTAAGGCTTAAAAAGGAAATCAACATTGTGACATTAGTAAATTCATTACTTCAGTTTGGCACCATTGTAAGTCTTATGCAGTGTGCTTAAGGTTAAGATTTATAATTTAATAAGTAAAGGTCTTTAAAAAAAACAAAACAAAACATAAAAACTATGTATGAACTGATTTATCTCCACATTTCTTGTGAACATTTGGAAAATAAACCTTATTTACATGGCTTGTGTTCAGTTTTGCATCTGCACTGAACGCTAATGTGACTTTCATTTATTGCAAGTAAATAAATGCATAAATATAATATTAATCCATCGGGTTGATAGTAATAATTAAAGTGACTATCTGGTAGGTGCTTGGTATATACAAAAATGTATGTGTGGCTTCAGTCAAGACCAAACCAGAAGGAGAAAGTGAAACTAAACTGCAGTTGGTTTAGATGGCTATTATTATTATTATTATTATTATCTTTATTTATTATTGTCTCTAAACGTATCATCTTGACTAAATAGTGAACTACTGAATAGTAATGTACAACAAGTCATGTTCCTTGATTAATGATTTCACAACAAAGTGTATTCAACCGCTATCTCCAGTCCTGGTCTCACGTGTTACAGCAACTAGATACTCTCTCCTGACTGAATGTGAGAAGTGT
The DNA here is from genome assembly GCF_964034855.1 of Anser brachyrhynchus. Taxonomy (NCBI): domain Eukaryota; kingdom Metazoa; phylum Chordata; class Aves; order Anseriformes; family Anatidae; genus Anser; species Anser brachyrhynchus. The sequence goes on from NC_137694.1 coordinate 109,168,661, forward strand.
GGAGGAAATTAGCTTTCTTCATTTAAATCTAGTATTAGCAGCTTCAGCATATTTTTCTCAGTTGCCATAGGAAAAACGGTTCAGAAGCTGTAGGGCTAATACGAGTGGGGGTCCTACATCAGATCCCAAGCAAGAGGTATATGATATTCTGAAATAAGCTGTGTCTTCTTCCTAAAGTCCAAACAATGAACCTCATTTCTTGAAATTTACGGTATGTGTGTTATTTTGTTGCTTCTTTCAGAAGAAGCGTTACTTGTAATAGAAAAGTCTAGTTTTCTGTGAGATGTTAAGTGATTGTCCCATGGGAAATTGGATAAGAGGGGAGCAAGAGAATGTGCATCATTATGTAATACAATGTCAGAATAGAGCATAATGACATAAAGAATTTTGAAATAAATGACAAGCTGATTTATACATGTATGATTACAAATGAATTCATTTATCTGATGAGAAATGGTCTATGATAGCAAATCATTATCTGCTCTCTGTAGCCTTTACAGGAATTAACTATAAATTTACAGATCTGTGTTATGTTGTGGGAAGAAGACAGAAAGGAAATATTCAGTCATTCTAATAACTGATCCTTTATTTTGCTTGAGAACTCATATGTAGCTTCTGGTTTTAGTGAGTTTGCTCAGGTTAGCTAAATCTTGGTAAGCATGAATGGTTTTTACTTACCTCATCACATATTAATCAATTGGCTGGGTGATCACACTCAGAGAGTTGACATCAATGGCTCAATGTCCAAGTAGAGATCAGTAACAAGGGGTGTTCCAATATTGACCCCTGGGTCAGTATTGGGATTGGTGCTGTTTGACATCTTTGTTGGTGACATGGACAGTGGGACCGAGTGCACCCCCAGAAAGTTTGACGATGACACCAGGCTGTGTGGCACGGTTTACCAGAGGGACTTCTGCCATCCAGGGGGACTTTGACAGGCCTGAGAAGAGGGCCTGTGCAAACCTCTTGAAGTTCAACAAGGCCAAGTGCAAGGTCCTGCAACTGGGCTGGGACAATCCCAAGCACGAATACAGGCTGGGCAGAGAATGGATTGAAAGCATCCCTGAGGAGAAGGGCCTGGGGGTGTTGGTGGATGAGAAGCTCAACAAGAGTTGGCAATGTGCACTTGCAGCTCAGAAAGCCAACCATATCCTGGGCTGCATCAAAAGCAACATGACCAGCAGGTCGAGGGAGGTGATTCTTCCCCTCTGCTCTGCTCTCATGAGACTCCACCTGGAGCACTGGGTTCAGCTGTGGGCCCCCAGCACAAGAAGGACATGGACCTGTTGGAGTGAGTCCACAGGAGGACCGCAAAGATGATCTAGGTGTTGGAGCATCTTTCCTATTAACACAGGTTGAGGGAGTTGGGGTTGATCAGCCTGGAGAAGAGAAGGCTCCGGGGAGACCTTATACGAGTCTTCCAGTACCTAAAGGGGGCCTACAAGAAAGCAGGAAAGGGACTCTTTGTCAGGGCAGGTAGTGATAGAACAAGGAGTAATGGTTTTAAACTAAAAAAATGGTATATTTAGATTAAATATTAGGAAGAAATTGTTTATTGGAGGATGGTGAGGCACTGAAACAAGTTGCCCAGAGAAGCTGTGAATGCCCCATCCATGGAAGTGTTAAAGGCCAGGCTGGATGGGGCTTTGAGCAACGTGGTCTAGTGAGAGGTGTCCATGCCTATGGCAAGGGGGTTGGAATTAGATGATCTTTAAGGCCCTTTCCAATCCAAACCATTCTTGATTGTTTGATTCCGTATTAGCTTTAACCTCTCCCAATGAGTTTTACAGTCCTCTCGAAGTGGATTTCAGTTATTTTGATTGAACTGGGTGGAGTCATCAGGACTACCTTAATAATTCTGCAGGAAAAAAAATGACATTAACTGACATTAATTGAAACATCATTTTTTTACATGGTTCAAATGTTAAATTACATGGAGGAAAGAGGCTTTTGATAACTTGACACTTGCAAAACCACAGCTTTCCAAGAAACAGTCTCCACAGTTCCCTTAAAGAAAAGTTTGGACTATCACTGAAATGTGTTCTGCTCATTTATATAGGTTGGCAGTTAATCCACCCTTCGGTGCTATTTTGACAAGTCAATACAGACCCATGCCACCTAGAATAAATGTTATAGAGCCACTAGATTAACTACAAAGAAAGCTTATGCTGCTCCCTGGCAACTTTTCTTTTTTACCCCTGAATTTCTAGTGTATTGTGAATCCCATAAACTAAAAAAAGCAAAATATTATCCTTGCATTATCTGTAGGAACAGCAATTTTCAGACCTATCATTGCTTAGTTTAATCAAAATATGTGCAAATATTGTCTTTGTGAACAAATGTGCAGTTTATTAATTTTTTCCTTCCTTGTTCAAAAGTGAAATTATAGAGATAAACAATGTCACCATTTCCCATTATTTGATTTCCTAATTTGAATTTGAAAAGGGGGAGTTTAACATGAAAAAGGGTGAATCTAGATCTGTATTTTGGGGAATATACTAGACAGGCTGAAGTAAGAACTCATCTGCATATTGGTTAAATAGAACATATTTGCATTTCTGATTTTTTAAAAGAACTTTATTATTTGAATAGAAAGTAATATTTTCAAATTGTATTCATTTTAAAGATTGCTCCCACATCTGACAGTGATTTTGGACGGTATAACTGTACAGCCACAAACAGAATAGGAACAAGATATCAGGAGTATACACTTGGTCAAGCTGGTAAGTTAAAAAACCGTTCACAAGTTTATTTAAATCTTTCTTCTCTTTTCATCAAAACAAAGTTCAGACACAATTTTCTCTGTTTATTTGATTCCGATGGAATGTTTGCAGTTAATTTTAATCCTCTAAAAGTAGAGTAGCAGTTTGAAGGAAAATAAGCCAATTCCCTCAAAATATGAATGTTCTTTGAATTTAATTTTAAGCCCTTCTGAAAATTGAAGAAATGTAATTATGTTAACTTTTTTCCTTTGCCCTTATTACATCCTACATTTTAACAGTGTGTCTTCATTACCTCAGTGGATAGACATATGGCTTGCAGGCAGTAAAAATAAGGAAGACGTAGGAAAATCCTTTTCCTTTTTCTTTCCTGTATTTTCTTGAGAAACCAAAGAGAAAAGACTGAAATACTTGAGCAAAGAATTTTTATCATTTGCAGTTCTAGTTATTTAAAAGCAGAATTTGACCTGGTGTGCTAGACAGAGTTAATTTAAGCTCGGAAATGTTTTATAATCAGTTGTTAAAGAACTTATGAATATTTTTAGGTCCATCTATCATTGCTTAGGCAAATATAAAAATATGACTGTGTGTTTCAACTTCAGCAGGATTAACTATTAACTAATATTAAATGAGAGTTTCTTAGCATTTCTTTCAATGATATTTTGTTGAGGAATGGACCAACACTTATTCAGCAAGCTTTGACATCTCCCGACATGTGGATTTACATTCTTAGGTGATGCAAATTGTTCCACCTTTAATGACATCTATGGATTTATAATGTAGTTTACAGTAATAAAGTTACAGTCAAACTGAAAGCTATACACCCCTTACAATGCGTTGTTATAGATCATTTTCTTCATGGAACTTTGAGGTCATACCATACTGCCAGACTGGCTGATAAATTTGCAAGGTAGAGGTAGAAATAAAGATTAGAGCACTTCCAGTCTTGTATATATTTTTTTTAACTTAGGGCTTGTATATTTTTTATGATCTTGAATGTTTCGGCTGTAATTTTTTGTTATATTTTTTGAATAAAAAAAAATAAACTCTTTGGAGCCCTATTACTAGGAGGACCTTTGTGGGTACATTGCTGAAATGTGAGTGTCCAATCACAGCCTCTTTTACGCTACCAATTGTTTTAATTTTTATAGTACTGCTCAATAGGGCAATTATTTTCTTTTAGTGTCTCAGGAGTTACAAAAAGTGGTTGTTTTGTTTATTAAGAAGTTTCTTAGGTCTAAGCTGTTCACAGCTTTGAAATTTTTTCCCATTTCTTCTAAGGAAATTATTTCTAACACACCATTTACCATTAACTCTCTCTATATATATTTAAATATATTTTATATGCTACACTATACTATAATATATTTATATTTATATTCATTTACCATGAATACTGTACTCTCTTTCTTTTGTCTTTGTTCTGTGGCCAAAGCAGTTAACTTCCTAAAATAGGCAAATATAGTTTTTCTTTTAAAAAACAACAGATTTTGATGTGGCAAGATTTTATATCATACAGAAGATCCATTCTTCTTCATTTGACAACTTTTTCATTTGCTGTGTTTCAAATCTGATTGTCCTTTGGTAGCTACATGCTACACTCTACTATTAACTCTTCCTTTTGCATGTTACTTAGTCCCAATCCAGTCCTAATTTCCTGCAATAAATTTATATTCTGCCTTACAAAACTCTCCCCAATTTAAGGAAAATCACAAGCTGATTCATACCCCAAACCATTTTTTTTGTTTGTTTATTTTATTTTTTTTGTGTGTGTGTGAAAAGAAGTTGTAGAAAAGAACAGTTTGTAGGGTCTTCATTCATGTTCATGATCATTTACCTCATTTGTCCCATTTATTTCAATGGAACCACTTGAACACTTGAGTTTCCATAAAAAAGGCTAAAATTATGATTATAACAGTTCATCAATACTACTTATGGCTTTAAATATACAAAAAAGAATACTTCTTGTGACGTTCAAAATTAAGGTAGTAATAGAAAAGCTCTAAATTTTAATGAAAAACACTATTAACTAATTTCTCTACCAACTATTCTGTCTCTGGTTAAGAAATCTCAAGATTTATAGAAAGTTAGTGTTGATTTGAATTGGTAAACTATATCTATTATCTGTATGTTATTTTTGTCCTCCTTTCATTTAGGAAATAGACAACCCTCTAGAAACTAAGGATCCGATTTTGTAAATATTGTGACTGGCATAGGATTTGTAGACTTCTATTAAATCCATCAAACGAGGACTGCACCTAATCCCCTGATTTTAGACAGGTTACGTTTATTTCTCTTCAGCCCGGCTTTCTCTTTGGGGCAACACATGTATCTATTGATTCAGCTGCAGCATTTGCTCTGCTTGTTCTTCTGCAGTGCTAGGTGCTACGTTGGCCTCTGGAGTATTACCTCTAAGACTCGATGCATGTGAGGCTCCACTGGAAAAGAAAAGCAGTAGAAGGGTAGTATGAAATCTGCTAAGAATGATTTCTCAGTTCCTCTCAAAAACAGAAAACTTGCCACTAGAAGCCCTTTTTAAAGCCGTGAACATAGATGTTAGAAAATGGAAGGAAAAATCCTTCAGGTGTCTTACCTCTCAGGACAAAAGAAGATGAAAAAGTGGAGCAATTGTGCCAATGGAAACAGAGGCAGTCAGATTCTGGTTACTGCTGTACACTGTTTTTTTGTAAAGATGTGTATACATATGGTAGCATCTCAGTAGATATTTTGTATCTGCTGAATATTTCCTAATTTTGCAAAACAGACAATAACGTCACAGCTCAGTGATGCTACAGGATTATTATTTTAGTGATATATTTATTTCTTGCTTTTATACATAATTAATTTTAATACAAAATGTTTCTCATTATTAATTGAAAAACAACATGGTATTTTAATAATGCGTTTTATTTCAGCTAATTCTCACATGAGAGCCCCTGGAAATGCGAACGAGAGAAAATAACTCCATACAAGCTGTTTTGGCTTTTTAACACAGCTATGTCAGAGATGTTACTGATTCCAGTATTTCAAACAGCTTACTATTCTCTATTTTTGCAAGCGTTTGTTTAACATTTTTCAGTCAATTCCACAGAAAACGTTATCAGCAATTTTGAAAGTTATGTATTGGGGTTGTAAGCAAATAAAGGTAAATCGGTATATATTTAGTGAAATTAACAAAGCATTATGGGAAGTTATTATGTTAAGTATGAGCTATGTATGGACATTCTATAACATGAAATGAAATAGAAAATAGAATAAATTTAAATTTTGTAGTAATTATGATGAACATATATCCTTAATATGTCATTGTGGTATAGTATTTATGTGGGGTTTGAGGGCGTCAGGACTCCATTGCGCTGGATAATCCTTACAGCAATGTAATGCATAATATACACTATCTTGAAAGACTGACATTGTTAGCATTTGTACCTAAATAGCCTTTTTTTGGTGGGGAAAAAAAAAAAAAACAGCAAATAAAACATGTATTTCTCTGTTATAATTTCTGCATTTAAGCTAACGTTGACTGGAAATGAAAAATAGTCAGGGAGAGAGAGGATAGAAACATCATCATAATTACAGGAACAAAATGCTGTATGCAGCTTTCTTCCTAGTTTTACTACCCCTATTGTTTTACTTCAGTAAATCAGGAAGTCCTAATGACTGATATTTCCCAAATAAACATTATTTTCATGCATTTAAATAGAGCCTGGATTTCCTTGTCACTTTGACTGTAAGTACTAATGCTGGGGTGTAACAGACTATTCCAATGGATCTGTCAGAGAAAAATAAATACTTCTTCCAGCTAGGAGACTGTAATAAGCAAGGTATCCTGCTAGGGTAAATTTTACAAATAACAATCATTTTACTGAATTGTTTTCTCTTAAAATTCTGCAGGAATGACTTATTGCTTCATGTTTTGTTCCATTTTTCTGCTTTGTTTTTTTTTTTTTCAGAAGATTCAAACTGGTTTTTTTTGTTGTTGTTGTTTGTGGTTTTTTTTTTATTACTACTAGTTAAAACGTGATCATATGGCACGATATCATTATATTTTTTCTTTTGCCCCTCCTTAAGAAATACGGCTTATTGGTGACAGAAAAAGATTTCTTTCAAAATTTAGATTTGCAACCATAGCAGTGTGTATGACAGAAGAACTATACTTGCTCACTGTAATTATACAGAGCTACTAAATCATCCTGAACTCTGGATACTGTCATTTAAATCTTTCACAGCAACTGAAGAACTGCAACCTATTCAAGCTTTCACACTGAAAGGTGCCATTACTTGCAAAATGCTGGGAATCTTCAGTGCTTATTGAAGGCTTACTTACGCGTGCTCAGCACCTGACTGGTAGTGATCAACCCTTGAAAACACCATGAGTGACATCCTCTTTTCTCATTGCTTAAGCATTTAAATTGGTGTGTGAGTAACATGTAAAATACAAGAAGATCCACAGTCTTTTTCATTTCTTGCCACTGCAAATGAATTGCCTCACATCACATCCACAGCTTTTGTTTTAGAAGTCTACTTATACTCTGTTTTTTCTCTATGACAGGCTTAGGCTTTGACAAGCAGGTGAGCTTGGCAGATTGTCCCAATGGCTTTCAGAGCCTGAGGTGAGCACAGATATTCCTAGATTTGCCCAGATCAAGTTTAGTCGTAGATAATGTGAAATGTCAGTATGTAGGTAGATTTTATTAACTAGTAAAGCATTTTTCCTTTTTGTTGAGATCTCATTATTGTTATTTCAAATGCTTTTGGGTAGACAAATAGAAAACCGTATGGCTATCAATGGTCTAGTACAATGTTGTTGGAATAGATAATTTACTATCTTAAAATGGTAAATGTTGAAGTTATGACACAGCTAAACTGGATTTTTTTTTCAATTCTTTCCTTTCGATATTGATGTGTATTTTGCACATGACAGTATAAAGTTAGACTGAATCCAGAGACCCTAAATGTAAACCATGATTCACCTCCAAGGCTCTCCTGGCCTTACTTTCTCTAGACTTCCCTTTCCCCTTCTTTCCTCTCTTCTGGGACAGGAAAGGGGTTGAAAGTTCAGATGAATAGTTGATTTGCCTTTTTGCCTTAGTTTTTCTTTCAGTCTTTGCACATAGGAGGATACTTTTATTTTTGATGAAATTTGAACATCTCACCACATCATGCCTGGAATTGCAGCTAAGCACGGAGACCTACAGTGACATAGTGTTAACAGGAGCAACTGTTGGCAGAAACCACACCAATAAGAAGTGCATACAGTTTGAAAATTAGTTGCATCATACAGCTCTGATGATGAATTACAAACTTGTCTTGCCAAATCATCCATTTTATGTTTTGCACAGTTTACCATAGAATACCAAGGATCTTACAGCATTTAGGAAATGGTAATATATAATAAATTTTAATGTTAATGGTAACGTATAATAAAACTTTAAGAAATGAGAGATGCTATATCTGTTTCCATTCTAAAGCAATGTTACAGAGAATCAAAAAGGAAAATTAAAATGCATTCTATGATGTCATTAGACATCAAGAATTCCCAATTAATCAAATTATCAAATATATCTTAAGTCTCCTATATACACAGAAAGTCAGTGAAGATGGGGAATAATGACATCAAGAGCAAATGAAGAAATGGGAAAGACAATAAATGAGCTTCACAGAAATTATATCCTGTAAACGGTCTTATGGAATCAGTTGATGTTCAAGATTTAAAAAGGTTGATCCATAAGTGACAAGAACTATAGTATCAAATTTAACAGTTTACTAATCTGGATTTTTGGTGCTGGCACTTTGGGACTGGTTAATGGATGTTGTTCCTTGTTTCTCCATATATTCCTGTTTTCATACAGGTAAAATAAAATTAAAGAAATAGGACTTTATTTTCCCTGGAAAATAATACAACAAAAGAAGGTAGTCATGTTCTGTGCCAAAACAGTGCTTTGGGGTCTTACTGACTGTTTTAGGATTGCTGGGCTGCTTTTTTTTTTTTTTTTTTTTTTGTATAACTTTTGCCTTGCTGCTGCCTAATGCCCATTTACCTTCATAAAACATGGGCAGATCTAAAATCTAGATCTCAGCCCTAAAACTTGCCATGTACATCTTCTGTATCAGCATCAGCTAAAGGATATGTAATAGTAAAAATATATTCAATATATATTCAAAAATATATTCAATATATTCAATATATTCAATATCATAATCTATTCAATAAGCATGTGTGTAAAACTGTCAGCACTGCAATTGTTTTTGCTTTATGTGCATGTATCTTATTTTTCTTTATTATTTATGTATTTATGTGTGAGCTGTGGTCCTGGGTTCCTTATCCATTCCTTATTTTTCCAGAACCCCCAGTGATATGATAAAATAAATTTATTGTAGTTTTCCCCAATCAAAGACATCAAGGCAAGACTGGACCTTATCTGTACATTTAATATTGAATTTTTTTTTTCCATTCCAAGGATGCACAAGGAAGAACTGTTTCACCAAGATCTTTAACTCCAAAGATGTACTCCCTGCTGCATCTCTTTCCCTGCTATGCTCCTGATAGTACTTATATTCAGCATTTAGACATAGTCAGTATATATGCCAGATGTATGGAGTCAGGAAAAGCTGCAGAACTGTGGTAGGAATGTGTTGACAGGAGATAATGAGACAAGAACTAACTGGAAGATAAATCTCTGACCCCACAACGTACTCCCACACCATTACTTCTTTCTTCCATTTATACCAGGACTGCTAAACTCCCAGAAATAAAATTATATTCCTCCATAAAACTATCCAAAAAGTAGCTTGAAAAGAAAATCTCTGGTGATAAAGACTGGTCATTTATTGAATGGGTTGAGTAAAATGTAATAGGCTTGAAAGAGTATTTACATAGCTGTGGAGATAAATATGTACTCATAATTCCGTGTGTATTTCTCTATCAGCTGCAGTACTGTTCTTGGAACTAAACCAATTTCTACTTAATTAAGGCCAATGCATCACAAAGTTCATGTGTGCTAACCAGCTTTATGCACTGAGTACCTAATATATTAAGTGCAATTTTCCACTTAATATTTTGGGGTCCTTTTTTCTTTTATTTTTAAGTAATTCTTTGACATCATACATTAGCAGAGAAATAGTGTGGAAAGAAGATGAAGTTGACTGATACTTTTTTTTTTTTTTAATGACATTATAATTTATAAGCTGAACTGTTGTTCAATTATCCCATGTTTTGACAGCAGTTTAATGACACCAAAGATATCAGTGGAACTTCTAAAGAGACTATACCTACATCTGTCCACACTTTTTTTCTACAGTATTGTACTTCAGCTTATATCCATAACAGTATATGAAAAAAGTAATCACTGCCCATAGCTAACCTCTTAGAAGATTCACTGGTTGGTTTGGTTTGGTTTTAGAAAGTAAAAGAACAAGAAGCATCCACAGTTCTGTCCTTCCAGGGGCAGACTTCAGTGTACATAACCTTGCAAATTATTCTTTACTCCTGCTAAACACTGAGCCAAAGCCTTACAATTCTAACACAAAAATCTGCTCTAAATAATTTCAGCTGACAGGGAACAGAGAGCTCAAATGCTGAAGTGTTTAGGTAGATCGGGACCAGAGAGCTGTTTACTTTGCATGATCAAATTCATGCTCAATAGAGAACTACTAAATTAGATTCAGTTCATTATGCTGCTAATGATCTTCTTTGGGAAAAATGTTATAGATTTACCTAATCTGAAGGAGTTGGTAGGTATTTCGCTCTTTTTCAATGGAGTCTCTATTGTTTCTTTCTTATTTTGACTAGGAATGTGTCTCCTGTTATATTTTATTCAGGTGATTCATTCTTTCTTAAAATAAAACACTGATGTAGTTCAACTCTGAAAATTGTATAAAAGTTACCTACACATATATGGGTAGCTTATATTATGGGATGCATATATAAAATAATATTGTGGATACATTTTACAATGAGTTTTAAACACATAGCATTATGCTAGTTATGCAAAAGATTTTACTGGGTTTTCACTGGAGCTTCATTTTTTGTTTACTACCAAATGGAACCATATCTTCATTTGGCAGAAATTATTCTTGAATCTTCAGTAGAGAATGTAAGGTTCCTTAAGGATGTCTGCTTCCTATGCCATGTTTATTATAGTTAATCATATGCAGACATAAACACACAAGGAAAAGAGAGCTCCTTAACATTTTGAAATTCAGGAATAGAATGGATATGTAAATAAAGTGTATTTGATTCACACCATTGACCAAAAAATTGTTTTGATCCAAACAGAAATAACAGTGAATTGACTCATAAAAAGAGCATACAAAAAGGAACATGAAACTAATCTCAGTGAAATTAAATATTCATTCAACCTTATACAAAATAATTTGTTTCTATTTTGAGCTCTTTTAACAACAGAAAAGGAAGTAAAAGTGTTTAGGAACTATTCATAATACTGTAGGTATCCATAGCATCTTTTAGCTCAAAATTAGCGAAGGCCATTCATCTTCAGTACTGGAGAGCTATATTCATCTCTGCATGCAGTTGGTTTCTGCATCTCTCATACAGTGCTATGCTACTTTACTTTGGCTATCCTGGCCTGCTTTGCTGGCATACTTATGCTGGATTTTTCCCTCTCCTGTCAGAACAGAATGAGAGAGAGAAAAGAAGCTGTCCACAGGACAGTGCTTAAGTTACTAATGCTAACAGGAAAAAGCTTAGTGCTCTCAACTGTAACGAGAATCTGGAGGAGAAAGGTCAAAATTTGGTTCTAATCCTTATCCTCTTCTGAATTTGGGATCAATGGTTACTTAGCAAGCAACTCATAGAACTAGTTTTTCTTCTGAGTGATCATTAAAAAAAAAAAATTTTTTTTTTCAACACACTTTCCTTTTCTTAGAAAACAAACCACCTTTTGATCAATTTTAGTTTAAAGTATGGATATTTTGATTACCTAAGCAAAGTATTAAGCAACCCTTTCAAAAAAGATTCAAAACCCAGTTCTCTTTTCTCCTTGATGTATAGCTTAATTGGTTACATTCTGCCATATTCTGTTTGCCTATGAATCTTGAATTCCTTTCTGTAGAAAAATACAACTTCAGTAAGAAGGGTGAAAATTTCCTGCAACATCCCATATCCTGGTGATAGAAAAGCTTCCTTGAATAAGAAAGTATTTGAAGGTTTGAATCCCTCAAGATGAGATTTGCGTTCTGCCTAAATCTTAAACTTCATAGATTCATTTAGTTGTGTCTTTAAGTAAAAGATATGAAAAATATTCATCCTTGTAAATATATCTATGCTGTTTTTAACCCAGTGAGCACCAACCATTGGAGGTTTCAGGAGACCTATAGTAACTGTAAGAATTCACAGAGGTATGATATTAGCATTCAGGCACTCAACTCTGCTAAGAGATTTTTTCTCTGGAAAAATATAGGTACCTGATTATTGAAAGGTTAGATAAATCATCCCCTTTAGAGCATCTTTGGCAGGTGTCCTTTTCATGAGAATTCATGGCCGAGTGTGTCCTAAAACCCATTCTTAATATTTTATAACAATTTTTGGCTCATTTTCATTCAAGTACCAGTACTGGCTGAAGTTCAGATTGATTCTCTTTTTATTCCCAACTGCCTGACAGCCCTTGAATACAGACTACATTTTATGCAAATGGCTCAGTACCCACTGACTGAATGATCAGCTTTGGCTCAAGCTCTTGCTTTTCTTTATAAACATACTTTCCATACCAGAGAGAAAAAAACAATGTCAAATCTGCAAGCAGATATGCAAATAAATGTCAAATGTATTAGAATAGAATATATAAGTGTTTCAAATCCTTGATTCTCAGTCCACAGAACAAAAAATTCTTCCTAGTATTTTCAGTACATATTTTTGTAATTCTAACACTTTATAACCTAGGACAATTAGAAAAGTTAGTTTTTTGTCTTCTGTTTGATAGCTTGGTCATACACTGTAAGAGTAAGATAATGTTTCCATTTTGGAGGATGTACTGACCCTAAGGTTAATTTTTCACCTTTATTTCATGTCTAGCATTTCAACAGTACAAACACCTGCTTTATTTTCCTAGTTCTATTCTACTTTGAAAACAATGTATTTGCTTTTGATTTCAGAGAAAATCTTTCTTTTAACCTATTTTGTAAATATTTCTTAAACTGAAAAGAGAAAAGAAACCTTATTTTAATATTTCTTGCTAGTAGGTTGGGACCCAGTCTATTTAAAAAAAAAAAAAAGAAGAAGAAAAAAAAAAAAAAGGATTTATATTTTCAGCTGTTTCAGAGTTTCATGAAAATGGCCAAATGATTTCTACAGTTTCTCGTCATAGTCTCATTTAGAAGAATTCAGACTCTGAATGATCTATTTAGCCAGAACTGTTCCTGTTGTTAAATATGATTTAAGTTTGTTATTCTCCTTTACCTAATTATACAGTAAACTAATCAATCAGCATTTACATTTGCCTGTGACAAAGTTAGCTATTAAAAAAGATCATATTATAAAAGACAGAAATGGAAAATGTTTGTCATGACTTTACCATACAAGAAAATAAATGTAGCTTTCTTACAGCTTCATATTAGAAAGCTTAAGTTGTTTATCTAAAGCAAACATTATTTCATCATGTTCAATGTTTTCTTTCCCCTTCAAGATGCTAAGGAGACTTCTTGGGGTAAATTATCAACTGTTAGTTTAGGTCTGCCTTGTTGCTGTTGATTATTGAATCGATGTTTGTACTTTTCTAGATGTGCCATCAAATCCTTATGGAGTACGGGTTTTAGAGTTGTCACAAACCACTGCCAAAGTTTCATTCAATAAGCCAGATTCACATGGAGGTGTGCCCATTCATCATTACCAAGTGGATGTAAAAGAGGTAGCCTCAGAAACCTGGAAGATAGTTCGCTCCCATGGAGTTCAAAGTAAGTCTACAAAAAATAAATTGAAGTATTTTAATTGAAAGAATATCAAAGAAAAAGAATTCAAGTGTGTGTTAATTGATCCTCTGTTTCTCCATTATTCGTAGTCCAGCAGTTGTATCTTCAGTTAATGTTAATAAAATCAGACCTCCTAGCACCGATCAGAATCTTGCTCTGATCTAATGTCAACAGTTAATTTTTAGTTTTACATAATTTTGGTGAACAAATTCATGATTATTTCACATTTTTTTCATTTTCCTGTCAAGTAGAGACAAAGAGTATGTTTGAAGCTATAAATTTCAAAGATAGTAGAAATCACAGAGGAGTTAGTTTGAGAATATGCATTGCATACGCAATTAACTTAAAATGTTGAGTAAGCTATTACATGATATTTTATCCTGGGGATTAACTACTGATTTTTAACTACTTAGGAACTTTTCTACATGCCTGTTTATCTTCATTATATCTGTTTCAAAAGCATATCTATAAAGTATTGTTCAACAAGTGATGCATTATATACATTTGTTGGATATTATATTGTTTTGTATCTATTATATTGGTGGGGATGCTACAAATGGGTACAGTTCATTACCAGGTCTATGCCGTCTTTTCACTTCTCTAAAGGCCTTCTTATCACTTCTGTAAGCCTCCCAGAATAGACAAGAGTTCTTTGTACATGCCCAGGGAGGGTATTCAGACAGATTAACATTAACAAAGTACTTTTAACAGATGAGTAATCCCCTGCATCTATATTTACTCTCCAGTGTTTTTAACAGGTAGTGCAAGTTAAAGCAACCCCAACAGTGTTATGATATATACGGCTGGAGATTAATTGTTTTGCAGCTATCACCACTGTGAGGGGAGAATAAGTGTAGGATATGATCTAAAGTTTTTTATCTCTTTCTCTTTCACATCCCATCATCATTAATTAATATAATATAATATATAATATATATAATATATATAATATATATAATATATAATATAATATATAATTAATATAATTAATTAATATAATATTAATGGATGTTGGTGTACCTCTTCCCTTTTAGTGATATGTTTTGGACCACATTTGAGGCTTTTTTTTCCCTTAGCTGCTTTCTTCAATGAATTGGCAATAAATTTATCTGATAAAATATATATATGTATACCCTATATTTCTCTGAATTTATCTATGAACTACTGTGTTAGAGATGAAAAGCTACTTCAGAATTTATTTGCTAAGCAGGAGGCATCTTGTTTTGTAAACCTTGTTGATTCTACACTACATAATTTGATAGGGAAATCAAAAGGGATCAAAAAGGCATTTATCAGAAGCTCTTGCAGATACTCCATGAGTTAAAATTTTGTTCTATTTGTAACATACTATATGGCCCCCCCCAAAAAAAAAAAAGATATGTTGCCAAAACAAGGACTGAACAGCCGAGAGCAGAAAAGGTCCTCCAAGATGGAGATTGAAAAAAACAGTACTAGTGTATTTTTTATGACAATACTGTTAACTGTAACTGGAGTCTTTTTGAAAAAATCATCCTTTTCCTGTTTCCTGTGAGGGTTTTAGCAAGTCTTCTAAAACATCCACTTAAACCTCTCTTCATTCTTTCTGGGCTTATTTACATTTTCATGGTAGGTAACACTGAGATACCCTCTTCTGAATCCCTATTTTCAGTTCACGAAAACATTTTTAATGAAGCTTTTATTAGAGTGAAGGCTTTTATTTTTTTTTTTCTTTATCCTTCCTTAAGACATTAAAGATACTTGTAAGTCTTTTGAATGATAAAAAATATTACATGCTTTAGAGGCAGTTTCTCATTGTGCTAAGGACTACTTCCCTGCGATACCTCAATACCTGCTTGGCTGAGAGAGGTTTGAGGGGGGATGGTGTTTAGACTACATGTAGTTAGTATTCTGTGTTACAGTTTGTAGTTCAGTCATCATAATTTCCATACTTGGTCAATATTCTTTAATAGAAACAAAATCACTGTTTTTGTCTGTTCAAATTTTTGAGACAGGCTTATGGTTGAGATTCAGATATAAACCCTTTTACACAGGTATGGTTAACTGCTTGCACAACTCGAGTAATGATGCATACATAATGCATGACTCATGATTTTTTTCCCAGCAGCCAGTGATAAACCGTGCTGCAATTTTACAGGATTGCTTTTGGTCAGATTGATTTAACTCAGGAGCAATAAAACAGTACTGCAGCCCTTTCTTGCCACAGTGTAGGTAATGTGTAAATTCCAAGACTGTCTTTAATGGGGAAAGGCAGAAGAACATACATGCTGGTGAAAGTAGTGCCTGAAAGACTGTTAGTCTTCCAATACAGGGACTGTCAAGGCTGAAGTGGGTCTTCTGGTCCCCCTGTGCTGTGACCAGGAGGAATGGTGTGGTTGTCTTCATACAGTCAATAAAGAACAGCTATAAACCAATAAAATGAACAATATATATATATTTTTAAATGGAACAAACATCATGGCAAGGTAGTTATAGAAGTTAGTTTATAAATAAAGTGTTAGCAAATGATTGATGTTTCAAAAAGCTTTCAAATGAATTGCTACTAACACTAACAAGTCATTAATTTTCTCATAATTATGACCTAATAGCCATGTATAAAGCCTTCTAGAAGTAGGATTATAGTTGTTTTTATTTATATGAAGAATCCTAACTGAAGCTGTTAGGCCTTCTTGCAAGTTTAATTAGGAAAATTAAGCAATATGAAATGAATTCTGTGCAAATCTGTTCAAATAGCTTGCAATTCATTTCATCTGGGATGCTCCTTGCCCGTTTCTTCAAAGTCTCCCTTAGATGTTGGCTTTTTTCTTAAACTGTACTAGTTTGAAATGTTTTCTGATCAAATTAAGGAAAAAATTCCGGAGTCCTGGAGCTGTATCCAAGAATATCTGCTTCCCTATTCCCTCTCCTTTGTCTTTTATAATGAAGAAGATTTCATTTGAAAGGCCGCACTGATTGCAGCTATTGAAGGAGAGCACAAAAAGTGAAGTAATCATTCTGATACGCAAACTTCAGGCTATTTAGGGATTTAAAAGTCTTAATCAACACTAGCATAGTTCGCCAAGAGATCAGCAAGCAAATGGTAGATAGATTTTCCTGCACTTACTAGATGCTCTGCTGAATATGAAAATTGTCTTGTTACAAGTACATTTCAGCCCTATAGTCCCAGGGCGTGGTGGGGCTCTCCGTGGGCCAGGGCTCTGGAGGCTCCCAGGGGGGCCATGCAGGGTCTGCAGGCAGGCCCTGCCCCACCACCCCACCAGCTGCAGAGCCACCCAGCACCCCACGGGTCAGCCCCAGCACCTGCCACTGGGCACTGGGCAGCTCCCTGCTACCAGGGCTGGGCCTTGGCCAGGCCAGGCCAGGCCATGGGCCCATGTGTGGGCCCAGATGGGTCAGCCCATGGCTGGGCAGGGCAGGGCTCCGGGGAGATGGAGCCTGGCCCGCCAGTGGCCTGAGCCTGTGCAGGGTAGGGAGCCCCAGAGTATATGACTGATGAAAATGTGGTGTTTTTTTTTTTTTTTTTTTTTTTGTGTGTACTGCTCAGGTTTTTGGGTAACGCTACTGAACTTCATTTTTTGTCTTTAAGGAAGACTTCTTGATAGTCATCAGATGAGCAGACATTCTTTCAGAAGACTTTAGAAACTCACACTGTATGATTTTCTGCTGAGATTTCAGAAACAAAAATAAGAAATTATGTCAAAATATAGCAATTACTTGATATTGTCATGGAGAGGAAATCTAATATATGGCTTAATAACCATTCTCATGTACTACATCTTACATTGTAGGTTTTATACTGTACAATTCCTTTGTACTAATGCATGAAATTGGACCCGGTTTCTTATTAAAGACTTTCTGGTAGTGTAACAATGCTTCACCATTAAACTAGGAAGGATGACAAATGGACTTCTGAGAGATAAGAAGGCCATATAAATTAATAATTTTATTAATGGGCTTAATGACTAAGTAGAGTATGGCAGCCTAGTTTGTAGATCAAACAAATAAATTGCAAATATTTTGGTAGGGTTAGTCAGCATTCAAAATTATTTTAATAGTTAAAAATCTTCAAGACATTAGCGTTTACTGCAAGCAGTGAAAGCAGAAGGAAAAAATGCTCATTAGCCTGCTCGAGTGGGAACATATATTTTTAGTAAGTATTTGAGACACTCAATTCCTTGGCATTGCTGTCAGATTTGGCTCTCTATGACAAGAATTTTCATCACATTCAATTCTAAAATGACACTTTCTATTCCTAAGGAGTGTTTCTGCACTTCTGGAATATCACGTGTGTACTCCAGAAATTTAGAAGTACATGAAGTCTCAGAGATTTTTGTACATTTTAAATAATGGCATAAGTCATATGGAAAACATTTATGGGTTG
The DNA here is from genome assembly GCF_964034855.1 of Anser brachyrhynchus. Classification (NCBI taxonomy): domain Eukaryota; kingdom Metazoa; phylum Chordata; class Aves; order Anseriformes; family Anatidae; genus Anser; species Anser brachyrhynchus. Next base: position 109,186,685 of record NC_137694.1, read on the forward strand.
TGAATTCAGCTTTAGAATCTGGTTCTCCATTTAGCTGACCTGCAGGCAAGCACTCTAAGACCACTAAATAATTGGATGAAAAAAAATATATATATATAAAAGCAAACCACCAGAATGTGTTGTAATTTTATACCAAACTTGTACCACAGCAAATGATATGCAATTTGGAGAATCCTAAAATTTTACATTGATTATAATACTGTTAAATTGACTTGAATGAGTGGTTTAATTTAAGAAATTGTCTGTAGTCAATAGGTAATAATTTATTGCCGTAAAAATAAATTGCATAAACCATAAAAAAGGATCATTCCCTGTATCAGATATGATACTATTGGTGGGCCTCATGGGATCTCTTTTTCAATAGAAACTATGTTTATCTTGATTCAAAATTAGTTTTCGCAACTTAAAACAGCTCTGAAAATTATCAGAATGTAGGACTGCCTGTATATAATAATAAGCTAAAATGATATAGTTTGCAACAATAATAAATTGTGTGAATAAAAGAGCCCTTAATTTTAATAAATCTTAATTCTTGGGATAATATGGCATGATACAATTTGTAATATGTCATAAAATTGCAAAAAAAAGTTAAAGAATGGGTGCAGCTTATAAGCAATATAGATTACTTTTAAATGGTAAGAAAAAAAAACCTTAAATTAGTTTGTGTGTATGCCTGCATGTATGTTAGTTATTCATCCCTCTAATTCTGTCTCTATGCTACTTTTGGCCTCCATCCAGCTTAATCTTGGGTTTAAAAGTCTCGTGTGGATGGAAAAGTTGGATTAGAAATAAATATCTCAAAGTCAATTACATTGATGGATTAGAGAGTCTGCAAAGTGAGAAGTGTAAAGGGAAAGCTAGGTTTAAGTATTTCAGGTTTTTATACAGACCTGAATCATCAGGAGAATTAAATGTACTTTTCACATTCAAAGGTGAATAAAATGTCATGAAAAGTGAAGAAAACCCAGAAAATTTACTTCACAACATGAGTTCATAACTAAAAGCAACTGTCATGCAGATATAACCACTGCCAATATCTGAGGTTACTCGTCTTCTCAATAGTTCGTAATTCTGTTTACAGTTTTCCAAATATTCCAAATATTTTTCACGTGGTGTTCCTTTATTGTGATTTCATGTTTTTTCCTGCTTTACTGACAACTCTTGGCTAGTCCCTATTTAGACCTTTTCAAGCTTTCTATGATGGTACACTCTCAAATAGATTTGCAGTGAACATGCTCATCCGATGTAAAGGTCTTGCTGATCTGGCTCCTAAGTGTAAATCTTGTTAAGAAAAGAGTTGTGCAATGCAATATTAGATGTGAATAGCTGATAAGTGAGATGCATGGTGCAGCTGCAAATTTTGCCTTTCAAATCAGTATTGTATTCATTTGCATCCATTTTACATTGCCAATCTGCTTACAAAAAGATAAAGCACATTTATGGAATATTCATGCATATACAAACTTCATCTACATTTTGTAATACAAAACAGAAGTGTTCTTAGAGGACAGAATATTCTGAAAGTATTGTCAAGGTCATTGAATGATGGAGTAACTATGAATGGAGTTTTCCTTCTGTCACACAAAATGGTTAGCAACAAAGAGATAGCACAGCCCTCTCTCTGTTACATTTCATAATATCATTAAATAAAACTGCTTTTTGTCACTTCTCCTCTCCCTACTCTTTTCGTTCTCCTTTGGTGAAATAAAGTGTAGCATGTAGGAATAGGATAGGGAAGAAAAAGTTATGAATGAAAATAATCTTTGCATATAAGATTGCTTACTTTGTTTTCATTAATGTATAGCACTGTACATTTTATAACTATAATTCTCCCACCAGATTCATTATAAAAGAATATTCTATATATAATATAGATTTCATTTATTAGTTTTATTTCAATAAAAATAGGTATCAAAGGTAATCTCCTGGATGGCTAGAGGGTGTTTATGCTCTTCCTGGTTTAATTTGTATACCCAGCATCTCAGAATCCTAGCCAATAAAAATTCAGAGTTTAACAGAGTAATTGCGTTTTGAGGGCTGTTCACAAAATATTTTTACCAAGTGCATTTTTAATATCAACCTCTGAGAAGTATTTTATAATGAAATTATTCATGTTACTGAATTAATTATATCTGATCTACAATACTATATATCTTTATTCACAGGTAATTAACTTATATTTACAATTAATTAAGCCACTACAACTTTTATTGCAAAGGAATGCAATAATTATATGTAATAGTGCAAAGATGGAAAATGGTGACAGAGTCATTCTTTCTGATTTTTAAAATGGTTGTGTGCTTTTCTGAGTATACATATCAGGGTATGACTTAAGCCTTGATCCTGTCTCCATATATATTGATGGAATTTATGCCAATAATTTTGGTATCAGTGGGATTGGCTACCATTATTTTTTTTTTTATATATAATGTACCACTTGAAATGTTTTCATTATTAAAGTTCTTTTCTTTGTGTTAGTTGAATTCTGACATTTATAGCCAGATGTTGAATCAGTATTTATGAAATTAATTGTTACTTAGGCAAGGCAGACAGATGGAACTGAGGCAGTGCGACTGTTTCTGCATATGAATAAACATGTTGCTTATTGTGTTGCAAAAACTGTTTTTATGTTGTTTTTCCTGTATTTCTCTGCCTGTGGCAAGTTCTAACTTCATTTTGCCAACAAGTCTGTGATCTAACTCTGTAAGCCTCAGGTAGAAAAATAGCTTTTATGCCCTTCCTCCTATTGTGCAAACATGTAAATTAGACAAAAACATGTTGCTCATCCCAAGCAGACAGAGGTTCAGAGAGACGTTCCTCACAATGTGTGATATCTACAGATATAGGATGCATTTGTACAGAACCTTAATACTATGCTACCATAGGTTACTCACTGCTCTCCTCCCATGTCTTACTACCTTGGGTTCCTCACTGCTCTCCCCTGTGTCCTTTATCTTCTTTTCTTAAAAGAAAATGAGTTATCTCCACAAAGAGAAAACTGTTTAAGCTCCGCGAAAAATGCTATTCATTTTTTCCTCTGAAAGAAATTTAGGTATTTCCAGGGGACTCAGGTTTTCCTTGAGAGTAGTCAAAAATGAGTAAAAGGTGCAGCAACATTTTGCTAAATCAAAACACTCCACTTATTAACCTGCACTGAATTCAGTCTGCATAGGTAATGGAGATTCAGACGAGAGGGAAAGAAATATGAAAAACCCTTCCTAGAATCTGTAATGCTTCTTTGACAGAAAATTTGCACTGCTGCCATTATCTGAAATATTTATGACTGAAGATGATATTTCAGCAATGATGTGTCTCAGCTACTGTGTTTCAAAATAAATTTATGTCCTACTTTAGTTAGAGCTGTCATCCTCAAAGGATTGAAATCAAAACTAGGAGAAGAGCGTTTTTCTATGCAACAGGTAGCTCTCCAATGAGTATTGAAGTAATATTTCTGTTAATTAACCTCATGTAAGATCTACTTTGGGATTAATGTAGTGTAACTACTCTATTAGTTCCCCAACCTTCCTTACTCTGGTGGTGGCTTATGTAATATATTGCAGTCCTTAAAGATTTCTGAGCCAGATTTCCTTTGGTGAAAACACAGTTTAATATACCAGGCATTTCCCATCTCATTGTTCTGTAATAAGGTAATGTAAACAACCTACCACTGGACTAGAAAAGAAGCTGTTGATTTTTTTTTTGTTTTTACTGAGTCGGATTTATGGTACGATTTATTTCACAGCAAATCATCAGATATCATTTTCGTGTGTTTCATCTTGGTAGCAGTTAATATTCTGCAATAAAACTTACCTATCTGAAAAGCTTATACTCGGCATTTGAAATAGTTTGACTATTAAGTATGGAGTTCTGAATTTTGGTCTATCCTTTCTATCTAATATTCCATTTTTTGTGGCTTTTTTTTTTTTTCTGTAGCGCATTCATCCTTTAATGGCTTAGATCTGCTTGCAAGTTAGAAAACTCTATATAATAAAAAGTAAGGGCTTTATTTTTAATACTACTTAATCTTTACGTTTCTTGTCACAGACCAAGTCAGAATGAATTTTTCTGTTTGGTGAGTTTTAATTCTCTGTGGTTGTTCTGGCTTTTTAAAAATTCTTTGCTACAGAATTGAAACACTATTTTTTGCATAACTTGTAAAAAAAAAAAGAAAAGTTTTAAACTCTCTATACAGTATAAGGAAACAAAACCATAATACTGGTAACTTGCTGTGTCATGATCTCCTGCAAGAGTACCATGTGATTTTCAGCCTCCCTATCTTCTTAAAAGTCAAAAATACAAATGCCGTTGAGCAGCATAGTACTTGAGCCCTGAAACACCTACAGAGTTCACAAGAGAATCTTCTGTTTTTCCTTCTAATAGGAGTAGTTCTTCCGAGTCTACTCTTCAACGTAACTGTGTGAATAATCCCAGAAAAGTTAAAATGGAATGCTTCAGCGAAAGCATGCAGATGCTGTGATTAGGAAGACAATATAAAAACAGAAGCAGATAGATAGAGGAAGTATAAAAAGACTCAATATGATTAAGGAACCTCAGTTCTTTGGGACTTGATGTATGCCAGTGAACATGCCAATGGCATAATTCACACATATGGTATGCAGTGGACTACTTTTTTCACATTCATATACTGAAAGTGAAATTACTATATTTCTTTCAGAATATGATTTGAAATTTTACTTGCAATTACTTCGATGATCACTGAAAACTGAAACATCCATTGTGGCCAGGACTGTGAGCTATGGGCTCCTCTAAGAGTTTCATTGACATATAGACAGATGAATACATTGATTTTGTAACAGATACTACAAGGACAGGTACATATCTCTAAAAAAAAAAAAAAAAAAAAAAGTGAATTGTTTTATTAAGCATTTGCTTTCATTCTAAACATATTTCAAAAATATAAAACAATAAGCAGTGAAAGCTTTCACTACTCTTAGATTACTTTTAAACCCTGCATTTTTGTAACATAAAATGGGATGGTTCCTTAATCTTTCTCAATTATTCTAGGTTTTCAACTGGAGTATTTAAAATATCCTGATCAGTTATGGTTCTTTGCTTTGCTTTCCTGGAGGACATGCTTATAAGTTTTCTCCTGTTTATAAAACATGTCCATGTCATGTCATTGCTGATACCAAGTGGTTCTACTTTTTGAGGGCATATTATGCCATGAGATTTAGTTGGGTTAATTTCATAAATGTATTTGTAAGAATCATTATATCCAGACACATAGTGCTGTTCAGGGGATTATAAAGTAGACGCTTATTCTTTAAATACTGCATATATAAGTAATTTTATTCATTTAGATAGGCCCCAGGAGTCACTCAAGTGTTTATAGAATTGGATCTTTAGGTTTTATGTAGTTAACACGTTCGTGTTTTATAAAGCGTAGACTCATATCCATGCTTTGATGTTGTTTAAGTTTTAAAAGCATTTACAGTAACACTAATTTTTAGTATGCCCTAAGGTTTCTTTTCAATGAAATTATCCAGCCTTGGAAAATAATCATGGCTGAAAGGCAAGCCAAACACAGCTACTGCTTGGTTGAGGTTTTAAATTCCATCTTACCATAGCTGAACGTTATATGTCATAATCCTTCTCTTCTCCAAATTTGATTCTTATTCTCATGGTGGTATTTTATTTTTTCACAAAATGGTTATACTTTATGGTTTGATATTTTTAAATCTCTTTAAAATGATTGCATGCTGGAAGGCATACAATTCTACTGTTTTGTTTACAAGAAAATGGTTATTATTTTTTTCAGTGGAAAATTCATGCAAAGTGCTCATAATAAAGTGCAAAATGTGGAAGTTACTGTTTTTCAAAATTTAATTAAATCCCTTTAGCTCCACATGTAATGGGACCTCTGCAGCAGAAACAAAATAAATAGAAATTCTAGTAAATCTGAAGTCAAAAGAATATAAGAGTGCTGACAAATAATTCTCCTTTCATCAAATATAGAAAAGCAAACCTAAAGCAACTGTTGAAATATTACTTTATATTGAAAGGAAGTAGGTTCCTTAGAAACTGAGAAAGAGACTACTGGCTTTTTCTCAAGACACCGGAGTTCTGTTTCCTCTTGTAAGATAACACTGCATCTGCTTTTCTGGGTAAGACGAATATTGTTGTGCTTCAACTAATGTCCATCCAGTTTATGTCCATTCCCTGATATGAACCTGACATCTGGGGAGCTCAAAGCTGGCAAACAGCAAGCCATCTGTGGAGACAGCAAAAGGAAGCTTTCTTGCAAAGACAGGGTAATGGTCCAAGACCTCTTTATGGATCTAAGTTTCCATGTGCATATTCAATGTCGGTATTAGTAATTTACAGTACTATGGTAATGTACAGTACTGCATTCCTGTAGAGGATCCTGGAATCCAGTATCCTTTTTCTGCATTTTGTTTCTGGATTTGTTGCTATGCGTTGTCAGCAACAATTTTCTTAGAGCTGTACAATATTATTTTGGGCAACATTCTCTGCCTCGTTTTCTGCTTCTGATGGCATTTACAGGCGGTGTTCTAGTGACATGTTCAGGTTCTGTGAAATATTGCTGCCAAGGCTTGAGTCTGGATTTTTGAAGGCATGGTACTTACTGAAGAACATGTTAGGAAACTTGGATGGTTGGACTTGACAATCTTAAAGGTCTTTTCCTACCTAAATGGTTCTGTGATTCTGTGAAATCATCTAAGGAGTAGGGGAAGGGATTGTATTCTCTCTCAAGTTACAGGAAAACTGTAAGTCCAAAATTTGAACAGATTTGCTTCCCAAAACACTTTTTGGTTATAACGTAACATGCATTTGCATACACCTCTTCCTGAGTATCTACAAACATACTTAATTCACTTTCAGGTCCTTAGTAGGTAACTTGGAACTTTTCCTTTGTTCATCATAAGCACCTGTCATTTTAGGTTGAACTGTCCGAGAATAGCACCAGTAATTCACTATACCTGCATCCAGGAGTATAGACAAAGGATGGTTGGTACTGCTCCCCAGTAAGGGAGAAATGGCAAGTCATGAACTGTTTGCATATGGCTTGAACATGCAGCAGATGCCCATTGCCAAGTTGGAGCCAGATTTGTGTCTCCTGTGCTCACAGTCTGAACACAAAACAGCAATCCCTCATCAAGGTCCTTAATTATTGCCTATGACTTCTATAACACTGACATCAAATTCCTCCAGAAGCCTGAATTTCTCATTCACAACAATGTTTGCATGCAGATGAAAAAAAAAATGGTACTATTAGCACTCAGAAAAACAGCTAAGTTTGAAACCACTGGAATTGAAATTAAACTACTTGAAAATTGGACTCTGAGTAAAGCAGGTAAAGCAAAAAATAAAAATAAAATGAAATTGGCTTTTTTAAAATGCATTGCTTCATCAAATTTTGTTTCTGTATTTTTTTCCCTTTCCTTTAGCAATGGTTGTTCTCAGCAATTTGGAACCAAACACGACATATGAAATCAAAGTAGCTGCTGTAAATGGAAAAGGGCAAGGAGAATATAGCAAAATCGAGATATTTCAGACCTTACCTGTCCGTGAGTAATACTTGTGCTATTAAATAAAAATGTAAATTCTTACTTGAGTATGTTGCTTCCGGATCAGCTAATAATTTCAAGTATGATTCACTGTGGATAATATGGTTTATGTTTATACACTGTGAAGCAGCATATAACATCAGTCTTCTCTACATTGTTTCTCTGAAATTTTGTTTCTCTTATCCTCTCCAATGAATAATATGAATGAACTTAAAATTGGATGGACTTAAATTATTTGTATTTTTGAGACAGACAAATCTTCATGTTATATTCAAGAGCAAAGAACATGAAATATACCAGATGAAGGACTTTTTCTCATTTACACACAGAGTATTACACACATCTGGGAGAAATTAATTAGCCCTTTCTGGAGACATTCTCCCAGCAGATCATGCTACCACAAGTTTTGTAACTATCAAGTCTAAAACAAAAACCTTAAGCTATAGAAAAATAATAAGAATACATTGTTTTAACTATGATATGAAAGTGGCAAATGATGCAAAGCCAAATCTATATTTATAGTAACCTTTATAGACAAGAAATTCAGATTTAATGATGAAAGATTTTAATGAAAATTATTTCCCCAAATTAATTTTAAACAGGAAAAAATAATGAATAAATGAAACACAAATGAAGAATTAAAAATAAAGGAACTACAGATAGCACTGTATAGTGCTCAGGTTACACGAAAATACATCAGCAATAGATCGGTAGATCTGTCTCTCATAAAATGTTGTGACTGAACTGGTTTCAGAGTAGGATGTTACTCAGTATAGCTAAGAATATTGCCCCTAATGGAATGAACAATAATAGTCATGCAACTAGAAATAACACAAAATATTTCTATGTTTTTCTGTGTCAATATTCATATTGACAAGTTTCTTCTGTCCAAAACCTGTAACTTGTCAGCTTTCAGATTTATTTTTGTTTAAAGCATATGTATTTTCTAAATATAATATATGACAGAATAATTTGCTATTATTCATATAGCACATTATACCTGATAGAAAAGCAATAGAAATTGATAGAACTGATACATATGTTACCTGACAGAAAGCTAGGAAAATCTGTGATGAGATTTAAATATTTTTTTCCCTTGACAAGAGATAAACACAAATATAACAAATGTTATAAATATTTCTAAAGTAACAAGATATCTCTGGGTGAATGGAAATCTACAGATATTTTGAATAGAAGACAATTATGATGTGTTAATTTAGGACCTGATTTGAAATTTTACAATAGGAATTATATATAGAAATTAAAATTGGTCTGTGCAATGCCATTAGCAAAGTGATAAAAGCTGGCAATTAACCAATCAATTGTATGTTTAAGATTATTTTTCTCCTTCCATTACAGAGAAATTTTTTCTTCTTTTCAAAATGTTATTCTTTACATTCATTCTTTATATAGACTACTTTAAAAACATCTAATTTTGGCTTGACACAGTTACTGAAAAGTCAACTTATCTAATACTTATTACAGTTCAGGTCTGGAATATAGGACTAAAGCTCGTGCTTAACACTAAGAATGCTTTTCTGTGTTACTCATAAATTTCAGTGTGAGTAGCAGCTTACCAGCCTTGCTGAATTGATGGCTAAATCATTTCTGAAGTAAATTACATTTGAAAGTGTAAAAAGTCAGAAAGTCTTAAACAATCTGATACCTCTTTCATACTTGATATCAGTTTGTTTTCTTGTGTGAGATTATTAACCTAGTTTAGAACACACTTTAAGCAAAACATTTAACACACGTTCAAGATACTCTGCAGTGCTAAAGATTTTGATTATGGACAAGCTCCCACTAGTAATTTGAGGTTTCTGTCATTGCTAAATTATTTTTATCCACTTTTTTTTTTCTTTTTTTGTTATTTAGGGGAGCCAAGCCCCCCATCAATTCACGGACAACCAGGAAGTGGCAAGAGTTTTAAACTTAGCATAACTAAACAAGATGATGGAGGTGCCCCCATTTTGGAATATATTGTGAAATACAGAAGTGTAAGTATTTCAGTGAATCACACTAGGCAGGTTTTGCTTAGTAATGCCTGTTTTTAATGTAGAGACAGTTGCTGATATTATTTGAAACTTAACAGTTTGCATACTACAAAAAGAAAAGAAGAAAAATAATCTAGGATATAGTATAGTATGTTTTCTCTTGGGACTAGGTTACTAAAGCCAGATTATAAAAAAGAAAAAAAAAAAAAAAAGAATGAAAGAAAAACACCCTGCTCCTCCTAAAGGTGTAACTGAAGGTTCATTCTAATAAGAAAACTTACGTATTCTCTGTTTTGTTACATGGCAAATGAGGAACTTTCATGTTCAGCTCTCAAAAGTGCAGTCAATTAGCAGACATTAAAGTTACATAATTAAAGGCTGTTTGAAAAGCAAGTTAATCATCTGTAATAACTATAAATTTACAGATATGTTTTCAGTGTTCCATATTCATTTTAAAGGAGATTAATTAATCTTTCTAGATTCCAAAGTTCACTTTAAAATATCAAAAGCCCAGTAATTTATTACTTGCTAGGACATTCAAAAGTTTCAATTTATATACCAGTTCTTTAACACTCCCCTTGAATAGTTTATTGGTCTCTCAGCTGGCATCTGATTTGTCATTCTCTTGTCAAATCTGGCAAGTTTAGAATACAGTATTTCTTGCAATGTCTATTTTATTTTTCAGCAAATTATGTCTTCTACATATTTTTCTATTTAAATGTATTTATTTTTAATAAAAGCACCTAAAATATCTTTCCGGATATACTACATTTAGAAATATTTGCATTGAAGAAGCAACTCTACAGCTGGCAAAAGCAATAAAATGAATTCAAAAGTAAGCATTTTCTAATAACTTCCTTGCATTTTTTTAGAAAGATTACACCACTTTTATCTGACCAGACCCAGGAAGAAAATATTTTACCAGAGTATAAAGTAGCAGATTTATACATCCACTTCAAGAGTCTGAAAGAGATTGGGTACATAACACCAAATATTTAAACGCATTAAACAGAAGGTAGTGAAGACTATACTTCATAGAAATTAGCACATTTTGATAAACTAAATGCAGAACTTTAGTGTTTCCAAACAGGAAAAGCAAGCTCCTTATTTTGTAATAATTTTTGTCACATTTCCTTATGTTTCCTATAATGCAACTTTTTGATGTTAGCTCTGGGATTATCCAAGTGCTTAGCCTGGCATGTAAAATGATTTTCCTAAATTATTTGCTAAATAAATTTAGCATCAAGGTATGGATATCATGTATATATGCAAGCTGATGAATTTAATCTGTTTCTGTGATTTAAGTAAGTTAAATGATTTTGGATCTATCTTGAATAACTTTGGAAACATGATTTTGATCCAGTGTTTTGACTAAGGTACAATATTACAGAATAGAATGTCATTTTTCTTGTTTATTGTTGAAAGATAAATGTACAATTTAAGCAGTAACTAGAAACATAATAGGTTACAGGAGATAGCTTTTACTTGGAGCTGAAATCCATATCTCCCTAAGCTTCCAACTGAAAAAGCAATTTGACTAAATTGAAGGTCTTCTTACAACAAAAAAGCACAGTAATTTTTTGGCGTTTTAATCAGAATGAATGGATGCTATTTAAAGTTCTTAATTATCTGTTGACTGCTTCCATTCTATCTTCCTCATTGGTCATATTTAATTGACTTTTCTATAGCTCTTGCCAGCCTCATTACTAGCACCTGGACCAGTGTATTTGCTTCCATGTTTAAACAGCATATTAGATAACAAGCTACATATCAATGGCTTTTCTTCTTTGTGTTTCATAACAGCTCATGTCTTACTGAGTTAGTTCTTTCATGCTTAAGGTTCATAAAGATCTCTTAAAACTATGAGTAGGGCAGCATTTAAGATATTGTAGAAATATTATAGCATAGTCTAGCGACACCGGTGTGTTTTCTTTTTTTGCTAACTTTTGCTTTCCTAACATAAGTTAATTCATGTTATGGGCAGGGCTTATTTACTGTAATCAAATAACAAGAAGCCTCCCATTTTGTGTTGTGTTTTGGAGAAGGATTATGCAGTTTTTATGAATACCAGTCTCAATTTGATTCATGCTGCTCTACAAAGTAAGTTGAGAGAGTTTTACAACGCTTTACTAATGGAGTCCAAAGCTGATGGTGTACCTTGTCTTCAAAGTTATCTTAGGAGAGAATAGGAAGAGAGGGAGAAAGAACTGGGAACTGCTCCCCAGCAGCCAGCTGGGAAGAGGAGTGTCCCCAGACAGGCATCCTGTCCAGTGCAGAAGGAGGTACCCCCCAGCTACATTTCTCATAGTAACTGTGTAGTTCTAATAGGGACCTACTTGGGCTCTCCTTTGATCATTCCTTGTTTTGGCACTGCTAATGTTGGTTGGAGCACACGTGATCAGGTGCTGGTGTTGCACAATGGAAATTAAGCTTTATACGTGTAAATTGCTGGGGAACTGTGTACTGGATTTGTAAACAGTTATTATCTGCTGTGCGATCTGCCAAGTATGAGAGCAGTAAACTAAAAGCTAGTGGGGATGGCTGAAGAGATTATAGCGTGGAGTTACATAAGGCAAAGAGTGAGGAATTAAAGAACAGAAGGAAAAAGCATTTGGGATACAGGGGAGAAACTGCTACAGCAGCTCAGGAGAAGTAGGTGACAAGCACAGGCCTGCTTGGGAAAGGGAGGCTACAAAGCAGCAAATGGAAGGTGTCACACAGCTTAAGGCACCACAAACAGCATGCAGGTAATGTTTGATCATCATACGGGAATAATTACTTACACGACTCACACGTTACAAGCAAAAGTACCTGCTTATTGCTCAAATGTCTTTTGACAGTGGATATTCTGTAACTGCAAATGTTGCATTTGTGAATTTGTGCTTGGTGCTTTATGTTGTCTGCATATGGTATTATGTTGAAGAGATTGGTTCCAAGCCTTCAATTATGATTTTGGTACCATATCCTGAATAGAATTTCATAATGCTTAAAAGACAAGTTTTGAAATAGGCTTCTTAGTGATTGTAAAAGGGAATTCTCTTTCCATATTTTTGGGCCACAGAATGCCAAAAGTAAGATGGGGGAAAAAAAAAAAAAACAAAAAAAGGACATTGTGGTTCCTTTTAATGCCAAGTTTTGGTAAAAAAATTAGAATGAAGTAACAACAAAAAAAATCCATCTTTTATGGTTATATACTTTTAAGTAGAGGCAAGAAAAATTACATAAAAGCTTATTTTGAAAAACAGTAACAGCAAACATTTCTTTTTGTCTCATTTTGCATCCATAATGATATCTGGAGGAAATAAAACCAGAGAGATTAGCTTTTGCAGGCCTAAAACCCGTTACCCGTGTTGACCTGTGAGAGTGTTACTACTGATGTACTGATGCTCTGAATTTTGGTACTGACAGTTGTTGGATTTCTGATCATGTGCTTCAGTTGTGTTTGATTATGTTGATGGATGACTGTGTTCATTTTGGTGCCTGATGATATGCTCTAGAAAAAAACTTGTAGAACATGAATAATTTAAATGGAGAAAATTTCTCATTCACTCCCACTCTGAGATACTTGCCATAAACTACTTTTTTTTTTTCATCTCAGAGTTCCACTTTACATGCCAGACCCTTGAACTTTCTGTGCATTTTAACACTATATAAATTAGCAGCCATTTTGTGCTTTGTTCGGCATTCGTCTTGTATTGCTTTTTCTAAAAACATCACCCAGACCTATAAAACACCATCCTAATGTGAGGAATTCTTGTGAAGTCACTGCTTTAAACAATCAGATTGCTTTTCCTGAGTATTTCTTTTTTTTTTTTTTTTGTTGGCTTTCAAGATAGTGTGGCACCTCCTGCCCTTTTTTTTTATTATCACATTGACCAATGTAATAGCAAACTTGTTTGAGCTGAATTTTCAGTGCAACAGTTTAGAGAATTTGGAGAGGAAAGGTTGGAAGGAGTTAATTGCTTTTTACAAGTTCCCAAAGAATGTAATCTTAGGTATAATATAAAATGGCCATTAAATAGAGAGATGTTATTTTCTAGACTAGTAAATAGTTAAATGGCCAAACAGGGGATTGGCTTCACTTCCACTGTTGTTGGATGTGACCTTGATTTTGAGAAGCAGTCAAGTAGACTGGAGTGTTACGTTTGTTTACTCCTTTTTTGTCAAGGTATTTAGGTGCATAGGTTACTTATAGCTGTCTTACAAATCTAGCTCCTAGGCGCTTCTGAGAAAAAAATTCATTGATGCTTATATTTGAAGACAGTATTTAAGATTTTGTAGATATTTAAGAAATAAACAAAATTTTAGTTTTGCCACTTTAGTCTGTGGCATTGTGGCAGGTTTGTTTCAACTAAAGACTGATCCTGGGAAGAGGACAGTGTGAATTTAAGGCTTAAGAGTGATGTAAATTTAAGGCTTAAGAGTAGTGGAAGTGGGCAGTGAGATCCCCAGAAACTGACACTCATTTGTCAGTGTCACAGCATCAATGACCTTCTGTAAAGGAGTATTTGGGCTTTATAGAAAACAAAGCAAAATGCAAGTGAAGGAACAGTTGAATCTCTGAGGTTGCAGATCTGACTGCAGTTTCTGAAAATGTGGATTTGTTGATGTGTATTAATGATACAACTGCTAATAGTAAATGATGATTGAAGGCATTTACATTAACTCACCCCTCAAATTAGACTGCAGTTCATGATTTCAGAGTTCCTTTCATTTGTTGTAAAACACTGTGCATTTATAGAGCTTCCTATAAATTTTAAGCAATATTAATAATAGAACAGCCTAATAAAGTTGAAGTGTTCTTTTATAGTTCTGTTTTGTGCTCTTTAATCTACCAATTAAAGGATAAACAAGGAGATTTGTAGGAAGATTTAACTGAGAGTCTTCTGTTTTCTCATTCTTCTTTTTGCATTTCTACTCTAATAGTAAAATAAATCTCAACATATTACTGAGCTCTACTTAGTACTTGAAAATGCATGTGAAATAACAGCTAGAATTGAAGACATTGCAGTTGTTCTTTGTCTTTAAGATGCCAAAAGTAGACTATTCCGGAAGACTTCCTCTGTTCATCATTGGAAGACAACTTGCTTTCCAGATACTTTCTTTATTCTTCTTTCTCCCATCTTGTGCTTGTCACTCTTCATAAAACACTTTGATGTCTTTGAGCTCGGTGCTTGGACTCTGTCTGTTTCTATTATCTCAGTCCACCCAGTAGGCTTCACTTTCAACTAATCTTAAGGTGTCGCTTCCCTGGCATAGCATGCAGGTATCCTGTTACATTTCAGCTCTTTCATTATTCTTCACCTGACCAAACTGTAGAACAACTGCTTTGTCACTTAATTTTATGTCTGTAGAAGAGCATCCTCATACAGAAACCTGTACAGTTTTCTTTACAAACCTCATTCTGTTCACTACATGTAATTCTACCATTTGTTTTCAAAATATGTATCTGTTTGCAATGCAGTCTTTTCCACCTGCGGAAACTGTGTTAGCCTGAATATTTATTTTCCAATTTTGGTGTATTTTTTTCTCCTTCCGTGATTTGTATTTTCTCCAGAATTCCTTAGTACATTCACGCATATGTGAATGTCACTATATGTGCATGCACCAACATAATGAACTCCCCTTCTAACTTTCTTATATTGATATTCTTTGGAATATCAATAGGTGTATTTTTTTTCTAACTCCTCCAAAATGTCACCAATTCAAACAGCCACTGAAATAGAGCACTACATAACAGTGCTGCTCCTGTCATTACTAAGGAGTATTTACATGTGCATACTGTGATCTGTATTAATTCTTTTTATTTCATTGGTGTTACACAAAAATACAGTTTGAAAAATTAGTTTGGTGTGAAAGTATAAATGGATTCACTCAGTGGAATGTAAATATAAGTGGTTCACTTAGTGGCATGTCAGATAATTGCAAGAGAAGTTATCTGTGAGGTCTAACACTAACTTTATTTACAAAACAGATTTTTTTTTTTGATAGAAAATAAGTTTCACTATATGATGGGTAAACTTTTTTTACCGTAGGGTATTTAGGTTTTTTACATGACTTGTAATGTTAACTACCATTCTGATTTTTTCTGTGGGTCCACTGCTGCAGCCACTTCCATCTTGCTACATATGTTCTGAAAAGATGTTTTAGTATAATCATTCTCAGGACTACCAAGTGTCAATGAAGGTGTAGAAGGAGCAGGAAGGGTTTAACAAAAGGCAAAGTCAATATGGAGGAATCAACACACTCAGTGCTGGTAGCACATAAGTTATTGCAGCAGTGCACCTAAGGGATCTCAGTATGTCAGTCTATTTTCTGGAGACTGGGGACGAAAAGAACAGGCGTAAGCAGCATGACTGAGCCCTGAACTGTCTAATTTAGATGCTATTTTCTTTGACGCTTGTATCAGTCAAGAGCAAGATGCTTCAGCAAAGATCCTAAATATAAGCTACCAAGATGGATAGTGGTCTGTAGCAAAAAAAATACACTTCTCTCTACTTGAAAGGTGTTTTTCTTCAGACAGCTATTGACTGTGTTGCTGTATGGGCTGGATGGCCAATATTTGGCTCTCATAGTTTTTGGCACTGTGCATTTTGTAAAAACAGAACTGCATGGATTCTTACAATTACTGAACTCCTTTGAGCATGATGGCTTGAGTGCTTCCCAGTATATATTGTTTTATTATTTTTCTTATTATTTTCTAATTCTTGTTTGTATAAGGAATAATTAAAATATATTATGCTCTAAAAATACTAAAAGAAGAGATTGCAAAGGTAAGCAGTCCAAATTTGTGAAATGCCAGAGGTCAGGTTGCTGCCTAAGTCCTCATTTGTTTCCTTTGTATAGATGCATTATAAGTGTCTGAATTATCAGAACTCTTTTTTTCTCTATGATTCTATCTCACTGATTTAAATGTATCCTTTCACCGGCATAAACATAGGACTGCATACTCTCTTAATGGTGTTTATATTATTGCATACAGCCTGGTTTGCAATATGTTACTGTAGTACAACATACTGCTACAGTTTATGTACTCAGTATATAACTAGTTGTATAATATAAGCACAGCTTGCATTCATGAACTATTCAGGCTTGGTTTCAATGGGAAATTTATTTTAAAGAACATTGAGAAAAATGTAATTGCAACATCTGTATAAAATAAACTTTTACAAAATTTATTCTTAGCAGAAATTGTAAATAACTATCCTGCTGTTCCCCACACTGAACAGTGTATTTGTGCAAAGTGCAAATTCAGCCCAAAAGGTTGAAATTTGTCAACAAAATCCCTAAATTCACATTATGGAATGATTAAGAGTAGACAAAATTACAAAAAGCATGAATACTCAGAACTCCAAAAATAGATGACTTGAATGTTCATAGTCTTCAGAAATAAAACTGTTTTTTTTGTAGACATATTTTAGACAAATAATGCAAGAATTTTTGAGAATTTAAACTATTTGCATCTTTACAGAAAGATAAGGAAGATCAGTGGCTAGAGAAAAAAGTACAGGGTAGTAAAGACCACATCATCTTGGAGCATCTTCAGTGGACCATGGGTTATGAAGTACAAATTACAGCTGCCAACAGACTGGGTTTTTCTGAACCAACATTGTACGAATTCAGCATGCCACCGAAGCCCAACATTATTACAGGTAAGTTGATTTTAGAGTGTTTTCTCTCTGAATTGCTTGCTTGCTACTGATAGTACTTTAATGTGGGTAGTTGAACAGTCTCTTAAGGTAACTGAAGTCTTCCTTAACTGACAAAGTTTGAGACAACATGCTCTGTTATCAGCAAAGATTCAACTAAAAACCCTTCAATGGGACTCTCCTTTCCTACTTTGATCTTACTAATGTCACTTGTAAGCACAGAACAAATGCTGAATCTTCAACACAATGACAGTTAATAAGAAATAAAATATTTAAGATGCATTTTAATACATTGCCTTTTACTGCATATTTGTTGGTTGTAAGGCAATTTGTTAGAATTCTAGATTTCAGTACAAGTCAAATATCGCTACATATGCTTCAAGGTACACATAAAATAAGGGTATTTATTTTAATGTCTGACAAGGTTAAGACTTCAAATAGGGTTATTTAGATACTGTCTTACTGATTCACTATAACACAGTGAGGATGCAGCCATCTCATAGGCCTATTCACAAGCTTTGAAATGTGTAGAAACGTTGTTTATGTTTTTAAGTGTGTAAATAGGAAGGTTTGGAATTTTTTAAAGGAAAACTTCATAGGAATTAAGAGTGGAGTGTGTTTCAGTAACTAATTTATCAAGTTTTAGTGCTTCCTAAAGCAAAGTTATATTTTGGTGCAACAATGTAAAATTATTTAATTCAGAATAAACATAAATTGTGATGGTAATTTCTGATATTTTATGAATAATTTAATTTTTTTATAAAGCAAGTTATATGGTGAAGAGATCTCCTTATCTGACTGATGAATTGATTGCTGTAGAGAGAGTTGATTTGCATCTTGATTGAGATTTGGAGCCTCTATAAGCCCTGTGCACTTGCTTTTAAACAGATAGTGCTTTGTGATTGCCATCAATCAGAATTAAAGTTTCACTGCATGGTCAAAAGGAAAAAGGAACAGAAATGCAGGGAAAATGATTACCTCAATGAACTGATAATATTTATCAAGTAGAAAAATAAATTAAAACTTACTTAGGTAAAGAGTTACTTACAGAAAGTATAAACCATTTTTTTAGTTTTTTGAATGTGCAAAGCTTACTTGTTTTACAACACAGCTTAACTTTGACCTGCTAAAATTACTCAAATTATTCCATATTATTACCACAGATGATATAACAGAGAAACATGATATGCCTGCATAAATGAAAACATAAATGGTCTCTACACATTGAAGTAAAAAGCAGCTTAGTTAATTTAGCCGCAGAAGAGAGAATGTTTTTCTCTGAACATAGTTTTATGGGTATTATGGGGCTTTTTCCTTTTGGTACTCTCCTATAACCTCTAACTAGTTGTAAGGAGAAGTCTGTTACACTATTTAACATCAAGTCTTCTCTATATGAATCATTATTGTAATTATGATTGTGGAACTAATTAGTTTCCTTGACAACTGTTTTTGCAAAGCCTATAAAGGGTGTGAAATTCCCATCATAAGGACATTCTGTAGGCAATTTTTAAAAGTATGTCAAAAAAGACTTAAAATCAGTGGAACATTAATGTTCACATTCATGAGTCAGTATGGTTATCTTGTTAAGAAATTGCATATTATTAATATTATTAATATGACATTATTACAAAAGTATAAATATACTTTTTAAAAACATGACGATGTGTATAAAAGCTCAACTTTAAGCAGGTCAGTTCTTACTGGTATCAGTCAGCTCAGCTGATGCCCTATTTATATGCTTTGAGGCTTGGGTATTTGCAGCTAGGTATCTACAGCTAAGTCAAAGAAGGAAGAGAGCAATTAGGTACAATTCTGAATGAAATCTGCATCACCTATCCTGTGCCCTCTTAGCTGTTTGTGATCACTGAGATTCCTTTCCTAATTATTCATGTGATGATTAGAAAAGTTTCTAAGGCTCATAAAGTGCTTCGTTTGTTCATGCCCAGATCTATGTCACTTCAGCTGAATTGAGTGTTTCTGTCTTGTTCTTAATGTCATTCAAAAACAAGATGTATGTAGGTCCTATATACTCAATCTCATGGGTATTACCTACCTCCGGAGAATTTGGGGATCTCCCAAGTATCATGATGGTTAGCTATACTTAACGTAATACTACATTGCAAATGTGTGCAAGCATAATCAGAGCTGGAGAGAGACAAAGGCAAGGATGCATTTGTTGTCCTTTGAGGGGTGCTTTAACAGGGAAATGGGAGTAATCACAAGAAATGAGACTTTGGTTCTGATTCCTGCAGAAGGAGTCTATTCTTCCAAGAGCTATTGGATATGTCAGAAGAGTAATCCCTGAGGGCAGGGACTGAAAGCCAAAACTGTGCTTCTGTGAACACACAACTCCTGTGGGCACAGAACCAACATCTTCTATTTATTAGGAAGTGCAAGTGAGTACCAGCTCCTGGCTGGCAGTCAAATTTTATAATAAAACAACATGATAATCTTCCATTACCTGTCTTAGGTCTAGCAAGATGCCTCAGCCTGCAAATCAGCATCAGTTAGGTGTATAAACGAGAGACATTCCTTTTAATTTTCGCATGGTTGGCCTCAACAGCCTCCAACTACATGTACTCGGTTTTGTAATTTCTGTTCCTAAGCCTTTAACACAGTCTCCGTTCACTGAATCACTCACATCTGTGATTAGTTCCTCAGAATTTGTAATCATTTTAATAAGAGTTTCCCAGTTTTCTGAAGGGTTTACCAATGGAATATTGCACTATCTTTGAGAAATACTCAGCAGATTGACTTGTTAAAACATTTTGCCTTGACTGTATTTACAAATACATTTATGTATTATTGTATATTTTATCTATGTATGTATAATTTTACTTCCTACTTTTTTGAGTTATTGCTTGCAGTCAGCAATTCTGTCTTTCCATTTGACTATTTACTTAGGTGTATGAGCATGTATTTAAGAATCATGCTTTGAAGAAAGAGCACCATAGTCTTAAATGTAGTATTTTACATGTTCCAGTATCTCACTGGATATGTTAGTTACCAGTACTTGTGGGTAGGCATAAATCTAATATCAGTGTGCTTGCCTGTAAGTCTTTATCAGATTTTAAGTACTGATTTGTGATATTTTAGAAAATTTCATTTTAGCTTGTCTTTAGTATTGAGCTTCTTCTAATTTTGTGGGTAATAAAGGTATTCTCAAAGGAGCTATGTGCCTTAGCTCTTACCTGTTTATCAGTCTTAGGACAGCATAGACTAACCTCTGCAGCCATAACAAACCCTCTGACTAAGTGTCACAGGGAACAAATGAACTCTATCAGCTCACAGGGGTGACACTACAGCCTGTTTGTATGGGTCTATTTAATCTCTCAGCAGTGCAGAGATATATATCCTCTCTTTTGGTACTGTGCAGCTGGTACAAAAATGTCCAAATCATAGCTATCATTCAGAAATATTACTATTGCAACCTAAAACCACATCTATAGTCCTATCTTAAACAAAGATGCAATGAAAGATGTTAAAAGAGGATATTTTGTGCAAGTGTTAGACAAGTTTTCAGAAATTAGTGGCAGAGATTTATGCAGGTGTAGTCTTTCAAAAGCCTTTTATCCAGTCATTGCTGTTTCTCTGGAAGTCCAGTATACAGTATATATTGAAAATGGCTGCAAGTTGTTTTTTGTCATAATATTTTTTTATTCTTCATTATAAACTAATAACTCACTATGATAGTAGGAAAATGAGAAAAGCATTTGGGGACAGTAAGAAGTCCTTACAACTGTTTCTTTCACTTTGCTGTATTTTTATTTTTTTTTGTGTGTGTGTTTATATTGTTTTTGCTGGGTTTTTTTTTGGTGTTTTCTTTTGTGTGTATGTGTTTGTTTTTTTTTTATGTGTGTTTTCATTTTGGTTTGGGGATTTTTTGTTATTTCGTTTTATTTTTAATACTGCTTGAATTATTGGAATATTTCTTATTAAGTAACCTAGAAAAGTTTGAATCCCTTTTTAACCCCATGACCTTTTCTGTTACAGTGCTGAGCATATTGTTTGCTTTTTTTCAGTGCATATCTGTCACTGATGCTTAAAATCATACAGTCATAGGCGAAGAGCAACAGTCTAATACGTAGTATTTTCTCTCACCATGACTTGTAGCAAAGATGACACTCCATGCCAAACATGGTTTTTATCAGTAGTTTTTACAAAAACACAGCTTTAGGATTTTAAAGTGGTGTCATATTGAATGAAAAACGAAAATAGTTTATACCAGTACTACACATGTTTTTTATATATACATATTAGAATGTGTATGCGTATGTCTTATAAGGTATTACATAGGTAAAATTGGGCTTTTGTACTCTACAGCCAGTTTTTTATTAGAATATAAGCTAGGATAATGAACTTTTTACTCCAGAGACTGAGAATTACTAGGTACAGGAAAATAGACACAACTTTCCCTAATGCCTACAGTTTTCTCTCAAAGCAAGTCTTTTATTTTATTCCCAGTCAAGCAATTCAGTGACTTTTTTGAGCTGAAATAAATTCCATGTGATCCCATCTGGGTCACCGGGGAAGATTCTTTTTTCTAGTAACATCCTGCTGCGAAACAGCAGCCTCTGTTGCTATGGGTGCTCTCCATGCCCCTCACATCCCTACAGCCTTGCCCCATGGGCTGCAAGAGACTCCCTAGGGTACAGTCTCCCTTCCTTTGAAGGGAGGCATAACCTTACTTTTCTCCAGAAGATTTGACATGTCTTCTTTGGGTAAGTCATCACAGAATCACAGAGTGGTTGAGATTGGAGGGGATCTCTGGAGGTCATCTCATCCAAACCCTCTGCTCAGGCAGGGTCAATAAGCAAGTTGTGTCCAGACTTTTGGACATCTCCAAGGATGGAGACTACACGACCGCTGTGGGCAACCCGCTCCGGTGCTCAGTCATCCTCACAGTGGAAAGTCTTCTCCTTATGTTCAGATGGTGCCTCCTGTGTTTCAGTTTGTGCTCATTTCACATTGTCCCTCACTGAGCAGAGCCTGGAACCTTCTTCTTTACACCCTCCCTTCAGGTGTCTGTACACATTGAGATTCTGAGCCTTCTGTTCTCCAGGCTGAACAGTCCCAACTCCCTCAGCCTTTACTCACAGGAGAGATGCTTCAGTCCCTTAATCCTCTTGAAGGCTCTTTTTATGGACTCTCTACAGTAACTCCGTACCTCTCTTGTGGAGAGCTGAGAACTGGACCCAGCATTCCAGGTATAGCTTTAGCACCAGTGCTGAGTAGAAGGAAAGGATCACCTCTCTCAACCTGCTGGCAACACTCCTAACGCAACCCAGGACACCATTAGCCTGCTTTGTCGAAAGAACACATTGCTGGTGCATGCTCAACTTGATGTCCAGCAGGACCCTCAAGTCCTTTTCTGCAAAGCTGCTTTCCAGCTGGGTGGCCCCCAGCATATAATGGTGCATGGGGTTTTTCTTCCCCAGTTGCAGGACTATGCATTTCCCTTTGTTGGTCATAAGGTTCCTGTCAGCCCATTTCTCCAGCCTGTTGAGATCCCTCTGAATGACAGCACAACCCACTAATGCATGAGCCCCTCCTCCCTGTTCTGTGTCATTTGCAAACTTGCTGAGGGAATTCTCTGCCTCATCATCCAGATCATTATGAAGACGATGAATGGGATTGGGCCCAATATTGGCCCCTAGTGTCCACCACTAGTTACTGGCCTCCAACAAGACTTTGTGCCACCACTCGGGCCTCTGGGCCTGGCTGGTTTTGATCCACCTCACTTTCTCCTCATCCGTCCTTTATCAGCTTTTCTATGAGGATCTTATAGGAAACAGTTATAATCCCTACTGAAGTGTAGGTAGGCAGTATATACTGCTCACCCCTCATCTACCATGCCAGTCATTTCATCATAGGAAGTTATTAAGTTGGTGAGGGATGATTTCCTCTTGGTGAATCCATGCTGAGTACTCCTGAAGACTTTCCTGTCCTTCATGTGCCTGGAAATGGTTCCAAGGATTAACTGCCCAATCATCTCAGTGATCAAAGTGATGCTGAACAGCCTGTAGAACCCCGGGCCCTCCCTTTTGTTCTTTTTGGGGATAGAAGTGTAGTTTGCTTTCCTCCAGTCCTCAGACACCTCTCCCAGTCTCCATGATCATTTAATGATTATCAAGAATGTCTTCACGGTGACATCTGTGAGCTCCTGCAGCACTTGTGGGTGTATCCCATGAAGGTCCATGGCTTTGTGTGTTTCCAGTTTGCTCAAGTATTCTTCGGCTTGATCCTTTCTCCTTAGATTCTTAATATGGGTCATGATTTCTGAAGGTGATGATATCCCTGCTATGATTATTTTCTAGTTTTCTATTCATAGCCCTGCTTGTCATATCATCAAGCCAGATTTTTTTCCTTCCTCGCTTTCACTTCAGTAGCAACAACAGCATTCTTCAGGCCAGGTTGGATTTTCAGTTATTTGTGGCTTTTTTTGCCTCAGTACACAGTCAGTAACCCATGTGCTTTTGAAAATGTAAATTGACTGTCTGGGTTTTGAACTCTAATCAGCAATTCTGTAGTTAATGAACAAGGAAAAGGCTGCAGATACACCTTTTTGAGTAATTTACAAAGTTAGTCGGTAGTGATCATACTTGAAGGGAAGCCCTGATGATGTGTTATTTAAGAACATATCCACATTCAGAGGCAGTTAGCTAAGGGTTAGTGTCTGGTACTTTTTCTTAATTCTAGGAAAAGATAAGTTGCATCAGTACAAGTTAAAGTAGGAGGACTGGGGGCATTTAGAGTTATTTTTCTTCTGTAGTCTCTTTCCATTTAACTAAGCTAGAAAGGCTGCCAGTAGCTCCTTGAGCCAGGACTAGAAGCCATTGCTTGAGGCTTTTAAGGTACCTGTTTGAATCTTCAGGAAAAGGCTGTAGAATTACATTATGTATTGATGCTTTAAGAAAAACATCTTGGCTTGATTTTCAGCTAATGACTTGTGACCACGGTGCCTGTGTATTTAGATGTGTGTGCAGTATCTGCACAAACATCCATCAGTTTTTGTGTGTGTCTTCTGATAACTTTTGAATGCAGTTGACAACTTCAGTAAACTTCACCAGAGGATAGAGGCTTCAAAAATAATATATTTCTGTAAGCCTTTTTTTTTTTTTTTTTTTAATTTGGAAGCTGAGGATAGAAGCCAAATTGTTTGTACCTCAGTAGGATAAATGCTGTATTGGAAAATTACATACTTTTAACAATCAGTCAGAGTAATTTGGGAAAGAACAATTGTAATTTTCTGACTGTTGATCCTCACAGTAGCTGGGATAGCAGGAATTAATTTAAACCAAAGAGAAATACCAAAACACATGAGTTTGAAGATCTTTGCAAAGAAAAAATTTCTATTCCAAGGATCAGTAATTTTAAGACCACAGTGGGTATCTCTTTATACAGTTTTCATTTTATAAATGCAGTTAAGGTTTATATATCTATGTTTAGCTTGGTTCCATTCTTCTGTGACAAGCTTTTCCTCCAAGACAGGCAATCACTTGTACATTTGTTGAAGGGTTGTAGACCTAGTAGTTCCTCTAGATCAGCTGCCAAGTGTTCACTTATTTTTACAACTCTACGCTTCAGTCTCTTGGTAGTGATTTCCAGATCCAAATCTCTAAATCAAGAAACTGTAATTGCTTGATGGAGATGCACAGCTATAGTCTAGATGAGTTTTTCTCTTAAAATAGTAATATTTTATTTTTTTTGTGAACGATATAACTTTTTTCATAATATAACTGATGTTACTAATATTGGTTAATTGATTGATTTATAGATTAATTCTGTAAACGGGCTGGGAGAACTTTAACTTTAGAATGAACTCTTTGAGAAATAGGTCTTTAATTATCTTGGGATTTTCCATCTTGTTAAAATACACTGAAATTATTTATTTGTGCATATTTAAATTTATATGTATTTTTAACAAATGTAGAAATCCAAAACCTTGTTCTTTCAAACATATACATCAAGTACATAGTTTTTGTATCTGGTTCCATTGGGTTTGTGTAATAGCCAAAATTGAAAGATCCCTTACTTTGCCTGTGAAGACTCCACAGCTTTGACTAGTTAGCTTTTTAGTCAAATCTAAAAGGAAGAACAAAATACAGTAGTCAAAAAAGAAAGCTTTGAGGATGTTAGTCTCTCTTCACAGCTCTGATCATACTCCCAAGGCAAGGAAGAGCTGCAGCATTACCCTTGTGAGGTTACCTGTATGATTTTCTCCTAGCTTGAAGGACACTGTCATTCCAAAATCAAAAATGAACACTTTTGTCAGACTGTTGTTCAGATCATAATTCTGCATTAAAAACGTAACACAGAATTGTCAGCATGTATTGCTGTGTTGAAAGAAGAAAGTTTATTTACTACCTAAAGTTCTGTAGAGAGCAGAGAGGAGAGATTAAATGTCTTTGAGATTTTATGTTTTGAGAACAGTAGTTGTTGGTAAGAATCACAATCAATCAGAGAAAATGATATCCAAAACCACAGAAAGATGGTAGCCCCCACAAAACACATTTGCTCTTGGTTTGCAAACCAGTACTAAAATTTGCTGAGTAAGAGCCATTTTTCATCAATTCCAGATTAACATCGTTGTAAGTGACATTAAATGTTCTTGCTGTAGGCTAAAAACAGTTGTTTGCTCCATTTCCTGCAAAGATTGTAACATTTTTTTTATATGAAAAGGGTTAGAAACCACTATTAAATTTACAGAGCTTACTTGATATGACTCAGAGAGACAATTACACTATAAGTGCAATCATAGATGATCATAGGCAAAAAAAAAAAATCAATAAAAATATTACTTTTGACAAAATGGATCTTACAGTACAGCTATCACAGGAATTAACTCCCACTGAATACTAGAAAAGCAGTAGAATACTATGAAAATAAATAAATAATAGTCAAAGAATTACTCTGTATTCACAGAATTTCTGATTCAAAAGAAAGTTTTTTTTGTTGTTGTTGTTTTTTTCTTTGTGAGTTAAGGTTTACTTAATCTTTTTGAATACTATAAAAAAAGAAAATAATCATAAGTGTTGATTATTGAAGTGTTAGGTCACACTTAACAAGTATGGCACTCTTATTCGTCATAAGGTATTTGTTATAGGTAACTGCTAGCATTATTTATAATAATAAATTATATAATAATAAATTATATATAATAACAAAAAGAATGTTCATTAAAAGATTAGATCATTAGATATGTTAATATGATAAAAGCTGAGTTATGAACACAGCTGTTGGAAGTTTACTGTATCAAAGATTTTCTTGCTATACATATTCTTAATAAAAATATCTGTTTTTGAATTTTGAACAGCTTGAACATAATAATTTCTTCAAAAAACATGCATCATTAAAAATACCAAAGTAAACATACATGTGAGGATTGGGTGAAGTCCAAACACTCTTAGCTTCCTTATATTGTTTTTTTTCTACTTCATAGTTAGTTACACTCAGATGTGTATTTGTGAAATAGGAACGTTTACATTATACATGCATAATGCAATGGTTAAATATTAAGCATTCAAGTCCTGATAGCAATTTTTCCACCAGAACATGTTCACAAAATAACAGTTCCGTGGTTTAAGCCAAATTTGAAATATGTTGCCAGAACTCTGTAAGATTCAAATTCCAAAACTTAAAACATCCTTTGATTTTAGATAGCATTTACGTTCTGCGTGTCAGAGCATGTGTTTTTGGAAAGAGACAATGATTCATCCGCCAGTCAACTTTGTGTTTAGATGGTGAGCTCGATAGAGAGGAGAAATACCCTAACATATTTGTGCTGAGATTTAACAAATTGTCCTCTGCACTGATGTTAACCTAAAATAAATTGTTTTAAAGCTTGACTAATTACATTAAGGAACTAAAATAATACAGTTCATATAAAAATGGGAGACTTAAGACTTTTCATCTACTTCCACTACAGTTTCTTAAAATACACTTTTTTAAAGTAAATTCAAATGTAACCAAAATTATTGTTCAAACTACACAAGATTTTCTACATTTCAATTTCTTTTGAAATCTATTTTGAAACAGTAGCCTGACAGTGATATTAATCACTATCCATATTATTACTGTCACTGTAGCTAAAAAAAAAAATTAATATCCAGTCAAGGAGATTAAGATGCTTAAAATATATTGCATAAACTTGACTGCATTATCTGACAAGAAGTGAACTTTCAATATAAATGTTAGTAGAAAATATATATGCAGACTTCATGTATTGCACTGGATTACATCCAGACATACTGTGAGGACTCGAATGTCTAAGAAGTTGTGTATTTTGAAAAGCTTTTTTGTTCTGTTCGCACCCTAGTATTAAAGTCAACATCTAAATAATTACCAGCTGTCTGTGCTAATTGCATTGGTCATTGCATTGGTATTTCAGTCAGGCTTATGTCCATATTATTAAGGCCAGCTTTTGACAATGGTCCATTCTTGACTCCTACAATAATTCAGAAATGAGATAAACTTACTGGCAAGAAGAAGCAGCTTATCAAGTTCCTGTTTCTTTATGTTCATGCATGCTCGAAACCCTTTTTTTGTATGTAATTATTTACTTTTATTTTTTTTACAATTTCTTCTTTTAGCCTGCATTCTGCTGTTCATTGTTGCTTCAAATATCCATTATTTCTGATTGTAGTTGTGTGCATTGTAGTTTCTTGAATTCCAAGTACCTCCAGTGTGAAAGACATGAAAGCTTGTATTTAGGTTGGGCTTGGCTGAATATTTTCGGATCTTTTGAAGGGAAACTCAAGAGGGTTGGTCACATGCTTCAGGTTAAGTGCTTAAATAAATTGTTTTAAAGTTAGACCAAAGCGTTTGACACTTCAACTACTGTGAAGAACCATGTTGCTGCTATTAAGGTACATACTTTTTGTGGTTTGAATATTTTAGTATCCAGAATTGACCATTCTACAACTCCAAAGTACTTCAATTATTACAATTTCATACACATTTTAATTATAATTTAATGTTTTTATTAGAATGATGTCTTTCAAGTGATTGTCTTTGGCACTTTGTAAGTAGTGAAATGATTATTTTTTCTTTTTTTCTTTTCCACTACCCCTTTTTTTTCCTTTTCATACTTTGTTTTTAAAGCTTTATCTACTTTTTCTTTTTCATAGTCTTAATTTTCTATAACAATTCTTGTCCACACAGAAAGATGCTGTGAAGCTACTAGACGTGAAAATGGAGGCCAGTCTCTGCAGCTGAATGCTGCTTGTTTCTCTCTCATTGTAGTCATAAGTTCCTGGTGCATGTTTTGATGCTGTTTTATGAGGCAAACAATGTTATCTTCCTTTCCTTCTTAATTTAATATTTAGAGGAAAATAAACACAGACCTGTAAAAATAAATAAATAAAACACACTTTTCTATAACTCTTCTAAACTTTCCGTTCCAAGTTAAGACCCTAAATGGTGTAATTACTTCAGTCTGCGCATGAAAAAATCTTCAACTTTGTTTTTTTTGGAAACTTCTAAGTTCTGTGACAAATTCAATAGATTATGCTTGGCTTTTCTGTCTGACAGAAGCTGGAGAATGTGATCCATTCGGTTTGTTTTGATCAGTGTGTTTTCTGAACTTTGCTTTGGTCATAAGAAATCTATGCATAGACTTTAACATTCTGAGTCATATGGCTTCCCAGGTACACCATCAACTGGTCTTCCATGAGAGCATTTTGATTCTGTATTAATCTCTTTCACAGAGTTGTGTTTATACAAGCTCCTTCCAAAATGTACTTAAAACTGTGCTTAATATAAAACATGTTTTGTACTTTCCACAAGATTTTTTAAAAAAAAAAGAATCTTCTCTGTCTTCTCTGATTTCTAATGTATGAATTGCTTCAGTTCATAGAATTAAATTTCATAGACTTTGTGTGCCTCTCTGAAGCCATGTCTCAGCACATAAAATAAGTCCCTGCCCTCCAAACTTACTTCTTGAAACTGGAACAGTGCCACACATTCCATTTCATGGCATTTGTTAGTCTTGAGACTCCAGGAAGCTTAATTTTGACCTTCAGTAAAGAATGGGTAAAGGCCTTTTTCCTATTTCACATACTAAAATGTAAAACGTTTTATGTAGAATGTAAAAGCATAGAATGATATATACAAAGTCTCAGATAAAGTTCATTTAGTAAGAATCCATATAGAAGCTTACCTGTATATATTTGATATTGGAATTTACGTAGCTGACTAATTTTGTAGCTCACTGCTCTGCTGCATGCAAATTAAGCCAAGAAGGCAATGCACTATAGAGCTAAGACGGAATTTAATATTTACTTTAGGATACTTGCCTTCATGTTGGTGCTAAACATAGCAGAAATAATAAATTTGCAGTACATGTTTTTTTTTTCCTTATAGTTCATTTCGTTTGGGGTTTATTACCATTAGCTTGTAAATTTGGAATTATTTGGTCGAATTTAAATTCTGATATATCTTCACCAGTGGAAATGATATTCTTATTTCATAGAAGCAGTGATCATGGTCAGTTTTGCCAGGTTCTGTTTACTCTTGGAAGTCTTTACTTTAAAACATCATTAATAACACCTCTTCCCATCTATAACAAACAAAAACCATTTTAGAAAACTGGCTTATGTCACAAGTAAGCTGTCCTCAGAATGCATATGTGTAAATCTGAAGACTATTTTAATTTATTTAAAAAAATACTTTTTTTTGTGTGTGTGTACATACTTATTATAATGAAGTAGCTGGAATTCAAGCAAATGCCATTCTTGGTTTTGTCGTAATCTGTAGAAAAACATTCACTGTGTTAAGTAGGGCTACTGTTTCATCCGCATCTCTTGCCACGGTGCTTTATGACTTTAACCCAATGCCATCGCACTTATTTGAACTGAATTACATTGACATGTGCCTTGCATAGCATGGAGGAGAACGAAACTTCTATTCTGATTTTGTAAGAGCTGAAACTTTTGGCTGCCAGTCAGTCAGTTGTGTGAAAGCCTGTTTTTCCATGCATAATGTGAATATACACATTGACTTTGTTATTTAGTTTTATAGCTGTTATTTCTATAACAAATGCGTTGTTAAATATTGAAGTGCTTATTGGACCTATAGGAAATAATGAATGAACGTTAGCAATCTTAATGTTAAGTGTTGTTTGTTTTTTTTTTTTAATGAAAACATTTCTGTTTAACTGTGATATAGATGATTTGGAACTGCTAGCTGCAGTTAACGGTTATCAAAAACTTACAGATGTGAGAATACATTTTCACTTGAGCAGAACTCTAACGAGTGCTATTGCTTATGGTAAATTTCTTCAGAGGAAGAAATGTCTCAGGCAGGAACTTTTGCAAAAAGCTTTTATTTTTTCTATCTCTAAAATCCCGACAGTGAACATTTTTGTTATCATTATTGTCATTTGTTTCCTGTGTTAACAAAACAAAACAAAAAAATCTGCAAGTACATCTGTACTTACACTCCAAGAACTGACATTTGGCGAATATTCAGAAAGTAGATGATCGTTGTATTCCCATGGGGAAAGAAAAAAAAACAAAAAACTGCCAAAGTCTGGCCTTATTATAATCTCTGAAAATCTCAGTCTAAACTGATCAACAGAGAACTGTTCTCCGCTGTGCATGCTTCAGCCCAAGCACACCATGATCTGCTCCAGAGATCACTGTGCTTCTGTTTGCAGAAGCACAGTGGTGCACAGACACTGTGGTGCCTTGTTAGACCAGGGGAGCAGCAAATCCTTTCAAGAGGCTGTTGCCTGCAGTCACGGCCCTTCTACATTGTGATCCCATTGTAAGGTAGGGACCAGATATATTTAAGGATAAGAACTTTCTCGTGTGGGCACAGTATAGAGAGAGTGCTGTGCTGAATAATAAAGAAAACCGAATTATGGACACTGTCAGACTAGTGAGCACCTGTCACTGGGGAAATAAAATGTCCAGAGTAATTCCGAGATGATCTCATAAAATGGAAAATAAAATACTGTCTCAGTAAGGTTGCACAGTCAACACAATCATGGTATTTCCTTATTTTGCAACATTATCCTACTTTCCTAAAATTTGCGACCTTTATGCTCTTCTACTAAACTCTTTATCATATATTTAACATGTCATGTATGTCTCTGTTCTTACTGATTTTTAATAAAGTGAGAGAAGGGACTGACTACTGCAGGCATATATATATTTAAGTTGAAAAATGCAAATTACTAAGTCATTTACCTACTCTTGTTAAATATTTGAAATACTCTTACCCATAAAAAAATCATTATTTTAGCAAATCATTCTGCCATTGCAGATAGATATATAAGATTGTAACGTAGATGATAGATAGATGATTAGAGAGTGACCAACTCTGAACTCTCCAAGCATATTACAAAAGGGCTAACAAAAAGCTGTGAGAAATTTCAGAAGCTTTATGTCACATTATGAGTGACAAGTTGGCTTTTATATTCAGTGCCACAATGCCAGTGGGATAAAGAGAAAAAAATTGGATTAGTTCTCATTTTTCTAACTGATAGTAGGTTCAGCTGGAGACTACATAAGTTTCCTCTGTTAAGTGAGAGATATTTTAGGTCTGCTCCAATTTAGGTTCTTCTGCTTTATGTATTTTGAGGTTATCAGATATTTTGAATATATTGTTGTTCTTTTGGCTCTACTCTTCACATCAAAGTCCAAAGAGGAAGAATTAAGACAACATTGTAGGGATTTTGTTACAGGAGAGCCAGGCAGTTCTAGACAATGCCCCTTCTACTGTAATGAGAAAGACAAAAGGAAGAGGATAATGTATCTCCTGAGATGAATAACTAATACAATTTTGTTTGTATTTCTCTTAAAATAATAATAATTAAAAAATCTTTGTTCTGTCTTTTAAAAACAATAAGGACAAGGTTATTTTACAACATTTTGTACAGTCTACAGGAAGACAGATCTTAAAATCTTGTCTTCCTACAGACAAGAAGGGGAAAGAAGCTAAAACAGATATTAGCAAATTAAATTATACTCAACAGCTTTTGAATTGTAGCTTAAACTGTATTAAAATGAAAAATATATATTCTCAAACTTAATTTGATATTCTGCTGTCATTAATATGTAAATGTTAGATAACTAAATTTGTTCCTTTAAATATAGTAATTGTAAAAGGAATTTCAGATCTTATGATTGATACAGTCAATGGTAAATGACAGTCTTACCATTTTTTCAACATTATCACATATTTTGAAATGTTAATATTCAACTGTCTGTAAGACTGAAGGCCTGAAATGTTCTGCACTGAACGTATGCTTTAAATTCAAATTGATGGCACAGAAACTTAAAAGAGGATAATGATTATTATTTGATATTGCAGTATTATCTCTAAAGAACAGTATTTTGATTTACAACCTTTTGAGTCTAAGGCTGCCTTCATTCCTGATCAGATATTAGTTGCTGTCTTTCTTGTTTCCTGAGTTTTGACAAGTTCCTAAATTTATGAGTCACATGATTTGCATAATACAACTTCAGAAGTGATCCTTTATTTATTACAGTCGAGTTCTTAGAAGATAAATTGCTGTCTATATAAATAGGAAAATATTGTTCAGAAAAAGACACACATACTGCACGTATTAGAAAGAAAATATGTGTTTGTATGGTTTTATGGGATATATAAAATATACTATCACTAAAGAACAAATTAACATTCCATGTAATGTTTTGATGGAAGTATAGGGCCAAACACTAACGTAAGAAATATCATGTGCATGTGAAAAATAGATAGAAAATAAATAGATACAATGGTTTAATTAAAAAAAAAAGTGACTATGACCAATATTCAGTTAGATTCCTTGGCCTTACTATATTTTGTTTCTAGCATGCAAAGCTCATTGCACTAAATTTTATAGCTCTACTCATGTGTGTATGTAAATGCAAAACAAATTGATAGCTAATCAAAAGAATTATATATTTTTTAAGAGTTAATAGAGATGCATATACTATTTGTTATTGGGCTAATAGTCTCCAATCTGTTGTTGATTATTTTAATTGCTCATTTCATCAGGGTTTTTAGGGGAAAGAAGGAAAAAATCTCTGACTTTCAGGAAGTAATTTGAACAATATCTAGACAAACATAGCTTCTGAGGTCTGTAATGGCATCACTGAAATCTGTGCTACAGTCACAGCTCATTTGATTTTCTCACATTTTACTTCATCCATTTCATTTCTCAAAATATACAAGGAATCTCCAGTTTTCCTTTAATACACACGTAGTGGACTTAAAGTGTAAGTGATGGAATCTTAGAGGGAAAATCCTATTTCTTCTAATGTCATTGGTAACATCCTAATAAAGTCAATAGTTTCAAATAGCAAGTGTAGAAAATTTACCAAATTTGCCAGTTTAGAAACAGAATCTGTATGGAAGCCACATGCTTGGGAGCTATGTTAAGAAAAATGTTTTATAAGCACTAAGTAGCTGAGGTATGAATATCCATTTTTGTTCATTTCTATATATTCTGAAGTCCTGAGAAAACACAGTAGTCACTCATGTCATCATAGTCCCATTACACAGTGTGATATTCTTATTAATTTTTCTGAATATTTATTTTAAACCTAACACATTTGTAGAGGCAATTCCTAATGAAAATGTAATTTTCATGTAATTTTAATAATAATACATTTTAAATGAGCTATAATACAAGCAAAAGAAATCTTGCCAAGTGTATATTTCTCACAGAATTACATTTAAAAATATATAAAATTTACCAAAAACTACTTATGTGGAAAATGTTGCAAGCACTACAGTTTCTGTAAGCTTGTTTCTAAAAACAGTATGAAATGTGATTTAAAAAAAAAAATAAATTAAAATGGTTTAATTTGTAAAGCGATGACATACGGTTTCATTTCATCTCATTCACGTTTCACTGCTATTTTGCTCCATTGGTTTCTTTTTATGCATGCAATACTTACTGTCATCTCTCTGCTTTGTTCTTGAATAATGTGTGCATAGTGTAAATGTAAAGTTCTTCAGCATCTTTCCAAACACGATGTCAAGAAGTGTATGTAATTTTGTGCGTCTTTCATCTGTTGTTCAAAGTTCATTTTTATGCAACTTCTGTCTTCATTTTTGTAATAAACAAAACTGACTTAAAGCATTTCTATCTGTATTTTCTTTATTACTGATAAACACTTTTTCTTGTATTGTCTACATTGTCTATTTTGTAACTGAAGAGATTTTTTAATCTTGTACCAATATTTAGTTTCCTACAGTAAACCTCAGTGTTTTATCCAATAGTGAATAGATCTTTTTTCAAAAAAGGAAAATAATGAGATTAGAATTCCCCACTTTTTAGTTTGGCTCATATTAGGTGGCTGCCATACTACTCAACTAATAGAGCAAATAATGTGAAATATATGTATAAATACACTGAGCATTTGATCCATGCTGATTTAATCTGCCTTCTTGAAACAGATGTATCCCAAAATGCACGTGTTTTATACTAGGAGAAACTGTAGTGGTACCTGACTTTCTTGCTATGTGCAATTCTGCTGACACGTACAGGTGTATCAGTGTAAATATTTCAAGTGAAAACATGTACCAAGTACTGGCAACACTTAAAATATTAAGCTTCTCTTTTTATAGCCAATGCTATGCAATAATTATACATTTAAAATATTATTCCAAGTAAAACTTGTGTGCTTGGAACTGCTGTGCTTGCATTTACCTCTGTAAAGAGCTAAAAGAAAGTGTTGTCAAGCCTGAAATAGTTTATCAATTCAAACACAACCCAAGCATAGTTCTACTTTTCCAGGCCTCCTGACTATATTACTCTGGTTACAGCTGTCATCCAGCATAAAGATGCAAAAATCTCTCAGGTCTGTGGTATATGCACAGTATGTTTAGAATCCTCCCAATTAGCACAGTAAAAATAACTTTGATTATTTATGCAATAACAGTGCTCAAAACACTCATAATTGTATTTTCTTTTTTCAATACCCATGTCAATCGTAATTACTTTTTTACAGGTTCTTAGAAATTCCTTCAAGTGACATGTTCAGTAAATCTGTTGTCGGTTTGGACTGAGGAAAGGGGGTTGCAGAAATGTGGTTATTCCCCAAGGCCTTCTAACCACCTGGGCCTAGAGCTGATGCCACAGACTGCACAAAGCTGCTCTCCTCGCAGAGCCTTTTCCTCCTCAATGTGCAGGAAGGCCAGACTGCCTCTGCCCTCACCATTAGCTGTGCTACGTTAAAGCAAAAAGCACCCGTTTCTCACACCTGTAAAGTGCAAGGGTTTTTCCCTACTTGGCTTTTCTCCCTCAAACACACTGAGGAAAATGTGTTGATTATCTGGCTGACGTGTGAAGCACTTGGAACTGAATTTCTCCTCTTGGCCTTGTATGGCTGCCGCCTCCACAGAAAGAGGGGGGGACTTCCTCCCTGTTTTTGTCGGGGTTTCCCAAAGAAGTAAGCAATGGCTAAATAAATAAACATTATTCACTACAGTTACAGAGTAAATACATGAAAGAAAGAGCTGTAGCTATCTGACAACTCTTTAGAGATTCTTCTGAAGCTCCTTGAAGATAGTTTGACAATGCCAGGAATAATTCCTAAAACTTTGCTTAAAAAATAACTAAGCATAACTCCAAAGAATATCTTCAGTTCAAAACCAAGCAAAATTTTTCTAATTACCATGGCCTTCTTTCCTTTCCCTTCTTATCCCTCAGCAGACACAGAAAAGACATCCTTGACAAGCATACTTGAGTTGTGATTTATATTACAAAAATTGTTTTATTTAGCTGTTTCAGTTACATCTTGTTTAAGACACCTTCGTATGAAAAAATGCTGTCAGGGGCCATTAGAGTCAGTCAGAATTCAAGTACTATTTTGTACCCAGAAAGAGTCATAAAAGAGATTTTCCTCTAAAATTAGAGGAAAAAGTCCATTTCAGAAAACTTCTTGACTAGAGCATCTCTGCCATAGTAAAGAAAAATTCCTCCACTCAAAGAAGTGTCAGAAAAGTGTAACATTTCTGATGGGTACAATTTTAGACATGCTGCTTTCAGTAGCTCACGTCTCTAAAGTCAATAATCTTACAGACTCTAAACTGAGAATGCCCGTCCCTCCTGTGCATCTTTGCCTAAGGTGCACAGCCTCTTCTTCATGGCTCCTGGTGCTGCCGCTGAGCCCACCGTAGCTCCACCATGGGCAGGCTCACATCCGCAACTGCCGGTGGTGAGCCAACTGGTCAGCAGTTCCTTTAGGGTGAAGATGCGTCATTTGTGGCCTGAAGAAAGTTAGAGGGAACCTTCACTCGTCTTAGTTACATCAGGATCGATAATACTGCCCCCTTATTTTTCAAAGCTGCATGTCAAGTGTGTGTCAGACCACGTTACTCATGCAGTGCAGAGCACACACATCCTCATGTGCTTGTACACTGCCTTGCAGCAGTATCTGTCCTAGTAGGAAGTTGTAGGAAAAATCAATAAGGAAAAAAAAACCACACAAATTAATGCTAGATGGAAACTTACCATCTTTTTGTATTAAGGAACAGGATAGAGAAGAACCTTAATTATTGCCATGGTCTCTTTCCCATCATACATTCCTCCAGTAAATGTTTGCACAGAATCATAATGATGGTTTAAAAGTTGAAACTGCAATTGTATTGAATTTTTTGTTTCATCTGAAGATGGACGTGTAGCTGCTGGGCACTTAGCTAGCTCAGTAGCCAGGTTTTATTGCTTTAAATCACTGAAGGCAGCTCACACAGCTCTGGCTACGTCAGACAAATTATTGGGGGGTGGGGGGAGAAGAGGGGAGAATGCAGATGGGGACAGGGGGTGTCACTGTGTCACTGGTTGTTTGCTCCTTTTTGCCTCCCATGATTTTTTCTTCAATAAGGCATAGGAGCCTTCAGTAAGGCAAGAGCCAAGGAGGCTCTTGTATGAAGCTAAGCATTGCTTTCTAGCATCATCCCATTTTCTGTAGGGCTTCACTGGTAAATCTGAGTACATGCTTCCCTCACATAGTACGCAAGACACAGTTCACTCTGGGTATGTGTAACTTCAGAGATTTGCTGGGTGTCGCACAGTCCTTGCGTCTTGATCACACACACCAAAGGAGTCAGAGCACACAACAGCTCCCTTTAAACATCTCTGGGACATTTCCTATTGGAAAATGGAGTAGGAGGATGCTTTGACATGCAGTAAACAAAGTCATGCAAGTCCTACACTTGAGATATATCCAATTTCAATGCAAGAAAATGCAAAGAAGCATTAAAAGACAGTGATATATATATATCAGACATAATTATTTGACATAATGAGTCTTCTGTAGCTGCTAAAAACTGAGAAGTTATTTTCTCTTAATATGTATAAATTTGAATGTTCTTATATCCCCAAAGAGAATAAGGAAGCATTTCAAAGTATCTCACAACAAATGAATAATTTCAATGATTAAAATGAAAAACTAGCCATTGAGTATTTGCAATACTCTGCCTCTAACACACCTCTCAGAGTATCTGTATACATTTTTTATATCTGGAATGGCCCTGTATCACAGATCCACATCCCTGCCTGGAATTTTTACAATTCTGGTAAATTCCTTTGTTGTTGCTGTTATTGTTTTTCTCATGATGTACATGTTATTTAGATCTTTAGCATCTTCTGGCAATGTCTTGGCCTTCCACCTTTGTAGTTTTAACTGGTAAAAAAGACCTTCTACAGCTGTTTAACTTTTTGGTACTATATTATGTTTGTTCAGATGCTCATCAGTTGATACTGACTTTTAAAAATCTATGTTATCTTTTTAGAGGTTTTGAATAAGTATATGAATCTTGGAAACCTTTGATTCTAAGAAAAGTTCCAGATCAGATAAAAATTGAAGAAAACTTTCATAGGTAGTCCAGAAATAACCATCATGGTTGGACAGCCTATGTAACAGTGAATGTGACAGAGCAGTTC
The DNA here is from genome assembly GCF_964034855.1 of Anser brachyrhynchus. Lineage (NCBI taxonomy): Eukaryota > Metazoa > Chordata > Aves > Anseriformes > Anatidae > Anser > Anser brachyrhynchus. The sequence goes on from NC_137694.1 coordinate 109,224,780, forward strand.
AAGATGATGATAAACAAGATCATTCTTTTTTCCTGCCACTACCCAGTGCAGCATTTTCAAACTCCTCCTCTAACTCATAATTTTCAACCAATGTAGCTCAAAAGTAGTCCTAACTTTAGCTTCAGACCTATCTGAAAGAAAGGATAATTCTTCAAGCATAGTATCCCGTAATGCACACTCACTCATACCCATTCAAATGTAGCTGTCAGATGAGCTTACATGAGCCCTATGAGCTTAGGAAAGTACTTTACATCATTGCTTTTTTTTTTCCCCTTAAAAATGTAAATGATTGTGAAAATTTAAGGGCTACATAGAATCATCTCTTTCATTTAATCCATTTCTACTAAGGAGGAGGGGAAGGAAAGAAAAGCACAAAAAGGTGCTTAGTTGAATATTTTTCAGTAAAACCTAGAATCACTGAATGACTAAGGGTATAAGGGACCTCTGGAGGTGTTCTTGTCCAACTTCCCCGTTCAAGCTGGATACTTTATATACTGTATGCAATTATTATTTTATCGCACAAGCAGTTGAATATATATGTTGTGATTCTGTAAGAGTACAGAGAACTTGTCACGTGAAAGGATAAACATTCATGTAACATCAGTCTCAATACATGAATGTTGCATATAAAATGCCTGTCTCTTTGTGCAGAAGCAATAGCTTTAGTTTTCTGTGGACGAAATTTACCAGTACATTGTACACATTTAGATGGTGGTTCTCACTCTAATGCTTCCCATGAGAATGTCTGACCTAGACTCCTAAAAATAATTTACTCTGAATTTAAATTTGAGCATCCATAAAGCTTATCTTTCTATTTATTTCTCTTCACTGGGAAATTCTGCTTTACTTGCCAAAGTTTTTCATTGCTCTTTCCTATTATTTAAATAACATATATATTTAAAATGTTCAATTATGTTACTAAAAATTAAAAGTACAATTTATTGAATAAATGAAAATTTTAAAATTGCCAATACTTTTCATGAGATTTATAGAATCTTGCTTCATTTCTTCATTGCATTGCTGAAAGTTTTATAATCTTATTACTATAAGATTATTCATTGATAACGTCTTATTTGAAGGAGTGAACGAGTGAAGTGACAGTTTAAAGTTGGCAGTATCCTTCATTTTCATGACATGGTGTATTATATATGTCATATTTAATATAATAAAAAGCACATTATTTTAAATCTAGCATATTTTTGACAAATTATAATGAAAATTCCCAGAACTATGGAATTTACACTTTTTTTTTTATCAGTATTTTAAAAGCCTTCACTCTAATTAGATTACTAAGACAAGTAGACAATAAACCTCTCCAAAATAATGTTAAGATCTATTTCACCCATGTTGATATTGAATTGGTGTGGTTTAAAATGTGTCCTTTCAACATGGAAAAGAAATGCTAGATGTATAAATGTGTTATTGTGGTACAGCAGAAAGTGGAACTAGTATTTTGACTACATTTGTTACATAATGGAACATTGTAAAAAATCCATTTAAAATCATTGCTACTTATAATTTTGTTGTTGTTGTTTTTTTTTTTTTTTTTTTTTTTTTTTAAGAATTGTCACAGTAAAGCTAATCCCAATTTAATTAAGGGCAAAACTTTTTGATAACAAAAGTGTTTTTCAAATTTGGTTGAAGGCTACATATAGTATGATATTAGCATTTAATCTAGTCAAAAAGTTGGTACTTCTGTTGATATCATATGATACTAATCCAAAATCTTACATTATTGTGATACCAAAGGTATATTAGGATATGATTTTTGAAAGCAGTCGTGAAAAGTCTAAGCCTTCTTTAATAGTCATTGGCATTAGTTTTACAGCTGACTTCTGTGGGCAGACCAATACAAAGTCCCAGTAATTTAAGAAAGAACAAAATTGAAATGAATATAAAGTCGTTGGGGTTTTTTGTTTATTTTTTAATATAATTTATATAGCTTGATTAGTATCAAAAATAAAACATAACAGATATTCATTTCCAATTTCTGCCTATCTTCACAAGAAAAAAGGACATAAAGAGCCTAAGAAGGCTGATGCCAGCAATGTTCCACACTCTGCTGTAGGATGTGGCCGTGTTCTTGTCACTCGTTTTGGTATGGGAGATAAAGGAAAGAAATACAGATGTTTGGAATAATATTGCCAATCATAAGAAATCAAACTTTGAAATGTGAAACAGAAATCGACATGAATTGCAAGTAGGAAAACTAGGACAATAGGACAGTAGGAAGGATGGGGAATGCTAAATGAAAAGTCAATGTATCAACCATAAAGAAATAGAAAAACATGCAACAGTCAAATACTTAAGTCACCAATACCGAGCTGAGAAATTAAAAACAAAGTCTTCTCCACAACTATGACAATGCATATGATTGTCTTTTTACAAAGGAGCAATACTATTACTACAAACGTCCTTCACTTGGTGGTGAAACTATTGTGCGGGCTTTTGTGTCATTAAATCAGTTCTTAACCCAACACCGTGTTCCATTGACACTGGAAATGCTGTTTACATCAATTAAAAAATTATCTGCACAATTTATCTCCACAGGGAAAAGACCTGTTAATGCTGCATTAGAAAAAAAAAAAAAAAGCCCTCAGTAAAAATAAAATACAGCAGTAAAATCAACACCAAATCCCTCTGAATATACATAATAAAAGACCACTTTAGTTTTTCTCCTCCACATTTCTATTTAGTGGCTAAGGAGGTACAAAGAACAGAAGCTTCTGTGTGTAAGGTCCCTAGAACTGAACTCTATTGGAGCTACTGGCATTATATTTGTTGAAACACACGAGCATTTCAATAAACTGGGATTAAGTATCTATTTGTAGGTACCTGAAAATTCAGGTGGATAAACACAAATGACTGAATTTTTATAAAAGTGGTCATCAATTAGATGGGTGGCTGTATTGATATGGTAAGTTTTGGAAGGTGTATTAGAAGGTAATATCTGACTAGGAATGTTCATATTAAAAAAAAGAAAGAAAATGGATTTCTGTGAAATGTCAACTTCCAACATTGCTGATGGAGTAATGCATGAATGATACATCATTTCATTGCAGTGCCATTATTTTAGTTATTTAAATAATGTTCCTTAAGCCTTTTTGAAGAAAGGAGAATAACTTGAAATAATCTAGTAATTTTAGATGTAATTGAAGTAATTCTGTAGAAACCTGTCTATTCAATCACCCATCTAAATATACATATTGATTGCTGGCTTCTTGCATAATGCCATTCTGAAGAACAGTTTGGTAATAAAACAACCCATACAATAGGCAATGAAATTGATTGCATAACAAGTAAAATGTTCCCCTCCTTTTGAAAAAGTGGTTTTTACCTTTCCATTTCAGACTTCTATCAAATAGACTAAGAAAGCATATATTTCTATTAGTATTCATTGATTTAGAAGTCATTAAGAAAATCATTTTCAATTATATTTGAAAGGGCAAATACGTATTTTCTTAAAAATTAGCTAAGCAAAAAGTATAAAAACTGAAATTATGTTCTTATTCTGAACAGTCAGCAATGTATCATGGAGTTAGAAGAGAGAGAAAGAGGAAGATAGCAGTTACCCTGTTAAAACATTTATATTACATTATACTGTGTTTTTCCATCTGTCTGTTAAGACAGTACTCAAGTGATCTACTGTAGAAAAATTCTTGCTCTTATTTTGGAACAGGCATAAATAGAGCTGCAAACGGAAATATACCACTGCACTGCTGACTCATACATCACTCCCAAGACATGGTGACACCAAGCAAGCAATGCTGATGTGCAACACCAATGTGCAAAAAAAACCACAACAGTTCCCCTCCCCTGTGCTGTTGGCTCAGGACATAGCATCACACCAGGCAATTGTCATTAGCCAGTTTCTGGGCTAGACTGACACCTTGAACTAGCCATGCCCATGAACCATTATGGAGTTGTCTTTTTTTCCCCCTGAATTACTGGTCAGATATAAGTTGTCGCCTTCATAAGGGTCATCTGAGTTCACAAACACAATAGCTGTTGTTCTTCTAAGAGTCACAGTATTCAAAACACATTATTGTCTATTAGAGAAATACCAATTGAGATGAAATGTTAAAATATCTTTTCTGAGATTTGTAATGAAGTAAAATTACATAAGCAGCTTTAATAATACAAGTACAGAAAGCAAAATCAAGCGTGGAATATGTTTATTTTGAAGTATATGAAAGTATTTCAACGTTTTAAACTAAAGAAGATGAGGTCCTGGCCCTATAACCATTTAATAATATGCCTAGTTTTCGTCACACTAATTTATTTAAGACACTATGCAACTGTTTGCAGACTATTAGCTTGAAAAAAACTCTTCTTTGACTTTTTCATTCTACTGTAATTTAAAAAATGACCTTTACAAGAATAAATACTGTTTTAGCACTCTCTCAAACCTTTCAGTAATTCTGCTTAGCAGTATGGCTAATTAATTACATTTGAAATGTGGAAGATGACAACTTACATCAACTATTATTCTGCTGCTATCATTTAAATGTTTTTCTTCAGCTGCATACTGACCTACTACTCAGTCTTGGAATGTTAAATTATGATATTATTTGTTATTAAATAATGTGATTTATGGTTTGTGACCATATTGGAATTTTGGTAATGGAAAAATACTAAGTAGAAAAGGTGGGTCGTGATTTTTTAATCAGATTATATACATGCTTAATTTTCAGGACTGTTTCCATTGGCTTCTGAATGGTGTATTCATAAACATCTTTTAGCCTCCTGATCTGTGACTTGAAAACTTTAGAAAATGTTATTCTTTGGAATTAATTTTATTAATAACTTCTCACTTTCTTTCTTTCAAGATACTCTTTTTAACGGTCTTGGACTTCGTGCTGTCATTGGCCTGGGAGTGGCAGCCCTTTTGTTAATCCTTGTGGTGACTGATGTCAGCTGCTTCTTTTTACGACAATGTGGATTGCTAATGTGCATTACCAGGAGGATTTGTGGGAAAAAGAGTGGTTCAAGTGGAAAAAGCAAAGAACTGGAAGAAGGAAAGGCTGCTTACTTGTGAGTATTAATTACTTATTTTAGAAACATTATTAAAAGAGAAACCTGGCTGTTCTACTCATATTTGCTTAATGGACATCTTGAAGTTTGTCATTAAAATAGTTTCTATTACTTGGAAAAGCGTTCCCTGAAATGTATTGAATTGCTTGTGAACAAATGTTGCCTTAAAGGAAAAAAAAAAAAAAAAGAAAAAAAAAAGGACAAAGAAAAGAAAAGATCATACATAGATCATACTTCATTTTAAGATGGCCTGTTTGTGCAGCTTGTGGTACTCTGACACAAAATAAAATTAATCACAGTTCTTTAATAGATACAGGCATATCTTGGGCTCATGAGAAACAGATAAAAGAGCATTATAACTCCGTTTCTACATTTCTACCAATCCATCTTTGAGCTGCTAACACCCAAAAACTCAGCATATGGTTGTGGCATTGCCAGTAAATCTGGGAGTAAAGCACATGGTTTTGTGGAAAATATGTGAAATAGTTTCTCTTCTCTAAGGTAGCTATTGCTGGAAAATCTTGGGTTTTGCCCGTAGAGTTTTGGAATTACAAGTATTGTTTGTTTTTAAAAATAGAAGTGCCAAGATGGATGTGGCTGAAATGCGGGTAAGTGTAATTATTCTTCTTAGCAACAGTTAATGATTGCTAAAAGTAAGTGGGGAAGAACAACCCTGATTCTCACAAATGCCCTCATATAGTGGCTACTTCATCAGACAAATGGGAATTGAACGGTCATTTATGGGCAAGTATGTTTCCTTAAATGATAGCAAGATCCTGACTAAACAGTTCAAGTACTGATTGTGTAAAATAATAGTGCTTTTAAGACCCAATGTTTACTGGGTTTTCAAAAGGTAAAATGGAGAGAAGATCACTTATGGCTTCTCGTTTTAGGCAGTTCCATTTATTTACTAAATATGTCAGCTTCATGTCCTCATTATGCTCATCTAAAGGATTTTTTTATGCATACACTGTAATATCTGAGAGTGCTGTGTTGTGTGGCTTAAGCTCCACAAGGTTCAATTCCTTTGTGCTGTAGTTCTCCCAGCAGTCAGGCCTTCATTACCCTGCACATTCACAGATCTGTCCTTCCCCCCAGCTGTTTGTAGAGCAGATCAAATTGGTGGCACTTAGTATTCACAGCTGCACTAGGCTTCTCTGTTGCTGATAGTGGAAGTGTAAAAGTCTCTTTTGTGGTTTTAGTTCTGGTTATTGTGATTCAGAGACTGCATTTTTCTGAGGTAACTTCATTGCATTTCTTGGTTGGGATCTTAACCCTTTTTGAAACAGCTTCAAAGAACCAAAACAATTAAAAGCAGGCACACAGTATTTACGTCAAATAATGCTTCTGAATAAGAGAAGTTGTGCTATAAAACAATTATTTCCTAACTGACCACAGGTTATAGTAAAGTAAAGAATAACGCAGTTTTCTATCGTGTGAAGCTTGTGTCTCCTGTTTAATAGAGGCAGCATTTGAAGCTTCTGGCTCAGGTTCAGCTTCCTACTGAGTATGACATTGGTGCCATGGTACCAGGAATTGGTGTAGAGACCCCTTCGGAATGAGAAGACCTTAGGGACCTACGGTTGTAAATGTCACTTGACAGCAATCTATACATTGCTATCAACATCTGATACACAAATGCCACTTAGTGCTGTTTCAGCAAAGCATAAAACAGTTGCTTAACATCGATTCCTCCATGACACTTCTTTTACAAGAACAGCTATCCTGTTTAACTATATTTCTTTCCTTATTGGGGTGGTTTTCAGTGAGACAGATCTTTAAATACTTGGTACTATTCTTATTTTAGCCTGCTCTCTGCTTAATCTGTCAGTATAAAATTTCAAGACAGTCCTGAAGAGTCAAAATTTTAATTTATTTCATGCCAACTTCCATTCTCTAAAAGACATTTCCCTCTTTTGAATACATCAGTTCACATTCTGAATTTTTGAGCGGTTTTATGATACTTTTTTGTTGCATTTTGATTGGTGGGTAATCTATTGTCATTAATTATCTTGCATATGCAACGGATGCAGATGATACAACACATATAGCATACACACAGCCACCTGGAACTGAAATGGCAAGATATGTTTCCTACAAATAGCTTTCCCCTCGGTGGAATTTTTAGTTGTTATACAGTTTGTACTTTCTCTACAGATCAGTTGCTCAATTTTGCAATCATGTACATTTGTCCATAGGACTGTACATGTACAGACAAACCAAGTAGAACTTACCGTTCCCTCCATTGGCTGGACTATTATGATCCTGTATCTTTTCATAGATATGAAGCGGCCATGAATCCAATTGTAACTGTATAGAAATGTTATCAAACAGCTATGTAGAAGTCTACATAGCACCTAAATTAAATGCCTCAGTTATGTGCATCATCTGCAGAAATGAGCGTGCTATCATACACACATGTGCATGGTATCACACACAAATCATGATACCATGAAAAATATATATATATGTGTGTGTGTGTGTGTGTACATATTTTAGGCTTGTACCTTTGAATCCTTCCCCAGTCCAGTTCTTGGTTACACGTTTATCTGTGCAACACTCCTATTAGCCTATAAAGATTTTCCTTGAGTATAATTACCAGAGGATGGTCAGGTTTTCCAGGTACTTCCTGAATAGATTGGTGTCGTTGTAACAGCCTCTTTAAAGATTATCATCTCAGAAATGATGCAAAACTGTAAGATACAAATTAGACAAGTTTTTAACTAGAACTTTGCTATGGCAGTCTGACTGCTCTATAGAATGTGACAGTTCCAGAAAATAGTCTGTTAAATATAAAAGCAGATGTTCATCTGTAATTCAGTTACCCTGTGTTTCTAGATAGCAGCTGATAAAGTTACAGGATAAAATTCCTGATTTGATGTCAGGAATTTTTAAATATTTAAATGGAAAGAGGTTTTATTTTGAAAATATCAGATATATCTTGGATATCCTTTGATCTGCCTTTTTAGATTAAAAGTATGTGCTAGTTGTTATTAATCAATAATAATATTGCCAATGCTTCTGTAGAAGCAAACAGAGCTTTCCATATCAAGTCCATATTATCAACAAAACTGTAATGACAATACTCACAATTATGTTTTCCTTACAGTTCATTGTCCAATAGACACAAAGGTTTTTCTTTGCTTTACGTGGGGAAAACTAGCATTTGTTCCTAAAACGGGGGAATTTTCATACAGAAACAATTTCTTCCACCTGCCTGAATAGAGCAAGCTAGGTTCTTATCACACAGGGGCTCTTTGCCCTGCTCTGACAGCTGGGATTGTCAGAATCTCAGAAGATAAAAACACACTTGTGCTATGTTTATGCTACTAGAAAGGCTCTTTATACTGCCAAAAAATTCAAGCATAACTGGGCATCAAGTCTTATATTTACTATACTAAGTTAGCCAAGTTTATGTCTATTCTCATGAAGAGGTCATCGTCTTCCTACTTAGTCATAAACAAAATGCTCTTTTGAGATGTTAATCCGTGATGTTTTTGGAGTAAGTAGCCATGGATACAGGGTACTTTGAAGACTTCAAGGAATTGGGAACACACTGTTAAATGTGTCTCAGTGGTGTTAAGCATCAATAATTAGTTCTACCTTTTATTTGCTTACTTTTGAAAGAAAAGATCTTGATAATTAGTTAAGTGCAATGTATGTGGTTAATATGATGATAAAGACTAAGGCTCTTCTAATAATTTTTAGGAAAGATGGATCAAAAGAGCCAATAGTGGAAATGAGAACGGAGGATGAAAGAATTACCAATCATGAAGATGGAAGCCCAGTAAATGAGCCAAACGAGACAACTCCCCTCACAGAACCAGAGTAAGTAGCCTGATTTTTCCCCAGAGTCTGACCCGGACTCCTCCTAGTTACAAGGCTGCCTTCAAGATGGGAGGGAGAGAGGTACACAACAACCTTGTATGGCAGCAATGCAGTTCACCAGTGTGATTTTTTTACAGTAGTCACACAAAACCATGGTACCCCAAATGCAGCAGCCAAGATTATCACCAGATATTTCTCTCTTCTTTCTGTGACCCAGACTACAACCACATCCTAGCGTTATCCAGCCCCAGGATGGCAACACCACTATAGTGGGAGTTCTCCAGCATACCTGGAGGTTAGCAAGTACCCAGGGAAATTTTCTGGCCCTCCCTGCTGCCCTGACCCCCGTGGTGCTCATTCTCTGCTCTGGATGAAGACAGACCTGATGCCAGCACCCAGGAGGCACAGGCAGCCCTGCCCTGCCCTCACTGCCCCACAGCCCCCCTGCCCATGGCCCATCATCTCCAGGCTCCTCAGCAGCCCATGCCCGGCCCTGATGGGATGTGGGCCCACACATCACTGCTACCCCAGCTCTGCCCACAATGCTGAGGGGCTGGAGGGTGAGCATTGAAGGGCCTGTTCATCAAACGGTACAGAGCCCCAATCTTTGATGGAGTTACAGTGTATTTTTTAACAAGAGAGAATGTTCTTGTAGGACAGTCCCTTTCTCTTTAATCTTCTGAAAAATACTTAGAATTTGTATTGAGGGGTACTGCAGAGAACCCAGTTATCTAAGGAGTCATAGTAATGTAGCTATAAACATTGTACAAGCTCCAGTGGGTTTTGGATATGTTAGCAGCTTAGGCACTGGTGCCAAATTGTTTAATGTCTTCAAGACTAACTGTTGAACCAGATCTTGCAAATATATAACATGCATTTCCCAAGGGACACAATACCAGGAAAAATTAAGTTCGCTTCTTTCCATGTATCCCAGTCATTAGAATAGCTGTCAGGAGTGAAATACAGGAAAGTTAAGATCAAAAATGTTTTATTATCTTAATGGGGGGAAAATAATCAGTTACTGGTGGCAGAAAAAATAGCTAAATCATTGGGACAACTGATTAGGAGTTTGATGGGTATCATGTCCCTGGAAGAATAGGACTGCTGAAAGATATTAATAATGATGACTCTTTCTTTCTTGGCAATTTCTTCTCTGACAACTAATGGCAAAAGGCAGCAGTGCAAGGCACAGCTGGACAGAGGTCAGATGGGTTAGCTAAAGATTCAGGACAGTGTCACTTACGAAACCAAAGACAAAACAAGAAAAGCATCATGCAGGCAGGACATCTGAAGGGACACTGGCTCTGGGGGGGCACTGCAAGACCTGTTTACACTAGTCATAACAGATGAGGCAGAGAAGAAATACAAGTTACAGGGGAGATGCCACTGAAGGAAAGGAGGATGCAATAGGGTAGAACTAAGTCTCTAGGTGAGAGTAACACACAAGCACATTGTGAACAACAGGTGCTATATCAGCCAGGTCATATCCCAGGGAGGGGCAAAGATGACCAGCAGGGATCTTGGAGCAAAGAGCTTAGCTTGTAGGAGGGAAGAGTTTGAAGGATTAATCAGGCAGTGTTTATACAACGCAGGATTTATTTTGGCCAATTTGGTCAAAGGCATACAAGGTAAGGGTTCAATTTAAAAATTTAAATTACGTCAAGTTTGTACTCAGCAGAGAGAGACAGGCATGTCCTACGTATCTGAGAAAAAATATTTCAGGATAAGAGATCTGTCTATGCTATACCTGTCTCTTGACCGCAGAGCCAGCCTAACTTTGTGCCTAACTTTCAGGAAGACTTTTTTTTTTTTTTTGGTACAATCAAGAAACATAAATCCAGGCACTATATTACCTTACAGAATGGTAGAATATCCCGAGTTAGAAGGAACCTACAAGGGTCATTTGAAGTCCAACTCCTGGCTCCACACAGGTCTACCCAAAAATCAGACCTTGTGTCTGAAAGCGCTGTCCAAACACTCCTTGAACTCCAGCAGGCTCACTGCTGTGACCACTGCCCTGGGGAGCCTGTCCCAGTGCCCGACGACCCTCTGGGTGCAGAACCTTTCCCTAACACCCACCCTGACCCTCCCTTGTCCCAGCTCCATGCCGTTCCCTCGGGTCCTGTCGCTGTCCCCAGAGTGCTGTCCCACACAGTACTCAAGGTGAGGCCGCGCCAATGCAGAGCAGAGCAGGACAGTCACTTCCTGTGACCAACTAGCAATGCCGTGCTTGATGCACCCAAGGACACTTTGAATAATAACAAAATGATATTCGGATATTTAAATGCAATTTAAGCATATTTGTGAAATAATTAACAAAAAGATTATTTTGTTTTACAATAGTGGAATATTTTTGTTACATTACTCAGCATATTACTCAGTAATCTTCATTTATTCTAACTCAGGTGATTCTGTTAAAGCCATGTTTGGAATTCATTTGTGACAGATTAGCAAAAAGCACTTTTACCTGACAGTAACAAGTTTTAACAATACTATCAGGAAATCAATTTAAGCCATGCATTTCTTATTATATTTCTGTAATATGATGAAAATGCCACATGCAACACAGTACTATAATTACATTCCTAGTCTGATATTATATTTCTAGTATTGATGGAGTTTTGCTTAAAATTAATGAATCTGGATGAATTTTAGTATCAAAATAGGTTGGAGTCATTTTCCTATAAAATACTCATCTAACAGAGAAGTAAATATTCTAGTTAAAGTCTTGTGTGGGTATTGTCAGCAGAGTATTGTAGTTTTAGGCCACTTGCAGTTCTAGAAGAAGTAAATATTATTATTGATTGATAACAGACAATGACTGATGAAAACGAAAGAACCTTTTAAGGTTTGCCAGTCTTTTTTTTTTTTTCCTCCAAAAAGCTTTTACTATAAAATGCTTTAAGATTTGAAAGAATTACTGTTTTCACAGCTGAAAAATAAAAAAAAATATATTTCAAATAGGCAGAGATAAACAATAATTAGGTGTAATAAAACTGATGTAATTTAAACATTTAAACTTGATTTAGTTAATTAAAGCAGGAAATTATTGAATCAGATAATAGAGATTAAATATGAATTAGTATTTTAAACAAAGGGATAGGAAAATTTCAAAACAGCAAAAATATTGTCATAGTCAAAAGTGTTTAAAAAAAATAAGGTCAAATAATTCTGTATTGACTTTTTAATGAGGAAAGCCTAAAAACATTTTGTTTACCTCTAAGTCATTTTACTGCTCTTCTTGCTGGCATGTAAAGCAAGACTAACTTTATCATACTGTTTGCATAAACAGGGATTTCAGTAATATCTGGTATCCTTAGTAGGATTTTAGCAATATCTTCCTATTTCAAATACTTGTAAATTATTTGTGACATGCTCTTAATCTGCTTCTCCAAAAGTAATTTATTTAAATTTACATATGATATATTCTGTCAATTTCCAGTTATTACTTTGAGTAAATACTCCCTCCTTTCATAGAATCATAGAACGATTTGGTTGGAAGGGACCTTAAAGAAAGACCATCCAGTTCCACCCCCCAGCCATGGGCAGGAACACCTCCCATTAGATAAGATTGCCCAAAGCCCCATCCAACCTACCTGGCCTTGAACACTTCCAGGAATGGGGCAACCACAGCTTCTCTGAGCAAATCTGTTCCAGTGCCTCGCCAACCTTATAGTAAACAATTTATTCCTTATATCTCTTGGTTTAAAGGCATTATTCCTTGTCCTAGCAGAAATTACTCTGCTTTTATATGGAACTTAATTAAATATGGTGATTTTTTTTAAACAGGTTGTTTTGCATTATAGGCCTTTAACACAGGTGTGTTTCATGAGCCATGCTTCCTCTGCCACAGTGTTTTATCCTTTTTTAAAAATAGATTTGTGTTGATTCTGCTGTTTCCATTCTTCCAGGTGTCGTGTTGTGGGCTGAAATCTGTTTCCTTTGGGTGTGCCATGTGCAACAAACAATTACTAAACAACTCCCTCTGTGTTCAAAGCCAGACAGCTGATATACATCCCACATATTTTACTATAATAGAACAAGTTAGTCTTCTCTTTGATTTTTCTTAGATACAGGTTATGCTTATTGTTTAACCTCTTCATAAATAGCAACTTACTAGTTCATTTCAGCCAGCCTAAATATAAGACTGGGAGTTTGGGTATTGCTTTGTTTTATTTATTGTTACCAAACACTGGTATTACAAGACATTCCTAAGGGATTCCTCAGACAGGTTTGGAATAGTATAGCACTCTTTGGGACATCAAAGCAATCACAGTGGAAGATTACCGAAACATTTTTCATAACAGTTGTTTTGAATGAAAAAAGGCATATGCATGCTATTCCCTAGTTAAAAAACAGAAAGCAAACCCAAACTGGAATCAGGATTAACAGCTACTATGCCTAGGAGATGTTATTACAGGAACATCTGCCTAAACCATGCATATTTTTCACAGATACATTTTTGACAGCTAACTACTGGTAGCAGGGAATCTATGATTTTCAAGAAGTTTTTGAATGAAATCAGTGTTTTGTCTTTCCTATAAAGTAAGGGTGGGGGACTCTTTTGGCATTGGAATTTAGGATTTTAAAATAAAAAAGGAATCTTTAGACCATTTCTGAAATTAAAATACTAGCTGAAGGTCTTCATGCATTCAAACATGAACAGCTTTTATCGCAGGGATGAATGTAAGTAGACAGCTTCTTATTGTGCCATTTCATTGTGCCATTTTGCACAAACTGAGTCTTAAAAAAGTTATAACTTAGTAAAGCACGTAGCTTGTGTGATGTAGCGAAAATAAATTGTAGAAGTTTGTAAAGAATAACCTCCATTACCTCCTTGAGCTAGAAAACATTATTTCCTTTACCTGTGTCTTGGCATAGCCTCCAATGGTAGATGTCTTCTTTCATATGCAACTGCATTTACAGTTGGAAACAGACGAAAAATAATCTAGATTCAGCGAAAGATTTGACTTCGTGTGTTTAGCAGTATCTTAAGGAACACATACCTCAGTAATGTCTTGGGTCACATTCATAGAATTATAGAAGCTGGCTATTTCGCATTCTATTATTATCTATTTCTTTTGTCTTATTGAAGCAACTATTTTGGGCAGCAACAATGTGCTTATCATGTGCCATTTAGCTTTTTCTGTCTTTACAGAACTGGGAAGAATTAATATGAATTTCTTTGAGAGTAAGATCACTAATACTCAAAACAATTGTAAATTATTTTAATTATGTTTTTATAAACACTATGGGCTGTATTAACAATGTACATACTGTAGACTTAAATTCCAGATGATGTGTTGTGTTTTGTAACTACCACGATTTCTCCTTTCTTCTGATAGGAAGCTGCCACTAAAGGAAGAAAATGGAAAAGAAGCTTTAAATCCAGAAACCATAGAAATCAAAGTTGCTAATGACATCATCCAGTCAAAAGAAGATGATAGCAAAGCATAAAAAGATATACTGCAGCTGTCTGGATAATGCATTTGGATTGAAGCAACCCCATGACCAAAACTTTACAGCTGACCTTAATTTCTTGAGAAACTTAAGCTTTGAATAGTTAGTACATGTGTACATATGATGAAACAGTTTCTGTCTACAGTTCCTTTCTATTTTTTTTTGTTAATGGTTTTAGTATGTAGGTTTGCTGACACCAAGTCCCATGGTATAAATTTGAAAAATCTTCAGAATAAGAACTGTAACTTATTATATGAAAAAAGTATGTCTATTTAGAAGAATACTTTGCAAAGCACCCCTAACCACACATCAGGTCTCCGGATCTTACAGTGCAAGCTACATACATAAAGCGCCATATATTATTGTATTTGTTTCCATTTATAATAAAGCAAAAGTTTAGGTTGCCTTTAAAAAAAAAGAAGTCTCAGTACGACATTTAAGACCTTGGCACTGGCAGACACTCAGTAGTCATTCAAGCTGTGCATATCACTTGAAACAAACAAACAACAACAAAAAAAAAACCACAGACCATCTTCAACAGCACAGAGCCAGCTACACCTGAAGTTTCACCTGGGTTTTCTAGTATAATAAAAAAATGATAACCATGATGTACAGATTTAAACCAAAATGGCTGAATATTTTGTGGAAGTATATTGGTCTCACCCTAACTATGTGAGCGTGATTCTGAAAGGCCCCAGGATTTTCAGAATGTCTGGTTTTCTATGTTAATGTTTGGAAGGTTGTGTGTAAACTGGAATGCAGGAAATATGCAAAAAGTAAACTCGTTTTTGGTAACTTTTGGCTTCAAATGAAACCTTATAACACAAGCTCACATTAGTTTCCCCAATGTATTTATTATATAGTATTCAGTCTTTTTTTAGTTATAACCATTTAATCAAGGGATAAACTGTATTATACAGTAGTAGATATATTTTCACCACAAATCAGTATGTGAAATATTTAAAGTTGGGCTTATTAAAGAAGCACTTCTTACGTTATGATTTCATATCTTTTGTCATATCAAGAAACAAAAGAACAGATGGTAAGAAGGACTTTGGCTAAATGGTTAGTAACAGTTTTAAATTTTTAATGAATAGCATCTTGTATGAGGCCAAATATATTTTTTTTTCCTGTCAAGCAGTCTTTAAGATAATCTTTTTTTATTATTCGGGCTAATATGCACTACTAGAAAATTTGGCTAATTTATTTGATGAAAAATTCATTCTTATTTATTATTATTGATTTAATGGTGTCACTAATTTGAGTAATACATTTTGTTTTCATTTCAGCACAGTGTATCCACACCTACCAAACTGTTCAAATTCTTGCTTTGGAAAGAGTAGATAAACCACACTAGAACTAGATTAGAAAATTCTACTTGTCGGGATCAAATTGTACAGTACTTTGTGGATTCTCCACATCTAAGTCATGAGGTTTAAGTGTAGCTTTACTCGGAAAATTATGTCTTCTCCATGCTATATCTAAATTTATGCTATATCTAAATTTATCTCATATTTGCAGTACTTAAACTGCCTAATTTCACACAGAATGTTGTCAACTCTTCGCTGATATTTTGTAGTTATGGCAAAGTGGTTGACTTCTGTGCAGCAAAGCCGAAAGTGAAAAGTAAAAGAATGTCCTTAAATTTGGGGAAAATGGCAGGTTAACCTTCTTGTTAACCCAATCATTAGTGCTTTTGAAAGAGTTAATGAGGACATAATTAATTTACATATCTTTCTTATTTTTCAATCCCAACTAATTTTATGTTTGTTTGTGTGGGTTTTTTTTCCAACTTTTCCTTGCTTTTGAAAAAAGATACAATGAACCAAGTAGTTGAGGACAGAGGCATAATGCTGGTGTGGCTAGGATAAGAGGCCAAGTTCCCACAAAAAAATAAAGTGGAAAGAATGGGTAAGAGCAATGTAGGACAAAAGTCATGAAAGAGAACAATTTTAAACTGCTGCAGAGAGGTCTCTTTCAATGCTAAGGCACTGCTTCTGGATGAAAGAAAGATGAAGATACTCCCTTATTGCTCTCAATGGTCTCTCATTGTTGCTCCCATGAACTGTGCAGGCAGTATTACCAAGTAGCTGCTTGCCTGTTAAATTTCTGTCCTGTTTATTTCTGAGTAAGTACGCAATGAGCAGGACTGTCCCCTAATCAATAATTAAGAAAAATGGTTGTCTCGTTTATGTATGTGAATATATATTCTTTCTACAAAGTATGTATATGCAACTGGGCTTTATCCCTCTATTGACATGCAAGGAAGAGACCTGGAATATTCAAGCAGGTGAATGCAGATGGTGTGGCTTGAACATCTGCAACCCACATCATCTCATGCAGTATTTTTACCAGGGTGAGGATGAAGGTAGGAGACCTCCTTTCCTCTTCTACCTGTCAGAACAAAGTTAGGTGGTGCTGTGCATACTCACATAAGTCAAGGTTCACTAGACAAACAGTGCTTTTTCTGAAGCCAGCACATTCGTTTGCACAAATCTCCTATACAATGTGGGCAGGGCTAATCCTTTCTAGGCTCAACTGTAGTTGCATTTACAATTTTAGTACTTTTTCTTCAGACTTATACAAAAGACTTTCAGGGCCTAACAACTGTAGGTTGGTCGTTGGTGGTGGTGTTTTTTTGCTGTTGTTTTTTGTTGTTGTTGTTGGGGGGGAGGTTTGTTTTTTTTTATTCTTATTATTTTTAAATATATGGCTTCTAATTATAATGTTAAGGGGTTAGAAGATTTTAAAAGTCTCTTCAGCGCATTTAGTATTAATACTCCTGTCCTACTCTTCACAAGTTAAATATACAGCAAAATTATTCCAATAAGGGAAGCAGAACCCATTATATTGGATTACAATATATTTATTTTCTTCTTGCTGTAAAGTCTCTTGCCAATTAGGCTGAGAATTAAACAGTTCAAAATTATTGGCATACTGCTCCAAGAATGCCTTTTCATCTGTGGACTAATATGTTATCTCTTGTGCTTTGACTATGATGAAAAGAAAGATGGCTTTTCATGAAGAAAGCCAAACTATAACTACGACAGGATGCTCAAATACACTGATATTTGCAAGTATTTCCAAATGAGGGACAGTGCATAGTAATTTGTAAGATATGTGTAGAACTGGAGTAACATCATTTCTTTATTTTTTTCCTATTCTAGACTAAAAAGAAAATAATAAAAAAAAAAACAGGTATCTGTATAAATGTCACTTTTACTGTCTAAAAGTAATTTTAAGTGTTAGTATGAAACGTCAGAAGAGTTGACAGAATATAATTACTTTTAAAAGTAATCTGAATGGTTATACTAACATACTCCAGCAAGGAGCATGGGAGGGAGCTATTGAAACTATGGACAAAATGGAATGTGGCAGTGACAATCTCTTCAACAAAAAATAAGGAGTAAAATTAAGCAAAATGACTTAAAGCTTATTAGTAGTAGTAGTAGTAGTAAAAATACATTCTGATTTACCACAATAGTAACAAAACAATCAAACAATTAATGTTTTACAATTTAGTATACAGATGTACTATGGAGAGTTCTTCTTGTTTTTTGTTTTGGTTTTCTTTTGTTTTTTTTTTTATTTTTATTTTTTTACTTATATGTTTTTTATTTCCTTTTTTTGGTTGCTTTTGTTGTTTTGGTTTTTTTTGGTTGTTTTGTGGTTGCAGAAATATTTACAATTCTGGTGATGCTAATGCCTAATGTGACAAAGTTTAATTTATTTAGGACTCAATCTTGCAAGAAATTTTGTGTGGCTGAACCCACTACTCATATGCAACCCTACTGGCACCAGTGGGGTCAATGTGAGCAGGAGGATGTGTGTCCTTTCATAGAAAAGCTTGCAGGATTGGGTTGACTTTCTCTCTCTTCATAGATATATACAACGTATTTACACAGTGACAGTCATATACAAAGGCTGTTTGACAGCAGTCCGTGTTATAGTAAATTCCACCTGCTGTCTTCAGCCTCTGCATTGATGTTCATTCAAAAAAGTGGCTTTCTTTTTATGATGGTAATTATTTATTTAAGTGCCAAACATTAAACTGTAGTATAATAATCATGCAATTTTTTCTGTTTCCTAGACCAGATAATGGAAATGTATTTGTGCCTTTTGATAGCATGCCACTCTGCTTTATTAAAGAAAAAAATCTTCAATAATTTGCCTACAAAGCCTGTTTAAAGTATTTGAAAGCTTTACCATGACATATTTTTCTGCTCAGATATGCTCAAATACTCATCTAAAGTAAACTGGAGATAATATTCGCAGTTCACGTAAATATTTTAAACACAAAATTTACAAAATACTATTGAGATCACAATTCTAGTGAGGGTTATAGTGGGTGTGTTACTGCTGAAAAGATTCAAGTAGATGGAGCACATGGAGAGTATGTAGGGGTGTTTTTGACCAATTTATCAAGTTGAAGAGTCAGATAGAAAGTCTCCTTAGTTCTATTTAGGCACTTAGACCTAAAACTTAAACATTTTTGCTCAAATCTGAAAGATGATGAGGAATATCTTCCCACCATTTTACCTCTGGAGTAAAACTGCAGTGAATATTTGTTTTGCAGCCATTTATGGCCTCACCATCTCTGTGTAAGCTGTCATAGGAAGTAATAATACCTTCATAGAGTAATGTTGTGTCTGCTGGGTGATGTTCACTCCTGATTAAAGAGCCTCCAACAAAACTTTTACTGAAAATGTCAAGACCCTAGTTAGTCCAGTTAGTCTATGGAGGGGTGCAGAGAATGTTACGAGGGCCCCAGAGGAGCCCAGGTCTCACTGGGGTTTAGGACAAAAACTGACTTCAGCGGGGCCTGAATTTCATCCCCTCATCTCAGTGGGGCTCCACATGTCCTCATCCCATCGCATCACCTTTGTGAGCAGATACCTTGGTGTGAGTGGAACTTAAATGTCCTGTCAGACTCCTGCTAACATTTAGTGCAGGGAAGGCGTGTCTATTTTCGAGTTTTTAAGGAGTTTGCAGTGATCAGAAAGCATGGATAAAGATACCTGATCACGGTTTTATCCCATACATTAGTGTGTGCCCAGAATTAAGTAAAACATCTCTCTAAATAATTCACTGTGGTTGCAATACTTTAGGTAAAGATGGAAACATTCTAGGAAGTATTGTCTCTTCTTAAATCACTTTGTTTAACTTCAGATACTTGTGCTGATCAATGCAAAGCTACCATAGTTAAATGAATCTTTTTTTTTTTTTTAAAAAAAAGGTTCTATCCCCTTTTTCAGATTTTTTCATATCATTTCCTGGAGTACCCAATCCACTTGACAGCAGCGCTGTAGTGGTGGGGGAAACCACTCACTAAACTTTAAGTGATCTTCAGTATTTCCACTGCACATATAAATGTGTTCTTAAACCATTTCATTTGAACCTGAGCCAGAAAGAAACCTTTCTACTACAGATTTGACTTTGGACCAGGTTCTGAGAAATCACAGTTTACTTGTCTCTCTCTCCTCTTAACAGGCATTGTGAACCTCATGATGTTTGACTTTCAAACTTGAATATTGGCCATTTTTAGCCCAGAGAAATTAAATAGATATTTATTGCCAAATTTGTATTGGCAGCTTTATGTCACAGGTGAGATTGGAAGCGGGCAAGATGACCAGCTGCAGTGCTGACAGAATTAAGGAAAGCCACCAAAGAGAGAACAGGTACAAAAGAGTGAGATGTGAGAGAGCTCAAAAACTGGGAGATCCTATAGTTAGTAGTGGGGAAAGGAAAGTGGGGAGTTACTAAGAGAGGCTGCTGCAGACTGTGAGAATGGGTGATGTCAGTCCTACTGTATCCTTCAGGTCTGCTGTGTAAGTAGGCTGCATTTTTAAATCTAAAATGTAGGGTTGGGGAAAGAGGAAAGAAGCCCTTGGGGTCTCTACAGGTTGGTGACAGACATATAAAGTAATCAGATTCCCCACGAAGATAAATTTCATTGCTCATGGTGTAGAGTTCACACTAAGAATTTTGAGCTCCTTGACAAGATTTAAAAAATTAATAAAAAATAGCTTTCCTGCTACAATGAGCACTCAGTATGTATTTGTATGCTGTGTACAGTATAAGCTAAAGCATACCATATATTGTTTTTGTTTTTCCACATGTTGTTAACAGCCCACTTGTGATATATACCACCTGAATTATATATTGATAAGTTAGCTACCACTGGAGCTAGTTTGTTTATTGTTTCAAAATCTTATGTCCCTATGAAATGCTGTGTATATATATATATCTCTATACTGTAAAAAGAAGTAATATTGCAGATGATGGTTTTGTATTTATGAAAGACATTGAAAGTATGGCTTAAAATATATCAATTATTTGTCACTCTTCACCATTTGTATATTAATAGTAAAGATACTTTTACTTTAATGAAGTGTTGTAGTTTACATTTATTTTTGTTAAGTGTCTTTCTGTCAAGGATGTCTGATTCATTAGGAGAATTATTGCCAAAAAGCATTTATTTCCCCCCATTATAGAAGTGCTGAATAATACTCAAGCAGGTCTGCAATTTATTATTCTCTTTTCTGTCATAATACATCATTTTATTAAAAACTATTATTGTAACATCCTGAGTCTCCAGCAGTGCTTGAGGCTCAGATAATCCTTTTTCCAAAGAATAAGAGTGCAACATTTTAAAGGTATTTAGCATATCCTAGAAAAAGATGTTGTCAGCAGAAGCTAACTCGTTTTGCCAAACTTTGAGCCTTCCAAAAGGTTTGTAACTGTGTTAGCAGTGCCAGGTCATAACAGGCTGGGCATAGTCTGCTATGAAGTGGGCTTTTACTTCATTGTTGGTTTGTATCCCACAGAGATGGAGGATGAGTGAAGCACGCTCCAGACAGTATAGTTTAGCCGCTTTTCTGAACTGGCAGAGCAGCAGCCATGCCCTCTCTTTTGTTAGCACTGAAATTCTAAATTCCCAAAGAAACTTGCTAGATTGTGTATTAGTGCCTAAGTTTCAGCTTTCTGAATGCGACCTAAGTTCTAACTAACTATATGAGCCAAAGGACTGAGGGGGCTGTATATAGGATGAAAAGTTTCTCACAACAGTGTCTTTACAGCTGTACCTTCTTTCCACAGATCCTTAAGCTCTGGTATCACCATATGTCTTAGCCATGTGCTTCCCTAAGTGTGAGTGACAACATCAACAACTGGCAAAATGGTCTCCATGTTGTTTCGAAAAACTCAGCTTGAGAGAATTGATTTTAGTTAACATCAGTGTGCCACTGAAAGGTTTTTTTTGTTTAGGTATGTGCCTTGCTCAGAAAAAGTCAAATTTCATCGAGTGATGCATCAGTTAAATTCAGGCATCTCAATAGTTATCTGCTCAGTGCACTGATGGCAAGATAGGTCCCCCTTTAATTTACAGTTGAATGGTAAATACAACTATTGTGAATGACTAATTATACAAAGATAATGTCTGACAACTTCAGAAACAGAATCAACTTTTTTAAAATTCAGCCTTGATGCTATACATCCTGCACTGGTGTATTTCAGACTTGTTACTCAGAATACAAGAAAAAATATTTAAAAGTGTATTCAGATACCTTGATAAAGACAACTTACTTACCTGTGTCATTGCTAATAATCTAGACACAGATAACACTGCACCAAAGAAACTAAAAAAATGGAAAAAATGTCATGCTTTGTATTCTTGGCTAAGCAAAAGATAGCTAATTTTCTAATTTGGGCCCTGGCAGAGCATGATAAACTATATTTGTAAGCTTATTGCTATGTGGAAAATGCCTATGCTTGAGGATGTGGTTTAAACTTCCTTAGTCATTTATTAAACATTACTTAAAAAAAAAAAAAAAAAAAGAAGTGTAAAATTTAAATTTCAGCAATTAATTTCTTTCACAATCAGTACCAATATAAAATATTGTCAACAGTGTTGCTGGAAAAGCAGAATGAAATACATACAGCAGCAGATTGATCAGATCAGGCAGTGAATTTCTAAAATCCATTCATGTACTCTAATGAGAAGATGAACAGAAAAGTTTTGAATTAAAAACAAAAGTTTTTTTTTTTTTTTTCTATAAAGCAAAGTCCATCTCTTAGTCCAACTAGTGATGGACAAATTATATCTCATTATTTTCAAATGGAAAAAAAGCAGTTTCATTGTCCTAGTTCAGGACATAATAAACAAATTTTACTTTGGCACAATTTTATCATGGGGGGATGAAATTAATCATTTACTTATATCTGAAGGGCTAAATCATCTTTAACCACTCAAAACAGGAAGATGCTATGGACTTCTGAGACAGTTTCCAAAACAAGTTTAAAAAACAAAACAAAACAACCTTTTGAAACAATTGCTTTCAAATAGATTTGAGAACTACTGATATCTTTAAAAATAATACACATATATATGTGAAATGTAATGACTTTTTGCACATAGTGTACTGCAAGTTTAATTAAAATGTTACTTGCAATGCAATTTAAACTATTAAGTAGGGCAGAATGAAACTGATGATGTATATTATGTGGTTTTCTATGCAAAGCTTTTCATTTTAGAGGAGCTTTGTAATGAAGCCATTCCCTAGTGGGATGCAAGTGTTAATTGTTACACTGGAGCAACGCTTATGACTTCTTGGTATTCATGACGTGCCCTGCTGCAGTGTTTTGTTCTGTCCTTGTATGTATAAAGTATATATTTAGTGGAAAGTAGTCTCTTGAAAATTAAAGATATTCAGTCTGTAAAATATGATTTTGTGTCTGTGAGTGAAGAAAAACAAATAAACGCCACTTGCATAACCTGGTGACATAATATACAGTTGTAATATCACTACCATGTATACTGTCAACTCTATTCTTCAATAAGGTAACATAAACCCCTTAAGCTGAAACACACTATGACCATCTGAAGGATCTCTGTTGTTGGCTTGTGCTGAAGGATGGGGACCTAAAAATGCTGCAACTGTAACGAAGGGTTTGATTATTTCCTGTGAGCTTGATTGCCATGTCAGTCTGGAACTGATGTGGATCCCACTCGGTATCGCCTGGATAAGGGCACGTCAGGGAAGCAGTAATGAAGAGACATAAGAGTCATTGAAAGCAATCCATCATTTACTGATGAATTTACTGCTAACACCACTAATGGAAAAAGAATTTAAAAGTTAGTATTGGATTTTTCTGATACTGAAAGATAACCACTGTGAAGGTGCTATAAGGGCTGGCAGATCCCTGGGACTGGGGCACCAGGGTCTGCAGGCAGGTCCTGTCCCACAGCCCAGCCTGCAGCGGGGCACCCAGGGGCACCTCCCTGGGGCAGTGACCAGCTTGAAATTGGGCAGGCCCAGGGCAGGGCTGTGGGGAGCTGGAGCATGGCCCTGCTGTGGCCTCAGCAGGGTAAGGGCTGGTGGTCCCAGGGCTGCTGTAGGGGCTGGGCCTGGGCCTGGGCCAGGGCAGGTGGAGGAGCCCTGGAGGTGGTCAGGGATGGCTGCATCATCAGGGCTTGGGAAGTCAAGAGGAAATTCACAGGCAAGTAGGAAGTTAATGTACCCTCGGGGTTAAAGGCTTAGAAGGAAAACAAAATATTTTGGAGATGAGAATTGTGTAACTGTCAATTGCCAGCATTTTAAAGTAGTATGATGTTGCTCATTCAGACAATTTAGGTTAATCTTTATTTCTTGGTTGAAAAAAGTATAGTACTCCAAGTAGATTAATCTGTTTTACCAGATGAATGTTGTTATATTTTGTATTAGGTCCTTGAGAGATAAGCCCCGTGTAGCTCAGAATTGTCTTAAGTGGAAGAGCAGAAAGCTGCCAGGAAGGCAGGCAAAGCCCAGGACTGGTGTCCAGAAGGTGCCATTTGCACTCCGGGTACTGGCTGCTTGGGCTGAGCAAATCAGTTGCCAAGAGAGAGTAATGTTTTTTTCCCTCTCCTTGTCTGTTTGGTGCTGAAGATTTATGGACCCATTTATCTTACTGATTTCAGTGAGACCACGTGCAATAAATATAAGAACAAGCACAAACTGTTTGGAAGATTTAAACCTTAGATTAAATGTGGGTTTTATTTGCTCTCATGGCAGAGAAGCCTTCTTGCTGCCACTTCACGCAGTGTTTGTATGCCTGCATTTGAACACATTAAAGCATTTACTTCTTGCAATACAAATTTTACTGATCGCTTGGTGAGTACTGAAGCTTTTGCTGCTACTTGAGGATGAGGGCATTAACCCAGTCTTGGGCACAGCACGTTTTCTTTGTACGGTGCTCCAGTGCCAGGTCAGACAGCACAGACCCATTACCAATGGTCCTGATGTTGTTATCTCTGACCCAATTAATTCTGAATTCTATATCCAGTTGTGAAAACCTGAATGTTTATGTCCAGCTCCAAGAACACACATTATCTTGACTGATTATGCTTAATGTATAACACGAGCATGACAGTTCTGCAGTGCAGTCAGTTATTTGTGTGAAAATGCAATTACAATTTGGCTTATTGTTCAGAAAATATAGACAATTTCTTCCCTGTAGCAGAACACCTAACTTTCCCTAGAAAAAATGAAGTTACATAACAGACAACAAATGAAACACTGATGTAGTAGCAGTATTTCCAAACACATCTGTACTGATGTAGTGGGTTTACGTGGCAAGGTTTTGGTAGCAGGGGGCCATAGGGGTGGCTTCTGTGAGAAGGATCTAGAAGCTGCCCCACTGCTGACCAGAGCTGAGCCAATAAGTGATGTTGTTTTGCACCTCTGTGGGAGCATATTTAAGACAGGGAAAAAAAACACTGCACCACACACAGCAGCTGGGAGAGTGAGAGGAGTGAGGAACAGCCTTGCAGGCGCCAAAGTCAGTGAAGAAGGAGGGGGAGAGGTGCTCCAGGCGCTGGAGCAGAAGTCCCCTGCGGCCTGTGGTGAGGACCATGGTGAAGCAGGCTGTCCCCCTGCAGCCCATGGAGTACCACGGTGGAGCAGGGTTCCACCCTGCAGTCTGCGGAGGAGACCACGGTGGAGCAGGTGGACCTGCACCGACGGAGACTGCGGTCTGTGGAAGACCCCTGTCGGAGCAGATTCCAGGCTGGACCTGCAGCCCATGGAGAGGAGACCACGCAGGAGCTGGTGACCTGGCAGGAGCTGCTGCCCGTGGGGGACCCAGGTTGGAGCAGATCGCTCCTGAGGGATGGACCCCGTGGTACGGACCCATATCTGGAGCAGTTCTTGAAGAGCTGCTGCCTGTGGGCAGCCCACGCCGGATCAGTTCAGCAAGGACAGCATCCCGTGGGAGGGACCCCACAGCACAGGGGTTGAGAGTAACCAAGAAGGAGCGGCGGCGAAGAAGCGCTATAGACTGACCATAACCCCTGTTCCCCTGCGCCTCTCGCAGGGAGGAGGTGGAAGAGGGTGGATGGGGGGGAAGGCGCTTTTGGTTTCTTTCCTCTTTCTCACTTCTCTAGCTTGTTAGTAATAGGCAATAAATCTTACTATCTCCCTATGCTGAATCTGTTTTGCCCGTCACGATAATTACTGTGTGATCTCCTCATCCTTATCTCAACCCTTGAGCCCTTTTCATCATCGTATTTTCTCCCTGTTCCTCTTTGAGGAGGGGGAGTGAGACAGCGGTTGTGGTGGAGCTCGGCCGCCCACCCAGGCAAAACCACCACAACTGAAAACATCCTTAACTACCTGTAATTGCAGAATTAACCTCTTCTAGGATTTTTTTTTTTCTTGGTAGGTAGGCCCTTTAGAGGATGCCACTCAAGCTTCAAAGGGGTTAAACGAAAGCAGTCCATATGTGGTCATTTTGCAAATAGCTGGTGTTTGCAAGTTCTCTCTTTTCTGGAGGTAGGTATGTTTTGCTGTTGTTAAAGCTTTCTCTTTTGTTTTTAAGAAAATGTGTTATTGTTGGAGTGACTGTAATGGACAAACTTAGCGTTTATTGGCATTGCTGTAGTATCTTAAGAGTACCAAGCAAGCTGAGGTGGTGAGCATCCATAATTCTAACCTCAAAAAGTCCATAGTCAACACAGAGAAAATGGGAGAGGGAAGGAGGGAAAGCTAACGGGATAAATCACAAAAAAAAAAAAAAAAAGTACTGGGACAAGATATATAGGTTTAATACTTTTTAATCATATTTTATTCTGAAGAGGAGTAGGTTGAGTTAGGAGATGAGCAGAAAGACTTCAGTAGAATGATGTAGAGTTAGGCAAGGAATGTATTATTAGAAGGTTAGGAAGAGAAATGAGAATAAAAGAATAGGAGACAATCATTGAAACCAACATAACTCATTTGGTGGCAGATTTTTTTATTATTATTTTTAAGCAATGAAAAGAAGTGATAAAAAGAGATCTCTCATGATCACTGGCAGAAGAGTGAAATATTAGATAGATACCATAACAATCCCTAATTTGTGGTGCTGTGTTGAGGGGTGGACAGATGCCTATACAAAAGTTTTTTTGGGGATGTGTGTAGACTTCCCGATCTGATAACTAGATTGTGATTAGAGTAGGGTTTTCATAATTCTTCATAACTTTCTGGATATATCTTGTCACTCCATTGCTAGTTTTGACTGGGAACGGGAGCCCAGTATAGCAACATAGTTGTTGCTATATAGTTGTTGCTTTGCAGGAAATGGTTATGGTCTTCCTCAGTGGTCTTCCTCAGTGTTATGGTTATGGTCTTCCTCAGTGTGCACAGTGGTGGTGGCCATCTCAAGTTCTCAGTGAAGTCCTGGTCCTGCATTACCTTGTTATGCTGGTGAAAACTGACAGGCCTGTAAGGTGACTTATTAGAAATAAGTTTCAGAAGAGAAACAGAGGAGAGTAAATCCTGAATTCACACCTCTTCCAGTTTTTAGCCTTGGTTAATAACGATGTAATTGACTATTTCCACTAAACTAAGCTTCTCTTTGTGGAGTTGTTTGTTCTGTTTTGTTGTTGTTGTTTGTTTGTTTGCCTGTTTGTTTTTTTTTCCAGATAGTCCTTTGGGCTTCTGACCTGCTTAGTGTTGGCCTATCATATATTACTGAACACATAACTGGGACTGAAGCATTTTCCTTGTTCTGTAAGCAATTCATTTCCTTCCTCTCAGGCTTTATTTCTCTAATTCTACTGACAACCATGGAGCATCTAGGTGTGCTGTAAAGCCCTGCTTGAGGTGGAATTTTTGCAGACCAGATTAATTATATTCCCTCTGTCTTTTCTTTTTATGGATGTTTTTAGAGTAGCCTTGCAGATGGATTAAGCTCAATTTGTGTAACTGGATAATTATTCCTCTATGTAAGCTTTTCTCTGGCAAACTTGAATCTTAAAAAAGACAAACAGGAGAAGTGTGCTGCCGCTTCTTTCTCCCTCTCTCACTGCACAGACCATTTCTTGGACTGATGGACCATTCACGGCTGTATTCATTCATGGCTCCATCACATCACTTCCAGGCCTTACCATATCCTCGTAACAGCTCCATGGCTTAGACTTCAGAAGACTGTCAGTCAAGCAAAAGGTTATGTCTGAGTCTTAATTTGTATGTTTTACTTCAGTAATTTAGCTGAGAGAGTAGGCAGTGACAGCAGTGTGCTGGGCCACAGAGTATATGCGTCATTAGAAGTTTTTGGTGGTACTTGGGTTTTTCTGAGAGACTGCTGCCTCTGACAGCTGTGCCCAATTTGTCAGGAGTACCGAGGGAGAACTTGATGGTGGGCTGCCAGGTTTTGCAAATGTTTACATTCTTTGAATTTTTGTGGGTGTGGTCTAAGACTGCAGTAAGTATACACAGAGGTTGTCAAATGGCATAGGAGCAGTGCCTCGATGTGATAAGGCAGGTGATGAGTCTCTCATGCCCCTTCACCAGCAATTCCTGTGGCTGGGGAGCACGGCTGTGTCACAGCTGGTCAGCAGTGACGGTGCCAGCGAAGCACTACCCACAGCTTCTCTGGTAACGAGGATTAGGCCTCTACTACACAGTCGGCTGCTACCGGGCTTGCAGGAAGCCCTGTTAAAGAGGTTAAATGATTTAACTTGACCTGCCAATTTTACTGGAACAAACATATCTATCGGAGTACTTCTGTTTTGTTGTGTTTTTTAATCGACTTCTGTTTACTTGGCTCTTGCCAGACAGGCTTACAGAACAACCACGTAATATGGGTCATTTAAACATCTCTTTAGTACAGTAAAATAACAGGTCCCAGTTTCAAAAATTGCTAATATGTGGACCTTTGATTCTTCATACACTTTCTTTTGTTAACCTTCGTTCGTATCAGTTCAAGCGAGTTCAAAGCAAGCTGTGATTTTCTAGAAGCAAAATAGACTGAAAATATCTCCCAATACCCTGAATGCATTGCAGTAATATTGTTAAGATAGTAGTGGAAATTGCTGCCTCCTTATAGCCAATTTTTTTGTTTGTTTGTTTGTTTTTTTAAATCGGTGTATTTAGGAATACAAAATACTCTCTGAGAATTAGTTCAAATTCACAACAATTTTTGTGTTGCGTCTTCGTTATAGCTAGATTGATCACTACTTATTTGCCTTGTACTGGGAGTCTGTTAACAAGAGATTCTCAGTCTCATTGGTGTGTGCTAGCATGTATTAATCAGGAATACATTAGAATATAGCTTCCAATGGTGCAAACTTACAATGAAGAATCTTGCAGTGATGGTTACAATCTCTCCTCCTTGCTACTTCTCTGCCACTGTCCTTACACTTAAGCTGCCATCGCATCATCGTGCATTTAAAACTTCAAGGAATGGTTTGGGTTGGAAGGGACCTTGAAGACCATCCAGCTCCACCACCCCCCTGCCATGGGCAGGGGCACCTCCCACCAGACCAGGTTGCCCAAAGCCCCATCCAGCCTGGCCTTGAACACTTTGAGAGGTGGAGCATCCACAGCTTCTCTGGGCAACCTGTTCCTGTGCCTCACCAACCTTATAGTAAACAATTTATTCCTTATATCTAATTGAAATCTACTCTCTTTTAGCTTAAAATTGCTCCTTGTCCCATCACTACACAACCTGGTAAAGAGCCCCCCGTTGTGTATTGAAAAGCCTCTATAAGGCTTCCCCAGAGCCTCCTCTTCTCCAGGCTGATCAACCCCAATTCCCTCAGCCTGTCTTTGTAAGAGAGGTGCTCCAGCCCTTTGATGATCATCACGGCCCTCCTCTGTCTCACTCCAACAGGTCCATGTCCTTCTTGTGGTGGGGCCCCAGAGCTGAACGCAGCACTCCAGGTAAGGTCTTGTTAGAGCAGAGCAGAGAGCAGAATCACCTCCCTCAACCTGCTGCCCACCCTGCTTTTTACTCTGTTTGACCTTAAAATAGAAGTGCAATTAAAGTTTTTATTAGATCCGAGTTGGATGGATGCAGACTGCTTACACATAACCTCTAGGCCCAGCTTCTCTTCAGAATTGTTATGTTCCATTACATGTTACTCTGTTGTAGTAAGAAGAGACAGCATTTTCCCAAAGGAAAGATTTTCAGCTTGTTAGATACAGACACATAGATATGGCTTGCTTTTTTTGTTGTTGTTGTTGATCTTATTGTTGCTGTTGTTTTGGTTTGTTTTATTTTTCTTAACAGTGTATTCTTTTTTCAGTGAGAAAAATCTGTGCTTGCACAAGATTTAAGATAGATTCGTCACTTGCTGAAAAATATTTCAGAAATAAATATCATAATTGCTTCCTTTTCATCACAATATTGTACCAGCCTGACTGTTTTTCCCAGCCAACCTCCTCAGACCATCCAGAACTGCCAAAACATCTGAGATAATACACATTCAATTACAGTATTGTGAAGATGAGCCATCTGTGCTAGAGTATCCAGTGTTGCATGAGAATGAAAATATATGCAAAATCCCAACTAGGTTGTTATAAGTCCCAACGTGACATAAGTGAATTGAGCTAAGTCAGTCCCTAGCATTGTTAAATAACCATCATAGATTTTACTACTCATAATTAAAGCCAGAATTAGAAAGAGGGTGTTGGATGTGCTGAGATCAAAGGGAAGTAAATTCAGCATGCTCAACAACTGGTAGTAACTTTATCAAAGCTTCACTTTCCTGATGGAACCAAATTCAGTCTGTATTTAAGGTGTCTGGAAGTAAGCTTTCTTTCTGTTAACCTTAGTCCACAGGGATGGAGAGGGTAATGGACACTGTTCACTCTCAGTGCTTGTGCACCATCCATGTTTTCTTAAGTCTCGCCCTTAACTTCAGTAGATCTGTCTTTATACAGGTATAACCCCTGCCCCTTATCCTGCAGTATCTTTTAGATTCATATCACATGGATAGGAACAAAGCTGCGTGCGGAAGATGAAGTGCAGTTAGTGCTTTATATTCATTGATGGTTTATAAATAGGTCTACCTCTCAGTGCAGCTCTTTCCTAGGATTTTTAAGTACAGCTATTTGGGGTTAAGTGTGCTACATTTGCTAAGTTAAAATGAATTTACTAGTATGCAAGAATTAATATGTAGAAAATATGCTAATTTAAGCCCTTTTTTTTAACGTTCCCTAGATTTTTACCTTTTGTTAAAGATAATTAACATCCTCTACTTCTGCAGCAGCACAGAGGTCTGAATAGAGGGAGAAGAAAAATTTTCACTGCCTAGTTAGTTATTATCCTAATGACGTTCTCAATAACTTAAATAGAAAGGCATTGGATACCAAATGTTAGGTAGAGATACGGAACAATTTCTGTTATTTGCATACTGTGTTATGTGAAAAATGGAGCAGGAAAAAAATGGAGCTGGGAGGCAGAAGGAAAACCTGGATAGTGGGCTACTGAAAAGAGAGTTGTTCCATAAGAATGAAGTCTTTTATTATTATTATTTTCTATGTTTCCTTTCCCAGTCAGAAAATAACATCTTCCTCTGTGATGCAGTATTAGCCCATGCCAGGGTCTGCTCGTTTTGTGACTGATTTCCTGTTGCGATGGAGAAAGGATAATGAGATACTACAGCCATTAGATCCTTCTGTCTTTGTATGGGTAGGAGGCCTCTAGATGCAGAGCTGGGGTGCCCCAGCCGCTCTCACTGACCCTTGGGTTTAGTTGGGAACACAAGTGCCCACCCCCAGCTTTGTCTGAACTCGCTAGTGACAAGGCAATCTGCAGGCATTCCTGCTCTTCTCACCTGTTTCTTCAGCACAGCTGCTGCAGGAACTCTGTAGAGTAGCAAGATAAGCTCTTTGCACTCACGTTGCAGGGACAGTGGTTGTTAATAGTTTCACGTCATCCTGTGATACCATCTCTGAACAGGAAAGACCCAGCTTTAGAAGAGGCTGCTCTGCTGAGAATAGTAAGGCCTGAAATGGAACCAGTGGCTTCCCAAAGTGCTGGTGGGCATTTTAAAACACGTGTTCCTCTTCCTGCTGGGTCCATTTAAAGCTGGAGTGCTGTGAGCCTTGTGTCCCAGGTGGTTGTTCTGAGCATGTCTCAGGGCAAGGCTTCCCTCCATCTACATTCATGATTTCCATCCCTGAAAGGACACCTAAATGTGCAGGCTTAAGCATCTGTTTTTTGCATGAACCAGATGATCAAGCTGGTGGTGTGTGCTGATAAGGCTGATGTACATCCAGCTGACTGCCTTGAAAAGGTCAGGCCTTTGCAAGTCTTAATGCAGGCCTTCTGCTCCTCTACCATGAAATTTCATATCTAATGTAGTCAATTCTCTTTCCCTACTGCAGAAAACATAATTTGATTTCTTCATAACTCACAGGCTGTCATGTATAAAAAGCTAGTTACAGAGGTGATGAAGCACAAACTTCTTAAACTGACCTTACAGTTGATAAGGCCAGTTCATAATATATTTAATAAGGATTTAAAAATACAGGAGAGAAAGCATCAAACTTGTTTCTTAGATTGTTTACCAGCAAGTCATATGTCGACTCCACCATGTTAAAGCTGAAGGATTCTGAATCATTTTATAATTCGTCATTGCTGTGAGACAGGAAGTGACAGTGCAGACACAGAATGAAAGGTCCTAAGTCTGCATTCGGAGCTGTTTTATTGTGTACAGGTTTTTGTTTCTTTGTTCTTGTTTCTTGTTGTAAGGCAATATATTTAATCTTTTTGTTCCCCAGTTCAGTAAATACAGCACAGTTGTTTTCTTAATGTCTTATCCCATCTCTTGTCAATGGTACCTTACAAGATTGCAGCTTTGGACTTCCAGCTCTTCTGATGTCTACATACAGAACTGAACGCAGTGCGATGTGCAGTTCGTTGGCACTATTGCACTGTAGTTCAATATAATAAACCAAGATGTATATAGTTACACTCAAGTTATTGTTATAAACAAAAGAGAACACAGCATGCAAGAGAAAGAGAGCCAAGAATTTATTGCTAACCTAACTAAAATCATAAAACCTCATCACAATATGACAGTTGTTGCTAAAGCAGAAATACAAGCACAGTCCCAATTAGTACAGAAAAGCCTAATTAATGGTAAAGCTATTATAACTGTTAAATAAGATAGCTTTTCCTGGTGTTATGCTTGCCTTTCCAGTATCTCTCTGGGTCCAACAGTCTGAGCCTTCTCCTGGCAGAGATGTGGGGGCTGTCACTGCCACTCCTCAGTGTCCACAGGTCTTCACCAGGCCAAACATGATCTTCAGGTAGGGGGCCCTTCCTCCCTCAGTGCTGGGGTCCCCTTGGTTTTCTTTTCACGCACTTTCCCATCCCAGCCTGCTGCTCTCCCCCTGCTCCCCAGGAGGGGCTGAAAGCTGCCCCACAGCCCCCCCATGCCCTCAGGGCTGTGTGCCCTGCAGGGATGGCCTGGGGCTGTCAGCCCCTTCCCCCTGGGTCACTCACAGAGGGAATTGGTTGACCCTTCTCTCCTCACATTTAATAACATATTTTTATAACAGAGATCTCCCCCCACCAACCCCCTCCCCCCCCCCCAATATCCTGCTGCTGTCTTAGGAAGCTTTCAAAATGAAACAGTGAGCCTGAATGTAAAGATATATTGAAAGGTGATTGAATCAGCGATATGACCCAGCGATTTTTCAGAGGCATGCATCAACATGCAGTGCTTAATATTAGTTTCTGAATCTGCATGCAAATCACTTACTGGTAGTTAGAATAATCATCTACATTATTACATTTAGATGTATGTTCTTTGCTGAAGTGAGGTGGACTGCTGAATTGAAGTTTCAGCATTGTAAAATGCATATATTATGATGTGATAGTAAATTCTGAGTTGATTACAAAGTTACTGTTTATTTAATGGAGGGTTTAGGGAGGTGGAACACGATGCCCCACTGAATCATCCCAGTTCTTTTTAGTTATAATCAAATAGTGATAATATAATCAGTGATCATTTAAAGTTATAATTAGTCCTCATTTTTTTCCCAGGAAGTGTTTTGTTCCACTTGGGTACTCCTATTTGTGTTTGAGAAAAAATATTGCTAATTATTTTTCTTTTCTGTTAACACACAAAAATAGTTTTAAATTCTCTTTATGATTGTGCTGTTCAGTAATTAGTGGTCTTCCTAAGATACTAGGACTTCATTGTCATGTACGTAGGAAACGCACAATATCCTACTAATATAATCTGAAACAGATAGATATTGAAAGGTTTGTGGCTTTGGTGTTTTTTTTGTTTGTTTCTTTGTTTGTTTTTTAGGTTTTGCATGGTTATGAATATTTTCCCTTTTGCCTGTTGAATTCATCAGGAGTACAGTGTAAATGAATATCTATCCATTGTTCAAAACTGTTAGGGTGATAGTTTGTGCAAATATATCTTGCTCTGAAATTAAGTATTTGCCAACAACCTACAGGTATTTGATGAGGTAGGCTGGTTGGGATAAACAGAACATATGTTTAAAGGTGCCTGTGAAATACTAAAACAGGTTTTTTTTTTGTTTGTTTTTAAACACTAGACTTTGCAAAACACCATCTAAAATAAAAAGCAGACAAGAATGGGTTTCTTAACTGTTTCTTTTTTTCTCCTTTCAAGATAAGAGCAGTGTTGTTTTTTTTTTTTTTCCTCTCTGTAATTAGAAATAACAGCTTTCAGGGAGAAAAATACAACAACACAGGAGATTATTTTAAGTATCTCTTTGCAGATGATTTTTGTATTTCAAAACCAGCTTTGTTTCATCTGCTGTGTTTCTTACTAGGTTGCTAAATTACTACAAATAGTTACTGTATGAGGGATTTTTCTTAATTTCCAAAATGCTTGTTTTGGTGAAACAGCTGCTGCTAACTACACCAAATTTCCCAGGGGGAATTAACATTTAACACTTTTTCTATATGCCCAATTCCTGAATCCAGTTACATATTTTTATGTATTTTTCACAGGGATGCAGTATTTATTTCTTCCAAATGGGGATGATGGTGGTGTTCTTTCTTAGACTAATGATAATTTGTTCTTATTTTCCAACCTTTAACATGTACAATTCAAAGCTCACTTTTTTATTCTCAGATATTTGCAAGGTGGGTTTTTTCTTTTTTTTTCTTTTTTTTTTTTTTTCTCAGTGTTCCACCCTGCAAATACATACAGTAGAATGTTTTTTATCAAAGCATGTTGATTTTTTCCCCCGGTGTCATTCACCTAAGCTTTTTTAGTAGCAGTGCGTTTGACCATAGTTTTTGACTATTTGGATTAAATCTAAAATGTAATCACATATATATACAGATGCTTATACAAGAGAAGCATAGACAAGAAAATGATTGCAATGATAAAATACTCTGATGAAACCATCAAGCTCTCAACTCTCCATATTGCCATAGTGACCAGAGTAGCTTTGAGAAATTACGGTTGTTTTACTGAGTCAGTACCCTTATAAATAATTTTGAGTCTCACATAATATTTAATTCGCATACAGAGACAGAGCTGCTCTACTCAGTTTATACATGATGCCTGTGTTACAGTTTCTGTGTTCAGTTCATGCCTTCTCTTGGTCTTTCCTCTACCTGTAGCTTATTTAAACTAACAAGTTTCATTTTTTTCTTAAATCCTACTCCAAATCTTTCATGTGAGCTACTGGAACCAAATTCTAGCTGGAGCTTCTGTTACTGTGTAATTAGAAGTACCACATAACTGAAACTTCTACTGATGTATTTTTCTCATGTCTTTGAATTAAAATGTGGGAACATGGTTATTTTGCCCCTGGGATTCAATATCCTTTTTCCTGTATTTCTAATCTGCATTGTTTATTTTTTGTAGCAGTGTAGTAGACATGTATTTTGAGGTCATGCCTATGTGGCACAACATAGGTACTCATGTTAGCTATGAATGAGGCGTGATTTCTCTGAATCCTTAGATTTACATGGCCAATGAGTAGAAATAATATATGTGAAGGGAAATGTGATACTTTGTTGTTTAGATTTCAAAGCATCAAGTTTTGAAAGCAGACAAGGTTCTGAAGAAATATTTGTCTCCTCCATGTCAATTTGCAATTCTACCCTAGCTGAAGGATGTTACTTGACACAATAACCTTGAGTCAGTTAGAAGATTTTATTGACAGCCACAGCCCTTTGCCAAATCTCTCTTCATTTTTACACAACTTCTGGCTGTCCTTGTTAGGACACGTTAGCATCAAACTAAGGAATGCTGATGGGGGAAGACAAGCCATGTACTGTACACAGGCTTGTTATTGCAGTCCAATTTAAATGAAGGTATAACATCTTTTGGCTCTGTGAAGCAGATGTACTTTTAGACGTGTTCTCCCTTTGTCCCCTCTCCCCTTCTTTAATGAGCGATATTTTGTTTTACCAAAGGCAACACTGAAAATGAAATCTCTGCCAAGGTTAAAAGTAAGTCTGAGCAGCTAGACTTGGACTCAAAGCAGGGCAGCAGAGAGGAGCAGACTTCTGCTGGACGTGTGCGGTGATTGAGGCAGGGTCAGCTCAGAAGTCTGTGAATCATTCTTAAAAGGAGAGAAATGAAAGCTGATTTCTAAGCCAGGGACCGAGCCTGAAGGTCTGGGAAGTTACATCTGACATGCTCTCTCCATGGAGCAGCCTGCTGTTTTTCTAACTTCAGGTTTTACTCAGGATGTGGTGATTGCTCTCTGTTTTAGGACATTACCGAGACTGCTTTAGAAAGCACATCTATTGGAGCGTGTCTGAATGTACATATATAATCATATATACATTTGGTTGCACAGTGACCCTAATCCTAGAACAGCAATGTGTTAGGGATGGAAAAAAAGACAAAAAAAAATCTGTGAGTTGTACCAACTTCGGTTAATAAGAAACTAAATAACAATATCTAATTGAATAATGAGACCTAGAATAATTGAGAACAACTCAGATCTTATGTTTTCTGTCACACCATTTTATCACATTTTGCTGCCAAATAATGCAAGTTATTACTGTTGTTAAAGATGAATGTGCATAATCTTGTCTCCATAATGTACACCATTTCAAGGTGAATGACCAATAGTGAAAACCTTCAGAAATTTCTATAGCGGAAGCTTTCTTTATAAGTATTTTGTACTCTGAAAATTCAAGGAAAGCATAGGTTGTCATACAAGGTGTCTTAAACATGAAACCTGGCTCTTCAGGATAACGACTGCTGTGTTTTCCAGTGTCACAGCTCAATATTCATGAACAGATCATTAGCTACTACATTGCAGTAGTATTGTCTTCAGAAAAATTGTATAAAGACAATTTATTCAGTGAATGGGGAACTAAAGCAATCAAAAACACCTCAACATTTCCCACTATATTTATTAAAGAGGAGGCGTGAAGATAGTGATGCTAAGCTAAATAGGTAGAGCAGGCAGAAAAAGATGAGAAGCATCACATAATGATAATTTTGTCATAATCCTATCCTGGGCTATAAATAGGAATTGTGGGAATGCTGATCCTTCCCATTTGTTGCTCCATAGATTCATCATTGAGGACTGTATGAATGCTGGCAGAAGTGAGAATCATAATCACAGTGGAGCAGCTATTTCAGTGCAGTCAAAATGTCAGTAAGGGATTCTCCAAAACCCGATGTTAGTTTGAGGATAGGCTGTAACAGGAAGCTGCCAGAAGAGTACTTGGGAAGGGGTGGGGGGGGTGGGGTGGGGGTGGAAAGCAAGAATATTAATGTAAAAACTGTGAGTATGAGGTTATAGTGGGAAAAATCTAGAATTTTACAATAAAACTACACTAATGTTCATAAAGTTTGGTAGAATAACAGAGCAATTCATATTTGTGGATGTCCTCAAACTAATGCTAGTACATGCAGCTTCTTCCTCCTGTCCTCCTGTAAAAACCTATGACGGTAAATTTTCTTAGGCTGTAAACCTCAAAAAGTGAATTTTGTGGTTCATTGTGTTTTGTGAAGGGATTCTACCTAATTCCTTTCACAGTCATGTTCTCTCTTCTTTTATAAATACACCTTGCAGAGTGATTTATTGGCTTGTGTGTTTGGCTGATACTAATAGTAAGTTGCACGCTACACATCCAGGCATTGGCTCCCTGCAATTGCTGATGGAATTCTGAAGTCCGGAGTCCTTCCAGCTGTTTATGGGCTTGTACCATTTGGCAGCATAAAATAGCTTAGCAGAGAAGCAGTGCTTCTGAACAACCCATCCACAGGTTTTGATGCAGCTTTTAGCTTTTTCTTTGAAAATATTATTCTAATAGGATACAGGTTGTCATTGAAAAATACTGCATCTGTATGTGATTGTTATCCACAAAATAGTAAAGAGCCTTCTAAGCAGCTGCATCTTCCACTCATTTATTATTCCTGCATACACAATTGGAAAAAAATGCTGATTTCCTAACTTCTGGAGAGTCAAAAATATCTGAGAAATGATGAAGCCTAAGGTCTTAAATCAAACAGAAGAGAAATCAAAGATAAAATATTGGAAACTTTTGTTTCACTTTCTTTTTCATTAATAAAAGGTATATTATTACAAATACGATAAAAAGAAGCCAATGCAAAATGTTCAAATTACAGGAAAA
Source organism: Anser brachyrhynchus (assembly GCF_964034855.1). Classification (NCBI taxonomy): domain Eukaryota; kingdom Metazoa; phylum Chordata; class Aves; order Anseriformes; family Anatidae; genus Anser; species Anser brachyrhynchus. The sequence continues at coordinate 109,262,952 of NC_137694.1, forward strand.
TTTCATGTTGACTCTAAAAAATTAGAGATGATGTAGACAGATCTCAAAAATATTCTGAGAAATTGATTCAGAAAAGCATCTATGTTTTTGTAGATCTGTTCTTGAAAATTCAGAAAAGTTAATGTTAATGGAGCTACTTTAACATTTGCTAGAAAATTAAATGGGGAATGGGAAAATAAGAGAAAATTTCACTAACCTAATGGCACAGTGAATGGCAATCACTTTCCGAACAAATCTGTGCTGAAGACATCTCAGGGCTGAACTTTCCAGAATAACTCAAATATAGATTTTCAGGAAAACTTCAATTGTAGATGCTTTACTTTAAGAATGCTTTCACAGATAATATGGATAATTGCGCAAAACAGTACCTCAGCGATCATCGCTTTGGTAAAGCTAATGTCTACTTTGGTTTTGGCAGAGTTTAGGTGAGCTGTGAATGTGTTTTCTACTCAAACAATTTATTAGTTAGGTGTCAAATATAAAAGCATTGGCACATGCTTGAAAATGTGCAGAAGACTCTTATTTGCTGACTTGATGTTTATAACTCTAAATTGGCAACTGTCTACAGATTGAGACATAAACTGTGAACTGACAAATAATATTATCTGACAGTATTCGTTGGCATGAATAAGCAAAAGTAAACTTGGGGTTTTCCTGACAGGGTTCAGCTTTCCTTTTCAACAAAAAATTAGATGTCTTAGTTTTGAAGAGTTCTTGTCTTCCTTCCTTTGCTTATGGTGGTTGTTTCAATCTCGCTGTGACTTTTTGTATTCAGTATTTAGAGCTTAAGTCTTAGAAGGAGAAACATTTTGATCCCACAGTTAAAAATTAATAACTTCTACTATTGTCATATGTTTGTGCTCTTGTAGGGCATGGAGGCCCCATTGTATTAGATACTGTTTACCTGTGTCTCAAGAAAATAGTCCATTGATAAGAGCCAGGTCCACATTTTACAAGGTATAACTGTGCATTTTATTATTAGGTATTCATCAATACATTGATGTTCACTGAAATTTAAGTTCAGAAATCTGTGCACTGGCTACTTTAAAATTTTATACTGTATGCAGTTTTACATGAAAAAGAATGAATGTCCTTTCTCTCCTTATGAAAGCTGTTGATACAAATCCTGATAATAGTGAGGTGTGGCATGGAAATCATAGAATCATAGAAAAAATAAGGTTGGAAAAGACCTTCATGATCAGCTGGTCCAAGCATCACCCTACTACCAATGTCACCCACTAAACCATATTCCTAAGCACCAGGTCCAACCTTTGCTTGAACAACCCCAGGGACGGTGTCTACCGTGATCCCCAATACCTTTTCTGCAAACGTCACTTCCAGCCATCTGGCTTTCAGCATCTACTAGTACATGAGATTTCTCCTCTCCAGGTACAGGTCTCAGAATTTGCTTTTGTTGAACTGCACGATGTTCCTTTCAGCTCTTTTCTCCAGCCTGCCATACTGAGATTATTTAATTTCCATAATGACTAAAATTTATTATTGCTGAAGAGTCACTGCAAAACACATGAATTGCTTAACATGCTTTAAAGCTCTCTCTTAAGTACAAGAAGATATCTTAAATGGGCTTCTAACATTTTACTGTTATTATATAAGATACATGAACATGAAGGCAGGTATCATCAGTCTTAAAGACTTATTTTGAAGAATTAATTTAAGAAGTCTTTAAGAATTTGATCTCCAGAAGTACAAAATATTCTTACCTCCAAAAATGATAATAAGGATAGCTAATTCCTTGCTAGATAAGGCTAGGGCTAGCTTTGTGACTCAAGGTCACACAGGCTATGTAAATTCGGAAGCCCTGTGGCATAATAGGAATGTATCTACAGAGTGAAAAAGTTCACACAGATGATCGATCCATTGTTCACACTACTTGCATTTTGGAGGCATCCCAGTAGGAATTTAATTGTAAAGTATGGTAATTCCATAGTGCAGTGTAACAAGTTCTATTGCTGTCATGTTGTCTCCTGATAAATATATATAGATAACTTGCATCACTGCAAAATATCACCATAAGTAAACTCCATCAAACCTGGCATGAAGAAGAGAAATCATCTTTTGTTGTTGTTGCTCTTCTGATCATTTTCATGTTATAAATTTCAGTTGTGTGAATTTATGCTGAAGTAACTTCAAAAAAAATAATTCTCATTTTCAAAATGCATCATCAGACTTTTTTTTTTTGTAAGGTACAAATGAAAGTGGAAATAAAACCTTCACTCCTGCAGATAGTATGCTGCTCAGCAGTCTTAACAAAGTATGTATAAAAGGAGATTTTGCTGAACAAAGAGCCACTCCCCCAATAAAGTGCCCCAGAGACCTTTATAGCCTTTTATCTTATTTACTTTGAAACTAGCTAGTATGTATTCCTTGATCTCACAAGTGGCCCTGTCTCTGAAAAACAGAAAGAATCTCCCAGGTTACTGGAGTCCAAGTCATTACATTATTACTGCCAGTGACTGCTAGTTTACGTTTACTGAAGCAAGTCCTTATGGCCTTGCTTCCAATTTGGAGATTATGACTATGTCGGAAATTGCCCAAGCCACTATTCAGACAGGCACCTTAAATATGACTAAAAATACTCTTGTGCCCTTTTCTGTGTGGCAATGTTTCTATGTTACCTACTAAACAGATAATTACTTGAATTCCATATATAAACCTATTGGAAACTAAAGCTTGCATGTAGCAATGTGAGGGATATGTTTTGATCTGATGTCTAGAAGGAGTTGAGCGTTCATACTAGTAAATGAAGCAGGAGGAAGCATGGATGCACAGGAACCTGTTGATCAGTCCTTGCCCCCATATAGCGACTCTACAATGAAGGCATTTCAAATGAGCAAGAGTTTTGAAGCTTTGATCATCAGGTCTGTGATAAAGACTGAGGGAAGTGTATTTTCCTCCTCCCCACACACCACTTTAATTAAAAGTAGATTTTATTTTTGTGTAGAGATGCAGTTCTTCAAAATTTTTATAACTTTGAGCTGACTTTCATCACTGTTCAGGTAAGTTCGGCATGATAATAACATTTTATAGTCTTTCCAAGTTTTTATTTTCACCTATTTTATGAACACCTTCATAACAATGTAAAGGGCTCTTCTTCGATGCCAAAATGCTAATCAAATGTCTCTTCTATTACTAATAAAAAATTTAGGATTTTTTCCCCTTTAACTGAAACTTCTGTATATATATATAACACATTTCCTGATGAGTCTATCAGGAAAAAAAATAATAAAAGAATTCACAAATCCTTCTACTAGCTTGTTAAGTTAATATTCCAAAGAATATGAAATCCATCCAGCAAAGCACATAGCATGTAAGTTTAAGCATGTGCTTATGTTCCCTTCTATTCAGCACAGTACTAAAATCATGAATTTAAAATTAAATATATAGTTAAGAGTTTAAATAAGTGCTTAATCACTGTTCCCATTAGGGATACTATTTTGACAGGCGGCCTCTAATGGTTAAGCTCCTTGCTGAATTAGAGTCTTAAGCATCTGCCTAATTTAAGCAGTAAATCCTATTGAAGCCAGTGGGACTTATCCTGATTAAGTCTCTTACTGAACTAGGGTGAAAGTGAGAGACGGATAATCCTGAGCAACCTTCAAGTCTGGCAAGCAGGCACCGAGACTGGTTCAGCCAGTGAAATATGAATAACAGCTCCCCAGCTAGTTATGTCTATAAGCACAAATCTCAAATGGTGCCAATATCTTTATTTAGCAGATGAATCATACTGGAGAAATGCACTCTGCTAAAGCAGGTAGCTATGTGTAATCTAAAATAGCAAAAACACAAGTTTATTCCATTCAATACCTCTGCTTTATGCTTTCTTCTCTTAAGCTCTGAAGTTTGTGAGTACTCTGTTTTATGTTGGTTTTACATCGCAAAGGGACCTGCTGCTGGCCAGAGCCGAGCCTGTGAGTGATGCTGATTGCGCCTCTGTCAGATCATAGTTAAGAAAGGCCTGTGTCACAGCAGCTGGGAGAGCAAGGAGTGAGAACCAGCCCTGCAGCCCCCAAGGTCAGTGCAGCAGGAGGGCAGGAGGTGCTCCAGGCAGGCAGCAGCAGTTCCCCTGCGGCCTGTGGAGAGGCCCCCGGTGGAGCAGGCTGTCCCCCTGCAGCCCATGGGTCCCACACGGAGCAGATCTCCACGCTGCAGCCCGTGGAGGAGCCCCCGGTGGAGCAGGTGGATGTGGCCTGGAGGAGGCTGCGGCCCATGGAGAGCCCCCGCAGGAGCAGGCCCCGGGCCGGAGCTGCAGCCCGTGGAGAGGAGCCCATGCAGGAGCAGGGGTTTGGGGGGAGCTGCCGCCCGTGGGGGACCCGTGCTGGAGCAGTTTGCTCCTGGGGGATGGACCCCGTGGTACGGAGCCGTGTGGGAGCAGTTCTTGAAGAGCTGCTGCCTGTGGGAAGCCCCCGCAGGATCAGTTTGGGAAGTGGTTGTTGGTTGTTTTTGTTTGTTTGTTTGTTCTTTCCTTGGCGGGGTGCATCTCCTAGCAGCCGGTGCTTACGGATCCATGCAATGTTTGGGCATGCTGTGTTCTGGCGGGGGAAGCCTTGCCTGTGAAGTGGCACAGAAAGTCAACTGCAGGGTTTTGGCCTTGCCAGGAGCTTTCACTGACTGCAGGTAGCTCGCTGCTGATCTTCTACCTTGGTTTTGCAAACTGGGGTAGATGGAATGTGAGTCTGAACTACATACAGTACTGAGTATTGCTTTTCAGTAAACAGATTTTGTATATCTTCATTTATCAGTAACGTCTGTCTGAGACTAAGAATCTTATTCTAGGTTATTGTTCTTAAGAGCATAATAGACATTCCTTGAGTCAGTGTGCCTCTAATGGAATCATGTATGCCACACTTATGTAAAGTATAAATTTTAAAACTTTCTGGTTTCTTCTTATTTGAATAATGTATGCTTTTTTTCTGATGACCAGGCTTTTGAAGTATCAGATTTCCCAGTTAGTAGTTATTAGCTGCTGTGAAGGGTTTTGGTGAGACATAGTTTCTATCATGGTCCTAAACTTCTGTCCTTCCTTAGAGGATTTGTATTGAGCCAAAATAATCTAAGTGTTACTACTTCATGCGGCAGCAGTCATAAAAGCATTCATTTTTTTCTTCATAAATGCTTTCATTGGTTTTCTCCTCTTCAACTTTGTGCTCCTTGTTGACTTCTTAGTATTACTATAGATAACTTTCAAACAGATATGGGGGGAGGGTGGAGCTGCAAGAGACAAAGGCAAGGCAAAGAGAAATAACTGTCAGTTTCTTTAAAGGGAATATTCATTCTAAGACTTAAAAGTAGGATGGTATGTATGCCACTAGGTAGCACAATGAAATATCCCTGTGTCTCTTACCTGAACTCTCTTCTTCCTCCTTTTTTCTTCTTCCTGTTTCTCCTGCTTTAGGATTCTTATTTTCCAAGTAAATCATACATGCTTAATGAATTTCCTAATGGAATCCTGGAACCTCGTATCTTTTCCTGTGTTTTGTGTTGGGTCTATTCCTATGTGCTTACTGAGAAACAGCGGTGGTTGTACTGTGTGCCTGAATTCACTGGTCATTCTAAGGTTTATTCCCAGTAGAATACACATTCAAAAGAAAACTTTTGCTTTCTTAGCCTGTTGTATTTCTTATGCAACATACACTTATATCTCAGACAGTGTACATCTTTAAGGATGTATTGGAGTGGTGACGACTGGTGATAGTGAGTAAGTTCCTCAGCTGGAGAGAGCCTTGTATTGAATACGTACTTTGAAGTTATGTGGCCTCTATAGTAAAACTATATATTTTTTCTCTCCTCAAACCAGCTGGTTAATTTGGAGGTACATTGCCTGCTTTGTATGGAGCCCCTTTTTCAAGTAAAAAAGGAGGTGTTCCTAATGCACTGAGGTTTGAAGTGGCAATATTTCTTCCACTAATGCTAAAGGGGTGTTGCGGATGAATGCTGAGCTGATAGTTCTCCGAGCGTGCCCAAGTGTGTCCTTTCAGAAAGATGCGGGCCATGCCAACCTGGTAGGCATTCAGTGGTGGAATGTGGCCTGTCCTCTCAGTGCCTTCCTCTTTCCTTGTGAATCTGTTTGAGGCTGTCCAGAGATGGTGCAGGCTGATCTTTGCTCATGCAGGAGTTACTACACTTTGGAAGATCATGAGGAACATGGTTGGAAAGCATCGTGGCACTGGTAGTGAAGAATGTGTTGTCTCATTACTTCCCTCATTGGTCTGGGGGATGTTGAAAGTATAAGGTAAATAGGGTGTGTTTGAGGGACTCCTCTGGAGAGAAGGAACAGGTTATAAATGGCAATTTGCAGGGATGCTTAGGTGAACAAAGACTTCATTTGCTTTCCTTCCTTTGCCATGCTCATCAGATGAGCATATGTACAAATACTGTCTGTCTCAGATGACTGGTGTTTGGAAATTGTGGACATGGATGCAGTTTCCAGGAACAAAAATTTCTTGTCTCTAGTGTAGTCTCAGATGTCTGCTGCAAGGTTTTTGAGGTATGGTGCAGCTGTCATCAACTTGTAAAGTTGTTTCACAAATAAAATTGTGAATAATTTAAAGTATCCAGGGAACCGAAAGATTTTATATATATATATATATATATATATATATATTTGGTGAATGGATACTTACTGTGTTCTCGAATACTGTGCTTATATGAGGTATTGTATGTGAGCTTGGAAAATTTGACATCTGAGTGGATGTGTAGTTTTGAGGGTGGCACTTAAGGAAAACATTATGTAGAGAGATTGACAGGTTCATTTGTCTAAACCATATTTTTACAAATTCTCTTTAGTCAGCTATTTTTCACCCTGTTTCCACATGCTGAGGGAGGAGCATCCCATATAACTGTTCTTTAACCATCAGCTGTTCATGAAACTGCAGTTCAGTTTAACTTCTGTTAGAGCTGCTTTAGTTTTGGGGTTCCAAAGTTAAGAAACTTGATTTTTTTTTTAAAGAATTTGTAAGTAGACACTGGAGTGAAACCAAAACTGTGGATGTAGCTGGTGGAGGGACAATTACCAGTTGGTTCCTGCCTCGGAGCAGAAGCCAGCTGGCTGGCGAGGCGCATGTCTTGGGGCAGGCAGGCAGGCAGTGCGCATGGAGCGGTGCCCGCGATCGCCCGAGCGTGCAGGGACTGGTGGCTGAGCTGCCAGCACTCTGAGGGGCTGAGGGAAGTGCTGGTTGATGGGAATCCAAACCAGCAGTCTTGATCAGTTTAACATCATACAGATGTCTTGCTTTGTTGGCATTCGATAGTGAAGAGATAGCCAGGTCTATTTTGTAGGTAAAGACTTGAATATTTCTTGCCACTTGGGTGATTGTTTTGCCTAAAGAGGGGGTGAGTGAAAGTCTAGAAACACTTTCATGAAATATTGATCACTTCTGCTGGACCTCTTACAAAAAGCTTGTTTGCTATTCCAACATCGTTATTTCCATTAGTTAAGGGATGAATGATGAATAAGTTTGAAAGTGAATCAATTTTGTAAGTCTGTGGCATGTGATGAAAGAAGACTCTTGTGCTGTTTTGCAAGTGTAACAAAAAATTGATGTTGGGGATATAACTCTATGGAAATAAATCATTTGGTGTATGTTGTAAAGGATGATTTTCAATTTTCTGATTTTCAAATGTAGTGTTGGAGCCCAGGAAAATTTGTACAATGGTGAAGTGTAGTAATTGTAAAAGGAGAGAATAAATTAGGCCTTATCTAACTGGCATTTTTGAAAAGGGCAAAATAGAAATGGCAGATAAAATACTAATGATGGACATAAAAACAGCTGATCATCTTTGATATTAAAACTTCTCTTTTTCCTGAAATGATGGGCTAACACCACTTGTAATAAAATGCATGTTTGCTCAGATTTTTTTTTTCTTTGAAAGCTGAAATAGAAGAGTTTAGGATATTTTTTTCCCTTTGTAATTGTGAGGAAAAATTTAATTCCTTGAGGTGTCTTCACAGTTGTGTTCTGGAGCATGAGATGTTAGTCTACCATATGCTCAGGATTACAATGAAAGCTTAATATAATTGTGATGCTTCTTGTTTTTCCTCATACCTTTGGTTGAAAAACATAACTGCATTACGGAGAAGAAAAAACTGTTAACAAGGAGCTATGTGGGGAAAGAGGAAACGGATGATTAAAAAAAAATCAAAGAATAGAGTGGCTTATAATACTTGAAGGGGAAGTCGTGTGTTTGTGTATGTGTTCATAGCTCTGAAAGAAGAAGAAGTACAGTGAGAAAAGCAGGGGAGGGTTGACATGGGCAGAAAGCATTAAGTTTCACGACTCCCTTGCATATTGTCTGTTAGAAATACTTCAGGCAAAGAAGGAATATCTTCAAAGGGAATTTTAGCTCTCCTTGGCAGTGAATTTTTGTAAAGAGGCTTCATATTTTCCCTGTGGAAACATAACCGATTTTAATCATTCTGGTAAGCAATTGGTTTCTTTTATGGCCCTTAATTCAGTATGCTTTATGAGTCCAAACCTTTCTTCCTCATGTGAGTTTTGGCTGAGTGAGATGAGTGGAATTAGGCCCTAAAATACCATGATACTTGGTTTAAGGAGGTTCTAAATCATACAATAAAGCATTTAGAGGTTCATGCTGTCCATGGCATGCATATGTAATTCCTGTAGGCATTAGTGGAAATTCTTGCTCTTACTTTCAAGGTCAGAGTTGTATTAAATGGTAAATTGGAGCCCTTAGAGGCTGTAGTGCTCCAGTGGTGTCTCAGACTCTTTAGTCAAAGGCAGTCACTGGAAGCTTTTCACCCGTGAAGGGCAAGAGGTGTAAATTGCGAGGGTCAGCTTAAGTGCTGCTGAATCAGGTTGCGTGTAGGCTTTGCACTTAGGCAGGGACCATTCTGTCACTGCTGCCTACAGAACAGTGAGAAGAGCTGTAGCCGTTCTGGGGATATTCCTTCATTTATGGGGTTGTTGGAGCTTCTCAGCAGCCTGTGTTCGTGTAAGATAGGCTCTTATTGTAGACCTTTCTGATCCCAGGTGAATCTGCCTCTCGAGTTCTGAGAATCACTTCAGCGTTTAGCTAGATTGAGGGTAAAACTTTGATACTTGTAAGCATTGTGTTTGTGAAGAGAAAGATAATCCAAGAGCTGATGTGATGAAAGCATTTGGTACTTACCTTATCTGGGTTTTTAGGAGAGAGATGTGCAGTGCTGCTGTCAAGACCAATGGTTTCAATCAGAAACAAAAAAATCCAAGTTTTTGAGATAGCAGAGTGGGGTGGGATATATCTGCAGCTGTTGAAGTTCAGGCTACCTAAATATGTTTTCAAAATGTATTGCTTACTGTTGGCTGGCATTCCCAGTTATAACCATATGGCTGAAGATGGCTTTTGGTATGTCACAAAGCTGTTGTAAATTATGTTGCTTTCCTTGGGCTTGTGAGGCTAATACCACAGTTCATCATGTAATACCTGTGCAGTCAAAGCACTTTGGCTAGAGGCACAGAATGAAAATCAGTGCTCTTTTGGTGACTGTGCTGCAGTTTAACACTGATGTTCCTGGAGAACTCCCTTCTCCAGCAAAAATATGTCCTAACAAAATCTTAATTGTATTTTATAGTTATTTCCATTTTTCTTATTGCCTTTTAGCAGTTGGAGTAAAGGAGAGAGAAACTCATCGGGGCAGTAAGTTGAGCATCTCACAGTAGCCGTGTGTGAAGCCTAGGCACAGCACTGTGGTTAGTTGTATGTGCAATTGGTTGTACCATAATACTGAAGCTGGAAGGAAAAGCCTGCAGAACTAAAGAATTTTTCAGTACTTATTATTTTTAGAAGGAATTAAAACACTTTGTATGCCATTGACAAAAGTGAGGAACCCTATGTAATTATGAAAGACGGCTTTTAAAAAATGCATAACCCTCTTCTCCCTGCCCCCTTTCATTATAGGATCTTCACAGTAATGGTCAAAAGGGTTCTAAGGAACACTTCAGACATGAGGTGGGCTGAAGGACTGAATCTTTCAGACTTAGCAAATGTGTCTATTTATACATGCTGCTGGTAAAAAACGTTGGTTTTGAAGGCTGTACGGAGGGTATCACCACTGAAGTTACTGGGAGGTTTTTCTATGTAAGAATAGGAGAAATCTATATCTTCATTTTTAAAACCTGTCTGCTGGAGTTGAGCACAATGCCATTGTTATCAGTGGAAAGTTCTTCTGTGCCTTCAGGAAGATACAGTGCTCTTAATCCAATCTAGTTATTGGAATTTGATAAAATTTCAGATCTTTAATCTTTCATCTGAAATGTAGGAAACATGTTTGGCCTTCATTTGTGCTACACACAGAGGATCTTAAACATACGCAACTTCTTCAGATTTTGAGCAGAAGGATTATTTCTCGTAAGTTTTAAATAGCAGTAAGCAGATTTAACCTTTGTATTTAACTTCCAAAACATGCTTAACTGTTTTTTAATTTCACATCTTCGTGCTTCACATTCAGTGTAGGTGAGATTGCATACATTCACACAGAATGTCATGTTTCAGTACTAACCGATAAGTTTTTACATTTTTAGGCACTTACTTACTTATTCTGTATGCCGGATTCAGCTGCCTGCATTGCTTCAGAGCTGGGGAAAATATTCTGCAGACTTTATTGTATACAGGAAATGCAGCGAATAGTGCTCCCTGGTTCAGTTGCCATAGCAGTAACAGTGCAGTGCCTCTTTAAGGTGTGCTGACTCCTGACAACATTCTTAAGTGCTGAGCCACCAAAATGTCCTTCTGAGCAGGATAAACGTGGATTGGGAGAATGAATTAAGTGATACAGTGCTTTAAATGCCAGCTGAAGAACACACTGCATATACCGTTTGGCTTGTAGTGTTACTATGACAATCTGGGTGAAGTATTTATGTATAGTATATGGATTTTGTGTATTAGCATCAGACTACAAACTCCATTTTGAATGTGAGGTTTTTCTTCTGCTTTTGTTTTCATACTGAGCTAAATTCAGGGGAGGTGACAGAAGAAGATCTTGTACTTGGCATGGAACTAACAATAGGGGACAGTCTAATTTTTATCTCTTCAGATTAAGTATGCTTTGGAGAGGAAAAAAGGCTATTGCCCTTCACCAGTCCAGGCAGACAGCTTATCACCTGGCACGAAGCTGTTATCTCTAGTCAGGAGAATTTCTGATTAGCCATTATAGGTCAACTGGAAAGTTTTCCCAGCCGTATTTTTGCCAATAGCAAAATGAAGATGTGATGAGTGTATATACATTCTGCCTTTGGCTTAATTTGATGCTTGTGGGTAACAGTTGGACCCTGCTGATGGACTTCAGTTTGTGTGAGTGCTTGGAGTTCATTGCACAAGCACTGGAGAGCTGCTGCTGTGCGTACCGGTGCGTGTGAAGACATGCTCTGACACTTCCCCTGTGGTGCTGATGGTACTGTTCTGTGCTAACCTATCATACAGGTCTCTCTTTACTAATTTTCATTGCCGTGGCAACAGATTACAAAGCACTGGATCTTTCCTGTATAAGGAAGTTTAGGTAGAGTGTCCTCTGCACCGAGTCAAGGGCTCTGACTTAAAGAACTAGAACTCAGAGCATGATCAAAAGTAGGTTGGGAACTGAAGCAAGGAAATGCATTTGTATTTTTGCCTGTTTTCAGACCAAAAGTTGTTCTGGGATTTGTTGCACACTTCTGTGATTCTCTGCTTTCATGATGGTATCTCACTCCAAAATATTTGAGGTCACTGCTCAGGCAATTTACCACTCAAAGTTGAGGCAGTTGGGTCTCAGTGTTCTGGTGGACCCCATGAATCCATTGGAGGTCCCATGGTGGGATCTCTTCCAGATCCCACATCTGGGAAAGGACCTTAGAGTCAAAGCAAGCAGGGAGGTTGCAGCTTGTTGAGACTGATGATGCAAGTCTCTGGATTTGTAGTAACATTGTTAATGATCTCCACAAATACATTTGCAAACATCCTGGTACAGTTTGGGGAGAGAAAAATCACTCTGCTTGGACAGATTCTTGTTTTTAAATGCCAAACAGTCTGAAAATACTTATTTCCTCAGTGTTTGCAGAGATGTGACAGCAAGTTAGAGTGGAAGAAATTTCTACAGGAAGAAAATATTTAAAATCACGGAATGCACTAAGTTTTCTGGTTATAGAAATCCTGAAAAGGGGCAGGGCAGAAAGAACTGGATGAGGAAGAAGGCATCAAATGGACAAAATTATCTGTTTCTTGGTATACATGGAAGAAAACTAAAATATTCTGTTTGTTTTAGATTGCCGTCATTATTTGCTTCTAAGGTATTGGGTAGATGAAAATATCTGGTTGTTGTGTGAGAGCTGGGCAAGCTGTCTCAGGGGACATGCTGATGAACAACAGAAGTGGTCTGGCTGATGAATAATTGAAATACCTACTCCTGACTCGTGTAGAATGATCTTTGGTTGGATGTCTGTCAAAAACTCTAAATGACAAAATTGGATAGATATAAAAGACTGCGATTCCTATGTCATCTGGCTTGCTGGGGACCGTTGTTGCCAAGTATTCATACTGAGATGATTGGGGGCTCTCGGTTTTCCTTTTCAATTTTACCCCCTTCAGCTTTTATGCTGATAGCTGGTCCAAAAGCAGGCTCTATTGGAGCTTTCTGGCTCTTCTGATGAGGAAAACCAGCTGATGGGTTGGCATCACCTGGACCACTAATGACACTCAGAAGGATCCAGGCAATCTTCGGTTCTTCAGTGCAACTCAGTTCTCAGTGCTGGTCCAATGCTCCGAACAGTCACTGTGAGAATCATATGTAACTTTTGTATTTGGGAAGATTTTCATAGAATCACAGAATGGCCTGGGTTGAAAAGGACCTTAAAGATCATCTAGTTTCAACCCCCCTGCTCTAGGCAGGGTTGCCAACCACTAGAGCAGGCTGCCCAGAGCTGCATCCAGCCTGGCCTTGAAACATCCAGCCTGGCCTTGAAGGCTGGATGTTTTTTCTTGTCCAGCTGGATGATTTTTCCTTGTCCAGCTTTAGAATTGACCTGAAAGTTAAAAATTCCTAAAGTTGTGGTTATAGAAGCGTGTTTATACTCTTCATGTATGTAGATCTTGACTTCAGTGGGATTCTGTGAGATCCTTTTCAGGTTAGTGCATCAAAGAGTTGCCCCTGGCCATACCAAAAGCATAAGGAGTAATACGATAATTTGAAACACAGAGGGCTGGGGAGCAAAAGTTTCCTTTCCCCAGCTACAGACTTGTGCCAGTTGCTTCCTTCCCCTTGTGTGCATTAAGTGTATGTGGGCAGTTACCCACACTATTAAAACAAATTTGATAAAACTGAATTAGTAGTATGGTCTAAACTAACAGCTTTGGTCCTGTGTCTTAGATAAGGTAGAAAGCTGTGGAACTGCTGTTAGATGAATTAATCCATTTTTTTTAAAACCGACTGTGGTCTTAGTTCACGTTTTTGAAATGGAGCCTGAATATATTATGTTCTGTGGCTGTACTCCTTTTTTGTCATAATCAATGAATGCTTTTCAGTAGTAATTTACCTTTATTATGAATAGCCACTCTTCAGCTCTGGATTTACTACTTTGTTTGTAGGAGTGCTTAGTCTTGGTTTTCCCAGTGTTTTTCTCAAATACTTAACCTTGCTCCTAAATTGGTTAGTTTTTCCCTTCTCTGCCAGGCCAACCAGTTCAATTAATTTGCAATGTGAGATTAACACAATTCTAATGTAGTGTATCTGTCTGTAAAATATGAGTTTTATTAATTATTTTTTGTTTACTAACCTGGATGAGAAGAATGGTCTTAATATGACATCTTCTAAACTAGTAGGGCTGGCTATGATTCAACTCATCTTAAGGGGAGAAAAAAATAGAGTTGTGCTGATATAGAAAAAAAGTGGGAAGATTTAAAGAAAATTTTTAATCTGAATTATTTATGGAACACCAATCGTAATGCCTGGGCATGAGCTGCTCTATGCTTATGTAGAGGTTTTTCTGTTACTTTTCACTGGCTGCAAAATAAATCTGTACCTGATGAGTGCAGACAGATTTTGCTTGGTATGTGAAGTCCAAAAAAACCCGTGTCATGAGTGAGAAAACTGTTGCTGTTTCCACGAATAGTAAGGGTGATATAGGGATACTACAGAGCATGGAAGTGTTACGCAATAATCATGTCTTGCTTTAATGAAGTTCAATCAGGGAATTGGTAGCGAAGCCCTATTGCTTGCTTCCCAGCTTAGCTGGCGTTCTGAGATGCTGATTCTGTGTTACATCCATACTGATCTGTGTGTCTATACATACATGTGTGTCTGCCTTCCTGAGAAGACTGCACAGGAAATGTTAGGCTGAGACTCGTGTGGTGTAGTGTCCATTTCCTGACATCTCTGAAACATGCTCTCAGGTTTAGGTGGCCTCATGCTTACTTTCAAAATGTTATTCTCCTCTGCGCTACTTATATTTCTGAAGGAAGACAAAGCTATATACCAATAAAGCTGCTGATGGTGTGCAGAATGTCTCTTGCACGTGACAAGACTTGTGTGATATACTGTCAGGCAAGCAGAAGCAAGCTTAAGGAAATCATGCTAAACTGGATGGCTCAGGAAGTTCTGTGGAACTTATCAAGAGAAATTATAAAGATTGTATTACATCAAATATTTCCAGCTAAAACCAGTAAAAAAATTCTAAACATAAACCTTCTGGTAGTTAGAAATTGGATAATCATCTTTACTGATGGAATTCCAGCTGAAATATGAAATTTGTCTTTTTATAATCTTCTATCTCTCATTTGTTAATTGTCATTCTTACACTTGTTTCCTGAAATATTGCTGTGTAAATATCTGGAGTAAGCACCTAGAGCTGGGGAGTATCTAGGAAATCTGACATGCTCAAGAACCTATAGAAAATCTGAGGACAATTAAAGAGTTGAGTATGAGTTTTCAAGCTATATTTCTGTTCTTAAGCTAACCTTGTCTTGTGTGCTTTTTCACCACAGATGATGAGACGGAGCTGATTGTGCATCTGTTTTTCTTTTTTTGTGTGGTGATGGTTAATGTACAGCAGGATATTGATTCATTCTTAAATGGTGTTGGACTCAATAAGCTGCTGCTGAAGAGAAGTTCCTGAGTAAAGCCACTTGTTCTAGGAGAACTTTACTCACTTGAATTGGAGTGCCTTATTCTGCATTATATGGCCAGTTTTCAAATTTTGGGATCCTGTAGGAAATTCAGTTTACCTGTACTGAATGAGTATCTGTAACATTTTTCCTGCTTCATTGTCTTTGCTCTAAATTGAGAGTCAAAAACAATATGAAAATACTGATTGCTGCAGCACAAGGATTTGTGGTACATGCTTATTGAAATAGAATTTGTGGCCATATGTATGAGCGCACACCCTGTTCTCCTTTGGCAAATTATCCTGCCTAAGGATTATTTGCCAAGTTTAGAGTCCTAAATCTGGAGTGGCTCAAGCTTAATTACTCAGACAGCCTTCAAATGCTGTTAATTGTGTGTTGTGGTGTTGCTAGTCTTTACATTAAAACTGCATGTCTTTGACAGAGGTAAATGAATGACTATGTATAGATGGCTGGAATCATCAATGTCAGGAGCACAGGCTGGTTTTGTTTTTTTGCCTGCCAGTGTATCGTATCTTCTGGTTCTTCTGGAATGTCTCTTCATGTTTCCTCATTTTTCAGGGCAAAATACCCAACATACATTAGAAAGCCAACAATTATCAAAGCTTGCAATACTACTACAAGTTAATATATGAAGTAGATCTTTTATAAGATAAAACACATTTCCTGCTTTACTGTTGGAGAATAACTATTCCCAGCATGGTTTTACAAGCACTTATAAAGGAGGGGAAGTGATTTTTCCTACTTCTGTGGTTACTTTGTTTCCTGGTATACTTTAATGCAGGCATGGAGTTTGTGCCTAATCTCCCCAGTTGGATGCAAAAAGATGATGTATGATGTACGTACATCATGGAATGATGGAAGATGTTGGAAGAAACTTGCCATGTTTACATGCTAGAAGTAAAAGGGTAATTTTTCAAAAGAGTTTCTGAAACACTTTCAGAAAATATTTTGGGTACTGAAGAGATCAAGAACTGCGCTTCAAAGTGCAGCATCTGTACTTCAGTACAGTTCTGTTATTTATATTTTTTTATTTCCCAATAGTGGGCTACTGTGACAATATTTGTTCCAGCCAGTCAGCACATATGTAGCATCTTGATGGAAGTATTACACTTACTGAACTATCCCCTTACTGTTGAAAACGTAATGGAGTGTTTGAGACTCCTTTGCGTGTACCCTTACTCATAAGTGATCAGAACACTGCCTGCAGGGCCATAATAAAACATACAGCTGGGGGTGACAGCAGAAATGAAACCTGCCTTGTTTGTGTTTGCTCTGCTCTGATTAGATTGACTGTCCTGGTTGCTCCACTCATTGGCTTCAATAATGTGAAAGTGCATCATGTTCAGTCTCTGCCTCACAAATCTTGAGAACTGGAGATGAGAATAAGTCTTACAAACGTTATGTTACAAAACCTGATGTTGTAACTCTTTCTGTAGCTTAAAATCTATTGACTTTGACCCCTGAAATCAAAATGGAGTAGTACATGTACCTTGTATCAGTATTCACTGCAGACCTCTACTGTAAGCAGTTAGTGTGCGTGGGTATGTGGGAAATTTAAGAGGAAATTAAAATTTGTTCATATGGTTGTACTTAGAGGAACTGACTTGAAAAGTCAGTCCTTAGAGGAAGACTTGTCCTTAGAGGAAGACTTGAAAAAGTGCTTCTGTTGACATTGATCGTAATATGATTTCTGTAGTTTAGAGTGTTTCAGAGACTATAGTTCCAGTGAAGGTGATGAAATTTTCTCCAGATGTAGCTGCTGGTTGCTGTTAAAGCTTTAGTTTATATGCATGTATTTTCGATTCTGTGCAGTGTTTGATTTATAATTCCAGAGTGACTTATCACATTGTCATTTGTATTTTTTTCAATAGTCAAAACATATTTCCCTGTTTGAGTTATTCTGCCCTAGGGCTTGCATTCAAGAACTCTCCTGGAAAGGATCTATCTCAACCACCAGGGTGCAAGAGTTTCCATTCTCTGTCAAAACGCAGACCTGAAGTCTGAGTTCTTGTTAATCCTGAACTGACATGCAGTGCTGTTCTATAGGGGCAGGGAGCAGGTGGTGTTCTGAAACAAAATGATGATTATTCTGTTTTGTGGATTAACACTTCTGTCACCTGTGTTGCCATGCCATGACAATACAGCCTGTTGAGGCTGATCATAATAAATTAAGTTCTTTGCTGTTTTCTGCTGTTCTATAGACTTAAGGCTAGACTCCCAAGTAGCAGAGCCACCTGGAGCTCTGACTTGAAGCAGCTGAGGATTTCTTGAATGAAGAGAATTTCATCAGTCTGAGTGTGGAAGTTAAATGTCTGGATTTGTTTCATGTTTGTTTTGTTGCCGTATTTTTTTTTCCTGTGAAATTGAGGTTAATGATTCCAAGAAATATTCAGAAAGGTTTCTAAGAGCCCCTAGGATACATCTGTTGGAGATTGATACTTGAAACAGAATTGTCTATGAAATATATCTTTGACAATAGCTTGGATATTATCATTGCTTAGAAGGAAAGAGCGTTCTTAAAGCTCAAATAACCTGACTTTCTTTTACAGAAACTTCATGCCAGAACTTCATCTCAAGGATTTTTTTCAGCTCTGCTCAGCTATCTGCTTAACAGTAGTTAGTATACATGTAAAAACCTGCCTGTCTTTATCTACAGGGTCTTTCTCATCTCTGAACTAATTAGGATATAAATTACAATAGATCAATTTTTCCCCTTTTCTCTGCATTAAAATGAAATAAAGCTTTTAAATGTGGAAGTGAAACTGCATTAAGGTTTTGACATATATTAGTAAACTGCTGACAGGAAACAGAAATTCAGGGCAGTGAGCTGCCATAATGCAGAGTTATTCCTGTATGTGCCGAGTTCTTTCTTGAAGTATTTACTGGGTCCTGCAGCTCAGCTTTTCTCTGAACCGTCCACCAACTGCTTCTGTGGCAGAAAATTTTGGGGTCACTTGCTACATAACACTGCCATGTGTCTCAGCATCAGAAGTGTTTCTGACCATATGGATAACAGAAGAGAATGACATCTAAAATGTGATAAATCCCCTTGGTCTCACTAGTACTGATTGTTGTTGCACTCTTGTGCTGGTAATTTTGGGTGCTTTTCCGCAAAGGCGTACTGTTTCCTTGGCGTGAGACTGTTTTTAGAGGAGTGTTCCCCAAGAACCCAGTAATGGAAAAGAAGCACTGGCCGTAGGTTTGTTTTTCAGCAGTTTCAACATGTCACATCCTAACACCTATTAAACACAGTATGAGCGGTCAGTTCAGACAGTGCAGCTGTTTTCTCAATCTTGACCCGACTGCATTCTATTTTAGAGCCTGTGGAGTTTGAGATACTGTTGCTTTATTCCCACAAGACAAATGAGGCAAATGGCTCAGCATGTATTTGGTAGATCAATTTAAAATACGTGCCAGGCTTCAAACTTTGTCATGTTCTGTGGCACTTGACAAACAATCTGTGTGAGAAGGTCATTGCTTTCAAACAGAAAGCAAACTTGTCTAGACTACAGTCATTTTTAGTGTGGTTCAGTTCTCATACCTTTTTTTTTTTTTTTTTTTTATAATAGGCATCCTGTTACAAATAGGATTTATCTTTCTCCATATAACATTTTGAAAACAAACATCTATTTTATTCTGTCTGGGCTTGGTGTGGCATCTGTATTACCTTCTGTCAGAACCTCTGTAGGATTCAAGTCAGTTCTCAATTGTGATCAGAGATTCTAGTTCCTATTTAGTTGAGGTACGTTGTGTTGCATGCACATGCTTGTATGTGAAGGAGCCTTATGCACTTAATAGTTTATGTGTAGCTGCATACATGTAATCTTGTTAAATTTTTGTAATAGGGTTTACATTGAAATTCTTGTTTTGTACTTCCTGCACTAAGTAGACTTGCAGAGATCACTGATGTGAAATGAGTAATGAAGAACTGAGTGTTATCTTAAATAATGAGCTGTTTCGCAATTAAGAATATTGGAGGGGGTATGCTTGAAGCATAAGGCAATAGAGATTAGTTTGTCTCTTTTATAATGGAAGGCCTTAGAATTGTTGAAATTCCAAATTGTCTTCTCATTTGACTGTTGAGACTAAGCTTTAATGGTTAAACTGGGTGTAATGAATGTGGAGCGATATGTATAGAGACTATAAATGTATATATTTAATGTGAATTATGTGCATTGAATATATTTTCATAAATAGCATTACTTTTACTTGCTCTGAATCTGTGTTTCCAAAAGATCCAAGTAACAACGCTAAGCTGGTAGTGTAGACATGTTTCGACATGAACTGTAGAAAATGCAGCTTTGTGGGCTTTGAGAATGTGTTTTA
Source organism: Anser brachyrhynchus (assembly GCF_964034855.1). NCBI lineage: Eukaryota > Metazoa > Chordata > Aves > Anseriformes > Anatidae > Anser > Anser brachyrhynchus. Next base: position 109,282,386 of record NC_137694.1, read on the forward strand.
ATGTCTATTTATGCTAAGAGGAGTTTGGGGAATTCATTAAACACTGACATTTGCAAACTTACCTGTACCATTTTTCTGATTGAAATGCAAATATTTTGAAGGCTGTTGTTGGGGTGTTTTTTCTTAGAAATGACACTGAGATGTAGTCTTACTTCTTAAATACATGAAATAAAGATAGAAATGTTTTGACTGTCAGCAGTAAGGCTGCCATAGTCATCAATAACCTGTCAAAGACCTGAAGGTGGGCTACAGGAGTGAGTTTGTGTTCTCAGAGAGCATTCATCCTCATTCCATAGCTAAAGCCGAGCGTTTTTATACAAAGATTGGAGGAGGTAGGGGGGATTTGTGATAGATGCAGATCACTTACAGCACTTTTGTTTTAAAAGTTGTGTTTATGGTGGACTTTCTATTGGTGAGTAGTTTCTAGATTACTTACTTTTTTTTTTTAACCATCTGACTACATATTAAACCTTTAGATATTTTTGCTATACTGCTTTTTTAGTTGCTCAATGTTTTTAATGGGTTGTAACTTTTTTTTTTATCACTAGTTTCTGAAAAAGGGGAGGCCTAAGTTTTGAGAATCTAAAATAAGTGCCATTTCTGTAGTATTAATTAGGAGAGGGCTTCCTGAATACCCTTAGAAAAGATGAATTTCATTGACCTAACTCCCTCTAAATACTATTTCAAAATGCAGCCTCCTATGAATAAGAGGCTCCACGTTCCTTTCTGGTTTCACTGCCATTTGGGAGAGCTAGACATCAGGGCCATCTGTTTTGTGACGTTTACATTACTGATGTAGTGACCTTCATTTCATTGCTAAACTATTAATTGGTAAACTATTTTGGAGCCCATATGTCTTGAAGTTTTCTGTAAGTAGCACAGATAGGCATTGTGTTTCCACATACGCGTTGTTACAAACAGTGTTTTTACCTCCCCCCAGACCTGAATGCATCCCCATTTGCAAGGGAAAGTATGGAAAATAGAGTATAAACTTTTGCTCTGGAGAGTTTGAGACAAATTATTAAAGTAGGTGTACAGTAAAATGCACCAGGTTACAAATCAGGCAAGGTTAAGGATGATAGGGAACAAATGGACTGTGTATGTCAAATTTGCTGTGTCCTGAAAATGAAGAGCAACTTCAAACCGGTTTGATAAGCTAGCATCCTCTAAGTACATCAGAACTGTGTAAGCAGCTGAAGCGTTGATACAGCCGTAAAGAAAAACTTAAGTGAATAAAGCAAAGTATATTTCACTGTCTTTGAATGCATCACTGGCTATAGTAGTTGCCTGCTGCAGCTCCTCAAGAGTTCATACAAGTGGTACTCCATTTCACTTCCTGCAGCACAGCAGCACGAGTTTGCTGTCTGTAAGAGTGAGCAAGCAAATGTGGTCCCAGGTACCCACAGTTCTGCAGATGTTCCCGCTGTGGAAGACAGCGTGCAATTGTGGGCCACATATGCTGCCACAGCACCCAATCGGCTTGCTTGCCTCACCTGTGGATGAGGGAGCATACCGCGTTTGTAGCTGGTGAAGAAGGAATGTTCTCTTTAAGATTTTCCCCCTCCGTTTTCTGTTGCGTTCATGGTAGACAATTCATATGACAAGCTAATGTACATATTTTGCTTAGCATCTTCAGACAAATTACGTGTTGGTACTTATTTCTACCTTATTCCTTATGAAATTTATTAGAAAGTACATATTAGAAGCAAGAACCAAGCCACCAGTGAATACTGCTGCTTAAAAACATGTGGCTCAAAGCTGAGGTGAAACTTAATGATCCTCTGTTGCCTCATTATGCTTGCATTCAGTTTTGCATATCCCCTGCAATATATAAGACCATTTCTAACAGTTCAAAGGCTAACAATCTGAATTTTCTAAATTATTTGATTTTAAACATTATTTCAACTACCTCCAAAGAAACAAGTACTGAAAGTACTTTAGCAAGCTGGTTTTCTATCAGTGCTTCTACGATTAGGCTTTGTTAGTGAAAAAAAAAAAATGAAAAAAAAAATCATTCCTGTTAGCTACAAATAATTAATGGTGTGAAATTTTGGTTTCTGAGATGCATCTCAAGTGACAGAGGAACCTCTGAGTAATTTCTGTTAGGTGACTAGGTATCTTCAAATATTTTAACTGTAAAAGTCAATAAAACCTAGCAGCATTGGGATGCTTTTATCACAGTAGTCAATATATGATATGAGCCTTTGATTAATAAAAGAATAGACCTACCTGTTTCTGGGAAATGGGGAGAAGAGAGCAAGAAATTAAGGACAAAAGCAGAAAACTGTGGAAAACAGATGCTTTAAGAAAATGTTCGTTTGAAACCCAAAAGCACAACTGATCACCTATCTAGCAGATAAAATATATTTCTGTATTTAACTACTTAAGAAAGTCAGGCTTGCATGCAAAAGGTCTTATTTTGGCTCTTTTAACATCATGGGGGGATCAATATAAGTGCAGACAAAAGCATTCAGTGTTGTGTAATTGGGCATACTGTAGCTCTTCATAAAGATTTGCAGTCCAGTGAAACACACTGTGGTAACCCAAATAGCATTTGGATGGGATTGTAACAACTGTAAAGATTTTATCATAATAATTAGAGCAAGGTATAGGTAAAGTAGAACTCTGTTCAAGCGTGTACAGAAACTGTTGTTGCTGTTGCTGAGATAAAATGTGCAGTTTGACTTGGGTAATTGTTTACATGACCCAGAATAAAGAAAGGAGAATGCTGCAGTAATACCTGCATTGGTTATTGTTTTGGCAGTCCTTATCTAGGTAAGCTCATACTTCCTTTATGCCCCATGTGTGTGACTTTTCATTGTAAGATTGAGTGGCTACAAAAATAAATTTTTCTGTGCTCTGTACCATCAGTTGTATTTTTTAAAAAAGTAGGAGAACCTGTTTGATCTGGATAATGAATAAAATTAATCATTGGTTGCTACTGTGCAGAAGCTGTTCTGTACTTCACTGCAGTACTCATATCAGGTTTTATAGAGTTTGCTTTTCACATGCTATTTTTGCCTCTAGTCCATGCAGTATCTTAACTTCCCTATTGCTAGGGGTTGTAGGAAGCTGTGTTGAGCTTGCAAGATGAGTTTCTTGGAAATTGGAAAGGAATTTGACATAATAAAGCAATGAATTTATAGCACAAATTGAAAGGTCTGTTGTGAACTGAGCTCTTTCTTCTTGCCTTGGTGTTTTCCTAGTTGCTGATGTTTTTAGCATCATGGGGAATATTGTTCAATAAAACACTATCGTCAGCCAGAGCAAGAGGTAAGTCTCTAAAGGTACGACTGACAGTTAAGTAAGCTGCATAAAAGAACCTGAAACTCAGACAAAATCTTGCATACACTTGAAAGCAGCATTTTCTTTTTCAACCATGGGTGTTTTAGGGAGAAGGACAAGTTGTAGTGGTTAGACAGATCTTAGATGGTTTTCCTAGTAGCTCTTAGGTTCTTGGAAAGAAGTCTTCTAGACTTGTGAAGAGCATTTCTCACATGGGTATGTTGCTTGATGGTACTGAATACTTTCATTAAATTTCTGGGGCACTTGTAGAGTATCCTTTCAAACTGTCTATAGATACTAATGATGTCAGGCTTTCTTTACATCTATATCTTCTTTGAGGTTCTGTGAAAAATGTTTCTTCTGTGCCTGGACGTTGTTTTCATAGAATCAGTAAGGTTGGAAAAGACAGGTGGGCCTTCCAAGTCCACTCGATATCCCTCTCAACCCTGAAATAGATAGAGGATAGAAGAAAACACCACCTGCGTACCCACTCCATCCAGTAACCGCTCCAATCCCCTGGAGTCCCTTTTGATAGCCTTCAGGCTTCTCTCTGATATTTCATCACTGCCAGCCTGAATTATCACTAATGGGTAATAATCGGAGGGGCGAACCAGATCAGGAAGTTTCCTGGTAATGTCCCTGACCCAGGCACAAGTAGGCAGCAGACTTCCCTCTGGCTAGGGTCCAGCCAACACCTTGGGCCCTCTGTTCCCTTTAGAAGGGAGTCGCCTATGACCATTACCCATCTTTCTTTCTTGTTGGAGGATGTCTTGAGGCCTGGAGTCGACCTCCTTGCCCTAGACAGCCTCCTGGGTGGACTTTGCCCCACATCGTCACCACCCTGTTCCTCGAGCTCCAGGGTCTCAAACCTATTGTGTAAGGGCACCAGGGGAGGTGTGGTGGGTAGGAAGGGGGCTTGCCTGCAGTGCTGAGCAGGAACCTGTTTCCATTCCTCTTCATCTCCCAGGTGCCCTCCCTCTGCCTGACAGTGACAGGGTAGGGGGTCCACCACTTTTGGAGTGTGTCACCTCAGTGCCTTTCTCTCAGGCATGTCGGGGAGCGACTCCACCAGTCTAACTCCTCCTCACACTCCCTGATGGTCCTTAATCTCACCACCTCTGCCTTGAGCTCTGCTACCAGGCTGATCAGCTCCTCCACTTGCTCGCACCTCACACAGGCAGTATCTATCAACCTCCATTGGCAACGACAGGCTCAGGCACTCCCTGCAGCCAGAGACCTGAACAGCTGTTTCTTTGGGCAGGCACTCGGTCTGGGTCGCCATAGTCTTTTTGGCGAGTGCTTGCTGCCTGTTGGAGACTATGGCTGAGTCTGCTATCTGGGAGGTGTAAAGAAGAGTTTTCAGGACCAAGCTGGCTGTCAGACGCTAGCTGAGTTCCCTGTTTTGTAGGAAATCCCTAGCTCTTTCTCAGGCTACCTTGTCAGTTCTTCATTTGTTCTGTTCTATTCACACATTAGAATTGCCTGTGAAAAGTAGTGCTTTCTTCCGATGCATTTTCTACCATGCCGACTCTGTCAGAAATTGAAGGTATTCTATCAGAATTGTCACCAGCGCCCTCCATGTTCCTCTGTTAGTGCACGGGAACAAAAATACATGAATCTGAATTGGAATCTGATACGTTATGCTTTAATTGTTACAGTACATTGTCAGTTGATGAGTAAGCTTTCTGTGAATGCTATCTCAATGAGCTTGTGTTCACTGAGTGCACTGTATTTGAAGAATACAGCATGCTACTTTTTGCAAAAAGACTTTGTATTTTACACATCTTCTTTCGTGGTCAACTCCAGGATTTCACTTTTGTAACTTTCTGTCTACCTAATCAACAAGACTTGTTTGAAAAGTTGTTCTTCTGTTTCAGTAAATTATCTTGGTATGTTTTTTGACCAGGCAAAGCTGTATGAGCAATGAGCAACATTTTAAGCAGCTGAAGCTACTGACTGAAATTGTTTGTAACTGATGCTTTCATGACTGAAAGGGTTTGGCTGCTGTATTAGGGGCTTCTGATTCCCTACAGAAAGAGAGGGGAGTAAGTTAACTTTCTGATGCTCTTCATGAAAACTTTAAAATTGAAGATGTCCCTTCCTTTCATGTCTTAAATGGCAGCACTCATTCTTTTAATTTTATCAGAAATGTTTGCTGTTAGAATGGATAGAGATAGGTGATTGATATTCGGATAGTTGCTTTTGATCTGTTATACAAAGGCATGACAGTGTATTTTCAAGAGCAACTAGACGGTGTTGGAGGCTACTTGAATGTTAGTAGGACAAATGATTTTTGAAAGTTATTATAAATGCAGGTTCTCTAAAGTACTTGGATAGGTTAGGTGTCCCTTGCTGTATTCTGACAGAAGATACTATACATAGAGATACTAACTACATTCAAAACTTGCATAAGAAGTTGACGTTTGAGATTGGAGTACTGCTTGTTCCTGAAATAATGATGAAAACATCCCAGAGTGATAAAAAGCATACAAGACTTTATGCATATATATTAATTTTAGTTAGAGCTTTATAACAATAAGAAGAAACTTCTTTTGTAATGCAGATCATATATACAAGATCAATAGCTGGGCTCTGCACTGTACTCTGAAAATAAAACTAAGTGTCATGGCATAAAGTGGCTAACCACAACTGGAATGCCTCTGGAGAAAGTAAATACTTGACTTGAAACAATGTTATTCAGATTTTACTTTGAGGCAATTTGAGTAAAATAACAATTTTATAAACTATATGAAATCTTGTGTCCTATTTTTTCCTCCCTGACACAGGACAAGAGGAGAAAATAAAAGCAAGATTTCAGCAAAAAAAAACCTGAGTGCTTTGTACATCACCTCCTGTGCTAGTCTTTCTAGTTGAGTAACAATCACTTTCATTTGTTTTTCCTAAATAAACTGTTTTTAAAATCTTAACATCTCTATTCAGAGATACCTACTGAAAGCAAGGCTTAGGGTCCTGCTGATCATTTCAAATTTTCTAGGTCAAAGCTAATAGTTGGGCATACTACTTATGCATGATTTGTAACTTTTTGCCACATTTTATGGAATGTATGTTTTGTGATTCAAATTATTTGTCATTTTGCCATTTTAAGAATAAGATCAAGTAGACTTCAGTTTTGTTTCTTTAAATGATTGCTTTCAGATTCTCTTTGCAGTTAAGAGTAAGAAATAGCTGGCTTTTGTTCTGAGAACTAGCTATCAAGATAATTAAAAACATAAAGGAGAAAACTGTTTTAAGCCAAAGTGAATGAGTCTTTTGTAGGAATGCATGCAGCATAAACAACTTGTAAATGTTGCTTATTTTCATCTTGGTATTAACAAAGAATGAGGAGTATTTAAGGGATGCAAGTTAACATAAAAATGAAACACAGGCAGTCTCTTAGTGGAATTGCTTTCAATTCTTTTTACTAAGTAACACCTTATTACTGAAGTTACCAAAAACATAAGGCAATCCTTTTGTCTTTCATTGAGATTAATGTCTCAAATTATATTTTTCTTATATTTGTTTTGCTAGGACCATTCTCATCCCAGATTTCTAGATATGATCATGGCAGAACTTCTCTACCATTATGGTGTTGCCACGAGAGTCCAGTAATAATGTCTTAAGTAGTTCCTGGTACCTGTCATTTAGAATTGCCTTGAAAAAGGGGCCAAAGGTAGGTGATGAAAATGCACTTCTCCTGGAAAAGAACTGTAGGACTACAGAAAGGAGAAGGACAACAAAAATGGAATGTAGAAATTAAAAGCTAAAACAATAAGATAAAGATAAGACTATTTTTGAATGTTTTCCATAAGCTAGTATTGGTCTTTAAAGGAACATTGGAGTACCACTGTGGATAAAGATTGGAATATATAAAAATTAATACAGGAAGCATAATTATGCTATGATTGATATGGTTTAATTTTGCTACAAGCGAGTTGTAGGTGAAAAGTATTGTCTCTTTTTGAAAAATTTTTTTTTTTCACTCACTGCTTTCTTGCGCTTTTATCACTTGTTTACCTGTCATATTCTGAAATGCAGTTGAATGAAGGGAAGGGATGTTTTTGACTTGATTAGTACCCTCAGAGCAAGAGTTAATCAATTCTTATTATTGCAATTGACAGCTTGGAAACAGTTTAAGGACTTGAATACATGTGTGTGTGCTCCTTGCATTCTTTACCACCTCCAGTTAATGAAAGGCAGTTAAAATTAGTCTGTTTATGATTAGATACCTGAAGCTTTTGCATAATTCTCTCAGGTTTTTTCACTTTCCCTTTAAAAATGAAAAACTCTTTTCAAAGACCCTGCAAAAGGAACAAGCATATCTCTGTGGACCATGGGATGTTTGTGTTTTTCCCCTTGTAGTATTGCCTTCAATGAGTTTACCAACTTCTGAATTAAATACTACACCAGTGATAGGCTATTGAAAACCATGGTTCTGTGAGAAGGGTATGAACTTGATTTTTGTTACTAGTTATGTTGTTAAAGTAACTGATGAGTAAGATTTCAAGTGTAGATGGAATGTGTTGGGGAAGACTTGAGATGAATGTTAAAACTTGTAACTTGACACAAAGTTGATTTCTTGTCAAAAAGGCTGAGGTTTTCTTTTCTTTGGCTAATTAACCTGGCTGCAACTACTACACACAAAAACAAAACAAAACAAAAAGCGCTTGTGAAAGAGGGTTGATCTGGCAGTTTTCAACACAAGTTGGTGTGACTTGGATAACTTTTGAGTAAACTGAAAGTTTTTATGTGGATACGTGGGTCTGGAGTTTCATAGGTCATACAATAGAGATTGGAAGAGATCTGAGGAAGTTTCCTAGTCCAGCTTCTTACTCAAACCAATGTTAGCTCTGGGATCAACCCAGGTTGCTTGGGGCTTTGTCCTGTGGACTCTTTGAAACTCACAAGGGATGGAGCCTTTACACGCTCCCCAGGCATTGTGTTCCACTGGCTGCTTGTTCTTACAGGAAAAAAAACAATATCCTTATATCCATCCTGAACCCTCTTTGTTTGACTTGTCTGCTGTTTCTTGTCCTCCCAGTGTATACCACTGGTTTCACCATCTCGAAAACTTCTATGTAGGTACAAGAAGATAGCCATTAGATCCCCCTCAAAGATCTCTGCAGGCTGAGCAAGCCCTCTTGCCAGTGTTCCAGTGCCCTCCCCCAAACCAAAAATCCTCCTCCCCTGCCCCAAAAATAAATCTGGGTTGCTCTCTATTGAACTTATACCAGTTGTCCAGTGTCTCTTGTGCATTGGAAGGCCTGAAGCTGCTTGTTATATATTCAGTGTGACTAGTGCATGTCAAGTAATGGGGGAGAATCACTTCTCTTGGTGTAGTCCTGTAAGTTCAGCATGGGTTGCTGCTAACTATTTTAGATTCTTGGACACACTAGTGGCTCACGTTTCTCTTGCTGTCTGTCCAGACCACCAAGTATTCTTCATCAAAGCTGCCCCAGCCTGGCCTGCTGCAAAGGCAGGGGCAGGATTGTGCATTTGTCCTTGTTAAATTTCATAAGGTTCCTCTCGGCCCATTGAGGACTGTCTTGGTCTCAGACACCTCAGATGGCCCCCGCAGTTCAGTGTCATCTGCAAACTCTATTTACTCAGTTTCCTTGAAGCAACTGTTGAAGATATTCAACAGGATAGGTACTGGAAGAGGCGTATGCAGTACTGCATTTGTTACTGGTCTGTGGTGGAGCGCTGTCCATTAACTACTCTCTGGGGCTGACTGTCCAACTGATTGTTTGACTCACCTAGCAGGTGAATCATCCAGACAACAACATCCAAGCTTAGACAGAAAAATACTGTGGGGAAACTGCCAAAACCATTTCTAAACTTGAAGTAAATAACATCCAATCCTCTCCCTTCTTTAGAAACGCAGTGATTTTATCCTGGAAGGCAAGGAGGTTGGGCAGGCCTGATTTTTTCCTTGGTCAATCCATGCTGTTTCCATTCACTTTCTACTTTATGTCCAGAAATGCTTTTCAGAAGAAGGCTTTTTCCCAGCCTTTTGTGGCCAGGAGAGTAAGTTTCTTAGAAAGATTGTGCAGATTACTTGAACATAAAAATACATCTTTGGTGATAAACTGCTGAAACAGAGCAGAACAAGTGGTAACCTTTCATTTACCTTTCCAGATTGAAGTTTGGGCTCAGTGGTCACAGGTGACACATACTCAAAATGGGAGTTGAGGAGACTTAAACAATTTTAGGGCATGAAGGAAAAATAAGAAATGTTTTGCCCAGAAATTTGTTAACTGTCATAGCAGCTTGTTAGAGTGCATGGAGTGGACTTGGCTTACAAAGAAACAGCTTCAGTCTTTCAGATGTAGGTAACCAAATCCTTGGATCCCAAATGTGTTGCTTGTTTTGAGAAATGCAACACCAATGATTTTTGTGACTTACTGGTTTAAAACTATGAAACCAAGTCCCTTGGTATTTGGAAACAAATTTAGTTCTGTCAGGAAGTTAGATAATTGAAGTCCTATCCACAAAGTGGAAGTAATAAATTATGTCTGCTCTTATTCAGTGTCATATTTCTGTGTGTGCAGTTATTGAAGATTGCAAACAGTTTTTGCTCTGTTCTTTTTTGGATCATGGTCATAATTATTTACATAGCATTGTAACATTTGACTTTAAAATCATTAGATTATGAGACAGGAAAAGAAAAAAAAAAAAGGAAAATGCTTCAGGAAACTTTCAAGAAACTTACCCCTAAAGCTCAAAAGAGGAGTGAGTACAATAAAGAACAGATGCAAAATAACAGTTAAATCTGGGTTGTTGGTTACAACAGATGGATTTTGAAGAGAGAAGGAATGGAGGGCTGCTGGCATGTTTTATTTTGCAGGCAGTCTAGAATTAAGGCCTAGATGGTGTCTGGCCAGTTTAAGATTGTCCCAGGGACATTTACATGAATAAAACCTTTTCTTTCCTGGTTTACGCTGGTTGGTCAAGGGAGAAAATGATCATGATCTGAGGTGTGGGAATGTAAATTACCTACAGAAGAGACAAGGAAAGAAAGCAAAATAGCCAGGATATGAATTTTTATCTTCAAGAACATGATCACTGAATGTCAGTAGTGAGCCTTTTGCTGACTCTTAAGAAACACTCGATGCAGTCAAGTCACTGATGTGGTGCACTGTACACGTGGATGTAAAACGTTCCAGCAGCAGTTGTGCTCCTTGCCTGTTCAGATGCAAAGTTCAAAGTAGAAAGGATTGATGGAAACGTCTGTATACTGAAATATAAAACTAAAGTTCTTTGAACTCCATGTAAATTTAGTTGTGTTAGTTTTGCTTCTAACAGCAAAGAATAAGAAATCCAATTCACTTAAATCTACAAATATGCAAGAGCAGAGAAGATCAATTTTTTGTTGCAGATGGATTAGTCTGTTGGAAATTTAACTGACAAGACACCCCTGAGAGCAAGGTTTGATATACTTTGGAAAAAAATATTGACAGTGAAGTTTTATAAAATCAGATGTTAATTCTATTATTGAAGATATTAATGTCTGTCTAAAGCTTTTATAAATTAATGGAGACCAATATAAGTATTTAATTTGGGGACAATGACCCAACAATTACAAAGGTACATGAAGCTATTTAGTTCTCGTAAATAAAGAACTTGTTTGAAAGTAAGATTCTAAAGCCTCACCACCTTTGAGGAAAGGGAGATTGAATAGAATATAAGGGTTAGAATGAAGTAAATAAAATTAAAATTACTAGAATTGTTACTATAAATGCAGTGAATGCCAGGTCTGTTCATGGATAACATGTTAGCATAATTTTGTGTCACTGTGGACAGTGTTATTGTTATTTCTTTACTTAAAGCTACTGTGTCATGCACACTTTATTTTGTAGCTTGGCTACTCTAATCACACTAGTGCTGTCTGCTACTAAAGGTGCTTCTTACCATTTGAAAAAATGGGCTTTCTATCCACAGCAGAGGCTCAAGCTGATTCTTCCAGTTTTGTTGTTGTTTTTAATCAGTGAATATGTGGTTCGAAATGGGAAGATGATACCTCCATCAATTCTTCGCTTTGAAATCTGCCTCTCTCAAGAAAAATACCTTCTTCCTCAGGCCCTTGTTAGAGGCATTTTTAGTCACTGAAGTTCTTCCCTGGTCAGTATTGGTCAGTATAGAGGGGAAAGACTTTGTTCCATGTTGTTCTTACTACTGATTCTTTATGCCTGTAGGGATTTATTTTTTCTTTCTCTCAGCCATGCTGCTGTTTGCTCTGTAGCAGTTGTCAATCCCAGACTGCAGGTGGGAATACAGTGGCAGGCTTTTCCATTAGCTCTTTGTGGCTACAGAATATTATCACAAAGAGCTGTAGCTAGCAAGGCACATGTTATGTACTGTCCTTTGTGCACAGAGGGTGTGTTGAGTCCTTGCTGCTGGGCTTCACCTTTTCTTCCTCCTTCGTAATGTGAGGAAGAGTGATTAGTTCCTTTTTCAGTCAGTTGAACTGTACCCCAGAAATCCTTCTATTCTGATGCTTCAATGTAATATTGATAGAAATTGTGTACGGCAATAGATTTTTCTGAATAGATCTAGTGGGGGGGGGGAGCCTTATAGATGACATTATTACATGGGTAACAGCATTACCAGACAAATATAAATTACTGTATTTACTAAAGAAATTCAATTAAAAACCATTTTGCAATAACAGCCAGATCTATTAGATCAAATTATCTACTGCCTGGAGGAAAAACTTGTGGTTTTGATAAAATATTATACATAAGTTTTACTGTGTATTGATAGAGATACTGCATAATCTGAAGGGTAGATGTCTGATTAACTGGTTTTTTTTTTTTTTTTTTTTTTTTTATAGGAGATCAGTTTCTCAAGGTACCTACAACTTGTTTTAGGAAAAGAAAAAATTATTTTCTAACTGAAGCTTTGTTTGTGACCTAGCCTAGGAGCATGTGTAATCAATTATGCTTCCACAAAAAAGGTAGAATGTTTCTACTTCATGTTAATCTCTATTCAAGTAAATCCCATACAACATCAATTACAAATATCTTTGTCTAACAGCTATTGGCAGTTCTGTTGCATTGGGATGTTTTCTTTGAGGGGTGGGGAGGGAAGCAGCGGATTATGTTTAACTGAGGAAATTCATAGTGGCTCTTTTAATATTTCTTTGCAAATTTTAAATGCATGATTTCCTGATAGTGTGTAAACATTCTAACTGGAAATGAAGTAGTTCTTGTTAATGATGTATACACACAAATATATACTTTATATATATGCTGTGGAACCGTTGACTAACTTGAAGATTCCTGCATGCGTATATAAAAGCACATATCTGTAACATGTAAAATATGTGCTTATTTAAGCCAAATTAAGGAAAACTATTAGTGAAATGATTTGTATGATTGAAATAATTTTAAATAAGATTTCGGTAGAAGTTGTCTTGAAACAGTTGCATAGACATTAAAGATTCAGGCATGCATAGTGCTCATCTGAGGCTGTCAATGTACAAGCATTCATTTTGCAGATGCTTTAGCTTTGGTGTTTCCATATAATTATTCTCATGGGAAGGGTATTCTGAGTTGCTATTCATAAACTATTTAGTGTTAACTCAAGGTTTTTTGCTAGGCAGTAGGTCGAATATAGCTTGTTTAATCCTCATTCAGCTCTCTTTGGCTACTGTACTGAAAATGTTTTTTCATCATTTTTCACCATGTACTGCTTCATCCTTTTATATAATGTTGTAGCTTAAATACAAAAGGCCTTCCAATGCTTGTGCACATTTGACTTAAATGCATGAAACTGTGACTGCAGTTTTACGGAATTTTCTTCCTTTTTGTAATATCTAGTGACCACTTCAGGTTTTCATTAGGATATAATGGGGAGAGACAGTTCAGTTTGGAAATAACTACAAACTCTGAAACGGCTGGTGATGTCTCTTTTTTTTTTTTTTTTTTCTTTTTTCCTGTTGGCAAAAGTGTATTTTGACGGTCTTTACTGGGATCATGACTTTTTTATGCTTTGCTCATGCTGTTTTTTCTCAGCCACTTTCAATATTGATTATGATTATCCTGATGTTTTATTTTTATTTAGATCTCCAGGCTAAGACAATTCCTATTTGTGCTAGTGTGCATGAAACATGTTTATATAAAACTGTGTGCAATGAGAAGGGTCAGCCATGGCATGCATGTGGGACAGATGGACCACAGACAGACAAACAAGACCATGGAATTTTTCCTGCAAAACCACCACTTACCAGTTTTACCTCTTATCCCTTGAAGTCTGTCTTCCTTTTCCAGTCTCATTTTCCCAATTTCCCTTACTCTTTTTGAATGTATGTGCATATAAGTATGTATATATTTTCATAAGTAAAATCTGGTTTAACAAAGACTGCCTGGTTAGGAGGAAGTATTGGATGAGGCCTTGTTCAGACAACTAGGAGCCTTATGTTTGTGGGCTCTGGTTGTAGTGAGGGACCTGAACCACCCTGATACCTCTTGGATGGGACAACACAGCAAAACATAAGTGATGAAGGAGGCTTCTGAGTATATGTTAACTTCCTGACACTGGTGAGGGGGAGGGATTGATGGTGGGAGATGCTCTGCTGGAGTTGGTACTTAAAAACAGAATGGACTGGTTGGGGATGTGGAGACTGGGGGCAGTCTTGGCTGCAGAGACTATGGTGGAGTTCAGGATCCTGAAGGATGGCAGCTAGGAAAATAATACTGATGAACCTGCAATAGGTTTCTGTAATTAGATGGCTGGCTTGGTGAATGAGGGTAGAGCAGTGGATGTTGCTTATCATGACTTCAGCAAGGGTTTCAGCACTGTCTCCCATGACATCATGACTGACAAACTGATGGAGTATGGATGGCAAATGGGCAGCGAGGTCTGACTGAAAGGGTTGTGATCAGTGGCGTGGAGTCCAGCTGTAGACCAGTCTCTGCAGAATACTTCAGGGGTTGATAATAGGCCTAATATTTGGCTTAATATCCTGCTTACTGACCTGTTTGATGGCACAGAGTGCATGCTCAATGACCTTGCAGGTTATCCCCAGACTAGGAGGAATGGTTTATAGACCAACCATATGGTTGTGCAGCCTCCAGAGGAGCTTTGGCAGACTGGAGTAATGGGCAGAGGGAAGTGTCTGAAGTTTAACAAAAGGAAACATGGAGACCTGTGCTTCCTTTCGCTTGGGAAGGCATAAGCTGAGGCCCAAGTACACACTGGAGGTGGACGGGATGGAAAGCAGTTTTGGACAGAGGGTATGGGATTGTGTATGGGGGTCCTGGTGAACCTCAAGTTGACCATGGACCAGTAACACATGCACCCTTGTAGCAGAAGGGTGTTTTCGTCCTTGGAGGAGGTTCTTACACTTCATCTAGTGTCCTGGGCACCCTGCCTTGCTTGCCTGTCTCTGAGACAGGCATTGGACTAGGCAATCTCCAGAAGTGCCTTCTAACCTCAGCCATTTTGTGAGGATCCTGAAAAGCCTGCAGGCTACCGCTTCTATTTTTGTTAAGCAGATTCATAAATCCTTCCTGATAACTAGAGCCTTATTTCTGTTTCTGTGCTTTTTCTGTCAAAGTTTGGAATAATCATTTTTCTTTTTTGGAGGTTTCTTATGCAGACAGATACGTTCATGTCTTTTAAGTATTCAGATGTAGTAATGGTCTCCATAGAAATACTTTAAATACAATGGTGCTTTGTGCTGTAGTTAATTACAAGTTCTGTTTTATTATATAAAATATCAACATTGATTTCAAGTACTTGAAAGAATCTGCTATGGGTTATTAGCATATGTAAAATTTGAATGTCGGTATAATTGCTGTAATATTTTTGTCTTTCAGTATTTCAAAATAATGCAACTGATAATGTTAATTAAAAGGGCTGGTTTTGCTGTTACTTGCGTTGAAGGGGTGCTTATAATCTTAGTGTCATGCATTGCACTACTTTATTTCTGTGAATATTGGTTACAGGGTAAAGCGTTGTGTTGTTTCTTTGTAACAACTAACTTTTTATGTGGAATTTACTGGGAAGAGGAGAGCGATTTTTTTGTGCTGTAATAGAGAATGAGATTAGTGATTGTTTGCTATTTTCTCTTGACATAGCAAAACTCCGTGCTTTGGATCATTGAGAAGAAAAGTGCAAACTCATTGGGAGATACAGGTATTGAACATGTGAATTTAGAGTAAATGGCTGATTTATCTGTTTCAGTACAGAGTAGTGACACTTTGAACTGCTGAAATGACTCAGCTTTTCAGTATATTGGCCAAATGTTTTTGAAGGGATAAGTCATCCTGTACACAGAACTGAGCTCTTATGTAGCAAGATAGTGTTCTGTATTTCTACCCATACTTTGTCACAAAGAAATAGGGGATAATAGTCACAGACCACAGGGGTTCATCTCTGAAAGGGGTTTGTTTTTAAGGCTTTGAAAGGAAAGCTTTGAAAAGGAAATTCTCACCTGTTATTTTCAGCTTGGCATTGTTTTTGATATTCAAGTGTAGGCATCAGATGGAAGAGGAACAAGAATTATTCTCTGTGCCAAAACAGACAGCTGAAAAGTGCCTATTCTCTGAAAAGCCGTTGTGTATAATTAGTACTCTTCATTGTAAGGAACAGTAATTAGTTTGTGTCTAGAAGCACAAAGGAAACGTTTGTGATTTCCTTTTGATATTTTTGTAGAGAAAAGACAAACTGCTTCCAGTGCAATCTAAAACTATTCCTTGTTTGATGATAACAACAGTAGCTAGAAGATATTAATACTCTTACTTTAGAGATCAGTGAGACAAAAGAGCTGATAGAAAGTATTTTCTAGGTGTTTCACTAATATTGCAACTTTGTTTGTTCAGCTTGTTTTCAGAAAATTCCACAAAGCATCAGCAAAAAATGTCGGTTAACTCTAGTAAATTTTCAGACAGGGTTTTATTTTTTGAGAATAATAGGCAGAGAGATCTCTACATTCTGTTAGCATGGAGATCTTATCCTTGCATGTAATTATTGCATGCATTTTTGATAGCTGTTGAGTAATAAGTGTTTTTGACTGAATTGAAATAACCTAATTCCTTCTGAAATAATTATAAATGACCTTTTAAAAAATAAACTGAATGAGTCTTACTAATTAAAATTTTTACAATAAAAACAAGTGAACAGCTACCTGACTTTCAGTATTCCTCACAGTAAATGAAATATTGCATCTGAACCGAATATGAATTCCTAAACACTGTAAACTACCTTTTGAGAAGGATATTCTCATAATCTCCTGTTAGTAAGTGCTGAGCCATGTTTTTTAGGGACAGATGGATGGTTTATGGCCACACGAGCAGTTCAGAACCTTAGTTGCAGTCTCATATATGTAAAACTTTGTCACTGTATTCAAGGAAAGTTTAAGATGGAGCAGCTATACTGAATGAAATCAAAGGTCCAGAAAACCTTTGGAATCATTGGAAGTGGCTGTGTTGAGAAGAACAACTGAAGCATTACCACAAGGGAATCCAGAAGTGGGGTTTCGCCAGGATACAGCCACACTACTTGCTGACATAAAATTCAAGATGCTTTTAGTGGGATGAACAAAGCAAATAATGATTTTTCTTCTAGTAAACCTCTCCTGCTAATAAAGGCTTCTGGTTCAGTAATAACCAGCACCATGGACTCAAAGGAAGAGTACACTTACTTGGGCTTGATAAGGTGTTAGGGTCCTGTCTGGTAGGCTGAATTGATGCCGTTCCCTTAGTAGAAGTTTACTGCTTTCATGCTTTTTTGGCTTTCTAATCCAGATGGGTGACAGAAGCTGCCAATGGTTTCTAGACTTTGCTCTCACCTGATGTTGATGTGGTTTACCATCACCTTCTGGTTTCTGCCCCTTGTCTGTCACAAGGATGTAAAGATGTAAAGAGTTCATCTTTGCTTCTTTGTCTCTTTTCCTTGCATATCTAAAGTCTTAGAACAGGGCGGAGGGAGGCAAAAGCTTTTGGTTGAACCTCCCTCATAGTAATTACTTGTGCTTTGTCTTTTCCCAGAGCATGCCAGGATCATAAAGTGGAAGAGAGCTGGGATGGTATAATAAAGGTCTTACTTGAGCCATACATACAGGTAGCTATATAGTGACTTCCCTTAGCATACTCCTCCCAACTTCCACAAAGTTGTTAAAGGACTTTACTTCACGGAAGTGAGGATGTTTAAGTGTGACTGAAATCTCGTGAGTTGTTCCTTTGGTTGTGCATTTGATGTGGGACGCCAATGTAGGGATATGCTTGGCTTCAGAGATGTGAAACAAGTGACAACAACCAAGTTTACTATTGGAAGGAAGCAAAGAGTTTCTGACTGCAGTGCTGTGCATGATGTATATGCTGTACAGTACTACCAAAATCAAATGCAGTTATCTGGGCTATGTTAGCCTGGGTACCTGTGTAGGACCTCATCGGGTTTTCATGGCAGAACTTTTAATTTAAGTTTAATTTAATTTTATTATTATTTAATTTAATTTAATTTTAATTTAATACACAATAGGCAAGGATTTAAAAAGTTGAAGGCTGCTTTTAAAACAAGAATTCAGTCTCATAGCAATAAACAAGCAACACCCCCCTCCCCAATCAGAATACTAAGGCTTTGAAATCTGTTTGAATTCCACTTGAGAACAAAGCCAAGCCTTCTGAATGATTTCAGAAAACAAGGATGTAATGGTAGCCTGAGACTTTTTCATCAAAGCCACTATCTGGAAGATTAGAGTACTTGAATGCATTTATCAATTTCTTGCAAGTCTTTGCTTTAAAGAGGGGTTGGGTTTTCTGTGTTTCTGGTTTGCTATTTTATCAGACCTACTGGGCATTTTGAGTATGAAAGGGAAAATAGATTCTTTGGGTGGGTGAGGATTTTTGTAATCAGCTCCATCCTAGACCTTAACTGTATTTTGTACTCCTGTTTTGAGGCCGTTCAGTTATAATACGTTAAAGTACACTGAAGTCTAAAACACTGATGTGGAAGAAAGCATCTTCTTAATGTAGCATGTTTCTCCATTTTTTTGGCATTAAATGTGCTTAATTATCTCTTACCAGTGAGATGATCTTACTGTTATGCTTTTTAGGAGGAAGCTTGTATTTCTACAAGCTTGTATTTCTTGTATTTTCTACAATACCAGCATCACAACTCTGTCTATCGAATAAAAGTAATGTACGGATGTGGTTTTTTTTCTCTGTATGCAAGAGACCTTCCAGCATCAGATCTAGCATTGTATACGTTTCTGTGCCCTTTCACATTAACTTTGTAGTTGAAGGCTCCTGTTCACACAGTCTTTTAGTTGAGTATGAAAGTGAGTTTCAGGTTGAAAAAATTTCAGGGTTTCTCATGAAACACATGAATGTATACTTCTGTGTAGAAGTTGGCAGAGAGACTTCTCTTAAGAACAGCAAAATTGAAGGAATTTATAATGGGTCACATTTAAAAATAGGATTTCTAACACTTTCTTGATGTTCATCTTAAGTGAAAGACTATCCTTTAAAAACTATTGGCATGTGAACTCAGTTCCCTTAAAGAAATTGCTCTATGAACACCTGTAAATTCCAAATATTGTACACAAGCTGAAGACTGATATGATGAGAAGCATAACAACATGGTAAGAAAAAAAGAAAAGAATCTGGAAAGTAATCTGGAGAAAGCTGTAAGCTGAAGAAAACATCAGAAGACATACTGTAGTGTTCACTGGAGAGGCTGGAGGCAGAATGCCCAAACTGTTCTTTCTAAACATACCGCTTTGTTGTACATAAGTTTGTCTTCAGTCTTAACTGAGTTTACCTTTAGTCAATTCTTTTATTTTCATCCAGGCTACTAAAACAAATATGTTATTGAAGGTTCCTGAATGAGTGTAAACATTCATGAGACCAACCATTTGCCTGGGCTGCAGGTAGCATCAGCCATCAAGGCTGCCGCAAAGATGATGGCAGAACTTCCAAGTGAGATTGGGGCACTAATTAACCTTCTTGAACTCTATCAGCAGGTCTCTTAACATGTGCTCTTTATCTGCTCATGAATGAAGAGTAATCTCTCATTCACAGCTTGTGGGTGGAGTAGGAGTGTGTGCATGTGCAGATCTCTGATGTTGTGATCTGTACAGCACAAAGTTATTGTCACCCAGTATGCTTGCCTGAAATTTTTACGTATTTTTGAAGTTTGCCATGCTGGTGCTAAATACAGGATATGGGAACCGCAATTTGTCTCTTACTTCAGCTTTTTAATCAAAACAAGGTAACAGATCTCCACGATGTGGCTGTTTCAAAACTGTGATTTTAAAGCATTCTATGTGCAGCCAGCAATGACCCATTTTAATTCTTAGTCCATGAAAATTATCATTATCTTACTCAAGAAGTTAGACTATCCTAGCCTTGTACTACTTGTGAAAGTCAGACCTTTTTCCAAGAGCATCTTTTTCCGACCTTTTCTTTTCAAAAGGATTTTTGGAAGAGTTCATAAATTACTAAATGGACATTTAGCTTAAATGGACATTTTGTGTTAATATCTTCCTTTTCTATTTGTAAGTGACTATCAGGGGGTGAAAAATTGCACTTGATTCATATTGACATCAGACACAGCACTCTAAAGTAGGAAGGCATCATGGACTTCATTTAGAAAGTAGGAATTGGAGGCAAGGTGTCCCAAAGTCACCTAGCAGGCTAGTAGACTCAGACTGTGATGACCCCAGGAAAAGGGGGAAGAGTGTGACAGAGCTGCCATGTAAGCCATATTCCATGTCTGTCTTTCCTCATCAGCCCACGGACTCATAATATTGCAAATTTATGAAATGGCCTTGTTTAATGAAGAAGAAAATGAGGAGAAACAAAAAACAATACTTCTGAGGTTTTGTTGTTGCATCTGAGAAAATCTCTTAACGCTTTTATTTTTCTTGGTGGTAGTGAAGGACTGTTCTCCATTTTCATTTAATTACTCATGCATTTTAGAAAAGAGGAATTGAAGCATCATTCTAATTTTGTACCAGTTAGATAGCTGTTGTCTTTATTAGAGATTCCTAAAATTAGTTACCTCTGTAATTCAGATTCCACAGTCTTAAGATCTATAATGGGTTTAAAAAAATAAAAACAAACAAAAAAAGGAAATTATTCATGATCTATGATATAGTTGACAATTTCTTTTTAGGAAATATTATCTATGGGAGATCATGAATTCTATAAATCTATCTGTTGCTCAAAACGTATTTGAGTGTTGTTGTTGTTGTTGTTTTTTTCCTTTGTGGTCTAATTGATACATTTGTACCAGTTTGGTTCTGCATTGGCTTGTGCACTTGTTCACTATGGTCATTGTGTCCAGGGTTGAATTTCAGTCACTACAAGCATGAGGAAAAAAAAAAAAAAACAAAACAAAACACATATAATACACTAATGTAGTTGTGTTGCTCCTGGGATCTTTGTTGGCTTGCTCAGAACTACCTTGGTTTCTCCTTATTGTGCCATTTTGACATATGCTCAAAATTACAGCCATTCTTGGAGTAAGTGTTGAAAATTTAGCTTTGTGCTGAGAGATGAAATTTACAACTAGTGAAATTTACAGCTGTTAAAATGTTCCGGTTTATCTGTTTGTCCTTTTGTCAGGAGTTACTAGACCCACTGTTCAACCAATATAGCCCCTTTTATGTGCTCTCCGATTTCCTTCAGGCAAAATCAGTCAGGTTAACCTAAATTGCTTAAACCAGTGATTTAAGCTAAACCAAAGTATTTATCAGAAGCTGAATGGAGAACTCACGTGACTTCCTCTATTGTTAATAGCAGTATGTGGCGGGTAAGTGGTGATGTGTGGTGGGGGAAGAAAGTATTTAAAATCACTGCTCTAGGAAGAGTTGTGTTGGAGTTTTGTGCCTCTTACCTAGCTTTCTGAGAAGCTGTGTATTGCTCACCGTCCTTGCAGTCTTTGAACGCCTTCCATGGTGTGACAAAGGTTGAGAATAACTTAATTCTGTAGTCACATGGTGTTCCCCCCCAGCTCGTGGTGCACCCCCAGCCTCCTGGCTGGAAAGGCCTTGCCTCTGTGTGAGCACTGCTCTGCAGCAACTGCAGCATCAGTGTGCTAACAGCATTTTTGTTCTCCTAAATCCAAAACACGGCAACCTAATAGCCCCCATGGAGAAGATTAACTCTATTTCAGCTGAAACCAGGACAGATCCAGATGGTTACTTTTAAACAAGACTTCTTATCTTGGGGAAAGTAAAATTACTAGAACAAACATAGTTGTTTTATATTGAATGACTGTACCTAACCCGGACTTTTCTCCACCTTCTTTTGTGATTAAACCTGGCTCTCCTGCAAATCATAAACATACATGTCTGTTTACATATGGGTGAGTGCTGATGACTAAGTTGGTATGAAATTATCCACACTTTTATCTTTCTATTAAGATACGCCTGGTTTATCAAGAGCCTTTGCCTATACTATTAAATGTGGTTGTTGTAGGAGGTGGTTAATTTCAGCTTATAATTGCAACAGGTAACTGAATGGAGGAAAAAAAAATTAAACATCTTAAATTGTGACTATATATGTAAACTAGCAACTTTCTCCAGACATTTTCTCTTGCCCTGCCTACCCAATCTGATCCCAAATGATTCCTGTACTGTCTTTTCTCCACTGTGCTATTCTGGGAGTCTGGGGAGGAGAGAGGGAATGAATAAGCATGTGGAAGAAAGAGAACACAGTGATGCAGATGTAGCTGCTTTTCTGAACATCACTCTGCTTGTACCTTCGGGATGTGTTTCAAGTACAGTAATGGAAAACTCAATACTTCAAGAAGCTGTTAGTAATTTGTTTTATTCACTTTACTTATTCCTCATTAAACTTACTGCAAGTCATCTGTTATGGTCTTTTGAGAGAACAGTCAAAAGTTAAGGCATCCAGATTCAAGAAAATTGTGGTCTTTCTAATCAGCAAGGGGATAGCTATTTAAGGGGCTATCGGTTTGCCTCTATTGTTTCTCTCTCTCTCAGTGCATCCCATAACTATGAATGTTGCCTATCATATTTAAGTTCTTGGGTTATCTGATGAAGATTCTCATCTAGTTATAGCTGGAATTGGCATAATTGCATTTTGCTGCTTAAGTTAATCTCTTCTCCAGAGGTTCCTGCATATAAACACTTCAAAATTAATTGGAGCAGGTGTCGCAGTGAGTCCCCCCTAACAGTAATCATGGTTCTGATAATGACATTTTTATGGGGAAGGTTCTTTGAATATACAGAAGGTGTCTTTCTACCTGGTTTGTGATTTTAGAGCTGCTGTGAAGACACTTGCCTTCTGTAACCTCATTTACGAGCTATTATGGACTCTCGAGGCTGAGTTACTATACATTTCACTTGCCAGACAATGTTTGTTTACTAAATAAGTTATTGAAAAATCACAGTGAGAAACGTTTTGAACACAAATCTCTTACCTCTCAAGGCATACATTGCTAGGGAGGCTGGAAGAGAGGAAAATGCCTATGGTTTTGAGCAATTTTACTGTAGTAGTCCTGTCTCAAAAAAATCTCAACTTACCTCCATTTTTCTCAGCCATACTTACTGCTTTCCGAGAACAAGTGATATTGCATTCCCCTTTTATGAGGAGAAAGCAGTCTTGTTTTCTGAGCAGTATGGTAAAGGACATCTCCCAGTTTTCTGATGCTGATTGCAGGGCCTGATATTCTTCCTCCTTCTGGTATGACTTGGCCTTTCCATAGACACACTTGAGTCTTCTGATTTGTTTACTGTTCTATCAGTTACATTTCTCTTGAATTTGGTGCCATGAAACTACTTTAGAGTGTTTTGTGTAATATGGGTTAAGTTTTCGGAGATGCGTGTGTGTAGAAGTTGAAATTTTTGTTTCTGCAAGACATTTGGAAATTCTTAATTGTATTGAAGCTTCAAGTGCCTCAAAAAGAAGTAAAGTAATTCAGAAATTGATGAAAAGAGGATGGAAAAAGAGAAAAATATTGGAAACTAATTTTAATCATATACGATAGTTTATGTTCTGAGATATAATTGTCACATATCACCTTAATTTGGAATAACAAAGAAAAGTAATGTAGAAAACGTGCTGCCTTGTTTATAACCATACTAGCCCTTGAGAAATACATTTCCTGCAGAAAGCAGATAATTTTAAAATGTTGACAGCTAGAGGTAATATTGTGTAAAGTAGAAATGCAGGGGAATGGGGAATGGTGTTGCTACACAAAAGCTATGTTTACTGTTTAAACTATTAGTTCTTTAACACGCCACTGAAAGGTCAGCCTTCAAGAGTAATGGAGAAATTATTGGTATGAGTGCTAGGAAATAAATTGCAAAGGATATACTGGAAGTGCGTTCCAACTTTATCTTGTTCATAAAGTGACAAAAATTAGTTGCTAGATGTATTTCTTTAGAATAAGAATAAAGAATTCTTTAAATGTATAATTTTCTCCGAAACTGTGGTTGAGTTTTGGGGTTCTTACCTGTTGTACATGCTTTTAATCAAATTCTTCCTATATGCTCTTGATTCCATTAAAACATTGTAAGAATGGTTCTTGTCTAATTTGGCCAATGGGACAGCATGGGCAACACCTGCTGAGCAGATGTTCCCAATGTATCCCAGCACTTGAACTGAGAAATTCAGTCTTGCATGGGAGTTTAGCATAAAGCTGTGCTCTTCTGCTTAGAATTTCTGTTGCCAGCATATGTTATAGAAAGACCACCCTATTTGAGTAGTTCTGTTTTGGTCATGCTCAAGAGTTGCTGTCAATGACTCAGTGTCCAGGAGGAGACCAGTGATGAATGGTGTTCCTCACGGGTCTATACTGGGACCAGTACTAAACATCTTTGTTGGTGACATGGACAGTGGGATTGAGTGCACCCTCAGCAAGTTTACAGATAACACCAAGCTGAGTGGTGCAGTTGATACAACAGAAGGAAGGGATGCCATCCAGAGGGACCTTGATGTGCTCAAGAGGTGGGTCCATGCGAACCTCATGAAGTTTCAACAAGGCCAAATGCAAGGTCCTGCACCTGGGTTGTGGCAATCCCAAGAACAAATGTGTGCTTGCAGCCCAGAAAGCCAGCTGTGACCTGGGCTGCATCAAGAGAAGTATGGCCAGCAGGGTGACGTAGGTGATTGTGTCCCTCTGCTCTGCTGTTGTGGGACCTAACCTGTAGTGCTACAGTCAGCTCTGGGGCCCCCGGCACAAGAAGGACGTGGACCTATTAAAACGAGATCAGAGGAAGTCTGTGAAGATGATCAGAGGGCTGAAGCACCTCTCTTAGGAAGACAGGCTGAGAGAACTGGGGTTGATCAGCCTGGAGAAGAGAAGGCTCTAGGGAGACCTTATAGCAGTCTTCCAGTATTTAAAGGGAGCCTATAGGAAAGCTGGAGAGAGCCTCTTTGTCAGGGAGTGTAGTGATAGGGCAAGGGGTAATGGCTTTAAACTAAAAGAGGGTAGTTTTAGATTAGATATTAGGAAGAAATTCTTTATTCAGAGTGTGGTGAGGCACTGGAACAGGTTGCCCAGAGAAGTTGTGGATGCCCCATCCCTGGAGGTGTTCAAGGCCAGGCTGGATGGGACTTTTGGCAATCTGGTCTGGTGGGAGGTGTCCCTGCCCATGGCAGGGGGTTTGGAATAGTCTGGTCTTTAAGGTTCCTTCCAACCCAGATTGTTCTTTGATCTATTCATATGAAAAGCTACTGAATTTTCTTCCACCTTTTAAGGTCAGTAATCTTAGACATAAGCTTTCAACTTCTCCACCAGATTTGTGTGTACTCTTGATTGACCAAACACTACGCATTCCTTCCTGGCTGTTACTGATAGAGAGCTTCCAGCTTGTCAGCTTTCTAATTTGTATTAATGCCTCTAAAGATGTGCGAGGGACACTTCTGCATGAAACTTTGGAAATGCATTCCCTTTGATTATCCCCTTAGCTGCAAGAGCACCAATGGGCTCTGTAGTGTTTTCTAATATTAGAAGGCTGAATGTAGTACTGGAGTTAAACAAGGAGAAAAAAAAAACCACAAAAACCTAAAGGTGAGCTGGCTGAAGCACAGGTACAGTGAAAACTTGGCATAATAAATATGCTCAGCCTAAGCACGTGGCAAATGCCAAGTGCTTTTCCTGTTGGTTTCCATTTGAACAAGTAAGAAGGTGACAGTGGGAAAATAGATATACAAAAAATACATGCTTACTTTAAACTTGCTCATTTTGTATTAGTAGTGGGGGCTACTTCTAGGTGAGTTAAAGACATAAAACACAGAAGACATTATGACAGAATTTTCTATTCATGTCCACAGGATGTTTCCATAATAACATTGTCGCTGTAATTTTTTGGTTGTTGCATTTGCTTTCAGTAGGTTGTGTTTTGTACTAAATTACTTAGAGGAATAAGAACTGCTTTGAGCAAATTTCACCAATTCTGGGTTTATAGTACAAAGAATTTAGCTATTAAGCAGTGCTTTGTCAGCAAGGCTTTAAATCAGTGAACACCAAGTTTTTTTTTAAGTCTGGAAAATAGCGTATAACCTATTCTCTTCAGTTGCTGAGACATATTTAGAGATTAGTCTTATCCACTAAACTTTTTTTTTTTCCTCTTGGAATCTGTTTTTTTTTTGTTTGTTTATTTGTTTGTTTTTCTCCTTTGGTATTATTACTTGGCATATTTCTTGGTTTCCCCTCCCCCCATTTTTTGGTCTTGTTTTTGCTTGGAGAATTGCAGTGTAGATGTAGGACTATGACTGAGCTACTTTTGTAGTGTATGACTGACTGTAGTATCCTTCCCTTGGAAGGATGTAAGACTGTAGGTCTGAAATGTCTATTGGAATGTTTAAAAAAAAAAAAAAAAGTTCTCCTCAGTATAAAGTCTTCAGAAATTGCAAAAACAGAGAACTCTACACTGAAGTGTTCACTCTGAATATGGAACCAAAGTGCAGGCTCTAACTTCTTGGTCCTTTTACTGATTGTTTGCTAAATTACCTGGAGGATAGTGTTTTAACTGCAAGGCAAATATTTTAATTATGCTAAATAACTTCAGCATTATATTCATGTAAAAGATATGAGCTTGAGATTTGAGACTTGGTTTTAAGTTCTTAAAAACAAAGTATGTTATCTGTGTTTAAATGATTCTAGAATACAGAAAAGCAAAATAATCTAAAGAACAGATTTTCATCCTTTTTCACCTAAAGACAGAATTTTTGCGGTCAGTTGCCAATGTTAAGAACTTTCAAGGACCTTGGGAATACCTTCTGTAATGGATTCTTTTGTAAATTGATGTGTTTCTAATGCTTTTGGCTTTTGAAATAGCTCTCTAGAGTGATTTAGTGGTTTTTTTTAGTTTTTTTTTTTTTACTTAAAAGGATAAGGGTTAATTGAGACCATATTTTAAACCTATACTTCTGTATATAAATATATATATATATATATTTTGTCCTTCTTGAGTATTTACAATTTGTTGGATTTCTTTACGTTTCAAAGGATGCAGTTTTAGAATCTGTTCAAGAATTTTAGAGAGTTTTAGAATCTGCTCAAGGTTGAAAGGGTTTCTTACTACATAAATGATACCATTTGATAAGCTTTTGATTATTAATGCTTTAGGTCATCATCTCTTTCATTGCGTTCTTGAAAGCATTGGTTTGATTATCTCTGTGCTAGTTTTCTTCGCAGCAGGACAGAATTGTGTAGGTGTAAAATAGAAATATTTATTTGTAAAAGGTGTTGTAGGATATCAATGCTATTTCTCTGCCAAAACTTACAGTATGGTACTCAACTCCCTTAATTTTCTATTTTTATTTTTAGATATGGATGAAAACCGTAAGGAAATGAAAATTTTAAGAACTTGCATCCTGATATTTTGCAGTTTTGTCGTTTGGAACTACAGTTCAAAGTGTGATAAGTTTTCTGTGCCAGTTGGATCCACGTGTGGGTTTCCATTTCTTGTTTCCATTAGTGTTTTTTTCAGTAACAAGAGCTGTTAGGATGCATCACTAGAGGTGAGGACAAGCACACAAGACAAAAGGCTAAGTTCTCGCATTCCTTGTATTCTAACTGCACTGTGACTTGGTTGCCTTTTCAACAGCAACAACAAAATACTCTTCTGCAGACATTTTGCATAATGTAACATGATCAAGTCTTTCATCCCATTGAGAATTGCTTTTTATAAGCTAACGGTGCTTACAATAAATACTTAATTTAAAAATCAAGTCCTCTACTTCGAATGAACTTCTGAAATTTTCCAGTATATTAAAGTATATTTTTCCCTAATAAATTTGCAATATCTAAATCTGTTAACTGGCACCAGTTTTTGACACAGTATGTCAGGTACAAGGTAAATGTGAAATTAGTGGGCAGAATGTGTAGAGAAGAATTATCTATAAGAGTTGATAAACTTGATTTTCTCATAATCCTGAATTCTTCAGTCTGTGGCTCTGATTAAAACTGGCCAGCCTCAACACTTAATCTCTTGATTTTTACACTAGAGCATGAACATTATGATAAGCATATTTATTTAAATGCCTTAATGGGATGTCTTGGCTTAATGTAAGCTGAAGTCTTTTCAGTCTCTTAAGGAGCTTAACTGTAGAATGAAGTAGACTTCACATATTAGTGCTTAAAATAGTTTTGAAAAAACACCCCAGAACGAAACCACAACTACAACAGTTTCTCATCTGTGAATCTTATAGGACTACACTTAAGGTTGCTAAATTTATCTCAGTGCTTCTCCACCTCTAAATCGTATGTTTTAGGCTGTGGTGGGAATGGACTGAATGCATTTGCGTTTGAATTTCTGCAGCACACTTAGCTTTTAATAGCTCTTAATATAATGTAGCCCTAATACTAGCTAAGCCTATTAACCTTTTCTACAAAATGAGTAGCATTTGGATGGAAACAGTTTTTCTATATGCTTTAAATTGACATATCTAGGAAAACCAAAAAAAAAAATGTTTGCAGCTGATAGTAATGTCTTTTGTAGAAATAGTTATAATTGTATTTCCATATTAGTTGTCATTTACAGGCAGTTACAGGTGACTGTGATTTAGTATTTCTTTCTTGTGCCAAACTACGTGTTATCTGAATGCAAAAGGGAGAATCCAATTAAGTAAAGCACTGGGAAACAATGTGCTTTGAAAGGTGTGTGAAAGGCCTTACCTAGCATTTTGAATCCTACACCCAGTGGTGGGAGGCCTGGAACTTGCTCTTGGGATCCCACGGTGCTATTTGAAGCAAACTTCCTCACTGCAAAGATCCTAGATAGATATTAGCATTTTTGGCTACACACCTCTGTTCTCAGTCTTCCTCTCGCTAATCCTGAATTAGAAGATCTCACAGAGGTGTTGCACTGTTTCACTGCAAGCTGACATGCCACTCTAGTTTTATTGCTAAGGGCTATAGTGGCAGATGTTTCTCTGCAACATGCAGTGGTTCTCCTGGGGACTGGGAGAGTCTAAGGTGTTGAACTGACTTCCTGATGACATCTTGATGCTCAACTGCATGTGAAGGAGTATTCAAAAGCACCTGGATGAATAGATCAGCTGTGTTCTTCCACTGTGCTTTACACATCCTTTCTGAAGAGCTCGTGTCTATAAAGAAAAACAAGAGATGAGACAAAATGAAAGGAGTTGGATGGAGGAAGTAGATCCATTTTTTTTTTTAATTGCTTTTTGTTGATTTATTGCATGCTGCATTCTGAAAAGCTCTGTTTTCTTTTCCTGCCTTTTCCTTACTTTCCTTTGGGAGTTTGTTATTCCCAACCCATGAGTGAGTTTTGGCCTTGGTCACTGATGCAAGTGTTTGTTTAATGGTTTCCAGTCTTAGAGTTTTGTACTGTTTATATATTTATTTATTTATTTATTTATTTATTTCCTTCCTTCTAATGAAAGCAAACTTAAAGGATTCCTGTATTAGGGCTGACACATTTTTCAATCAGTGAGACAAGGAAAGTCTTCTGAGGGCATACTGGTATTGGAGGAAAGCTGATTAGCCTTCCTGGTTCAGAAGAAGAAAGATCTCACTCTGCAACAGGAGAGAATAATTGAATCACTTGAAGGAAGAATATTAAACTTTGTATGTGTCAGTGCTGAGAATACAGTTAAATAGTTTCATTCTAAAAAACCTTTACTGGTGTCATTTTCACCTATCATAGGCTGTCTGTGGTCCTTTAACGTGTAAAGAGTATTTGGAAACTTACTTTTTTGAAAGCTGTTTAAAAATAGTGCAAATGGTCAGGAATGGTAAAAGTTACTCCTGATATTATTTTTAAACACTTGATTTTTAGACTCTTTGGCCTACAGACTGCCTGTAAATCTACAGTTAACTTTTGCTCTTCCACTCATAATAAAAATGTTAAATCTTGTTTTGAGGAGGAACCACTTGAAATTGGTTGAAGTCTTTTAGAGCAGCTTAGGTTCTGGAGGAGAGTACAAGGTTTTAAACAAGCAAGCAGGAAGTCTGAGAACATTAAGCAGTTATGTGTTCAATCAGTTTCTAACAAGGGACAGAATAATATAAATGATTATGTTTATAAGTGTCTTGCAGCTATCCAAAAGAAAAATTGTTAGCCTTCCATAGATGAATCAGACATGGATACCAAGATTTTTGCTGAAAGGAGCATAGGTTAAAACTTTGTTGTCGATTTGACGTATGCTCATGAACTGTTTGAACAAACTGCTTTTTATTCAATTCTGTGGATCAACCTGCTTTTGTTATAAAGTTCATTTTTTCATGTACTGTCTATAGAGAAGACTCTTGTACATCTGTGTTTCTTTCTTGTTTCTTCTGAGTAAGCATTTTCAGCAGTCAGCTACTTGGTATTATATCTAGGAATTCAAATAATTCAAATGATTTTTTTTTTTAGTAAGTTGTTTGTTGCAGGGTTTGATTACCCACACCAGTGTACCCTATTCAACAATAGCAGAGTCAGCATTTGTAGAAGAAATCTTTTGAGGGAGGAAAGGTGTGTTTTAAAAACACAAAAGCTATGTATTTCAAAATGCATTTGATAATCCGTAAGTTTATTGCTAAATTTTGGGAATAATATAAACAGGCATTAAAAATTGAGCTTTGTTTTCTTACCAAATAAACTAACTGCATGATCAGATAAGGATCATCAGACGACAGAAAGGCTGGAGCTGAAGCCTGCTGTTTTCTTTGTACGCTGAATAGATAGGGTTCTGTATAATTAAAACTAAAAGGGACAGGAGTCTGTTTTGATTGCAGTGATTTGATTTTTCCTCCAAACAAATGGAACATAAGCTTTAGCCTCCTGAGTCAGGTTTGGGGTCTGTCCCTGTGTCTAGGGACAGTCAGTATTTAGGGACAGCTTAAGGCCTTGTTCACTTTGGGCATTCCATTCCCTCAAGTTGTTCATCATCCATGATGATGTTAGGGACGTCAGAGTAGACTACCTCCCTGCCTAGTCCTATTTAATACACATTTATGAATCTGTGATTCTCGAATTTGTCCAACCACCTTCTGGACCTGCCATTAGAGACTGACTTCAAAACCTGACAGAAGCAAGTCTCCAGACATTCACTGCTTGCTGTGTAATACTTCTTAAACCTGCTGTTAAGAACCCCTTGGTTCCAGTATTGCAGGATTTTGGTTGTAAAAGTTTTGCCTTTATGTTGTAGACCACCTCCATGTCATTATAAACATGAACCATATCCCCTTCAGCTTTTTCCTTTTCAAAAAGTGAAGTCCAAGACCTTTCTATTTTCTCTTCATAAAGTTTCTGGTCTTTGACGCAAAGACCAGAAATGTGTGCAGTGGGTTTTTGTTCTCCTGTGTCCTTTCCAGTGGTGCCCAGTCCTGTGTTGACTCTTTTGGCTGCCACTGCACATGGCTTGAAAGATTTCAGAGAACGGCCGGTGATGACTCCAGGATGCAGAGCTGTTGTCTGCTGGTCCAGAGTTCATCACAGAGGCACGCATCTGTCTGTCCTGAATCTCATCTCCCATCGTGTGCTCACACACTTGGCTTAGCGAGGTCCTTGCCATGGTTACAGCATTAGTCTCCCTGGAAGAGTCTAATACCCTCAGTGGACCTGGAGATCTGGCAGAGCACTTTCCTCTTCAGTCATGGGTTTATTTTACTTAAAACTGTCTTCCACATTTTATATTCCCTTTCTTTGTATTTAAAAATCCAATAGGCCAATCTCATGCAAGTTACTTCAACGGTACTTCACTTTAGCAGTGTGGAGGAAAATCCAGAGCAGTTTTTGAAATTGTAGCTGTTTAATCACCGTTAATGGAGGCTGTGGAGTCTGAGAAACCTACATTTCTACAGTAGTAATCACTGTGGTGGTACAAAAATACTATGAGAGACACTTGCAGAGAGATATTTTGCTTTTACTAGTGTAATCAGCGTTTCTAGCTTATATTAGCTGATCTGATACCTTTCATCTGTTGCTCAGAATACAGATACTCAGCTTTCATGGAGAAGTTCTGGATGTCCCATCCCTGGAGGTGTTCAAGGCCGGGCTGGATGGGGCCTTGAACAACCTAATCTAGTGGGAGGTGTCCCAGCCCACGGCAGGGGGTTGGAACCAGATGATCTTTAAGGTCCCTTCCAACCCGAGCCATTCTATGGTTCTGTGATATCTATCTACCTGGCTGTCTCACCTTGCAGAAAAATTCAGGTAAATGCTATCTAGGAGCAGCTGAGAACGAGCTCGTTTAACCTGTCTTATGTTTATTTTACTTAGAACTGTCTTCCATATTTTATCTTCCCTTTCTTTGTATTTAAAAATCCAGCAAGGGAACCTTTTTCTTTCTTCACCTTTGCAGAATTTGTTAAAAGGAAACCACGCTAAATTGGAATAGCAGGTCTTCTGTGGCAGTTGTGAATTCAGGTGAGAGTTGCATACTAATGAGCACAAGGAAAAAACAATTTACCTGTGTAAGTTCTGATATCTCGATCTCATTTCTGTACTTGCTAAGCTGGCAGCTGTCACAGGCAAACACTGAACGATTAATGTAGTTTATCAAATCAGGATCGAAGAGGTTTCATTAATTTAGTGATTTATTAATGATGCTTAATTAGCCAGCAATCAGTGAAATACACATTTGTGATCAATTTGACTAATAGAACAGATGAAGCAGAATACTAGAGACTTAAACAGTAATAAGCTTTACACATTTCTAAACATCCTTTTGCAACTAGCCCTTGCAGTTGCAGGCCCCCCGTCCCTGGGCAGAGTGGGTTACAAGCACGCACGCCCTTGCTGGGGCTTCCCCTAGTTGCACACACCTGTAGGTGTGGGTGCTCCAGCCTTCTGTGTACTGTGGTGCTCCCTACCATCTGCTTAAAAAAAAACAAAAAAACAAAAAAAAAAAACAAAAACAAACAAAAAAAAAAGTGGATGATTTTGACTCTGTAAGAGGGTGAACTGGAGAAACACCAGAAACAGATTTCTAGTTCTGCTCAGGATTTGGAATTATGGCTTCACAGAGACTGGACAGTCTCCTTTAGAGTAATAAAGGCTCCAAGCTTAGCTAAATCCTGCTAAGTTATAATGGAAAAAAGGTGTTAGCTGTGATGGTGAAATTACTGTTCTTAAGCCATTCATTTCACAAAGCAGTTTCGACTAATTGTAGAGTAAATTTCTGGAAAGCAGGGTCCAGCATAATCTCATTCTATGAAATGTATCCAATTAAAATATTTACCTTTTGACTGCTGTTACAGTTTTTGGCAATTCTTTCCCCCATCTGTAGCAATTTTGTGATCTTGTCAGAAACCAATAACATCTATAGATAGTTTCTGTAACTTAAATAGCTGAACTGTTGACATAAGTAACTTTTATAGGCCAAAATGACTTTTTTAATCATTGTAAGTAGACGTAGTTATCTTTGTACACATAAGTAGACAAAATTACCTCAGTTCTTGTAGTACAGTTTTATGTCTCAAGAAAACATTGGTTTGCTGTATGTCTAGGGGTCCTGTACCTACAAAAAGTGTATTGTTTTGGTGTGCTGTGTTTAGTTACAGCTAGCTGAGCTATTTTAATTTTATTTCTACCCTTTCATCTCTAGCCTCCTGTTGCTATTATAATAGCATATTAACACACATTTTCCTGCAATTACTACATTTAATTTTAAATATGCCTTCTGACATTTTTCTGCCATCAATACAAAACCACCTCACTTCATCTATTTGATTTGCTGATGCAAAGTACACAATATATTGAATTTTCTTATCTGAACTTTTTCATTTATTTGCACATCAAAGAAAACACCTTAATGTGACTAGAATAATCCTGTTTGCTGAAGTGGGCAACAAAAGCTTGAAGACATTTGACGGGAAGTGAAGAATTGCATATCAAATGTCTAATTTAAATATTTCTAATGGTGGTATTTCTGATATCCTGCTGCTTGAAAGTTATTAAATCTGCCATCCTCATGGTGAAGATAACAGGAGACAGTGTGAAGCGAAATGGAATTTTCAGGATGCAATAGCACAGTTCTGAATGCATTTTAAAAACCGGAGCTGCAAAGTTTCTTGGTGCCTGTCAAGCAGAAAGGATGTAAACCCACAGATGACAGTTTAATGGGTACGGGTAGGAGGCTGAGGTCGTGGAAAATCAGGGTGGATGGTACAGAATCCACCGACGGATTCCGTTTCTGACTGTCATGGCAAACATGATGGTGACTTACTGCTAGGGATACAGGCTTCGGTACTACCCAGGGCTGGTGTAACAATGAGTATTCAGAGGATGGATTTAATGTCCAGGCATGTTAACCTCTCAGGTGAAGTCTTGCTCTACGTATGTGAATAAAGCTGTCTTCCCTCTCCTGGAAAACGTTCAGAGCATACAAGTTGTGCGAATGCCTGGGTCCTGCAGAAGCAGGAGGAAGCCAGCCTCAGCTGTGCACAGCTTGCCCTCTCCGACTCTCGGCGAGCTCCATTGTGCCCGCTCCCCTGCTGCGGAGCAGAGTAGACGGGGGCTACCCTAGGCTGACTTGGTAAGGACAGGCTTTCACTTTGGCAGCTTGGAAACACGTTTATTTCCATGATACGGCTCTGAGTCACTGCTTCCTGTGACACAAGGCAGGGATTTTTATAGGGCCATAGTCAAAGTGGTAATAAGGATTGCAAGCAGTCATTTTTTTAATCCTTGATTGTGAGGCTCCACAGTCATGTTAATGGTGCTGCTTATCTTGATTAGGTACAAGTTTATTACAGGTTAATTAACCCTCTGAAGTGCCCTCCCTGATTTGCTGTATTTGAAGTGAAATCCTGTCCTCCTTGGGGCCAGAGTTCTTCTAACTTTTATGAGGTTGAAAATCTAGTCCTATTAATTGAAAACAGGCTAGGGTATTTTGGATTCTCAGTACAAATCTAATCTTACAAGACTTGAAAATCTAATCTCTCAATAAAGTTTTGGATGACAGATTTAAAGTTGGGAAAAAAATGCATGTTACAGCTGAATTTTGGAATTACTTTTTTTTTTTTAAATAGGTAGATAAATTATTTCTTATGTTGTCTCAAAATGTTATTAATTTGTTTGTTTCCAAGAAGATGGTTGTAAGGGTAAAGGAAAGAAAAAAGTGTAGTTATTACTGATGATATTTCTGGCTTTGTTTCATCTTTTGTGGACAGTTCTGCATTTATGTTTTGGATACTTTTGTGCAATTCTTGAAAATTAGCTTAATCTAGGATTATTATGGAAATGTAAGCAGTCAGTTGCATATTGTGATTGAGTCTTATAAGTACCTTAAGTTGAATTTCACAAATTTGAAAATGGGCTATTTTGTATTATGTACAAAAATCAACAGTGTGCTGGCAAGAGACTGAGCTAAAGCTGTGCTGTCAGTCTTTCCTGCTGGATTTTCCTTTAGACAGCTGAACTCAGCAACCCCATGTTCTTACTGTGGAACCAAAGTGATAAACTTGCTGTATGTGGAATCTAGGTAACTTGTGATGATGAGCTTGCAGTACTCTTCATTACATTAAAAAAGATATTGGATGTATATCCCCTAAGCTTACTGCTAATGTAAAAAGGTCTTTTCACTGCAAGTGCTTTGTGTTTTAATCTGTTGGAAAAAAAGTAACTGAACAACCATCTTTGATTTCGTTGGGTAGGAATAAAGGATATATTAAAAAGAGGATTAAATGCACAGTCTTGAGTGTTACTTCTTAATGAAATAGATGTTAAAAATTAGTCCTTTTAAGGAAATTATGCAAGAGAATAAAGGTAAATTATTTATGTTGGGTTACAAGTCTCTCAACGCAGTCAGTTTTGGGAGAAAGTGATGGACAGGTTCATCTGCTTTTGAGTTTCTCTTGAGACAGAAATTGATTTATAACAAGTCAGGAAATAAGAGCTAAACTTAGCTCTTTTTCAGAAATATGTGATCCTGGAAAATCTGCCAGATTTAGAAATACTTCTCTGGGGAGATGGGAGACCCAAAAACTGTAGCTGAGTTAAAATCTGAAGCCACAGGTTATGTAACCTGTTTTTTGGGAGTTAGGCTGTACATGTATGCCATATCAAGAGTGTCACTGTGTAACAGAATGGTTGAAATTGGATATGACTTAACAGACATTTTAACAAGTGGCCTGTATGATAAGATTTTTTTTTTCTGAACTCCTAAAATATTCTGTATTCTATAAAGACAGAGTAATTTCTTTAAAATGAATGTTATATTTGATTGCTGATATAGTGACTTCAATGACAGGTAGTGAGATTTTTCTAGTATTATGTAAAGGTAAAAATACATTTCATACGCTTTTGAAAGGTGCTTAGGTTCCAGTCCTCCACTGAAATCTACAGGAATTAGGTACCCATATGCAAATATATAACATTGTTTACTGACCTATGCCCATATATACAAACAAAAAGCATCCATTGTCACTCTCAGATGAACCATCTGATTATAAATAGTTGCAGGAAAAAGTATGCTCATCTTTCTCAGACACCATCATCCTTTCTTTGATGTTTGCATTTCCACTCTGGCATGTACTGAGAAAATAAGTTGCTTTATTTGAAATGTTCACAATCAGTTTTTCTAGACCCAGATACTCCAATAGATCCCTTCAGACAGGTACATGGCCAGGCTAGACATACAATGAAGAAAAACTGTTTTAAAAAAAAAAAAGTAAAAAGGATGCAAATCTTGCTGAGGCTTTAGTTTGTCTCAGTTCTGGGAAACTACCCTTCACTGTCAGGTGTAGAGCTGGAGGGGTGACTACTGGTTCACTTCGGGGCAGAGGGAGAGAAGCACCTCTCACAACACCTGGGCTCCTGTGGCTCTCCCAGTGTTGCTCATGTTCAACCAGATCCAGGGACTCCTGTTTGCCTGCTGGTCCTCTTGCCTTCACCCCACGCAGCCTGTTCCTAGCTATGGCAGTAGCCATTTAAAAATGAGCAAGACTTCATGCTATTAAAAGATGAGAAAGTGTTAATTTCAATAACTGGAGAGGGGTTTTGGTCAGCTTTAGTGGTAGTCCTATTTAAAAAAAGAAAAAAGTGAACTTGTATTTCTGTAATGGTGATATCAAGACCCATATAATTTTTCAGATAAATGGAAGAAGAGAGAACGTTGGTACATCAGCTTACTGCTTCTGCTTAAAAACAACAACAAAAAACCCTGAAAATAATATTTTTCCTGAGTTTGCTAATATAGGCTCCGAGCCTTATAAGAATGTACCAGAATTAATCCCCTTGTAATGGCTGTTTGATAAAGACAACTAAACTAGCATGGTAAATGTGAGAGTGTGAATGTATACAATCAAACCAGCTCTTAAGTAGTTGTATTGTAAAGGGATGAAATTCAGCTTCAAACTCTATTTGTGCAAGTACAAACCAGCTATTGTGCATAAAATCTGAGAATCAAGACTTATTTTGGGTTGTAAAAGACGAATAAATTCCTTTAATTGCAAATCTTGTAAGGGTAAGGAAATAGAATAAATAGGTGTATTTCAGTGTATTACTATATTAGTATTCAGAGATATATAGGCAAACTTCTATAGAGCCCTCACGAATTTTTGAAGGTAAAAATTTTCTACTGACTCACATGGTTGTATTGCATTAATTTACTTTCATTGATATTCACATTTCAGTACTGTTTTTTGATGAGTTACCTAGAAACCAGATTGAAGAGCCTTGGAGGGCTTTTAACTGAACCTACTCTTTGGTTATGAAATGTACAAAAGTGGAAGTGTGCTGATACATTTGGGAGATAGAACAGGTATTTCAAAAAAAAAACCACACGAACACCAACTAATGAGACACACACACACACACACACACACACAAATGCAAATTCAGCTCATCAGTCTATTCTTTGTGGA
The DNA here is from genome assembly GCF_964034855.1 of Anser brachyrhynchus. Lineage (NCBI taxonomy): Eukaryota > Metazoa > Chordata > Aves > Anseriformes > Anatidae > Anser > Anser brachyrhynchus. The sequence goes on from NC_137694.1 coordinate 109,319,910, forward strand.
TGAAGAGGGAAAGATAAAAATAACAAATACTTTCAAATTAGGTGTAATAGCAGTATTTGGATTATGTAAGAAGTTTTTTCTTGAGCATCCAGAAGGGTATAATGATGATCAGTTTTACTTTGCATTTGATTGGTTTTACTTTTTTTTTGACAATTATCAGTGTTCCTAAGCCATTTTGGAATTGTGGTTAACAGTGGCTTGCTTGATATTTCATTGCTGTTTTCACTTAGCAAGATTTCAAAAATGCTAGTTTTACTTACTAAAATATTTTATTAGGCGCATTTTAGCAAGCTAAGTTTTGGTGATTCATGACCATATTTATCAGTAACTGTTAAATATGTAATCTAAAGATTAAATGAACACTCTATGGTGTAAGGGAATATGCAGTTTGGAAAGCAAGTAGACAACAGAAGGACTGTAAACATAGCACTCTCATCAGCCAGAATTAGGAATGAACTGCAACAAAACTCATGCAAATATTTATGCTAAAGTAATACAATTTCAATGTGGTACCCTAATGAGGACTGAAACCAAACTGGCCAAATAATTCATGCATTCTCGCAATCAGTAACTTCAAACTTTCCTTCTTCCCTAAAAGTGCCACTGTCTTAATACAGTATTAGCGTAGTATCTGTTTTGGGAAGCAGGGAATTACCAAGATTTTCCACCCTTCACTCCAAGCCAGGTTCATACGGGTTTACTGACACGCACGCTTTCCCAAGTCCACCAATGTCACTGGTATCCAAATGGAATAACATTCCGTGTATGAATATCTTTTAGTAGCAGGATTTGTAAAAACTCTTCTATAGATGCCTAGATGAGGTTTCAGGGATGTGAAGCCTCATCTTGTCCATGATGAGGATAGTAATGAGGACTTGCCACGTAGGTGGCTAGGTCTATGCAGTGCTGGTTTCCTTCTGAGAGAGGGGAGCAGTTGCAAAGGTGAAGCTGCACCTGTAGTGAGGTGTGACTCTGCTACAGTCTGAAAATAAATTGAAGGCTTTAGCAGCATTTCAATTACAGGTATTGGGAAATGGAAGAATAATAGTATTACCTTGGGTTCTTGAATAATCTGTATTTTTTAGGCTGTGGCTATGCGTATTTTTTGAGTACAGCAATTTTGATGATTGTCTCTGTTTTTTACTAAAATCTTCCGTAGTAAAATACTCCAAGGGAAATTACTGGTCTGTGGCTATGTGGGGGACTTTAACGATGCCATTAACAAGTTATGTATGTTTTACAATGATCATGTCTCTAAAGCTGCACACACTTGTTCAAACTAAGCTTAACCAGTTCTTCAATAGTACCTTAAAAGCTTCTTGATGCCTAGCGTAAGTGAATCCATTTAAGGGTCAAGATTTTACTTCAAGATCATGCGGATATAATTAAGTTACATTAAGTTACATTTCCATTAGTTACTTGCTAGAATTACTTTATCTCTATGTGGAGGACAGGAGGGAAGTATAGGAAATGCATTGTTCAGATGCACTTGTCATTGAAGCACGACTTCTGGTTTTGTATGCTGCTTTTTGATACAATACTAAATAGAACCAACCACTTTAAAATCATACAAATATTCAAATATTCTTTATCCTAATTTCCGAAAACCTGACATTTTCACTTTGAAAGAGGTTATGTAACTGAGGACCATATAGTTTATTTTAGTTCTTTTCGGATTAGTTCTGTTTTGTAGTGGTATTTTTTCTTAAGGTTTTAAAATGCCCAGGAGGCTAGTCTGTCACCCAGCTTTGAGAGGGTCTGTAATATGGCTGTGGGGTGTTGGGGGTGGTCTTTTTGAGCATCCTCAAATTAAATAACATGAGTCAAAGCTTTGACCTGTAAATGGAAACTTGAACTGCTTTCTCTGGCTACAGTACCAAGATGTAGTGCTCATAGCTATGGCTATGCAGTGTGGCATCCTGTCTTGCCACATGAATGCAGAAGACCATTTGATAATTTGCGGTCAGTGATTCATCAAAACTAGAATTACTCAGCCTGCCTATTAAAATTATCACTATTAATAACAAAGATTTAGAGAATTATACAGTTTTGGTTTTACGCAGGAACACTGAGAAAGGAGGGGAAAAAGCCCCAAACCCTAATTTCTACAGAGCTCCAGTATCATGGCAAGAATATTTGAGGTTGGTTTCCAGTCTGTACTTTTCCAGAGTATTAGGATTCCATGATCACACAGTCTGATGAAGATCACTTCATTTAAAAAAAAAAAAAAGACATGAGAACTACTGCCCCCAAGAGTAATACAGACAAATAGAACACTTAAATAAACTAATAAATTCAGATTTTGCATCAATTCTCAGAATTTCTCATTTTACAGCAATTCTACAATATTGGTGACGAATTTGTGCTCTAATTTCTGTCTGATCTTTAGAGTTAATGGAAGAAAACATTTCCCCTACGGATGTATCTGGTTAAAAATTACCTTTCCCTTTTACTGCTCTCCTCCCCCAGTTAATTATCTGAGGCCAGGAAAACATCTCTGACAGTGTATTGTGTAATCATGAACTGCCATTATCATATTTTAGAAACATCACAACAGTAAAAACCTTTGCAAATGTCATACGTATATATAATTGTAACACTCACTCTACTTTTTCTGTTTTCTGGCTACTCTTATTGATGGGGAAAGTAACTCAGATATAAATATCATCTAGGCCTTTTTAATTGCTGTTGTGTTTGCTGTTCCATGAGATATGCAGTAATGTTTTTATGGAGGCTTAAAATTTGTTCTGCCATAATAGTACATCGTCAGCTTTACCAGAACATTCAGACATCTAGAAAAGTGAGTAAGGGGTTACTCTGGCAGGATCTCTTCAGTCCATTACATTTCTTCCAGAGGAAGAAACCTGTGCAGCTATGAAAATGTTTGCCACCTTCTGCTTCTGAAGCTGTGGAGACTGTTTTTGTGAGTGAGATGCATGTAGCAAGTGCAAGGCTAGCAGAGTTATTCAAGTTCCAGTTGCCAGAACAGTTTTTGTTCAATGTTATGCATCAGTGGGGAAAACAAATGTGTAATTGACGCAGGCTCTGGCAGGAGCCCTTGGTTTTCTCTGGCAAGACATGGACACCTTATGCTACTTAAGCCAACTTCCTGAAACTATAACCTCTTCTGTAACTGGCATGACAACGGGGAAAAAAAACACATTGGTGATTTTATTTTTTTTTTATGGTCCTGAGAAAAGCTGTATGTCTTTCTAAGCAGTTTACCAAACAGAAATAAACCATAATAATCTTGGTGAAATTCAGGATTGTAAAGGCAGCCCCAATGATGACTAATCAATTAAATCCTTGTGGATCAGCCACTTCATCCAATTGGACTTTAGAGGCTCCTCTGCAATGAGTGCATTTAAGTGAGACTGATTGGACTTACATTGTCAGTCTTTGAACTACTTTGCTGTGTTCTCATTCTCTGCAAATGGATCTCAAATGATACAATCTTCATAGTGAATTTATGACTGTTTTCTTCCTTCTTGAAGCAACTCAACTTCATGATTAACTTATTAAATTCTAAAAAGGGGGATTTATTACGATCACACGATGATTACTGTGTGATCTCCCTGTCCTTATCTCAACCCTTGAGCCCTTTTCATCATATTTTTCTCCCCATTCCTCTTTGAGGAGGGGGAGTGAGAGAGCGGTGGTGGTGGAGCTGCAGAAATATTTAAAGAAATCTTTAAATCTCTAAGGACGTCTGGCTTTTTTTGGTTCATTTGTTTATTGGCAGAATGAGTGCTTTTGCCTACCTATCAATGAATCAGCTGTTATAGTCTCAGGTTTGGCCTTTAATTGTAAGGGCTACCATGGTTTTGAAATGAAATAGAAGCCTGTTGACTTGTGATGTAGAGCCAGTCGGGTATGCTTTCTACTTTGGGAGCTTCTAGGGCTGAAGCTGCAGATTGCATTAGTGGTGGGGATCTAAATCTAAATCTTTAGGTAGAACTTGATGAGCTTTAATGGCATTGACAATTAAGACATGTAACCCTGGCCCTTGGAGTGCTGTGGGAAGTGCCTTGGAGCCAGATCAGAGCAGAAGTAGGCCCTGTACAGGGTGGGGACTGTCAACCTGAAGCTCATATATGTAGATTTGAGAAGAAAAGAAAATGCTCCTGTGTCCATAGCGTTGCGGTTTCATTGATGGTTAGTAGTGATTAGTAGCCATTTATTTGCTCATCTAAGCTTACCCCCTTCCACAAATCTTCTGAAGATCTTCCCAGCATTTTTAAAACTCATCTAATAGTTGTTTGTCTGCTCTTAAGCTCTTTGCCATCCCATGCTGCAAATAGGAATAGAGATTTGTGAAACTGGACACAGGAATATGTCTGTAAATAATTAAAAAAACTCAGTTTCACCGTGTTTCACTTCACTGTTTAGTGAAGACCAAAAATACTGGTGTGTGCAAGAAGAATGCAATGAGACTATAAAATCATTGAAGAGTGTCTGCCAACTGCTTTGCTCCGTATTAGAAGGTATCTACTAAGGAAGTTACCTTTAGAAAAAGGCTCACATTTGTGCTCTGCCTCTAGAAGCAGTATTTTAGTGCAAGTTAACGTTGAATTGATGTATTTATCATTGGATGTAGATGAAAACTTGCAGATTGCACCGGGAACTCTCATTCCTTCTTGATTTCAGAGGGAACCCTTTCTCTTTTCCACTTCCGTCAGTCAGAATTCCAGGATTCTCTTCGTGTCTGTGGGCAAGGTTGGAGATAATAATCCCCCTTCATCATGTTACAACATTTCAGAGATTCATTGTGTGTAGTGCATATGAGAAAAGGTGATTAATGACTACAGATAAGAGGTGAATGTAATGGCATCTGCTTGATGATAATAAGAAACTGGATAATTGTATTTAAAATGGAGCTAAGAGAAACTCAGCTTAGTTAAATGAAGGCTAGATAAAGCTTTTGTAGCACACTAAATTCATTAGAAAACTGAAATTGGTTTATTTAAATTAGTGGTGGGAGTTCTTTTTTAGTGCTCCATTTTCAGTTTGTCATCAGTTCAATCTCTTTATCACTACATTAATCTCATGCTAATGAGGTTAACATAATGAGTAACCCAGCATTTCATAATATTACATTTATTTAAATGCCCAACTTGAGTACATCATATTTAATTGAAACAGTAATTGAGGAAAGGTCATAGGTTAGAAATGAAACTGGAAAGGGAGCTTCCCTACCATTTTCAATCACAGGAGAAAAAAAGTTTGACTAGCTTAACTTTTAGTCTTAAAATTAAAAACAAAAGAAAAGTGGTATTGGTGTATGTCTACTGAAGCAGACGGTGTCTGCTTTGGTGCCTAGGTAAATGACTGGTTTCCTGTCTTTGCAAGGACAAAATGGGGCTGTGGTTCTGGGATGAAGAGGACTGATGCTGGGAGTTGCCCTTGGACCTCAGGATCCCGCCTGGAACTGGCATGCCGTAAGACCTTGCTTTCCTGACCTGATGGTGTTGCAGCCCAAGCAGAAACCACACCTGATCCTGAAGCAGCCCTTTGTGGTGTCTGCTGTGCGAACCAGACACACTGTTTTCATGTATTGGATGGAGTCTTCTGACTTGAGTACAGTGATGGGATCCTTTTGGACAAAGAGGAAACTGAAAATGGAGATACGGTGGTATGCCTGAGATTGCCCTTTTGGGAGGCTTCGGCATGGGGAAATGGAACAAAAGCTTCTAGTCTGCAGTAATTTTGAAAGCTAAACTTGTGACCAAACTGGCAATGCATTTAGTGCCGCTATATGGAGTTGTGTGAACAGGGAGAGGAACAAAACCAAACAACTCAAACCTGACTTCGCAGCATCTTCGACCTGTATAAAATGCTGTTAGCACATAAAACACCTGTGGTCACTTTGGAAACTTCATTACTCTGTGGGCCCAGTGTACGAAAATTGAATATCTCCTGGACTGTGGAATTGGGGAAGAAACGGCTGAGAAGTGCCATATGAGGCTTTCACAGCTTTAGGTGGGCCTCTGCATTGTGCTAAGACACAGTGATGGGTTGCAATAGAATGATAAACTGGAAGAACGAAGATGTGTAGATTTGTAGTCAGAAACATAAGCATTTGTTGCATGAAATTCAGAATAAGGAATTTGAACTTTATTTAAGGGTACATGCCTGCATCAGTCTTGCAGTAAATCCTATGCAACCACAAGGATTTCTCAGCATAAAGCTTATTGCAGAGTTTGGATTTGAGTGACCAAAGCCTCTAATATTTCAGAGTATTATTTCAGAGTTTTCAGTGTCATTTAATGAGTTCATACGAAGATATGCTGTCACATGATAGCTGTAATGACTGCTACTAAAATTTTCATATCACCAGTACCTCAGTGACATCTGTGCTTGCCAGTACTTCAGTTTTTCTTTGGTAAATAGTTTGTAGTGACCAGCAAATGTTTTTTGATAGATTCTTCTGCATACCAGGCTGTTAGGCACAGCAATAATAAATAACTGTGCTTGTCAAACACTAATTTTCATAACACCTGTGAAGAAGCTAAATTCAATCAGAAATTTTACGTATCTGAGGCAACAAGAGGGAAAAGTAAGGCATTAAGAGTTTAAACAGCGTGTGAGAAACTGTCAAAGTATGTCGATAGCAGTGCCAGCGATAATTATAATGGTCTCTATTTTCAGAAATAGACACTTATTAAAAATTGGTAGTGGATTTGCTTTTTAAAAAGTGGGTGCTCAGCACTTTCTGTAGATTGAGAAGTATTATGCCACCTAGGAAAATGGAAACACCCGAATTCCCAAATTCACATTGTTTAAAAAAAAGCCTCCCTTCCAAGAATGGAGATATTTATTTAGATATTTATTTTTTACTTTGTAGTTACAAAAGCATTTTGTCTTTTCTAAATATATATTAAAATGCTATCCACATCTGAGATTACACTTAACTAGACTTCTAAACAGCAAAACTTAAACATATAGTGTAAAGAGTCAGCGTTAACAATTTGACACATTTGTCAGTGTTCTTGGTTTCTGTAAGTTAGAATCTATGTTGACAATAATAGATGTCTTTTAACAAAGCTTTCAAAAGTAGGGAGAAGGTGCACATCACAAAGTGGCAGCAGCAAATGTAGATGTATAAAGAATTGACACAAAATTGGAAAGGATGCAGACAAAGCTGCAGCATTAATTTAATTTAGCTTATCTGTTTAGGAAGAGGTATGGAGAGAGATGCTTTGAATTGGTAGTCCCCCTCCAGTTTTCGGAAAAGGGAACATGTGAAAGGGGGAAATCCAATGTGTATAAGCACTTCTGTTTAATGAGTAGCTGAGCTTTGAACTTAAGTCCCTGTTCTCTGATTTAAATTAAGGCCATAATGAAAATTAAAGCAATTTGAGGTAGACTGTGGATTGTATATATAGGCAGTAGAAGAGCAAAAAATAAACCAATAATTTCAGAACTTGCTGGCAGTGCTTTTTGCTTAGCATTTTCCTTTGATAAAATAATGCCAAATTTAATACAGAAGTAGAAGATTTTTATGTCGGGTTTTTCACGTGGGTCGAATAGATTACCGTGCTTGGCTATAACCACTTCCACACACAGCTGTCACCGGTGTCAGGCCCAGCCATGTCCTACCAGAGTGTGGTGGGATCCTCGGGTAACCAGTCCTCTGTTTGTGAATCAGTTCAAAGATATGGGTGTCCCTCATTCCTCTGAAATACACAGCACGTGTCCTTTTGGTAATAGGAAGGTGCTGGGTCACTTTCAGATGATGGGTCTGGACCACTCTTGCTTCAGAGAATCATTTTGACTAAGTATGGAATTTGGGCAAGTTTTAGAAGGAGTGATTATTGTTACTTTTATTATAGTACCTAGTTATATATGAATATAAGCTGTAAATGTTTTGATTTGCCACACTGCTGTGTAAGACTGTTTTGTGTAAACTGTAAGGCTGATAGATACCTCATGTAGTGATTTGGTACTTTTGCTATCCCTTAGACTTCATTTAGTGTTATTAAATTGCATAAAATACATGAAGTACGAATAAAACGCTGGCTTCTGCATTTTTGGTTCCTTCAATTTCTCATCTCCCTTGTTTTGCAGAGGAGAACTAAATGAGGATCATAAGCTGGAAGCAAACATAGTGAAATCTCTCGTGTCTCTTCTGCAGTTATATAATCAACTACTGCGGGCTGTAATTTGTGATAAAATGTGATGCTTTTATTTGAAATCTGTGGGGACTCATTTACTTACAAATTTCGGGAGAGAAGTAGAAGAAGGTAAGTTAGTAGAAGAAACTTCTTAAAAGAGAATATGAACCTAAGGCGATAAGGGCCTTGAGACCTTAAGGTCATTGGTATGGTGCAAAATGCACACACAGTGTAACAAACATTACAAGCTCCATCTCAAAAACCTTATTGTTATCAGAAGAAACTAATTTATCAGCAGCTTCTCTTAACACTCAGTGTCTTTGTTAGGATTTGTAGCACATGGTGCCACACATGCTTCTTGTCAGCTTTCCTTTGAAACAGGTTTAAAAACAAATTTCACCACGGTTATGGAACAGCAGAGTCTTGAAGGGTCTGTGTCCTTAAAGGATGTCTGCTGATGTTTGTTCTTTCCATCATAACTTGTCACCTTCATATTTTATATATAAGGATGAGGGCATGCCATTGGATGCTATTAACCTTTCTAAAAGTCATCCTTCTACATTTAGCTTTGGGAGATAGAGACGCTTTCTTGCTTGAAATGTTTAAATACACTACAGTTTTGCAGTCGACTTCTGCTTCTTTGCAGTTCTAAAAAATGCATCCTAAACCTTTCACTTGCAAGATAGTACTTAAAGTATCTCTAACAATAATTTTGCCTTAAAATTATTAAATCACGATCTGAAACATGAATGCTATAAAGATAAATGCATACTTGTATGTAGCTTGTTGTCTTATTCTAAGGAATAATATCTTCTTTATAGAAACTATATAGGGTTCTTCAGATGTGATTTTGGTGGTATGCATTCTATAAAAGACTGGCTTAATTTGTCGTTATTGTTTTAGGCCTGTGCATCATATTAATAGCATTTTGTCACTTCCATTTTTCTATTATTGATATGCAAGCTGCTTGTGTTAAATTGAAATTGGAAGTTAATAGTAAATTAGATGTGGAAGAATAGTTCAAGACTCAGCTGATTTGGATTGTAAAAGAAACTTCATTAAACGCTTTAGGGATTTGAAAATGCTGTCTTAACATTTGTTTTATTGGCCTTATTTATTTTTTCAGTTGTTGGCATGGTAAGCACAAGTGCCAATTCCTAGAGTTAGCGGTTATTTCAGTAGTTTAGTCGGTCTTGCATGTTCTTGTACTGCCAGAGTCTGGAAAATGCCAAGCTTCCTCAAGTAATAATAGTATGTAGATTTATGATGCTCTTACTGGATCAAATACTGCAGTTTTAAAGTTTAATTATTTGTATCACTGGATCACTGGGTTTTATATCACTAGATTAAGACCTCCCTGATCTCCACGGCCTTCAAAAGATGATAGTCCCCTTGTGAGGACATCGGTGATTTCTCTAGCACCCTTGGATGCAGCTTGTCTGATCCCACATATGGGTCAAATTTTCTCATTATCCATGATTCAATTCCTGTCCGTTTGCTGGTAGTTCTCCTCCCTGAACTTTTACTTAGACAGAGGCCTAGGAGACCTTGTCGATAAGGACCGAGGCAAAGAAGATATTAAGTACCTAATCCTTCCAGAGTTCTCTGCTGTCCTTTTTTGCCTCCATCTTACAAAGTGATTGCCCTCTGGACTGCTAATCCTTAATCCAGAGATGATGCAAGCAGTATAATGCACTGCTCTTGTAGTGAATAGGTATTAACTGATTATTTTAATGCTTTATAAATACTATGTATTAGATTTGAAAGCATAGTTCTGTAGTTGTTTTGGTTTACTGAAGATGTATTAAATGTCTACTAGTGGTCTTCTGTTATGTATAAATATTATTTTTCGTATAATAAGCCCATAAAATAAATATTTTCTCCTGAATAGACCCACTAGTCATTAATACAGATACATGAGTAGAACAGTCCATAATATCTGGAAAACATATTTTCCATAACTGAGTCCATTTTTAATGACTCTGGTACTGTTTGCACCTCTGAAACTCCTAAAGCCCTCAGTGGTCCACTGCTTTCTTTTTCTGCTGCAGGTTTTGATGCCATCACAGCTGCTGAGTTAGTGGTAGCTGTGTCGTGGGTTGCTAGTGTCTGCTCCAGGCAATGTGACCGTCCAGTGGTTAGCATCTCCACAACTCCCCATGTGGAGAAGTTACAGTGCTGAGGTGTTCGTAGTGGGTGGGCTGAATCTTCAGAGAAATAACTGTCCTGTCTTTCTCCAAAAGGACTTAAAAGTCACTTTGCAGCTGTGAAGCAGGCTGCAAAACCATAAAGGCTTTTTGTTTTGCAACAGCCTTTGAGGTGCAGCTAAATTGGCCCCAGAGGGTAATTCCTCTAAAAATTTTCAGCAGGTGGAAAGCCCTGAGCTTTGTTAGAAATTGTGCCTTATGCTGTTCTGTGATGGAGGAAAGAAGGAGATTGTGGAGAAATATGCAGAGCTGCTCAGGACTTCAGTGGCTGGAGTTAGGGTGGGAAAACTATTCCTTGGGGAAACCAAAAGTTATTTTAAATGACTAAATAAAACCAAAGTAAAATAACTAAAAACAGAAACAGATACCTTTTTTTCTTTTTTTGCTAGAATTCAAGTAAGTCCTGGTTTAGTTATTTTTATATGTATATAAAATACAAAATTAAGGTCTGATCTAAGCCTGTGAGTAGTTGTGTTGATGATGTTGGAAGTACCTGGTTTTAAATTGGATGCATTAATATATATCTGTTGATAGTAGAGAGTTATTTCTTCAAAAGAATTGAAATCTTTTGTTAATATCTTGCCCCAGGAAAGATGGTTTTAACAAACTGTTTTAATTTTTTCATTTTTTATTATAGTCAATAAAGAGAACATTACTGTAAATACATTTTTGTTTAGTGAAGCATGGCAGTTTCATCGTGAATTGTTAGATTGAAATGTCCTGTGATTCTTTCTGTGTTATTGCCTATAAAATCATAAGTTGAAAACAATGCAGTTTTTATAACTGAAAAAGGCTGAGGAAGACTGATAAGAATTCAAAATTCCAGAAAACAATTGTGAATTACCTACATTTAAAGCTTTCTGATCTGGCAAAAATAAACGTGACATTGAAAATAAGGGACTAACTTGTTTATAAACAGCTTTCTGAGTAACCTTAACTACATGAATAAGGAATACTGAAGACTCTTCAAGATGGTCTACATCTCTGCCTACACTACTGTTCCCGGTCTCTGCACAGGAAATGATAACTCAGGTTTATTAGCCAGTCTCTGACAGTTACTTAATTCTGTATCTACAGAATTCTGATCATTTAAGGCACTTCCTAAAGGGGGGTTTATTAACATTCCTATGAAATGTGTCTATGAACAAGAGTAGTTTCAGGTGCTTTAAATGGCACTCTAGTGTAATTTTGTTTAAACTCCATGGTATAACAAGGAAAACAAATCAAGTGATTCTGTCGCAGTGAATGATTATCCATTCCTGTCACTAGTGTTTTTTTTAAATGTAAATCATATGCATTACTGACTGTGCTCTTAAAGGCTAATATAAAATTTGGGTATATTCATTTGTTCAAGGCTTTATTTTTGTCATTATTCGGTGACAAACTAAAAATTTGTATTTTGAGATAATACTGGATATTTAGTATCTGTGCCAATGTCTGCACATTACCACATCTACTCTGAGAACTAACTTCTGATTTGAAGTCTGAGTGGTCTGGGTTTATGTGGTAGAAAGGGGCTGTTCAGGTCATCAAATTCTTTATTTGATGACCTTCCTCTTGCAGCTACCACATCATACAATCCTATCTTAGACCTATGAAGCTCCAAATCCTGGACTGAAAGCAAAATGCCGTTTTGTGTGCAGTACCTTTCTCTTCTGACTTTTCTTAAGGGGTATCTTCTCAGAATTGAAAGTACTAATGTGCTGGAACTTTTCTCTGAGGCAGACTTTTGTTGTGTGTATATAGACAGCACTGGGCTGTGTGGAAAGGCGTTCTGCTGGGTAAGCATTGTTGGACTTCTCAGGCCTATGACTTATTTTTAGTCACAACCCATAACCTTAATGGGTAGAATTACTTCTCCACCTGTCTCTGCCCAAGCCCTTGTTTGTCTCTATGTTGTGACAGACATGTGCTTTGAGGTATGTCCTGGCCAGGACAACTGTGACCTGGATCTGTGATGTGGGTAACTGTGGCTTAGGGTGAGACTCCCCAGTACCGCTTTCTCCTTGGTGTTAAAATAGGCTATCAGCATGCTGTTAAAGACTAGCAGAGTAAGTATGCAGGACATTACCATGGGAGGGCAGGAAAGGGTCATCTGTTCTTACTTGTCCCAATCTCTTTTAAGATTCTCTTGGCATTAGTTCGTTGTGGTTTTTACGATATTCTCTTGAATTCTATTCATCGGTTACTTTCATACTGCCTGATCTGTCACTGAAACTCAGTATATTCCTTGAAAAGTCTTACCATATGCGATCTTGCTACTACTGCTGCATCTCCAGGCTAATGGGTCAGTCTGCTTTAATTTTGCTAAAGTTTAGTCTGTGCATGTCTGTGCGGTCTATTCAAGTCAGAATCAATTATGCTGTAAAAGTCCTCAGAATGCCTGAGGGAATGAAGTACCAACTGCTTGAAGGAAAGAATTGTATATAGGAAACCTACCTAATTTTCTTGCAGTCAGCTTGGAGAGGTGCTGGTGAATCCAGTGGCCTCTCCAGTGCCTGTGGTTCAGGCCACACTAACTATCCTCAAGCTAGGGAGAGTGTTCATCCCTGCGGAAAATGGGACAGTCTTCAGGAGTTAGGGCAAAAGCCTTGTGAGTAGAGATTTTTGTAATCTTCCCTGTTGGGAAAAAATGTTTCATCTTTTGTTCTGAACCAAAGTGGAACATTTTCCAAATGTTCACTGTCCTATTGCATGAAAATTTCAATCACCTAACCAGCTATGTTATCACAGGAATGTGTTTGTATTTTTTTTCTTTTGATCTTTAAATACTAGTACAACAAAATAAAAAATACTGGGAGATATTCAGCTATGATGAAAGAAATACGGTTCTTTTGCATCCTTAGTTTGTGTATTGCATTAGTTTATATGGAAAACAGCCCAAGTGATTCTTGTTCCATAGGGAGAAAAATAATTTTTTTCATAAGATGCATTTTCTAATCTATGCTGTGACTGACACCAGCCCTCAAAGAAGCAGATGGTTAATTACAGGGTTGCTTGACGGGCTTACAGGAATAACTTGTTTATAACTTCAGTCAAGCTTTAGAGTTAGGGCATGTTTTCTGGCAAACAGCTCATGTTTTGAGGCATGCACGCAGGATACAAATAATTTAGAGGAGACAGAAGGGGACAGGAAAGATGAGAAAGTGAGAAGGAAATATATGTACCAGATACTGTCAGTGGGAAGTGAAATTAAATAAAGATTATTTACATGTTTGTTTGCTCCCTGGTAATCTTATAATTGTGGAAAAGGGTGGACATGTTTTAAGAACAGATGTTTACAAGACAGTTTAAGATTATTTTGGCTTCAGCTGTATTGGTAGCATGCCTTTATATCCAACTGCTTTTTTTTTTTTTTTCTCATTTGTTAACCTCAGTGGGGAGATGTGAGCTATAACAACAAAAACAAATTGACTACATTAGATATGCATGTGTACATGTATGAGAACCTACAGCAAGTTAATGCTAAAGGGTAAATGCATGAAATGACAGGCATATTTAAATGTCTGTTACTTTCAATTTAGCCAAAATGATGTGTTCTAGAACAAGAAAAAATATGATGCCAGTGTCCCCTGTGCAGGTGAAACTTTGAAGACATCAGGAGTCTGACTCCATCTCAAAAATATCTGACTGTTGGGGTGGGCTGAGCCCAGCCAGTGGCTTAGTGCTCACCAGCCTCTTGCTCCCTCGCTTCTAACGCCAGTTGCGTGATTCTTTGGGCATCCAGTATGGCACAGGCCTTCATGGTGCCAGGAGGAGCTGTGCTTCTCCACCAGCTGCTTCTGCAACAGCTTTGAACACATTTATGCACTGTTGGCATCTCCTTTTCAGTCGGGGTGTAGTGTGTCTTGGCTCCACCAGCGTGCTCTTGGCTCCAAAACCCTAGGGGCTGGGCTCGGGTCTCCCCGGCTGCGTTTTGCTGGAGGCTCTGTGCAGGCCGCGCTCCCTGGCTGCAGCGCTGACCACGCTTCCCACCTCTGGTCCTGTCTGCACTGTCCCAAGGGCAACCACATGAACTCAGCCCTGAACAGATCAAGCAGGATTTTGGTTAAAATGCTTCTGTCGGGTCACGTGATAGAGAGGGCTCCCAGTCTGACTGTAGCAATGGATGGGCACTATTCAGAAACCCACAAAGCTTAGGAAATCTTGTTTCCTTTCCATTTGCTGGCAAGGGCAGCATGGTTGTTACCAGCCTGCAGCCTGAGGTTACCAGCCAGGGGTCTGGCTGGTCATCAGTCAGTGGAGGTGAGCAATTGCACTGTGCATCACTTGTTTTGTATATTCTTTTATCGTCAACATTATTATCCCTTCTTTTTCTGTCCAGTTAAACTGTCTTTACCTTTTTTCCCCAATTCTCTCCCCCATTCCACTGTGGGGGTAGGGGCAGTGGTTGAAGGGCTGTGTGGTGCTGAGCTGCCTGCCGGGCCAAACCACAGCAGATGGGCCATCCCTCTTCCTCCTGTCTTCCCTGTGGTCACACAGGTGAACCACAGGGTGGCACGTAGCATATGTGCCTTGAGCAGGGAGAGGCCGACTCCATGACGGCAGCCTGAAGGGGAGAGGAAGGAGACATTGTTTGAGTTTCTGGACCTGTCGGCACAGCTTGTCTGCAGCCAAGATGCAGGCCTGTAGGGCTGGGGAGGGAGAGAGGGTCTCTTCAAATTACCAGACCTGGCCAGTCTATATGCAGCTGGTGCCAGCAGTGGTCTGCTTGCCCTGGCAATTCGTCAGATCCTTCCTGAGGGGACACCTTGCCTTCACGCTTGATAGGAGCCATCTCCACAGGCTGTGGATGGCCGCCCCCTCCCACTGTGTGTTAGTGCCCTGCTCCTGAGCGAGAGGTTGCAGCTTCCTGGCTTTCTTACCTTGGGATTCCTGACCCATTATCCCAACACTGGAACAAGTGGTTGATAATTTGCTCATGTGGCTGATGGCCATAATATTTCTATGTCTTGCATCTCAGGAATAGGGACCTGGGTGGTTTCTGGCTCCCGGTTTCTCTTCCCTCTCCTGTTCTTGGGGTTCTCTGCTTGGTAGTCCTGGGCCGTGATAATGCTGATGGAATTAATCACCCACACCCTGGCCCCAGAAAGCAGGGGAGAGATGGGTTGATAGATGACCAGCCTGCATACATATTCTGCGTGTTTGCCTTATTGTTGGTGATGCTAACCATATTGCCAGGGGTCAGGAGCAGGGAGTATAGCTTACAGTAGTACAGCAGAGAATGAAGATTTTGCCATCTTTAACAAGATGTTTTAAAAAGTTTACTTATTTTCTGTAGATCAAGTCTTGTGTTTTTGCATTCCTTTTTAGCTCCTAAATGTGCTGTTTCAGAAATTTAAGTGTTTACTGATGTCTGTCTGCTGCTTACAGTAGGGGCTGGAATGGATGTTCTTTAAATATTAAATGTCTTTCTGTCTTCGTCTTACTGTCTGGACTAGAAACTTTAGAAAAATAAAATTAACATTTTTACCAGAAAACTTTGGAGAAAAATATGAATGCAGCACAAAAACTAATGTTAAAAAGATATTAGATATGTAATACTGTGGGTATATCTCATGTATTTAATACTTTACAGACTTCAGTGCAGGTGCACATTGTGCTTGTTTCTCACTTGTATTAATAGCTGTGCCAATTTGGCTGTTTTTAAGATAGCTGTGCTTACATCAAGGAGAACTTTATGGTGCTTGAATGTGTTTCTGTATTAATGTATGTGTTTCTGTATCAATGTAACCCAAGTAAAACAAATTTGAAATGCATTAAGAAATATGTTAACACTGAAGGATATAATGAATTGATTGGTAAAGGGGAGACCACTTTTTTTAACCAACTACAAAATATATAGCTGTCTCTGGCAGTAAGCCAGACATGAGATGAATAGTCAGATAACACGTGATGTTTAGTTCATTTCTGAAAAGAATAGATTTTTTTTTTCTACACAGCTATTGAATGGTCCCCAGGAAGCTTAACTGGGGGAGTCCATTTCTAGATTGTATAAACTGCTGACTTTTTATCTAGTTCTCAAAACATGGTAAGGCATGTTTTGTTGTGCTTCAGAGCTTCTGTGCATCTTTGGTGCCACTGATGCATCTTCTGTAAAAGTGTGCCTGCTGTCTAACATGCTCACGTAAAATTCTGTAGCTGTGCACAGCTGATGGGTGTGCAGAGATTTTGCTAATGTTACAGCTGGATAATATGATTGGAAGTTGGAAGATAACAGCAGTACAGAAAATGATGTGGTCAAAATAAAAGGTCAATTTAAATAGAATAACTTTGCTAACTTGATCACCAAAAATATATGGAAGTAATCCACTGTCTTGAAAATGTATATCTAACTTAGTACATGGTGATACAATGTTCTTAGATTCAGTTACTTTTCCACAAAATATATTGCTTCATAACTTTTTTTTTTTTTTTGTAGAAATCAGTGTTAACTGTGGAGTAAAGGAATGGGGGAAGAACCTGCCCATAACTTTTCATGGTAATTAATTTTGCACAGAGTTTTGAGAAATTGTACACAATCATTTCTTGGATTTATTTTTCAGGCTAATAACTTTAAAATGTTTGCCACAGTTGATTTGAATAATTCTGTACTCCATCAATACAATATTAGTCCATCTACTTGTTCAGATGCTTATAGCTGTGTTTTGAGAGAGATTTTATTTTTATTTTTATTTTATTTTATTTTATTATGGTTTTGGCCATTTTGTTCAGTTGAAGGGAAATCATTTTACTAGGATCAGTAATAATTTTAAGCTTGTTGATAAGAGACAGCAATATATTTTTATCATTTAAGATAGAGTGCTGATTTTTATACCTCTGTATATTGCAGTTTGAAAAAGGAAAATGTGTATTTTTAAGTTGCAGAAATACATTTCAAAAGATGCATGAGCAGCATGAGGTTCAGAGAACTTCAGTCTACTCCCACAATAACTGCCCTTTACTTACAAAACCATCTGCAGGGCAGGGAAGTAATGCTCCCATATTTTCCAGTCTGTAGTACAGTCAGCACTCACGCAGAGTCAACATCTCAGCAGAAATGAGAAAAACACCCAGATCTTTCAGCAAGGGTACTGCATCTTTTGTTTAATTCTTTAGATCTGTGTTGCTTTCCACTGGAGGGGAAGAGAAGTTACATCCAGGATATCCAGCAAGTCCCTAAGTCCAGTATTCATAATTGAATACTGACTAGATTTTCTCTTGGATGAATATCGAGTTCTTCTGTTTATCCTCCTCTTATGTCCATCAGTTCATATTGATAATTTTTCAGTTCCTATAACATTGAGTATATCTGCTGGGTGATGTAATAGATAGACCAACAATAAATTCCTATTGTTTTCTATAGTCATCTTTTAAGATGTTATATAGCTAAAAGATATTTCTGATAGTTTATTTACTCTTAAGAAAAATAAATCTTTTCAAAATGATAGCCGTTCATTTGCAGTCACTCCCTATGATTCTGGAGTGACCTTACATGTGAAACAAGTACTATTTCAGCTTTAGAGGGCCAATTTACAGAAATTTTCTAGACCTCTGAGATTGTCTTGCAAAGATGATAAGTCTTGAGAGAAAAGAGTGATAAATTATAGCAGATAAGGAAATCAGGCCTTTGACTTTTTAATAAAATGCTTCATAGTCCCACTAGATTTCTCATTTGTCACGGTTTTCTATATTCTTCTGATCTCAGAGGAAATAAATCATCAGGTTATCACACTGCTTCTCCTCATCCAGAGGTGTATCAGCATGCATTGCGCATACCAGTAAGCAAGCACAAGAGGAGTTCTCAGTCAAGAAGCTTAAGATGCAACATTTTCCTGCCCAGCATTTTGGTGCCAGGGTAGCATAAACTGTTTGATCTCATCAAACTGATTAAACTTAGAGTAAGCAAATGCATTTTAACTGAGACGTCTCTTGACATTGAATGTATGTTTCTTAAAAAAAAAAAAAAAAGAGCAGAAAACAAAAACGAACAGAAAATATGAACAGAGAAAAAAAGCAAAATAAAACAAACAACAAACTGTTACCACACTTTCTTTCAAGACTTTTTAATGGATAGCTCAGTTCATTACATGCTAAGTTAGCAGTACGCTTCTTATTTTCCTCTGGAGTAGATAGTTGAAATTTGCCAAAACTGGTGAAAAGCAGTCTCAGTTCTGTTTTGAACGCTATTGCTTTCAGTTCTTACTTCTTAAATGAAGCAATGTGCTCAGAAAATGTTTTTAATTATGACTGAAGCACTTGGGAACAGGAAAGGTAAAAGCAAACAATAAAAATTAGTGTAATGGTTAATTTGATCAAGTGACTCTTTGACACTGTAGGTCTACGACTGTTGGGTCTAAATGAAATGAAAGATTTTTCAATTAGTTTGGAGCTGTTGTGCTGCTATAAATGTAAAAAACTCCAGTAGAGTCAACTTTGTGGATCAGCTTGTCTCCATTGATTGTGAGCTTTCCCACTGCCATAGAGATTTTTATGCGATTGTCTTGGGTGTAACTTAAACAATAATAATAATAAACTATAATTTCCTGTAAGATTTAAGGCTATAACAAGTTAGAGTGAGTTTGGATCAGATGCAGCTATGTATATTTGGAATCGCTCTATGAGATTTTTTTCAAATATGGCTAGACATTTCAGTACAGGAGAATTTAGGAAAGTGGTTTAAGGCATTAGGAAGCTATCTGAGTATTTGCGTTCTGTAAATTTAGAGCTCTTGTGACTTTCTTTTTTATTTAATCCTTGAATTTTAGCTATATTAAAAAAAAAAAAACTATAGTTCTGAGTATTTTACTAAGGAATTCTAAAAGGTGTATTTTGTTCTGGTTATTTTAAAATCTTAGCTCATGCGAGAGAAATAGAGGAAGAATTATTATTCCCATTTTATCATTGGAAAATGAGTTCCTGGAGCAATTAAATGTACCTCCATTTAATACATGTGTTTACATATTGTTGTAGCACAAGTGAAGTGTGTCAGAACTCGAGCTGAATCTAAATGTTCTCAAAGTCAAGACATTAGTTTAAATATGCTATCCTATATTACTGTGTCAGATCATAATTTAGTCTTTGGGTTTGGAAGCTCTTAGTTCAGATCTACCGGAAAAGTAAAGGTAAAAAAATCTGCTTTACATTTTTTGTGTTGAATTTCATTTGTTCAGGTGGTGCAAATTATGGTGTTCTGTAGAAAGTATTTTTCTTATCAGGTGAAAGTTTCAGAGCAGTGGTCCGTGGAGATTGTGCTATTGGAAATGTTAAACGCTCCAGGTTCCTTCCTTTTTGTCACATTTGCAACCACTGCCAGCCACTTCTACTTCAGCAAAATGCTCAGTGAAGTTTATATTCTGATCCAGATATTTCCACTACTGGTTTCTAATTTTAAATTAGAGAAAAATAAACAAGAATATGGCTACCCACAATTTAAAAACTAAGTAAAGAACCTAAGTGAGGATCTCTGTAGCTCTGATAGTAGCTTTAAGGCACCACAGTTCTGTTGCTGAGAAATTAGGACAGCTTTAGCATATAAATTGAAGGGTATCTAGAATGTCAAACAAGCGTAACTCCCATTTGTTTAACTGCTGTCACCTTAAGCCATAAAATGTCAACTAAAACCAGAAACTCTTTTCCTGTCATCAAATATTCTTCATAGATGTAAGGCTCAATCTTACACAGTACAGTGAGCTTTAAACATGAATTCATTAGTTGAAATTAACTCTGAAAAGCTAATGAAAAAACTGGTTATAATCACAAATGATACATCACATCATTACAATTACCAGTTGTAAATTATTCCACAGCATTTTAATATGCCTTTGACTAGTTTTTCATAGAAATTCTTTTAGCCCAAATTAATTGCAATATTTTACAGTCAAAACCCTAGGGAATGCAAAACTTGCTTCCCCAAATATATTTGGGATAGATTTTTCAGGCTCCTTCTGCATGGATTCAGTGATTTTTTGCATAAAATGGATGGGAGGTGTTCCTTTGGCCAAGGTATCTGGAGTCATCTAAGCAGTCAACAGAGCAAGTTTGGAAACTTGTCATTTTTAAGATGGATCAACGGAATCATCCCTTGAGAAAATGTTGCATCTCTTCCTGGACTGTATAATTCATCTGGACTACAAGCCTGGACTGGGAACCTTTCAGACTGCTGCAGTGGGAGAAGAACACAGGCAAAGATGTACATATTTTGTGATGGTTTCTTAGTGATGAGAACTTTTTATTCAGTGGATGCTTGGGTTTTCTAACAGTAAAAGCTTCACTAACTCTTTAAGGGTTATATCCAGAAATGTAAATGAAGGAAGTGGTCAATAAATGATAATACTGCTGTGTTAAAGTGTGAAGAAGTTTTGCAGGACTTAAACCCCCTTGCATTCCAGCTTGTCCTGAGATATCAGAGAGGCTGGGGATGGCTGGGCTTAGATTCTGAGTGATGCCCAATTCAAGAGATGGGGATACCCCATCCCTGGAGGTGTTCAAGGCCAGGCTGAATGGGGCCTTGAGCTACCTGTTTTGGTGGGAGGTGTCCCTGCGCATGACAAAGGGGGTTGGAAATGGGTGGTCTTTAAGGTCCCTTCCAACCCAAGCCATTCTATGATTCTATGGCATACCTTTAGTCTCAGTAAGTCAACTTCAGCAATTATTTCACAAGTGCAATTTATAACTATGAAATAAATACAATACTAAGGGTTTGGAAATACGGTCTATAGAAAGTATGACCTGTTCTCCACCCTCATCCTAAATTTCTGCATTTTGCCAGTAGAATGTATCTGGTAAACACCTTTGCCTGTTAACAACAATAGAAGGTTGTTCTCTTATGGACATGATGTTGATGTGAAAAAAAGCTTTTCTGATGATCAGTTGTAACATCTTGTCCCCCTGTTTTAGAAACGCATGAACTTTTTTGGATTCCAGTATACTTTAAGTGTGGCAAACTGCTCTA
Organism: Anser brachyrhynchus; assembly: GCF_964034855.1. Lineage (NCBI taxonomy): Eukaryota > Metazoa > Chordata > Aves > Anseriformes > Anatidae > Anser > Anser brachyrhynchus. The sequence goes on from NC_137694.1 coordinate 109,341,164, forward strand.
GTTAGCTTATTGATGATAAAAATTTATTTGACAGAAAAGTTTTAGCCATTCTATTTTCAGTACAGCTGTAAATAATCCTGTATCCACCTACTCAATAGAGATAATTACAGTTGCCCCAGTTTGCAGATATAAATCAGTACTTAGGCAAATTTTAATCATATGTTGTTACTGTAAGAAATAATTTTCTAAAAATTCATATCATCCCTTCATTGTTTAGTAGCAGATTAAATGAGTTGTTGTATTTAAACCTGTGAATTATATTGACATCTCAGGATATGTTTGCAGCACTGCATTTATAGTTGCTAAAACTTTTGATAACAAGTAGTTCTTTAAAGCTAAACCTTCAAGTTCCATTAAAATTGAAGGGCAGTTTTCATTTTGATGGCTAGCTTATTCCTGGAGTAGCTAATTAATACAGATGGATGCTAATTAAATATTATCCCTACAAGCTATCTTCTCTTCCCGCTGGTTTGTTCTGGAAGAAATGTTTTTGTATATAATCTGTTTGCACAATTAGTTTCTTCTCAAAATAATTGTGAACAGGAGTTCTTAGAACTGAAGAAGACAGCTGTTAGAGCAAAGTCATGTCTTGTGTCATGCATGTGTAGCAGGGGATGATTTATCATAAAGTTACCATGTAAGAAGCTATCTAGCAGCAAGGAATTCAACTGTTGTTTTACAGAAAATGAATTTTAATTTGCTAATATATTTGTATTTTATTTTGTAATACTTTTGTATATTTTTACAGCTTGATCTATTTTAAATTGAACACTTGGATGAAAATACTTTAAGCAATCACAATGCAGTCTTGAACTTTGAATACTTTGTATGCTTCAAAATCCATTAATGATCAAGTTTTAAAATTTGTAAGATATCAATATTAAAACTATTGTGTAATTTCTGTGAATGTTACTTGATAAATTTCATCATATGATATGGAGATTTTTAATGGGTGATGTATTAAAATGCTGGAAGTGTGGAGCATGGCTCTTGTTTAGAGACAGTTGTCGTGCGTAGGATAAATCTCTCTTTCATAAAGTTATCCTTCACCTTTATTAGTCTACAAGCACCTAGCATGTAATTTCAGTCTTGTAAAAATGTTTGAAGAAAAGTCCTCCCTTAAGTCATTTAAGCAAATACATAAAAGTAAAATGGACCAAAAAACCCACAAACAAACACATAATCAAAGGTGGTTCAATTCGTTACTTAATAACATTGTAAATGGCTCAAGGAAGCAGCAGCCTCTGCTGACATGTTGATTATGGAGTGGATGTGTAAGTTTTTTGATTGTTGGCTTAGTTTTTTCTTTAATAAGTAAATAAATAAATAAGTGGGGAAGAGTCTAGTTTTTAACATTCATGAGCAGTTACCGTATACAGAAGGCTCTTAGCAGATATTTCCCTTGAATAAAACAGAAGTGTGAAGAACTGTGCACTGGAATGAAAGGCTAAGGCTGCAGATTTTCCTGCAAGTATAGTAGCTCCAACTGCAGGCAGTATTACAGTGCTTTCTAACTATAGTTAGCAGTGATAAATCCAAAGTTCTCACGTGTCTACTGAACTTTAAGGAAGAATTGAAGGCATAACAATGGTGAAGAGAGAGTTCTATAGGAAGGGTTATACCTTGTCATGATAAAAAGGTGTTCATTTCTCTTTCCTTAGTATTTTAGCAACCTGCACTGAAATTCTGAAATAAGGAAAAGAAAGCCAAAACATTGTTGTTCTTTAGGAAGCAACCGATACCTGAGCAAGATGCTACTGTCAAGCTGCCTTATTTTTCCTGAAGCAAAACGAATGGGGAGTAGCTGCTGCTTCAGCGGTGTGAGAGCTTCAGCCTCAATGGGCGGGTGGGCATTGTGGCATGCCAGCGCCTTCCTGACATGGTGGCCCAGGCACTGGGCATGTGAATAACACTGAGATGGCTCAGGCTGATACCGGTTTTATCTGGAGAAGAGCTGTCTGCTGGCTGGCTGAGAGAAATGTTTGGTAAGATGTGCGAGTATATGCTCCTCCCGTAGCTGGATCTGAACTGGGATGCAGTTCAGTGGAGCTGCATTACTGTGAGTGGGCTGCTTCTGCACTTGTCACTGTGAAGAACAAATAAATGAGGTATATAAAAAAGTTCAAGCCTTTTGATGTAGTAACTATTAGGTAGGTTTTGTTGGACACTTCTAGGACTTTTAGGAGTGAGGAAATAGAGGGAAAAGATGGTCTGACAGAACACTGTTGTAGGGTATTTCTTGTCAATGACCTGTTTGCCAGACCCTTTCATACCTGTCATGGTTGTATTTCCAGAAAGCATTTCTGAAAAACTGTGTGAACTATATGCTTCATACTTTCAAAAAGCAGTGATTTCAGTTTAAAAGCAAAACTTTGGGATTTGGGGGGAACTTTAAACCAACTGGAAAAATTCTGTTAGGCTGGGAGTAAAACCTTTCTTTGGTGAATCAACAGTGGTATGTAAAAATCATTCAGGGACTCAACAAAGAAAATTAGAGTAAACCACCATGTATGTGGATCAGCTAAGGATAGAATTAATAGTAGGACCAATCAATTATGAAGATGTTAAGCAAATGGAAAGATCCAAGCAGTATCTGCTAGATTATTTGTAATTATTTTCCTTTTCTATTTCATATGTAAATGCAGGCATCTATCTATACAAGCATGCACTAACATATTTCTGTCTGTGAAAATTCTACAAGAGGTTTACTGAAGACAGTGAGAAAAAATGGGTTGCTGAGAATGACTTTTTGCTGTCATTGCTGTGTGCTTCATCATTTAATTCATACATGCTTTCCTAAATCAGAAAGCTGGAGCTTTGGAAGTGCGAAACAGTAATACACCAGTAACATATATTTGAAATAGTTGCTCACTCCTGTGAAAATGTCATTAATGAAACTGGAAGATTTAAGCAGGTGATTGAATATATACAGCAGTTATAAGTAACTGTGACCTTCCACAGAACAGTTTGAATTAACAATCCCATTGTTTCAAAGCATTAGTAATTTTAATAACTTCTTCCAATTACTCTGAATTTTAAAGCTAGGACAATGAAACCTGTTTGTGCAGATAAGTTGTGGAATGTGAGTTAGAACTCTCTCTCACAGAAACAATACCCCGACTGTAGTCTTTTCTTGTCTGTGTTTCCATGCAAATATAGCCTATGGGTAAGCATCCAGTCTGCAAATGTGTACAGCTGTAAATTAATTGTATTACAAATGCATTTCAGCTACCTATATTTATCATGAAAATTATTGGAAAAGCATCCCAGGGAAGGTGCCTTGTTAGCTCCCATAATGGCTCGGGTTAATGCAGTGCTAGTTCATAATACACTGCTTGTCTGCCTCTTCCAGTCCCCTTTATGCAAAGGTTCTACGCCTCCCCCTGTATTTAAGAGGAGGATTTCAGGTCCTGCATTCTGAAATACGCTGCACTGTGGGTTGTGTGTCAAGCTTTATACCACGTAGGGTTTGTATAAAGAGACTGAACAATGTCAGTGTCAGAACAATATGGAAATGTGAAACAATGTCTGTACTTTCTAGAAACTTGAAGTGGCTTCTGGTGCTCACGATGATAAGGTCACAGAGGGATCGGCTCTTCTGCAGATTCTCGATAGACAGACCAAAGACTTCTGGTGAGGACAGCTGAAATGTGAGTGAGCATCCAGTCATGCAGACAGTCATGGTAATAACCAGCTGTGGAGCTGTTAAACTCCCAGGTAGGCTTTTCTGGAGTTTTATAAAGGGTGTCCCTCCACAACAAGGCAGGCTAATGGCCATTGCTGTTGCAAAATGGGCTATTGGTGATACCTGGAATATATACTAGGTTGCAGCAGTTCAGGACTAGAGACTCAAATCTCTGTGCCTAAGGCAGAGTAGAGCTGTGATGAATTAGAGGTTCAGGGAGTTATGATAACCTGTTGGGCACAACTGCTGTGCCTGAAGCAATTACAAGCCGTAAAAGAATGGCTTTCAAAAGTGATGCTGGAGGCCACTGATAATGCACACTCATAGCTAATCCTCTTTTTCCAACAACAAAAATATAACTTAAATTTGTATCTTTAAAAACTTGCTTTGTCACTGTTCAGTCTGGCCAAGTGCAACATTGTGCCTTACCTGAGACATGTTACCTCCAGAGGAATCCGGCACTTCCCTGTTGCACACAGTCATTGCTCTTTACAAGTAAATTATCGTCAAATGTCTGTATATTTCAGCACTGCAAAGGCATTTAAAAAAGTCAGTGGGAGAATAGATCTAAGTAAAAAAAAGGCTGGGGATCTCATTGCTAAAATTTTATTCACCTTTTATGTCATATGAAATAGTCATCAATAGAAAAATGTAAATGAGGGACAGTAATTCATGCTTTTCTCCTTCTCTGATTTCTATAATTTCAAGGGCAATGTTGGGAAGATCAAAGTACAGAGTAAAATTAGGAACTAAGCTCAAGAACACATCCAATTTATTCTGTAAGCACGATTTTAGACTAAAAAGCAAGAATTGTGTTACTGCTGCAGTGTGTGTGTGATTGCAGAATGAGGCTTCTGTTTGAGAGTACTGGGAGGAAGGTGGTTGTGCTTACTCTGTCCTGCTCTGGTCTTTGCTAATGGGGTTACTGCTGATGTTGAATGGAGTGAATGCTAGCAACAAGCTAATGTCAGCCTTGACTAAGGAAAACTTAGAGAATGTTTAGATGAGTTAGCGGTGTTCAAGTTAGTTGAGCCTGTTGAACACCATCCCCAGGTATTGAATGAGCTCATGGAATCCCAAAGGTGAGATGCAGCTGTTTTCAGGAATTACAAAGGACAAGTAAAAATACCAGATGACTAGGAAGGGAAAATATTTTGCCTTTTTTAAGCAGAAAAAAGTTGTGATAGTATGGATGTTTCTTAAACTTCCAGAAAAATACCAGAGTAAATCACAAAACTGAGCTGTAGCACTTAGAAGATAGTGAGAGGAATAACTCCGTGAAAGCTATGAAAACAAGAAAGAAAACCTAGTGTACACCAAATACACCAAGTTCATCTTTACTTTCACCATTTTTTCAAGACATTTCTGTGTAAACAAGTGTGGTCCATTTAAATCTCATGCAAGATCAAGTATGTAGAAACTCATACTTTCAGAAGGAATGTATCAAATGAAACTAATGATTGTTGGTTCTGTTTTTATGTTAATTAGTGATCTGGATGATGATGTAGAGACACTCACTACAGTTTCAGATGGTGCTGAGTGGAAGTAGAGTGATGTGGTACATTCTCAGTTTCTTTGTTGCAAGAATATTCTTGCTCTGAAGCTGAACTAGGCTGAAATGCTCTCATTGTTGCTGCATCTAAACCCCAGAAATGTATGATCACTGAAAAATATGAAATCACGAGCCTCAAATCAAGACTAATGTGTCTCTGGGGATGGAAAAAAAGGTGGAATAAATTGTTGTTGAAGAGATATAATATAATGTCCTGTAAGAAAAGTGCCCTACAAGATGCTTTGAAATAAGAGGATTCCATAGCTAGGTTCTCGTATAACTTCCAAAATAAACCTGGCAGACTTATACCAGAGCAAGGCTAGTTAGCCACTGAGGAGCAGTTACTGCATAGACTCTACCTGAATGCCCTGCTGACATGGAGAAATGAGAATGCAAATTATTTTACTACAGTATTTCTTCCATAAGTAAAAGAAGAGGAATTGCAGGAGACCTGGCCACTCTGGGTTCAACAGCTGCAGCCTTTGTCTGCTTCGGGAATGGTGGTAACGTATGTGGGACTGTGGCTCTAGCATGGCAGTGGTGGTGGTGCTCAGCTGCAGTTTGTTCCCCCCTTCATTCTGTTTCCAGGCTAAGTGCAGAGCTGCAGACTTACCCTGGGAACTTCTGAGGAAGGAAAGGTCCTGTCACAAGCCAGTGCCATCATACTAAATCCAATACAGTGGGTTTGTTTATCCTTGCGCCAAGCAGAGCTTGGAGTTGATAGCATGCTTTAAACTTGCCTTCCTGTCAGTCAAAGCCCAGTATGCTGTGGGCCAGTCCGTGCTTTGAATACTGCTTTAGGTGCAAATAATACCTCAATCTCATGACATAAGGCAGTGCATAACACAAATAGGAATGTCAGAACATGTACCTTTTCTCAAACTGTTCTTATGTTATTCCAAGTGACAAACAACATGAAGTCTTGCTCTAAATCATTATGGTGCGTTTCTTCTCTTCGTCTGCTGTTACATTAACACATTCTGTGTCACAACAGATCACTTTTCAGCGAGCATGATGAGCAGTAGAAACCACTCCTGTCAAATTGCCTTGAAATACGGGCCAGAACTAATATAATGAGGTACCTTGTTACTATGTCAGTGCAAAGACATTAATAATTATTTTAAATGGCAATATATCTCTACACTTTGTGGCCCTATGAATATATAGGTGTTTCTGGCTTCTATCAGGAAAAAAAATACCAAGGATTTTTACATTAAAGATGATTATACTTGTTCCTGCATCATTCTGCTTTTCAGACAAAACTAGAGGAATATTGGGTCTGATTGTCTTATTTACAGCAATTCCAGCAGAGAAACTGATCTGATCAGTTTTTGAGTTAGTGTAACTGATGGTCTTTTGTGTCTAATTCTGAAATGGGTTAAGGTAACATGCCAGGTTCTTGTGCACCATGTTTATATGAAAAAAAAAAAAAAGGAAAAGGAAAAGAGAAAGAGAAAGAGAGAAAGAGAAAGAGAGAAAGAGAGAGAGAAAGAGAGAGAAAGAGAGAGACAAAGAGAGAGACAAAGAGAAAGAGAGAGAGAAAGAGAGAGACAAAGAGAAAGAGAGAGAGAGAGACAAAGAGAGAGACAAAGAGAGAGACAAAGAGAGAGACAAAGAGAAAGAGAAAGAGAAAGAGAAAGAGAAAGAGAAAGAGAAAGAGAAAGAGAAAGAGAAAGAGAAAGAAGTGCATAGCTTTTTGTAAAGATAGTGTCAATTTAAAACATTTGATGCATTACTTTGAAAATGTATTAAATAGTGAGGGCTTTTGTCTGTCATTGGTCACCAAACTACTTTGTGTGAAATTTTCTGAATACAAGCAGTTACAATTGTTGTGGTGGAATGTGCTGTGACGTTTAATGCAAATGGAATAGCCACAAAAGTAACAGGTGCAGACTGCAGAATTTGTCTCTGCTGTAGCAATGCTCATATGTAATCCACTGCCTTAAGTTTAAACGAGGGGATAAGTGGGTTGCTAGGTTCTCTTGTTTAATTAGAGGTGTAGTTTGCCTGAAATACTCATTTCAAGCATGATATGTGGTGACTTTCTCTATTTTATTTCCGTTCATTTTGACTTATCAAATATTCTGTTCTAGACATACTTTGGAATATATAAGACAAATGGAAATAACTAGACAAAAACAGAGAATCAGAATATAAATAGCTATAATTCCGCAGATGAAATATTACTTGTAGCTGAGGGGAACTTGCATCAAATCTGCTCAGTTCATTAACAATATATAGTGCTTGAATAAACATCATAATATATAATTATAGGCGTTTGGGTTTCTGAGGTGCTTATGCATTTCCATGTCAAGTTTCAGTTTTGAATTTTGCTCAAATATTTCTACTTACTACAGGAAAATACTTGCTTATTAGACATCATTGTTTGAGAATACTGATGTGCAATAGAAAATTCAACTGTTACATGCACCCAAACAGTTTTAATTACCATATTCCAACTGACAACAATAAGAATCGCCAAACATAATGATGATATTATTTTATTCTTAACAAGCAGACTTGGAAGATAGTTTGCTGGAAACAAAAAAGATTCAATGATTTATTTAGCCTGACTTCTCTGCTTTTTTACTACAAAAAGGCCTGAAAGTTGTAGTCTGGAAGACTGTACTCTGCAGTAATGACTAGTATTGCTCCTTTATTTTCCATGCTGTCTGTGTTCATTACGGGTTGCTAGTGTTAAATATGACACTTACCAAGTTGTACCTGGAAATTTCACAAGGGTTTGTTTTATCCTTTTTATTTTCCTGGCTTTCAGTTGCCAAAGGTTCAAGTGTTTTGAAGTGGGAAATGAGGAAAAATGCTTCAGTTGCCTGGATCTGCCAGTCAACCTTTGAGTATTGCTTTGGATCCCACAGTCCATGCTGATTTTAACATCTTTGTGCAAGTACTTTCCTGCTTACCAGTGATCCTCCAATCTCTTCTGGTCTGTTGCATTCAGAAGACTATGAAATAGCTATTCTTAAATGAATAACAAGTTTTCTTACACTTCTTTAAGAAGTTTTAATAAATTTCAAGCATTTTGTATTGTTGTAGCTAAGTAAAAAGCTGAAAGCAACTGTTTGGAAAAAAACATTTTGTGTGCGTCTTTCGCTTAACAGGTGGTTGGGCGGGTTAAGTATCCAGACTGTTATGGTGACAGAGAAGGCGTAACAGGGTGCTTTCCTCCTCCTTCCTCTCCCCTTGTTTTATGCAACCTTTGGAAGGGCTCAGATCACAACTGGGGGAGTCAATGTGTGGTGCTGCTGACCCGGTTGTGTACCCTGCTACAGCACTTAATGAGCATCCTGGAAGAACAAAGAATTCAAGAAAGCATCCTAAAGGTGGTCTTCTATCATCCAGATCTCAGCATTAGCGATAATACGATCCCATGGGCTGTATATCTACACTGAAAAAACCACATTGCTTTTCTTTGAGTGCGTTGTCTCTGCTGGGAGATTATAATATCCTTTTTTAGCCTATATGTGAATCTTGGTTTTGATCTGAAAGACAAAGTCTCTGCTAGGTAGCAAATTCATATTGCTTTGCTCTTTAACTTTATGGGCTGTTCCCTGCTACTTCCAAACATGTTTTTCCCCAATGCCAGAGCAAAAAAGTCTGGGCATACATCTTGAGTTTTAAATTTTAACTAACTATTCTTTGAAGGAAAATTAATAACACTGGTCACTGAAGTAGAACTGACTTCGTATTTCTAATAGATAAAAATTTCCTCATACTGAGAAGTAAAGCAGGAAGGTTTGTTAACGGAATGCTTAGTCTGATTAACAAACCTGAGCAACATTTTTCCAAGTAGTGACAATGTTTTCTTTCATACAGATTAGTAAACAGATTACAGACCATCAAGGCTTCATGCATTTTTTATGTCTTCTTTCTCTTGATACCAGGTTCACTATGGAGATAAAGGACAATCAAGTGCAATTTACACCAAAAGAATTTCTAGTACTTCGGGATCCAACTTTTGTAGCTTCACATACAGGGAGAGTGTAGAAAACCTGTTGCCTCCTAATACAGCTGTTAGTGAAAACTCCAGAATGAAAAATTCTGAAGAGAATAATATAACTAAAGTAAGAAAATAAGAAGATAAAAAGCAGAGAGGGATGGGAAAAATGGGGTTTTAAAAGATCGAAAGAAAGAAGAAAAGGAAGTATGTAGCAGAGGGAGATGGTGAGGACTGGGTTGAGAAAGGACTGTGAAAAGAAAAATACCTAGTAGAAACTCTTAAAGTGGTTTAATATTTTTTGAAAAAGAAAGGAAATGTCTATTTTCTGTAACTGAAGATATTCTGTGATTTTGTTCAAGAAAATCATTACATTAAGAAGTTTTCTAACAAAGGTCAAGAATGAGATGATGAGGATGGCAGTCTTGTACCTTGTACCTAAATATGTATGAGAGTTTGTGTAGGAATTTTTAGGTTACACATTTCTTAATTGTTCTAATCCTGCAGGGAAGAGAAAACAAACAAACAAACAGACAAAATATCTCATGTTTACACCTCATAATTTTTTTTTTTTACACCTCAAAACGCCTAATAAAATTTGTTTTCAAATAAAAGAAAACATATTACTTGTTTTTGAAATCATTTCAAGAGTCAAAAGATTTGTAAACAGCTTTTTCTAAGGGGTAGTTGATAAATCCTCAAAAATAAATTGATCAGTTTATTTTTGTCTCCAGACAAGTTGCTACATGTACACAACGTAGTTGACTTCTGCTCCTCGGAAGCCATTCAATTGTGTACTTCAGGCTAAATTTTTGACCTTGCACCTGCATGACTGGAAGAGAAGAGAGGTCAGGAAAAATAGCAATGTCCTTTAAGGAGACGGCCAAAAAAAAAAAATAGAGGAAAAAAATATATATACACGTAAGCGTATATATGTTGATATGTATGTGTAAAAAGGAAGAATAGAGAAATGTGAGAGGTAATGCATGCTAGCCATTTTCTTACAGTAATTCAGATGTTCAGCTTCATTGTCACTCTAAAGGACACAAAGGGAATTTGTTACTGTATTACATAACTAATGGAAATAAAATTTAAGAACATTATGAGTATTAACTATTGGAACATCAAAGTAAGCACACCGTTTAGAAAAGGGCTTTGCAGAATTGTTTTTAAGGTGTGCTTTCTCCAGCTGCTTACTCCAGAATCCTTTTTTTGTTAGTTCTCTGGTCATCAATCTCTCAGCTTCCTCAGATTTTTACCTGGCAAAAAAGTCATGAACAGTCTTCTGGAGGCCATGCAAAGAAATTGATTATCACCTCGTACATTTTTAGTAGAATGGCAGTTTTAGACCTACAGGTTTTTCTCACAAAGCAATTTCAACACCACCCCTCAGAAGCATCTTCCATTTTTTCCTCTTTTGGAGCCGTCTTCTCAGTTTGTCTCTTGGATATAGTTGGAATATGTATAGCATTTATTAAAATGGCTGGTATTGAAGGAAGATAACACAGTGGCTTTTAAATTACATTACAGAGTTACTTTCTATGTTTAAAAAAAAAAAAAAAAGTAAAGAAAACCTGAAGTTGATACCAACCACATAGCACAGTCATATAATATACCATGAAATATGTCTTAATTTTTCCTTCTGCTAAAAATGAGGAAGGCTTGTTACTTTTTAAATTTTATTTTATTTTGTTGTAGTTGCATATAGAAGCTTTATTTTATCACTGCTTTTCTATATTGTTGAATCTATTCATGAAGATAGTGCACATTGATCCTTTGGTGGAAAAACTAACCTCTTTCATTAAGATAACACAAATTAGAGTACAGTGTTGATTAGCTGAATGTCATGGATGGTCACTGAATTTCAGATGGTTGTTTTCTGTACACTTAATAGACATAGTAACCTTTTTTTAGTTAAAACATAGACATAGTAACCTTTTTTTAAGTTAAAACAGAAGTTTGGACAAGAGAGTGGAGGGCACAGCTTTCCAATCTGGTTGCACAAGTCACTATGAAACACTGAGGCGTGTCCCCTGGAATGGATAGGCATTGTCTTAAAGAAATTGTAATCTCTTCTATTTAACAGCAGAAGCAGTATCCACTGTGTCTGTGAACACTCTTCTAATCTATTTTACAGGTTTAGCATTTCACCAATGTAATTAGAATATAGTGTGAATATGAGTCTAATGAGAATAGGACGACTTTGTAAAACATGGCCATTTAAAAAAAATATTAAATTCCAGTTTAATGTTATAAAGTGGAGGATTGCCAATGCCAATTAATACCATTGAGCTGATTCCTTGTTAGTTGGCCATGGCCAAATAATTAGTCATTGACTGGATGTGTAGTTTAATCTTTTCAGTTAATAAAGGACTGAACACTTTCTGGGAGGAGAAATCTGGAAATACTAATTGCTTCTAAAATCCTTTAGTACTCTGAAGTCAGATGTGTCTGTTAGGCTGAAAGAAGTCAGAAGCATTACTTGGAAAAATATTAAAGAACACTTTACATTTTTGTTTTACAGAGGTGTTATTTTGTCTTTAAGCTTTGTACTTGATTTAGTGATTTGTCTTTTTTTACAGAAGTAAGTTTCCAATTAAGATGAGATTTTGGAGTGCTTATACTTATGTTCTGAACTATATGTATTGTTTTCATGATGCTTATAGCTTGTACAGATATTAAAGGAAAACCTTCAAGCAAAAATAAGTTACAAGGGGCAGATAAGGAGCAGACCACCTTCTGAAGGCTGTTTTGACTTTGTGAGCAAGAGGCCCTGATAAAGTAGCAGGCCCCAGGCAAGGCTCCTGAAGGGAGCCAGGTGGTTGCCTAAAGGAACATTTTAAAGTCAGTGTTTTCTAACCAAGAATCTATTGCAGAAAGTGGGGTGCTCTGTGAATACAATGTGGTGTGTGACATCCATGTTGCTGAGGTGTACAGACTGTATGAAAAAAGTGAGAAAATGTTTAAACTTTATTGGACCTAGGTAGCGGTATCAATTCTAAAGTAGCATAGTTTGTCTTAAGAAGCATGTCAGATCACCAGTGCATAACCACTATGCCCGAGGGAGCTTTGGGGACCTTCTCAGGAGTAGGACCTTGAAAGACAAACAGTGCCCAGGTTACTCTTGGTGCACTAAGAGGGACTTCATGGCCCAGAGTGCTCCCCCTGGGACCTTCACTTGCACTTCCATGGGTGTGGGAGCCCCACTGCTTCTCAGCCCAGGCCCGTCAGCCCCCTGACCTACTGCCACTGTAGATGGGTCTGCCTGCAGCCCTGTCACAGCTGGGCCCGTTGCCTGCCTGTGGATCTTGTTGGTCCTGACTTGTGGTCTCCTGACAGGGGGAGCCCTGGAATCCCCCTTGGCCGCTGCCTTCCCCAGTACTTGAGATGACAAAAAAAAAAAAAATGTTATGGAAATCAATTAATAAAGAAAAGAGGGGGGGCCCTGCTGATAGTAGGAGTACAGTTGTCTACAGGGTGCAGAGGCTGTCCTAGAGATCCAAGCCCACCTGGAGAGAGCCCTCTTGGTCAACCCACAGGACTCTCGGTCAGATAATTTATATTCAAAAAGCTTCGTGTGGGGACCTGAAGCAAAGAATCATAGAATCATTAAGGTTGGAGAAGAGGGATCATCCTCCACCCTAAACTGAGAGCATTTGTACTTCAGTAGTTGTGTGTGGGTCTTAAGTTTTAAGAGTGATAATTGGTAACTTTGTAGTTGGGTATGATAGTGTGTACAGTGATGAATTGCAAATTAAAAATAGTTAGTTGTGTGTTTACACTACTTAAGTTTTGGTTATTGATTTATTAGTTTTGCTGTAATTTCATTTAAGTGATGAATATTGTGGTCATCTTAGTAGGTCTTCTCAAGCCTGCAGTCTAGAGAGGAAGAATCAGACCTTGAGGTAACATTCTTAGGGCTCCTGAGGAGATGTATTTGAAGCTGGGTATTACAGTATAGCATAGGGAAGGTTGTCAGCTATCAGATTTCTTTCCAACTTCCATTTGTATTTGAGTGCTTCCTGAAGGGAGGAAAAAGTGGAATTTCTTTACTTCATATCAAGTTTTTTTTCACGTTGATTTGATTTGAATCCAGGGGAAGGATTTAAATGTCACTCTGAATGTTGTATCCTTAGTATAAAAATAATACCTCTCATACGAAGACAATTTGCTAGTTGTAGAGAGATTTTGACCTTCAGGATCTTGTAGACTTCTTGAACTCCTATTGTATTCCTTTGCCTTCTCTGCCTGCCTAAAGCATTTTGTGCTAAGATTTCAAGATCCTCTGAGGCATCGTACTTGAATGTTTTGCTCTGTGCATGTCTTCAATAGTTTGACATGCAAGCAATAGTAGTTTGATATCAAGGAGTTTGAGTAGTGTTTCTTTTCCCTCGAAAAGAGGGTGCTCAAATTTTCAACTTAGTACACATTGTCATGGTATTTAATAGATGAAAGAATAAGCATGTGTCCTGTATGTGTTCATACTAGACTGTTATTTAGTGATGTGGTGATTGTTGTGAATGTCAAATTATCCCTACAAAATATTTAAACTTGTTGCTTAAATTTACATACATTTGAAGAAAAAATCGTGCACAATACGCTTGCATTAACTTTATAAATTTAATTTTTACCAGGAACTTTTCAAGTCTTTTTTTCAGTGGGTATTTTATATATATATATGTATATATATATATATATATTTTTTTTTTTTTTCACAGTAACGCTTGTGGCAAATGACAGTATGATCAGTGTTCATTCAGATAAACTCTTACAAGAATTTACTCCAGATCTTACAGAATTTTTAGTGGTTTGATTTTTTTGATTATCACTGTTTGTGGTTGTCAAATAATGACAGGTGTAAGAAAAAAAAAAAAAAAGTAAATTTCTTAATGGCCTGGAAGTTGTGTTGCTGAGCTGAACATATATGGTATTTATACGTTTAAATTAAGAAAAATGTTAGAGCATTTTTTACCACTGCAAGAATGATATCAAAAGATAAATTGCAATTGTTTTCCTTTTATTCTCTGCATAATCTAATTTTATAACTAACTTCTCTCATGGTTTGTCCACACTAATGGTGTTTGTTGAATTCTTGAAGATTTTGATTAAGCCTGTTATTAATTCTCAATCATGAAGTAAGAACAAGACATATAAGAAGGAATAGTAAAATATTGTTTTAAAATAGTCTATACATAATCTTCCTCAGTTGTTTAATGATTGCTCAATATTGTTTTCTCTGTTGTTTACACAATACATAAGAAATGAAGGAAAATTAATATGTTGCTTTCAACACTAGCAAAACTACTGGTTTTTGTGGATTGTAATAGCCATTGAAAGCAATTTCTGAGTTTGCTGTCTATACCCTCCAGGTACAGTTGTTTAATGTTGCTTGTATATGTAATTCCTGTATGCAGATATTTAAGGTTTGTATTACATCTTTCAGAACATATTTTAATCTTTGACACTTTTCTTCATTTGTCTTGTTTCATTTTGAGTACTGCAATATTGTAGGAGGTGTGGATAAAAGAGAAAAAGGGTAAAAATTATGAAATGTTTGGTTATGTAGGTAGCGTTGTTCTTAGAAATGTTGACTTAGGTGTGTGTTTTATTTTAGGAAATAAATATTTAAGTAGACTTATGCTCAGCAAAGTATTTAAAGATGATAATAACACTTTCACTAGTGCATGAATTATAAACCCTCTCTATGCTAGTTTTTTAACGTAGACTAACTAGTTAGTAGAGTAACAAAAAGGAGGTAGTGCATTTTATTTAGAGTTCTATCCGTATTTTGAACAAAAAGGAAAAGTAAATAAAACAGGAAAGTTCTAATGTTTTCTTGTTAACTTTAAAGTACTTGTGCATTAAATCTTATTTCTCTCTATTGATTCTCACTTCGCTTACATTCTCTGGGTAACAAATTTTCTTTGTTAAGACATTGAAGGGTGTTCTTCCAAGATCTGTATAATAAATCATTTAAAAATGGCAACAGCAGTCACTGTATTTTACTGTTTCGGCTTTCTGACAACGTCAATTGCCCAAAATTAAAGCATAAAATGAAACACAGTGCTGACAGCATGTTTTTATAAGGAACTCATCAATCAGTTCATATATTTTTGAGCCCTTTATGCTGAAAAAACAACAGTATGATGTACAGAAGCCTCACTGAAATCCAAATGAAAACAAGTGCAGTTGAGAAATATGTATGATCAACTTGGAGAAGAGACTAACCAAGACGTAAGATGGAGCACCTCCTCATATTCAACATTAAGGTTCAGAAAGACCCAAACAGGCAAAACTGGAAGCCACTTCTTGGCCTCTGTCTTTAAGATACCTCTTTAGTGTATTTGTGACGCCTGTGCATTTGTGTAGAGAGGGTAGTAATCCCTGCAAGCAAGGTAATATCCTTTCCAAAGAAATCCTTGTGGATTTCTAGGGATAACCTGAAAGCTAGAAATACTGCTTTGGTAGTGGCTCTATGGCAAGACTGGTTCACCAAGTGTTATATCACAGGTAACGACTGGTCAATGTGAACAGAAAGTGCCACATGTGGTTGACAGCTGCAGCCCTAACCCAGTATTGATCGGCTTCAGAGTGAAAGGGTTCTGCACCAACATCAGGTGTTTGAGGTTGTTTCAGACAGATGCCCTGCTCCTCACATCACCCCAGGCAGCGTGGCGGTCACTTTTGTTTTTGAAGCTTTTGACTTTTTTTTGAAGCTTTGACTAGAAGGCTATACCACTTAATTTACAAGTATAATTACAGGTGTTACTGCAGATCTTATTAGTTCGTTCCCTTTCTATATCACATAAATGTTAACTTCCTATAATTCTTTACAGTTGTGGTCCACCATGATATTCCCTTGTTAGGATCTCATTTCTTTTGATTGAATTACTGAGGTTTTAAAATTTCTGTCATTTACCTTAGTATTTTGTTCTTTTTGCCTTAAATGGTTGTCACAGGCTTCTGTGTCCTACCCATTGAATTAGTTACTCTGGTCTTCTCTAATAGTGTTCTTACTTGTTTACTTAGTATAGGTTTATTCTTTGTATTACTTTACTTCTGTCTGCATTTTGATGTGTTTCAGCACCTATGTGAGATCTAGTTTTCCTTATTGGACTCCTCATGCATCTCAAGCGTGTTCACAACTGCAGAAAGGAAGGGCAGTGCCCCTTCTAGAATCATTCTTCGCTCACTCTTTTCTCAGGTGCCTGGGACTCCTGCAGTGAACGCAACTAGTATGTGTTAAAACTTACTCCTTTCATTCTCCTTCAATTATGCCCCTTCTCCAAATGTCAGATTGGCAGAATCCAGGTGCCTGAGAACTTAGTGCAGCTTTTTGGGAAGATGTTTCACCAGCTGTCCTGTCTGTCAGTCAAATCTGACTGAGCAGCTAGAGATTTGGTGACATTAGGCCAGTTTGCAAGTGGCAATAATAAAATTAGCCAGAAGTAGTAGAAGGAATAAAAGAAGAATAAAAGAAAAATGCCTTAAAGGACTGGAAGAAAGTACGGGATAAGCCTACTAATTACTGATTTGTTTTTACTGTGTTTGTGCGCATTATTTCAGGAAAGAAAAGGTGAGATTTCTTGTGCAGTATATTGTGTATGAGAAGTGAATACTCTTCTGTCTTATGTTTGTGGTGCTATTCAGTATGCCAGTACATTTGTGATTTAGATAAAAGTTTCTTTGAGATGAGGTGATGCAATTTTGATCCTAGAGAGGAAGCTAGTGCTTAAGTATATGGAAATTATAGCAATCAAAATTACTGAGTCTTTGGAATAAGCAAGTAGAATCAAGGCTAAAATCTATTTTAACAGGAGTTGCATATATAGTGTAGAGATTTCCCGTCACATATAATTCTTCTAGATGAAGAAACATAATATATTGTTTTAATATTTTCCTCTGTAACCAACACGATGCACTATTAATGCCAAAGTCAGTGCTGTAGAATATTTTCCCTGGCTTAAAATAGCAAAGGTGTTAGATGCTTCATGAATACCAAATACTATCTTTGTTTGATAGATCAGTATTTAATCAAATCACTGAAGATGATCTGTTTTTCTTCAGTGCGGATAAAGGTAATTGCACTGTTTTCTAAATCTGAGTTATGGAGAAATGATGAGATAGTGGCATGAAATTATTATTTGTGTGTGTGTGACTTGTGAGGAATGTGCAGAGTGCATCTCAGAAAACTGTATTGGTCTTAATTTGGAAATAACCGTAGGAGCAGTATCACCATTCTGTCATTCTGTGATGGTTTGCCCCCATCAAAAAAAAAAAAAAAGCAAAGTTGTTAATTGTTCATTTTAAATTGTCTAACCTTAATTTCTTGCCATGGGCTCTTGTTAGGCTTTTTCTTTGGTAATCTGGAATCCTTTGTCTGAAGTCCATCTTCTTCCTGCAGAGGTGCTTCTTTGTTGTTAGGTCTCAGTTATGATTCTGAAGAATGTGACAGTTGATTATGCCCTACCTGTGACGTTAAATTACTTTATTTTTCTTACTATTCTTACATCTGTATCTAAGTTCTCCCATTCTTTTTTTTTATTATTTTTTATTTGTTTATTTTTTTAATAACTACAGCATCTCACTGTGAACTCTCTTACAAGTCCATTTGGGTCACCAGCAACAGGATTTTCTGGAATATGGTCCTAATTCTTTAACATTTCCTCTCATTCACTGTTTCTGGCATAGTGTAACTTAGAAGACTTTATTTCAAACAGTTTCACTATGAAAACAAACAAAATTCTTCTGATTATCACCACTAAACAAGCCATTTTGTGTTTCCCACAAGTTTTATCACAGGTTTTTCCTTTAATTTTCTTCTAGAGCTTTGAACCTTAGAGATGTCACTGAATTAAAAGTGTGACATTGGTGAACTAGTCCCATATTTTGCACCATGGTGAAGAGGTACAAAACAGGGATTTTGGTTTGTTCATAGTGGCTGGAGGCTATGTGCTTAATTACCTTGGGGATTAAAAACGAGAATGTAGCATGTGTACTGTGGCCAGTCCTACTGAGATAGCTGAAACTTCTGTGAAGAGTTCTTTTACTTCTGCTTCTCCAAGACTATGAATATTGGTAGTGGAGAAGAGTTTACTGTGGATGTGGATTTCTTGGTTAGACCTCCAATTTCTTTAACATGGATGTTCGTCACTTCCCAGGTTTGTCAAATAGTACATAAAGTAATAAATATAAATGAAAGCATGATTTGGACAGGTGAAGTACAGAAATACCAATGTCTGATATTAAGTCTTTGAAAACCTTAGTTAGGAAACTGACATATAAAGATCCATCTATTCTGAGATACATTTTTTAAAGAGAAAAACATCCAAACGACCATCAAATGGCTGACAGTCATCTGCTTCATTTCCTTTGTTTCTCAGGCTGCTTTAAAGTTGCTGCTCACCTGAGTGGCTGTGGGGAGTCTGTGTGGGGCGGGGAGGAACACAGTTGCTTCAAATTCACTGCACTCTTTCCCCTGTGAAATAGCTTTAAAAAATAACTTTTAAGAACGCTAAAACACGAGCTCCTCTGGGAACATCCAAGCACATAACGTTGATGTGAATTTGAAATTTCCATCACCATTATGACTGGGAATAAATGACAAGGGAAGTGAAATTTTCAATTCAGTACATCAAGTTAAGCAGAAAAATACCTTCTAAAGGTACTTGGTTGCACATTAGTGGAATAAAAGTGGAGTATGTGGAGGATGTGTGTGTGTGTGTGTTTCATTTCCCTTACTCTTTTTTTTGCCATAGCTTGATATACTGATGTAGACATTTAGTGGAGGAGGGTAGTGTATGGACATTATACTGTCATCATCCGGTGTGCGTAGATCTAGCCGAGCTTTTGGTTAACTCTAGCTAATTTTATTCCATAACTGTGATCAAAACTACCAAGAAAATAAATTAGCCATCTCAGCTTTTAAGATATTATTTCTGGAATCATCCAAAAATCTCACACTTGCCTAGAGACACGATGATAATAACATAAATGTGACAGTATGACAGATGTGCTGGAGTGAATTAATCCTACACTAATTTATGGGTAGTCTCTCATGTATTCGTATTGTGAGCTGAACTGAGTGACACATGGAATGTATGACTGACAGTGTAAACAAACTTTGACAGCAGCAGCTTTAGTCCTGCTGTGGTTTGCCTCTTTAGCCTCATTGTTTGACTTTGGGTAATCGGATCTGCTCTGTTGAATCTCAAGTCCATCCTCAGAGGTAAAATTGCTTAAAACTCAGACTAATATAATGTGATGTTTCAGTAAGCTTTATGGCTACCAACACTACTGCTACCTGGCGATACTCAAATCAGCTGAGTGTGTTGAGCTAAATATGCAGGCACAGGACTGGGGTTGTGGCCTGTGCTCGCTGAGGCAGGAAACTCCTAGCTGGGTGATGGGGAGGGCTCTGCTGGTAAGTGGCCACATAGCTGGGAGACGCCTGCTGGTGAGCTCCGAATTACGGAAGACCTCTTAAGTTTTACCTGTGAGGTTTTGTACAACTATCCGCTGATGGTATAATTGTAATAGGTCAGATTGCTTTCCTGATTTCCTTTCTACTATTCCTGTTGTTCCCCTTGTATTAGTATCCCATTCCCAACTAAGTCAGTGGCAGTGCTCCCTTTGCTTTAACTCAGTATTGGTATATTATGGTGAAATTTGTTTTGGTGTAAGATCTTCAAAACTAAGAGTCATAATTCTAGTTTTGCAATGAGTCCCGAACAAAGTTCGTATTGTCAAGTGAGATGCAGGATATGACTGGCTGAGCTCAGAGGGTGGTGGTCAGCAGCGCAGAGTCTGGCTGGAGACCTGTGACTGGCAGTGTTCCCCAGGGGTCAGTGCTGGGTCTGGTCCTGTTCAACATCTTCATTGATGACCTTGATGAGGGAATAGTGTCTGCCCTCAGCAAGTACGCCGATGACACAAAGCTGGGAGGAGTGGCTGACACGCCAGAAGGCTGTGCTGCCATTCAGCGAGACCTGAACAGGCTGGAGAGATGGGCAGCAAGAAACCAAATGAGGTTTAATAAGAGCAAGTGTAGAGTCCTGCACCTGGGAAGGAGCAACCAGGTGTATCAGTACAGGCTGGGGGACGACCTGCTGGAGAGGAGCTCTGAGGAGAAGGACCTGGGGGTCCTGGTGGACGACAGGTTGACCATGAGCCAGCAGTGTGCCCTCGTGGCCAAGAGGGCCAATGGGATCCTGGCATGCATTAAAAGGTGTGTGGCCAGCAGGTCAAGGGAGGTGATCCTCCCCCTCTACTCTGCCCTGGTCAGGCCTCACCTGGAGCACTGTGTCCAGTTCTGGGCTCCCCGGTACAAAAAAGACAGGGATCTCCTGGAAAGAGTCCAGCGGAGGGCCACAAAGATGATACGGGGCCTGGAGCATCTTCCCTATGAGGAAAGGCTGAGAGACCTGGGTTTGTTCAGCCTGGAGAAAAGAAGACTGAGAGGGGATCTTATCAATGTTTATAAACACCTGAGGTGTGAGAGACAGAGGGATTTGGCCAACCTCTTTTCAGTGGTTTGTGGGGATAGGACAAGGGGTAATGGCCACAAGATAGAGCACAGGAAGTTCTGCACCAACATGCGAAAGAACTTCTTCACGGTGAGGGTGACGGAGCACTGGAACAGGCTGCCCAGGGAGGTTGTGGAGTCTCCTTCTCTGGAGATATTCAAGGCCTGTCTGGATGCCTACCTGGGCAGCCTACTCTAAGGAACCTGCTTTGGCAGGGGGGTTGGACCCAATGATCTCTCGAGGTCCCTTCCAACCCCTACAATTCTGTGATTCTGTGATATCCTTCACTTACTAGAAACATCTGTCCAACATTTTAAAAAGATTTAAAAAAAAATAATTCAAGACTTTTTGTAGGAGTTCATATCTCGAGTGTTGATCCCAGTTCTGAGCTCCCACTACAAGAAAGAGATGGAGCTGTTTGAGAGAGCTCAGTGAAGGCCTGTGTATAGTGACTGCAAAAATCTGACCAAAGAATAATGCTATTGTCTGCTTTATGTTACAACCCAACTGAATGTGGTTGTCTGATCATGTAGCAGAAAGAACCAGACGTGGTAGATATTTATACCAGATGTAAACTAATGGTGAATATGATTTGTGCTTTGTATTCCTGACAGTCAAAATGTGTTCCTGCTGGTTCAACAGTTGTTGTGGTTTGGCCAAGGACATGACGAGAAGCCCACATTCTTCTGAGTGGCTCTGCCAGTAGGTTAGCTAGGCTTGCTGTGAACAAAATGAGATCTGACATTTCATTGTGCTAAGTAAAAATTGTGAAGTTCTTCTTAAAACAAAAGGATTCTTCAGTTTTAGAAATCTCTAATTTTATTGTACAGAAACTTTTCTTCCCTGGTTAGGCTGAGAAATATTTATGCTAGTTTTCTAATCCTTAGTATTCTGATTGTAGTTACTACAACATGGTAACTTCCTTAGATTTTAATTTTCAATCTTGTTACATGAGCATTACACTGCACTAATATTTGTTGTGGTTGTCTATATTCACCTTGATTTCAAGTCTCTCTTTGTACAATTATATGGTAAAGCATCACTGAGTTCTGTGTCTCCTCTGTTATTCCCTTGGAATTCGGAACTCTTAGACAAACTAGTACAGGGAGAACAAAGCAAACATCTGTTCTCCTTGTGTTTTTGTAAACAGCAAGCAAGGTTATTTTTTGTTGTTGTTTGTTTTTCCTTTCTGTCCCAGGATAGAAAGAATAGAATGTGTCCTTATCTCCAATATGCACTAATGATGGGCAATACATACAATTATTGCTGGAGACTGTTTATTGTTAGTATCTCACTTCCATATGCTTCAGAAAACAATTATGGAAGAAAATCTGCAATTAGAAGCCATGAAGTCCCTCTCACCTGACTGTATAATTACAGTAATGAAAAAACAGAACATTGCAGTTTGTCCAATTATAAACTCACATAGTTTCCAATTATAAACTCACATACATTAACTGTACATTTATTTCATTGCGTGTGTATATTCATAATATTAAATTTTTTTTATTCTATCAAGAAATGCATTTTTAAGTCTCAGTATAAAACAACTCCAAGCCTGTACTATGGTTGGCTCTTAATGATTTATTAATCTTTCCTTAAGCAATTTCAGATGATGCTAAACTAAAGGGAATGCTTTAGTAATATTCAAACTCTGCAGGACACTACTACAGAATGTAATGTGTTTGCAAGCACTAATACCTCATACATACAAGGTAAGAAAGCAAGGAAGCTAGCATAGCAGCTTACCTGTGTTATAAGATCCAGATTCTTGGTTGTGTGATTTAAACAAGCACATTTGCTGATGAGGAAAGTGGAGGCATATGCCATGAGAGCCAAATTCCCTTCTCCTCTGTTAGAAAGAAGGGAGTTTTAGCACTCAACAGAAAAAATATTCAGCATTTAGTAAGAAAGGTTGAAAAGAAATGTCATTTTCAAGCATATTAAGGGAATTATAAAACTAATTAAGTATGAAATTAAAATAATTGAAAATAAATCAATATTGACACCTGCCACTCTTCTAAATTTACTTTGTTGTATCTAGCAATTACAAGGACTAGAGGCAGGATATAACGGTTATGTCTGTTTCACAGCATTGCTTGGGTGCACTTTGACTGGAAAACTAGCACAGCAGTCTTGAATGCCCTGTCAACTCATTCATCAGTCAGAGCACGTTTTGATTCCCTGTGCTTAAATTTTATTCAGTATTTCCATTTTGCAAAGAATTGTTTAATTACACTGTTTTAAAGTTGCTATGTCTCTATTTTCCAGTTGCAATCTTGCTGACCTGCAGTGGAATAAAAATGTAGAAATGACATTCACATCATTTAATTGGTATCATTAACAATTTTTTCCACCATTAAGGAAAAAGCAGTAGCTGTTTTTGAGAGTACAATGCTCCTGGGAACAGAGGAATCAATGTTTAATTGAGATTGTAGTACCGTGTCTAGGCAGGAACAGGCAAAATTTCCTGCCACCTGACTACCAACAGCTTATTTTGAAAGAAAAAGCAAGGACCCTTTTCTTTTTAGGTGTATTGGAAGAGCTGATGTAGAATTTCATCTCACAGAAGCATAAATATGAGACTTGTCAGAAAAGTCAAAACATGAGTTAAACTAATCCATGGTGAAGGTGGATGTGAACCAAACTCTTCTGGGGACTAGCCAGAGCATGAATCTTCTCTTGTGCCTGAGGAAAACCTTGTGGATGACTGCAGTGCTTCAAAATCAAGTGACAGACCTTGACTGATTGCCCAGAGTAAAAACACTAGGTGTTTGGGAAGGCTCTTGGTTCTGAAATGACCCATGCAAATTTGAAACCATCTGTTTTTATAATGCCAATATACATTCTGTTGGAGTAAGGAATAATAAGCAAAGGTATCAGCTGGTATTAACTTTAGAATTACTTTGAATGTGATTTTTTTAATGGCTTGGGACTCCTTCTGGTGGTGTGCATACTAATTTAAATGACATTTCAGCAAGAGATGTGCCAAACAAACTGAGGCTTGCATGCTGTAGAACTTTCCTCTATAAAGGTCATTGTTTAATGTGATAGATAAAAGGTGTCTGAAGGACATATATGTTCAGATAATGAGACACTGGAGATAGTTTTTAGATACTTTCTTAAAGAGCTGGATCATATTATCAGTGCTAATCAAGTTGGTTCAAACACTTCATGTGTGCTGGGTAATGTGATACCCATTACACAGAAAAAAAAAATGAGTAAATGAGAAGTGGCTTATCTAACTTATTGACAAGTGTGGGGTTGTGTTCAGAATGGAGCTCAAAATTAGTAATTCCCCACTTCTACTCTGCCCCTCCAGCCTCATGTTCTGCCTATTAGCTTGAACTTATTCCTTTGTAATAGTCATACGGTAGATTTTTTTCATTTGCCTAAACATATGAATCTAGTCTATGCTGATTGCATTCCAGCTAACATGCTTTGATCAAACTGTTTTTTCCATACATGTTTCCATTCTCTTCTGTTTGAAAATATCACAAATGGCACCAGATCCTTTTGCTTAAGCTACTTACTTTTACACTTTTCTTAGAAATTGTCTGTAGTTTTACTTGGGTATATCCTACTGATCACAGCCTCAACACAATCATTTAGCCTGGAAGAAGCCCATGGAGTTCATCTGGTCATGCATTATGCTCGACACAGGCTTAACTTCAAAGTTTGAGCAAGTTGTTTTGTACTTTGTCAAAATTTCAAAGTCTTCAAGATTTTCAAAGACACTCCACAGCCTCTTTGGGCAGCTTCCAGTGCCTGAAGTTTTTCCCCTTGCATTGGGAATTTCACTTGCTTTAGTTTCATAGGATCATAGAATGGTTTGGGTTGGAAGGGACCTTAAAGACCATTTAGTTCCGACCCCCCTGCCATGGGCAGGGACACCTCCCACCAGACCAGGTTGCTCAAAGCCGCATCCAGCCTGGTCTCGAACACTTCCAGGAATGGGGTATCCACAGCTTCTCGACAACCTGTGCCAGTGCCTCACCACCCCTACAGTGAAAAATTTCTTCCGAATATCTAATCCAAATCTGTTCTTTTTTGGTTTAAAGCCATTACCCCTTGTCCTATCACTACACTCCCTGGTAAAGAGTCCATTCCTATCTTTCTTAAAAGTCCCCCTTACATATTGAAAGCTGCAATAAGGTCTCCCTGGAACTTTGTTCAGGCTGAACTCTCTGCCTGCTTTATAGGGGAGATGCTCTAGCCTATCTGTCAGAGATGATAGTGGCCTCAAAGTGTCAAAGACTCCTCAGCACCTTTAGGTATATTTTCTCTGGTCCAGGGCCTTGTGTATGATGAGTTTACTGAAGTAGTTTGTAACTTGATTCTTTTCTACAATGCATAGTACCCAGCTCCCCTAATTTTTGCTACCAGGGACCTGGGAGACCTGAGAATGGACCCTGCTAATAATGACCAAGACATTGGGTATCTCAACCTTTACCATGTTCTTTACCAGTTAGGTTACTGGCATCATGCAGCTGCAGATCAACACGATGTTCATTTTTTTTGGTGCTGATGTGCTTCCAGAAGCTCTTATTTTTGTTTACGGCACTAATTTCACATCATCTTCAATAGCTTCAATGTGAGCTCCACTTTGTCTTCCTGATGCTATCCTGGCATGCCCAGATGACGCTTCTGTGTTCTTCCCAAGTAGTGGGTTCCTTTTTCCACTTTCTGGAGAGTGCTTTTATTGTGTGTATTTGAGCTTGGTCAGGAATTCACTCTAGGCAAGCAGTATCTGCTTGTTTTCCTGTACATAAGAAGGGACTATTCTTGTACTTGAAAAGGCTGCCCTTGGAGGTCAAAATGCTGTTGTTGGCTCACTTGCCCTTCAGGACAGCCTGTCATGGGATCTCTCTGAATCTGTTCACTGCTTGAAGACTGGGATCTTTGTTTTGCTACTTGTCTTCCTTTTTCATCTTTAAACTCCACCATCTCATGTTCTCACAGGCGAGCCTGCCATTAACCATCAATTGCATCACCATAGAGTGCTTTCTTATTTATGAGTAGCAGATCCAGCATCTCCTCTAGTCACCTTGTCCCGTAGCTGCATCAAGAAATTATCACCAGCGTGTCCCAGTAATGTTGATTGTTGGTGCCATGCAACATTACTTTTCCAGAAGATGCTGGGATGTTAAAATTTCTCATGAGAAGGCCTACAACTGTGAATCTTTCAATTTTATTGATTTTTTTTTTCCTTTTTCTTCTGGACTTGAGTTGTCTATAACAAACATCCGTGAACATACCATCTTTTTAGTTTTCCCTCCAACCTTGACCCATAAATTCTTGGCCAGCCTTTTCTCTGCCAACTACAGGTGATTATAGTTGAGAGTTTTGTTTTGTTTTATTATTTATTTATTTATTTATTTTGAAAAAAGCACAATATGCCCCCCACGACCTTTCTCAAAAGTCTGTACCTATCCATTGCAGCACTTGCTGCTTGTGAGCAATTCTGCTGTCTTTAGTGATCACAGTTACATTTAGCTGCAACTATTCATTAACTTCTAATTCCTCATATGTACACACTGGACTTTTTTTTAGATTTCTGTGTTTTATTTTTTTTTTTTCTGTATTACTTTGTCACAGTGCCTCTAGATCAGTGTCTTGAACCCCTGCTTTCAACAGACTTCAAAAGAATGCAGCAGACTAATGGGAAGAGAGGTGATGGGGAAAAATATTTCTATTTAATATAGAAATTACAAATTATGAGCAGAATGACAAGGCCATGCATACCCTGAAGAAAAGGAAGCTTAGCCTCCTCTATGGAGGCTTGCAGTGTTAAAGATGGTTGATCATTGCTGTGAAGAGAGAAACTGAGATTTATCTAATGTATTTTATGACATTTACACTTGATTAGCCATTATTTTCCTTTCATAATAATGATCAAAAAATGGTAAGATTCAGGGTTTAGGATAGGTTGTTTGTCTTGTGTACTCAGAATGCCCATTTCTCTCTGACTGCATGCAGAGCTTCTAGCAGTGTGCAGAGTAGCTAGCTCAGACATATGAGGGTTTACATGTCAGTGTCCAGAGTTTAGAGGTGTCATCATCCTTGGTGCTTTTCGTAAATACTTAACTTCTCAAATGAGTGGTAATGCAAAAGTTAATTTATTTTTTTTTTTCTTCTCAGTTTTTGCATTGAGTGGTAAATTCAAATTTCTACCGCTGCGGTTGTGCTGAGATATTACACCAGGACAAGCAAATAATTCCCAAAATACATCTTAAAACCTTAGTATTTTTAGAATGGTTTAATGATTTATTTTTAAGGTTCCCTTTTCTGCATTTTGAAGATTCAAAGTTGGTGACATTGCTGTACCTAAAGCATATGCTGAACAGACAGCTGCATGGTTAAATATATGCAGTCTAAACATTTGATTTTGATTAGCAAATTGGGAACCATAATTGCTTATTCTTACTCTGCATAATAATCTCTGATATGCTAGGTTCTACCTGATAACTGTTAGTGTATGAAGTTTTTTGTCCACCTTTCTTGTACTTATTTAGAAATTTTTGGTAAGCAAGTTAAACAAACAAACAAACAAACAAAAACAGCTATGATTTTGTGCCATAATCTTATATATGTTGATTAAAATCAGAAATGACCTGAAAGGAAGTAAAACCTGATGTCATATTCTGAGTCCTTCTCCATCTTCCACAATGCTTTTAAGAAAGCAAAGAGGGCTATGTTTATTATGTTAACACATCTAGACATAAATATCTGAATGACCTGATAGTTTGAATATTGTTAATAATCAGTGACCATATTTGGTTTAAAAGGACCTCTTTTGAATAATTGAGAAACAAATTACTTCTAATCTAGCCACACATTTTTTTTTCTGTGTGAATCCTCACAAGTTTTTAATAATTTTCTTGTTTAATATTTTCCATAGTTGGTCTTGTTATGCAATAAACATTTAGGAACTCCATTTTTTTTCAACCTTTTTGTAAGGAGAAGGGTATTTCTTTTAATTCCATCCAAATGCTGCCTGTACAAATGTCAAAGGTCAGGAGTTACTGAGCTGACAAATCAAAGAGAATTCCATGTGACTGTATCTGAAAAGAGCCTTTTGAAATGGGAATGAAATGAATTTCTGGATATTACATACCACTCAGTAGTAACAAAAATTCACAGTGGAATATGTCACTGAGCAGCAAAACTGGGTGTTTTTGTAGAGATACAGCCACATTTTTTTCCCTAGATGTCATCAGCTGCGTGTATTCCTAAGGCAGGCCAATGTCCATTTCAACATGGAATTAAACAAGCTCTGATTTTTTCAGAGCACCGAACCCAGTCTGTATACCAGGACACTCAACTAATCAGAATGGTATCTTTAAATGCGTGTGTGAAATACGCATTGCATGCCTTAAGTCCTCCTAGTAAGTCTGTTGTTGATGTAGGTAAAAGAGCAGATTTGTCTCAATTTTTCCTATATTTTTACAGGCTAAGGAAAATTCAGAAGGAATAATATACTTCAATTTATAGGACTACGCAACAAGGAATCATGGAGAACACAGTTTCTTGTGATTAAAAGAGACTAAGTTTATTACTTAATTAGCAGCAACAATCTCTATGCTTGCCCAACATATTATGACATTTGTAATGATTCTAACTTATGGTTATGATAATGTTTTGTATTTTTTTCTTTGAAAATAATTTTGATTTCAGACTGAAAGACATTTAGTATTTTACTGTACTGAGAAACAGCTTATTTTAGTAGTTTCAAAATGTGATGTACTCTTTTAGTTCCATTTAAACTTGCTTAAGCAACAAATAATTTCATATTCTCTTTCTTATAATTTATATGAACTGGTACAAGTGTAAATGAACCAAAAGCAGATTTGCAAAATTATACAAATCTGTGCTTTTTTTCTTCCTCCTGTAAATACCCAGGATGACTGAGCAGTGCCTTGACAGAGAACAATGTGCTGAGGAAGAATCATCATGTGGTCTGCCTTTGCAAAAATGTAAAAGGCTTTCATCTTTGTGCTTCTTTGCATCATGCTTCACATGCTTATGGTGTTCCAGGAGACAGTCGGTGCACTAGCAGCTTGTGTGAATATTTGAAATGCTTTGCAAGAAGGGTACGTGAAAATTGAGAGTTAAGCAAAATAGATAGACGTGCAAATAGGCTGGGTAACATGAATTGCTTGCTTTTATCAAATGAGTTGAATTTGTAAGAATTTATGTACAGGCTAAAGAGAAGCTACTAAATTTGCATTGTAAAGTAGTGTTGCATTTCATTGCTTTTGCAAAGCCTAAAACTATGCTGCATATTCTTCAGCACCCTCTTCTGGTCTTGTCTGAAGTAAAAGTTAAGCAAGCAGATGCAAAACAAACAAACAGTGTGGTATTTTTCTTCCCACATTTCAATTATGAATTCATTAAAGTTTCTGCTTATACCACTATGGAGTTCTCTGCCTGTGTCTTTTCAGTGCCCATAAAGTGTGGCTCTGTCAAGACAGCTTAAGTTATGTCCTACAGGAGCCTGCTTCTCTTGCTCCTGGATGTTAAGCAAGAACATGCTTAGCCACATACCACAGTTCTCTCTAGGTCTCTAATTCTTCTGTATAAGGTTAGGAAGCAGAGAGCAGTTATGCTGCAAATGCAAGCGGTCTGAGCTGTACATCAAAAAGAAGGGAAAGAGGACTATAGCAAGGGTAGAAGGGACCTTACTTCTGTTGGAAAGGCTATTCCTAGAAAATGAAGCACAGGGAAGTTAGGAGAAGCTCTAGAAAAGCCAAGCTGTTCCATCTCACTTCTTCTGTTAAGGTTCTTCTGGGTCACCTTGCTCATCTTTGATGAAGGGTAATTTTCACTTTTACAAACAGCTAAACAATCTATCCCTACAGTCTGTGGTGCTGGTTATGAAAAGCCTTCTAATAGATAACCAATACTCTGAACAAAGCTGTGAATACAGTAGAAAAAGTATGCTCAGCTGAATATGAGCAGTAATTAGTCATCAACAGAGGTTTCTGTAGTGCTGCAAAGGTTTTAGAAAGTCAGAAGATGGCTGGCTGAGTTTCAGAGTTTTGGATGCCACTGAGCTGTGGGAGTTTCCCATGTGCACAGTGCTACCCCATAATCTAGGAAATGATAAAATTAGTTTGCGCCAGCTACAGACAGATGTGTTCATCTAACTACTGGTCAATCTTAGTGAGAGAAGCTCATCAAGTCAAAATATGAAGACTGTCTCACCAAACCAACAGAAGTTATAGTTGTCAATACATTTTTTATTTCTGTAAAATAAAAATGAGTGACTTGTGCCTAAAGTTTCCTTGATAAAATCTTTGTATGTAGGCCTGTATTTCAGAGCACTGTAACAGTGATTCTGTTCTGTGATTTTAGTACTTACTTGAAGGGTTACAACTTAAGTAGGGGTAAAATGTCTCAGAACAATTTGTATGCAATTTCAACAAAAATAAAAACACTACTTCAAAGAAATGTAGGAAACTAGCTACTTTGCTTTAAATGTGATGATGAAACCGTATTAGAATGCTAGTATAGTGGTTATGTAAAGAGTGAATTGCTCATCATAAAGATTAAATCTTCATTGTGCTGTGGCAAGTGGCAATGAACTGGCAATCCATCTGCTCTTGCTTTCTTCAAATATTAGAATTTATTACTGCAGAAAAGAATAGCTGCTAATTTTCCAACCAACCACCTGTAAAGAACAAGTCACTGAACAGATAAGATGTGATTCTGCCCTCCCCCCCCCCCCCCCTTTTACTGCACCTTCAGCTAACTACGTTACCAGTATTTGAATGAGAACATATTTCAAGTGTACAGCAATTATATGGTTCTGTGCCTTGTATAACCTGTTAAAAACAGTAATTTGCTGGCATAAAATTAATTCTGTACTCAGTTTACAGATCTAACTAACTGAGAGTAAAAATATTTCTCATTTCAAAATCTCTAAGCACTAGGGTCTTGCTTGGATATGTTAGTTTATACTGTACTTTAGTGGAATATTGATTCTCAAGTAGATTTGTATACAGTGGTGCCATTATATGTTGACAGTGCAATGTAATACAATTTTTAATAGTTTCATTTGTACAAAATTTGCTTTATTCTAATTGTGTATAATTCCTTCCATCTGAGCAGAACCACAAATAGTGGTTGTACTCTGTAAGAGAGGAATTCAGCAGTGATAATATAGTCCTTTACTATTTTAAACTTTAGTAGTTATGTCTTTTCTTTCTCCAAGTTTTTCTATTGTGATGTGTAAACGCTTGCCCAACTCCCTTTATCTCCAAAGATCTGAGACCATCTTTTTTTAATATGGCACGCTTGTATAGTAGCATTTTGGCTGTGTTGAAACTGGGCCTCGCATTTGGCAAAGAACAGTGTATTGCCTTCCAAGCTCTTTTTTTTCAAAGGAACTTGTGATATTTTTACATATCATTAAAACTTCACCTTAGTATTTCCTTTTCAGAAATACTGAAAAATAGAATCACTTTTTACAGCAGTACTTTGGCCTAGCCTGCACCCCAGAGGATGTTTGTTCTGGTTTAACACAGTGACAGGCTGGTGGTTTATGGACAAATCCTTGAAGTCATCAAAAGTCATCATAAATAATCTTGGATTGGGAGGTAATGAGGGTTGCCAGAAGGACAGTTATGCTATGTTCCAGCTACTTCTTTAGAAGTTCTTAACATGGAAAATCCTTACCTAAGAGCAGGACATAAATGGCCACCGACAGATTTCATGAGGTGAAGTTTCTCAGGTGAGACACCATTATCAGAACTAGAGAACAGTCAGAAGGGTTTTTGACCTTCTGGTGGATGC
The DNA here is from genome assembly GCF_964034855.1 of Anser brachyrhynchus. Lineage (NCBI taxonomy): Eukaryota > Metazoa > Chordata > Aves > Anseriformes > Anatidae > Anser > Anser brachyrhynchus. The sequence continues at coordinate 109,372,678 of NC_137694.1, forward strand.
TATGAAAGCTCCAGAAGGCTTCTTGGAAGGTTAAGGAAACAAGCAAGATAGCATTTGCTTTTTTCCCCCGTCTATCCTCACTGTGTTTCTACACTAAAAGTTTTTAGTAAGTTCACTGATAAACTTGACTATTGCTTTCTCCCTAGAGATGTTTAAGTGTTGTGTTATTCACATTGCTGAGGCTATAGATCATAAGGGAGAATGCCAGACAGGGAGAAATCACTCAGTAATGGATGAAAACTGTAGATAAGGTCTAAATATTACTCCATCCTAGCGGGGTTTAAAGTGTGTGGTGTCCCAAGCTGGTTTCTTAGAGCAATCTGGAGACCTTTTATATGGACTAGGTGTTTCCTGATCTGAAGTATGCTTTCAGTCTAGCCAACTATTTTTGCTACTTCTATATTAGAAAAATGACTCTGTGAATAACTATTTGCTTGTCTGCATAAGCATGAGAGATGTTTACCTAAGAATATTTATGAATTTCCAACACTCTATCAGAAGTATTTTGGGATGAGCACAGATGGTAAATACATTACTCAAGAGTGATGAATCCCCAAGTGATCTGTGAAGACCATTTTGTTTTCAGGGATATCAATAAGAAGCCACCACTTTCTTGAGGTGATCTTGTTAATTTTGTATGCAACTTTTACGATTTATCTGCCAGGCTCCGAAGAGCAATTAAATTCACCTATGCTCATCAAAAGACTTAATGAGCATCATAAGTTTTGATGATAACACTGTTCTTTTCTTCTTTAGGTAGCATCATTCACTAAGAGTGCTATAGACTTTAAGCACATAAATGTCACACCTTCAGAATAGGCTGGCTTGCTTGCAGGAGGCATTTAATTTAAGTTCTGACCTGATTCTACATCCTACAGAGGATGGGTCTTTTGCGGGCAGAAAGTCATGTAGATATCCCAGTCTGCTCTGATTCATACAAACACATAGTATGTAACATATCTATTTTTAGAAGGATGGCTTTTATCTGATACTTGCTTCTTACTTATAACAAAAACATCAGTGAAACTTGCATAAATGCATTAAAATTAATTATTAAATACTATTTTCTAGAAGAAATTCAAAGTCTTGCAATAAAATGTTCACATTCATATATGTTTTCATGAAGTTAACTAGAGCTCTGAATTGTGAGCTCTAGTATAAAAAATCTGAATGATGTGATACTTCTGGTCTTGAATATTAATACTTTGAGAAACACTTTATAACATTCATAGAATTTTCTCTATATGTATAATGAACACCACAGTCTGGTATCTCCCAGAGATTCCAGATATATCTAGTTTTTTTTCACCCTATTAATTTAGGATTAATTTCTTTTGTATCTATGTCATTTCATTGTGAGTCAGTAAGTACGTAAATGTCAACCTAAATCATTCACCTGGTGTTTTAAAATACATTGATGTCCCCGAACTGCCCAAATTATACTGAAAGTTATAAAAATAAACCTTTGTTAGCAATGGTAGTCACTATATGACAAAAGACACTAAGCAGCACACAAATGATCCTGCAAGATTTGTTGTTTCTGTACCATTTTTATAGTGTTCCTTCAGTATAGGTGAAGGAACACTTTGTTTAAGCAGAAAAGAACAGAGAACACTGATAAACTTCCCCTGGTTCCCTATAAACTAGGGAACTGATGCATTTTAATAAATGCATCACTTCTCAGCACATTGTCAGGACTATCCTAAGAGCATCCCACTGGAAGATGATTTATGAGCCAGTATCAAAGTTGGTGCTCCAGAAACCAAGAGTAGTGAAAGTGCCTCCCACTGACTGGTGTTGATCACAGAGTGCTCTAACTTGTACGCAGGTGATAGACTACTCTGTGTCCCACAGCACTATAATAAGTTTGCACTCCTTTCCCTTCCCTACAATAACAGCAATATTTCTGTTAAAAATCGAAAGCAGTAAATAAAGTTATTAGACCTGGGGTCTTTGCCAAAATTAGAGAAACTATTACAAAAGAGTAATTTTTTACCGTTTTCATATGAAAAATATACATGCAACTGAATGTGTAAAACTTAAAGTATTTTAAGATGAACAAATTTGGCAAATACGCATGCCCTCTTCCCTATAAAATCACATACCTGTTCTACCAGGAATGTTCTACCACGTCTGTTCAACTTTCAAGTTATAATGCGAATACAATCTTACAATGCAAATACAATCTTAAAATCAACTGAATCATGTTCAAAAGGCCTATTCCCTGTGAGAATCTGAAGCCTAAACAGTAAATACTGGGTAAAACATGATACTTTCTACCTCGTGTGTGTGTTCTACTTGTTTTAAAGTATATACTCATATTTAAAAAATTATGAGATATTCTCTGTTTCTGAGAATTGGTTGCAAATGCTAACATTTCGGAAATCTTTACAATTCCAATTCCTTGCAAACATTTCATAGACAAATGGAGACAATCAGATCTAGGAACGGCAAAGCTATAAAAAGTTAAACTATTTTATCATTGTTTGTATTCAAATACATTTGTTGTAAATTTGAAACATTGCTAAAATATGCATTGCTTAAACTAGAGCAAAAGAGCAACAGAAAACAGAAGGAAAATCTGTGTGGGTAATGGATAGAATGAAGGCTAGTACAGAAAAGATGATGCATTTAAAATATGTAAGAAACACTTCTTTTAACAAACAAGCATATGTGCCAGCCTAGATGTTTTTGAACTTCCTCTCATAGGCTTATGTTGGTTAGGAAAAAGTACTGAGTTTCTCATGTTACATGGAAATAATTTCTCCTGTTATATGGGAAGAAAAAATGCATGCTGCTTAAATAGAAAAGTTACTAATTTCATCAAGACCTATTAACTGTATGCTTATGAAGTCAGCAAGATATTCAAGGCAGGCTTTTATAAATACCAAGGGGTAATAATTCTCTATTAGGCTAGCTTCTATGAATCTCCATAAAGTTATCCATTTTTCTATTTCACCATTTCTTCTGAAAGTGATACCCATGTAGTTCAAGACCAAAGTGCAGTCTTTTTTCTGTCTCTGGACAGAAACTTGGTTCAGTGCGTTCACAATCACACAAAGTAGAAACCCACCATTTTCCTATAATGCTTTCAAAGAACTGCTGGCTGACAGTAATAGGTTAGAGGCATGATGAGATGATAATTGTATTATGTAATGGGGAGATATATAAACAAGTGAACTTTTAGTTTAATTTGTGTGCAGAGTTGAGCCCCACAGTATTTTAAATCATCTGAACTATCCCCTTGATTTTTCCCTGTTCTGTTGTAGCTTAAAGTGTTTCCAAGGTCCCCCATGGGAGGATATTCTGTTGAGCTGGGGAGCAGTTGGCATGCATGTGTTGGTGGGCGAGGTAAATGTCGCGTTTTGGCTCGGAGGTGCAAACAAAAGAGGAACCATTGCAGATCATCTGCTAGTTCCATCAGCCCCAGTTCATTCACTGAGCAGGAAATGTATGGGATTTGATACTGGATATAGCTACCTTCCTGCTGAATATAGATATTTCTTTTGAAAGCTATTAGGGGAAAAATTTATAGCCAGTTGTCTTGATTAAAAAAAATAGTTTAATACAAGGAATTAAAGAATTATATCATAAAGCGTTGTAATCCCTCTTTCCATTACATGTGTCTGTGATACAGGTTGTAAGACTTTCAGCTAGGGTCAGACTTCATTTGTTGAGTTACAACTATATTGTAAAAGAGTACTGGATATGATGAACTATTAAACTAATATTTTTTCTCCAGTACTTTCATCATCTTAGTTGTAATGTGCATTTAAGATATACAGTGGCTCAAAGAAAGTCTTTAGTAACCACTCTGACCTCATTTTTTTCTCCTCAGAATACTGTTTCTCACATGTAGTATGTCCATGGGACACCTGTTCAGTCTATATGGCAAGCCCTAAAACCCACTAACAACTGTCAGACCTTCTGTGCTATCTCCACCTGCCTCCAAAGTTAAACTTGCAATGCATTAGAAAGTATAAAGGATACTGATGGAAACCTTACTGCCATCATTTCTTAATTAAAAATACCAGAGAATCCTAAAAAATAGACATCAGGGAACATAAATGGATTGAATAGGTGCCCCATAGACTCCGGAGTCATCCTATTGCATGTTTTTCTATGGTGACAGAAGATCTGTCTGGTCTGAATGGTCTCTGCACAATATATGCATGTACATGCATATATACCTGTGTGTGTGTATACATGTGTGTATTTGTAATTAAATGAAGTAATTCTGTTGGCTTTCGTCTTATGTTAGCAGTATCATTTCACTGTGGTTCTTCTGTCTGTGACTTTTAATGTCATAGGCATCTCGTTCTTTTCTGTATATGACATTATACGTGAAGCTGTGATTCTGGTGTTTTCTTCACACATCAATCAGGGGACTAAGGAGGAAAATCTTTGTGTTTTGTGTGGAATTGATATTGCTGCATTGTGTCTTACTAGGTAGAGGCAAGCTATTCTCGTGATAATCAAACCAAGTTCCATCTACTTTTTGAACTGCGCAAATTATCCTTTATCATTGTCATTTCTTATATTGCTTCCTGTCAATTGTTATTATATTGCTAAAGCACTGTTATGATGATTACACTAATGTATGAACACAAGGTGTTTAGATTGTAAGTTTATAATATAACATGTTATAAAAAAAAAAAAGTCTTAGCAGTATACAAGCTCTTTTCAAGAATGCAGTAAGTTATGAGCATCTGGGATCTTACGAAATTTGAATGTTCAGTATTAAGACATTAAAAGTAGTTGGTCCTGAAAGAAATGAAACAGTTTCTTTCCAATTCAAGTGACCTATTTCTATTTTTACAATAATTGGAAGTATTTTTGTATTGACGGTACCCATCAATACTATGTACTAACAGGAGAGCCTAGCAATTGTTATGTGTCCTGTTGCAGTTAGGTTTGGAGATGCAGTCATAAGCCTATCTGCTCCATTGTATAGTTAGTAAGCTTAACTAACTTTTTTTTTTTTTTCATGGATTAAATAATTTTCAAAGCAATTATCACAATGACTTGCCATACTTATGTTAAAGAACAGTAATGAGATCTGAATCTGTTCAGGTTAGTGGTAAGTAGTCCAAGGAAGATGTTCAGTGTTTGACTAATCATAAGCCTATACATGTCTTATGAGGATTCAGCCTTGGTACCTTTGGTGCTCATATTCTTTTTACTATCAGTAGTTTTACACTGCTGACTGATTTATTTTGTTATGTTGACCTATATTCATCAGCAGCTTTACTACTTTTGATGCCCCACTGTATCCAAGCTATCTCACTGAAAACCTGTTTGGGTAGCTTAGTTCAGGTTCATTTCATACTGGTATGCAATATCTGGCACAGGAACTTACTCATTTTGAACAACTTCCACGTGTTCTTGTATTTCATAAAAATGGGAAGTTGGGAATTCAGTACTCTTTCAGAGCAGTGTAAGGTACATGATATATTCCAGTTATCTGCACTTCTGTGTTCAAATCAAATCAGCTTCTCTAAAGCTGGAAAGGAAGGGCTAAAATTTCTGCAACTAGAAATTTTGTGATATATTTGTTAATCCTTGACCTTAACAATGAAATCCACCAGAAAGCACTTTTAATTTCAGAGTGAGTAGGATTTCCTTTTTGAGAATTGATCAGAAGATGATTTTAAATGTGAAGTCCCAGTCCTTCCAGTATCCATGGATTTCTCCCATTTATAACACAATTTCACTTCTAGATCTGTTCCACACTCCTATAGCATATATTGTTATCTGCCTAGATGTATTGGATGAGATATTGTATGATGGTGACTTTTTGCTCTGCAGTGCATTCATCACAAGACTGTTTTCACAATAATCATTTATGCATCTTCTATATGCATCTTAAAATTACTTAAGCAAGGAATGTTGTTTTTTCTAAGGCTCTCTGCAAACCATTATAACTTACTGAGAGCAAAGCAGTCAAAGAAAACATAAAGGTATGTTACATAAAGACATCGGGGAAAGGAGGATAACAAATCATATTTGGAAACCAGACTACAATATGCTATGCTGTAGTTGCAATAAACACAAAGAGGATTGCTAGACAGTTTTTTTTGTTTGTTTGTTTGTTTGTTTTTTAAATCATATGCTGTAGATATTTAAATGTAAACCTTCTTACTGCATTTTGGTCCTAAGAAGAAAGTAGGCAAAAAGATAATTTAATTCATAGTACACAAGGCTTATTAGACAAGTTTAAAGATTTATTATAGGCCTGTATTTCCAAAGTGGTACACTTAAACTGGGTCAGAACTAAAGTGTGTAAAGATCGCAATGGGTATTTAGCAAAGTCTCTTTCCAATCCTGAGGCAGTTTTGGGGGCTGGGATCTCTACAAGATGCTCTTCTGTTTTTGATTGTGTGTATTCACAAAGACTCCCTACCAGAAGAGGTGAACATCAAATATTACTATCACACTATACTGTTAGGATTTACAAATTAGACGAGGTGGTGTTGTGGGGCTGGATCATGTGAGAGCACATCTCAAGTATGATAAATGTGCGTATCATTGGAATATAATTTAGATAATTCTATTAAATGTGGGTCAGAGATGAAGATACATTGCCCATCTGTGTGAACATGTGTATCACATTTAAGAAAGGCATTAAAAGTAAAATCTGACTTTTGCGGCACTCAAAATTTTTATATTATAAAATTGGCCTGTTGTTTCATTACCTTGGCCCAGGAATCTTCCATAATCACTATGGTCTGTCTGGTAAATTGAAGTAGTATTTCATGTAGATGCTAGAAAAGTAGTGGGTCGGTTTCCATTAAGAAGTAAGTTAGTACTTGCCAATCTTGTTTTGATATTAAAAGAAACAGCATAAACAAGAAGGGCAGCTTTTGCAGCAATGCAGATTTTTTCCCCTTCCCTGTAGTTCTTATTCCAAAAGGCTATGAGCTGCTGTTGCTCAGGTGCTCTGAGAAATGTCTCATATTCATAAAGGGGAAGAAGAGAAATTTGGCTGATTCAGGAGTTGACCTCATGTTCATATTGTAGCAAGGGCTGTTGAAAGCACAGGATGATAGCACAAGTGCAAGGTAATACCAGAGGCACCAAGGGTACAAATGCAAGCCACAAAGGATAAATTACTGGTCTCTTAGAAATGCAGCTCAGGGAATGCTGTTCTTTAGGGAGCTGCAAAGGAAAAAACAAGCATAAAGCACTACATTTTGTGGTGGAAGCACAGAGAAAGCAATAAGGTATAAAAAGCAGTTTAATCACCTTTAGTCATGGGAGTAAAGGAAGAAGAGAATCGTTCCTACATCTCCACTCAGTAAGGCTTCTGTGTGTATTACCATCGTTTCTACTTACCACTCCCAGGCCTTTACTCCCCTTTGCTGGAAAAAGAGCATTGCTTTCTGACTGGTGTTCACTGTGTTTCCCTACTGCTGGCTCAACAATCCTATGTAAAAAATTTATTTTATAAATGTAGTCAAATGTATTAGAAATACAGAGCATAATACCTGTTTGTTTTGTGCTCTGACATCCTCACACAGGATGAGGGATGTTACATCCCTGGGAAGTAAACTCAGATGCAGCACCCTGTGAGGGATCTTCAGAGTCAGTGAAGTAAGGCAGCAGTCATTGCCTCAGCTCATTTTAGGATTTCCCCTTGAAGGCAGAGAGGCCAGGGCTGGGTGATCGGACCCTCTTTTTATGGAGTTGCCAAAACTTTTGTCTGCTAGTGCTGCCTCACCTCAAGTACTGTGTGCAGTTCTGGGCACCACAATGTAAGAAGGACATAAAACTATTAGAGAGCCTCCAAAAGAGGGCTACAAAGATGGTAAGGGGTCTGGAAGGCAAGACATATGAGGAGCGGCTGAGGTCGCTTGGTTTGTTCAGCCCAGAGCAGAGCAGGCCGAGGGGAGGCCTCATGGCGGCCTGCAGCTCCCTCACGAGGGGAGCGGAGGGGCAGGCGCTGAGCTCTGCTCTCTGGGGACAGCGACAGGACCCGAGGGAACGGCATGGAGCTGGGACAGGGGAGGGTCAGGCTGGGTGTTAGGGAAAGGTTCTGCACCCAGAGGGTGGTTGGGCACTGGGACAGGCTCCTCAGGACAGTGGTCAGGGCACCAAAGCTGGCTGGAGTTCAAGAAAATTTGCAGAGCATTCTCAGACATAGGGTTTGATTTTTGTGTGGTCCTGTGTGGAGACAGGAGTTGAACTCAAATATCCTTGCAGGTTCATTCCTTCCAACCCAGGATGTTCTATGATTGTATACCCTGGAAAGTGAAAAGAAAACACCAAATGGAAGACATACCTATTCTCAAGATTCAGGTAGGCTGGAATTATGTTTCAGGTACCTGAATTTCCATATGCATTGTGTATGTGGTTTAAATGTTTAACATAGTTTGCAATTAAAGGGAAGATACCTGTTTCTGTTGGAGGACCTGAGAAGTCCTCCCCAGTCTTGAAAGCACTATCTCGGTCATATATACATGAGTGATTTTTTGCTTTAAATTATATGTGCATGCTAATGATTGCAAAATTCAGATGAATGTGATGTCTTGCCATCACCGTCTTTCCTTGGATTTGAATTTAGTTGCTCTAGTGAAACTGGTGTACGTGACCGGCAGTGATCTTAATGGCTGAAGTTGGAGATGCTGGTATTTTATAAGGCAAGTAACTAGACTTACAAACTAGGAAAAATGGTATGCATGTGACTTAATGGGTGTAACAGACTTGGAATTTCTTAATGGTAAAAATGCTTAGGATCTGACTCATGTTTCTTTTGTTAACATGAATGTGTGCTAATGACTGTCAGAGAGACAGAGAGAGGCCTAGTGTGGTCAGCTGGTATAGGCAGTGTATGTGAGGGGAGTCAGTATCTTTAAGTTTGTAACTGCCAAGCGTTTCATCCATGGTGTTTCCTTCATTTAACCAGCATAACTTGGTGTTTCACAGCTTGCTAGATTGTCTGAATGAGATAAAAAAAATCACATGGAGATTCTGATACCAAAATGACTTTACAAGTCGAGGCACCTCTCTTTATTTAATGGGGGAGGCAGACTGAAAGATAAGGGGTCTGAGAAAGTTAGAGCTAAGAGTCTGAGAAAAGATGTTTGGCTTTTAACAGAATGTCATGTCAGAATCTTGATTTTTTTTAAATTGTAGTAATGACTAATACAAAGCACCTGCCTAATTTTAAATTCCCTAAATGTAGCACAGATGTTTTAGTTTCAGTATGTGAAATTCCATACAATATAGCAAAATAGTATCATGCATAATATGATGCAAGACTACAACTGGGATTTCATTCATTGTTAAATCTCTTATATTGAAATTTGGCTAAGATCCCTAAGGTTAAGTACATGAATCAATCAAAACTCGAGAAACATGTGCCTGTGCTCATCATTACATGATAGAATAGTATGAAATTTATAGATGCATAGTTAAGCAGTAAGTCTTTTCACTATCAGGATTTCATTTTCAAAATTATTAATTCTCAATAAATTTCCTAAAGTTTCTAACACTAATTCCTAATGCAAAAAGAATTTTAGTTTTCCTTGAAACTGATGTTTTAGGCATATAAGGGTCAGGCTTCAGATAAATACTTCTGAGTTATAAAGTATGAACAGTTCCTAAAGCTTTTCTTAGATTTCCTTTCCTTAAACTTAAGTGGAAATATCCTTAATGTATTTCTGTCACAGTTATGGCAGCCATTAATACATCACCCTGCAAGAGAGTTATAATGATGCATTGCTTATTCTATATATTCTGACTAGATATGAGTGTTGGTAACATGCAGAATTCTAAAACACTGAAGTCCTTAATACTTGGAAGAAATAAACATTTATTTAACAAAAGAAACTCTACAAACCATTTTAGCGAACACATGAATTTAGATAAAAAGGCAAACAACAATAGCATGCTCCTCTCTGAATGAACAAGTTTAGAAAAAACACCTTGATCTGAGAATTGGTATTAGTTTTCCCCTCTTGGAACAATGCTGCCATTGCCATACTGTTACTTTTCTTCTAATTTCCTTTGAAAAATATAATGCAAATTAAGAAGGATTTTTTGGTACTTTTTGAAAGCTTCCTGTTGTTTTTTCTTTAATGAGTATGCCTCAGAAGACTTGTCATTTGGTTGGTTTTGTACATAAAACAGGTGGAAGTTCTCTTATCTCAGCTTTGCAAAAGCACAACAGATTTCACAATTTGAAGCAGAAAAAGGAGCTTTTCTTCTATATGCTTGCAGCACAAGATAGCTGAAAATTGCCCTTCTGATTACTGAGCAGGCAAGTACTTTTAAATGATGTTATACCTGATAAAGAAACATCATTTAAAACTTTTTGCGAATACATTTATGTCTTAAGATCTTGTTAACCTGTTCAGCAAATTCCAAGGTCCTTTATTCCTTGAAAGACTCACCTGAGGTTATACTATGAGTGTGGAGTCCCTTTGAAAACAATTGGTGACTTAATGCAAATATGCAGTTGCTGTCCCAGGAGATGAGGTCTTTTCATCTTGTCTAGAACTATTCATATGTTAAACTTGTTCTTAAATGAATTTTTGATATGTATTTCATATGTGAGTGGCTGACTGGATAATCTCTTGAAAGCCTATATCAGAAGTGCAAACAAAAATTATCAGGCAAAAAAAAAAAAAAAAGTAATAAACTCCTGGCCTGAAAAGAATAACAATATAGATGTACCCAAGAAAAGACTGAGGCAATTGCTAGGGTTCTGTGACTAGAAAATGTTGCAAGGTTTTTGTTACAATTATATGAAGTTATGCCTCTCTGCTCAATGCAGATTTAATGAGGTTGATGGATTTTCCTCTAGATGCTGGTGCTTAGTCTGGAGTTTCATTTGCAGTATTGGTGATTGAGCAGTGTTGAGTATTGTGATGCTACGACTAGCTTACATAAGAATTACTTCATAGATCTGGATACAGAACTTTCCAAGTAAAAACAGTATCTACTTACCCACTTAATAATCTGAGGAAGGTATTTGGAAACGTAAACTATCTGTTAACTGATTTTAGTTCCTTCTCATTAAAAAACTGAAATGTATGAAATTCATGTACAACATATATTCATTTAATTTTTGATTAGCAACTTTAAATGCATGAAATACGTTAGAAGAAAGTCATTAATAGGTAAATGAAATCCATGTTTTTAATATACTACATCTGAATTAAGAATCAAAATATGTTAATTTGAAATAAGAGATAATGGTAGGTATCTCTTGAACACTTCCTACTCTTACCACCACCTCGTGAGTGTTAGGATATAAAATTGAACAGAAAAGAACCAAAGGGAAATCTTGAAATGATTGAAATGTGTTAGCATTGTTCCATCCGCACTAAAGTTGTATGCTTTAATTCCAAATAGAGTGAAAGAGTTGATACTCCATTAATGACAGTGTTTTTTTGTTTGTTTGTTTTTAAGCAATTGGATACAGTACTTCTATGGAACTGCTCCTTTGGTAGGCTTAAAATGTCTAAGTAGTGTTTTTGTGCATTTTGAAGTTCTTCTAATACTGAGTTGATTAACTGCAATGGCTGTGTCTTGGGAAAAACTGAATGCTTTCACATTCAGATTCGCTAGGCTTATAAATAATGTTTGGTATTATGAAAGCAGTTATTACCATAAAATGAATATAAGAAATCAGGACATTTGAATTCTTTTAAAACTAATTATTAATTATACTAAAAATAATCAGGGTCTGGAGACCTGTTTTATGTAAATATGGATGAATATATTTATATTCAGGTTAATAATTAAAGTTAAATGGACTTCAGACTTCCTTAACAGGTTACACGTCTGAAGTCTGAATGTATTGATCAATATGACTAAGAAATAACAAAAGCAATTAAAATAATTTGAAGCATGATGACAGCAAAAGAGGTTTTTTTTGCCTCTTCAGTTTGAAAGCAATTGCAATTTCTATAGCTGGATGAAGAAGAAAAGGAATGTTTAGTGAACTTCATATCTATGCAAAATAGATTTCACATGCATAAAAACAATGGGGGAGAAGTGATGTCTTTGGAAATGAATTTTTATTTGTTATCACTGAAATAAGTTCACTTGTGGGGGTCAAATTGTTTGTTTTTAAACTTAATTCCATAACTTGTCACAATACAACACAAATTAATTTGCTTCAAATGAAGACTTTGAAACTGATTCTTCTCCCAGTCACCATTTAGGAAACTTCATTTTGTAAGATGATGTACTTGGAGGACAGGAACTGCATAGCACAGTTACTGAACATTATCTAATTTTATTTACCATATCGACTATTCTCCCAATGATGTAAGCATAAAGCATTCAGACTAAAACTGTTTCAAATCGTACTTTATTCTTGGCCTGTTATCTTCATTACTATTCTAACACAGATGAAGGCCATTGCTCTAGTATCATTTTTGGAAGAAAAAGTAAGTAGGATGTTTGGCTAAAGTGGCAGAAATGAATTAGGTCAAAATTTAGGACATGAAAAGGGAAAAACATATTTTCTCCTGTTTTGGTAAAAGTGGTCTTCAAAATACTTGTGTAAGCTGGCTGTTAAAGGGCTTCTGTTAAGTCAGTGGAGTCATTCCTTGCCTTAAACAAAAATAAATCAATAAAATGGAGGCCACTTCTGTCAGCTTACTTATTCCCTAACACTCTACATTTTCCTTATTAATCCTTTGTGAATAGGCAGACTATATTTTAGTTGATGATCTGTTGGTTCTTTTACTTGTTGAGATGTGATGAAAGGCAGAACTTAAATATCTCAAGAACTGGCTGAAATCTTAGCAGTGCAATGAAAAAACTTATTTTTTCTACCTCTGCGTTACAGAGATCAAACTGGAGTACGTCTTAATCCTAAACATGGAGAGACCTAAGCAGGCTGAGCTGGCTGGCTGATGTGTTAGGGATCTGGGAAGTGTAGTAGCAGAGATGAGCACCCACCTCCTTTGCTGTCAGTAACCACCCAGCACGGCACATCCTGCAGGTTGCTCACAGGCAGATGGAAGGTCTTTTTTCCCCTCAAGTGAACTCAGAAGTGCTCTCAAAACTCTTCTCTGGAAAAAAATGAAGACTCACCCTGGGTGGTGGGAGGCAAAGGAAGGACTGCGAACAGCTATTTCTGAGGAGTGCTATCTTCTGAACCAAAGTTTCCATCTGTTTTTGTTCAGTGCTCTTTCATCTTGCATTCTTTTATCATAAAGATCATCATACAATTTTTCTGGTAGCACTGTAACCTGACTGCAAGTATTGGTGCTGAAAATCCAAAAACAAAAATCTTGGTGAGAAACCTACAGGCTGTGGCATTGTTATTTGTATGCGTATATTGCTTTGTTTTTTACATATAAAACAATGCAAATATATGTATGTGTGTGTACACATAAAACAACAGCAACAAAAAGGGTACTAGCATGCTAAAAAAAAAAATAAAATAATTTTAAGCACCGGCAGCAAACAGGTGAGGTAACACTTCATAAATTGCTGTCAGACAAGCTCTAAAATTGAGCTGTGTTCTTGTCTTAGATGCTTAGCATGATGGTTACTTGGGTAGGGTGAGAGAATTTTGATCCTCTAGAAATTCTTTAGCTTATGAAACAGTTTTGTGCAACTGGTCATAATGCCAATGATTACCATGTCCAAAGTATGAATGCCAGCATTAGTTTATTAGCCTGGTCAGAAAGACAAAGATGCTGACTTAAGAACATTTAACTGCTGAGAGGGTAATGTTTTTCAATAGCTCAGCGAGATATGTACATATTTGAGCAGTTTCAGCTAGTGTGGTGTTAGCAGAGGGCTTGTTACTTATAAATACTAAGGATTTATTTAGACTACCAGCCTTGCATTATGCATTTCAACCCTGAACAACAGGTACTTGCAATGAGAGCTTTCATGCTGCACAAAAGGTACCCAGTTACAAATTCAACAGAGCAGATGAAATACTGTTTTTTCTTTGATTTAACGTAAGGTCTAATGTAAGGTCTAAACTTAAATTCTGTGTTTTTTGTTTTTGTTTTTCCCTAAAGATTGCTCGGTAGATACTAATATAAAACAGGGTATGTTTAAGTCAAAATCTTGTAATCCTGTAAAATCATGTTTTAAAAAAGTCTGTATAAAAAGGTCGTTTTTTTGGATTCTTGTTAAGTTATAGCTGCATAATTAATAGTCCGGAGTGTGCATTGGAGGACACTTTTTTTTGATTCCCAAGTTTAGCAGAGGGGCAGTGGCATATATTTCCTAGAGTAAGCGCGCAAGAAACCAGTGAGTTCGGCCAGTACCATCACACGGTTCCGATGTGGCAGTGGTCACTCAGTTGCATGATCTCTTCTCAGACTCTTTGTTCTCCTTTTGCTCAGGCATGAATTCTGTGTGCTTGCCTTGGTTTATGGAGGAGTTTTCATCAAAACAAAGTATTTTGTTTGGTTCAATGACCTTCAATTCATAAAACTACAAAAATGCAAAAACACCAGCCAAAGCCTGTGATGTCCAGCAGAAATCTATGCAGTGATGCTTAAAATAAATAAATAAATAATACAGAACTTAATTGAATTTGCTCATCTCTATTCCTGAATGTTTGATGTCATGGTGAATAGTTAGGCTATTTCTTGATTTGCTGCGGACATGAAGGAGGAGGTAAAGCAATATATTAACTCCTCTAAACTGAGGTGAATATGTTCTCGGCAAGGAATTTTATATTAGTTTTAATCCAAGTCACTTCTTGGGGCCAAGGACTTTGTGGAGTGGCTGTTGGTTTGAATGCAAGTGCCTTGAGACACTAGTAACCTCTAGTCTGAAAGATCTCTTGGTTGCTTCCAGATTTCCTGAGAAAGAGGAAAGGAGTTTTTATAGATGATGCCCAATGGCTGTGTATTTCCCTTTATCAATTACAGTGTTTTTGATGGTTAGGTCCCAAGGTAAGGAAATGTCTACGTGTGTGTATGTAGCCTAAGGCTAATCATATGTGCATATGTATATATATATATACATATAGCCTAATATATATGAACATATACAGTACATATGATTAAGCTCAATTAGTCTGTCATATTTGCATATGATATAGAATCATAGAATGGCATGGGTTGGAATGGACCTCAAAGATCATCTATTTCCAACCCGCTGCCATAGGCAGGGATGCCACCCACTAGATCAGGTTGCTCAGGGCCTCATCTAACCTGGTCTTGAACACCTCCAGGGATGGGGCATCCACAACCTCTCTGGGCAACCTGGTCCAGTGCCTCACTACCCTCTGAGTGAAGAATTTCTTCCTAATCTCTAATCTAAATCTCTCCTCTTTTAATTTAAAACCATCCCCCCCGTGATCAAGGCTAATCGTATGTATGATGTGCCTCCATGTATATACATGGACATATTTATATATGCATACATGCATATGATTATCCTTGATTAGGCTATCCAGATGTTCCAGTAATAAATTGTGTCCATCTGGGAGAGGAATGGTTACCTGGGTGTTCTCATCATGAACTAGAGTTGAGGGAGAGCTATATGAAAGCATAAATATGCAACACGACTAGCAGCTGATGTCTTCTGTTTTGTTCAAACCGATACACAACACAGCTTTTAAGGTTTTTTTTTTTTTTTATGCAAAATAACTTTAATGCAAAATGAATTTTCTCTGTACAGGTGCACTGACTGCAGAACTTAAACTACATTCTAGAGGAGCACTGCTTAATATTGGTGCTGAAATGCATTTAACACATTTTTCTCAGCCTGTCAGAAAGATCTTAGTAATTCTCACATTAACAGATGATACGTCTCAATTGGCTGATGATTCTTACATTACTCTTCGGAGATCATCCAACATATATGTGGCCTAGTGAATAGCCTGGAGGTTTGCTCTGAAGGGTCAAGGCCGTGCCAGGATCCAGGGGTGGCTGTGCTGCCCTGGGCCTGCCTGGGACTGAGCTGGGTTTCCCTGATACCCCGTGGCCCGGTGCCCATTGCCCAGCCTGGCTGAGCTTCAGCTCTGTGAGTGCCCCGGGGGGAAGGGACTGACAGCCCCAGGCTGTCCCTGCGGGGCACACAGCCCCAGGAGCATGGGGGCTTTGGGGAGGGCAGCAGGCTGGGATGGGAAAGTGCATGAAAGGAAAACCAAGGGGCCTTCAGCACTGAGGAAGAAGGCACCGCACCACCAGCATCACCGCTGACTTGGGGATGCTGATGGTTGCTATCTTCCCTAACTTGTTTCTAGTCACTGATGGTGAGATGTAGCAGACTGCCTCCATCTGAGTCTATTCTGCTTAAATTTCTTGAGTTTTTCTACGAAGGAGACTTTGCATGGTGAGAACTGTGAGTGTGGCTTGCTCAAAGATGTGTCAGGTACTACTGCAGGTGGTAAAAGAAACCCAACTTCTGGCTGCTTCTGGAAGGTAAGGTCTTCTGAAAAAGGGATTTAAAGAACATTTGTTTTGAAACTAAGAATATTTGGTACAGAGGTAAATGGTTCATACTTAAGTTTGAAACAGGGATGCAGCTCTGAACATTTTGTTTGTCCATTGTAAAAGTGTGACTTGATCTAGAAAAAACTACTTCAGCAACATCTGCAGATGTTACAAGTGGAACCCCTGCTACCAACAACGCTGAAAGGAGTTTTGTTTAGTGTCAGTTTAGAGCGAGATGTTGTGATGAAGTGAAAATGAGTCCTTTGCCTTAGTTGTATCATTATAAGTGCACTTCAGGGAGCTGATTTTTTGACTTGGAGATAAACAGTTAAGAAGCTGTGTCTGCAGTTAATTGATTGCTGAACTCTTAGATGCTTTCTTGCTGTACTGTCATGTTTCTATCTTGTTTT
Organism: Anser brachyrhynchus; assembly: GCF_964034855.1. Lineage (NCBI taxonomy): Eukaryota > Metazoa > Chordata > Aves > Anseriformes > Anatidae > Anser > Anser brachyrhynchus. The sequence continues at coordinate 109,389,461 of NC_137694.1, forward strand.
GTTTTTGAGAGTGGAGGAGCAACAGTGTATGTTTCTACTCTGAAATGTGGCAGAAAAGCACAGTGTTGAGGTTTCTCTTTCAAAGTGTTTTCACTGGAGTTGCAGCAGTGAGAAGAGGATGTTGTGGTAGTAAAGAATCCCAGCTGTTCAGTGCATTTTCCTTAAAGCATGTCTTTTGAATCATTTTATGATTCTTGCACACCCAAGCTAACATAATAATATATTTTTATGCCTTATAAATCTCTCTTAGATAACAAGTTTAGTAAATACTACGTCTAAGGGAAATTTATTTAGGGTAACTTCTTGAACTCCTTAAAGAATAAAATTCATAGCTATAAAGTTGATTGTTTCTAATACTTTTGAGAAATTGTGATTTCTCACATTACATTACATACATTACAGTACTTCAATTTAAAAGTATCTTAATTTCTATTTCTTTTTAAGCTAGAAATTTTTGCATGGAAAATTTTCTATTTAAAGCTATAAAGTGAATTAATTGAGTAGGTCCAATCTATCACACTTTGATTTCCCAAGATAACACATTATGAAACAGTGATTGCTAGGGACAGTGAAGTATGAGCAGTAAAGCTGTCAGTAGACTGTGTGGTGATTTTTGACTTAACTGTACTTTCCTTTCTGCTCTTATCCTGTTTCAGAGAGGTAACCTTGAGATGTGGCAGAAAAAAGATGCATATTTTCATTGCAAGTTGTTGAGAACTGGATATTGGATACCCATACACTAGATATTAAAGCCAACTCTCTGGAAACCATTTTTAAAATTATTTGATTTTTTTTTTTGACTCCATAAAAAGGCAAATTATTTACTGTACATTCAAACTATAATGGACATAAAACATAGTTTGTGTGAAAGGTTTTCCCAGAATGTTTTTTGGAATTCTAAAATGCAGTTATCTACATATTTTGATAATTTTTTTGGTGGTTCATCAGACTTGTTGGTTATTCCCTGATTGGGGGGCACAGTTTTTTATGGATGGGAAATTGTCTCAATTTTTAAGAAAAGATTGCAGATTCACTAAGTAGGAAAGTTGTTTTTAGATGTTCTGATGTTTAGGACTCTATTAAAACAAACAAACAAACAAAATGCTTTTTTTTTTTTTTGTCACGGGGCCTTTAGTGCAGCAAGACTGTCCTGGTTCCAGTTAGGACAGAGTTAAGTAGCTCATAGTAGCTGGTAGGGTGCTATGTTTTGGATTAGGATGAGAAGAGCGCTGATAACATGCTGATGTTTTAATTGTTGCAGAGCAGTGTTTACGCCAGGCCAAGGACTTTTCGGCTTCTTGCTCTGTCCTGCCAGCGAGCAGGCTGGGGGTGCAGCAGGAGCTGGGAGGGGACAGACCCAGGACAGCTGACCCAAACTGGCCAAAGGGGTATTCCATACCATCTGACGTCATGCTAAACAATATATAGGGGTGGCTGGCCGGGGTGGGGGGCCGGCTGCTCGGGGATAGGCTGGGCATCGGTCAGCGGGTGGTGAGCAATTGCATTGTGCATCACTTGTTTTCTTACACATTATTATTGTTAATACTATTACCATTATCACTATTATTATTATTATTGTTATTATTATTTTCCTGTCTTAATAAACTGTCTTTATCTCAACTCACAGGCTTCACTTTCCCGTTTCTCTCCCCCATCCCAGAGAGGGAGGGGGGAGGGTGAGCGAACGGCTGTGTGGTGTTTAGCTGCCAGCCGGGTTAAACCACAACAGTCTTTTTGGCGCCCAACGTGGGGCCCGAAGGGTTGAGATATCGACAAATCTGACCAGAGTGTGTTAAACTAAAATTGGTATAAGTATTGGACCTGCTTAATAGTTGCTAGTCACGATGTTGATTGCCTTAATCTCCAGTCTGCTGTACCTGTATTCCAAATTGAGTTTTATGGTGCGTTACTTTCTGTATGTGCTCCCTGTTGCACTGTTTATCCTTTCCGGGCCCTGGTTTAAGATTGTTATGGTACTGTGCGGTGTAACAATGGCTTATGAAATGATGAAATATCTAGTCACGACTTTAACCTGGTATTTGTACTCAGCACTGACGTCGACTCTATACTTTGGAACCCATATCTCGGAAACTATTAGCAATTACACCTATTGCCTGTTTTCGTTAGGGAGCCAATCTGTGAAGGGGACAGGGGAAGACATGTTTCCCTACCTGTTCACTCTCCCTTTCTCCTTCACCACCACTCTCTTATCCCCCGAGTTAGTTACGGTGGTTCTCCGAGATGTTGAATATCCTTGGGATACTCAGACCAGCCTGCTCTTGTTGTTATGTCTCCTGAATGCGCTTCAGATTTTGTGGAGGGTTAAACAACTACTTAGGAATCTCATCCGGAGATCTGTCTTGAGGCGGGATAGTTGCGAGTGGCAGGGAGTGTGGGAGGATATGGGCAGGTTTCTAGAAAAGTGGTCACCTCCAGTGTTTTGGACATTCACCCCTGAACAACTGCAAAATCCTAAAAAGCTGGCAGAATGCTTGAAAAAAAGGTGTCATGACTCTGGCAGTTCCAAAGTGACACAAATCACTGTAGCGTGCTGGGGTCTGGCTTGTGCCTATCGAGCTGCAATTGATGTTATTAGCAACCTAGCTCCAGCTCCTGCAGCCGCTCCAGCTGCAGCTCCTGCAGCCGCTCCAGTTCCAGCTCCTGCAGCTACTCCAGCTCCAGCTCCTGCAGCCGCTCCAGCTCCTGCAGCCGCTCCAGCTCCAGCTCCTGCAGCCGTTCCGGCTCCTGCAGCCGCTCCAGCTCCTGCAGCCGCTCCAGCTCCAGCCCCTGCAGCCGCTCCAGCTCCTGCAGCTGCCCCAGCTCGTGCAGCTGCTCCCACTCCTGTGGCTGGGTCAGAGAAACGAGCTGTAGCAGTGCAAGTTGACCCCGCAGAGGGTATCCCAACCCCTGTGGCAGACCCTGTGTCTGGGTCAGAGAAACGAGCTGTAGCAGTGCAAGTTGACCCCGCAGAGTGTATTCCAAGCCCTGTGGCAGACCCTGTGTCTGGGTCAGAGAAACGAGCTGTAGCAGTGCAAGTTGACCCCGCAGAGGGTATTCCAACCCCTGTGGCAGACCCTGTGGCTGGGTCAGAGAAACGAGCTGTAGCAGTGCAAGTTGCCCCTGTAGACAAGGTGAAAAAATGGTATAGAGGCTCAGGTCGTTTAAAACGCAGACAGTCTTCTGCTAAGTCTGGGCGAAGTGAAGACGAGGCTGGGCCATCAAAGGTGCAGGAGACTGAAGATGAGGATGAGGATGGCGAAAAATCAACAGTAACTACCCGGACTCCATACCAGCCATCAAAGGTGCAGGAGACTGAAGATGAGGATGAGGATGTCGGAAAATCAACAGTAACTACCCGGACTCTACACCGGCCATCAAAGGTGCAGAAGACTGAAGATGAGGATGAGGATGTCGAAAAATCAAAAGTAATTACCCGGACTCTATACCAGCGTGAGCTACGAGATGTGCGAAAAGATTTTGGTCGCTGTATAGGCGAGCAGCTTGTCACCTGGCTGCTCCGGTGCTGGGACACGGGAGCCAATTATGTGGAATTGGAGGGCAAGGAAGCCAGGCGGCTGGGATCCCTTGCTAGGGACGCATGCATTGACAAAGCAATTGGAGATGGAGCACGATCTCGCAGCCTCTGGAGGCGTCTCCTGTCAGCTGTGAAGGAAAGGTATCTCTTCAAGGAAGAACTTGTATGTTTACCAAGCAAATGGACCACCATGGAGAAGGGAATTCAGTACCTGAGGGAATTGGCCGTACGGGAAGTAATTTATAAGGACCTAGATGACGCACAAACATCCGCAGATCCAGATGCAGTCCAGTGTACACCACCCATGTGGCGGAAGTTTGTACGGAGTGCCCCATCATCATATGCCAACTCATTGGCAATACTAGCCTGGAAAACGGAGGAGAATCCCACAGTGAATGAAGTGACTAAAATACTCCGGCAGTACGAAGGAAATCTCTCCTCTTCCCTAAAGGCCTGTGTCTCAGCTGTGGAGAAACTCTCTGAAGAGGTCCACCAACTTAAAGAGAATTTATCTTCCCCTCCACCTGAACGAACCAGTGTCCACCAGCTAAAAGAGAATGCTTTAGAGAAACTTTCTGAAAAGATCCACCAACTTGAAGAAAGATTATCTTCCCCTTCACCTGAACGAACCAGTGTCCACCAGCTAAAAGAGAATGCTTTGGAGAAACTTTCTGAAAAGATACACCAACTTGAAGAAAGATTATCTTCCCCTTCACCTGAACGAACCAGTGTCCACCAGCTAAAAGAGAATGCTTTGGAGAAACTTTCTGAAAAGATCCACCAACTTGAAGAAAGATTATCTTCCCCTTCACCTGAACGAACCAGTGCCCACCAGCTAAAAGAGAATACCTTGGAGAAACTTTCTGAAGAGATCCACCAACTTAAAGAGAGTTTATTTTCCTCCCCACCTGTACAAACCAGTGTCTCAGCTATTAGGGGTAAACGTTCATCTATGCAAGGAAGACAATATGGTGGGCACACACACCGCGCCACCCTGTGGTTTTACCTACGTGACCATGGAGAGGACATGAGAAAATGGGATGGAAAATCTACTGCGACCCTAGAGGCACGGGTACGTGAATTGCAAAGGAAAACAATTGGGAAAAAGGAGTTCTCTGAAAGGTTTGCTGCTCCAACTTCCAGCAGGCAGTCCTTTAAACACAGAAATGAAGATTCTGACCAGGACTAGAGGGGCCCTGCCTCCAGCCAGGGGGAGGAAAGGGACAATCGAGTTTATTGGACTGTGTGGATTCGATGGCCTGGCACGTCAGACGCACAGAAGTATAAGGCTTTGGTAGACACCGGTGCACAATGTACTCTAATGCCATCAAGCTATAAAGGGCCAGAGCCCATCTGTATTTATGGTGTGACGGGGGGATCCCAGCAGTTAACTGTATTGGAGGCTGAAGTGAGTCTAACCGGTAATGAGTGGCAAAAGCACCGTATTGTGACTGGCCCAGATGCTCCGTGCATCCTTGGCATAGACTATCTTAGAAGAGGATATTTCAAGGACCCAAAAGGGTTCCGCTGGGCTTTTGGCATAGCTGCTTTGGAGACAGAGGACATTAAACAGTTGTCTACCTTGCCTGGTCTCTCAGAGGACCCTTCTGTTGTGGGGTTGCTGAGGGTTGAAGAACAGCAAGTGCCGATCGCTACCACAACTGTGCACCGGCGGCAATATCGCACCAACCGAGACTCCCTGAGTCCCATCCATAAGCTAATTCGTCAACTGGAGAGCCAAGGAGTGATCAGCAAGACTCATTCACCTTTTAATAGTCCCATATGGCCAGTGCGAAAGTCTAATGGTGAGTGGAGACTAACAGTGGACTATCGTGGCCTGAACGAAGTCACGCCACCACTGAGTGCTGCAGTGCCGGACATGCTAGAACTCCAGTATGAACTGGAATCAAAGGCAGCCAAGTGGTATGCCACAATTGATATCGCTAATGCATTTTTCTCCATCCCTCTAGCAGCACAGTGCAGGCCACAGTTTGCTTTCACTTGGAGGGGAGTCCAATATACTTGGAATCGGCTGCCCCAGGGGTGGAAACACAGCCCTACCATTTGCCATGGACTGATCCAGTCTGCGCTGGAGCAGGGGGAAGCTCCTGAACACCTGCAGTACATCGATGACATCATTGTGTGGGGTGACACTGCAGAAGAAGTTTTCGAGAAAGGGAAGAAAATAGTCCAAATCCTTCTGAAGGCCGGTTTTGCCATAAAATAGAATAAAGTTAAAGGACCTGCACGAGAGATCCAGTTTTTAGGAATAAAATGGCAAGATGGACGCCGTCAAATCCCAATGGATGTGATCAACAAAATAACAGCTATGTCTCCACCAACTAGCAAAAAAGAAACACAAACTTTCCTAGGTGTCGTGGGGTTTTGGAGAATGCATATTCCAAATTACAGTCTGATTGTAAACCCGCTCTACCAAGTAACCCGTAAGAAGAATGCTTTTGAATGGGGCCCTGAGCAACGACAAGCCTTTGAACAAATTAAGCAGGAAATAGTTCATGCAGTAGCCCTCGGGCCAGTCCGAACAGGACCAGATGTAAAGAATGTGCTCTACACCGCAGCCGGAGAGAATGGTCCCACCTGGAGCCTCTGGCAGAAAGAACCTGGGGAAACTGGAGGTCGACCCCTGGGGTTTTGGAGTCGGGGATACAGAGGATCTGAAGCCCGCTATACTCCAACTGAAAAGGAGATATTGGCAGCATATGAAGGAGTTCGATCTGCTTCGGAAGTGGTCGGTACTGAAGCGCAGCTCCTCCTGGCACCCCGACTGCCGGTACTAGGCTGGATGTTCAAAGGAAGGGTCCCCTCTACGCATCATGCAACTGATGCTACATGGAGCAAATGGGTTGCACTGATTACTCAGCGGGCTCGAATAGGAAACCCCAGTCGCCCAGGAATCTTGGAGGTGATTATGGACTGGCCAGAAGGCAAATACTTTGGGATATCACCAGAGGAGGAGGTGGTTCGTGCTGAAGAAGCCCCCCTGTACAACAAGCTACCGGAAAATGAGAAGAAATATGCCTTGTTCACTGACGGGTCCTGTCGTATTGTGGGAAAGCATCGGAGATGGAAAGCTGCTGTATGGAGTCCTACACGACGAGTTGCAGAAGCTTCTGAGGGAGAAGGTGAATCGAGTCAGTTTGCAGAAGTAAAAGCCATTCAGCTGGCTTTAGATATTGCTGAACGAGAAAAGTGGCCAGTTCTCTATCTCTATACTGATTCATGGATGGTAGCAAATGCCCTGTGGGGGTGGTTACAGCAATGGAAGCAGAACAACTGGCAGCGCAGGGGCAAGCCCATCTGGGCTGCGGCATTGTGGCAAGATATTGCTGCCCGGGTAGAGAACCTGGTTGTAAAGGTACGCCATGTAGATGCTCATGTGCCCAAGAATCGGGCTACTGAAGAACACCAAAACAACCAGCAGGTGGATCAGGCTGCTAAGATTGAAGTTGCTCAGGTGGACCTGGACTGGCAACATAAAGGTGAATTATTTATAGCCCGATGGGCCCATGACACCTCAGGCCATCAAGGTAGAGATGCAACCTACAGATGGGCTCGTGATCGAGGGGTGGACCTGACCATGGACACTATAGCACAGGTTATTCATGACTGTGAAACATGTGCTGCAATCAAGCAAGCCAAACGGTCAAAACCTCTTTGGTATGGAGGACGATGGCTGAAATATAAATATGGAGAGGCCTGGCAGATTGATTACATCACACTCCCTCAAACCCGCAACGGCAAGCGCCACGTACTTACAATGGTGGAAGCAACCACCGGATGGCTGGAAACATATCCTGTGCCCCATGCCACCGCCCGGAACACTATCCTGGGCCTTGAAAAGCAAGTCTTATGGCGACATGGCACCCCAGAGAGAATTGAGTCAGACAACGGGACTCATTTCCGAAACAACCTTATAGACACTTGGGCCAAAGAACATGGTATTGAGTGGGTGTATCACATCCCCTATCATGCACCAGCCTCTGGAAAAGTTGAACGATACAATGGACTGTTGAAGACTACACTGAAAGCAATGGGTGCTGGGACATTCAAAAATTGGGATACACATTTGGCAAAGGCCACCTGGTTAGTCAATACCAGGGGATCTGCCAACCGAGCTGGACCTGCCCAATCAAACCTGTTACGCACTGTAGAAGGGGATAAAGTTCCTGTAGTGCACGTAAGAAACATGCTGGGTAAAACAGTCTGGGCTACTCCTGCCTCAGGAAAAGGCAAACCCATTCGTGGAATTGCTTTTGCTCAGGGACCTGGATGCACTTGGTGGGTAATGCAAAAGAATGGGGAGGTCCGGTGTGTACCTCAAGGGGATTTGATACTGGGTGAGAATAGCCCATGAGTTGAATTGTAGTATGTTAATTATTATATAATAATGTATGTCATCACTACCATGATTGCTATATATCATAGATGAAAATGGTGATTAATTAGAATGTATTGGACAGAGTGTAACCTGAGCATGACATAAATGGTATGGAATAAGGGGTGGATATCTGTCCTGGTTCCAGTTAGGACAGAGTTAAGTAGCTCATAGTAGCTGGTAGGGTGCTATGTTTTGGATTAGGATGAGAAGAGCGCTGATAACATGCTGATGTTTTAATTGTTGCAGAGCAGTGTTTACACCAGGCCAAGGACTTTTCGGCTTCTTGCTCTGTCCTGCCAGCGAGCAGGCTGGGGGTGCAGCAGGAGCTGGGAGGGGACAGACCCAGGACAGCTGACCCAAACTGGCCAAAGGGGTATTCCATACCATCTGACGTCATGCTAAACAATATATAGGGGTGGCTGGCCGGGGTGGGGGGGCCGGCTGCTCGGGAATAGGCTGGGCATCGGTCAGCGGGTGGTGAGCAATTGCATTGTGCATCACTTGTTTTCTTACACATTATTATTGTTAATGCTATTACCATTATCACTATTATTATTATTATTGTTATTATTATTTTCCTGTCTTAATAAACTGTCTTTATCTCAACTCACAGGCTTCACTTTCCCGTTTCTCTCCCCCATCCCAGAGAGGGAGGGGGGAGGGTGAGCGAACGGCTGTGTGGTGTTTAGCTGCCAGCCGGGTTAAACCACAACAAGTAATTTACTGTACATTCAAACTATAATGGACATAAAACATAGTTTGTGTGAAAGGTTTTCCCAGAATGTTTTTTGGAATTCTAAAATGCAGTTATCTACATATTTTGATAATTTTTTTGGTGGTTCATCAGACTTGTTGGTTATTCCCTGATTGGGGGGCACAGTTTTTTATGGATGGGAAATTGTCTCAATTTTTAAGAAAAGATTGCAGATTCACTAAGTAGGAAAGTTGTTTTTAGATGTTCTGATGTTTAGGACTCTATTAAAACAAACAAACAAACAAAATGCTTTTTTTTTTTTTTGTCACGGGCCCTTTAGTGCAGCAAGACTTAAGGTGTCAGTTCATGCTTGTGTTCATGTGATGCCAATCGCAGCAACATGAAAATCATTACCTGTGGTTCTTCGATAGTCTTGTGTGTAGGTGGTGCTCTGAATACGTTCTTTCCCACTGTAGTGGAACATAATGGTGCTGCATCTAATTTTGGCTTGTCTTCCCATTTCTGGTGAGCTACGAATATTGGGGAAATGTAAATCTGTGTCTCACCTCATATTACCTGTTTTTTTGACAAGCAACCATAGCCCATTTTCTTATGAAGGATAAATGTGTTCAAGGTTACGATGCCTTATGATGATTTTTCTGCTGTAAGGCAGAAACTCATTTCAATTTCTGCCAAAAGTACTACAGAATAGCTAGCTATTCTAGCAGAATAGCTAGAAGACTAGCTAAAAATCTAGCTCAAAGTAGCATGATTTTTTTTTACAGAACATTTGTTTTCTTTATGAAACATCTCAAATTCAACCTATTTTTCTATAACATCGATTCAATATTTTTTCAGGTATTGATCAGTATCTGGAATTGTATTGAGGATTTATAGAGGCCCAAATAATTCTGCCTTACTTGCCTAAAAGGGTATCTTCAGTGCACATTGCAAATAAATCTTGATGTATGTGAATTTTGACCTTTCTAACAGAAGCAGTGTGTAGCTTATATTCAACAACAGAATGAAACTTACTCAGTGTTTACCTTTCCAGAAAATAGATGCTTGCCAGTTGCCAAGCATGAAATAAGTAATATCGTCCCTCAGTTGTACTGCTTTTGATACAGACAGTTAAATCTAAAAAGAAGTATTTTATAGTGCAGTAGAATAGGAGGAAGCTGATACATCCCTCAAAAAATGTAAGATACATGAACTTGATCTTCATCATAGTGCTGTTCTTGACCCTGGATGGTTTTGTTAAACAGTAAAACTTGATCTGTACTGCCTTCATGATTACTGAGACAGACCAGCAATAATATTTCTCTTTTCAAATGCATTCACTGGAAAAGAAGGGTTTATTGGATTAAGTGGTCATTCCAGATGTACACTGATTGATGGCTTTGAGCAATCTAACTCACATGGTGTGGTTTTTCAAAATAGAGTAATAGCAGCAATGCTCTACTTGCTAGTTTTTCACCTTCAGTGTAAGAAAACATTAAAAAAAAAAAAAAAGTGTATTTTAAAAGACTATGTTTAAATCCTGAAATTAAATGAAAAATATTTGACAGTTACATGCAGAAATCTTCTAGTAAGCCTAAAATAAAATCTGTTACAGTTCAGAATAATTTTAAATATATTGGATTTAAATGTCCAAATAACATCAATATGATTTGTGTGCATATGCTCTCCCCAGGTGTTACAAACTGTTTTCTATTTTACTGAAGAATCAAATGTTGTGGTTATTTTTCTCTTGCAACTTTTAAATTTTATTTATGTACTCAGCTTTGCTCTAGTGCTTCAGAAGATTATTATGTAAAACCTGGGTAAAACAATTCAAATATGATAGTCTAATTGAAGCTAATGTGTTAACTTTAACAAAATAGACTATAATGAAGATTATTTTTAATAAAAATGGGTTTTATTTGTGCTTAATGTCTTTTTTTCTTAAGAAGACTTTAAAGTACATTACTTTCCTTTGTAAACTAATAATACTTATAATGCGAAATACTCTCATATAATACACAAATCAGTTTTATTTTTCAGTTTCTTGTATGTGGGGATTTGGTTAAACTATTTTTATTTCTGTCCAAAAAGTCAGTTTAATTGCGTTTAGAGCACTTTTAAAATGCAATTAGATTTTGCTGCTGTACTGTGATGTGAACATATCACTATCACCCTGTGAAGTCTGAGAGAAAATTAAATCATCTTTTCCTTATTATACTATTGCCTTAGTGCCAGTGGCAAAATACCATGATACACACGGTACTACAAATATACATATATACACACCGTACTATAAATTTTCTATGACGTGACCTCTCCAGAAATAGCTGCACTCCATCTTCATTCATGAAGGTGTGAATATGTCCTTTGCCGTTTCAGGGCTTCACTTTCTGGACCTCTCCCCTTTTTAAAGTCTGCCAGGCCTGGAGGATTCAGTTTCACCTTTTCTGTCCTCTCAAATTACTGAGTTTATTCTTGTGAGTTCAGCTCTTGGTTGGTGCCATTGGTTTCCAATGATGCAGTTACACCATCACTGTGTGCATGTGTTAGCCTAGGCTAAGATTTTCTTAGCACCCTGACAGCTCTTCAGTCGTCCTCATAACACTTTAAAATTTCTTTTTTATTTTTGATTGTGTTCTTTCACAGTGCTTTGGACATGAAAGGCAGTTCCACATCGACCTTTTCCTCACAATTCTCCTTCAGGTCAAGCTTGACCACTGTTCTGATCAGATTTTGCTTTGGGCCACCCCTCTGTTTTTCTTGTTCACTAGCAAGATAGTTTCCCTGTTGGTCAGATGAAACATCTGTGGTTTTGTTTGTTTGGTTGGTTTGATTTGGTTTGGTTTGGTTTGGTTTGTCTTTTTACCTGTCCTAAAACTCATGGAAAATATATTTGCTAAACTTTCTCAAGGTGGGAGATCTTGTATTAACAGAGCTTAACAGCTGTGTAGGATAAAGGAATTCTCTATGAAGTGGGTCTTATGAAGAAATACAACACTATTAATGGAGATCTTAGAACGCTTCTCAGGAATAAGTGCCCCATTCATCTTTACTGCTGCCATGCAAATGTGCTTAGAGGTCTCTTCAGTTGTCACCTTATTTTATGCAGTGATAACAGCAGGACTACCACAGAATGAAGACTTCCTGAGTGAGTCTTCCTTTTTTGTTAGGGAGCAAATGGATGAGAGGTTTAGTTTTTCCTTTACTTAACTCTACTTTCTTCCTTAAAAAAAGTATCTGAGATGAGTCCTAGTGAGGAGAGAGAGAAGAGCGGTATGTGACACTTCCAAGAAATTACAGTATGTTTCTTTTGAAATGGCTGCAAAGGATGGATGTGATCTTCTATTTCTGAAGTACGTGAGTGAAAATAAATCATATACTGGAAGGAGATGGGAGTTCTCCTTATTATCTTTTTGCAGTAGTGGCAAGATATAGCTGATGAGCTACTGGAGCTACAGTTCCTTTTTCTGTTACGGTGAAGGTGCTGTGGGAGCTTTGGTGCTTCACACCAGAAATCAGTATGACTAAGAAGTTGTATCTTTGTTCTGTATAGCGTGTTTCTTCTGGGAGAGCTTAAAGGAGGAGTTATTTGCTAGAGGCAATTATTCCCTACACCCCTTTTTGTGAAATTGTATTTTGAAAATAAGCAAATTTATGGTATACCATAAACCTCTATTTCAGGTGTTGATTACCTTGAAATAAAAGAAACAATTACCTCGGTTTTCTGTAAAGGTTTACTTCATTATCTCATAGGAAACAGGAGAGGAAAGCGAGAGAAGGAAGTGCTAAGTGATAATATGAAAACCTATCATAACCTTCATAATAGTAACATACGGCCTAAAGTTTGCATGAATAAATAATTTCCGCTTGTTCAGTGCCATATGCTGCTTTATATTGTTGAAACACTTTGCATGTTTTATCAAAAGTGTAGGGAAATTATTTAACTAAAATGTTTTCCTTTCTCCTCCATCAAAATGCTATTCCACCTGCTACTTGCATGGTTGGGATCATTTCCGTGAAGGCAGCAATAAATCTATCAGAATAAAAAGGAAGGTGATGGCACTGCAATTAAAGCTTAAATATCTAACAGCGGTGTTAGCATTTTGAGACAGGTTTTTATGCAAACATACAATGGAGTGAGAGAGCTTGTTGTCAAGCCTTAATACTTTTATGTTCGTCTTGTGTGTAAAATACTGCTTACATTACTTCTTGTAGTTGTAACAGACTACATGAATGCTAAGAGAAAGTAATGGAGTAGTATTCTGTACGACTGTATTATGTAAATACGGCTGCTTTGTACTGCTTCTCAACTGGAGATCCAAATTCCTTAGGTTACCCAAGTATGACTCTTCCTAAAGCACTGGCAGTTTTATTGCTTCAGGACACACCTTGCTACAGGATTATCACCAACACTGCTGGTGGAAATATAGTTTCTAATTAGTTGTGGAACTGTAACTGAAGGTAAACTTCAGATGCAATAGGAATTTAGTGGCTCTAAATTTCATTATTTGGAAGCTTCTAATTTTCACTTTTCTTATGAGTTTTTATTGACTTATAACAAAAACTGTCAAAAGAGTTGGAATGAGGCATAATACACACCACTCTTCTGGTGGTTAATTCCAGTTCTGTAGCTGAAGACATGAATGTGGTTCTGCACTTAAATATAAGGCAAATAGAACAGACTGTGTTCTTTTTCATTCTGAAGTGAGGAAGAAGGGTAAGTTTATGGACAGTTTGAGATTAGAAAGGAAAATCCTCAGTGGTAACATTTGACCTCAAAGTTTGCAGGGTTCTACACTGAGAGCAAAACATTGTTTGGTGATGTCCTAAAAGATCAGTTTCACTCAACTCCAGTGGTATAAACAGTATTTTTGGTAAGAAATCGGAAGAATACATACAATGGCCAAAATTCATAAATGGAGATAGGGTGTGAATTTACTTCAGGGGGAATAAGAAGTTGTTGAATAGTAAATCTCAGCTGTAAAAGGATTTCCTCCATGCTGAGAGGCAGTTCTCAGTAACCCTTCTAAAATAAAGGCAAGGAGTACAAACTCCATAGTTAAGAACTGTACAATCTTCTGTCTTTTTAAACAAGCAACCGAAAAATGAAATTTTGCATAGCCTGAGAGAAACACCTTGTATTTGTTGACCTTGTCAAATTACTTCAGCCAAAAAAAGTGGTGAGTGAAAGTGTGAAATCTAAAACACATCAAGTTTTCCATTTATGAATGAAAATGGTCTAATTTTTTTGATGTCTCTGAAAACACAAAATTGGAAATACTCGTGCCTTATAACTGTGAGGCCAATTAAAACTTACGTCTGTTTATCTGTAATTTATCTGGCCCCTAAACTCTGTGTTTTGTAGCCTACATTTACTTGTCAGTATGTTCTCAGGTGAAGCTACATACTGACATTGCCTGCAGCTCTAAGCAGGTGAGCACAATCAGGGACTGCAGTGGAGTTTGCCACTGGAGAAAAAAACAGTTATATATATTAATGCCAAAGTTAGACCTTTCAATATATTAATATACTTTTGTTCAAAGTAGTGCTTTAAGTACACTGTGTGCCCCAGGAATTATAAATTAGGCTTTTAAAACTCCCATTTTGGTAAAGAATATTGTAATCCTAAAAATACATTTTTTATTAATCCACCGGTGAGGATTTTCTTTTTTTCTATTAAAAAAAAAAAAGGCATTTCTTAGCTTTGGTGGCTTTATTCTGAACATTATTATTCTGTGACATCTGTATAGTGTTGATCATATTTCTGAGGAAGTCCTACCTGTATGCGTGTATGGGTATAGTTTATTGAATCTTAAGCCTTGGCTGGTCTCACTCGGCTTCAGTCTTTGAGGAAGTAGGGGTAAAATCTTTCCTTGTAGGCATTGGCTTAATATACCTAGAAAGTTATTAGCAATTACCTAAATGGATGTAAATTGAAACATAAAAGATAAAAAGGTAGTAGGTAGATAAATCTTGCTAATAAGAACTGACTTCATGAAAATACTTGGTAGAATAATTCTGGAAGATACTAGACACAGATTTTTGGTTTACTTCAGTAGTGAAGACGGTGGTTTAAAAAATATTTTCTGTAGTTGTTGCTGAATAATAGTATAAGATCTTCTGTAACTACTGAACACATGGACTTATGAAACTAAATCTCAACTTGGCATGCTGTTTGTGTTAAAATGGTATGATTTAAATAGAACCTCTGTTGTATAAACTGTTGGTGTGTTAGAGCTTTATAATTATATTTTTTTCCTTGGCAATTTGTTTTTCTGTTTCTCCACTAGCATCAAAAATAATGAAGAGCAGATGACCTCCAGTGGGTTGGAATGTCAGCCGCCTCAGATCCAAGTGATGTGTCATCAGTTCAGTTCAGAGCTTGTATTATGGTTAGTGCAGTGGATTGAGGCACAAAATTTGTTTAAAACAAACAGACAAAATTCTGTATGCCTTCTGAGTTTAGATGACTTTGCATGCTATGTATTTCATTTTCAGAATGGGAAGTACAGGTATGAGCCCCCTATTTCCTTTCTCCCTGTACCAGAGTATCAAACTTCTTCAAACAGTAAAAGGAAATGCTTCTTCCACGCTTTTCATGAAATTACAGCACACATGTATTCATTCATCTCTTTTGAAATGATGGGAGTAATAATGAGAATCTAAAAGTCAAATGTTGAACACCTGTGATTTTTATATACAGATTGTTTCTGGGTAGATTTTCCTGTGCTAACTAACTGTTGGTCTTCTGAATGCTGAAGATCTAATTGATGCCTTTCTCATTTCTCCACCTGACAAACAGTCTTACAAATGACCTTTTGATTTTTTTAATTTATTTTAAACTTCAGATAACTTTCCAGATTCTGCGGCAGAGAAGGATAGTTAATACAGTTTTCTTGATGTGTGTGCTGTTGTAGTGGGTTGTGACAAGTAACTCTCCATTGCATCAGGCTCTAGATTAATTCCATGTAATTTCTGGAAGCTTCTTTTTAGAACACCTTTTTGGAAAGGCTTGTGAGCCATTTATTACCATATCTTAAAGAAGACTGGTGATTATCATGTGTGAGCATTACAGGATTAACCAAATGTACCTTCTATATCAGTGTTTTATTGAAATCTTAATCTTTCTCTGTTAGAAGAAAAATAATGCACATTCTTGAGTGTACTTTAGGTTGATACCAGTCAGTCTAACAGTAAGGGCAAGTTTACATTTATATACCTTGGTGGTAGGGAAGAGGTATATTAAACATTTTCAAAATTGTTTCTATGCTCTTAACATTTTACATTGATGAGATATGGTTATACTTTAAAAAGCACTTATGATAACTTGAATATGGAGATTGTTGCAGACAATACATTTAGAAAGAATAAAGTACTCATTATTAACTAATTTATACTCTATTAAATCTCATGCCAAATAAAAACTATCCCAATACGTTTGCTTATTTCAATACAAGTCATCAGCATGATATGTTCTTAAATTAATTTCTATTGGTATTACATCTGAATCACCTTCTAAAATCACCTTTTTAAGAGTGCTGTAAACACTGGAGAAGCCAGGCAATTATTCTTAATGACCCAACATCTACATATCCTGTAACTCCTAATGAATTGCAGGGAAAAAGAGCGATTAGCAGTAATAGTATAGTACTTACAGAGAGTTCCATAAAACTGCGAGTACAACATAGCCTACTGAAATTTAAGTCCAGAATAGCACACATTTACAAGTAGAATGCTTCCTATTTACTGATTTCATAAAAACAGGCAGTATATATTGTCCAAGGAATAATTGGAGCAAGTCACCTTCCAGAACTGACCTGGAAATGTCTACCTGTTTCTTTTTTTTCTCTTAAACTACCCTCCCAGCTCCTTCCTGAAATGCTGTAAATAAAAGGATGCAAAATCATATAAAGTAAAGACTGAGCTGGCTGAGTTCCCAAAAGTTGGATTTGGAGGAATGCACATGTAACACTTGTCTTTAAGTTTTAATAACCTTTCTCTTGCAAAAAGCCCTAAGTTCAGGGCATCGCACCACCTAAGTCTTGATTCTTCAATGTTTTGGAAGCAATGCTTCCTTAATGCTCCTTTTATTTATTTATTTGTGTGTGTGTGTGTGTGTGTGCAAGGAAATGCTTCTGAGTTAGGACTCCATGGCATTCTTAATACTTAATGTGTTAGTTCGAACAAAAATAGTTAAGGAATTAGAGATCTTACATAGCCTTGCATTGTATCCGTAAAGAACACAGATACAGATAGTATTTGTAAATAGAAACACATGTTTTTTGCATTAGAGGCTTGTGTTCAAATAACATGCAGTAAGACATCCTTTGAAAGTACGTGTGTAAACACTTAGAGGAGTCATCAGCCTATATGACCAAAGGACCAAAAGTCTTCTTGAATTAAAAATGAAAAATCAGTTATCTAAAGCACACCTAACAACTCAGTTCACTATTCTCTGCTTAAATACAATGCAGTAACGTCTTTCATAGGACATCTGTTGTAGATGTCAAATATTTGACTGACAGATCAAAACAAGTACTCCTTCAAGTTCAGAGCTCTTTGTGCATAGAATTTTTGCTAACTCGAAACTATGGAGCTCTAGTAAACTTCTGGTGTGATATGATCTTTAGTTGTTAAGGCAATAGACAGTGATGTCTGGCTTTTCCTGTCTAAAATCCTGATTTTCTAGTGGCAGCCAATCAGAATGGTTGTATACAAAATAGATTGTTAGCAAATGTGTAAGCATATCTAATTAAAACAAAGCAAAATCCTTAAAGACATGCAAAATAAGTAAATGAAAATTGGCAAGAAATAAATAGAAGAGTAAGAAAAGAACCCTGCTTTACATAAAGCACTTTGTCAGGATTCTGGAGATGCAGTGCTGTCTACTGAGCAGGGAGACCATTCTGCAAGGTCTTGGTTTAAAAAGTCAACAGTCAAGGAAAACAAAACTGTTTTAGTAACCAGCTTAGGAAAGCAAGGCCACTGCTCTAAGTCAGTGACCTACAGAAGATCAGTTGCTGAAATGCTGACATTTTATTTTTCAACTTCTTTAGGTTTCAAACCAGTATGTTACACCATTATGTGTATATACAAAGAAAACCAAACTCATTTTTTACCAAAAAAAAAATTGTTTGTAAAATGCGTTCGAAAAGACTCATGAGATATTATGTGATATTAACTGTTGTTATGGGTGAACATAAAGGTGCTCTAATGACTATCTTGACCAACTGGACAGAAAACATGATACTGCATAGTTTTATAGGTACTTGGAGGTGTTGTACACATTGATAGTTCTATGTTTCATGTAAATATTCTGTGCTACATAGAGATAGATGCAGAGTGGTCTTATGGCTGCTTGCCCTCTTGTAGAGAGGGTATTCAGAAGGGAGCACCCAGATGTGGGTAGAGGGCTGTGGATGTACGTGCATATATTGAAATGATAGTTTTATCACAGCTTGAACACTATTCTATCCTCTACACATTTTTTAACTCCATTTTCACTTTGCAACAGCATAGATAGCTTTTTCCTTAGATAAAAATAAGGTGTAGATAATGCAAAGGCACAATCATACTCCAAGAACATTAATGCAGGTTGTAGTATTAAACCCAGCGGTTTAGCCTTCAAAGATGACTCAGATTATGTGCCAAATCGTGGTGCTCATCTGTATAAGAAAGATATTTATTCATAAAATATATCAGAGAAGTGTGCTGAGATACTGGTTTAGTAGATGTGAAAGCCTTCAAAGTGTTTTTGGAGTTGAAATATAGTGCCAGGAACTGATTGACTGCACTTTAGGTTGTCTGAAAGTGCTCTTAAGAGTTCAAAAGACTTGCTCTTGCTCAGTGCAAGAAGTAGCCTGCTGTTAAATTTTGGATATTCCAGTATTCTTTTGTTTGCAGTATAAACTGCTGTACTGACAAGAAATGTGAATTAATTCACGGTCAATACAAGTCATTCCTCTGTCCTGTTCTCATCTCTTTACAGAGGGTTTCAGCCAGACTCCTCCTATTTAACTGGTGAGTAGCTGAGACTGTAATGTTGTAAACATCTGGTTAGTGTCAGTCTGCTGCAGTTTCTCAAAGGGGAGTAAATTGTGTTGATGTTTAAACATAATCTTTCCTACTTAAAATTATTTTTTTTGGTTTTGTTTTTTCCCCAGTAACATCCAGTGGTTTTGTCATTTAAATGTGGATGTTGCCTAGTTTTATGAAGTATAACTTCTTATTTGATTTATTATTAAATATACTCTTGACAGCCAAGTAAGGCAAGAAAAATATAAACTGAAATCAAATTCTGCTGGGTATAAGAAACCATTGTGATATTCTACAGAACCGTTTGAGTTTTGATATTTCTGAAATTAATTTCATTTTTTTAAGGTATTTCACTTGTGCTTAAACTTAGCAGTGCTTTCTGTGAACCATTTTATTTAACGCATAAGAAATTCTTTTTTGGGGGATACAATTCACAAAATTCTGTAAGGATACACCTTATAAAACAGCTGAGAAGAATCAGAAGCCATTTATAGTGTCCCTCCAGTTTTTGAGAGCTTAAGATATATCTATAACCACCCTCTGTTCTTTCCTGAGAACCATCTTGAAATATGAAGGGGCTTACTGCAACAGAAAAGTGTATTTCTGTGCAGGTATGGGGTTGGTCTATGCATGTCATAAAGTGCCCTGACGTGATTGAAGCAGCAATGGCGCGATGTGGGAAGCGGCTCTGCTGCCCCCACCCAGGGATCAGGGGATTCTGGAGGGGGTGCAGTGGGGCTGTTCCTCAAGCTGATGAAGGCATGCGTCCACTTTGTAGGCAACAAGTTCGGTAGGTTCAAGAGATCATCCTTTCAATTCACTTCAGTACAGTGCTGATGAGGATTTGGGTCTCGGCACGGTTAATTATTGCGTCCTGGTAGACTGCTATATTTTGTGATACAAACTTTTCAGTTGTGTAGACTCCTCTGCTCCATGCCAAGGAGGAATCAAGCCTTGAACATTTTGAGCCCCATAGAATAGGATCAGTCTCAGGAGCCACAGAGTAGTCAGATAACACATTTGGCATTAAGTATTGGATACTTTGAAAAATGTGCTATAAAATTCATCTTATTTGTGCTGGCATAGAGGAACTTCTAGGGATACATCTGCTTTTTCGGCATGAGCCATTAAAACTGGCCCAGGGTATTACTGACAGTGATTTAAAACAGCAGGTAGGTGAGAAAAGGTGCAAATAAGGCTTGGTGGATGAAAAGCAGTGAGAGCAAAAGGATGTTGTCAGTGCTCCTACATGCTGCGAGGCAAACATACTTCAGACTAGGAGTGCTGTGAATCTCTTTCCTATGGTGGAGATTTTTTTTGATTAATTGCATTTTTGAGTGTGTGAATGGGAAGGTTTTTTCCATTTGTCTTCTTCCTTGCCTCTGCACCCAGTAGGGCTGCAGAACCGGCCCTCAGAAGGTTGTATGTATGCTTCCCCTTCAGCTTTTGGCTGTGAGGTATCCACTGTGTTTGGCCCATGTGCTGGAAGCAAAATATGGCAAAGAACAAGTGCATCCAGGTGTTCCTCTCCAGGTACTGACAAGCAGCAGGCAGCCAAGTCAAGTTTTTGTTTAGAAAAGGAAGTCCGGAAAATCAGCTGGCAAAGTTCAGTTCAGTTAACTTCTGTTGTTTACCTTGTTACAGGAGAACTGTTACTAATACCTAACCTACTTCTGTAGATACTTGGGAATTCGGAGTACTACAAAATTTCTAACAGTTGAAATGCACAGCATGGCAATGCAATTTGAATAAGTTACTAAAATACACGTCTGTGCATACATACATACAGAAAAAATAAAATAAAATAAATGTGTAAGACAAAAATAGAACCATGAGGCTAGTCTGCAATGGTCTCTAAATAAAATTAAATCAGTGGTTTGTAAAAGGGCTTTTTATTATATACAGTTACATTTTATTACTTTAACTGCAAGATAAACTGCCTTTTAAATTACAATGAAAAAGCTATTATTAAGTAGAATAATAACATCGATGCAATTTTAAAAACCTGAGCTTCCAAATATTTATTCCCATGGTTAACAGCATTGTGTGTGCTGACTTCAGCATTAAAATTTTTATCTAAACAAACTTAGCTATAAGTATGCAATACCAAGTACAAGAAATTAATTAACCCCCCTAACTACTATGTATTTTACTGTAGCTAAGCTATTACAATTCGTCCTTGTGGAAAATAAAATGAAAGTATGTAGTACAATCTATTATACATTCCTTTCAGCTGTAGGTTCACATGCCCTTAAAGAAAAAGGCACTAAATACTACTGACAGGATTGTAAGTACATCGAAACACACAGCTCTAAGCTGCAGGAGTGTATTTTAGATTAACGTTGTTTGTTGTTTTGGGTGTTTTATGAAAAGTATAAACTGGACACTATAGAGCTGCAGTTCAGCAAGGTGAAGTTTTACAGTGAACCTGCAGAGACTGAATATGCAAACTGTGTTCCCATTCCTGTGTCACGCTCATAACCAAAAAGATGTGCTGCTATTTTGGCATTGTAGTTTTATGACAGTAGAATGGTTTAAAGTACATGATTAGACCTCCATATGTAGTCCATTTTGTTGCAGAAATAAAGCAAATATAGATTAAGAGATGCTCAAGCTGGTCTAGTCTCTATTTAAGAAATATACTCAGCACTGTAAAATCATTGGGCAGTGCAAAGCAGTAAAAATATCCTCTAGCTACAAGGCCGGGGGTGTAGGTGAGAAAAAGGGCAGGCATTAGTCACAACTATGAACTGGCAAGCAATATGCAGCATTCAAGCATGTCACATTACTGTTGGCGTAGTTACAGTGACATCCTACGATCTTTTAAGATAGCTGGCTTGCTCTTGTGTAGAAGTTCCTGACCTGCAGGAAAGGAGGCATACTGGAAAAATTATCTATGCTAGAGGCACAGCAACATACAGGATAGACTGAGTATAACCATGTTGCCTCTGGCAAGTAAACTACATCATTAGGATGAGGGTCTAGTGGACTGTTTGTGGCAGGGGAAGCAGTAACCAGCTTGCATAGAGTGTCTAGGCAGGTGGGACCTATATTATGTTAAATGACTGCTTGTTTAAACAGTAAATCATTTGGATCCTGTCTTTCAGTCTTCCTGAAACATCCTGAGAAGGTCCCTGCTCACTTGAAATCAGTGTGCTGGTCCATCTTCCTCCGAACAGCGCTGTCTTGTCTCAGTAGAAGTTTCAGTTCCAGGAAAAATAGAATTACTCATCACTATTAAGCTCAGTAGCTTCCTGAAAGCAGTGTTGATCAATTTATCATGTATAGGTGCTGACCATTTGGCAATTCAAATGAAATTTTTGAATCCCATCTTATTATAAGGACACATGCAGCTTTTAGAGGTTAATTATTGGAATTACACTACATACAATATGATGCATGTCTTGTTGGGTAGTTGTTCCATTATTAAATACAGTAATTAGGGAAAATCAACAATCTGAGAGTAATAAATCCTGTAATACATTTCTTCTTCTTATGCCAATAAGTATTTTAAGTAGAGTCAAAGTGTAATTACTGCCATTCCCTGAGTGTTTTGTGTGAGCAGGCCTTTTTAGTAATTACTTGCAAATGAAAATAGTACACCTGAATATTCATAGAACAGAGTGGTAGAGCAATGCTATACAGCCTGTATTTATTCTTCAGTTTACAAATATGCAATTATGGCATTCAAATCACCTAGGCCTTTTTATTTGTCAGTCTATCTGAACAGATTGTGAACAAAAGGAAAAAAAATGATGAAAAATCTGATCTTGCAAACGTTTATACATGTGTCTGTAATAACTACTGATGTGAATGATCTGCATCTTCATTGTTTCATTCTGATTTCCTTTGTTTCCCCTCTTTCCAATGTTTTTCTTTGTGAAATTCTATACTGCAGGGACTCCTACCCTATATGCCGTGATTCGGTATGGGATAACTATTACCTGATGTTTCTTCCATTAGAATTTTTCAATGCTTCTTCCACCCCTTTCTCCTGCCTATCACTTCTTTTTTTTAAAAATATTCTTGGGAGATACTTTTTTTTTTTTTTAATTATTATTATTTTCCCAGAAAATATATTCTTTTTTACAAAAATACTGTCTGCTATGTGTATTTGTATTTTGCAGAAAGATCGAGCATAGAACATTGCTTTCAGCCAAGTGAGCTGAATAAAAAAACAAATACCTTAAGGGAGAGGGGGAAGCACAAAGGTGTAATTGGTTAGCCTTGTGAATACAGAAAAAAGCAAACTCAATCCATGTCTATGTGCAGTGCCATTCTTCTCTCCCTCCAAAAACACTGCAGCAAGAATGTTTCTTTAATGATACAAGAAAGAGAGTGCTTCAGTGCTCAGATCTGATAGTGGAACGTCTTATAGTGCAATTGCACTGTGCTGTTTTGGGCTCCAAAAACACAAGAAGGTAGGCTGAATTAGTGCTTTGCTGTGTTATAGAGCATTTTCACTTCCCTACTGACTTCAAAACAAATTTCATGCAAGAAATCCCTACATTACAGTGTTCTTAAAATGGCTTTAGTCCAATTTCCAAATGTTGTATTAAGAAGGAGCTTAGCATATGGACTTCTATATTTTGACTGAACTACAGAGGAAGTGATCATCCCTTTAAACTCTCAGATTCGTTCCTGGAAGCTAAGTTTAATAATTATGATGTCCTGAATATCTGGTTTTAAATACTGAGTTTTTTCCGCATTGAAACAAGAATCCAAAGCTTTAGGGATGGCTGAACTTGTCCAAGCTGCCTGAAAAACAAGTGAAGTGGAGCTGAAGTTTTCTTAAGAATCTAAAAGATAATGTAGAATCCTTAGAAAAACTTCTATTTATATAAGGCATGCACATATTAGGCTGTCTTAATGGAGCAAATGTTTAGCCAACAGAGTATAAAAAAAAAAAAAAAAGGAAAAGGCAAGGGAGTGATCCAGTTCTGTGCAAGGAAAGGGATACAGAGACGCAGTGAGATGTCATTGTTGGTCTTTGCTCCAATGAGGAGCATCAAATGGGAGACCTCTTCTTAGCAGATGCTTTAAACAGAAGACAAGTGCTGTCAGGAATAACAGGTGGGGGAGATTTTGGGTACTCAAAGAAGGTAGTTGTGGTATGGCTGCGGGGAAGGAAGAAGATGGAAAAGGATGTTGTGTAAAAAGGGATATGAAGGAGTAGGATACAGACTGTTACTAAAAACTACCTTGAGGCTTTGAGTATTTGTTCTACTGCATGACTGTTGTTCACAAGCTGTGCATTATTTAGGATATTCTGTTTCCTTTTGTTTCTTTCTTCTCTTCTGCACCAGCTTTGCTGTAAAAATTTTTGCTATTCCTCTTCTCCTTGTGCATAATTTCATGGTGGACCTCAGTGGCTTGTGATATAATCCTAAACTGAAGGCATGTCACGCATATAGACTCTTGACCTCACACATATGGAGTCATGCATATGGCATGCCAAAGGACTCCACTCCTCTTAGGGTACATGTGAAGGCAGAATAAGTTGTCCCTGAATAATTGGAGTGTCTCCCAGTCAGTGGGGTGGTATTTAGTGATGAGACCATATGCATGTTCCTAGTTTAATTTGAAAAAGTTGAGTGATGCTAGAGCCTAATTTTAAAAGACTCTCAGTTCAGCACAGTGCAGTAGAAAATAAGCTGAAGCACTGCATTAAGCCATCACTTTTTTTAGAACTGTTTGGGCTGTAGCTGAGATTTACGCCTTCGGAATGTGGTGGGTCTTCTCTCATGAGCAGTTTCTTGGCTTGCTCAAGGGAATGCCTTAAACTTGGTAAAACCCTGCCATTCTTGGCATCAGAGATGTCTGCTGCCTATGTTTCAATCGCATGCAGGAACAGTTCTCCTTTAGTTAGGCAGTAAAACGAAAGGATTTCCCTCGCCACACCATCACCACCTTTCCTGAGTGGTGTGTATATTACCAACCATTTCTTCTGTAGCATTTTCTATTTGAACAGAGTTAGCTACTGGAATGTATACTTGGACCTTTCTTTATGTAGATTTGAACGTCAAAGCAATTTGTAAAGCTCAGATGTGTTCATGGATAATTCACAAATCAAAAGAGTTGTCTTTAGTTTTGTTCTGTGAAAATACTAATGGAAAGAGTTCACCAGTCACACTGGGGAACTTAAAATGTAAATCTCAAATCAATTACCTGCTGAATATTGCAACATGAAGAAAAGCTTTTTTAGCTAGGCATGGGAAATTGAATGCTGTGATTTTATACAGGATCCGTGCCAAGGTCTCTGCTGAGACGGGATGAGTTTTCTGGCAACCTGTTACAAAAAGGAGGAAAAGCTGATTATTTTTATTGAATTTTACTGTTCCATTCATGTGGTTGAGAAGACTTTCACTCCCCCTGTTTGCTACAGAACTACATTGTTAGATGCTAGCTCATACACAGGTTTTGTTTTAAAATCAGTTGGCATGGCTTGTTTAACTATATACTGATGAGTTTATAAACTTCTTAAAAGATTTTTCATATCCTGTGTCACTTTGATTAAATAAGCACTGAATTTTATGCAGAGTTTCAGGAGAGCCAAACCTCTTACAATTTTTTTTTTGTTGTTTGTTCTTTTCAAAATCGGACTGAATAGTTAAAAGAAGCCATTTGGAGCAAATATTTTGTTATTTGCTAGCAGTAGTTAAGTGTTTTACAATACGTGATCTCTTACACAAGGACAAGAAGAGTGTGCAAGTCTACTGACTCATGGTCAAATTGGGGCTGTGACTGGGCATCTGAGGAAAGACTGCAAATTCCAGCTGGTTCAAAGACTTGTTTTCCATCCATCTGAAAGGAGTTTAGGAAAGGTTCAGCTTAGCTAATAACAAAAACAAACTTGAATTTTAGAAAAATAACACTGGTAGAGAGAGAAGTTCTTTTCTTGAGCCAACATTTGAGTTTAACATCATTGGGCACTTTTTAAATTCAGCTGTAGCAGGCTCGTGCTCGTGCAGAAGGACCAGCAATAGCAAACCCACTGCTGTGTGTAATTAGCACAGTAATTTAGAGTTCTGTTCTTGACAGCTGGCCAGGTATCGGCAACAGATAACACGCAGATGTTGGCATATGGGAGGCAGTACACTGACAGTGACCACTAGTAGGTGTGTTATAGTACTTCATTATAAAAAAAGTTTATTGTTGGTGTGGAGGCCAAAACAGCACACTTGCTTTCTGCTGAAATCCACCTGTCCAAGCCTCCTTCCCAATTATGGGTAGGACTCATATAATGTCCAGTTAATGAACCTGAACAGCTTTGGCCAGGATGGCATTACGCTTGTTTCTACTTTTGTGTAAAGATCTAGGCAATAGCCTAAAGCTCTTAAAATTAATTTTGGTAGATTTTTGTTCAGCATTACAGTGTATCTTCCTCTTTTTTTTTTTCCCCATTTCTTTTTCTTCCATGGGGCATGCTGGCAGGGGGAGGAGGGGAGTAATTCCTATGAAATTGGCATGTGAAAGGCTAAAAGTGAGCAATTCTCACATGGATGTTCAGATCTTGACCTATTACATGGTCAACACAAAGTGTGAACATAAAAATACCAAAGATAGCATCTTTATTTTATGAATACATATGTCACATCATATGTCACATCATATTCCTCTTAGTGGATCATTCCCTTTTCATATAAAATATTTAAATTGACACTCTTAACTGCAGAGAACAAGAGATCTAATACTTTCATCTCATGATGAATTCTGTTTAGAGCTGTGGTGTAAAATCGATTTAGATTTTCGTGTTCTCAGTGGAGATACCCATCAAAAGCTCTCAGCACAAGTGACAATTCGTCAGATTTGGGAGGTTGGGCATTACATGAATTATCACAGTAGAAGACTACACTCCCACACGCGGTTGCTTCAGCTGTTCTTCAGTATGCACTCTGAAGTGGTTCATAGTACTGAGTGAAAAAGAAGGAAATGAAAATGAGGAGAGAATAATACAACAGAGATTAAAAAAAAAAAAAAATGGAGGAGATAAGATTTTTTTTCCCCCCTCCATAACGACTTTGCAATATAAGGGGAAAAGTCTGCAGAGAGACTTGGGAATTGTAGCATGTCTGCCTTTAACTGACTTGGTTCTTTGACAGCAGAATTTTCTTGTGTATTTAGAAGGGAGGATGGGAAGTGAAAAAGAGAATATTTTTTTTCTTTACTGCAGTGTTCCAAACTTCAGGCTGATTTAAAGTCATGTCTTCATAGTAGACTTAAATTTAAGATGAGCTGGTACAGGGATAATAAATAACTACATCTAAGTGGAGATGCTGAAAGGGGGAGTCATGCTGCCTGTGGAGTCAGGAGGAAAAGGGAGCCATTTCCAGGGGGGAA
Source organism: Anser brachyrhynchus (assembly GCF_964034855.1). Lineage (NCBI taxonomy): Eukaryota > Metazoa > Chordata > Aves > Anseriformes > Anatidae > Anser > Anser brachyrhynchus. The sequence continues at coordinate 109,416,467 of NC_137694.1, forward strand.
CTGGAGCAAGTGTAAGGGTGCATTTGGAATGGTCTGGGTACAGGGATGCAGGGCTGCGAGAGACCTGCCCCTGCCATGGAGAAGAGGGGAGAGGTGGGATGGCTCATAAAGGTTGGTGAGCTGGAAAAAGGGCCTGAACATCAGGCTGCCCCACTGCAGAGAGTGAGACGGGTGAAGAGACAGTGATCACAGGTCTGGTGATGCTTTACTTGCCAGATGGCTCTTTTGGGACACTAACACCCTATTGCCCATCATCATTGCCAAGGTGTTACGGTAATATTAAACCTTCGGAGTGTAGGGAGAGGGGAATTTCAAGTGGCTGTAGCACTTTGATGGCTATTTTACACTTGAGGCAGATCAGGTCACTGTGCAGTTTACAGTCCCAGTCTCAGTGTGTGTCCTGACTGTTTTGCCCAGTGGGCAGATAACACTGCTCTCTTGTGGCCAATGGTTTGCTTGGAAAGACACAGGAGACACAGCTGTGAAAGGAAACTTGGTTTGCTGTAGGAGATGCTTGAGTCTGGATTACTAGAGAATATAACACTGGTGTGCCTTGCAGGCAGCTTTGTTCACAAAGCCAGTGCACCATGGAAAGTAAGACCAGAACTGGGGCGCTGAGCTTACTTGCTTCTCTCCAAAATAATTGTGGCCCTGGCAACAGCTGTTGTATTCTCCATTAGCAAAGCAGCTTCTGAGTGGTGACAGAATGAATTCTTTGTGTGGCCTGGTTATCAGCTTGAGGACTCAGGATTCCAGTTTGATCAATGTAGATAATCTGTTGTGCTCAGGAGTAACAGAGTAGTGAGCTTGCTTTGTCTGTTGTAAGCATACAGAGCTACAGGGAAGTGAAAGTTCAGTGTGTAGGTGAGATGGGCTGAAAGCAGCCTCCAAGACCTAAACCCTTTTTTTTTCATTAACAAACATTTGGATCAATTGATTTCTTTTTCCACTGCAGTTTGGTTTTTAACTGGATGAACAAAAACTCCTAGTTCTAAGAAACGTGAAAAATAAGTAGGAAGACAGTACAGTGAAATCTTGGTGCTGTAACACGTAGCGAGCATTGAAAATAAGGCTAAAATGGAGAAACTTTGTCTTGCGCTTTTGGCCAGCTCCTCCATTTAGGACAAATGATCAGGTTACCTATGTGAAGAGTGGATGTCAGTCAGCGCACAAAAAAAGCAGATCTAGTAGATGTTTCCCCTTGAACTTCTATGACTGGATGTTGAGGTTTAGCAACCCATGGTAAACATTTGGAGTTGAGCAAGTAGAGAGAAATGAAATCTCCAAGAGCAATGAAATCTTTGAGAGGACTATTACAGTAATTTATTGATGATATCAAAATGGTGGTGGGATATTTGTGGGAGCAGTAGGATGTATCTCAGTAAACAAAGCCTTTGCTAATTGGTAGTATGATAATAAAGACAAGTATTATGTTAGTTGTGGATTGGAATTTGTGTGGATTGCCTGTTCAGATATATTTGATTTATTTAATAAGACATTGGTCAGGTTGAGCTTTCAGATTACTGGAGTTTTGATAATGTAGTTCTGAGATCACTTGGGTTTTCAAAGTGTGGAAGTGAGGTGAGTGCATGCTTGCTTTGATAAGATGTCTCCCAATGTGGTTGCATACATTACAAAAATGGGAAATAGACACGCTTTAAGAATGTTTTGGGAAAACTTTACCCCGTATGATACCCCTCACCATTTGTTAGTCATCTTGTTTTATCAAGCCAAAGATATTCTGAACAAGAAGGGACTCACAAAGTTTTGTTCTATGGAAAATTTTGGCTCTAATAAAAGTTCAAGTTTGCCTATTCATTTCTTCATAAGCAAATATGTAGTTTTCTGGGATAGATTAAACTGACCAGCTGTATACGCTTCCAGAAAGTATCAGTAATTAACTGAGTCTCATCTGACTCCAATCTAACCGTAATGGTCAGAGTGGGAAATGTGTTTTTCTTGACCACAGTAGTGAGAGAGAATAGCCTTTTAATGTATCCTAAGGCAGTCATTATAAGGTGGACAAAAATTTTGATACCCTCAGTTATTTTTATTCCCTCCCAGTATGGTGTCTAAAGCACTGTATCTGTCAATTTGGTAAGTTGATATGTAGGCATATACCTTTACTTGTAGATGGCCTGGTGTTTCCACTTCTGTTTTGCTTCATTTGTATGTTATGTATAAATCATATCGTGATTAAATATAAAAAGCATATTCTATGGTTGGTCTACCAATAATTCTCTACCAAAATAATATTTTTCTGGAGGATGCCACAGCAGGAATTTCCTCTTTCTAGCTATGTAAGACTAAAGGGTAAACCTCCTATTGGTTAATTTATGTGTAAAAACTGCTTCAGTTTAGGTGCTAACTGGTGCTTTAGCACTTGCGGCTAAATTAGTACTAATCATTTGTGTAAGTATTGACAATTGTTATGACCTCTGGCTAAGTCTTTAAAGAGATGGGTATGTTTAATCTTTAGCAGTAGATTTTAGTTATTCATAGTTAACATTAAGAATGAATTATAAGCCAGTTGAACAAATAGCCAGGAGGACAGAGATAATTGCACTTTTCCACCCCAGCGATCGGAAGGACAGAGGAAAAGGGTAGCTGGTGACATGGCTACATTTTCAAAGGAATTGCTTAGTTTGGGCAAGGAGGAACAAGGCAAGTTAAATTTTAAGTCTCATCCAAAGAAATCAGAGAAATCCTTAATGAACTGGATAACAAAAATGGTTTCCTTGAGTATGTCTTTGTTAGTTTACACTGAAGCAAGGCTCAGTTCTGATGTACCTTTTCCGGGTGATTGTGGGGAATTCAAACTGATGAGGGAGAAGAGCCTTTTCATAATTATTGTGAAGGATCAATAAGCAGGATGAGATTTGTTGTAACAGTGGCTACTCTTGGAAGCTTTTTCTATATATGTGAAATTCATATGAAAATTAAGTAAATTTGAAGGAAACATTCCCTGTAGGAACAGTATAACTTTTGCTTCCAGGACAGTATGATAAGAGTTCATTGCTGTTTTATTTTTCCTCAAGAAGAATGTTTACAGCTTGTGTAAAGTTCTTTTTTTTCTTCCTTTCTTCCTTTCTTCCTTTCTTCCTTTCTTCTTCCTTTCACCAAAAGTAATACTTCTTGTAAAAGTAGACTTCTATATTAATTGAATGTGAGGTACGTAATATACAGATGCCCTGGGAATACTTAGTACATGGTGTATAAGGTACATAGGCTTGGAGGTAAAGCAAAATGACTGTGACTAATACTCTGCCTTCTACACCCCCAAATGCTGGTTTTGCCCCATGCTGGGGGCAGGAAAATCTCAATTTAGGAGGACCTAGTCTATCACCACCTTTTCTGAGAGGAAGAAAGCTTTGTGGATGCTGCCTCCTACAGTTACCCTGAGGAATACTTCTCATTCTGATTATAGTGGAACTATAGTCACAGTTTGAGTTTTTACTCGCCAACCAACCAGGTTTCCTCATCAATCCAGTTGTTTTCCTCAAGGAATCTATGGAAGCATTTCTATCACTATCATTCAATGGTTTTAGGATGAGAATAATGCTGATAACACACTGATGGTTTAGTTGTCGCAGAGCAGTGCTTGCACAGAGCCAAAGACTTTCCAGGTCCTCATGCTGCCCTGCCAGCAAGGAAGCTGGGGGTGCACCAGGAGCTGGGAGGGGACACAGCCAGGACAGTTAGCCCAGCTGGCCAAAGGGATGTCCCATGCCATGTGGCATCATGCTCAGCAATAACAGCTGGGGGAATTGGCCAGGGAGGGCTGCCACTGCTTTTGGCGATAGGATGGGCATCAGCCAGCAGGTGGCAAGCAATTTCATTGTGCATGACTTGTTTTATATATTCTTTTATCATTATTAATATTTTCCCTTTTAAGTCCAGATAAGCTGCCTGTAGCTCAACCCATGAGTTTTACTTTTTTTTTCTGATTCTCTTCCCCATTCTACTGGGTGGGAGTGAGCGAAAGGCTGCATGGTGAGCTGCCTGCCAGGTTAAACCACAACAGGCCATAACATCTCAACCTTCATACATTTCAAATGAGAGAATTTCTTAAAGCACTGCTTTTATTTTAACAATTTATTGTAAAGTCATCGATTTTATGTTGCTTCAGGGAAGGTGCAATTTATTACTGTTAATGCTTCCGCGATTACATGAAAAGTTCCTTGTTGCCACCAATTAATTAACCCATCAGAAAGTATCCTTCCTTTTACAATAGATGATGAGTTTTTTTAATAATGTTTATCTGACATCTCTAGTTGTTATGTGAGGCAAGAATGTGAATATTCTGGAAAACATGCTTTGCTTCATCTTCCTGTAATTGTTGTGTTCAGATTAGTCTCAGCACAGTCGGGCATTGGGCAAATTATTTGCTTGATCAGTCCTTTCAGTGTCTGCTTTTTTTTGTGGAATCTTGGGCAATGCTTGGGCTTCTGCTAGTTCATATATTTATACTTAAGTATTTGTTGAATCGAGGAAAAATCAAAGGTTTATAAACTCCCTTTAAGAGCCTTTATAAAAAGGCTGGTTGAGTGTACACAAGTTGCTGGTTATTGTGCTTGCCTGACAGCTTGATTAACACAGTCCGTCCTGTGTTCTTCTTAAATCCTGTTTCCACCATCTTCCATGTGTGCAGTGCGACTTCTCTTCTGTGTCTCTAAAACCAGCTTCTGGAGTGGCAGGCAAGGTACGTGCGTATCCACGCATTCCAGATACAGATGTGGTTGTGGCCAGAGAGAGGTGAGCAGGATCAGGCTGTCTGTGCTATTCCTGCTTGGGGGAGCCTTGTGCCTGGTATGGGTACTGGTAAAGGCACTACTATGTCTGTGGTGATCTGTGTGGCTGGCCTTGTGTGTGTATATACGTAGATATGTGTATATATTTATAGTGTGTACCTGTCTAAGAATACACAGGCAGCCTTGAATCTGGCTCCATCTGGGGACTTAAAACCACCACAGCTTTACATCAACCCAGCTGCAATTACAAGACTCCTCCTGGGTCCTGAAGCCCACTGGATGTGGCAACCTCTAGTGTTACTTCTCTACAAAAGAAAACTAAGTAGTATAAACACATTCAAAACATGACCAGCTACAGCTGGTAACTCAATTTTAATTTTAAATATCTAGTGCAGTGTATGCATGCAGTAGTCATTCTTTTTGTTAAGCTGAAACATGATTTAGAATAAACAGCAAAGTTTGATACAGAGCAACAAGTACTAATGAATTTTAACTTACCTTACTGTGTAAATGGGCTCTGATTACCTTCCCATGCTGATTGCTAAAAGGAGACTTTCTGAATAGAAAAGTCATGTAGACTTAATTCAGGAAAACAGTGATGCAAAAATTGAGCTTAGCTCACTGGAAAGTATAAATTGAGGATTCCTAGAGAGATAACAAATTACCTGAGAATAATTTGGCTAATCAGTGAGCCATTGAAAGTGCTGCACCATGCTTCAATATTCTTAGAGCTTTTGTGCATGCTTATGTATTTTAATTGGAAAAAAAACAGATTTTTTTTTTGCCACCTGGTGTTTTTACATGCTGCTTAGCTGTGGGATATGAATAGATTGCAATATATGGACTAATAATCTAAATAATAACATAGCTATTAATTCGGTATTATTGTGAAAAGGAACGACAGCTTGAGTATACTGAGTGTATTCTTGCTTTCCTTTCTCAAGGAGTTATTATCTACATATAAAAATTATGTTGAATTATCGCTTGCAAAGGAGGAATTCACCACGTAGGGGATGATGCGATTACTTGATAATAGTGTTTTTTTTAATCTCCTAAGCAAAGGTATAACAAGATCCAACAGCTGGAAATTTAAGTCAGTTAAGTCAAACTGGAGAGACAGAGAGAACAGCTGGCAATGAGGGCAAACACTCATTGGAACAGATTACTAAGAGGCTTGGTAAATTTTCATTTTCTTGTTTTGTGATTAGCCATTTCTCAAGGGATCACAGTCTGATTCGACAGATACTGAAGTTACGCGAAGGTGTTTTACATTCTATGTAATGCACAAGGTCAGGCTTCTTAAATATATGAAAATACTGTGAATATTGCCTTTGTCTAAAATGTCTAGATGACTACAGAGATGCACAAAAGGTAGCTGAAAATTCAGTTGGCTAATAGGTCGCAAATTTACAGTACTTAGACAAGTAACTTCTCATAGCCCATATGGTGGTGGAGGGGCATGCTTTGGCGATAGAACTTAGCTAAGAAGAGGTATATTTATACCTCGCTACTGTCAGTGCCTGCTGGAATCATGGCTTCCATGCCATGGGCTAGATAGTGAAAGGCCTGCTGCTGCTGACAAAGTATTTTTGGTCCTACTTGTTCTGGGAAGATTACTCACTTGCATCAGTTATGGATGGGTTTGTGGGTGTTGCTAAGACAAGCTAGGAAGAGACAATATGGTGACATTTCTTGAACTATAATTGCAATAATGTGCTGGAAATCTGCTCTTATTGCATCTCGTCAACCTTCTGAGTGAAAAGTGGAGGAGGATGAACTACTATCTGTATGTTCTGCTGTTGGTTTTTGCTTTAGTCGTAGCCAAATGGCCATGTGTAAAAAACCTCCATCAATGGGGAATGTAATTCCTTTCAGGAAGAAAGTAAGTTTCTTTTCTGTTTGTGTCTTTAGGATATCTTGGCCAAGTTAAAGGTTTGCTCCATTCCACTGTGATGTAGAAGACACCTACATGCTGTTATACAATATCCAGGCCCTTGTAGAACAGCTGTTGATTGTTTCCTAAATGATAAAACTTGCTTTTCAGGAGGATGATGTGAGAGATGCTTTGCTAACCAGACATTGCCAGGAGCAGTCTTTTAATGTGGAAATATGGAATACAAATATTTCTCTTCCACAACTGCTTTGTGGTTGTATTGTTAGAAAAAATACAGAATGGCCCTGGTATAGAAGGATCTGTGAAACATATAAGAGCTGTTCAAAGATGTTATTTGTTGGTATATGTGTAAAGCAAAACTTCATCAGCTTAATATCATTTTAGATTGATCATGTCTTTTTTATTTTTCATTTTTTTTATTTTTTTAAAAAAGAAGAAAACCTAGACCTGGAATAACAGGTTTGCTGACATGAAATGTAGAATCATAGATAGTTACAGTGATATTACAAGTATATACCATGTTTAGATCTGACCAGTGCAAGTGTATTAGTTATTTTTGAAAATGCTGAGTACATTTCTTGAGTAGTAATTCCCATTTTTCTTTTAAAAAATACTATGATGATTAAGCTCCTTTTATTACAGTTAATAGCAATGACTAACATAAAATGAACAAAATCATTATACATTTTCTGATAAAATGAAGCACAAAGAATAAGGAATAAAAACAAATGCAGTGCTCATCAGAAACAGCTAACAGAGGAACTGTAATAGAAGGAAAGAATTCAGTTAAACTGCGTGCTTCAAAACGCATGGCTAGTAAATGGAGAGAGATATATCAGCTACATTAAGAGGGATCAATAATTGATCTTTTCAAAGAGGAATAAGAGACAAGTGTGTGCTATTATTGAGAAGGAATTAAATACAGTCAAGATGTCAAAAGCATGCATCATAAAATATGAATAGTGAGACTGAGTGATGAAACAACTCAGTTCTATTCAACTTGAAGTCTTGTGGTCTTACTAATGGTGACTCCCTAGCTTCATCAGGAAAGAGGAATAACTTTTCCAAAGAAATAAATGTGCTTTCATTTGAAATTAAAAAATGAATATCTTTTTAATATTCAAAACAAATTACTGTCTCTGAACCTAAAAAGTTATTTGTTATCTGATGCTTAAATGTGTAATGATGATGAATATAGAACGTAGTTGCAAAATAATTCTGGACAACTGTAACTAATGAAGCAAAATGCAAATGGTTTAAAAAAAAATGCGAACTGGCAGATTCAAACTATTTCAAGACTGACAGATGAAAAAAGTCCAGTGGAAAAATGAGGAAATTAAAACTTAGGACAACAACTTGTTTCACAGAATAATGACAGCTTTTTTTTTTTTTTTTAAAGTGTATATCTCTGTAGAGTCACAAAAGGGAACAATAAATAAAAGCGATTTTTATGCACAGCAATAAAGCTCTTGAAGGTTCTTGCTCTTCTTTTCAACTGGAGTACTTTCTCTACCCCAAAAAAATGAAGATCCACGTTAATTTATTGTGCTGTTCTTGTCTTATATACTGAAGCTATAAGAAAATCAAGTGTTACAATAGCCAAGATGACTATGATTTATTTTCATTTTTTGAGGTTAAGTATGAAAATTTCTGCACTGATACTCTAAAACTTGAAGCTGCCTTTTCCTTTTTCTCTGTATTTCCCTCTCTTCATATTCCAGTGGTGCTCCAAGGAGCTGCTATTAAAATTAATCAGCTGAGTATGGCACAAGCATCACTTGAGAATGTTTCCTATTGTGCCTCATCAGTGGGCATAAACACTTCTGAGTACATCGATAATTGGTCTCACTTACAATAGTAGCTTTTATGATGTGGACAGTTGTCCACTAGATGCTGGACTGGGAACAGTGGATCACAAAATGGGAGCCCATAATGGTTGGAATTAACATCTGAGCTGGATTTGAGTCAATGACTGGCAAACGATGATACAAAACTTAGGAGGAGTAATTTTTATTCTAGTGGGGAGACCTCTTTAAATCAAGGCTATCATGACATTTTCCTTTTGTTTCTGCACTACCATGCTTGATCCCTATTTTAATTTTCAGAGACTGTATCTGATTAGGAGATATGAAGTAAAATAAAACATCAAGCAAAAAGTAGTCCTCAGAGGGAAGAATTAAAAAATGTATTTTCAATTTGTGTTAAAGCTATATATCTACACAATTCATAAAAAAAATAGGATGAGATTGAAATTAAAATTTTAAAAAATACATCATTTAGAAGCAATACCATCTTTTGTATGGAGAAGGACAGGGTATGTGAGAATGGAAAAAAAGGAAGAAATTCTTAAGTATTCGTGTATCTGTGGCATCACTAGTAGGTTATTTTCCTGTTACTGATATATGTTTTCATTTTTAAAAAATGTTCTACTTGGATAAATACCTTTTTGATTCTCTTGGAAAGTAACTTTTGGCTAGTATCAGTAGAAATCTGTAGTTCTTATATTAATGCTGTCCACAGGATTTCAACAAAACAAATTTTATTGTGATACAAGATGAAGGCATGAACTCTTTTCTAAGGATGAAAGAAATAAATGGTAGAAAATTATAGGAGCAAATGATAGTGAAGCCAAGTAAAGATTTTAGTAACAATCATAATTCCACAGATTCTTTTAAAAGGAAAAAAAAATAGTTGCAGAACATATCGGGGCATAATAGTTGCTACCGTATTTTGCTGGAGTTTACATTTTGTGGTGGGTTAACTGGGTCTATTTTAATGGGCAAACACCAGATAAATGGACACATTTAATCTTTGAACTGTATCTGCTTAAAAATCTGGTAATGTTTTTGGTGATTATCAACATGACTATTATCAGGAAAAAAAAAAAAGACAGAAAGGGAAGATAAATATCCCTATAACCTTCTGTGCTGGTTTAATCTTAGAAATTATGCTCTGATTTTACCCATCACCTACAGGGCAGCATGTGTCTAAATGTGCTATCAGGTCACCAACGGCAACAAAAGTCCTGTTTAGAAAATCACATGCGTATCAGATGGCGCATATTTTGTAGACCTAGCGAGAAGTTGAAATTTGATGTTTGCTGTGGAAGTAATGCTGCATGAAGAAAAGAGCTTCTGAACTCTGAGCTTGCCAAAAAGCTTCTAATGAGCATGGAAGGTCATATTGCACATGAGGGCATGACTAGCTTTTCTGTGTGATGAGAAGTATAACAGAGGTGAGCAGCAAAGGCACTGTGATGCTTTTACATTCAAGGAGTCCCTGAAATGAGAGCTGTTGCAGTATTTCTACATGCTGCTTTATGTATTTTGATTGATAGTGAAAACTGCTGATACGCTAGAGAAACTCCCTACTGTGCATATTATAGCAACTTAATTCTTGCAGAAGGAGCTTTTCCTGACAGTTTACTGGAAGAAAACATGTAGTAGTCACTTACAACTTTTTTATTTTTTCAAAATCAACCTTGGGGGAGAAAACGTTGCTGTGGCAGAGGGAATAGGGATAAGGAGAAAGAAGACCTGGAAGCTGATACAAGGCTCAAACTATCCAGTATTCCTGAGAAGCATTAATAATTAGTACTACACTTTTTTTCTTTGTCTGTATTTGGTGGTAAGCTGCTTTTCACCAGATCAGTGTGGTAGGTAGGACCAGAAAGTAAATGGTTAACGTGAGTGATTGAAGGGATGACTACTTGCATGGGAATTGCTTTTTTTCATAAAACATGAGTAAAGTTGGGATCCAGTCTGAGATTTTACCAAAGTAAGTGGGATCTCTTGGTAGACTTTTTTCTCCCTTTTTAAACCCCATGTTTATAGTACATAAAGACATGATTATTTTGGGCAAGGTCAGACTTAAAAAGTAAGTGGTCTCAAATTAGCATAGCACATGTTTAGCGGTATTAATCTAATGCTGTAATTAGTAAAACACATATTGTCTACCTAACGAGAAGTGTTAAGAATATAGTGTGTCGTCCTGTCCCATCCCCCCCCCCCCTCCCCTCCGGGTCTTTATCTTGACCAACATGCTAGGTCCAATTTGAGAACTATAGCTTAAGCAAAGCATTCTTTAAAGGTTTTACAATTTATATTGTACTGTACTTTTAAATGTATCTTCAGTTTTGTCAGGTTCTAACTCTCAGGAGGAGGAATGTAGACTTTTTCATGAAACTATAATGTACTTCAATGTATACAGCTGAATACTGTACTAAATGTGTCATGTTTTATACTGGGCAATAATTGTAATGTCTACCAGCTGAAAAGAGTACTGAGGTGCACTACTTACTGCCTTTTATTTTTAATTTGGTTTCTAACTACAAATCTCTGAGGATTCTAGCAGTCAAAGTCAGACTAAAGAAATGCAGATAGGAGTGGGTTTTTTTGTTTGTTTTTGTTTTGTTTTTGGATATGTGTTTGCTGAAAAAGTGTAGGATTCAGTTGACTGGGAGATTTACAATTTTTATGCTGAATATGCCATTTGTTTGTTGCACTGTTGACAGAATGATACTGGAGCATTTTCCCAAGTTATCTGTGGTTACTGCTTACCCTGGGTATGGAGGGTACAGATTTTGTTATTTTCCTTCTTAAAAAGGTTTGAATTTTAGGAGTTATACTGAATGGAAATCTTGTCTCCTTAGAGATGGTTTTATTTGATGTAAATAATTAAATATTCACTGTGCTTGAGAGAATGTGAGCATGATAACATCCTGTTGGATAATACATACTGTGGTGGCTCTATTCTGCCCCACAATATGAAGTTATTTAGGGAAGCCCACTGTTTAACCAGCTGTTTTTCAAAATGGATTAAAGTTACATCCTGAGAATTTTTACCAGCATGTGTTGCCATTAGTGAGCATCCATAAACTTGTGTTACTTTACTTCAGAAATTGCTACACTAAGAAAGTAATATTGCTGGATAAAGCAAGGTTTATTTCTTACAGCATTGTACATATTCCTAGGAGATGAGAGTGTCTGGGTAGGAGTCTTTTCTCTGGTTACTGTTGCATTGAATATTTAAGTGAACATGGTAATGACTTACTCGAGACTGATGCTGAAGTTCCCTGTGGCCTTATGGTTAGGGGATTCTCCAGAGGAAGTAAAAGATGTGGCATTGTATTTCCTCCAGAAGTGGAGATGACTGAACCAGAGCTGCTAAATCTGAGGTGAACACCAGAAGCCCTGAGTTACCGGGTGAGAAATAGTACTGCCTGCCTCCCCAGTTGGTGTCAAAATACTACCACATTCACTTTTCATTTGTTATGGTCTCTCCAAAGTGAAGTTTCTAAATGAGGGGAAAAAGTAATTTTTTTTGGTTGAAAAATGTGTGGAGCTGGCACATCAAAAACAGGTTTTATTCCCCCCTTCAATTTAGTAGGTGAACTGGTGAATGGAAAAGTCATTTACTTGCACTGTGATAGAAGTGAGGCCTGTATCCTCATTTTGTCTGGGATAACTTACGTTTTGTCATTTACTTCTGAATACGTACTAATAGTAATTACAAGAGCTACAGTGTCGTGGCAGCAACAGCAATCATTCTTTCCCTGTAAATATCTAGCACAAGGTCTTGTAGTACTTAGCCTCTCCACAGCTGCACTGCGACGGGTGAGCTGGTAAGCAAGCTAGGGATGCTCCACACTGTCCCTTCTCCTCCCACCCCTGACCAGCCCCTCTGCTGGGAAGTTGTGCTGTGGAAGGGTCCTGAGGACTTCAGCAATCCTGTGCTGAGAAGAACAAGATCTGCACCAGGCCTGGTTCACTGCTGAAGTACTAAATTACAAAGGAGACAGGACAGTGCTAGAAATAAATTCATTCTAGCAATCGTGAGACATGATTTGTGTAAAATCTCAATGGCATTTTGTTGTCTAATTCTTCATTTCAACAGTTCTTGAGAGAATGCGTGGTAAGGTCTTAAGGACCTGATGTTACTTGTTACTGCCACAGGCAGAGGATGGAGAACATGTTGCAGAATTTTGCGGGCTTCTCTCGTTATCTTCAATTTGGCTGAATCCTCTAAAGACTATGACTTAGGTGATTTTAGCAGATAAGCACAATGGAAATATCTTCCACCATGAATGGGCTCGCAGTTTTGAACTACCCTTTTGCCTACTCCAAAAATGATGCAGTGAAAGCAGTGGGCCCTCCCAGCTGTTTTCCATAGTGGATTATGGTTTCCTATTTCTAGAATTTCTGAAGGTGTCCCACCTGCAGCTTGCTTGTGTCATGCCACTTAAATGACTATTGTTACCAGCAAACCAACTTTGTAAAATGAAGGAAGTTTTATTTGTCCTTTGAATTCCTTGGGGCATGTGTTATTTGTTGTGCCATTTCAAGTTACTTGAAATTTCTTTTTGTTATGGAAATCTGAAAGTGATGCTTGATATGGTTTCATAAAAATGAAGTCAGCTCACGTGTTTAAAGATTTTTGAGGTACTCTGTGATCCCCTCTTCATCCACATTTTTCTATTTTAATTTATCCCCATAACTAATGATTTTTTAATTTTTTTTTTCCTACTTAGCGAAATCTTCATTTTGTTTTGGATTCTGGTCTTATTTAATTGACTTGTGAATCTGTGAAGAAAATATTAACCCACAGTTTTATTCCGTGCCAAACTTGCATAGAAATAACTTGATTTCTTAAATCTTTTTCATTATAACTTTATGTAACTAATCTTGATCTTCACAAAGAAAATAATACATTTAGTTATATTTAGCATTCTGTCAACTGCTGAATCATGGAGTTGGAAATTACTTGTGAATAGCATGGAACTTGCTGTGAATTGAATTCAAAGAGGACACGAAAACTGGAAGTCTGTTATAGCAGATCAGTTATTCATAGCATCTTTATTTTAAGTAGGTGAAGGGTTGTGTTCTCCCTTTCAGGACTTTGCTCATAAGTTTTTCTTAGCACATCTTTGTAAAGGTACCTGGCTGCCTTTAAGCTACCTTGAACCTCTGCTGATTTTGCTGGCATATCTTACTCCTATCTCTCTGCTTCCCTAGCTGAGAGGGGTGGTGTTTTAGTCAAATGCAAGATGACTTGTGCGCATGTTTTAGGCACAGATTTCAAGTGAGATGAAAAATTCTCTAAGCTATGTTATCCACGCAAACAGAACAATTTCTTGCCTTACGCCATAGCATGATAAATTTATTACCCAGTAAAATTTACCCAGTAAAATTACCCAGTAAATTTACCCAGTAAATTTATTTTTATGGCACACAGATGCTTAGCAATCTTCAAAAGGTAGTCTGGGGTAATGCCAGTACTACCTTTCTAGTGCTGAATAAAGAAGAAAAAAACAAACAACAACAAAACCATACTACAGAGCAAATATTTGTCATGCTCTGTTCTTTGTCTTTCCATGGCCTTCCTGAAAGAGGAACTTTTCCTGGTCAATTTGAGTTATTAAAAGCTAATATCAAAGACTTCTAATAAAAAGGTTTCTAGTTCTATTTTCTAAAGTACGTGGAAATTCTTCTTAAATGCGATGAGTCAAAATACTGCTATATAGTACATTGAGCAAAAAATGCTAAAAATAACTTAAGACATGGATAATTTTAGTCTATCCTGTTCAACTAGAAAAAAATGCATTTTTTATAGAAGAATAGTTAAAGTACATGTCAAAAAGGCAGAATAAAAAGTTCAATATCTGCAAGGACAACGGAAGTGGACAATTTCTATTTCTGTTATCCATCTAAATAAATTCTGATTTTAAACCATCATTTTCTCTGTATTCTCCTTCTAGAGCAATCACCACATTTGTTCCTTACCATTACACCGTGCCTTTCTGCAACAAGAGAAGTGTGCCACTTGAGGGTTATAGACCCAGTATTTGCCTAAAAAATGGAAAATTCCATCTGATGTGTGCTATTTTCTTTTTCATGTATCTATTATACATTTCCTTGAAGTGGGGTTTTGTTTAGTATTAGTGGAATTCTTTGGGAACAACCTTATTTGACTCTTGATCCCTTGACTCAAAATAAGTTTAGAAAAACAATACTCATAAGAAAGCTCTTTGAATTCAGAAGGTGGTATATATATGTTACATACAGTTATGTGCATAGGAATCCTAAAATAGGGGTTATACTGCAATATATGTGAAATTTGACTGTCTCTTTTTTCCTTGATATTGAGAAGATAACTGTACAGAACCTAGAAACAGCAGATCCTGAGGAAAGAATGACTGAAAGGGATGTGGAAGATTCATTTTACTCAGAGTAGAAAGTAGCTTTTCAGGTCCTCCGTGCTGTTTATTTTTCTGGTTTAGGGCTGTATACTGGCTTTTAATCTTAGACTCTCTGAGCATCTTCTGTATCTCCCTTAAACACACATATGCAAATATATGAGTAGACAGGCAAATTGGTGAGTTTGTACCTGTCAACCTACCTGAATATTGAAGCTTGATAAACGCTTGTTCAGAGAATATCTTCAGGTTATTTGCTTATTTTTGAATCCAGCAAATTTCCATAAAATGTTTAAAATCTACTGAAGTAAACCTTTGAAATGAGGGGTGCGATATGCAAACATTCTTCTGATACTGATTTAAAAGTTTTTCATTGCAAACTCAGTTTGCTTTTTCATCCCAACAGGACTATTGACACAGTGAATTATATTCAAGTGAGAATGAGAGAAAAATCATGTGCTCAAGAAAACTCATCTAGCAGAACTGAAATGCTTTTCATTACATTACAGCTGCTCAGAACTTTCTTGGAACGAGAGACACATCTGCGCAACCTCCATATTTTTTTCATTCTGCTATTTTAAAGTAAATTATTTAAAGTACCTCATTTTTAGTATTCAGAATCTCAACACATTTTGCATGTTCTGGAAGACATAACTCTTCAGAGCATTTGTAATTAATCCCTATTTTATTAAGTTTCTAAAGTGAACAGAACTCATCTACTTCTTTGTTCCTCATGGAACCTCTCGTGAGATCTCTCTCTCTCTCTCTCGTTTAAAAGACACTTGAGAAAAAAACAGGGCGTGCATATGGAAAAGAGGAAGAAAATTCTGTTCTACAAAGTGTGTGTCCCTTCAGAACAGTTCAACTCACCCTTTAGTTATGTAAGGAATATATTGTACATGTCATACAACTTGCAGGAGAAATACTTATTTCAGATACAGTTCAGACTATGCAATGTATTATTGGTACAGATATTTAATGAAGTGTTAGATAGCTAACATGATTAGCCCAGGTGACCAAACAGTGTCATGGGTGTCAAGGAATGTAGAATTTATCTAGTCTTGGCAAAGGCTGATTTTTTTTTTTGAGAACTTATTCTTTTCTATTACAGTTCAGAACTGATACACTGTCTTATTTGCAAGCAACTATAAGAATTTATGTCTAGTTATTAGAGCTAGCTGAACAATTAGATTACATTAAATTCCTTAAGAGATGAGAAATGTCAATATTATTAAAAACCTATGTCCACAACTAGGAGAGCTTAGTAATTCTACCTTGCATAAAAGTCCAAACTAATTAGGAGAATGTGTGGGATGGGAAAGGGAGGAAGGAAGCTTTTCTAAAATGTTCTTAATGATTTTGTCATTTTCTCTTTAATAACTTCTAGAAGATGGAGAAAGAGGGGGTGCATCATTTACCTGCTTACATGGCCTGCTAATTACCAGTTTGTGCTGGATCTGACCATTCAGCTATAAAATGGTCACCACTCAATAGTAATTCTACTCTTAACAAAGCCTCGTGGTTTCAGGACAATAACTATGATGATGCATGGCTTCAAGGCATTTTTCTTCAGTGACTTCCCCAAATTAAGTAAGTCAGGTCTTGCTTTCTCTGACTTAGCTTACATGTTAAGATACCCCTGTAAATAAAGGTGATAGTGGAATATCTTTGGTTTGCTGATCAAGAAAATATATTGTTAATGTTGCAGACTTGTAGAATTAGAACTAGCAGAAAGTACGTAGTTTCCTTTTCAACCTGGAATTAAAAGTTTGGTTAAGTTTTGTAGTTCATTGAAATTTTGTAGATGTCAGTGCCAACTTCTAATGTTTCTGGTTAAATAGGGAAGGTGCTTTAAAGGGATTTGATAGTAACTTCACCTAGTTACAATAAGAATTAATTTTATCCTTTATCTTACTCTGTATGGATTCAGGTTCAGGTCTCAGTAATTTTAGTGGGACAAATATCTGTATCTAAACAGGAACACACATTTTGGGTTGTTTAAGAATTATACTTTTTATAGTAAGTGTATATATATAATAATAAGTATATATATAATGTATATAAATGAGAATTACTTCCTCAGTGCTGCCCTTTTTGTGTGTATTATAAATGCTACTTACTACGTTGTATGAAAGCCGTACTTGAAAATCCAGTGCTTGTCTTGGACCAAAACAGATTGATTTTGGTATTAAGTATGTATCTAATATACCCTAATTGCACAGCCTGGGCTTTCAGTTCAGTCTGAAACCTTGACCAAGCAAAGGGAAAAGCAGTTAGTGATTTTGTTCAAGCACTAGAATGCACCTTCTTGCTTTTGAGCATTTGTCTGTGAGAGAGATTAATTCAGCTTAAGTAAGCTTACATGAAGGTATCCTTTAGAGTCTAGTTTGTCTATGCCTTTGAAGAGCTAGCTTGGTTTAAAACTATCTGTAGTACTAAATATTTGCCACTCAGCACTCTTTTATAGGTTCATGAATGGCACTGCCTGATATCCTATAATCGTATAACAGGTTTATTTTCATTTGTTGTTAGAATATATGCATGTATTTTGTACAATTGTACTCTTCCAGTTCTTTCTTTGTATTAACTGTATACACAGCTACTGCACTTGTGTATTTGAATGTAATCCCCTTTTTTTTTTTTTTTTTTTACTACTATGTTCTCCAAATAGTTGCATATACTGCTTTCTTTCTTCTGTTAAATAACATGTTTTTAGGCAAAATGTTTTTTCCTTCCCTGAACTGCTCAATGCCATTTTTCAGTACTCAGTCAGAATAATCAATTTCAGGGATCTGGAATATGCATATTTGTATTCTCTATATAGAGTATTAATTTATTATTTTTAAAATCTCTGTGATTTCTTAAATTAGCTTAAAATCTTTTTATTTTTCCTCCTGTTGATATGATATTCTTCCTGAAAAAGGTCATACGAGTACATTGTTTTCTTCTGTGGACAAGATCACTATCACTTAGCCTAGATGGCCTGAAAAGTGAATTTCAGTATAAGGGTTTTTTTTTTAAAAAAAAAAAGTGTCATAAGACATGAAAGGTAGTATGATATGCTTCCTTTCCTAATTCCATGATGTACAGACATTATTCAGGTTTTTATTCTACAGCAGGGAAAATTGACTTTAGCAGAGTGATATATTGTGATGTAGTGAATACTGACCAGTTTACAGGTTAGGACAAATTCAAACTGTCTTCCTTTACATGAATTCAGAGCTGTGTTTCATTTATTAGGTCAACTGATGCATTTGAAAATTCTTGAAGGCAACCAAGAAACAGTTTAGGACAATATGAGGCGAAATACTATTTCTTGCCATTAAAATTTGCTAACTAATCTTTAGACTCTCTCTATTTACAGAATGAGTTGCCTTTATCATATCTATTTTGTAAGTCTGTTAGGGAAACATGGTGAAATTTTGGCTCCTCTAAAAGCAGTAGCTCTTTTTTTGCCAAATATTTCACAGTTCCTAGAGTTTTGCATAGCATCTTGAATGTAAATTTTAAATGAGGCAATATATAACCCAGAACTACTGTGTCATGTGATTAACATCTTTGTCCCTGATTTGACATGACACGCTGTGATGAAATTTGACCAGGAATGGATTTCATTATGAAAATGATTTGTGATAGAAGGCAAGCAAAGAAAGAAAAGGAAGAAACAGAAGTGTATGCACAGGATACAAAGAGGAGAATTACCTCTAACAACACTGTTAAGCCATGATTATTCAGTATATTTTTGCTGTATGTCTTGAGGATGCTGCTACTCAATCCAAATGAGGATTGAGAGGTTTCAATACTTGATTGCATGAATGCATATGATTTATTACAAGGGCTAGAGGTGAATAAGGAAAAATAAATAAATAAATAAATAAATTCAGTTTTCATAAAGACTATGTTTAAGTTCAATGCATTTTTCTGCCAGTTTGAGTGAACTTCTTCCCATCTTAACTGCACATTTTTGGAGTTAGCAGCACCAAGCCAAAAAGCCTTTGCTTCAGGCAGGCCCTATCTACGCTGCCCTGAAGCCATTCAGTCTGGAAATTTCAGTGCCTTTGGCCACTGAGGACCTGCAGGGCATCCGGAAGTGATGAGCCCTCTTCCAGGCTGGTGGGTACTGCTCGGCATGGGAGACAAAATGATGAGGAGCTCAGGGCAACTCGGGGTCTTCAGCAGGTCACAGCTGCTTTACCGGGGGGCGGGGTGGGGGGGGGTGGGGGAAGATATTTTCTTGGGTTTTGCTGAATATTATTGAAACCAGGCTGTCTGAGAGGAAGCTCTTACCTTTAGTGAATCAACAGGTTTTAGAAAGTAGAGAAGAATGCATAATATTGGGGGGTGGGGGCAGGCTGTGTGTGGAGCTATGTGGAAACAAAACACATGTTCCCTGCAGTTGGATTGCTGACTTAAACATCTTTCTGAGGGTGGAGTGGTTTTAGGATTCCATATACAGTCGGCTACTGATTTCTTTTTTGTTTGATTTTCTTTTTTGGCTTCTTGAAAATCTGCGTCAGCTCACTTGACACTCCCTATTGCTGTGAAAGTCGAAGAGATGTTATGTTCAATTTAATAAAGCAAGTGTGCTAAACACTGGTGTCAAAAAAAAACAAAACCAAAAAAACATCCTGGATAAAGATCAGAGAGACTCTTTTGGGTAAGAAAAAAGTATGTTGTTTCAGCAATGAAAGTAAAAAGGCTTTCAGTATCAAGATAATAAAATTTCTTTAGGTGTCCTCTAATCACGCAACACCAAGCCCTCAGATCGTCTCAGGGAAACAGCCATATTCTCTGCTTGAGATACTGCTCTTCATCCTAAAGTGAAAATCTTTGTGCTGAGAACTGAGCCCTTGGGTTCAGTCCCATGCCTTGCATCCATTCATCTCAGCAGACAGGGTCAACCATCTTTCTAGCTTCTCAGAGTCCTCTATGCTCTGCCTAAGGTGCATCGTACAGTACTTTTTCCCCTTCATAATTATGTAATTCAAGAATGAGCCTCCCTGGTGATGGAAAGGTTATATTGCAATATGGTGATGAATATCAAATGAAACTGCCACTGCCCATTCAGTTAGTGAGATGAATAAGATACTTCATAACTTCAGCTGTAGCCTTTAGGCAAAATAAGTTATGCTTTGAAGCATAGCTCTTACTTGGCTTCAACTACAACTAATGTTATATGTTACTAAAACAAACAATTTACTGAAGAACAAAATTAACTTTAAAAATAAACAGAATTTGGGAAAAAAAAGTTATAATATTGAGATTCTGCCATTGATTTTCAATAATATATATTCAGAGAAAAATGGTGGTGGATATTTTAGACATGCAAGGGAAGCTGAATGTAGGTGACTAATTACCAGTCTCTCTGATCTAATTCACTCCCAGTATATTTATTTGCTTCACTGTTTTTTATTTTTTTAATTCAGTTCTGATTGGTCTGAGGAGAAAAAATCTTGCTTTGCTAGCAAGCAAACTCAGCAACTCTTCATTCCAAGATCTGGGACATAATCTCGTTTAATTAGTTCTAATAATTGATTTTAAAGTTTTGGGGCTAATGATTAGTGTGAGACATGACAGATATTACCACTTAGTGTCAAATAATTTTGAGTTTTGTTTTCTTATTAGCGTACTGGTTACAAATCATTGCTTTCCCAAAAGGTTAAAATAGTTCAGTAGTTTTACTAGTGTAGTTTGGTTAGTCCTTTAATGTCTGATGTAGAGGAGTATAAGGTATTTTGCTGTCTTTGTTCTGTGTTCAAAATGTTGAAAACATTTTGCCCTGATGGGTACTGATAATCTAAATAAGGTACTGTAGATATGTGTTTGTGACTGTTAGATTTAGAAACCATTTGTTGTGAAATTATTCCAGAGTTGTTTTGAAAATGGAGTCTTTGTTGTGAGTACTGTTTTTCTCTTAAGCTTGTGATCGTCATAGTGAGATAGATGACCATCCATCTAACTTAATGACTTGACCCTAGCAAGAACCAGTAGCAGATGCTATGTAAAGCATGCAAAAACAGAAAAATCAGAGAAGCCCTTCCCCTTCAGTTTTGAGCAATGAGCATATGAATGACTTTGTTAGCCAGAGGCTCCGTCTAACCACTGTATTTAGTGGCTGTGAATTGATATCTCTTTCATGAACTTATCTCATCCTTTTATAAATTCATTTATACGTTGGGTCTCTTGTGTGTTTCACTGTTTAATCACATTTTCTGTGGAGAATGTAATTCCTTCTGATGATTTTGAATTGCTGACTGGCAGTATCACAAGTTTCCTCTTCTGTGCTATGAAAAATAAGGAATACTTCACTGCTTACCTTTCTCTTTATCAGCCATGATGTTCCAGGCATTTGTTCAATCCCTTCACAGTTGCCTTTTTTTCAAAGCTAAAAAATTGCAATCTATTTAATCACCCCCAAGTACAAAAACTGTTCTGTATCTGTCCATCCTGTTACCCTTCTTCATCCTCCCTCCTCCCCCCATTCTTCACTTGGCTTGTTTTGGGAGGGAATGGCCAGAACTATGTGCAGCATCGATGGCAGTAGATGTTATACTCCATGGATTTCAATATAAGCACAGTTGTGGTTTTTTTGTTGTTTGTTTGTTTGTTTCCTCCTTTGTCCTCAGTTACTTACTGGTAGCTTCTAGCATCTTATTGGTATTCTTGACCTCAGCCAAATACTTGCTACAGTGAGCAGGACAAGAAACTTTAGTTTCCTTTTTGTTCAAAAGTGAAATTGCTTCAGATACAGTCAAGTTTGAAATTTCGTTAACTTTCAGAGAAAAGCGTCATGTCAGGGCAATGCAAAGTTTAAAGGCTTCTCAGCAAGTAGTGCTGCATCTTTTATGCCAAAGAGAGAGATTAAAATGAGAACGGCAAAACTGAGCATAAATTTAAAAGAAACAGCTCCGCAGTCAGGCAGAATTTGCCCTTCATTGCAGTTTATTAATGTTCAGTGATAGGAGATTAGGAGACAGACATGCTGAAAGACTAAGTCATTTACTGAGATCCTTCATTTTGGTCAGGGTTATAAAGGCTAGATAAATATATATATAATTAAAAAAAATGCCTGCTGCATAACTTGCTGTTATGTATTGCAGTGTGTATGGAAGAGTAGTGTTCATGGTCACTGAAGACCACTGGATTCTGACAGATGCACACTTGCTTCAGCATAATGGAAAAGAGGGGCATCCTTACTACCATAATGGGGCAAAATGCTAGTTCTTCTCCACTGAGAATTATATTTGAATCACATGGCCAATAGGTTCGGTTCCATCAGAAGAATTGACTTCTGTTTTCAAAAGGAAAGGAAGAAAGATGTGAAGGAAGGTGGAAAAGATCTATTCAGTTGTCTCTCATTCTCCTCTCTTAGTAGGGGTGTGCAACCTCTTTCCAAAGAACTTTAAAACTTTAACATTGTTAGATTTTATCAAAAACATAGCAATAAGGTAACTTGTGAAATCTGGAAAGTGTAACAGATTTAAAATAAATGGATTAACTAGAAAATTGTCATCTTGCCCATTTATGTACAGTGGATATTTTTATTTGGCTTATTCTCAAACTTTCCACAGCTAGCACAGTTAGTGAATTCCTCAAAATTCTCTAAAAATCTGCCCATTTTTCATGGTGACTGGGACTTTTCTGCATGGCAGCTCCCCATACTTGTGAGGCACTGTTCCCTGCACATGCTGCAGTCCTTTGCTTGCAGCCCCCTTTTCCTGCCTTCTTCTTTCTTTCAGGAGCTTCTTGGTCTAAGCAAGCTCAGAGGCAGGCATCCTGATTGCAGGCATAAGCCTTTTCCTGGTGGAAGAAGTGATGCCTTTCTAGGAAACAGCACATGCGGTGCATACTGGGGACACAAATCAGTAGCATGTTCTTACAAAGGGAATCTTAAAGCAATTGCATAAATATCCAAAACGTAGTTTTGACCTTCTTGTTACTGTAGCATGCATATGTGTATGTACTGTGTCCTTAAAAAACAAGCATCAGAAAAAAATCCCGTTTTTATGTTGTTTTTCAGGCTGGTTTACTACTGTTATTATTTTATTTTATTTTTTTTTTGTTTTTGTTTTTGATGCTAGGGAGAAAAGTGGCGATATGGATATAATTTGATTGAGAAATGCAAGGAAGTTCTCTTTATATATATATACAGAGGCACAGATGCTTTTTCATGTACTCTTGTCTTTGTGCATTGATCCTTGATTTGAGCATTTAAGTGCAACTAAAGTTTAAAAATAACATCCTTTTCAAGGTCTTCCTATATTTCCCTACAACATTTATTTAGAGAATCATACAGTAACTCTCTCCTGATGAAAATAACTTCAGCTAGATATGTTTCAGATCTTACCATTATTGGAAGATAAATGCAATTTTTGTACACCTGAGTGGAACATTTTTTAAGAAATGAGGGGCTCTCCTGTGGTCAGGGGTCTACCTTCAGCTAGGTACGAGGACAGTCAATTCAAGAAGTTAACTAGCTTGGTTAAGGGCTTGAGAAGTTTCCCATGAATCACAGTGTGTACTTGGAAACATTGGAAAGTTTTTCCAGATTAATGAATGTATGAAGCTTTAAATATACGTAATTCAGAAACTGGAGAAGGAGAGATACAGCCAAGGAAACCTAATTTCTGGTAAATCATTTGCAGGGAAGAAATTTTCTTAAGCTAGCATTAAAGTTCAAAGTTGCAATGTATTTGAACAGAAACCAAGTATTGTTAACGGCTAAGTAATTACTTTCCATTCTCAAATCTGAAGTGCTGGTATGCAGTGCATCATGAACTTTATTATTATTGAATTATTAAGGTATATAAGTATGAAAAAGTACATGCAAAGTCAACAGAGTGTAGGAGTATTGGAAACTGTTTTACTACCACCTCATTAGAACACCACAAAGAAGCAACATGAAATGATAAAGATGCAATTGGGAATGAACCGAAACAGGTTTATTAATCTCTTTTAAACAAAGCTAACAAAAACTGTCTGGTAAACTTTTTTCTCTCTGCATCTATGGCTGTTTAATATCATAACTCTTCATTTTAAAAGAAAGTACATGTGGTAAATTACTAGAAGTCTTGATATGCAAGTATAATGACCATTTTTTCCCTAATCCTTTCTGCAGCATAGCTTCACTTCCATCTCCTCTGGAAAACAACTTACAATTTAATTGTTACAGAAAGTCAAGAGGATTAGTTAACAGAAGAAATAAATCAGCAGTTATTAGAGCATGAAATCAAGAATATTGAATGTAAAACAGAACCCCTATATTAAGTTTAGCTTCCATGAGTAGACTTATTCAAGTCAATGGAAAGATGTGCATAAATATAACTTTCCAGAATTAAGTCCTTGAATAACTGTTGTATCTGGATGTAATGGTAATACAGGAAATTCATTTGTTTAATAATAGTGTTTACAGCTCCCTTTTTATTTTGTTAATGTTTAACTTGGTTTATTATAGCTGGTTAAATCTTCCTGTCTGATCTTACTTGGAAAATTTCCTAAGCCTTTGCTTATGTCTGTCTTAGTCATAGATCCAAGGACAGCTGCGTTTGCCTTTGCTGGGTAGATGTTTCTGGATATGTTATTATTTATACATCCTAGTAAGGACTGTAGACTGGGGAGAGGGAACAAAAAAAAAGGTAGTAAATCAGATATGTCTTGACTAAAGTAACAAGGGAGAAAGTTATACATTCCATATGATTATCTAGATTTTTTGCACAATACTTTGTCTAATTCTATGTTGGTCTCAGATGAAGCAAAGATGTGCAAAGAGGACAGTTAATTGGTCAAAATATTACAAGCTAATTACAATCTAGGAAATTAAAGCGCAAAAACAAAACAAAACAAACAAAAAAAAAAACAGAAAAAGGTTAGATAATGAATTCCTTGTTGTAAGCAGCTGTGATTTTTTTAATAAAATGCACATGCTATGAGACTCTTACACTGCTAGCTACAGTGAGTAGCTACGGCGACTTTACAAATAGTCGTTTATCAGTCTTTACACATATGTAAAAAGTACTGTGCTGTTCACCATGAAAAACATTTCTAGCAATAGTTATGGGAATGGATTAATTTGATATCTTTTCTTTTTAATTTTGTCTTGATTCCTTTGCTACTAACTCCTATTTCCTATATGCAACAAGTCATTTCATATCCAAGGTATTTCACTTGGAGAATGATAATGTATTGTAAGCCAGAAAGAAATTTTCAGATATGTTGTTTTACTGACTTCTGACTGACAGGGATTAGATCTCCATATCTCCATTGATAGGACCTGAAGAGAGATACTTGACTGTCTTTTGTATTTTTAAAAAAATAAGGTGTGACCAGATGGAGAAGGCATTGGAAAGGCCTTTTTTTTGTCTTAACTTTCTCACATAAATTTCTTACCACATCCTTCTTTAATAGATTTTATCTGTTTAGCACATTATTCAGATTTCTGAAGGTTCAGTTGTTGACAGTATTATTACCAGTCTTGTGTACTTAGTATATTTTAGCATTTTTTCAGTGAATTTCTTAGAGCAGCAGTATATAAAACTTCTTTTAGAATTTAAATTTATTTAGATTTGAAGGATTGTGTTTTACAAATTACAAGAACTTGCTATATTCTAATTGTTAGGTTGTAACAGTATTTTTTTATTGCTGCACTTCAGATAGAAATGAACATAAAATTCTACAGTTTTTAAGGAATGGGGAGACTAAGATTTTTAGTTAATACATGGGAATTAAAACCTCTGTAAACCCAAAATGAATACCTGAATGAATTACATGAAGGGCTAAAACTTGTCAGTTCTTTGTAGCTTAGTGTCAGAATACTAGTATTGTAAACCTCAAAGCCTCCCAGGTAGCTAGTTTTGATTTCAGGATTACATAATAAACAACTTGTATCACAATGCAATATTCAGTTTCCCATTTTCTTCATCTCAAAAACAAGCAAACAAACCTCTTGCATACAGTATCAATATCAGATTGCTAATGGTCCCCTAAGTAACTTTTTATAGCTGGAAAAATGGAATGTGTTTTTAAATGCACGGTGTTGTCAAAATGCTATCGTGGAACTACACTTTAGTAATATTCAGGAACTGGAGAATCAAGTATCTCCTGAAACTCTGTTAAAGTTACAGAAGAAGGTCTGTAGGTAATACCCAACCTAAAATTTTTTTTTCTGTAGCATGCTTTGCTGTGTTCTGGAGTAAAAGAGTTGGGCAGTCAGCTGGAAAGAAATCTGCAATGTGTTCTTGCTTTCCATAACTTACAGTAATTTTATTTAAAAACTAACATAAATGTTATCCTCTGCAAATAATAAGCTGGCAAAGTTCAAACCATTTGACTGTAGTACCATTTTAGTACTTTCAGGTGGTTCTGGAACAATATTATTGCTTTCTTTTTGACCGCATAATAATGGACTTTTATCAGATAAATGTCTATGGCTTCTGTTAAAAGTGGTGGTAGGATGGATTTTTCCCGATTTTGTATGTCTTCGATGAAGAGACTGTGCTAGTTAGCATAGGCTATTTTTATAGTCAGTGAGGAAAAACAGAGAACGATTCATCTGACCTGTTTCAGCCATTTATTTAGAGTTAGATAAATTGTGCCCAGAGGTTATGTTTTTCCTTTCTCTAAAGTGAACTTAGGTGAGTAGCTTAAATGGAGATGTCTCCACTGTTAAGAATCTGAATCTCAGGGATGTGGATCCCACCCAGGATTTCTTCATGCTGAATGATATGATGTAAGCAAGAGCTAGTGTGGTCATGGACCAGCACTGTGCACTAGAAAGCTTTCCCTTTTGATTAGTTAGTTATCCACCTGTTTTGTCATGTAAAAACAAGGGAAAAATCCAGAAGAGTACAGGACAGCTTTTTTTTTATTATTATTTTTAATTATTATTTTTTATTATTTTTAAGGAAAATTGATGGTTGGGCCCAACATATAAGATGTGAAAAGATTTAGCCTACATAGATCAACCTCAGTTTTCCACAAAACTTTTCAGAGAAAGCTATTTTTTTTAGAAAAAAAAATATGCAGAATAGCTTCACTGTTTCCAGAATTCCAGTCCTACAGAGAACTAATTTGAGTGTGTCTTACTGTATTAAATTTTTGCATATATGTGACACTGCAGTAAGTGTTAACAAAGATGATCACTGGACCTGGTGTGGCAGGCTGAAGTATAAAAGTGTGATTTGGGGAATAGAGAGAAAGGAGATAATCTCTGTTTAAGCATGTACTCTTCTCTGTGCCCTTAGTGTTCCCCTTCAAAGTAGTTACTTTGCCTTTATCCATAAACATTGAAGAAGAATTTAGGTTGAATCCAGCTAAGAGCTTGGACACACCAAAAAGATTGAACATGAAGAAATCTGAAGAGGGATCTCAAGAATGGTAACAAAACAGCTTGTAGGGAGCAGGTAAGCTACACAGGGCATACCTCTGTGAAAGTAAACTCCTGCATGTATTTACACTTAAGTTGCTTTGCCCTGCTTAGCATACGGCTGTGTCTGTTTCAAGTAAAAATTGCCTTACTGTCTGAAGGTGTGTGTCGCTTCTGAGTTTTGTGTTAGGAAAAAATTGCAAAATCTAAGCTAATGTGCTGCACTATAAGGGATGCCTAGGGGAAGTAAAATCAGAACTGTATAAATATTGAGGAAAGAGTTTGTACGTTCTACATAGTCTTTATTGCGTAAACCCTAATGAAGTGAAGTAAAAATAAAAATAAGCAAACCTATAAAGTATGTGATGAGAACAAGGGAATTATTTAATTAGGCTAATAAAATTTATTTTTGAGGTCATTGAAAAACAACTGAGCATTGTTAATTAGAAGCAAGTCTGTTTGCATTACAGGTTCCAAAGTAATTTCCAGTGGTTGATTGCAAATCCTCTTTTAGTAGTCGAACATGAATATTTTATGTGCTTTGTAATAATACCTAAGTTTCCCCAAAATTTTCCAAAGATTTGCAAAGCATGAAGTCTTGTCAACTTCAATATGCTCAAGTTTGAAAGGAAAAAGTATTAGTATAAAATCTGAGCTAGGCATTTGATGTGGTGTTTCAGATAGGCAGGTGTGGCAAGATCAGTCTCATCTGTGATGCTACAGCAGTTTAGTGAACAAGTAGGTGCAAAGTGCACGTGTTTTGATTGTTGAAGGGTCAAATTTGAATATTATTTTAAATGACTGCTTTTGAGTCCTAGAATGCAGAGCAAAGTGAGCAAATTAAATTAGGCAAGTGAGCTTAAATGAGTTGAAATAAATTGTCTCTGAGCTGCTGTATGGCAGCTGTTGCAGAAGTATCTTGAAAGGAAATGCTAATCAAGAACATCCGAATTTGGGATGTAAAATTGTATACCATAGGAACTGAGTGCATGGCACTGCTAGCAATTGGAGCTTAGATGGAAAGCAAACAAATTTGCTGTGGTAGAAAGTGATGATTTAAAAAAAAAAAAAAAAAAGACTGTCTGGAGAACATCTAACAAACAATTAGATGTTCATTAAGAAAGACTACACTCCTAATTTTCAGAACTGAGCTGCTAGTGTATCAACAAAGAAGCTTGGTTATTGAACTGTGGGAAAGGAAGGAGAAATAAAAGTAAACATTGTGAATGATTAAACTAATACCATGCAAAAAGGGCACTTTAGTCATTAAATTACTGTTCTGTTCCTAGAAAAATTGGGAAAATATCAATTTTAATGTGTTTTGATAACGTAGGAAGTTCATTTGAATAGTCTACTATAATTTTGTAGCAGAGAATCCTATCCCTAGACATGTGTGCAATTACTATTGCCTTCTGTGTAGGCCAGCATGTCTATAGAATGAGATGGTGCCATCACTGTAGTATAATACTGACAGTTGGGGATGAACAGGAACATATATTCCGAAGTGTAGCACAAACATTTTTGACTATGGGATCTGAAGGCTGAAGTCCTGGAGTTATAGTGTTCAACGGAGATGACCAAAGGCAGAATGTGGGCTTTTTGAACTATTTTTGGGTTGGCACATAGGCATTTACCTGATTTTTCTTCTTCTTGAATCTAAAGACACTGTTATCTTGGAAATATAGAATGTAAGACAAGATGCTTTGCTACTTATGTCAGTATTTGTGAGAGCTCTGGGAGTATTTATTGGATATACATACAGATTGGGGGATGAGAGGCTGGAGAGCAGCCCCGTGGAAAGGGATCTGGGGGTTCTGGTTGATGGCAAGCTGAATGTGAGCCAGGAGTGTGTCCTGGCAGCCAGACGGGCCAACTGCATCCTGGGGTGCATCAGGCACAGCATTGCTAGTTGGTCAAGGGAAGGATTGTCCTGCCCTGCTCTGCGCTGGTACAGCCTCATCTCGAGTACTGTGTGCAGTTTGGGGCACCACAGTACAAAAAGGACATACAGAGTGTGTCCAAAGAAGGGCTACAAAGATGGTGAAGTGTCCAGAGGGCAAGATGTATGAGGTCACTTGGTTTGTTCAGCGCAGAGCAGGCTGAGGGGAGGCCTCATGGCGGCCTGCAGCTCCCTCACCAGGGGAGCGGAGGGGCAGGCGCTGAGCTCTGCTCTCTGGGGACAGCGACAGGACCCGAGGGAACGGCATGGGTCTGGGACAGGGGAGGGTCAGGCTGGGGGTTAGGGAAAGGTTCTGCACCCAGAGGGTGGTTGGGCACTGGGACAGGCTCCCCAGGGCAGTGGTCACAGCACCGAGCCTGCTAGAGTTCAAGAAGTGTTTGGACAACGCTCTCAGACACATGGTCTGATTTTGGGATGGTCCTATGTGGAGCCAGGAGTTGGACTCAATGATCCTTGTGGGTCCCTTCCAACTCAGGATATTTTATGATTCTGTTTTTGAGAATTAACTATGGGAATTAAAAACATTTAGCCTGAAATCAGCAAATTTTTCTTTGAGGAGAATATAACGCTTTTGTTTTGTTTCAATATTAATCAATTTTGCTTAGAAATAGGCCAACATAAATATGAACATATGAAATTCTAGTGAAAATTCATTTCCTTTCGACTGACCCATATGGGTAGATTTCAGTTCATATGAAGTCATCGAAGATGTACTGCAGAACTCCAAGGTACTCATTATACTCTCGGGGATATTGTTCCTGGTATAACGTACAGCAGTCTCTCTGGAGACTGCTGTACTTCACAGAGGGAAACAGAGATGACATAAATTGATCTCAGGATTTGGAAATCCTAAATGTAACCTAAAGTCACATTTGCATCCACTCTCCCCATCCTCATTTCCCACACATCTGGGAGCTGGCTTCAGTGTATAACAGTCATGTAGCTGCCAAAACAAATTACCAGCTGAGGAAGTCGATTAAATTGGTGCTTTAAAAAATATTTTAAAAATCTACATGGTATTTTTAGCAGTCTTTATTAAGATTTTTTTCAACTATAGTGAAACAAAGAAGGATCTAGTGATGTGAAGTAAAGTTAACCCTCAAAGATCTGAAGAGAAACTGAAAGGAGAACTGCCAGAATGAGAAAGGAAGCTCACTGTGGAGGTTTGTTTCCAGGTTAATGGAATTGTTTAAAAGTTGTTACACTGAGGGACAGTTCCTTTATGTGTTGGTACTTTGAATTCAGTTCCCAGAGTCACTCAAGCATGCACCAGAGTGCAATATGTTGGATGCTGCTGCCTTGAAGTCATCCCTTTCCTCTGCTCTCTGATGTTGTGCTGGATTCTGATGCAGAAAAAATGCAAGTGTCTATTGCCCTCTATCTGCCACTTGTTTGTTTGTTTGTTTGTTTTTCACAGAAGAGTAGGTTTTCACATGAAAAAGCTAGGGAATCTTTGTTTCAGGGATATTAACTGCCGAGCCATACAGGCTGGGATAAATGGACACCAGCTCACTGATCGAGAAAGTCAGCAAGTTTTTGACTCCTTGTCTCCAGGTTATTTTACATAGTAAGGCAATGAAAAGAAAGGATCAAACAAATTTGATGTTCAGGGAATTCGATTTTTTGGCTTTTAGCATATACTTTTCAGGAGCTTGTCATAAAGCAATTCTTCATTAAAAATGTCTCAAGTAGGTAGAGTTTTTAATTGAAAATGAAAGTTTTATTCCAAAATACAAGTTTGCCAGGCTTTGGTCAGAGTGTTCGCATTTTATCAGGCTATTGATGAAAACTGAACTTCAATTAGCACTTACCTCTGTTCTTCGTCTCCCCAGCTACACTTCTTCTCCCATACTGTGATACTGCTCCTCATGAAAGTTCAAAGCCAACAAGGACTGCCACATTCCCTTATAAGGAAAAAAAAGAGGATTTTTGTTTGTTTGTTTTCCTTTTGTAATAGGCATTTCCTTCCTTTTATGTAAAGTATGGCTTTTCTCTTTCTCTTTGAGCCCCACGCTTTACCCTAGTATGGTCTGCAGGGCTGTGAAGAGGGCTTGCTCATCTGCTGGGGTGGGAGCTAGGATTGAGTACCTGCTCTGCAGCACAGGCTGTGAGAAAGCAGCATGCTATACCCCCTCCTTATGTGAAACACTGTAATGTACGAGGGAACTTCTGTGGTGCTGATCTCATACTGTGAAAGCTGTCTTACCAAGTAATCAATTGCTAAACTAATGATAAATAAAGCAGTGGTGATAGGAGCACACTGCTTTAAAGTCTCTCACAGGCTGTGCATACCTAACTCCCCTGCACAGCTTCACAGAAGAGGTTTCATCTCTGAAGAATATCTGGCAAGAAGCCTAGATCTTTTTTAGCAGAAGCAAATGGGCACAGGGTTTTGCTTGGGTGTCCTTGAGGTAGAAGCGTATGGAAGGTGAATGTACAATACTCAGTGTTTACCTTGAAAATTTATTTTCTGCCATTCTCAGATTCCACACATTTAAGACAGCTGCCAAGTTTGTTTTTACTTAAAGAAGGATGACTTACAGTTTTTCCTTAGAGAAGTATCTGCTTGAGTATTATGCTGGTTGAATCAAATTAAAATTAATACATTATTCAGCACAGGTGTATAAATAAGCTGAAAAAATTGGTGTCTACCAGTTTCATTCAAATGTCATCCTGTTTTATTTTTTGCAGCATTCGTAAGTGGCTGATCTGCTTTTCTGCTTTTATTCACAGTAGTTGATGACCCATACCTTTTCACTGGGCTGACTTTCTGTGTATGTGCTCTGGATGGTGGCTAGGAATTTCTGCATCAAGAATTATTTCATTGCCAGTGATAAGGGTGACTTGCACTCCTCAAATGACAGAGGAACAGAGAAGGGTGGGGAATTTGGTCTTAATTACTGTAAGGAATTAGAATTAATGTTGTGAAAATGTGTATTCCTGCAGATTCCTTTTACTTGTCTGTTACAGCACTCGGTCCTTCCTATGTAGTACTTGTATTGCAGTCCTCTTAACAGGATGCCTTCAATACAGTAGTGTGCCTTTTTATCCTGATCCGTATCTTCTTTACTTGCCCTTCTTCAGTTTGTCTGCATTCTTGAAGACTAAGCAATTTTTCAGTGATTTGAAGATGTTATCTGAATGTATTCCCACATTAAAAGAACACACTTGGGATTAAACGAATGCATTAAATGACAGAATAATCTTTGCATCAAATGTGACTATTGAATGACATTCACTGATACCGTTACTTAATGATGAAATTAATATTTTTTTTTTCCACTTTCATTTTGATAATTTATAGTAGGAGGTGGGACAGATATATCAGATGGAAAAACTGCAGCCCTTGGTCCTTTTGAGGAAGGATGTATGACCAGTAAAGGAGTCTTTAAGCTAGAATTATCTTGCCTGGCTTGATCCTGGTCTTGTCTTTGTGTCTGGGAAAGGCTTTTTTTTTTTTTTTTTGACATCATTAACATCCTCCCCCCGCCCCCCCCCCAGTCCCCTTATTCCCTTATTTCAAAGGTGTGCCTTTCAGTTTGACTCCTGTTACAAGAAAGCTTTTGATGTCTTGCTTTTCTCCCCACATGCCCTGCATCCCAGATGCCTGGGCTGCATCTCCTCATAGCATGTCTCAGCATCCCCCGCACTCCAGAAGCATTCCCTGGCTGAAGATCCTGAAGGACTGATCTTCACCACATTTGACAAGCTGTGTGCAAAATGCAACAAGTAGCCAGCCTGTCTCTTTTGTTGCACAAATGGATATTAAAAAAAAAAACAAACAAACAAACAAACAAAAAAAAAACTGTATATACTATTTCTAAAGTTTTAACTTATTTTATAAGGGTATGGTTTGATTTGCATATTACAGTTTGGAGGGAATGATGCTGAATCTGGAATACTGCCTACCTTGAGGTCAATAATCTATGAGAATCCACAGGGGTAACACACGGATTAGATTAAGTGAATTCATATTAAGATTCAGTTTGTTTTTATGTTTAGTTGTGTCAATGAAGAAAGAAATGAATGAATCATTCTTTGAGAAGTATTTAAAAAACAAACAAACAAAAAACAACCAACAATGCTCATAACTCCTTATTTAAGAGTTGGAGAGCTCCAAGCACTTGCCAAAGGGGTCCAAATAAACTAAAGAGGTTGAAATGTCAATATCATAAGAATAATTCATGAGTCATCACCTCAGTGCAAAAAATATTTGGTTGTTTATGTGACTGGGGGTTGTGGAACAAAGCTATTCTGTTTCTAAAAGGTCAGCAACAATAAAGAAATAGTACATAGAAATACATGTCTAAGAATAGATGAATGAATGAGTAATTATGGATTTCAGATATATTTCTCAACATATTTGTGTATGTGAATTTGTAAGTCAACAATATATATGTAAATTTATTGTATACCTTTTCTTTTGAGTTTTCTGCTAAAAGAAAATGACAAGGTAACCAGTCATTTCTTCTTCTCTATGAAACTACATTTAAAGTCAATACCACATTAGACCTCCCACTATTCAGATCATTATTTCTTAAACTAAGTCTTTTGAGGAGGATGATATTCTGCAATCTTTCTCCCTTTGCTTAAAGTGGATGTTAGTTTCAAAATACGGCAGGTAGCACAATGAATATTCAATGAGAAGTTTGCCTGTGACACCTACATCTCCTGTAGAGGTTTAAGACTGACTTTAAAAGCTGACAGAGGAATGGTATTATGTGCCTGTAAAAGCAATGAGTTTCATTTAAGGAGATATATATTAAGGCTGTCATAGATGGCCTGATTAATGTAGCACCTCAGTGAATTTATTATTTCCCAAGAAGCAGCACCAAGCAATATTTTATGTCAAAAACACATATCAGGATGGATTCTCCTGTTAACGCCTCAGTTTTATGGCTAATCTTCTGATTCTGTCAGCAAAATGGATCTTATTTCTTAGTTGGATTAAAAAAAAAAAAGCTTGAAGTTATATATACATTTGTTTTTATCATGGAATTGCACTGTAAGAGAAATACACCGTCTTTTATCAGGAATTAGTGAAGTTTAGATGTGAAGATGGAATCAGACAAACTGTTTTTAATGTGTTTAATCATTAGGATTCTTTGGATGCAAGTAGGTCTGATATTTAGCACATGCCAATAGTATTACCAACCAAGTAATACATGCAGTGCTGTATCAAAGAAAAACAGTGCCAGGTAAGAAAGAAATATTTTATATGCAATTTAGTAAAAGCTTGATTGAGCACAAGGTGTCAGGGACTCCCTGTCCAACAGCTGGAGCTTCTTGAGATGTCCAGAAAATAAATAACTACGTACGTGTATATATGTGTGTGTGTGTGTTTATATTCTTCTTGTTTCTTCTAGATAAAAGATCAGATACACATTGTCAATACAGAGACTAACAGCTTGGCAAGTGAGGAAGAGATTAATGAGGCAAATCATTTCATCTGTTGAGGAGAGTTAGCTAAATTGCTTTAAACAAAGAATTGTCATGGGCAGAAATGAATCTGAGAACTGCTGCTTCCTAAAGTATTTTCTTCCTTGAATCCAAGTTATAAGACCTAATAGATCGGGGATTTGCAGTCTCATGCAATAATACCCTAATAGAAAAAGAATCGGTGTTTGACGAAACACAGTTATTTACAATGTTAACTGAGTTATTAAAGATGAGAGCTCCCATGTCAGTGAAAGCCAGTGGGTTACTAAACATGCTCTGTGACTTGTTGAGTTTTATTAGGTGAAGAACCTAGAGCTATAACGAATGATCTTTTCTCTGGAATCCTCATTTACTGCTTTGCTAAACTGTCTGCATTACTCTGTCAACTGTCATGGCAGAGGAATACTCCATCCAGCTTAGAAAGCAGGAGCAGCTCAATCGTGGCAGGATGGAGCGGGAATGTTTCTGGCCAGTAAGCCTGGTTGGATACCCCCATGCTGAGTTCCCATGCAGAGTTGTTCTGCTCCTTCCTGGACCTCATCCATTGCCATCTACTGCTGTACTTGGAGAAGGGTGGGGAGCAGAAAATGAGTGTTTTTTCAAACCCTTCTTTTTGACTATGGTGCTTATGAAGAGTAAGGGCAATTTCTTCTGGTTTGCTCAGAACCTTCAAATCCAAAACTGTGTTGATCTTTTTATCGTATGATAAAGCATCAGAAGGTAACTTATTAGAATGGAACTGCTTGTGTAACCTTAGCTATAACTATAAATATAGTCAACATGTGTATCTTTGGGGAGTATGAGTCGTTTCCAGTATGCCCTTAGTAGCAATTCTGTGAAATTAAAGTTGTTTGTTCATTGTGCCTTTGAGAGTATGATGAACTGTTCGTATGCTGTGTAGCAAAAAGACTTTCTGTTTTCTGTCATTGCCCTCCAGACTGGTGTGCATCTGTATGGTGGTTTGCTACTGCCAAATCCTGATGTTTCAGTCTGAAAAATAAACAGGCAGAGATTTCATTTAATGGTGCAAATGTAGGTGGGTAATGGGAGGGAGGATAGACTGAGTGTTTCTGGGTTGCTTTTTTTAAAAAAAAATATTTTTACGTTTATGGCATAATTTGATAAATAGTACCTTTGAATACAATTCTGTTTATTTCTATAACCTTGAACCATATACTGCATGTCTTTTTTTCCTTTTTATATATACAATATCCCTGGCATAGCACTCCCTTCTGACTTGTAGAAAAATGTTTATAAAAATGAATTTTTTCCTACATCTTGTATTATCCCTTTTTCCTTCTAGGAGAGAGGTAAATTAAGACTACTAGTTTCCTCAGTATTTTATTTTATTTTATTTCTTTTACAAAAGGCTTAAGGAACAAACAGCAGGACACTTACTGCCTACTAGCTCAGGATGAGAGAGATTATTCAGAGTATCTCCTAGATATTCTTTGGAAACATTAAGATAACAAATGTTTTCTACCAATAACAAACAAAAGAGAAGAAATTAAAGGAAATGTGCTCCCAGGGAACAGTTTCTGCGTTTGAAAGAAGTGAGGGTAATTTAGAAACACTTTGGAATGAAAGTGGCGTGTGTGATTTTGCTTTCTGTTATTTTTTTTTCTTTTTCTTTCTTTTTTTTTTTCTCCTCCAACTTAACTCTGCTCTTTGTGTTTTCTTCTTGCTTGCTTAAGGAAATCCCAGAAGAGATAAAGCAATTGGCTTCCAAATTCTCTTCACTTCAAATCCATCTTTCTTCTTGCATGATAATTATTCAGGTTTTTGTGCCTTAGAAGTACTCCTAGATCTAGAGTCTAGAAAATTGACTATACGTGTCTTGAAAATACTGCTACCATGTACAGACTCTAACACTGAAGTTGTCAAAACCTGAAAACTTTATTTGTTTCAGGATGTGAGAATAAACATGTTCCAGTCATGAGAACAGACAAGAATACGCTTCCATTGAGGCCATGAGGCAAGCATCCTAGTTAAACTATCTTTTGGGGGGGAACACTGAGTTAATTAGATGCCATCAGGAACAGAGCTTAACAACGTGGTGGCATATATGCTTAGGTTATACGTGTAAAGAGTCCAAGAATAATACCAGTGGTTTTCATACCCATAGATCTGTATGATAACTTAATGATTATATAAAAACGTGTTGTTTTTATTTCTCCTCTACATTGTTTAATATTATACTTTCTCGTTCTTTGTCGTTTATTCATATAAGTATTTCATAGGTGTAAATTAACAAATATAACAGTTTCAAGAAGCACACCTAATCATTGTTCAGGAATTGAAATAAATAATGATATCATTTCAGAAGTATGTGGGAGGAACAAAAATACTGCCAATTATTGCTGGATCAGATGAAGAGCAGTAGATAAATTGATCATTCTAAAGGGAATTCTAACCATTATTATATAAATGAATGAGCCACCATCAGTGTTAGAATTTAGTGAGCTTATCAGAATGAAAGAAAACAGTACATGACTAGAAAAAAAAATGTTTTCAGTTTGCATGTGTTAAAAATCATTTTCTTCCTCCTCTAACATGCTATGAAATCATACTAGGAATGTTTTAAGTGTCTAGAGTAAACTCATTTAACTTCAGCAAAAACTTAACTGTTTTGGTTTTGGTGATATATCATGTTTTTAAAATAAAATAAAAAAAGTTTGCAGTTTTGTTGGAAGCTTCATTGGTAAAATCACACATTTTGTCTGTATGTGAAGGTTAGTACCAGTGTAAGGGATATAAAAAAAAAAAAGAAAAACTTTTTTGAGGGATCAGTCCTGCAACAGTTCTGGCAAGACGTTATCTTTAGAGGTATATTGTCTATATTTATTCTTGCATTAAAGCATTCAACCAGGTTGCAGTGTGCTTATATAAATGCATGTAAAGTCATGTGCTCTCTCACTGCCAATGTCCTGCTTTTCTTGATGTGATGTCATAGGCAGTTGTAGTGAAAAGCTTCTTCTTGCTTTTGGACTATAGTTATATGGCCACAGAAGAGAATGAGAAGAGTGAGCACTCCCTGAAAAAAAGTCTTAAAAGCCTTTCAGTGATGTGTAACACACTTGGCAAAATACGTGGTGCAGGGGATCAAGCAGGCTATTTTCTAGCCAACAACCAATTCTCATCTCTGCAGTCTTGTCAGCTGCTGTTCGGCACCCTGTGTCCTGTGGTTTGCAGTGCAGATTGCTTTCTGCACATGTTTGCTGTATCACTGTGTGCATGCAGGTAGCAGTGAGGTTACATTCCAACTCAAATTTAACTTCAGACTTGGAGCTTGAGAAGTAGAGATTGCCTCCCAACCAAGTAAAGACCAATATTATTGCTCTTTGTTGTAACGCGTGAAGGCATGGAAACCAAATATATTCATGGAGACTATCTAAGAATAAAACTCATCCAGCATGGTAAGTTATATGAAACTTAGTTGCTATCAGCATGTGAATTAATGGTGCTAGCAAAAGAAGGAATTACTTACATTAATGTACTATTTTCCTTTCTTCTAATAAACAGCTTACATTTTTGAATATTAAGAAATAATAATGTGGCATTTTTGTCAGATTATAGTCGTATGATATTGTAATTTCATCACCATCTCTTGGTATTTTGACTTGGTTTGTGCATAGATAATTACTTAGGATTGAAGTTGGAAGTATGAATGGCATTAGATGCTGTAGGAACAAAAATGTTTATAGTTAGTTCAGAAAGGAGATATATTTGACATTTTTAGATTTTATTTATTTATTAATTAATTAATTTATTTTTAGGAACTGGAAGAACAGATTTTGATAAATGTGTACTGACCTAGATCAGAAATTAAAACCAATACTGATCATGGGAGCTGTAGGCTTACTGACGTCTGAGAGGAACTTTGACTCTTGAGTTTTTGGTATGCGTGGAGACTAAATTTAGATACCTGCAGGTAGATTAATATCTCCATCTTTATGCTGTCATATATTGGTATTGATAAATTGAAGATGCTATATCCAGTAGGCCTAGGAAGACTTGCAACTTTATAAGGAGAATTTGATATTCAAAGTGAAGCGTCTCATCTATTCAGTAGAATCTCTTTTTTTTTTTTTCCATTCACATGTGTCCAGATGTGTCTTTGTAGCTTATTCATTAATAAGAAGGAATGGTGAAAAGGTACCAAATGTAAAAAGATGTCAGATTTCTCTAAATTACAGTAATTTCCTGGGTAAGTGCTAAATGAAGAAAAGGGAATAAAAATCATAAGTAATAAAGAATAACTTTTTAATTAATAGGCCATTTTTGAAAGGCTCTGAGGTTTTGTTTTGCTTTGTTTTTGCAGTATTCATCTGAAGTAGCAATTAAAATAGTTTTGTGTGGTGAGAAACAAAAACTAAAGTGCTTTCCCCTTCCTCCCTTTTCTGAGGCTCAACTTCACTCCTTCATCCCCAGCTCTTCCACCTCCTCCACCACCAAGCAGCATAGAGATGTGGATTGAAGGCTGTGGTCAATCCCTCGCAGCTCTGCTCTGTTGTTCCTTCCTTCTCATATTTTTCTCTGTTCTACCATGAGGTTTTCCATGGGCTGCAGTGTGGACACCTGCTCCACCCTGGTCTCCACAGCCTGCAGAGGAACCTCTGCTCTCATGCCAGGAGCACATCGTTCCCCCCTCCTCCTCTCTCCCCTTGCTGTCTGTGCAGGGCCGCTCCTCACACCGCTCCCCTCACCGCCCCCTGCCATGCGGTGTTTGCCCTCCCTTCCCCAGGCTGCCCCCGAGGCGAGGCGCCGCCATCTTGGCTGCGGGGCCCGGCCGTGCCCTGCGGTGGGGCCGTTGGGGGCAGCTGGGGCTGGCACAGGGCAGCCCCGGCATCGCCTCACGCAGCAGCCCCGCAACACCCCACTGCCAGCACCTGGGGACCTGCGTCCATGCTCATAAATAGGAATTTCTATTATTGTAGCATATAAGAAATGAAGAAGAAGAAAAATACATCACTGTCAGTCTGGAAAATTTGCTGTTTTCGCTCAAACTACTTCATTAAATGATGTTACCAAGGAATCAACAGATCAAGATAGCTAAAAGTGTGTTTTTGTCAGATCCCTTGTAATTAGCAAGAAAAATTAACATTTTGCCTGCAGGAAGTATTTTTACAGCTAAGTATTACTTTGAGTGAAGAACAAACAAGTAGGAATATTACATTTTTAGTGCATGATGTGTAAAAAGATGAACAGAAGAAGTTGAGTTTTGTGGATAATTTTGCTATGGGAGTGAGAAAATCAGCAAAACTATTTCAAGCAATAGTTCTTTTGCGATAAGGGGAAATAAAGACAGATAGGAATTAAGTAGGGGAGGGAAGCATACCAAAGTTGAGAGTGTATTCATCCCATCTCATTCAAATGCTTGACCTGCTCTCCAGCCAGGCAGGTGCATGCAGATATCCAGCAGAGATGCTCATTTTCATCAAACAAATCACTTAAAGTAGAATTTAATATTGGCTTTGGAGACAACATTTCTTTAAAAAGGAAAAAAAAAAACCAAACCAAAGTTAATCCTTGTGCTAGGGGTTTCTGTTTTATTTTTTTTTTCCTCTTTAAAAAAGATGAGTCAGATGTAAAGAGGGAAAGAGGGGTGAGGATTTAGATAATTCAGTTGGCAAACAAACAAAATAACAAAAACTGAACGGTGCTGAAATAGTATGAAATAAGAATACAACTATGTTACTTCTGGAATTTTTTACTTGTTCTCATATAAGAATACCCACTAGACAAAAGAAAAAATAACCATACAACAACAGTGCAGCTTTGATGACCATCCTCAGACGGATAAAGTAAATCTGGCCTTAAGACTCCCAGAACCAGATCAAACAAGTTATGAATAAAAAAGCAAGTGCTAAATTTGGATAGCTAATCTTGTTTAAATTAGATTTGCATGCATAAATCTTTTAGTGGCAGCTTTATTTTGCACCAGGACCATCAGTCCTCTTCATAATTTCACAATATTACAGATAGACGTTCTCATACCAAAGCCAGTTAATTAGGATTATTACTGTTGGATTCCTCAGTTGCTTAAAGATCCAGTATTAAGATACCTGATCAGTAGGCAAAAGAAGGTTTTAAGAAGCTCACCATGTATGTACTGTGTGTTAATTAAGTGAAGAAACCCAGTGCTTTCAGATTGTGCTCTTTGTCAGAAGAAAAATGCCAGTGTGATCCAAAACTTAATGGCAACTAAAGGGGAGTAAAAAGAAAGGAGACTTTACTTGCCAGGTATCTATGAAAGTACAACATCACTGAAAGGGTTTTGTTTTTTTTTAATCTGTAGACATATTTTATCTAACAAATGAAAACAGTAACTTCTACTAATGCTTCTTTTTGTTCCATTTTATCACCATTTTTAAGAAGTAACATGTCCTAGAATTTATACTAGTTATTTTCTTGTGTATATCATTTGTCGGCAAACTTAGAGAAAACATTCCGGCATATGTGGACTTTCCTAACAAATAGGCCTGAAACTTTGTTGGCATTTCAGGTGCACTGTCAACATTGTAAAAATACCTGAGGGTTTTCTAAAAGTGTAATTTTGGATCTAGCAGTTGGCAGGTGTTCTAGACTTAGCTTTGGCATGTCAGGTTTTTATGTGAATGCAAGTTGAATCATTTTTCTTCAAATCTGATGTAAAAGTGTAAGGTTATGGTGTGTATTACATTAAAATAAATGTGAAATAAGAATGTGTATTAGGTAACGGCATCAGTCACTAGGAAATGAGTTATAGATACCATACTGTACACAACTGAGAAGAGAAATCTTGCATGTAAATGGAAAACTGGGTATGAGTTATGTATTTGTTAATTCAAGAACAAAAACAGCACTGGTACTTTTCCACCTGAAGAAAAGGACTATTTTCTTTCTGCTATGAAAATTTTTATGACTGCTTATATCTTATATGTAGCAGGTTGCTCGTGTGAGTAAACTCAGTGTTCACATCTGGTGGATGTCCTTTTCCACAAAGTAACGTTTTTTGGTTTTGGCTTTTGATTTTGAGTTTACTTCAAGTTGATTCAGTCGTAATAGTAGGGTAGAGTTCCTTGTGATAAATTTAATTAATTGTACAAAGTGTGACATACTGTGAGGGTTCTTCTGTGCCAGATGGAATGCTTATGGAATGTGAGCTTAGTATTCATTTGCTGACTCTTTCATCTGGAAATACATAGGCAGTCCAATGAAAGGTGACACATTAGTAATTGTGTGCTTTCATACAGGTGCTTTTTTTTTTTTTTTTTTTTTTTTTTAAGGGGTGGTTATGTGACTGTCAGCATGGGATTCTGTGAAAGATGTTAAATTGCTTGCTTTTAATTCAGTAAGACCCAGGTACTCATCTCTTGACTTAGAGATTAGACTTCTGTGAGAGACTCAAAATTTATTTTTATGCTCAAAGTGCTCAACTGTTGGGTAAGCGTCTCCTACTAGTATAATTATTCACACCATTAAGGAGTTTGAAACATCTGCAGTTATCTTTCTTTTCAAGGCAGCAGGGGTTTTAACTACCATGTTCTGTTTTAGGTTTTTGGTTAGTCCTGTCTTTGAAACCTAACAACACTTTTGAACAGAAGAATAAAGGAAGTGACTGGATTATTTAACAACTATACCAATTTTATAATAGCTAGATTAATAGGTTCTGTAGATTTTGTTTGTAAACTCAATTTTTCTCTCAATATGTACACAAACACAGGTTTGTGAGGGTATGTTCTGAGGGTACACTTTTTTTTTTTTTTAACCTTCAAAGGGGGATAGCAAAAGGTGGAAGTAACAGAATTTACCTTCTAAAACGCTGGGAGCAATTTTTTCAAAATTCCATTGAATCGATGTTTAATAAACAGTAACTTAGATCTGTACATAGCTCTGGTGTTCAACAGGAAAGTGTTATAAATGTGGACAAATGTTACTACATCCAATATTCTTAAGACGTGACAAGAAGAGAAGGGCATGGCTTAGTTGTCTAGAACTAATTGTCTAGTTGCTTTCCCTCTTCACAGTTTTTTCTTTTTAAAGTCTAGTCAAATTTTAGGTGAAATTCATTCACTTTCAACTCTTTGCCAAGTCTCCTTTTCAAGAATCAAGGAATTCCGAAGTAGCTGTTTTGGAGTGGGAAATCCTTTATCATCTCCAGTCTTTCTTGTGATGTTAAAATCAGTAACATAGGAAATCTGAACTAGTGAAAAAGTGAGTCTGTTAAAACTTACAGTGGATCACTGTACATCTCAGACATTTTTAATAACCTGTCAGATAAATAATTTCCTTGTTTATTGAATATAATATTTTGTAATTTCTTCTATATTTAAAAATAAGTAATCATGTAGCATTGTCCAAGACTTATGAAAGAATATGTGTCTAAAGGTACTTCTCATGCTTTGTCATCTATTAAATAATAATATGCTTAAGTAAGAAATGTGCATTCCTCCCTGACTGAGGATAGTGTGTTTTCCTCTGCGAACACCAACTTTACAGAGCAACTGGTATAAAAAAATGTTCACACTGATGTAATTACCTTTTTCAGATACTTTTTGTCTGGATATCCTTGAGTAAACCAAAATGTTCAGTGTTGTTTTTAAAATTTTCTGCCATCTCAAAGAAATTTGACTAGATTGTGAAAGGATTTTACAGTCAAGGGAAAGTATGCTGATACCCATAAGGCAGAATCTAAACATCTAGCCAGTAATTAAAAATACACCTTTTTCAGAGGTATATATTTTTTTCTGCTTAGAAGATAGTATTTTGATGTTTGTGTGTAAGTATCTTGGAATAGAAAAAAAAAACCACAATACTCTTATATAGGTCTCAACATAGTGGTATTTGTAGTCATTCTTTTTTTCTTTGGCAGCGAATTCAACCATCTGCATTAAATCTATCCAAGGGCCTATACCCATTGTTTTTTCTCCCTCTTAACAGAAGTTTCTCTTCTTTTATTAGAACAGCTTTATTTTTATAGGGGAGGAAGAAGAAAGAGGCTGTGGTTGGAAAGATGTAGTCGGGATAATTTTCTAGAGATTTTTGAAAGTCAAAATGAAGAGATCATGATGGTGACATAGGCAAGTGCAAGATGACTGCTGACTTGGTGGGAAGAGTAAGTGCTGGACCTTGCACAGTGTTGTCATAAAAAGTTTAGAAAGCAGTCCTGAGGGTGTCAAATAGATGGATCACCAGGACACCCTGCTGGGTGGCGGGACTGAATGCACTTAATCTATGGCCGTGTAGCAGTAGCAGTTGGACTTCTCTGGAACAGTAATAATTTTGTTTTCAGAAGAGGGGAAAGGCCTAAGGCTGCAGACAAGCGATCACTGGAATTCTGACTTCTGTGATACTGCATGAGATGAAGAGGAGGCTTCTCCTCTTGTTTTCTATTATCTCAAAGTTTTACTTAGAATCAGAAAGTTTTGAGAAAACTGCTAATGCTGTTCGTGTTGGAAAGGAAGTATACATGCTCACTCCTTGAGCAACTTCAGAAAAATGTGCATTAGTAACTTGTTTGTCATAGCAACTTGTCCAGGGGTGTCACAGTTCTGATCCAAATGGAGGCTCTGTCCCTTGCAGCTGCTTCGTGTGCTGTCTGCTGATTACCATTATGAATGCCAAAGCCTTCATCCCTCATAGCGCTCCAAGTATATTCCCACTTGGGCCACATAAGGAAGGACCGTGCCAGTTTCCTGCTACTTCCTAATTCTTTTCCATTGCCTACTATTTTCTAATGTTTAAATTCTTAACCATATATTATAAAATCTGCTATAAAAATAGGGGATCTATCAAACAAAAATCAGTTTTCGCTTCTATTTGTATTTCTGTCTCTGTTTTGGTTTCAAATAAGTAGAGACAGTGTCTGTAGTCTTAACATAAAATGCACCAAAGCAATCATTTTCAAAACATTTTTTTCTTCAACTTGTCCTGCTTATCAACCTTTTCCTAAAAAGTCTTATCTAACTCATATGGTTATATTTTCCATGCAGGAGTTGAGATTGTTGGAGAACTCATGACTTTCTACAACCTTTTGGTAAATATGACAATCTGTTTAATAAGTAT
Organism: Anser brachyrhynchus; assembly: GCF_964034855.1. Classification (NCBI taxonomy): domain Eukaryota; kingdom Metazoa; phylum Chordata; class Aves; order Anseriformes; family Anatidae; genus Anser; species Anser brachyrhynchus. Next base: position 109,461,113 of record NC_137694.1, read on the forward strand.
ATGAAAGAAATCATATTGTTGAATATTGGTATAGTTCTGTCTCAGTACTTTCAAGGTTCATTTTTCATGTTTGTTTTACTGTGCAATATATTTTTTATGTATAAAAGTGCCTTCAAGTATATGTCAAAGGGAAACAGAAGTTGAAAGATTTTTTTTTATTTCAAAAAATTGCAGAAATTGACATGCATATTGTTGTTGTTGAATAGCTAGAGAAAAATTCCTGGAGCAAAAGAACACACAAAATCAGGAAGCCAATAATGGGATGTGGGGATTAAATTATACAATTTGATTATTCAGGATTACTGAAACATTCGTTAGCTTCCTAGGCAGGTGTGTATGCTCTAAAAGAAGGAACATAAAAATCAGTGTCAAAGAGTATAAGAGGTATACTGCTGAAACTCTGCTGGTGCAAGATCAAGAACTGCAGCTGAACAGGTTTTTGAACCTGTACACATTTTGTCTGTTTTGTCTGTTTTACCCTGTTTCCTCAGGGTTGTAGCTTGTGTATTTTACACCAGACTTGGTACCACTTAAGTTGCACTACAGCATTTGGTCCTGTCTGTAGGAGCTGCAGAAAAGCATGAGACAACTAATCTATACTCTCCTCGAGCTAAGAAAAAAAGAGAAATCTTGGTTCTTTGCTCTTTTGTTTGTGCAGGGATGGACAGTCCAAGTGGGTATTCAAATTGAAATACTAAAATAGTAGGCAATAAGATGCATGTTGGCAGGTGTCATTCATTAGACAATGCTTTGAAATTGCCTTAAAATTAAAATTTTTTGGAACTATTGAGGAAAGAAATCAGTCTGATTTTAGGCTTTCCTCTGGGAATCAACACATAAAATGTGCTGCTAAGAGAAGATGGTATAAGCCTTCATCAGCAGAAGAGGTGACCTTTTATGATGTATGATGCTTTTTACTGTTTTGCTGCCTGGTTCATTACTGCTGCTCGGTAGCATAGGATGATTTTTCTTCAGACAGTTGCTGTAGTAAACTATAGAATGCAGGTTTCAGGGAAAATCCTGCTTATAGCAAATAGAGGAATGACAACTATTTTGCTAATAACTTTTATTAAATGTTCTGAAACCAGTACACAGCCAGTGCAAAACTGTCCACTTTTTCTACTCCACTAATTTTCAATGTAGTATTAAAACCCATCCATGTCTACTCTGTCCATTTGTAGGATTCATGCAATTAACCACTCAGGGCCAATGGTTATCTTTTTTCTTGTTTTTCATTAAAATTGGTATTTGCATTTTTCTTTGGTATTTGTTAATATGAGTAAAGCTGTAAGAAAGAGGTTGCATGTTGTCTAATCAAACCTACTGACTTTAAAAACAGATATTTTGTTTTCAAAAGCTCAGTGAAAAAGGAAATCTTATTGCAGACAGCTGCTTACACGGTGTGCAATATTACTTGTTTTGTATTTCCTCTGTGAGAACTGATGACTGTCTCACAAAGGTTATTCAGAACTGCAGAAAATTAAGAAAGACAATAAGAATAATTAAGGCCCTGGAAAACTTCCCCAATGAACTAAAACTTAAAATGTTTGCCTGTTTTAGGAAACCAATAAGAGTGTTTAAAACACGATTAATGTCTGTGTAGCCCTCTAACCAACTTTAATGCCACAAGGGTCTCAGTTCATTGGTCTTTAATTAACATCTCTTCAGGCCCAGACCAGAACCTTGGGAAAGTGAAACTAAACTGCTTTCATTACTCTGCGAGCTATTTCTTACTTGCAAAGGCAGACTTAAATGGCTTAGCAAAGCAATGAGAGAACATAAAGTGGGAAGATGAATTAGTTGGGGTGTAATACGCAATTTTCCTAAGACTCATGCCTTTGAGTTTCCCCTCTCTGGCTCGATGAAGCAACTGCTGGAACATGTTGGTTTCTTTTTCCTGTGCTGTTAATATCCCCTTCATGCTCAGTATTTTTCAGACCAGAAGCAGCGCTTATACCTTTCTGAGCTGGGTGATGGAGCCTCAGCCCAGCCATGCCTGACACTTCGTTGCCAGCTGCCTGCCAGCCACCACAGCCAGCTGCTTCCTTAGCTCTTGCAGCTCTTCTAACAGCTTTAATTCTTCAGTGACTGGTTATTGCAGAGTACATCACCATACAGGATCATAGAAACACCTCAATGCCCAAGAAAGGTTGTAAAATGCAGTCCCGTGGTATTTAAAGACAGGGTTTTATACTTGAACCCTGTAAGTCATTTCAGACATTAGGGTGGCTACATACACAAGACACAGTTGAACATAGCTGCTTTGCCCACTGCTACTGCATTTCCACTTTTTTCAGGTGTGTTTTTAACACAATATAAAACTGAATTAAATTTGTCTTATCATTTATTCACTTATCAAATATCATTTATTAAGCTTTATTTTTGTCTACCAGCTACCAACAGAATGCATAGCTTTTTACATTTCTGTGGGCTTGCAATCCTTTTGTTTTACACCTCACTTATGGCCCAAATGTGCATATTGTTTGAGACCCCTAATGTTAGAAGTGAAGCATAAAAGAGTGATGTTGAACTTCAGATCCCTACATTTGTTAAAGGTATATGTCTTGGAACTGAAAGGAAGCAAATGCCAATGAATAAGAAGAAATATGTGTAATTAGGGTTCAATTGAATCAAAAAAAAAAGTAGTATTCTTTAAAAAAAAAAGAGATATAAATAAGAGACATTGATGGAATTACTAAGTATAACAAATTTTGGAATAGCTGTTAAGCCCAATGTTTCACATGTTAAACTAATCTCTATAGATGGCCTACATGATCCAGATTTGCTTACTGCTAAAGTCTTATTTTTTTCATTTGGAAGATTTTGTACTGGCTATTAATTCAGTATTCTGTCACCAATAATAGTTCAATGTGTGAAACTTTAGGCTTAACAGCTCTTCCCAAACCAGTCTATTATTCATTCTAGTATCAATCCATTTGATACAATCTTAAGAAGTTACTGAATTCAACTACATCCTGTCTGGATGGCAGTTTCCTAGATGTCCTGTGTGCTTTGGCAGTTCCCAAGGAACCTTCGATTGTCAGCTATTAATTTGTTCTCTCAGACTGTTGTAAGGATGCACTCAAATATTAAACTTAAGGCTTGTTTGTTTCCAAGAAGACAGTGCTAGCGTGTTCTTCTCACATTCACTGCCTCCCTCCCCAGGCAGAGAGTTACACATTAATTGAGATTGCTCCAGATATTGCACTAGCTGAGTCATATAGAGGGGTCCAAATCTAGTCATGTGTATTCCCCCCTGCCATACATCTTGTAGGTTTTTTCATCTAGTTTTATTGGCTGTTACTGGGGAGACTTGAAGAAGCAGAAGAAGGAGACATCTCTTTTGTATGCAGTTTTCAGGTGTACATCAAGCAGTACACTTGGGGAAATTTCTTCTCTCAAGCTATCTGCTGAAAACGGGATCTAACAGAAAATCACAACCATTAAAGCAGAGATTTATTTTCCCAGCTACTCCACTTGTGGTAACTTAAATGAGATTTCTTGAGAAAGAAGCAGTTTACAGTGAATACTCTCAGGAACAAGCAGAGTGTCAGTGCGGGTTTGGCAGGTTAATTCTGTCTGTGCTTCTCCTGTACCCAGCAGGTTCTAATTTAATACAGTACCTTTGTTCAGCCTAACATTTAAATGTGTTTAAGTGATTTTCTAAACAGTGAGTAAGTGCAGAATTAGAGTATTTTTTTATTCATTTTGGCTGGTAATAGGAGCCATTGACTTGTAAAAGGTCTCACTGCCTTGGACTCTTTGAGTGGTACTGACATGTTCTCCAACGGATTGTTAGGAAGAAAAAAGTTAGCTTCCTGCAACCTCGCTGAAAAAGGTTAGAGCAGGGAAGGTGGAAAATTCCCCAAACATGGACCAATAACAGTGGCAGTAAAAAGATGCTGATGTTAAGACTATGGAAGAGTAGACACTCAAACAGCCCAGAAGGACATGAAGAAGCTCCTGAGGTTTTTCTATTCTTTACAACACTCTTGCAAGTTTAATACGTAGCAATGCACACCTCCCTTGGAGAAGGTAATTTCATGACTCAGGAAATTTGAAGGTTGCAAAGGGTTTTTCTGCACCAATGGACATTACATAAATCCATTGCTAAGGAAATGTAAGAATCTAGGATTTGTTGTGTCTAGAGCTGTTTGCCACCTCATGTCTAAGAACAACTATTCAAAAGTGCTGTGTGCATATGTCTTGTGCAGCTACACTGCTCTCCCAAGAGTTAATCTCTGCAGTTAAACCAAGTTAAAAAGCATGAGGAGCTGCCGCATCTTCCATGCAGTGAACTCCTGAGCTGTAGGGTTCAGCTCTCAGAAAGAGGGACCTTGGCAGAATGAATGCCCTGGAGGCAGAGTGTGGAGTGACTGAGCAATTGGATCAATGTGGCATGTGTGTGAGGTAGACGAGCACGTGTAAAGTGCTTCTTAGAAACAGGTACTTGACTAAGATGGTTACTTTCTGCTTTGGGCTTTTAACATTTTTTTCAATGGTCTTGTGTCCTCATGTCACATCTGCTATTCTTGTGGCTGATAACAGTGTGAGAGAGCATGAGAGTGTCCTTTGGAGAGTCTCTGAGCTGTTTATTATTAATCAGCTGGAGTGGTTGCTTTGAATGTCATAAAACAACTCTCCAACTTTAACCTGGGGGTGAATGTGTTCCCTTGAAGAGTTCTCATCTTCCCTGGCCTGTGAATTAATAGAGGGGGATTGAAATGGTGATTGAACTTGTGTTTTGATGTGGAAATATGGAGCTCTTCTTATTACTAAGTTTCTGGATTAGTATTTGCTCATGCTTTTGATGTTCCTGAGCATTGACTAAGTCTCAGCTCACAATCTCACTTGAACATGTGTACAGCAATAAAAATATGCTGACTTTTCTAGATTTGCAGGAAATACTTTTCAATATTACAACCTTGCCTACTTGCTCTCCCTCCCCTATTTCTCTAAGGACTTTTCAGCATAGAATAGTTGCACATAAAGTGACCCACTGTGATGCAATTTCACTATTTTCTTTTCCATTAATTTTGAGGGAATTTTAATTGATCAGATTGTACTGAAAATCCTCTGACAGCAAAGACTATTTCAAAAGATACTGAAGTCTGCAAGTACTTCAGTTTAGCTGAGTTACATAAATATATAGGGAAAAGAGTTGTATTTTGTACATAAGTGCCTTGCTAGCTGAACATAAAATTATTCCAGTAATCATTTTGAGGATTACAAAGAAAATACTTAGCAAAAAATTATATTATTTCTTGGTGTTGAAACTGCTGTCCTCTGTACAAATCTAATATGCAGCCATCAGCTTGAATCAGGTGGATGTTAAATACTAAAGAATGTATTTTCTCTAGCTCAGTGTAGGGGATAGTCTTTTTTCTATCATGTGATTCCCATATAAATTGACATAGTTTGCTGTAAAATACCAAATATCCACGTAACTCTGTACATGAACGGTCATTCTGACAGAACACGTACTGTTTACTGAACTATTCTGGACATACTACCAACTCTTTTTTTTTTTTTCCTATTTTCTATTAACTATGTCCCTTTGGACTATATTTGCAATAAGATGCATTCAAAACAGTTGAGGCCAGAATCAGAATTAGTTTCAAGGACTTTTACATTTTTTTTCCCGACCACTTTATTGTCCTTTCTTTCTATTGACCATTGAGCCCTGTGAATGTTAAAAGGTTGTTCTCCCAAAAGAAAACTTCTACTATTAAAAAAGATTCCAGATAGGCTGTCTCTAGTTTACTATTATCTGCCTTCAAAGAGGTAGTGTTTTTCTCCCTCTCCTTTCCCTGAGCTGTGCAGATTTGACATCAGCAGATCCTGCGGGATGCAGCTCAGAATACACTATAGCATCCCATCAGGTGGCAGGAGGGCATGAACTCCAGATTTCGATGTTGTGACTAACTGGGCTATTCTGCATTTGATGAAAAACAGGTATTTATGTACTGTGATGGTTTTATTGGTAGAATGCTTACAATTCTAGGTTTTGGATGTTTCCAGGGCATGTGACAGCTGAGCAAGGTTGGGAGAATCTGAATTTTTAGGTTAGAGAGTAGTCCCTTAGTGTGTCTGCATTCGTATGGATCCTAGCCCTGTGTGCAGCTTCCAGAACGGCCTGATGTCACTCTCAAATCCTAGCTGTACCTGTCTGTATCACCAAGTTTATAAATTCTTTTTATGGTTTTGTTCTATTTGTACAGCTCCATTCTTGTTTCAATGGGAGACAGGAAATGAAATCCCTTGGTTTCACAGAACTTCCAATTTAGGAAGTGCTACAAACTTAAGTGGGCTAAGCTGAGCTTTGAGGTTAAATCTGTTACCAGTGATTTGTGGCTGAGAGAGTGAGATCTATGTGCATGTCTGGCTATGTTAACTTCTTTGCTAACTGCATCATCTCAAGAATTTCACTGAAGGAAGATTGTGTCTGTGGCTTAGAAAATATGAAGGTTTATGTAATTGCTACATACTTTCTCAATTGCATATGTTAGATTTATAAACAGTTAAAAATCAGGTATGGTAGGCAAGAATCACAGTGCAGTATGTGATATACAAAAAGAATGAGAAACATTACAGGGCTATATCCAGACCTGTGGAAAAAATGCAATTTAATACTTTAACACTGACACGTATTTGTTTTAGTTTGTATAGAAAACTGAAATGGAATGTTACATAAAAAATTTCTAATTTGGGAGGTATAAAGTCATCAGCACCTTTGTACTATGGTGATGTATTTAGTGTATTTTCATCTCAAGAGTATATATTACTGGATTCAATTTTCTCCTTAGATACAACCTATTTGAATTGTGCAAATAATTCTTTGGAGCAGCAGTGTAAGTTTTTTATATACCATTTTCCGTTGTTCTATAGGACTGTTTTGGGAAGATAGAACTTGTAAACTACAGTATAACTTTTCTCTGATTAGATTAATTCTTTTATATTCAGTACGATTTATTTGTAATTACTCATTTTCAGAAGAAATTGATGAATAATGTTCTGGGGTAGAGAATTTAGTGAAAAAGTGCAGTCTTTCACACCAATGTTCCCAACTTTCATTGTTTATAAGTAAGAAATTTATCATTGGCAAAGTTTATTTGAAGACAGATATATTCTTTCTGTATTAAGATAGTTGAAGGCAACTAGTTCTTAAGTGGATGAATGGATGTATTCATCCTAATCTAAGGTATTTAAATCAATCACACTGAGCCATAAAAAGGAGAAGCAGGATGTTCACAAGTTATCTACATGGCAGAACTCCTTGGAAAGACAGGAAAAACCTAAAAGATGAACTATTTTGAAATGCAGTACTTCAGGAGAATGAATCTCTACAGGCACCACTAAATGAGAAACTTTTTCCTATGAAGACAAATGGTCAATATGAGCATTCCTCCTTAAAACACTTGTGAAACAGTCTTCACAAGACTTCAGGGAGTTAAAGTACCTGGGAAATTCAAATGGACTATTAGATATAAAAGCAGGCAGTACAGTATAGAATCACAGAGTAATATAAATTGAAAAGGACCTTCAGTCTCTAGTTCAACCAATGGCTTGAAGCAAGCCATTTGAATCAAGCTGATTGGTCCTGTCCAGTCGAGCTTTTTCAGTGTCTCTGGGCAAGCTCTGCAGGTTTTGTAGCATCCTTATGGTAAAAAAAATTCTCCATAGGTCTTGTCAGAATTTCCAGTGTTCTGGTTTGTGCCCATTGCCTCCCTGCTTCCCACTGCACACCTCTGATAGGAGTATGGATCCATCTTCACAGTATCCTCCAACTGTAGAGAGTTTTAGGGAGTAATCAGCTCTTCCCTGAGCCTCTTCTTTTCTTGAGGCTGGGTAAATTTAGTTTTCTAAGCCTCTCTTTGTAGACTGTGTGCTCTGGTGCCCACTTGTCTTGGAGCTGAATGTGCTCTGGTCTCTCAGTGTCTTTTGCATATTGGGTAAAGTCTCAAGCTAAATAGAGGACTGCAGGTGTGGTCTCACAAGGGCCAGGTAGAAGGGGAGCATCACTGCCCCGGACCTGCTGGCTACACTCTTGCTAATACAACCCAGGATGTGATTGGCCTTCCTTGTTGCGTTGCTGGCTTCTGTTCAGCCTGTTGTCTACTGGAATCTCCTCATCTTATTTTTTACTTTTTTTTAATATATTTTAATCTTATTTCTGTGGACTAATTCGCACTGCTACTTTTATCTGCTTAGAATATATTGTCTCTGCCCAGGTTATGAGTTGACATTTTGGGAGGATTAGTTACATTCAGACTTAATGTGGGATATACTTTCTTGGGCTGAAGTGCAAAAGTTACTTATGGTTTTGATTGACATGCCCATAATTAAGCATTAAAATGTTTCACTGGTGGATATGTATGACAGCAGTTGATATGGTCGGCAAGGTAAGAAAACGTCATGTCTTACCAATTCAATTTTCTTTTGAGGAGACTTAGCTAAGTGGCATGTACAGGTCTCCTAGTTAAATCTAATCATATCCCTAGTTTTACGGTGTTCCAAGCAGTGGAGCATGCAAGCTACTAATGCAAAATCTTAAGACAGAAAAAGAATAGAATAGGAGTTATTCTAAGTTAGCATGGATTGTTTTCTTTGAAACAACTTCTGTTTATGAAAAATTAATAATTTGAGAGCATAGCAGCCCAGCATGCTAGGAGCTAATTTAACTGATGACTGCAGCTCAGCTTCTGACATGCTGGTTTGCAGGGTATGAAAACTGCAGTTAGCTCTGATTTTGCAATTGATGACATACATTGAGTGTGTCAGGAGAGTTCTCTCTCATACTTTACAAAAATAAAAATGGTGGAAGAAAGTGACAGCTCTTTGCTCATTCTATGCTCAAAGCTGTTAAAGTTCTTGGCACTTTGCTCTCATGAGACTGTAATCTTAAGATGTTGCATACTATTAGTGGCAGTGGCCATTAAATATGCACAGAAGGACAAATAACACCAAAAAAAAAGGCATTTGAAACTATTTCAGCACACTGCAAGTTCATAGCTAGGAAAGAGATTGTGATTGAACTGACAATGAAATGAAAGACTGAGTTCTCTTCAACTGAAGTGTACAGGGCAGAGGACAGAGGCAAGTTAATAATCACAGAAGATAAGGCTGTGTGACCTCAAGATGTCATTGAGTCGCACTCCATCCTCCAAGGCAGGGTCAAATCCACACACTCCTTCTTTTATCTATTTTGTTCTAAAAATTGCCAGTAATGGAGATCCAACAAACTGTGGTTAATTTTAATTCTAGATTTTTTTTCAGATAACAACTAACATGAAAATTCCTCATGCAGTTTAACTTGGTTACTTCTTGTCCTATCTTGAGTGAATGTGGAGAACAAACACTGTCTTTTTTTTTAAGGAAGCTTTTAGCACATATTAAGGACAGTTATACTTTCTTCCCAGTCTTCAAATAAATCTCCTTTTATTGCCCACACGTCTTTTTCTGTAGATCTGCTATTTGGTGGCTAAGTGCTTGTATTTGCACAGCAGATTATTCTTGCCTAATAACAATTTTCTCTTCCTCTTAACCAAATTACATCCTACATAATTCAGGGTATTGCTTCAATTAGTCGAGCATTTTTTTAAATCACATCCTTCCTGGCAGCACTGAAAGCACTTTACACACCTTTCCCCTACCTCCTATATTCAAATTGCCTTCAAATTCAAGAAAGGTCCTTTGTTATCTAACTCATTAATGAAAGTACTGAGAAGTATTGAATCCAGGATAAACACTTGACTGATTTCATTCAACACATTTTTGTTTGTTTGTTTGCTTTACTTTTACTGTGAACCTTTGCTAACTGCTTTAGTGTTGAGTTTTTTACTGCATATGAACCCATTAAAACTTTAATCTACAGTGGTTTAGTCAACATGCTTCTCAGAAGAATGCCATTCACAAGAATGCCAAAAGCTTTGTAACAGTGAAATTGCATAGTGTCAACATACTTTTTAGTTCTAAGGGCTGTTTATAAAGTGCAACAGGAAAAAAAAATTGACTCACCTTTCCCTCTAGTTGTTCACTAACAGTCGTTTGGGATACCCCAGGATATCTCAGGATCTTTCTGGATGCTGAAGAAAGAAAGAAAAAGAAAAGATTTTTACTGCTCTCACTTTTCCTTTCAAAGCATCTGATTCTGTGCTGTGATCATTAAGGAAGGAGTTAGTAGTTTGTTTTATCATTTTCCTTTTTTTTTTATTATACTTTTAAAAATATATATTCTCAGTGTGTGTATTAAGTACTAAGTTAACTCTTTTATTAAGCATGTTTGTTTCTTGGTGTTGACTGTGTACCAGTGAGACACTTCTTTCCTTTGTCTAATGTCTTTTTCTAGAATGCTTCCCAGGTAAAATGTCTGAAACATCAGATGGTGGAGCCAGGAAGTACATAGGGTGTCTCACTGTAGACAGTACTGTCGTAGTATGGAACTTTGGTTCTGTTTTATAAGGTTTTTAAGGTTTTTTTTTATAGTAAGTTTTGGCAATAACTTTTTTTTTTTTTTTTCCAAAGCAAAGACCATGAAAATAAAGACAAAAGACTGAGCTTAGGTTTTTGCATTTTTTTTAATTATAATAACCACATACTTTTCACATTATTTAGATATGGTAATCAAGTTCTTCTGCACCTTCAAAACTAGGTGCCTGTATTTTCTAAACAACATTAAGAGTTTAAACAAATGTATTCCCTTTTCATTGATCTTAGGGAAGAAATTCAAATAGTGTGCACTGAAATGGGAAAGGTATGATATTTCTTACTGAACTTGGGGAGAATGGATTTACTGAAGCATGGCATCCTAGTTGTAGGTATGTCTAGATGTCAAGATACAATGGGCAAAGGAAGCTCAAAATGTGATTTATTTGCTGAGATGCAGTACACTACTGAGGTCTTGTTTGAACGATATTCCCTATATATTGTTTAAGAGACATTCAAGCCCCAGTAAATTGGACTTGTTTTTAATCATTGAAACAGAACTGGATGATAGAGAACATGCATGTCTCTTACATATTGTGTCTATTTAATTAGTTCTCTGGAAAGCTCTCAAATTTCAGATTGTGGTATTCCTTTTGTATTTCTTCAGATCCTGGCCTTTTCCAACGAATGCTATTTCTTTAATTGTTTCATTTTTTGTTACATCTTATGAAAGGTATCTGAAATAATTACTTGATCTAATCAAGGAGTTAATGAATTCTTGATGGGAAGAAACAACTGTTGTATCAGAGCCAGTACAAAGGTAATAGGTATGGTCCAGTTTAGTTGCAGAAAACTCAATTGTCAAAATCTTTAAAATACTTTCTTTAGATAGTTTTCAAGTGTTTGCTTGTGCAGATTTTGATTTAAAACCTTTTATGTATTTGCTCTGAACAGTAACAGTGAATTAAAATATGATGGCTCGGTGTTCAGTCATCCTATAAGGACAAAGAAAGTGTATTCTCTGCAGATGATATATTTGAATCACTGTACAATGCCTGTATAAACATTTTTGTAACTTGATATTTCTCTAATTCAAATCAATTTTATGCTCTGTTACTGTAATTGGCAGTTTTATGAATTCTCCTCTGTTGATATCCATGTTTCCTTCCTACTGTAATGCAAATTTCTGCTTGCCATGTCATGGGTCTGAAGAGTAGAATTTGCTCTCTCATGCTTCCCAGATCTTATACTATAGTCAACTTCTTAATTTTGTTAATACATATTTTTTATAGCAGTCACACTCTCCCTGTTAACAACTTCTCTTAGGAGTTGGGGGAAATGAGTCTTAAAAAGAAATGTAAAGGGCTTATAAATGGATATAAATAGCAGAAAATCAAGGATAATGACTCTTCTCTTTTATTCTTTCTTTCTTTTCCTTTCTTATACTATTTGGCTTAGTAGAGACAAAGTTACTATTAAAATTCCTATCCCCACATCTCTTGCACCTTATTTCTTGGTCTCTTTAGCCTTCAGCCATCATAATGGCTGCAGTTGACATGATGATCAAAAGATCAGGTTTTAGGAGTCTTCAGGGTAGGTAAGGAGGAAGGAGGCTGCTGATGTCGCTGAACTTAAATAAATGCCTGATACCCCTCTTGGATGATGTCTTCTTTTTGGCCCTGTTTCTGGCCTGTACTTATTATTTCAAGTCTACTAATTTGTTATCTGCATTGCTGCTTTAGCTATTTTGGAAGGAAAACAGAAGAGGATAAAGACAGTGATATGGAAGCTCACTAGCTGTAAAGAACTATGGGTAACTATGGGTAACTAGAATCAGCGTGATAAATTCTTTTACTAGATAAATTAGTCTCAGTGTGAATTTGTACAACAGTGGAAGAAGAAATATATTTACTTAAGTGTAAAAAGTGTTTATGTGTTTATGACTTTAGTATAAATACTTTGATATGCTAATATGCCGCGTACAACACTATGCACTTATTCCATATTTTTTCTAGAATATGTTATTGATTCAGGTAAAAGTAATACCCAAATTCTAAAGCAAGACAAGACTGTGCATGCAATAAGCTTCCGTACTACTTTTTATGTATTTAGTGGTTTACTGATGGAAATTGGTGACTGACAACTGATATACTGTTCAGATGTTTTATACATGTAATGTACATGTGGAAAAACATCTATATTCAACCAGAAGCCCATATAACATGTTTGAAAATCATTCCTGCATTTAATCCTCTTTCATTGTAGAATACCATTGCTACCTTTTAATCTTGTTTGCCCCAAACACAACATTGTTGTTATCCTTCTTCATAAAATTGAGTTGGCTAGCATGCAGTTCTCTAGTAGGATAGAAAGGAAAAGGATTATTGAGCTTGTCAGAGATGAGCAGCTATGTACATATTGCTTTTCATTGTCTTTTCTTTTTTTTTTCCCCGGTATTGGCTGTTCTTTAATAATGTCTCTATGTGGTACCAGCATACCTGAAGTTATCTTTGTTTTGGTCTGTTTGGTAAAGTCAAAAAAAAAATGATCTTAGTGGATGACTTCCCTCTTACCTTTCATTTGATTTTTATTGTGATTACCAGGGAAGTTCAAAGAATAAGTTGCCATTTATCTTATGAAGTAGTATTTTGATTTTATTTCAGCATTAGTTTTAGAACTTGAAATTCACTTAGTGTCAGATATCCTAGTATGTAATAAGGAAGAGGACAGATACTAATTTCAAAAGCATGTTTGTTTGTCTTCAGCAACTATGCACAAAATCTATTAAAAAATAATGATACATAAAATACTGAAATGAAGATGAAGAGAGTGTTACTTACACTGCTACTCTTCATCAGCATTTAGCTTTTGATGGATTCTCTAATGCTCTTTGCCAATTTTTGACTATATAATACTTTCTCAGCTCTGTACATATATTTTATGAGTCTACTGCTTTTGCTTCAAACTACTTTCCATTTTTGATGGTTTGATAGAGCAACTATCAATACAGAGTCAGTTCTGCAGACATCTCCTTAACTTTTCTCTGTTCAGTTTTTGCTTTATATATGAAATTACTTTTAAAAATCTCCTGTCTTTAGTCTGAAATTTTTATCATGGGTATTGAGCCTGGTTGACTACATGCTGTCACTGAGAAATAATGTCAAAGCAGGTATTTGAAGAGTTCTCTTTGCTTGAATGCAACTTTAAAAGAATCCTTGAAGTGCTGATGATTATGAACCCTATATATTATGCATGACACAGATAAAGTATGCTACCTTTAGCCTGGAAAAAGTTCAAGACAAAAGGAAACGAAAAAAGGAAATGGAAAAAGGAAACAACAAAATTTTGTTGATTTAAAAAGTCAATAAGGGAGCAAAAATGACAAAGGAGAATGAAAATGTAAATTGACAAAGACACACGGAATGGAAGAAATACAAGTCTTCTGTTAAATTCATTTGATGACTTCTGCTGTATTGATGTGAATTCTACGTATTGATTTGCTCTTGGCATTAGAGTGTAAACCACTCTAGGACTAAGGTTATACAGTGCATGAAGTATGGTGATTTATATTGAAAAGGATTTAGGAATAAGAATCAATGAGCTTTCTTTGTGTACTCTGATTTCCTCCCTGATGGGGCAGGATGGCAGTAGCAACAGCAACAACACATCAGCAGATACTCATTTACTCATTTTCTTTTTTTTTTTTTTTTTTTGGTAAGTCTTCTAGAAATGCGATGTTGCTATGATGCTTCATGATATAGCTGGTATTTGGGATGAAATTGAGATGCTGATTAATAGGATGGATTTTTGATTTGTTAATCTTTAAAGTTTCTTCAGTATGAAATAAAGTGAAGTAGATGGCATACTTCATAGTAAATGGTACTTCAGCATGCAGTCAGAAATTTTCTCATTTATTGTAAAATATATGGATCTGTACTTGATAATACCTGCTCTTCTGTATTAAGGATAAATTATTGCAAGTGTTGTTCTAGAGAATACATTTAATTTTAAACACCTATCCGTGAGCAAAAGCAGTAACTTGTAGATTTTTGTGCTTTAGTATACGTTTCAGTTGAACTAAAAATCTGACAAAATCAAGGACATTCTCAGCACAAGCTAAAATGGAGGGTGACACTTGGAATTAACTTATTTGCTTTCATTTCTATACAGGATAAACACTTCCTTCAAAACAAAACCAAACTTACCATGGGACAAGTAAAAGAATTATTAGTTAGAGGCTTTGGATTCTAAACTTTTCCTGTGTCGGCGTGGTAGACAAGCCTCACTTTTGCTTAAGTTCTTTTTTCTTTAAATGCAAAGTCAATGATAGCTGGTTCATTGTCATGATTTTATAAAATCCCTTTTAGCAAAATTTTGCTTTGTACATTTTTGCTTTTTTATATGTATGGCTTTGACATATATCTCAGATATCAGATCTTTTCAAGCCGATTTACTGTTTCATCTTTTGTGTAATTGGAACAAGAAAAATACTATTTTTGTATTTCATATGATAATATTTTTAATATGTGTCAATAGGTATGTTGAAACAGACTTGGAGTCTCATGAGGTAATTGCTAAGAAAGACTCTTCAGGAGAGAAATGATTTCCACATAACAGTGATTTAGGAGCGATGATGAGGCCTAAGGAGTGTCTATGGGCAAATGCTGCAGTCTGGTTTTGATTAGATTGTGCTTGTGAGTTAAAATGTCAGACAGCAACCTGAGATATTTTAGGAGACAATGATTAGACTTGGGGATGTACAAATGGCAAAGTATCCTCATAAGAAACCATTAAAATGCTGCTTGCTTAAGATTCTAATAAAATATTGAACTACATTTGTCCTGTTGAGATGCAGAGTTTTGAAACTGTGGTAGTAAATGATCATCCCTATTACAATATGGTTCAGAAATTAGTAATGTTTACCTTGATAGATCGTGTATTTCTACCATTTAAAATGTATGAAGAAAAGATATTCTCTTATAAGTGCAACTACTAGTCTTAGCTGAGTGATTATGAAGCCTGCTGCTTAGGAATCTCATGACCTGTTTAGACCCCAGCACAAGTAAAACTGTTAAACTGGGCAAACCAAGGTTTAGGAGAGATGAAAAGCCAGGAACTTGTGGAAGCCACATTACTAACTAGTTGGGGTACAGGGGAAGATAGGGGAAAGAGGAAACTCAGTTCATGGTTTGGAAGAAGAATAAACAAGTAATCAAAAATCTACTATTTTTCACAGTGATCTTCTTCTCCTCCATGACTATCCAAATGGAAATGTAGAAGGAAATCCACAAAGAAGTTGAAAAAAAAGTACTTATGTTGGGGTGAAAGAAAGTTCAGAGTTTTCAGTAAGGAGCATAATAGGTCTAACTACCTGCCATGAAGGTTAATGGCATCTGCTACATGAGTGATGTACAAAATACAGCCTGTACAAAATACATATGCTTGTGCCAGTGTGTTTGCCTTACAGCAGGAGCTGGAGAAAACAAACCACTATGTTTTCAACATGTTAGATTACATTGTAGTACAGTTTTATCTCTAAGCTAGGAGTAAGAGAGGGAGACAATTTGAGGCAGAAAGCATTGAGCTGAAGTAGGTCATGTGAAGAATGTTTGTACCAGACAACAGATTTGTGGGTTTTGTAGTGAAGATGCCCAGTGGCAAAGTAAGAGTTTAACTGATAATCAGGAAACGGCAGTGGGTAGATCTGATTACTAGGTGTTTATGTGTGTACCCTCTGACGTTACTGAGAATTGCATGCTTCTGGCTTCCTCTTGAGTGCAGAGGTAGTTGCCATGACTCTTTGTATTGGTGATCTTCAAGGATGCAGGAGAGAGGTTCTGGACTCAGAGTTCAAGGTGTTAGTGGGGAGATAAAAACTCCTGAGTGTCTTGAAAAAAAGTGGTAGGTTTTCATTGATAAGAAGCTACTTTTTTTTTTTTGTAAAAAGGGAGATTTTTTTTTTCAAAAACAAAACAACAACAACAAAAAGAGAGAGAAAGGAGTGGCTTTGTCTAAACACAGTGATGCAGTCAGCAATAAAATATAATAACTATAAAGGTTGTAAAACAGTACGCAAGGACAAATGAAAATGCCATTCAAAACTACTCCTGTTGTACAGATAAATCAAGGGAAGGTAAAAGTCCTCTTCAACCTGTAAATAAATTGGAACACTGAATAGTAATAATTAGGTTCTTAGATAATACAAAATGGTATAGCATAGTAAAAACCCAACTTCTGAGTTATTTCACTATTCTGATATCTTAATGACTGAGTAAAAAAATGGTAGATGAAAATCAGGATAGATAAAGGCAAAGACAACCCTAGGTACCTCATCATTGAGAAATTCTGTATTAGCCTTCACTTACCACTCAGGAAAGAGGTCTTAGTGCCATTAGAACACCAGCTAAGTGCTCAGAAGTTGTCAAAATGCACGCGGGAATTTTCTGGAATGCATGAAAGGGAAGGGAAAAACAACAGACACTGTTGTAAGTCATACATATATTTGTGGCACTTCAAAAATCTTTAATGTTATATTATGTTGTGATCCACTCATCACAAAGGTATAACAAACTAGAAAAGGTAGGAAGGGATATGAAGATACCAGAGGTATAGAAGAGGTAAAAGAGATACTAATAAGTAAATAAAGATACTTAGAAATAGTACTGTTCAACGTGAATAAAGATATAAGGGAGCATATTTAAATAACGATATCCAAAATCAAGAAAGATTTTGGGAAATGTTTATCCATGATGTATTATAAAACAAGAAGTGAAAAGTATCAAATTAAATGATGAGAGGTTTTAAAAGGAACAAAAGGAAGTGCTGCTTCAAACCATGCTTAATTAAGCTGTGGAATTCTGTGCCAAAGGATGCTGTCGATGCCAAAGTATAAATTGGTTTAAAAGCAATTAGGGAAGTTCATGGAAGAAAAGACCTTCAGTACTTATAGAACACCCAGATGAGGGTAAAACCACTTACTAATGAAGTATCTAAACCACAGGATTATATTTAACTACATCAAGGAAATACCTGTACTTAAATGTGTTTTGGCATGCAAATACTTCTTTTTATGTGCTATCACTTGCTCCTTAGTTTCATTACTGCAGGGTTTGGTGTCTGATCTGAAATGTCCATGACTTTTCTGTATTCTCTTTGTAAGGCAACTGCTCCACATCTCAGATCATTTCAGTTGTCCTCTGAATTTTCTCTAATTCCATGTCTTTAAGATAGAGATCAAAATTACATGCAGTGCTAGAGAGATGAGTGCACTGAGGATTTAGAAGGTGCTTGTTGTATTGTTTTTCCTGTATCTTTTCCGATGATGCTCAGCTCTTTGTTGACTTTTTTTAGCTGCTATTACACAATGACGGAAAGATTCCAGAGAACTGTCAATAATGACTGCAGGATCCAGAGTTATGTGGGCAGTTTCAGAGGTCAGAAGTGCACAGGCATAGCTTTGATCATTTTTACTTTTGTATTACTTACTGCTTATCTACCTTGAAGCTCATCTGACATCTTGTGCTCACACAGTCAATTGAAATAGAAGACTGCAGGTGTGGTCTCACAAGGGCCAGGTAGAAGGGGAGCATCACTGCCCTGAACCTGCTGGCTACACTCTGTCTAGTACAGCCCAGGATGTGCTTGGCCTGCCTTGTTGCAAAGGGACATTGCTGGCTTCTATTCAGCATGTTGTCTACTGGGATCCCCAATCCCTCCCTTGTGTGGTCCATTTATAGAGGCCATATCTCACAAATTTGACTGTGAGAATACTTACAGGAGAAAGTATGGAAGACCTTACTAAAGGAAAAATTCTACTGCTCTCCCTTCATCTTCGGAGCCATCTTAGTACAGAAGGCAGTAAGGCTAGTCAGACACAACTTGACCTATTGTTTTCTAAGAAACTGTTCTCCACAAAAGTAGTGATAGTATTCTGTACTCTATTCTCCTCTGTCTTACTAGAGATCCCTTCCTGCAGACAGGGGTTTACACTGACAATTGCTAGTCTTATGGCACAGTAGCTATTTGCATGAACAGTTTATACACCTGGGCTAGCAATTTTGCAACTTGATATGACAGTTCCTTTCTATAAATGTTGTTTGGTCCTGGTGACTTACTAATATATAACTTCTGTTTAGTCTAATATTTCCTCTGTAGTCACCACAATGTGAAATTGCTCTTCTGAGTTATCTGACAAAGAATGTGTCAGGTACAGGAATCTTAACAACATTTTCAGCAGGTGAGATCAAAGCATAGCTTTTCTGTTGTGTCCTTACCATCCCAAACTGCTTTTCAAAACCTTTGTGAACAAGGTGGTTCCACTAGTTCCTGCAGTGTTCCTGCTTCTGATGCACTCAAGAATTTCTTCATATCAGTTTGAACATATTTTTTTTATTATATAACATATTTCTTTAATTTTTTTTAGCTGCCTTGATTTTTTTAAATGTAGAAGCTTTCCATATTTTTTCATCTTCAGCTCTTCAGTTGATCCAGTCAGAGATTTTGAACTGCTTTTGCACACTATTTTTTTCACTATTCTAGGAGCTTCCTGTCTCAGAATGGACTGTCTACAGGCCGGATTTGTTTGGCCCACTCTCATACCATGAGCTTGAACCTTAATTATACTCTGGGTACTATTTTTATAGTGGATCTCCCATTAATACCAGCAGAATGAGGTCCTCTACAGCACTGAACCAAATACAGAGTGGAGTCTTCTCTTTTTTATTCCAAAGCTACTTTTCCTTTTGATTAAACATTTTTGCCCATCTATAAGTTTACATCTTATTCTGATTAGACATTGTTACAGTCATGGAAATTTTCCACTTTTGTAAACTGATATACTTTTCATCATCCTGAATCTCACTCAACATTTCCTGATCTCTGTAGCCTGAAGCTTGGTATTACAGTCCTAGTAGTCTGTTTTTATCATGTATGGTTTGGGATTTTCATCCACATCCACAATTTCAGTGTGCTCTCTTTCCGTATAAAAGTTGGGTGCTGTTGAAATTGATAAAATTGCATACTGTGCTACTTTTCCCACACTTTCTCTATGTCCAAATTTATCATTCTTATAAGTGAATTTATCATTTATTTATAAGAATCCATCACTCTTATAAATTTGGTAATGTGACAACATGATATTTCACTGGTTTATTCTCCGGCTTTCTAAGATGCCCCAGAGAGGCAGGTTTGGTAGCTGATGCCAAGCATTCTTATTCCCATCTTGCTGTTTAGACTTTTGTCATTGACCTCAAAGTACTTGTGTGTTCTGCCCTTGCCCCGTTTCTTAATATTTCACCTGCCAGTCAACTTCCATGTTTTCTAATTTGCTATTCATTTTTATTTTGATGATGAAGTTTGTTTTCCTCCTGACCTTTTCAGTGGTGTACTGAAAGTTAGTCATGTGTGCTTAACCTAGCAGGTCACATCAGTCTGTATCAGGCTATTCCAGGCCTGTCAGCTTTCCCTGGTGTTTAAGTTTAAATATTCCTCTCTGAGCTTCATAGTCTTCATTGTAAGCAGCCCAGCTCTACTGTGATTAAAATATAGTCTATCCTTCCTACGTAATGTCCATGTATCTTGTTTAAAGAGTGCAATGTAAGAGCACTGATGTAGGTTCTGCTTGTATGGACCTGCTGTGCGATTTGGCTTGCATGCAGTTGGTAGCTGTGGCTTGGAAGTAGAAAGGGACATCCTCCTTACCGTCTGCTAAACCATGCATGCAGTAGTAGAAACCTGGACCATGTCACAGGTGACTTTTCATTCTACCACTCTAGTTATTCCCTCATTTTCCTTACATAACCATACCGTAGCATGGTACTATTGTTTGGTTTTTGCTTCACTTGGCATTCTAGTGCAGGTGGTGTGTTTTTTTTTTTTTTTTCCTCCTCAGGAATGGTTAGATGTTTTGTTTTTAACTCAATTATATGCTATTGTGAGCATATTTCTAAAACAAAGTCAAAACTCATTACAAACCAAATTTGGTATATAGTAAAAACATACAGCCTGAAATCAGCTAATTCAGGTGCTTGGGAGTAGCACGGGGTGGAGAGGAAGCAAGAAAAAAATAGATGTCTACATAACTCTTTGCTTCACTAAGGACATTTCATTCTTTCTGCACTTTGTAAAATGCCATATCAAACCCTTTAGGTGAGAGTATTTAAATTCACATATGCTGACTTTCATTCTCCTTGAAGTCAGAGTGGGTCTCTGTTTTCCCTATCCTCCACATTTACCTTTTTAACATTTGCACATGTGTTATGAGTGGAGGAGTATACTTTATTACAGCTTTAATGCAGCCTTTTAGTGCATGTTTGTGAGTAAGTGCAGTAATCATTGCATCACAACTGATTTGCTTCTGTGAAATGATCCTCCTCCAGGAGCATATTGTTACTGGTATCCTGGAGGGCTGATATTTGATAATATTCATATTCTCTTCTTACCACAATATCCTTTAAATTGCTAATTAGGTCCCATATTCCATGACCTAAAGCGCAACCTCGACAAGTTTTTGTGCTAGGTTCTTTAACCTAGATTGAAATAGATTCTGTCTGTATTCGGTTTTCCACTTCACACAAGATCAATATTAATCTGTTGTTCTTTCCCCTGTCAGCCACCTCCACCTGATGGGCTGTGGTGGGTAACTTTTGCTCTTGTGACAAATTCTCTTTTATCCCTCCAGGGAAGAACTTCACTGGGCCTGGCAGTGAAGTCTGGAGAGGGGCCCAATCTCATTTGCTTGATTGAAAGTGTAAATCTCTGTGAGCGAAAGGACATGTTTTACCCAGAAACAGGTGGAAGATTAATTTTCAGAGTCTTTCACTGGAACATGCTTTTCAGAGAGACAGGCTTGACAAACAAACAAGAACTAAATCTCAGGGAGGAGCCGAAATGATGTTTGGAGAATCAAACATAATACAGTCATGCCTCATCTGTGGTTGCCAAGGGAACCAGCTTTGGGATCCTGTCAGTGGGATTCTTCTAAATCATCAAAGGAGACACCGCCGGTGTCTGACAGTTGAGCCACCTACTGCTGTAAAGATCAATTTCTTGCTCCTTTTCTCAGGGCTAGTCAATATATTGGTTTTCTAAGAGAAAGAGAATATCACCAGAAAATCATCACCTCTGCGAGGTGGCTGCGATGCCATCTGTCCCAGCTAGCAGCACCTACGCTATCAAAGCAGCAGTGGATGAACAGATACGGTTCTGTAAAAAGTTTCCAGTTCTGATAGTGTTCAGGTCATGTGTTTGGCAGTGTAAAACTTCATGGAGATATAGTGTTATAAAATATCAATATGGCCTTGAATCATGTAGGTCACTGCTGATTTCCTCAATCACGTCTGTCTTTTTCTTATAACCACATTGTAAGAGCATCTGTATTTAAAATTCATTATGCTTAGTAGTTAAATAAATAAATAAATACTTTGGAATATTTTGTTGTTGTTGTTGCTGTTAGCTCTGCCTGGGTTAGTTAGCTGTGTTTGAACTAAGTTTGTCTGCCTACTTGCTGCTGTCTAGTGACCTGTTCAGCTGTCATCTTCATTTCTGTCACTCATTCAGCTTCCCACAATCCTGTTTCCCCAACTTGCTCGTCAAGCACTGCTCTTGTCAGCTTTCCTTTTCACTCTTCCCACTTTATAGCTCCTTTTCTCTCTTCACAGCCTCTCTTTTCCAGTAATCTTCTGGTTTGCTTTTTCCTCTCCTTTCCATTCTTTTAACATACATAATATTTCATGGAGATTACAGGTGAGAGTAGAAGTCTTCCAGTAGAAGAATGCAAGGATGGAATTCAAGGATGAAGAAGGGAAAGTGGCCAAAAAAAATAAATAAATAAAAAATAAAAGGCTGTATAACTTTTTGGGCTGGTAACTAGACTGAAGAGAGCTTTTAAAAAGAGATTTGAATTGACTGAATTTGAAGTCATCTATGATCCTAAATAGAGAAGAAGCCAGATGGAAATACAGGTCACTTTTGAGACTAGGGCAGTGTGGTACAAAATGAAATGCTTATTTTTGGTACACGGCACTGGGTGGAATTCCTTCTACTGATCAGGAAAAGAATACCTCTGAACTGAACATCCTCTTTCTTACGAGAACTTAGAGGTATGTTATAATGGAGCAATTAATATTTTATGAATCACTTACATAACCTGAAGATATCCTAGGATGACTAGCAAGCTGGTGAGGATAAGTGTGCTCCTATGGGAAGATAGCCCTCCCGGTGTGAATATTTTAATTACATAAATATTTTAATTAAGCAGTGCTGATGTGCAATTGAGAAGTCTAGCCATCCCCTCATCTCTTCCTTATCTTGTGTGATAGTGCTTAACATGGGCTAAGAAAACTGAAATCAGCTCTCCTCAAGCAGAGGAGAGGCTAGCCCTGATTTTCCACTTCTGCATAAGTATTCAGATATCTGATCTGTTAGATAAAGGACCCTGCCTCTGCTCTTCAAGCAACTACTTGAAGCCAGTCCTGAAAAAATGTTTTTCTGGAGTGACCTGACATTCTCATCCAGAGTTGCAAACTCAGTTTGAAAGATTTGCAATGAAGTTTTGTGAAATCATTTTTTCCGAAATCATTTTTTGGAGATGTGTGTATGGGGAAAAATGTACAAAAAACAAAACAAAACAAAACAAAAAACATATAAACATCATTTGTGTCTAGCCCACCCAATAAAAGTTTAATTCTTTCGACACTCCCATCTATTTCTACTATCTGTTCTTGGGAATAAAGGAATGGGAACTGAGCTTTATCTCTACTTATTTTTAGCCACCTTTTCTGCTCTTTGTAATACTGCTTGATGCAAGGACAGTTTGCTGTGAGGAATAAGAAGCCGTTCTGTATTATATGTGGTTTCTTTTCTGATTCCTCTTTTGCTCTGCTCCTGCATGAAGAGGTTGGGAGAGGATGGGTGGGTGCTCTGGACTTCAGGGTTCCAGAGGGTGCATCTTAATGTCAGTTTTCAGCTTCTAGGTGACATTACCTGAACTGTTAATATATTGTTTGGAGTGGGTGGCGTTGATGTATTAAGTACAAAGTAATTGCTTGAAGGAGCAGGGTTCAATTTTAATGGACTGTTCAGAGTAACGTGCTACCTGGTATGGCTCCTGGATGAGTTCCGTAATAGATGGAGCCTGCACGTAGCTAAAGCAATTCACTCCCTCCAACAAAGACTGCTGTATAGGTTGATGTTGTCATTATGATACAGAGATACATTTAGAGAATAACTGATCTCTCTGTTGGCAGTGGGTGGTTAAGCATAACAAGAAATGAAAGGGATGTTTATCTTTTTAAAAGATAAAGAAAATCCTACACAGCAGAACCTTTTCTGGTAGGGCTTTAGAGTTGCATGTCCATTAGATTAGTAGAGCTGAGCAGGAATTTTCTGTAGTGATCCCTAGATAGAAATTGCAGTGTCTGCAAAAGTAAAAATTATCCTTAGGGACATATACAATATGATGGTGGGAAGTATTAGGATTCTCTTGGAGGGAAACCCTCATGAGAGCTTGTTGGAGGTGTTGTATGTAGGTTTTTTCAAGAAAGTATACACAAGAATGGTGACTTCTAGCTGGAGTAAAGGCAAGAACAGAAAAAAAGAACAGAAGAATCTCTTTTACAAGGCAAGGCTAAAAGCATTTAGCTATTGCTTATAACTAAAGCAAGACTGGTATATGATCTCTCTTTAAATGAGTAAGGGAAAGTAACATAAGCTGAGGACAATGCCTGCTTTGGATAAATTTAAATTGGAAATTCTGACCCTGAGGATCTTCAGTGGATCTTTTGATAATAATGGTGTTAAAGAAAGTGAATACTCTAGGGCAGGTTTTGATGTTGGCTATTAAAGGAAGTGGATGACCAAATGCAGTCTATCTGGGGTGTCTGGTGTACCTTATTTAAAATAGATTGAGGCTTCTTAAAGTCAATGTAGTTTAAATGTGTATGTCTGTGTGTAAAATGAAAATAAAAATAAAAATAATATTTTGCACCCTGAAAAAATTATGATCTAAAATGACAATATTAATGCACTGACATTTTTGAATAAAATATTTATTGAATTTTATTGTTATTCAAAGTTATGTGTATAACATAAAATACATAATTATATATCTGAACTTATATATGTGTATCTATTCCAATAACTGATGGAAACTGATATGAAATATCAGTGTTTCCTGTGAAGCAGAAAATTCAATTTCCACTAGACGGTAACAATTGCACAGTATTTATGTGACTTGTGTGTCAAAATTACCTTGACGTTATTCTCCTTTCAGCTGCTGATAATTGGCTAGAAGGCTTTCCTACCAACAGTGCTGATCATTGGCAACTTTCCAAGTTTCTTAGCAGAACCTCAAAAGGTAGGAACTAATGGCTGTTTATGTTTTCCTTCCTTTTTTTTTTTTTTTTTTTGTCAAGTCTGTAACTTAATATATTTGTGTATGTGTACCTTTGTGGATGTAGATTGTATTTAATTTTCTCAGTTATGCCATGAGACCGGGAGTCTTTCAGTTAACGGGCAGTAGTGGAGCAGTAAACAAGAGATAGCATACTTGCTTTCTGAAAGAATCCAGCACATCATGGGACCTTTTGCAGGAAGCGTGTGTAACAAATCTCTACTTTTTAGAAACAGCTCTGCCCACAAAGTAACCTGCTTTGTTGGTTTGGCTTTTATCTCTCCTTAATTATGAACAAAATCTGATTTAGAAAATAATTAAATGAAAATGGACTGTAATAAGCATGAATGGTTGTCCTGATTTTAATGATTTTTAAGAGCATGTAGAACATTTTGAAATGTTTGAATGGCACTCAATACGTATGCAAGCATTTAAATCGGAATCAGTAGATTCATTGTGTGTTTATGAACTATTTAGTTATCAGCTGACCTGTCTTTTGGCAATATATAATCCTTGTACTTAAAAATAAATACCTTTTGATTGTACTTTCTCAGTCCATTAATTGTTAAATTAATGGCTCTTTACATTGACCTTGGCCCTTATAACTTTTTCCAAAGGTGAAGTTTCATAAGTTATTCCCTTTTTGCTTTGTTGAGACAAGTAAAGTTCTTGCTTGCTTCACTGGCTACAACTCTAAGCTATGGCTGGGTACAGCTGAGCTTCATCTGATTTCAGCAGACTTTCAGCTACTGATTATGGCCATTACTAGTAAAGTTCAAAAACATTTCTGGTGTCCAAATGATAAGTTCTCCAGTCATAAAATGAACTATTCTTTGGAAAGTGAAATGTCACTGAAAAGTAAATTTGTGACAGAACTGATTGTGAAGATTTTTGGAAACTAACGTGTGCTGGAAGAGGCGGGGGAGAGCTGGATGAAGGGGAGGCAATATTTTTGCTCGTGGCCAGAACAACCTACGCCAGTTTCCCACATGAGAAAGGGCAGTTCAATACAATATTACCAGAACAAAAGGTAAGAGAATAATCCAAATACAAACACCAATAATCATTTTATCAGACTGGTAAATGTAAATGTCTTTTTTTCTTAGTTGTGACAACATCAATACTCAGTCTCGTGTCTGAAAGCTGTAGAAGGTTACTTACTACAAGGTACCTTGTAGGTGACAGTGTTATCTGCTGACATTCTGCATTATTCAACATCGTGAAAGTTGAATTTCTGGATAGCTTTCTAAGATACACACCTAAAGAGGGAGAAGTCAATTCTTCTGCTGTTGTGTGCTACAAATTACTTACCTAGTATAGTAGATGATCGTCCAAATTTGTCCAGAGACATAGGCGTAATATGGCAGGATCATGAATGTTCTTTCCAAAAATTTTTGAGAAGTTATTTGAGATTAGGATCTTAACAAGTTCAAGAGGCCTAGAAATTAAATACTAGTAGATAATTGTCTTTGTGCAGATAATTACTTGGTATTTCTCACTGAAATCACAGAATTAACATTTAGAAAAGGAGAAACATTCTTCAAATGGAGTCTCTCTAAACACACACACATCTGCGCATGTGCACACATTACATGCTAGATGTTTCAAACTTCTGTGAAAGGCAGAGAATCTGTTTTCTGAAGTTACAGAAGTGTTCATGACTGAGGCAAAATACTGAATATTGCACTTTTTTCTTAATTTTGTTCAATTTTTAGTCCTTATTAAAATGGATTCAAAATCAAAGCAAAAATGGAAGTATAGGGAATTACATGAAACAAAGGTCTTGCCCATTCTTTTAACTGAAGTTGTCAAGGTAAGCAGGACTTGGGCTTATCAGCAGCTGCTCTTTTACTAACCTTCTTATAAAATTGCTAACCCTGCGACAAAGCACATATGAATACGTAACCACAGCCAGGGGATTGAGATGGAAGTGCAGTCGGGAGTTACGCAGGGCTGCCTGCGCTGTGTACTGCTGCACGGTTCACAAGCTGCACAAATTAAGTTTCAGACCACTCACAAAACCCTAGCATTTAGCCTGCTCCATGTAATATCATCAGAGAAATTGTTTCTTGCCTGTGTGCACTTACAGTCAAGCAAAACACGCAGTACAAAACATGTAATACATTTTGTGGTTACTGGAGAAAGGAAAAAGGAGAAGGCAGGTAAGTGAACTGTCATTCAAACAGAGGCAGGAAGATCTGCCTGTTATTACTTTTGTTACTGATACTGTTACATCTGCCAAGTTACTCCTATTCTTTGTGATCGCTCAAGGGTGAGGGCACTTTAAAATGAAAAGGGGATTCTGGACTGCATATTAACAACTGCATATTGATGTACTTCAGTGTGTGTGTGCCTTTTTTATCTCCTGGTACTCTTTCTTTCTTGCCAACATTTGTATGCATATTCTTTAGGAGCGAGTTTTGATGAAAGCGTTGACAGTTTATTATTGCTCTGCTTCTGAAAAGCCAAGTATATAGCTTGGAGCAATATAATTTTTATCGCGACCTGTTGAAGATGTTTAATTAAGATGAATCAAAACAAACAGGAAAGTAAGTATATGATGTTTTATCTGTTTAGATATGTGTGCTGTAACTTTTCCTATGCTAAAATCATACTGGAAGACAATCTTATTAAAATAAATATAAACATAAAGCAGAAGTTACTTACTGTATGGATTTTTTTTCTAATAAAGATCACATGTATAGGAAAAGAATATCAGCTAGGATGGATTTTTTTTTGTTGTTGTTCATTGCATGGTACAGGTACCAGCCATTTGCCTTTGCTGCTGACTGAAGTGTATTCATTTCAATAAATGGAGTATGGTGCTTTACATTTGGTGTGCTGCTGAGGCAAAGTCTGTGCAGTGCTCACAGGTGTGGTGCAGCTGGGAAATGAGAGTAAATCAGAGGTAAGAACGTGGAGCTACTGGTGGCAACTTAAGCCAGGAGGTGCTCTCTGTTACCACACCTGAATCACATCTTTTGCTGTACTTACGGTAAATGTCCATTGGGTAAGTAAACCCGAGAAAAATTGACTTTGTTGTTCTTCCTTTGTGAGCATACTGAATACTGCCATCTTGGGTTATGTAACATTTTCTTTATCAGTGCTTTGTAATGTTACTGTATAGTAATAAAGTATGAGAGCTTTGTTCTTCTCTTCTTCCATGTTCATTCCTGTTGTGTCTGGGACAGAGGAGCTGATGCATTGTAATCAATACTGCATATGAACGTGTAGGTGTCTTCGTGGTAGTACAATGCTTTCCTTACAGAATTTTTTAATTCAATTGTATAATAAATCAATGAATGCTTTCTCTGCTATATTATCTATTTCTTCATGCTGAACAAATATCCTTTACATGCTTTTCAATATCCTTTCTTAGCCAATCTTCTTGTGGGATCGCCTCTGTTACCAGTTAGTCTGTTAGAAACCATACTATAGATGAGGTAGCTATAGCGTTTCATTAGCTAATCCATATCGCCAGCATTGAGATTGAGGCTGTGTCATTGTGTATGTATTTTTGACAGTGGTTTCCGTAGCAGGGAGTGGTTTGCTGTGGTTTCAGTGACTTGGTGCCCTAGGAAGCCACTGATGCACAGAATACCACTTGCACTGCTCTTGGCTGAGCCTGAGCAACTGGACCAGCCCATCATATAACAACGCTTTGTTTTTGGGTAAACACTGTCTTTGTTGGGATCATTTGGAATTTACTCACTGTTTTCATCTGAGACTTCACTAAGCTCAGCACTTGATCTGCTCCCACTCCTCATAGTAATCTTGTTCTTAGAAGCACTGGGGCTTTCTCCACCTCGAATTTGAAGGCCCTGCATATTTCCCACCAGTCCAGAGGCAGATTTTTTCCTGGACTTGCTGGAACAGTTTTCAGGCAGCAAAGAATCATTCCCTCCAGAAAGATCTCATTTCACGGCTGAGAGAAGTGCTTCTGAAAGTTACACCATCTGTAAAATCTTCTTACCTTAAACTCTCCAAAATAAAGAGTTAGCTCTTCTTAATTTTGTAGGGGTAACACAGGGGATGCTACTTCCCCCCCCCTTTTTTTTTTATTATATATATTTTTTAATCAGCAAATCTTCAGAATCAACATGTCTGTCTGGAAGAAGACTATGGAAATAAGGAATGCAAAACATGCAAAAGCGAATAGCTAATCTCACGTGTGTCTCATGCATGCACTGAAACAGGTAATGCAGCAAGTGCTTTCTTTTTGCTGTTTTTATGAACTGTTCTGATAACTGTTTTCTCCATTTTGCCTGATATTAAAATGTAATTTTGGAATCTGAGTAATTTGTTATAGCTGTGGCCATAATAAACAGAGAATATTAATGATCAAGTTTGTGACTAGCTTGCTGCTTACTTTCATTGCACGCATACTTGTGCTACATCATGCTCATTGTTGTGCCTGGTTATGAATGGATGCCTCACTGTAGTAGTCAAATATTAAAAAGGAAATAGGATTATTCTGGAAATGAAAATGGGAAGAACAGTGTGGTTGTGTTTGAGAAAACAGCACACTAATTTTTCATATGGAAGGTTTATGGTAAGTGAGTAAAGAAGCTTGCTTGGAGAGGACAGTGTAAAGGAACTAAGGAGGAGAAAAACATGTTTTGTCAGAATACCTGCATCAATTTATTGCAATTTTATCTGTTTGTGCATTGATCATATATTAGTAAGACTTTCTGAGCTCACTGTATGCTGTTTGTCTAGAGACCCTTTTCTGGTTTTGTAATATCCAGTTATTTTCACTCTAAGCAAAATTACACCCATTGCCTTTCTCCCACAGATGTATAGTTTCAAAGATGGGCTTCAGGGTTATTCCCAAGTAATTCTTACTCAATTGCATTTTGTTTTTTAACAAGAGAAGAAATGAGAAATGTCTTCATAAAACTGTGGAGGCAGATTGGTGGATGGCAAAAGATGACAAATGCAGAAGTGTTTGGGTATTTTGCTTACACTAATTTGGACATAACCGTGGTTTTCTGAAGCTGTTTTCAAGTTTGTTTGTTTGTTTGTTTGTTTTTCCTGGTGATTTTACACAAAAACATTGACTGTCAGATGCTAGAAGCAGTAGTGTCTGACACGTGAGCGCTGTCTTCCTTAGTATTATCAGCTACTGGCACAATGCAAGAGTCAGCTGTACAGCATACCACCACTGCATGACAGCTGAATAGCAATGACATTTCTGGTTTTAAGGTACTATGATTAATTAGTTAAAATTTGTTACCCAGTTACACAAAACCTTTTTTGAGCTTGGTTGGGTCCTGTGTTCTTACAATTATCTGGCAAGTGGTGGGCAACGTGGCTGCCCCTATACTCAGGCTGCAGTGGCTGGGGAGGGAAGGGGAAGGTGGTGCTGGGGGTGGCGGGTCTGTCCAGCTGGAGCCTTCTTTCTACACTACTGCATCCCTCTAAACGAAGCATTGGAGATGATGCTCTGTGGTGTTCCAGAGCCCAGAAAACCAAGTACATCTTCCAAACCAAAGACAAACATTATCATTCAGGTTACATCTCACACATTCAAAAAAAAAAAAAAAAGCCCTGCAGAAATTAAGAGTTGAGAATGAACATTTTTTTGATGTTTAGAAAATGTATTATATACTGAAAGATTGCTTATTGTGAATTAGAAAAAAAATGTGGAGGGTTTTGGTTTTGTTATGGAACTTTTTTCATAAACTTCTCTTGCCTCCAAGGAGACCCTTTAGGAATGGAAATAGTTAAGTTTTGAACAGCTACATTTCAAAATCTTATTTTTCATAGTAAAAGTTGTACTCTGTTTGTTTGTTTTTACTGCACTTAACATAGTTTCGTGCTCTTTGATAAATGAAGTTCTGGGTGCAGTGGAGAGGGCAACTGATCAGTAGTGTCATCTGTTTATCTTGTGCATATCCTCTTCTTCCCTTAAAGTCTGATGGATTTTCAGCAGTTGCATATACAAGATACTTTAAAATGTCATGTGGATCATTTTAACATATTCCAAACTGCACATTCAATTAAAATTAAACTGAAGCAATGAAGTCACAGCTGCTCTGCTGCCTGAAATAAAAACTAGAAAATTACTGAGTTAGACTTGCTTGCATTTAGAGGATGCATGTATAAACAGAAGAATCATATCTGCTGTTTCTGAATGTCCATACATCTTTTGTTCATCTGCAGACCACAGTAAATGCTAATCTTGAAATGAATAATTCACTTGGTTCAAATACATTCTTCATAGTTGCAAAGAGGTTAGAATTTTTAAAGAAGAGAAGGAATAAATTTGTCAGCTATATGTACCTCCAAGTTCTTGAATTCCATTAAACTGACACAATGCATATAAATTAATCTGTTTAAAATAATATCCTGTTCTGGTGTATAGTTGTCTGTTTTGTACTGTGTGTGAGGAGATTAAAAATAAATGAGGTA
Organism: Anser brachyrhynchus; assembly: GCF_964034855.1. Taxonomy (NCBI): domain Eukaryota; kingdom Metazoa; phylum Chordata; class Aves; order Anseriformes; family Anatidae; genus Anser; species Anser brachyrhynchus. Next base: position 109,492,341 of record NC_137694.1, read on the forward strand.
ATCTGTTACCATTTTCATGTGTCCAAGCAAAGCTGGATTCTAGTTATCTATTTCAAAAGTGACCAAGACCTGAATCATTGAATACTATTTACATGCCAATTCAAGATTTTATATATACAAGTATTCGGAGATATTCAGGTGCTTAACATCTATTAATATGTCTTTACATAACTAGGATTTAGAAGGATTTATGCATTATTTACTGTGGGATGTAGGATAAAACCATAATGCTTTAGGGATATTATTTCTGGTAGTTATCTTGGGTAATGAAGTCATAGTAATGTAGATATGAATGGGTGCTTTTAATAAATACAATCCAGTTCCCAGATACCTCTTTTTTTTTTTTTTTTTAAACCAGTCTGAAAAAATGTTGGTATCTTCATTGTGGTGATGGTAACACTGGGTGCCAAACTGGCAAAATAAAAGAGTAAGTTTTAGAATTTGATTCAGCAATCAAACTCGAAAGGGTAAATCTTAGTGGACAGAAAGAAGCATAGAGACATTTGAGTTTTTGAACACAGATGCAACATGGCAAAGAAAATATGTCCCAAAGCTAGATAATTGCATCTTACTTCCAGTTGGGCAGATGGCAAGATCTGATGAGTCAGGTCATCTTGAGCCAAGACATCTAGGTTTGACCACTATTGACTTTGAAAAACCAACTGCCAAGTCAAAATAGAGAAGTATATGAAGAAGTATGTGCCCATTTATTAAATAGGTAAATAATCCAGTTTTTAATTGAATGGAATAATTCATGATACTTGGGCAAGCTTACCACCTTTGGTGTTTTGGAGAGAGGCATGCTACTCACGGTGGCAGGGGTTAATGCAGTCACAAGTGAGAGTGCACATTTAAAGGTAGCAGAAACTATACCAAATTTTAGGAGTTTTAACTTCAGAACCTGGAGAAAAGTCATCATATACAATGTTTTTAATATATAAAATATATACACAAAGGAATCCAGTTCTGGTCCATGTTATGCTTTCCTGTTTTGTTGTTAGTGGGCTGTTATCAGATACTTAAAATGCAAGTTAAGTGGCTTGTCAGCTCACCATGCGAGGAAAAATGCAATGATTGTGGTAACGCAAACACTTCTCACTTCCTATTACTCTTGTCTTTACGGGCAGAGTGAATTATTCAATGAGAGTTAACCTTCCCCACTGTGTGCATAGTTGAAACCTGTCAGTTGCATCATTGGGCATCAGCAGTCAATTTTTCCACACTGAAATTGATTGAAACACATTGACACCTGTGCACCTTGATTTTATTTATTTATTTTATCACCATATGCATGGATAAATAACTAGCCGAGTGAAAGGTAATTCTCAGTAACACTAAACTATAGGCTTGTCAATTAATTTTGGCATCCCTGGGGAATGTGCTAATGTTTCTCAGCCTAAGTCATTATAATAAAGCTCTGTGTTACCAGGATGTTGCTGACAAACTATTATATTTCATCTGGCTTGCAGGAGACAGTAGTACCTAATTGACAAGACCTTGTGTCTACTGTCTCTACTTGCTATAGTTATTTTATGTGAGGGACGTAACAAAGAAATCATATTAAAACACAGTGTGTGTCAAGTGTAGAACTTGAAACTTTGCTTTTCAACTTTTTTGAACCAGGACCACATGGTGAGGAGGACTTCATGTATACAAAACCAAATAGGTTGGAGCAGTTTTGAGCTTTATGACTTGTTCTTTCCTGGTGGCACAACAGAAGAAATAATGGTGGTGGTTTGGTTATTCAACTCTTACCTCCGTGGGAATGGCAAGCGTTAGACCACTGTTGCTCCTTCCTGTCCAGAGCTCTCAGGCCAAGCTAACCAGGTCTCAGTTTGGGATGCCATGGTGCAGCAGGTACTGAGCCAGTCTCTGGCCTGAGGTAACCTGAGCTGAATTTGTAGAATATTGTCTGGTTTTGGCAGCTGTTTGTAATCTTCCCTGTCCTTGCTGTGGTAATGCTTTCAGTTCCAGGCAGCTCTGAATCTGATCATGTTCTCCTGTCTTTGACTTGCTTATTTGAATGAAAATTGTTTCATTTGTCATACTTCAAAGAATGTACGTTTTAAAATTCCATCTACAAAGACCACACTTTCTTTTGACTTCATGTTTCTTTTTCACTGTAACTTACACGATACTTTTAATCCATCTATATCCACTTCAGAAACAAATTAAAGATGGAAATTATTTGGTTTCCCTTTATTCAAGCTGAAGTTCGGTGTTAAACCCATTGCTTTATTTTCTACCAATTCTCATAGAATAGAATGTGAACACAAATTTCTTCCCCCACTTAATATTTCTCTCCAACCTGAACCAATTTTGTGAAAGAGTTTTTAAAATATTTTTAAGACCATTTTTATATGTTGCCATAGCCTATGGAAGCTTTGGGAGACAGCTTTTGCCTACATTTTATGTGAAATTAGCTTTAATTTCCTCTGTAGCTAGTAGAAAAATGTTTTACAAGTCTCTAGACAAAGACCATGTTCTCTAAACTCTGCCTCCCATTGTCTATTACAAATACAAAGTGCTTGATTTATTTCGCTTCACTTGAATGAGCTTCACTCAAATGTGGATGCTTAAGCTGGGCACACTGGATTCTACCTTCACCATGCACTCTCACATTTTCATTTTGTGTCTGGTGACTAATGGAGCCTCCTTCTTGGAAAACATTTGTCTGTCCATTTTTTGTCTCTCTGGCATTTTCGTTTCTGCTTTGTGTAATATTTTTGTGTTTGTTTTTCCAGTTATTTTGACTTGGTCTTTATAGTCTTCCTGAAATAGCTTGTTGAAGGCCTTCAGTAATTGTCTTACCAGGTTTTGAATTGCTTTCTTAAGTATTACTCATCTGCTCTGCAGTAAAACCCCTCTGTTATCACAAATTAAAGTCTTGAAATGTTTTCCAGTCATCATTTCATATAGCATATCAAAATTAAATGGGGCTTTTTGGGGGGATGAAAAAAAAATGTAGATGTTTTATTTTGTTTTTACTTGATTTTTGCATAGATAACTTCAAACACTGCTTCTGTTATTTCAGACTTCCAGCAATTTACTATATATAACTTTAAGTCCTAGAAGTGGTAAGTACAATTTTAATGTTTTTTCCTTTTTTTTAAATATATTTTCTTTGCTTGATAAACTAATTAGGAACCACTATTTAAGAATGACTCTCTCACAGATCTCTTTACACTTGTAGCAAACTTAGTAGAATATATAGGAAGGAGTAAAGGAAAATAGATCTATTTTTTCCCCTCTGTTTTCTGACCCAAAAACAAACCCAACCACCTCTCTCAAAACATAACTGAGCTAAAACAAAAACAAACACCAAAAACCTAACACTTTTGGACATATATTAAGATGTATTTCATATGAGTTTTCATACTGCTGAATTACGCATTTTTAAACTCTTATAGTTCATATTGTTACAATTGAACATATTGCTACATATTGGGAGAGAGTCAAGATGGTTGTAAATGGATGTATTAATGTAACTAATGCTATTAGCGAACACATTATTAACCAAGATGGAAATGAAAGAATGGAATGTTAGAGTTCCATTTTAAAGGTCTAAATTTTAGATCGATGCATGGGAATATATGAATTGTACCCGCGGGTAAACTTACTGAAATACACACTGACACTGTAGTTTTAAGCATCTAAAGTCTATCTTTGTTAAAGTTTACATTTAGTTGAAACTGCAGTGAAGATAAATTCTGCAAACAAGCTCTTGCTGGGGAATTGTACAAATATTTTCTACCTGCTTCATTTAAAAAATAAGTTATGTTGTTTACACCTTTTTCAAAATACTTTTGAACATCCATGTGTTGAGGAAATGGGGAGATACAGTGAAATAAGTGATGGAGAGAGGTTACATCAAAATAAACTTTTCAAAATCATGGAAATGAAGTAACTCAGTTGTTTGAATTCATTTACTGAATCAGATTCTGGAAACTTGCCCATTCAGAAGAGCAAAAATCATGCATGTTTTTGCAAGGAGGGGAACACCTCTCCTGTTAATTTCTTTGAAGCCACTTGGTTGAATTCTTTGCCTTTGCAAAATGTTTTCAGAACCCTGCCAATCTCAAGCCCATTTTGATGCAGTCTATTTGGAGCGATATGGTAGCAAAGTTCAATGTTTACTTCAGAAATCCTTAAAAAAAAAAAAAGGCAATTAATGATACATCTATTATCTTATAATAGAAACTGCACTGTCTTGAGTGGTAATATGATTCAATTTCATATTATATGTAAGCTGGTGATTGCAAAAAATGTAATTTCCCTTTGATTCGTGAGCATAAAAGTATGCATTTTTCTTATAGCCTTTCACACTATTCTTTATAGGTGTGATAATTTTATTAAATTCTAGTTAGCAGTGCTTGGTTAAATTTGGCCTTCCATTTTTAAAAAAGCTTGGAAAGCCTACATGGCTGTGATTAAGCAGTCTGCAAAGTGACCGCTGGTACATCGTCTCAATGAGGCACCTCGGGGGAGGTATCACCCAGGCTCTCACTGAAATACATTACCACAAGTCAAGCTTGTCGAGGATTATTACCTTTGAGCATATTACTACTTACTGGGAGAGAGTCCAAGATGATGAAAATCATAATGAGCATATTATTTGCTAATAGCTGACATGTTTTGGAATAAAAGAAAGAAGAGGAGACATTAAAGTAAAATCCATTTTAAAGTCATGCTAATTTAAAGTTAGCTCATGGTCTTTTATGTCTATATTGTATCCATGTACAAATGGCTACAAGTATATAAGAAAAAGACATCTGTAAGCTTTTACTTTATCAGCCATTCCTTGTGAAGACATTTTCAGACACTGAATCTCACTGTAGTCCAAGATATTTGAGATCTTACAATGGAGACTAACAACAGTTTCCCATAAAAGTAAACCCACATCCCAAAATTCATATTCTGGACCCAATTATTTAAAAAAAAATAATAATTTTAGTGATTTCTGAGGGGGTTTTATGTGAGATGATATGATAGGTAATAATTATTTGAATTATTTTGAAACAGTTTTTCTTCGCCACTGTATGGTTCATATTTATTAATATTTACTACCTCTTCAAAAAATTTCATTTTTCCACTTCTTTCCTTCCTAGATTTTTAATAGAGTGCTAGCTGTGTTGCTGTGTTCTTTCAAAATGTCTGAGTGTGTGCGAAATACTTCATTTGTAAATTGACTTAATATGTGCAAATAGTTACTTGATTTTCACTGAATTGTGAGCAAAATGCAACCTCAACTGATCTTTTTTTTTTTTATGCCTGTTTTCATTTGAAAACAACTTGAAACAATTCAGACAACTGTCATTGACATTTCAAATACTTATCTTGTAGATTTTATTTAAAAATACAGAGAATTGGTTTGGAAAGTGCACATGAGAACTACTCCTGCACCATAACCTAATTCTGTGCGCAGAGAACACTGTAGTGCAGTCATTTAAATAACATTAGCCTGTTACCAAAGTATGTCAATCTGCAACTGAGTTTAAATAAGTGTAATAACCTTTTCTGCAAACAGCTATTCTTTCAATCTGTTCTAATAAGTTGACACAAAATACGTGTGAAGCTGTTAGAAGGAAAACTTCCTTGCATAAGTAAAATATAAGTAATAATGGGGAGAAAATTAATTTGACTCATAGTCCACCTAGTCATAATGGCTACTGTTTTGTTTGCTGTCAAAATTTGTTTACCCTGAACTGGTTTGAACTGCAGTTATGTTGTTTTACTTTTGTATTAGCTGCAATCATCTAGTCATCATCAAAGTATTTAATTGACAATTAATTGAGACTATCTGTTTCATGCAAGTTCTCTGAGGAACATGAACATACATTTTATCCACAACTCATATTCTATTACTCTATGTGTTGTTTGCTGTTACATATAATGTCCATAGCACAAAGGCTAAATTAAAGTAAGATTTTAGGAGAAACTCATTTTCTTCTGCTCTTAAAATCTGTAAGTTGCAGTGCATCGAATGAGAATGGCTTCAGAATCCCAGTGGTTCACAAAAGCTGAACATGGTAGGTCTGGGAGGTCTCACTTACTGCATCTGCATTACCCATACCTTTCTCTTATGTATAAATCTTCAAGCACTGTAAATATTGAGACAAGATGAAAAAAACGTCATGGTGCACACCACCAGTACTCCACCGTCTCCCTCTCCTCTTTCTGTCCCGTGCTGTGATCTCCTCAGCTTCCTTTTGTTCCCTCCAGCTGAGGGCTGGGTGGGCAAGGCATGTGCCACATACGTGGACCTGGAGGGGATCGTGGGTGGCTGGAGCTGCCGCACTGCTGGCAGGGCCCATGCTGAACAGGTAACAAACAAGCTTGTTGCAGCCTTTCTTGTCCTTGCTGTGAACACTTGTTGCCATCCTGGTGACAGTTTTCATAAATATTCAGAAATGCAGTGATGTTTTAAATTTTGGGTTGTGTTACAGTTGTTTTGAAACTGCGCTCAGGAAGCACTGCGTAGAGAAGACCAACGTTGGTTGTCAGCTCAGTCACAGGAGCTTGTTCTTCTCGAGAAATGAAACTAATGAATAGAAAACGACAGCACCTCTGTTTATAGGTATCCCTAGGTACGAAATTCAAACAGAGACTACAAGGAGGATTCTCTCCAATACTGATTAAGGAAAAAAGCTTTCTTGAACTGGGAGCTAGAAACATGTGGTCATGGAGATGCAAAAGATGGAGGTGCTTTGCAAGAGAATTGTCCTCCAAGCAGGAGCCAGGGCTGTGCAACACAGACCAAGGTGACTGTAAAATTTCTACATGCAGTTTGGTGAAGAAATGTGGTGAGCTAACTTTTTTTTTTTGTGTGTGTGTATTTGTATACATACATGCAGGCTGCCAAGCAGCGTTTTGTAAATGAGGTACAAGTACTTGCTTGAGTAAGGTGGTAAGAACTGCCTAACAGACGACACTGATGTGGACCTCGTTGCATGAGGCTTTCCAGAATTGACTTTAGTGTGTCTTGGCTCAGCGCCTGTCAAGAAGGCCTTCCAGTGTTCTGGAAGAAGCTGTCTCCTGCCTGCACCCCAACTGGGTGGTCCCATTGTCCTTGAAATGACAGAGGTGTCTCTCATCAACTGGGGCAGCCCAAACAGGAGATTGCAGTCCTCATGCTTGGTGAGGCATCTTCCAGCTATTCATTTTAGATGTAGTCAAAATAATCATAGCTTAAAATGCAGCAGACGTTTTTAATTCCTATTTACTGATTAAAACAGCTGTTGCATTAGTTCTGCTTATAGACTTTTAAACAAACAAAAATGCTGCCTTTGCTTTACCAGTTAAGGTTTCTCTGTGTAACTTAAAATCCAGTTCTTCTGCTTAAACTGCCAAATCTACACATCTTTTATATTTCGATTAAAATTCAGGTATTAGCAACCTCCATTGAAAACATCCTAAATTGTATCCCCAGGTGTAATTTCTGTTGCCAGAACAGCTGTGGAAAAGGTGAATCAGTTGTTCATGGTTTAAATAAGGCAAGTCATTTAAAAAGTATTCCATCACCAGGTTGGTAGCTACCCCCGTTAGCCAAAATTAATGGCAGTATGAACAAATCTTACATTAGCATGGATGTGTTATCACGTGTCTTTGTGGGAAGATGGAAGTAGTGCTGCTAGGGGCACATCCACTTTTGTAACACTGATGCATTGAGGGTGGAAATCAAATAGGAATAAATGTTGTGTTTAGGATGGAGGTTGCAGAAGTTTTGTCTCAAATCAGAGTTTCTGATTCCTGGCTGTGTGTCATATAAAGAAGTGCCTTTGGGGAGGATTGACCTGTTAACAGCAATCCTGTCTGAAGTTACAAGTTTGGTTTAAAATGTAAGTAGAATATGTGGTCCTGAAGACAAAGGATGTATTGCTAATCCTGTGAGAAGTACTGAGCTGTTATGCCTTACGGAAGCCTCCTTGAGTGACATTTTGAAACATCGCTTATTAGAAGATCTTTTGTTTAACCAATCGATGGGATGAAAAATTGTATTGAAACAAAGTGATGAGAAAAACACTCACGGCTTCTTGGGGGGAAGTAATTAGAATTGTTGCTAGGGGAAAAGTACATATTGTGTATAAATATTTGACATAAGTTTTATACCATTCAGAATGAATTGCCTTTAGCAATATATGCTGCAGTGCAAGCTGACAGTTATTCAAACAAAAAGAACTGTATGAATCACTGAAGGTAAGAGGGGAAATAAGGATGCAGTTTCCTGTATTTTGCTATAGCTCCTTGTTTGCTAGCTGTTGCAATGTAAAGGAGATCACTGCTAATACTTGCTATACCGTTATAGTCTGCAGATGCATTTTTCATGCATAATAACAGGAGTTACCAAAAGTAAAAGTTTTAGTAGGATGAAAATGTTTCTAGTATACCTTTAAAAGCTTCCTCAGGCATTTGAGAATTGTCCTAAAGGGCAAAAAAATTATGGGAATTGCATAAATGAAAAGAAATTTCATGAGAATCAGTTTGAAGGTGATGAGAAACCAGACATTTCTACATGGGAATTTGAATATAAACATAAATATTCAAATCTTCAATTTCTACTTTTCCAGTAAGCACTCCAGTAAAAAGTGATTTAAATTTTGATATTTCCAATTATTTTCAAAGAAAATGTTTCTTCAAAGAAGAAAAATAAAGTTTATAATCTTAGTTTTCTCTCCCAAATACATAGAATTCCTCCAATTACAATTATTTGCTGTCTGATTCTGTGTTTTGAAAAGATGATATAATCTATGTCATAATTGTTTGAATCTGGATGTGCAGGAGCCATGTTTCTGGAGAAGTAAAATACCTTTAAAAAGGTATCATATAGCAGTTGTTCAAACTAGTAAGTTGATAAAGATGCTCAAACAGTCTTGTTAATCTGAGGAACATATGTAAATAACAAAGTCCCAGCTTTGGGATATATAAAAATATCCCTTGGGGAAAAAAAATAAAAATAATTAAAAGGCAAGAGCAAGGGAAAGGCCAAGTTGTCTTCTCACTATCTTCTGAACCTGATATGTACTTTGGTCCTTTTTTGGATGAGAGAAATATATGATGTTGCTTGCAATTCACTATCATGCAGCTGGGACAGAGTAGTTTCATGGGTTTGAGTTCCTCAAATCAAAAGCTTGGGTATCAGCTGAACAGCCATTCCTGGGGACAGCCCTTTCAACAAAGACTTAAATGCAAGTATAGTGCCCTTGTGATGGTAGCAGTACTTACCATTTCTTCTTCATAATGGCCTGCATGGGAAGCCTTTTGTAAAATCCATGCCCAGATCCCTGTTTCTCTTAAAGATGACATACCACACAACTAGAATGAGGCATGTATCTAAATAGTCCAGACCATCTGGAAATCCTTGATGTGCTGGCATAAGTTAGGGAGGGCACTGCTGAGCGGTAAGTCCCTGTCTGGACCAGCTCTGCGTCCTCGATAGCATATAAACAGGATAAATGCAGACTTGGTGTCCAGTTGCCTCCTTCAGGAAAACCATGTTTATTCTTCCCCCGAGACTTTGTAGTGATTGGAGAGGGTGACTGGAAGGAGATGCTCACAGCTTTGTGATTTGTCACAAGAAATACTCACTGTCTCCTGCAAATTTTGTTGTACTTGAAGGGGCAAATACACTTTTCAAATTGTTAACCAAGTCTTTAAGTTTTTCAGAGAGTAAACATGTTTTTTGTCAACATTTTACAGCTCTGTGTGCATTTGTAATGCCATGCAAGTAAATTGTTACCTGAGATCAAGGACTATGTAGTAAATCTGGTCACAGACTTCCCCTTCCTCCACACAGAGTAACAGAAATTGCAGCATGTCACGTTCTTACCAATAATTTTACAAAAAAATGTTTCAGTCAACATTTGGCTGCAGACAACTTGTTAAAATAAAGCAGTAAAGCATAGCAATCATAAAACAAGAAAGCTTGATAAAAAAAAAGTAGGGGGAGTGGATAGCTGGTGCACAGAATGATTTGAGTTCTAATGCAAGAATTTTTTACATTGATGCTTCAAATACATCCACAACCCCATTTGGAATTTATTCCTTTATTAAGTGCTCTGTTTTCAACCACTCTTCTACCACAGACCCTGGTAATATAGAGAGGGGGGGAAAAAAGGTAGTAAAAAAAGATTGCTTTTCAGTGGAAATCCACAGATCATTTTCATGCAAATGTACCTTCTCTGTGCATATTTGATGAGTTATTTCACTCACAAAAGATTTTTCTGTTAATTGTTGTATCTGCCACTTATAAGATCTGCTTGCTAAATTACAAAATCAGCCTTCACAGTGGGTGTGCTGCCAGCCACTTCTTTCACAAAAGATCTTTATTCTAATTGTTTTATCTGCTGCTTGCTAAATCCACTTGCTAAATTATACCTTTCACTGAACTTACACCAAAACCTTCTCAGGAAGCCATTAGTAGTTACTGACATATTATATTGAACAGCTTATGCATCTCAGATTGTGTGAAGGTCTGAAAGATGGATGTACAAACAAAGTAGCAGCCAAAAAGACTGCACTAGAACCATGTCAGGGAGTTTTACTTGGGAAACATTGTAGTTGGCCAGATACTGTTTTCAATAAATGTGCTCTGTGTTCCTCAAGAATGATAGCACCTCACTTTACACGAAATGTGCATCTGGCATCTTTGCTCATGTCTCACTGCTGTTACACTGTTAAGATTGATCCTACCTGAAGAATGGACTTGAGCAAGGGTAAAGCTGGGCATTGTGTCACTCAGCAATTGATCTTTCCTCTTACATGGGGGAAAAAGAAAAAACAAACAAAGAACAACAACAAAAACAAGACACAATTAAATGCTTAGATTCAGTAAGGAAATTTCTAGTGGATACATTTTAAAAGTTATATTGCTGCCATAGGTCTCCTTCCAGTCCATGTGCTACGGATGTGAGCCACTGGTGGGTCAGAGGACTAGAACTTGGTTGCTCTCTGTCCCACTGGGTCTGGCCTCATCACAGAGCCCAGACGCTGGATTCCCTAGTCCTGCCCTAAGGCTGCCCTACATGTTAGCACTGTTCAGCTTATTCTGAGCAGCTACTTGGTAAATACCTCTGTAAATCTTTTGTCTTCCCTCATTTTCTAAACTGAAGCAAATAATAACTCTTCACAGTTAAAGCTGAAGAATGCCACCTCTATCTGCATGTCTAACTTCATTTATAACCTTGCACTGAAGTTGCACTGTGCATTTAATTTTGTTTTCTGTATAGAATCTGTGACATTAGAAAAGACAAATTGTTATCATTGCCGCAATAATTGTAACACAGCACAGCAGAGGGCAGGTTTAAAAAGCCATCTTGCAAATGAAAGCTAAGCTGACACATCTGTTACATCCAGGGGGCTTCTTTAATACATCAATGAAAAAAAAATATTTATATGTGTATGGATAGATGAAGGTGGCATTATGTTAACACCAGGCACTGTTTTGCTTCAAACAGTCACTATTTAGCTTCTCTGGTCAGCTCAAATAACTGCTTTTTTTTTTTTTTTTTTTTGTCATTCTATTGGTAAGTGGAACATATCCTTCATGTAGCACCATGGAACATCAACATATGTTGAGGAGGCAGAGAGCGATGAATCATGGAACCAGAGGAAGGAAAATACAGCACTGTTGGTAACAGTGAGATCATCTTTTTTGGGCACACACAAATTACTCATTGCAGACATCTCTTAAGCTTTCATCTCAGTTTGTAAGATTCAGTCTGTACATCTAGACTACAGAATATCCAATTCTGCAACATTTTAGTCCTTCTGGAGAACTTGCAATAGAATTAGTAATTGGCAGAGAAAAGCAGTTGCTGTTCAGTTAGCCTAAGGATGCGTGGAAAGGGCACAAATAATGGAGTATTTAAACAGATAGCAAGGATTATGGCAGTCTTGGGTCAATAGAAACTGTAACTTTTTCATGTATTCCTAAAAGCGTGTTTAATTCTATATTATGGTCTAGAGTTATTGTCTAAATCCATGTTTCATTATAAATAAATAAATCGACTATCAGACATACAGTTGTCCACTACCAGAATGTCTACTGCCTTACCTACTTGGAGCACTTTCTTCTCAGCCTTACAAATGCACTCAAGCTAAGTTGTCTGTATTGCAGTACTGAATTTGTGCTGTCTCTTATTATTTTGCATTTTGTTATTCTTGGCATTACCTGTTCAATTTAAGAGGATTTTTTGTTGTTGTTGTTTTTCTGCAACACATGAGAATTCTTTTGTGAATCACAGTCTGTTTCCTGTACTTACTTTTTGCTGTTGGTTCTTCACTAAAGTTACCACTGAAGTTTCATCTCTGATGGAATTTGATAGTGTTACTTTTCTGCATCCCTTGAGAGCAGGGAGTGGTTTTCTTGCGTCTGTTCTAAATCCATGTAGTCTTAGGTCATGACTTATAATTATGTAGTAAGGGAAGTCCCAGTTTGTGAAGTTATGGCCCTGTTGAACACAATGGAAGCCTTGCATGCAATACTTTCGGGACTAGGATTTCAACCAAAGCTACAAGAAAGTGAAAGAGCAGAGTTGGCATGCTCTGTCTCAAGATAATCACAGGTTTAGGGTTATCCCAGGATAGCCGAGGTGAAGTGTTTATAGGAAGGAACTAATATAATCAGTCTTGCAAGTTAACGAGACATCCTAATACCTTTTTCTTTTATCATCTGTAATTGATGACTAACAAAGCAAGTGCTTTTCTTAAACTAGGAGAAATACAGAAAGAAACTAAATCTTTCTCTGTTCAAAGAGGTACTGTCTGTAATATATAGGACGTAAGAGGTCTTGGGTCTTCTGTTTTATTGTTTTTACTCATGTTATATAGATCAAGACTTCCTTGTACCAGGCACTGTGAAAGTGGAGAATCTAAATAATTCTAGGATATGTGATAAAAGTATCTTAACTTTTCAAGTCATGCTAATGTCCTGTAACCTCCGTAGTGGTAAAGCATTGTTCTTTTGAAGAAAGAAGATATTAGACATTGTTTTTAATGTTTATTAAGTAAGGCATGAAATTAAACTTCATGCTAAGAGATTTTAATTTTTCACTATCAGTCGACCAACAAGCATTTTAAATACAAAACAAGGTACTGAGACTAAACAATATTTGAAATGAAGGGAAGGAGACCTATTCTTTGCTTGTGTCTCAAGGGTTTTTTTTTAGGGAATTTAACATTTCCTTAAAGCAACAACAAAAATAAATATAGGGAACTATAAACCTTGTGTTAAGCAGGCTTTTACAAACAGATTCTGCTAGTGAAATTCTTCAATTCTCACCTGTAATGATCTGCCTTGTAAGCTTTTGCTAGCTTGCCAGTGAATAGAGGTTTATGATAGGGTGAAAAAACACTGGTAGGGTCTGGACTGAAGTTTTGTTGTTTTTGTTGCTTTGTTTTCCCTAAAGAACGTTATATACTGCTTTCTTGCTTCTAGCCTCTTCTGTCATCATGTTTTTAAAGCCCGGTATTTTTCTTTTTCCTCAATACGAATATAAAACCCTATAGACAGATCCCATTTTGGTTTTTGCTTTCCTTTTCTCCAGAGCTCTTAGAACAACACTCACTCCCAGGAACAGCTATCAGATAAGCACTTGCGCCTGACAGAATACCAAATCACCAACTCGACAGTTTTTATTACAGATGCAGCAATTTCAGTGATTTCCCTTTCCTGCCAGAACAGCACTGCTGTTGCCACCACGCTATGCATGGAAGCAGGCAGATGCTCTTAATGCTGATTCCATTTGGCCCCCGTGGAAGCAGATTCATGCACCCTTGTGGAAGATGGGACAGCATAAAAGCATTGTTACCTTTATCAGGCAGAGCTCAATTAAGAAATGAAAATAATTTCATTTATCTGTATGTTTTCTTATTTAGACATAAGTTTTGTTTATGGTTTATGTATGTTTCACTGTGACACTAAATGTGAACTGCAGAAATGTAGTAAAATTTATGCACAGCTTCTTCCAGATGGTTTTATTTAATCATCCTTCCAATTACTGTTTACATAAATAATTCAAACACTGAGTGGAGGAAAAAGGTGAGATTGTGTGATGTATATATTTTGTATATACTGTAAAAGGAATGTTGTTATCCTGTATATTGGTTTCAATTAAATATGAGGCAATTACGTTCTGTGTTACAGCTGCTATTAAACCTTACTCTGGTGAGGTAAAAACATGTGGTTAAAACGCTGATCTTGGAAGTTGCTCTCAGCTTTGAGTCTATGATCTGACCTTGGGCAAATTGCTGCTGTGTGTAAAGGGGTAAATAAAAATACGCATCTCAAAATCGGAGCATAGGTTTCAGCAGAAAAACTGGGAAGATTTTTAATATTTTGTCTCTGACCTTCCCATTTCTGAACGTTCTTGTGTCATGTCGATAGCTGAGTAGTGTGTTGTCTATTTTGTTTAAACTGTATTGAAATACACAAATTGTGACTAGAAATAAATCTGCTACCTTATTCTTGGAAAATAATAATAATAAAAATAAATCTTTGTGCAGGTTTTTTGTGAGCACATCTGTGTGCTCAGTATGCCCTGTGTAAGTCAAGGTACGCTGCCTGCAGTGGTTATAATTCTTGTTCAAAAATATAGCCAGAGAACAAGAGTGTTTTTCCTTCAGGCCCTTTCCAAGTGGTTTTGACACTTAGGCTGCAGCTGACCTTCATTTTCTTCTTTCATCCATGTTTTCCACTATCAGGGGAGGAGAATACTCCAGGGGATGACTCTGGTCTTTGCTCTGAAGTCTGTTGATGTATTTTTTTTATTGTAAAATGCATTCAAAGTCTTTAGAGTGGGCACTGAAATGCGCACACTCCTCTCAGGGATTTAGAATTGGGTTTTCTCCTTTCTTTTCATGACCAGCCTACTAGGCTCTGATTCTTCTCAGCAAAATTTGACAATTTCAGCAGGAAAGCTAGAGAAAGTTCTTATCCCAGCACAGCCTGGAGATGGAAAACCAGGGCAGGTTCCTGCTGGGTGGGAGATGAAGGCTGAAAACCAGGCAAAGGAACAGAGGAGCTGCATCTGCCAGTGTTGGCACAAGTGCTGTAATCACCAGGCTAGCTCCCTCCCTCCTCCACATCTCTCTCTGTGCTGTAGCTGGCCTCTCTTCTGTCAATTAAAAATAATAATAATAATAATAATAAAGCTCATCAATAATGATTCTCTGTAAAATAACTTAAATTTACTTTTTTGTCAGTATAGCTGAGTCCTTAACTAGTGAAGGCTGTGGATACTTTGCTTGAGTCAAGACAGTTTTATGAAAATAACCTGCAAAATGGAGTGAATGACCACCTTACATCACACAGTCAAGGACAAATGCATTAAAAAGTATGATAAATTCACATGGCATCATAGGAAGGGAGTATTAATGCAAAAAGAGTAGGTAGGCTTTTTGGAATAATTGCTGCTGTACTTGTTTGTGTTTTGTTTTGAGTTTTTTTTGTTTTTGTTTTTCAGCTTTTGTATTCAGTAGTTTGCAATAAAACTTTGGTGCCACACTTTTCAGTCTGAAAGGGAGGACGAAAATGAGATTGTCTTAAGAAAACTGAATTAAAAGTTTTGTACTGTTGTTAGGACTTGTGGTTTCACTGCAAGTTCCACAATATTTGCTGTTTTTTCTAAAAATACTAGGTCTTAAAGACCTATGTTTGCATCAGCTTTATACAAATGTATGTAAAGTGAAAAAAAAAACAGAATATTGCTGTGTAAAAAAGCATCTGTAGGAATGCCTTCAATTATAGTATCTTAAATTGTTGTGGTTGCATAGTAATTATCAGGGATAGACACTTGGGAAACGTTCTTTAATCAAAGAATTTTGATTAGTCTAATCACTCCTCTACAATGACTATGCAAATGTTAATTCTGGTGGTGTTTTTTAATTTGAAACCATAGGTTTTCTTATTAAGGAACACAAAAAAGTTAGTGGCGTTAATAACACTGTTGTGGCTACAGCATGAAATCTACAAAACAAAAAATGAGGGGAATATAAAATAGCAAAATATTTCCAGAATAAAAATATTATTTCAGACATTTGGCCAAAGACAAAATATGTTTTCCATTGCTAGCAGATGCCTGAACAAAGCTCTTCCTAGCTTGATTTTCTATTCTAGGAGACATGAGTCTCTTTATAGACTAATCACTTACAGTTGTTTTGGAGTAAAATGCATTTTCTGTATGCAGCTGTTCCAATATAAATTATTTTTTTTTAAGTAAGATTGTGTCAGCAAAATGATCTTAATTCCTCAGTCATATTTCTGTGTGAATTACTGTTGATTGGGCAGTTTGAAGTTACAGCTTAATGTTAGGAACTGTTTGTATAACCTTAGATGGGCATTCAGGATTCATAGTATAAGGACCCAAGGGCTGTTAAGATATATTCTTGCACCAGTAAAGAGCTTCTTTCTCTTTTCTTGGACTTAATTCAAGATCAGAGAATTGCAGCATCAGGATTTTTCTTCTACGTTTTGACATTTTGGGTCTGCTTTTTTTGGGTGTGTGTGTTTTGTTTTTTTTGTGTGTGTGTTTTTCATATATACTGTCACTGAAAGCAAGCAAAACTAAAGGATCCTAGTATCTCTGAAATTTGGAAAATTTTACCATTCTCTCAGTATAAAGAAAGAGAGAACAATATAGGAACAAAACAGAATATCCAGATATCAGTACAGCATATTCCTGCAGGAATTAACAATACTAGCTAAGTTTATCAATATCGTCGGTTTGGAAGCAACCATATTCCTATGTGAGAATGTATTTGCTGGTTTGCTTAAGTTTATAATTAGGGGAATTATATTTGTGCACACTGTTTTGCAGGATTAGGGTTTGTATGACAAATTTTCATTCTGTAATAGCTATCATAATTACAATATTAAACAAAACCAAGTAATATTGATTTATAGAAATTATAGAAGAGTTTTTATTTGTTTTGGTTTGGTTTAGTTTATATGTTATTTAGTCATGTCAGTTTGTCACATTTTCTTCTTGATTTTTAATAAAAAATAAAATATTTCTAGAAAATGTGGCACAAAGTATATTAAAAAAATAAAAAATGAAGTGTTGCATTAGGACTTTGTTACATCCATGCAATTTGCATAGTGCCTTATTGTAGCTGAAGTTCATATATCCCATAATCTATGGCTTCTAAGAACCTGGGGTACTTTAGTTGTAGTCTCCCTGAGTACTGTCTCCCCCATGAGGCATGAACCAGCACCCAAAAAGGTCTGAGTACGTTGCAGAAATGTAATGGTCTGGCCAACAGAGAAGATGGGAAGCGTGAGTTGCTGCTGTGGAACTGATTGTTGAGCTGACCTAAATGAAATAGGTGGGTTTTGTTATTTCAAATGGGAAGAGGTCCTTAACTAAAATGGGCAAATTTTAGTTGAGAAACATTCTCCATCTATTAGGGTCGCCGGGATAGTAGTATACCTTTATTCTTTCCTGTTTTTTCCAGACATGCCAAGATGTTGGCACCCTGTCTTTTTGAATCTGAAAGTATAATCTTGCTCTTTTTCTCTCTTCTTGTTAATTTATAGCATCTTATAACATTTAAATTAATTACTTTGTCTCCCACTGTTCAAATACTTTATATGGGGTTTTAAAAATATTTTAAATGTATTTTATCTTGCTTTTTTGATTTGATATCTAAATATATTTCAGATATTTAAGTACCTAAATAACAAAAATACTAATTTTTTAAAAGACAAGACATTACCTAAATGCCTGAATTCACTGATTCTTTGAGTATTTTGTGATCTCAATTGTACACATATTTGTAAGATTTTGGACTCTTCTCTTTTTTCTCATGCCTTCTAATTCTTAGCATTCACAAATAGGACATCACTCAGCATTAGATGGCCAAATCTATCAGTACATGACACAGTTGTATAACAGAGAATGAGTAGGAAGATATATAAGCTAGGTTTAGAGATAGTCCTGGTATGGAAATGCAGCCATCTCTCATTACCCATGGGTGGCTTCTCTGGCTTGCAAATGAGTAGGGCTGTGGCTGCAGAGATGGGGAGGTGGTTCCACAGACTCTTGAGGGAGGCAGGATTTATTAACGCAAATGCAGCACCATGCAGGCATAATTATATTCCTTCCAAGGCCTTCTCAGCAATACAACCACTTCTAGCAGCATCACAGTAGATAAGCTCTGAGCTCGTTTGAGCTTTTCCCCAGACTAACATCCACTTTATAAACTTGCTTTCTGTAGTACAAATTGTTAATGATAACATTAGAACAAAAAAAAAATTCTCGTTGATAATATTTAAACAAAAAAAAATCTTCTCAAGTACTTTAAATATACTTTTTTTTTTTTTTTTTTTAAATCTCTGACTCAATAGTGGGGATTCATTACATAAATACCTAAGCATCAGCTAGTTGCCTGTAGATGTCTTTTTAGTACCAGTGAGGAGGAGGAGAAACCTCCAGCAGAAATAGCAGGCTAGCATATTGTCAGAACCCACTCAGCTATGCAAACTGGCTCACTCCTGCTATCACTGCATAAGGCAACGTGCAGTGACTGAATTTAGCAGGATCAGTATCGTGGCAAATAATACTGTAGACTGGAGATTTTTAAGACAGCATGGCAAAAGCTAGGGCAAATCTATTCAAGTTTTTGCTTTGACTCTATCTAACTGCAAATAAGATGGAATTGCTTGGGTAGGTATGCTAAATGGACAAATCCTACGGAGCTTGAACTAGTTTGGATAGTATTAGTGCTTACACATTGACAGTGCTTTTTCCCCATGTCATGAAAATGCAACCATGGTGGCATTGTGATCATAGCTACTTCTGTATGAAGAAGCCATCATCAACTATGATAAAGTCTTACATTGTCAGGTCTGGAGTTTCAGGAGTGGAGCAAGTGGTACCTGCACAGCACAGTGAAAAGGTCTGTCCAGTAGGATTTTTCATCTCAGTCACCATTGCCAGCGGACTAAGTCTCAAAATGAAAAAGTCTGAAGTAAAATGTGGTTGACTAGATTCCCCCAAATACTGTTGCAAGTAGCCATGGTCCTTATATTTTGTGTCCGTAAATTGTGTATTTGTTTGTAAGGTTTTTCCTCCTGTGTGGAATGGCTTATGATGCATGCAAGTTAACTAAGTTTCATCTATATAAAAGTGTTCCCTATGCTGAACTCAGCAGTTCCTTTGCAGAAGAGATGCTAAGAAATTCAAGAGGACTTGTGCAAAAAGTAGTGAATGATAGAACCGATACTGAAATATATTGGATTACTCTTTCCAAGCAAGTGAGGTTAAAGATAGGAACAAACAGAAATCAGTTTTCCTCAGTTCTCTCATATCAAAGTATATTCTCAATGCAGTAAGGTGGAAGAGTTTCATTTGCAAAGGCAACATCAGAATATCTGTCTAGAACACTCTCCAACAAAACTACGTTCCACTGTAGAGCAGTTGCCCGTGGAGCAAGCAGGTGAAGTGTTTATAGACCACAGCTACAAACTTACTGATGTGGAAATGTCACAGTGGATGAGCTGTGGAACAAATTGGTTTGTAGAAAGAGTGGTCCAATTCTGCTTTCGTTTATACTGGTGTAACTTTGGGCTAGCTTGCTGAAGTTAGTTGAGTTACATCGAGGCAAGTATTTAATTTAATTTAAGGTATTCGCTTGGGTGTTTTACTCCTTTTAATGTTGCTGTGCATTCACGTTTATGTTAGAGTGATTCAAGAGACTTTTGTGGAATCAGAATCAGATCTAGTGTATTAAATAACTGCTGGGAACTTGTTTATGGAAATTAATTTCAGATATTATGCAGAAAAAAAACATAAGGGGGCACATATTAATTGAAACTCGTGCATGAAGGTTTGGCTGAATAAATCCCATTAACAATAATAAGAGTTGCAGAATTCATTTCCGAGGTCCTGCTAAAAATTCACCCAAGGACATTTTATTCTCTATCTTTATATTCAGATCCTCTTTGTGTTAGCTGTTTCAGGAAATCCTTATGCAATCATTGCTGGAAGAGTCTATCCTGAACAGCAGTTTATTTTTTAAATAATTATTAAATCATAGTTACATTGGCAGGTTTTAGTTTATTCCTAAATTGTTTTCAAATCTCCATTTGATTTGAATTGTAACTAGCTTATGGGAGTAAAGTGGGATAAGCAATATCTTTTTTGTACACATAATAATATCCAATAAACATTACATTATTATTAAACATTCTTAAGGAGAGAAAAAGTTTTCAGAAGTCATATTTAAATTATACTTATTTTTTCTGCAAAGGGCATTTGTAGACCAGGTTCTTGGACAGGTCTGTAATATAAATACATTTAGACTGGAAGTGGCTTTATGCTGCATAGTATTTGACATGTCACCGCAGTGCTACTTGCTTAAGTTCTTAAAACGGTTTATTCTACTGTGTTCATTCTGGAAAATAATTTTTTACCTTATTTCTGAGGTCAGACTGCAGAGCTCTGTCAAACTGCTGTGGATTTTTTTCACTTAAGGTACAGTCTCTACCTTGATCTTTTTATATGATTATAAAGTAGTCATTGTGCCAAACAGATTTCCTGGTTAGTTCACCTCCATGAAACACTGCACCTGTTAGTAGATCTCTCAAATCATCTTCAGATATGGTTGTATTAAAAGGCTGAGCTGAAGGGGAAATTGTGATTGCAAGTCAATGCAATCAGGCTAGTCAAGCTTACCTGTAGCACAGCAAACAGCTTTTACAGATCAGTAGGTGCTGGGGTGTAGCAAGGCTATTTGCCATTTTATGTACATCAGCTAATTCATGGATTTAAATTCAAAATGTAATCTAATGGGATAATTTGGCTTAGTTCCTGAAGCACACTAGGTTGGTAAACCTAGGAATGGATTACTAAGATAGAAGGCCTTCATGTCATTTCTTTGGTGACATAAATTCTTGCTCTCATGTTGTGCATTTTACATAAATGGAAAATATATACATTTTTGAGACCTCAAAGCATTGACATTTCAAAAGACACAATCTTTAAGTGTGAAACAGTGAAGAACTATTTATGGCATGAAAACTGATGCCTGTTGCCTGATGCTTCAGTTTTCTCAGGTGAGTTTAATGGGCAATAGTTTTCTAATTCATTTACAGCACATTGCAACTACTATATAATGGGAAACGTTTGTTGAAAACGTGAGATGAAGTTGCAGTTGCTTCTTGTCACATATTGGGCTGGCAATAATAAGAGAGATGTTTTTATGATTCGGGCTCAGGGATATATCAATACCAGGTTGGATCCCTGAGTGAAAATTCACCACTGGTTTCACAGGCACACACACAAACACCTGCATGCATACAGTTACATCTGCCCTCATCTGAGGCTCTTGATTTATGCTCACAAGTAGCCCTCACAAAAGCCATACTATTTCTTTTTCTCTAATGATTGTTTTCCTAATTTTTGAAAGTCCTGGCTTCGTAAGACTGACAGTGTTCCTTGGGTTTCTGAAGGGACTGAGGTAATTTTAGACTCTTGTGTTGTGGGAATTGAAATAGATGAGCAGGAGAGATGAGGTTGCCTTCTGAAAGGCTTTAAGGAATCCACCAACTGTTTTCCATGTCATCAGCAGAAGCGTTATCTTCATTATCATCATCATGTAACTTAGCAGGGAACCACTCAAAGTCCTCTTATGACAGCATATTGCATCAAGATCTGCTAGAAAGAATTACCTCAGAGTTGCTCTTAACATGCCAGTTCTAAAAATTAGATGCAGTTTACATTGGCTATTAAACCAAAAGAGAAGAGAGGTCTTTTTGTGCCTCAAATATTCACCAGCACTGGATTTTCATTGGAGATCAAAGAAATGGGGGTACCATTGCTACTTCAATTTTCTGTCTAATGTCATAGCTTCTTACATCATTTTAACCTGGTATTTCTTAGAATTTCTGAAGGCTGGTGTAGCCTTTGCTGCAGGATACTTAAATGATATGTACGGAAGATCTTAAGTGATGCAGGGCTGGATAAACAACTGTACTATTTATAGAATCATCAAAGTTTTCCATAGTGTTTTCTGAATGTTAATGAAGGAAATATGGGCTGGTCTGGATGCTACAAAACAGAGTAGTTGATTTCCTTGTATGACAAGGTAACCCATTTGTCCTTGCCATAGCTGAAAGAAAAATCATGCATTCACTACCAAATTCTGCTCTAGCGTGAACTCATGCAAATGAGATTTATTTTAGATGGGAAGGAATCCAACAGGTACCAGTGAAAAGGTTTTGAAAGTTTTTCTAATCTTTCAGTCTATATTTTAGTTTCAACAAACAAGAAATTAATCTGTCCATCCCCAACCCCCATTAACTGTTTAAAATGTCTGATTAATGTGCGAAGTTGTTACATTAGTTGCTAGAGAGCTAGAAGGCTCTTCCAAGCTCCAACAAACCATACTTTGGGGAGTTCAGATGTGCACTTTGCAATAAATTAGTAAATGGTGTAATGAAACACTAATAAATAATATGTTATTAGTATATCTGCTTGCCACAATTTGGAATTGTGTTAAACTAAAACATGAAAATGACATATGAAAATAACTAAAATAGGTAATAAATGAGAAGTAATCTTCACCAGTTTTGTGAGCGCAGACCAGCTAATAAGAAAGTAATCAAGCAGCTCTGTTTAGTGAATGTTCAGTTTATCGGGGGTTGTTTGGAAACGATAATCAACAAGTATCCTTACTTAAACACAAGAATTTCCAAGAAAAAATGTACCACATTTTCTTTGTTAGCTTGGCTCCTTTTCACCACTAGGTAATATTTTAGAGATCCTCAATAAGTGATTGTTCAACAAACACTTAAAAGGTAATTCCAGTGCTACATTTGTCAACATCTGTACTTCAGTCCAAATTCCAAAGCTATTCTCTTGAGGCTCTGAGCTTAAATAAAAGGGATGCTTACTGATTAAAAGTTCCCCTCTGCTTCCTCCTTCTAAAGAAGGAGGCATCTGAGTTGAGAGTGCTAGAAATTTTGCTATAAATGAGATGCTGAAAAAAAATTAGAGAATACCAGCTATACCAGAAAGGCAAACTTAAACAGTCCAAGAGTGAAAGAAGGATACATTTAAAGTAAAATCAGATGAGTGTAAGCTTCTGTTATTTCAGTATGAAGTGTACAATAATATAATTGTTCAGAAGATGTTGCTTTACTTCTTTGTAAACTTTTGTCAAACTTTTCAAAAAAAACTTGTCAAAACTTTTGTCAGCTTTGGTAAGAAGTGTTCCTGCCAGACATATTTTCAAAGCAACTGGTAGCAAAATAGGAAAACAGCAGGCTTAAAACTCATAGATCAAGTCTCAGTGGTTTAGCCATGCTAATTTCCAAATCAAGCATGGCAAATTTATTGGTTGTGCTCCCTGTAACCATTTGATATATTCTTTCTCTGAATAAAATACCTTTCTTGCTGTTTTGCTGCTATCTAACCTAGAAACATGGACTGGGACTCCCCCCCTTTTCATGGCTCATAATTGCTCAAGGCAAAAACTCACCACTGCCTAAGAATCACAGAATCGTAGGGATTGGAAGGGACCTCAAGAGATCATTGGGTCCAACCCCCATGCCAAAGTAGGTTTCCTAGAGCAGGTTGCCCAGGTGTCCAGATGGGCCTTGAATATCTCCAGAGAAGGAGACTCCACAACCTCCCTGGGCAGCCTGTTCCAGTGCTCCGTCACCCTCACCGTGAAGTTCTTTCGCATGTTGGTGCGGAACTTCCTGTGCTCTATCTTGTGGCCATTGCCCCTTGTCCTGTCCCCACAAACCACTGAAAAGAGGTTGGCCAAATCCCTCTGTCTCCCACACTTAAGGTATTTGTAAACATTGGTGAGATCCCCTCTCAGTCTTCTTTTCTCCAGGCTGAACAGACCCAGGTCTCTCAGCCTTTCCTCGTAGGGAAGATGCTCCAGGCCCTGTATCATCTTTGTGGCCCTCCGCTGGACTCTTTCCAGGAAATCCCTGTCTTTTTTGTACCGGGGAGCCCAGAACTGGACACAGTACTCCAGGTGAGGCCTGACCAGGGCAGAGCAGAGGGGGAGGATCACCTCCCTTGACCTGCTGGCCACGCTCTTTTTAATACACGCCAGGATCCCATTGGCCCTCTTGGCCACGAGGGCACACTGCTGGCTCATGGTCAACCTGTCGTCCACCAGGACCCCCAGGTCCTTCTCCTCAGAGCTCCTCTCCAGCAGGTCGTCCCCCAGCCTGTACTGATACACCTGGTTGCTCCTTCCCAGGTGCAGGACTCTACACTTGCTCTTGTTAAACCTCATTTGGTTTCTTGCTGCCCAGCTCTACAGCCTGTCCAGGTCTCACTGAAGAGAAGGCTTGTCATTTTCATGATAGACAATATATATTTATTTCTAACTTCTCTTTCATGAAGGAGTGTGGAATCAGAAACACATCCAAAATGAGCATACGTTCTGAAGCAGTTTTTAAAAATGTAGTTGAGACCTAACACCTGAGTGGAGTTTCTGAATTCATGAGAGCTTAAATGTGGCACTAACCAATACCAAAGGGAAGTAAGATGTTTTTGACAGAGGGTAGATCAGAGCACGTGTTTTTTTCTTGATTCTTTCAAAAAATCTTCAGGGTGGTATGCAAGGCTTGACAAGCACCAAAAGACATCCCTCAGTCTGCCTCAGATTGCTTCAGAATCAACTCCCCCTGGCTTTTTAGTACCTCCCTTTGCCATCCCTTAACCAAGCCAGATAATGTATATTTTGTGAAGATTGACATTTAATTGTCTGGAAAAAAAAAAAAAAGCAAGATATCAAAACCTTCATTGGACTACGTATATTTATCTTAAGTTTATGTAAACCTATTGGTGTGGTTTTATCTTAGATTTCTCAAGTATCATCAAACTCATCCTTTAGCTGTATTTATGTTGCATAACAGTGAACATATCTACATCCTAAGGTAATTCATAAGCAATAGTCAAATGGAATTTTATTATTTTTTCTAATAATGTCTTTGTGGCCCCTCAGACACTTTGCATCCTGTTTCACTGTGGCTTGGAGAGAATGTAACATCTGTGGAAGATGTATGGGTATCCTGAAACGTAGGGGAGATAATCAGGTACAGATTACCTACCAGATGTTAGAATACAGATGGCTGTTTTTAAAGAACCACAAAAAAAGTCTGCTATGCTGATCAAAAGTAAGGTCAAAAAGCTTTGAAGGAATAACATTTGTCCAATTACATTCCTATAATAGGCTTTTTCTTGTTTATAGGCTACTAAACTGCAGGAAAACTGCATATGGAGATATGTGGATATGTATAAATAAACTTATTATTTAGTTTTAGTAAATACTAGATTTCCTGTGGTGTTTTTTTTTTTTTTTTCAGTTGTTCGGATCCTGAGGCTTCCATAGGTGTATTCTATTTACATTCCAACAAAAACATATTCAATATTTCTACTTTTTATTTATTTATTTTTAATATTGGACTAAGCTTATGCATTCTATTCTTATATTGTAATCATTTGCAAACATCACCTCTAGCCTAGTACATTTTCTATTTACACTCCTAGAGAGGAGCGCGGGGAACAGCTGAGTCTAACAGGCCATCTGTTTAAGTGTGACTGTGAAATTGCAGGACAAGGATAGCAAAGATGGCTTGTTAAGGAAGATTTGGACTCCGTTAAGGGGACTGTGCCTTATTGTTTCTGTCATAATAATATAATACTTTCTAACATTCATTTTAATGGATCAATGCATGTAAATGAATTGTTCCATAAAAAAGATGGTTATTTGTGTAACAACGGACATTTCAGTAACATCTCATCTCTCACAGCTTTTATTCTACAAAACATTATACACTAGACTATTGAAATGTCTGGATAAAGACAGTAATGAGTACAGCTATTGCCAGCAAATAAGGCAACAAGGTTCTAGTTTTTTTCTTGTGCTTGAGAAATCATCATTTCAGCCACATTTGAGTGCCAGGGAGTAAAGACATCATTGGCCTAAGGAGCAGTAAACTAGAAAAGGGTCATTTACTGTATGTGCAGCTGAAATATATAAACTCATTTTCTGAATAGCATTACTGAAGAACAATCATGACAATAGTCCTTTTCCATTCCTTTTCTATATAGTAATTTCTTAATCCATTTTGTAAATTGGTCTCAGCTACCACAGATTCAGAGAGACTGTATTTTAGCTGACATTCATCCTCATGCTAAGGAAATTATGACGTGTTGTAGTCCAAATATAGCATTACATTTCTTCTTGTAGTGGAATGCAAGCTAAATGTTTTTCTTTTTTTTTAAAAAAAAAATGTATAGTTCTATATGATAACTCTATTTATATTGTATATATTAGAAGTTTTCCATTTAACTTCCCAGGGGAAAAATACGTTTGCTGATTCTCATTCCAGGAAGTTATTTACTGGTGTGTCAGGAAGTTTATACAAACAAAGTTTTCTGACTGTTACATTCCTTTTTAACAGGCCCATATTACTTCTTCCGACTATGTTCCACACTGAGTCTTCCCTTTGAGCTAACGGTGCAAATCAAGGATGTTGTCTTGCCTGAAAGTGTGACAACAGAGAGGAATGGGCCCCAAAGGCATTCCAGCACAGCTCTCTTGGAGCATGGTGGCAATATAGGTATAGGCAGTGAGCTCAAATGATCTGTTACCAACTCCGTGTAAAATTAAACATTTATTAGATAGAAAGAGATGCAGCGCCTCAGCAATGCAGGAAGTTGCTTATATGCTTCTTTGGATTGGGAGATCTAAATTCAAACTCCTTAAGTAGAACTTGTCCCTCTCATCTCCCTAGGAAGAATACAGATATCAGCAGACTATTCCTGATTGAACTCTTTCTCTACCAAAAAACGTTCCTCTTGATATAAAAAAGCCTGCTTGATAACAATTTAGTTGAACAGGTGCATTTCTTGAAAAGATTTCACTTGGGTAAAATGATATCTTCAATATCTGTTGAACACCCAATACTAATCCAAAGTAAGTGTATTAAAAGCATCTCACTTTTGGAAATTAATCAATGCATTGTAGTAATTTTTTATTTTTTTTTTTTACTTTGCTTAGAGAGCTTGAGTCCTCTCAGTAGATTTCTCTCTGTATTCACAATATAATAGGTTACTATAAACTTCATTTCCTTACTTAAAGGGCTTTGTTAAATTAATTAAATTAAGATTGGTAGCTTAGTGCTTTATTATTTCTATTTACTGTATTAATGGAAGCTGATATCTATCACTTTAACATGGAGAAGTCCATAGGGATGAGATAGAGGTTTATCTGTGTTCTCAGTGAATGCTTAAAGTATTAATTCTAGTTTCACAGCTCCTACAACTTTTGAGAAACTATGTCTTCTTACTGTAGAGAATACAGGTATTTGCAGCTATCACTCTGCAGCTTCAGTTAACTTTTATAATGTTTTCTCTGGAATTGCCTGTATTTTCCTGTCTACTTTTTTAACTCTTTAGAGAATATTTTGAACAGTGTCTTTCATTTGCATTTCTGAATATTGAATGTTTCCTACTGCTTACTTGTTTTAAATTGCTCTCTGGTTTGAAATTGTTTGCAACTTGCAGTTTTTGATCCAAAAATTAACCGAGAAGTGATCACTTTGGGGTGATTACTCTGAACTACTTCAGAGGCAGCAGAAGTACTTTTAGTAGGTACAAGAGGAGTGAGGTTAGAAACAAGTGTCCTGTATTTTAAAAATTAGTTTCTGTAAAATGTAATCAGTTGCAAACCTCCCTGTATGAGTGAAACTCAACATTGACTTTAAGGCAAATGACTGGAGCAAGTCTCTAGCATCGCCTGGGTTGCTGAGCAGCAGTGATTGCACATTGGAGCATTCAGGTTAGTGAACGTTGTTCTGCTCCCTGTCCTGGTGTCATGCCTGTCTGCTTTTTGGTGATGGTGTTTTCCTTTTGTATCAGTAAAACTTTGTCTTAGTTCAACCCATGGTTGTGAAAGGACTTTGTTTTTTAGCACAAAATTGCCACTTAACAGTGTGCATTTGTCTCTCTCTCTCTCTTTCTAGAATAATTGATAGATAAGGACTTTTTAAAGATTTGTGTGGTGCTCTACAGTGAATGCATTGTGAGAAAAGGAATAAAAAAGGTGTTACACTGAAAAAAAAGATGGATATCTGATTTTTTTTTTTTTTTTAAATCTGGAATAGTCTGCTGAAGGACTATTGCTGCTATTGGCAATTTGTGGACAATGATTTGGAGCTGTTTCTGGAGGAAACATGAACGAAGGATGTGACAACATAATAACTGTGACAATTATGTGATATATGTGACAATTACTCCATAGTCAGCATCCTATTGAAGATGAGTCTGGAACAAAGGAGAGAAAGTACTAAACACCTAGAAAGTAGGTGTCTAAAGGTGGCATTATCTTTTAGTTTACATCTCTCTCTCTCTGAAGGAGTGAAGTGCCAGGTTTGTGTTTTCTCATTGTCCTTGTACAGTAGCTGGTTTCTTCATGGGTTATAACTCTCATTTCATGCTATTAAAAAAATTCTTTCTCTTGTCCTATCTGTTGCAGACTTAGATGCCTGCACTGGGACCATAACTAATTTATTTTTCTTTTTGTATGTAATGTTGTGTAGCATATTTCTTGATCCAGTTCCCTATAGACTGTATCATGAGAGGATGTTAAGGGCAAATGTGAATTATTTTTTCATTATCATTTTAGTTACATCTGTAAAAATGTGGATTGCTATTAGGAAATGTAGTACAGGCTGTGGACAGTGATTTAGGAGGTTATTATGATAGTCAGTGTTTCAGACTTAAACTGTGTTTCCTAATTCCTCTGCAGATTTTTGTAGGATAAAAGGTATGCTTTCCATGACTTAATAGCATGCATCTACAAGAATCATTGCATTGTAATAAACTTTGGAGGAGAAGGTGTTACTAATAACTCATTAAGTCTTCCATTAAACCCTAGTAAAGGAATACATAGATTTGAAACTATAGCTTGGCTTATGTCACTGTACTATGCTGGAATAGAGTTCTTAAAATATTAATGAAAAATATTTAGTTTCTCTCGTCCTGTAGTCACGTGCGTACTTGCACAAGCCATTTAAATGGGCCTATTTGCTGAGCAAGATGCTGTTAAAATGCAGTAAAAAGCCAGGCAAGCAAGAGGTAGCAGAATCCCAACAATGGAGCAAAGGGAAGGCCAGTTCTGTCACAGATCCCATTCCTCCTCTCCCCTCATCTGTGAGAAGAATGACAACTAATAATTATTTATTAGGTTGGTGTCAGATTGGTTCTTATCAGTTGGGTTTAGGGCGTCTGGCTCAAGTGGAGGGTGTGAATAAAGGGAAGCCAGTGAGTCAAAGGAACTCAAAATCTCAGATTTCTGCATGAAGAAAGACACATATTCTTTCTCTCAACATAATTTTAAAAATCTCCTCTCTTTGTACTCAGAGATACTTTGTAGCTGCCAATGATGCAAGCACCTTCTTACCTTCACCCCTCATGTTTTGCATCATCAATCCAGTTTATTTCTCCTACTACAAATTGCCATGGGACTCAGATCACTGTCATGTTTGAGAACCCCAGTCTTTCTTTTATTTCCTGGAAAATTACCATCCTTTTTCACAGTCCTTATCCTTCTACCTGTAGGCAACTCTCAGCAAATAACTAGAGAAGAATTCTCCATCTCTTTTCAAGCTTCTATTTTCAAGCTTCTTTCTAATGTCGTGCCAACATGATGAAGTTCTCTTCTGGAAATTTTTGGTTTTCTCTTTCTCAAAATAAACACTTTTAAGTGGATGCTTTTTTTTTTTTTTTTTTTTTTAAGTAATTGGGAAATTAATATAATTCGGAGAACAAGTCAAAATGTTACTTGGATATGAAGGGATTATGAGATAATTGAAATGAATGCTAGATGTTCTCCAGGTTTAAATGATCATTAGAGCGCTTTATCTGAAATCTTCCTCAAGAGAATGTTTTGTTGGTTGATTAATTTTTGCTAATTAGGACATTAGTCGTGATTTCTGTCTTGGCCCAATGCACAATTTTTAGTAAGAAAAAATGGAGAAATACTACTTGTAGGAAGGAACAAAATCTTCCTAAACCATTTGCATTTCCCAATTTGAGCACTTCAGGTATTTAGGGAAGAACTTTTCTTCTGGGAAAGGTTTTATTGAAGTAGTAAAGAAAAGGGGAGACAGCAATTTTCCAGAGGAGCAGACAGCACAGGCTTATATTGATAACTCCAGGTCAGAATCCTGAGGGACGGGGGAGAGGGTTGCATCCAGCAGCAGAATAGTCTCTCCACCTGATTTACAAGTTAAGCCTGAGTTATCTGCAGTCCTTTTGATAAGGAATTTGCTGTGGAAGTGTTCCTGTAAAAGCTGATGAGGAATGTTTCCTAATAAATATTTGAATGGTAATGAATATTTTCAGATAATTACGTTTGTTTATGCAGAGTATCTTTAATCTATTCTAATTTGCCACACAAAATCATGTGGACTGAAAAATGAACTGTTAGACAAAATTGTTTCCACTAGCATATTTGCCTACTAATTTGTTTGATTTTTTATGACATCTATGCAGAATACACTTTTATCTTCCAGCCACCCCCACACATATAGAAAAACCTTTTGTGTAACATTACTGTGTCTTTTTGCTGCAAATAAGATGCTTCTAAAAGATCAAAGCACAAACAATTGCATAAGACCGTCTCCAACCTCCATATATCCACTTCTTTTAAACAGAACATATGTTCACATGCTGTTTACAAAGGCCCTCCAAAAAATCAAATAGGTCATATATTAAAGAAAACTGGAAAAAAAAAAAAAAAGTTTTATTTGATTAATCTTGTCTGAAGCAAATTCCAGTAGATATTAATTGCCCAGCATTTTCATTATCAGAACTCTTCTAGTAAGTCCTTGTTCTTAATTATTTGTGGTCACAGTGTGAAGTGGGATGTTATTCAAAGAAATCTACATACCTATATTTCTGGACTGTATGAAAAATCTAATTTGGAAGACATGTTCATGTAGATAAATAGTACATGACTTAATGTCACAGATTCAAATGACTGTTTTATAAATCTGAAATTCATTTTAAGGGTGACTTCTTTCTTCAAAAGAACATTCCAAAACTGTGCCCATTTGTGTACCCAGCATCAGGAGAGGAGATAAACAAATTGATGTTCTTCTGAAGGTCTTCAGTGGCTTCCCGCTGGATCACTTTGTAAATTAATTAAAAGACTGTAGGCATTAATGTGAAGCTTCTTCAGTAATCTTTCTTCTGTTGATCTGAAGCAGTGAGACATTGATCACAAATCTTTTCAGATGGGGAAGTTTGCAAGAAAAAGGTTTTCTTCATAAAATATCCTGAAAATATTAAGTAGGATTTATTTTGTTGGATTCTGAATATTCTACTAAGTGAATATCTGCTCTGAACCCATCTGTGCTTGTCTGTTAATGCTTCAATTTTGATGTATGACCAGCTAAAAAAATCTTGCTTGCAGTTTGGGCATACTTGAAGTCTGGGTTCTGGACTGCTTTCATGGCTTGCTCTGCTCTGTGAAGCATAGCATAGTACAGCTGCGTATGTTAGGACATCACCCGAGAAAATCATAATTCTGAATGCTTTGAAGAACTAAGGAAGATTTTCTTTACCCTCAGGAGGAGTGCAGTTACGAGCATGATGTTTGCTTCTAAGCAAGAGATTGGAGGAGGGTAACCTCCCACCATGGCAGTGCTGGGAGAAAGTGGGAGATTGAAAGATGTCAAGACCAAGACTAACTAACACCAAACTAGGTGACATCTGTCTGCCTATGACTGTTACTGGGAGTTTTTCTGGGTAGGCACTACAAAACAAGATTTTGTAGTGAACAGATTTGATTCGGAAGAATAGCATCAATTAAGCCTTCAAGACTATATGAAGGAGTCAAAACAGACTTTGGTTTGTTCAGGGTTGAAGGCTTTGAGGATGTTGAATTTTCAGAGGTGGATGAAGTTTGTTCTGATAAGAATTTGTGCTATGATTTTCTGATTTTATGATTATTTATTTATATATTTTTTAAATTGAACAGTGTTGTGGGACCAAGAATAGGAAGTACTTTCACAAATATCTGGGAATCTGAACAAGCCAAAGTAAGTGAGAATGTAGGTATTGGAAGATATGCTATCTCTAGAAGTTTTTGTTGTTGTTGTTGTTTTGTTTTAGACAAAACACACAAAGAAAAACAAAACAAACAAACAAAGCCACAGCACAAAACAACCCCCTCAGTGAAATCCAGAGGAAATTGGTCCTCTGAAATCCTGTAATTGGCACTTAGACTGGGGAATGCCGCAGCGAATACAGCCTGTTTGTGGTTAACTCCAGCAATCTCATTACTGTCAAAAGGAGTGAGTGGCTGCACTGACATTTTGATCTTCTGTACCTTGTGATGTATGGCACGAATTTATCGTGGCTTGCCTTGGTTGTAGGTTTTCAGTGTAAAGTATTTGAATTTGACTGTGGTTGTTGCCTTTATGCAGCTTTTTCCGTTACTAACTCAAGAGTTCAGATTTCATAACACAGAAAAAGAAAGAAGAAAAATGCAGAAATTGTCAGTAAGGTTAATATAAAGGATGTGCTCTTAGGGGAAAATATGTTGAAAATTTTTGGATTCCTCATAGCGAAAGGGTGATCATTTGCTCTCTTCTCACAGAAAAAAATTGATTTCTTACGCAGTTGCCAGGGCATAGGGGCATAAAAATAGACAGCTTAAGAAGTAGGTTTTAAATGCAATCTGTGTCACACAGTGACTTTAATTTAAGTCAGTAATGCTAAGTTAAGTCCATTTCATTAATTTTTGGAGGCTGCTTTAAAGAGCTCTGATAGACATAAAATGAATATTACTGTTCCTGGCAATGAGTAATTATGCCACTGCATTTCATATTCATTTAGTTTAAATTCTGCAGAAGACTTGATACATCTTCATACAACAAGATGTCTAAAAGTGAGTGGAAAACTCTCAATGACTTTTTCAGACCTTCATTCAAAGCAGTGTACTTCCATGAATACACATACACATTTATGTCCTGCCTCCATCCTTCTATAAAATGAATGTTAACATTAAAGCAAATGGAATGTGAACATTAAAGCAAAGGAAATCTTCCAGCATTTAGACACTGCTGTCTTAGAACCTGGTAGCATACTTTGCAGTTCTGTCCAACTGTGTTACTTAAGAAAAATAATTTCAAATATATTTTCAATTGAAGGCAAAAGCAAGCTGAGATATTAGTGCCAAAGAATAAAAATGCTAGCCTATGTTTTGTCTAGCTCAGCTGTAAAGTTATGCACCAGAACCATCTGCTCTTATGAGTTTAACTTATACCTAGTGTTGTCTATCCATTTTTTTTTTCCTGGAAATTAAGGATATTCTGATTAAAAATCAATAGAGAAAGGAGAAGAGAAGAAGAACTCCATCCTGTGAACATGTAAGAACTGTAGAAAGTGATATTTTTAAAGAATTTATCTTCATTTTTTTTTTTTCTCTTTCCAGAAACAATAAAAGTGTAATCAGCTCATACACATTCTAAAAGCAGTACTTTGTCAAAGAATTACCCTTCAGGTACCCCCAAACATGGCTAGGTTCCATGGACTTCAAAGCATCAGAAGTTAACACACTTTTGTCAGAGGAAAATCTTATATTTGACTTTAAGAAATTGAAATCAAGGTCTTTACAGTTCTATATTCAAAATATAATGCAACAGTAGAAGCAGAAGACAGGGTATAAGGGTAAATATAAATTACTGCGCAAGGGACTGTGTGTGGAGGGGTGAAATACCAGAAGATTGCAGTATAATTAAATGATGGGGTAAGGATTTTGGTAGGAGCATGTTAGAAATAATTTCAATCCCATTACAGAAGTGGTAGTGGATGTAAAAGCTTTGTTATTGGATAGGCAGCAACGGTGAACTCCTGAAGATTTCCAGTTGAAGTGGGTGTATAAAAATTGGTTGAATAATGCTAACTTAATTATGCCTATTGAGAATTTCAATTTGCTACACTATTGAAAAAAAGGACCATGGGGGGAAAGAAAGAGGAAGAAATAAATGGAGAATAGCTTGAAAATGCTAACAAACATTAAGATATCATAAATATTTAATTGTATGAACTGAGTAAGATGTGGCCATTGTCTATAAGGTATAATTAACTACATGAAAATGACTGATTAATTTCTGCACAAATACGGTTGTGACAGTGAGGTAAACTGAACCTTTGCTGTTTTTGTGATATATATGTGTTGAGTTTTACAGGCTGCTTCAGGACTTCCTTTAAAGCCTGGCTGTGAACTAGTTAGACATGAAGTCTCCATGTGTGGTCCTAGTCATTGCTGGAGTTCATTACTGCCCCTAAGGTTTAATTTGCACAAGGACACACAGGAACATGATATGTCACCAGGAAAGATTTAAAGAGCAAATATTACAGTATACATCAGAGCTTAATGCTCTTCTACCCGTTTTCTTCTGTCTAAGCCCAAACATTACAACCTGTTAAGTCTTATGACAGTCTGCTCACCTCCTGAGAAAATCACTGTAGTGTACAAAAATCTGAGGGGTTTGGAAGTAGACTTGTGATGATACATTTCTATAGAATGAGAAAGCAAGGACTGCTGTCAGATTATTTCTCTCTTGTATAAGCTACAAACACCTTCTTTTTAAAGTGTAGTTTGCACTGGTTGTTGAAGGACAAACACTTCAGGATCTCCCAAACCTTGAGATTGTAGAGGTAACTGATTGTCTTTGTCTGTGGTGGGAGGAAGTCTCCTTCTGTCAAATACCTGTGGATGTAAAACTGTTCAATAGACTTACTTGAACAGATTCTTTACCCTTTGTGCTACTATCCTTACCTTGCTATCAGAGGACAACAAAGATACCTATGGGTTAAGGAATGAAAGGTATTATGGTAATGGGGACCACCTAATAGTTCTACATCATGCATAGTTTGAAATCATAGTATTTTTTAAGTGTATTTTGAAGCATATCTGCTCTGGAGGTTTGTTCTACAGCAAAAGATACCTGCACTTTGTCTAGAAGTCGATTAATAGAGCAAGAACAATCCTTGGAGGGCCTGCTTATCCTTGATTTCAGATATCTTAAGGACTTTTTTCCATTGTTTTAAGATTAAAAATCAAAGCAAGAGACATCTCTTCAATGGCATTGCTTCCAGTTGTACTGCCATCAGCACTGGAATCTCTGTTGCTGATGCAGAATTGCAGAATTTAGTTCAAATGCACTGACTGCCTTCTGCTTTAAGTCAAGGAATCACTGCTATTGGTATCATTAGCTTTGCATCTGCCTCTTGTTTACTTCCCTTAACACTTCTACAGCTTAGCCTCATGGCTATTTTCTAAAGAAAAAATAAACAAATGGAGTTATTACACAGCAATTAAATAAGAAATAAAGATTATGAAATACTGCCTGTGAGAACAAACAGATTAAGCTGCTTTACTGAGCTGAATGTTGTGTTCTGCTTCTGAAAGAGTGTTTGCTAATAGAGGTAGCAGTCTTCAGGAAAGGCAATGCTTCTAACTGTAACTATTCTGTAGAACTATTCATTCTGATTTTGGGTAGTGCCCAGAACTGTAAGCATAAGAACAGGTAAATGCATCTTTGGTAATGATCTAGCCTATCCTACCCTCAATATTCACTGAAGTTTGCAAATTCTCAATATTTGGCCATTGCCTAGCCAGCAATGAGTATTGTCTTATTCTTTGTCCTTTTCAGCTGGCAACACCATTCTGTATGGGAAGAAAGTCCTTTTCTGACTATGACTGAAGCTTTCCGTTTCCCATTTTAATGCTTATATGTTTTTTTCTGGTACTCAGTGACTTAAAAACAATGGAAAGTGCAAGATGCGTGAAGAGTTGCTTTATTGTGCATTCAGAATTTAGCTGAAATGAAAGAGGGCAACTTGAATTTGATTCAATGAGATATGTAAGCATGTGTATAACAGTAAAAACTTGAGTGGTCACTTTGAAATCTTTTAAACTGTACTTGTGACTCTTGTCCTCATTTTAGGAGCGTTGAGCATATTTCTGAGTCTCCTTCTTTTATGAAATTTCTTATAGTGCTATATGAACATCACTTGAAGGGGGAGTAAAGATATTTAGAGAGCCTCTTGTATATTTCTGCTTTAACATTAAGCATATAAGATGCTCATGAATACGCAATCAACTATCAAGTGCATAGTCTCTGGAAATGTCAACCGCTTATACTGATCACTTTAGAAAGATCTGGAATTCTGGCATTAGTATTAATCACTGTAACAATTCTTTTGACAGGAAGTATTTACCCATGTTATAATAGCTACAGAGTACAGTGAGATCCAATAATACTGTGCAAGATGATAGAGATGAAGGCAAGTTCTGTTTTGTGTTCATTTTTGAAATATACTTCTGAACTTCCCTCTCTTTATGTTCTTAGAAATTGAACTGACCGCTGAAAATAGACATTTATCTTTGGTGTTTGCTCTTGGGTTCTACTGCTAACTGTGTAATTAGCAAACATTTTCCTAGTTTTAGATATTCCACATTGGTGTATAGCAAGATGCAAACACAATTAAAAACAGTTTTTTTTTTCTTTTTCTTTTTTTTTATTCTTCAAAAGGCAGAGACCACTTCTATACAAAAACAAACAAACAATAAATGAGTTTGAAGGGGACCGTAGGGTTGTCTAAGTCATCCTTTTTGATATGTGGTACAGCTTTGCCATGAGCAGGAATGGAAGAACTACATGGAAGAACATACTGTTGTTTTTTCTTCTTCTTCCTTAGGTGATGGTAACAAATAGGGAATTTGTTTGGAAACTTCTCTAATGTTACCTAGATTTACTTTCAAATCCATTTCTCACAGGAAGCTAAGTATTCTTAGAAAGATGTCAAGAGAAAAAAACTGTTGAGATTTTTGTACAGAACACAAGGTCTGATGATAACTTTTCACGAATGGGAAGTTTTGCTCCAATGCTTTTATTCAATCAAATAAAATCATGTAACTTGGATATTGTTAGAATGACAAAAAAGTTTTCAGATATGTCATTTTGATTCATTTAATTGTCCTTATATTGTGTTGCAGTGTGTCTCCATATAAGTAGAAAAAATAATGCATAATTGTGTCATATGATGCAAGCATTATTCACCAAAACTTCTGGGAGCATAGGAAAAACATCTTTCTAATCAACCTCATAAATCCATTGTGTTGTGTCTGACCCAATTGACTGCAGGCTCAAAGTCTGAACAACAAAGATCATAAGGCAATACTGATTATTCATAAGTTTTGTTTAACAGAAGTTTACTATAACAATAATATCTTTTCATATGCATTTTATATGCAGCATTATGTTCCTCAGTGAAATTTAAAGATGAAATGCAGATAACTTAATGTCATTTTGATATAGTTCATTTCACTTACAACAATATGCAGTTCACATATTAAGAAATTTATTTCAGTAAGTGTTCATTGATGCTATTTCTCACCAGTACCAACAGATA
This sequence comes from Anser brachyrhynchus, assembly GCF_964034855.1. Taxonomy (NCBI): domain Eukaryota; kingdom Metazoa; phylum Chordata; class Aves; order Anseriformes; family Anatidae; genus Anser; species Anser brachyrhynchus. The sequence goes on from NC_137694.1 coordinate 109,529,804, forward strand.
AGTAAGAAATACAGAAGTCTTCCATAATATAAATTTTAAAATATCTTTAATATCTTTAATAAAAATTACCCAATTCTGTTTGTATCTTGACACAAATTCTTCTACCTCTCTTCTATATTGGTATAGTCTTTCTAGTGGTAACACAAGGTGTAATTTATCTATTAATATACAATCACTTCCAATTCAATGAAACTTGAAGAACTTGGTGACAGACTTGCACTGAGGTTAATGGTTTTGTTTGTTTGCTTGTTTGCTTGTTTTTTTTTTTTTTTCTTTCTTCATTGCAATTAATATTTGTGAGTGTACATGACTTCTCATGTTGGGAATTAGGCCCTAAATCTTAGCTATCCACCTCCACTGAAATGATTCAAGTGCACATTTTTATCCTAGCTGACAATAAGTGATTTCATATTGTTTTGGATCTCAAATATAATACTTGAACCTATTAATCCATTTCAATTACATGTAAAGGACCTGACTGCTCAAGAATACTAAGTTTTTAAACCGGCAGGGTACAGGTGACACACCTATTAACGTCTGTGATCCAGGAAAGCCTGTTCTCCATTCTGCCTCTCAGCAACAGCCTTCCCCATCATCACAGGCCTGGACCCAGGCACATCGCTATGTGCTCCTCCTCTCCTTCAGGCAGCACTCAAGAAAAAATGAGTGGGAGCATTGCTGTTATTGGAAGGCCCAGGATAGGGGATTCTGGGGATACCTGCAGCAATGCAGAAGAAGAGGGAATGTAAGATCCTGCAAGGAGCACGATAATTTTGGAGAAACACTGGGATAGGAGCTGGATGAGTGGAAGTGGAGAACTGGAGAGAAAATGCACTTGGAAATAAGGGTTTGCTACAGTTACTCTTCAGGAAACTATTTGCATCATTAATAGTCACTTTACCTACACCCCAGATTAGGACAGAGTCCTTAAGTGAAATTTGCATGCATGAGAGGGCCCTCAAATGCTGAGCTTCATGCTGCTGTCATCATGTGTGACCAGGCAGCTGTTGCTGATGCAGGAAAAAGAAATACTGAAGAGGGGACTGGGTGGTTGAGCTGCATTGCCAGCTACCACCAGACAGGACTGCCTGTGCACCCACGGGGACCCCTGTTTGCCTTACAGCTGCAAGCTGAAATCTCCAGTACTCTCTTATATCAATTGGATGACCTCATAAAATTAATGAGACATGTTTTTACAACCTCCTTTCAGACAAGGCAATAGTAATCACTGTATTTTATATGACAGTGTTTAAACTGTCAATGTGCAAAAAAGTCATACAAATCCAGTGTAAATACTTCGAGTTGCATAAAGTAATTATTAGTCTTTAGAAAATGGTAAAATATGCACAGTTAGCTAATAAATGACAAATGAATAATTTATTCAGCATAAAAGAGAAGGGAGGAGAGATATTAATGTTTTACCCATCACAGTTCTCTTTTCCTTTGACAAGCTGTAACTAAACCACTAAATTTTTAGTCTTTGCCATGTTTATTTTCAAAGCCTTGCAGCAAGGAGATGTGAGATGGAGATACACATATGGAGATGTGTAATGATTTTGGAGGGCATATGTGAATGTGTGTTTGTGTATGTCTCTCATGTAAATAGGTAATGTACAGAGAGAGACTTTTTTTTTTTACTGCTCATTTTCAATCATTCATGTTGACAGTAGGTGCAGGAAGTTAGTGGGGCTGTAAACTAACACATACGTTCCATAATGAAATGTGTTTGCTAAACTGCTACTTTCTTTCTTTCTTCAAAATCCCACGATCTTTGCACGCATATAAAGCTAGTCACTTGCAAAATATCCAGAGTTTATATTTCTGAGAAAGTTTTAACTAAGTTGAAAAAGTCTTAACGTAACTTCTCTCATAAGGTTTCAAATCTTGGAGTTCATAAGACAGTTCACTTTGCAATAAAAAACAAACCCCTTAAATTAGCTGTAATATAATACTAAATGTTTGTGAGAATGTGTATTAACTAACCACAAATATTTGTCTTTAATGATCATAGTAATCAAGTGTTGCCAACATCCAACAACATTCAAAAATCATGCAGCAGTCCTCAGAAGAAAAAAAAAATAAAAATTACTAAGATTGCATTTAAGCGATTAATCACAGGTTCTTTGTATCTGCCTTCTATTTTTTTCAGCCCTTAGATTCAATGATTTCTTTGCAGTCTAGAGGAACAGAAAAGAGAAATCTAAAATTCTTATATTTCCATGTGACCTCAAGAAAAATACCAAGTATAATGAGGCTTGTGATAAAGCCTCTGGAATAGTGTACATCACATTGTGTTTTGTACATCTTAGTTGTTAAAAGACTTCCTTTTTTGTTGTTGTTTCTCACTTTTTAATATTCTGTGACTGAGACTATGTTTTCCTTAAGAAGCCCTTAGGTAGGCATTCGTTAGGAAGCACACACTTGCTCATTTTGAGTTCTCTTAATTATATACAATAACTCTTAAAGTGACAGCTATTTAACATTTTTGTCTTGGGTCAAATCTTTTGTCATGTTTTATGCATATTTTCTTTGGATGAGAGGACTTTCAGTTTATTTTTAGATGTGAGGACTAGCTGACTTCTCCAAGACATTGGTCTTAGAATTTCACCCTTATTTGCACAGAAATAAAATGGTAGTGTCCACCTGCCTGAAGAATAACTGTGTAAGTAATTTTTTTATCTCTTCTATTGGACAGATAATAGAATGCATGAATTGATTAGAGAAACAAAAAGAGTTCTTCAGGACTAGAAGTGCTGAATGATTATTTTAATGACTACATACATAATGTGAGGAGAAAATAAAGATGTCACTAGTAGGGAGGAATGCAGAAAAGATGCGTCATTTCTTCTTTCCTTTTTTATTCAAAGAAAAAGGCAAGTGCTTCTGAGATCTATTCTTGAGATGAGTGGAAACCCCATGCTTTTATTGATTTAAGTCTTCTAATGAAAAAAAAAAAATCCAGAAACAGGCACACACAAGGTGTGAATAGCATACTCAACCTAGCTTCATTTTAAGTAAAGAATAAAAAGTAAATTTTTTTTTCTTTGTGGCCTCTTTCCCAGCATTTTGGAAATGATGATATAGTCTTTCCTTTAATCTGTGAACCCTTAGAAAAGGGTTTGTTTTGGGTTTGTTTATTGCTTTTCCCTGTGCCATCAAAGATGGATTAAAAATATACATAAAAAAAATATTTCACTGCCTTTACCACTGATTACTGAGTAGTAATTTCGAAGGCTGTGCAGAAGGTGTTTATAAACAAACAAAATGGAAGAACTTTCTTTCAACGTCATCAAGAAATCCTGCAAGATGCTACTGATGCTGTTTAGACCAAATCTGTGCCATGTGACTACAGAATGGAATAAATAAGCACTTACAGATGCAAGTTGAATTAATGACAGCCTGTGTATCCCAGAGTGTGTTAAATTATAGTTTGCTGCTGGCAGCAGGAACTATTCAAACAAATATTTCTGCATTATGACATTTTCTTAAGGCTTCTATAGAATTCACGTATAATAGGAAAACTGCCTACAGGGAAGATTATTAGGAAACTTAGGAAAAAGATTTTCATTTTGTGATTTCAGCAATGTCTGTAATTATCAACATAACCTATAATTTACTAAGTGGTTAGTTGTACATATGAGACCTTTATCTTGTACTGTAATTACAGTATATAGAAACAATATACTTGTTATGGGTGACTGCACATAAGTGGGTGGTTAAATGCCATTAAAACTGTTCTGGAATATATTTATTTATGAATAAATATTTTCGGTTTTCCTTTTAGAAAAAATTACCCTATGACCTTTAGAAAGAGATGCCAAATAAGAAATTTCTGCGTAACAGCAATATTAGTTTAAAGCATGTCTTGCTAAGCATATTAGAAACCTTACTGATAAGGAGATTTTAAATTTGACTATCGATAAAATCCTATGTTTATCACTAGTTTTCATGTTTCATCTCTTACACTGTCCCTTTGTGCTCACTGCATTTTGTTGTTATTTACTGTCTTAATATTTTCTTTTTTATTTGTTTGAACTTAGAAGGGTGTTTGGTTTTGTTTACACTAATTGCCTATTGTCAGGCACATGCTACAAATAGTGTTATGATATTAACATGGAGAATCCTAGGACTTTGAATGCCTATCAGCTCAATATTTTGACTTTGGAAGAACATCAAGATTATTCTTTAGAATTTGGTAAGAAACGGATGGAAATTTAAAGTGAGCTTTGATTCGATTGGAAGATTGAATGACCAGAAAATTCTGCAGAATGCTCCTTCCAAAACCAGAGGGCATTTCACTGCAGCCTCTCCTGATGTAATATTGCTCTTGAGCTTTGATTAAAATTACCAGTATGAATCTGCCAGCACTTTCTCATGTCAGGCTTTGCAAATGACAAACCTACTACTACATTAATATATGATAACAGCAGATATCAGTGATCTGAGAAACTTCTCTAACTTATTATACTTGATAAACTTATCTTCTGTCCATCTGTTATGTTATAGGTGCAATAGCATCCAATATTATTTTAGTGTAGCTGTTATGTTTCATGCAGGTAGAAGTTTTAAATAGAGGAGCTCTGCTCCATTGTGGTCTGTCCCCATTTATTTTTCTCTGGCATGTCTTCTGTATGTTCAGTGGGAAAAGGGATGGCAGCTAACAGCTAGTTCTTCCTTTGCATCTACTACCTTTACATCCTGATCATTTGTCAGCTGAAAAGGCAGACTGGCTCTCCTCTGGACAGCTGCAGCCAGGGTGCAAGAATATTAAGTACTTCAATGTTGTCCTAGCAGTGGTAAGCGGCCAGAGGAAACTGATGAATCCAGTCGGTACTTGTTTTATTTTTTTTTAAGGAGGGGATCATGAGCAGTTTTATCTTTCTTAAATGAAGATTTATTTGCTTGATCTAGTGTAATATTCTGAGTTTGCTGTAGACCATGTCTGATACCTTTTCCTACAATGATTAATGAAATGTTCTCACAGTGATTAATGGAACATGAAGAAATGGGTTGCTTGGTGTGAGTGAAATGACTGAATCCAGCTTTCTGTTTCTTGACTTGTGTGCAAGACAAAATAAAACTCAGACAGCAGATGTGGTAGGTTAATTATAGACTTTATAAAAATAAAAACAATGGCTTACCCTGTTTTTTTCATTTGCTTTTCTTTTTATTTTGTTTTCCTTAAGAAAGTATCTCTGGTTAAACCCATCTACTTCTAATTCTTAATTTTGTTTTAACTTACCCAGCCATTCATCAGAAGTGTCAGTTTTGGTATGTAATGATTCACTATGAAGCAAAATGAAAGCCTGCTTTCTTAGCCAATTATTAAGATATATATGCAAGTGTATAAGTAAATGCATTTTTGTGCATTTATATATATGTGTGTGTGCGTGTATATGTACATAAAAATGTTGGAAAACTATCTGTATGAAGGCAAAAATAACAGTTGGCTATAAAATGAACAGATGTTGTAGCCTTCTCTGTGTGTCAGGATGCAACGTTGAGAGATAATTACATAAGGAACACATCAAGAACTTCATAAACAGTTAGTTTACATAAATGTCACTTTTGTTCAAGTATTACTTGCCTGTTTGGCAGGTGTAATCTGTAAAAGGGAATACCAGTAGCTTCTCTTCTCTCTCTCTCTCTTTTTTTTTCTTTTCTTTTTTCTTTTTTTTTTTTTTTAGTGTACATTTCGTGAAAGAACAATTTGGAAGAGCTTCACGGCTACCACAGCAATGCTAGCTGTGGCTTGTGCCGGTCTACCCAGCTTGCATTCCCGGTAGCTAATTCTGGATGCAAACTTTTTTTCCCGGAAAAAAATGTATTTGCACATTTTAAGAATCATTTGCACAAGTAATCAAAAGAAACAAAAGGTGCATGCTATATCCACTAGTTAGACATTCTTGGAAGATATTGAAAAGGTACTATAAGCCACGGCCTTATTAAAAAGTTGGGGAGGCAGTAATATATGTGCATGTAGTTCTGGTTTTACTTGGCTTCTAAAAGCAATACAGCACTGTATACAAACTCATGAGCTCTTCTTACCTGGTAGGTGGGTGAGCTGCAAATGCGACATCTCATGGGTACAGCTGTGACCTCCTACAGCTTACTGCAGATACAAGGGTCTCTGTAACATGCTGCATTTTGTAGCCACTAATGTGAATGCTCTGAAGGAACTTTGTAAGGTGATAACTATGGGCTCTAACTGATGGTATTTCATTACTTAACAGGAGGTAGCAATAGCAGAATTTATTATAGATACACTTAGTAATTCAGTATTTGACTAGAGAGAGCAGTGAAAAAATGAGGAAAATCTCAACAAAGCCCAAAGTTTGTGCACAAGTTCTAGCCTTTTTATTAGTTAATTAATTATTTGTTTATTTATTTTTAGTTGTGGTGAAATGATGCCCAATATTTCAATTGGGCATTTAATGGTATTTTCCATTGATCCAATGATACATTTAATTGGTATTTTCATGAAAGAAATTCTTACTGAGAAAGTCCATTTTAAAAAGATGAAGAACTTATCTGCAGTGATCTGAACCAAGTAAGTGACTGACCACCGTTCAAAGATCATTTTATGAAGGATAGAAAAAGATTTGGAACCTAAGTCATATCAAGGAAATGAACGAACATAAAATAATACTTCTGAAGAAACTGTTAAAAATCTTTATTTCCCTACTTGGCAAGTTCAGAGACCAAACCAATTTCATCTGCTAACATGCTAAAGCAAACAAACAAAACCAGTTTCCCAAGCAAGCAAATTTATTTATTTTTCATAAGTACGTATTAAAACAACTTTAGATATAAAACAAAATCATTCTCTAACCCCATTTAAAGTTGTACTTGAATTCATTGAGCTCAATGATTGGACTAGTCCCTCTGGTCGTAAGAATGAGAGACCTCTCATTGGTCAGAGGTGAGTCTTGGTGGCCCAGCTCTACTTCTTGCAGGTATATACAAATGGCAGTGTTTAAATACAGTGGGCTATTGAAAGAAAGGATAATTCTTTATTTTGTGAAAAGTAACAACTAACCCCTTGTATATCAAATATGTCCAGCACAATTTGTAGTCACGTTTCTAAAAGTAGAACAGGAAAGGTAATATCACTAGTTTTAATATTCTGTTCTGTATATTAAAAGATAAGAGGAAACATTTCACATTTCACTGGTCTAAGATTGAGTGCTTGTTTTAGTTGTTGTTGTTGTGTTTTTTTTGTTTGTTTTGTTGTTTGTTTTTACTTTAATATAATGAAACATATTCTTAAGTCAGACCATTATAAAAACCTCACAAAATTTTAAATGCGATCTCTATAGTCTATTATTAAGATGTTAAATTAAAAGTGAGGGGAAAAAAACCAACCAACCAAACAAACAAACAAAACACTAAATTACATTATCCAGAATGATTCAGGTGTTTAAGGACAAGGACACTGACCTTTTCCTAATAAGTAAGATTTACGAGAAATGGCTTTGCTTGCAGGATAGTTCATGTTGCTATGTAGAGTGGGAATATTTCTGTACTGTAAACTGTGACCCCAAGTCATATGGGGTTTTGAGCATGGATGATTTCAGACCTATTAGCTATTTATTTTAGTGTTTGTGGTTGATCAGTGAGATTAGCAACTGTAGCTGGAGAAGAGACTTTGGAAAGTTTCAGTTTGTTTCAGTTTATTGTTGTGCTAAACTTGTATTCTTTAAACACCATGCTTGTCTTTGTTAGCAGCTGAAAAATGGGTAAAGAAAATGCAGGCTTAATTCTTTGATGTTACAAAAGTGCATTTTGCCATGATACAGAATTCAACTTTGAAGGACTAGACATTCATCTGAAAGTTGTCCAAAGATGTAGGCACTTCAGATCAATTTTAGCCTTTTGCTTTATTATGAAAAAGAAAAGGATTAGAAGAATTAATTTCTCTATTATGTGTTGCCATTGTGCAAAGAAATAAGATTTTTCTATCTCATTCTAAATCTTCAGTAAGTGTTATATATTATATTTCCAATAGTTTTCCTGTGGCTATTCACATGTCTGTTGTGAATTTAGCTGTTTCTTTCTGTTTTAGTAATGAGCTTCTTCCTGACCATTCTCAGATCGGTTGGAATGTGTTCTTAGCTTTGGGCTATGGGGCAGGATGTGGGGAGAACAGGATAGAAGAGTTGGACTCAGTCCAGTCCACGAGAAGTAGATAGTGCCACCGTCACATGTGTGCCCCCTGACCTTGCCTAGGAACTGAAGTGAGTAGCAAACAGGGATGTAACAATACTTTCTCCTTTTCTCAGTTTCCAATAATTTGCAGGTTGGGAATATGCTCCAGCAAAGTAGAAAAGGATACAGCACAGGCTTATTGGATATTCCTGGGTGGGATGAAGTGGTCTCGTAGTGTAATTTAAGCTGTTTTGCAAAGAAAAAATAGATCACGGAAGGTTAGACACGAATCACTTCTGTTACATGTGTCCAATGCCACATCTCCATGAGGCATCTCGGTGTCTTCTTGTTTTTGACTTACAAAACATTTAAATACCTGAAAGCTGCAATAAAAGGAGACTTATCAGACTGCCCAATACTCTGAAGTCCAAGTCTGCTCTCTGGAGAGACAGCGTTCTTTGCAAACTGGAGATTTCAGCCTTCTCAAGCAGGTAATAGAATGAAAAATGGATCTCCCATACACTCAAGAAACTGATGCAGTTTGTGTTGTTAGGTAAAAGGTGGAATCTCCTTGTTTTGCAGTATTGAGAAACCAGGCTTTCACTTTCTCTCCTTTTATGGTAAATACCTGGAATGGAAAATTTGTATCTTGGGGTATTTTGATCAGCAATGGTAAGAGGAGCATTTTATGTGATTTTATTTTTTAAATTGAAAAATTAATGAAATAGTTCATCACTGCATCTTTTAAAAAATCCTTCAATAGCAAACTACTCTTACTTAAAATAGCATAAAGGTAAGGATTCTCACTGAAGTTATTAATATTTCTGAAATACATATAATAGTCCAGTGGCTTTTGAAACTTCTGACCTTTTCTCTTTCAGCTACAATGTTTTGTGGTTTTGTTTGATGGTGAGTACATTTTTTCCTACTGTTCAGTGAGGCTGTAAACTGTGTGGAAGGGAAAGGCAGGACAATCAGAATACAGCATATTGAAAAGATTGAGGTAGTAAAGCACCTGCCGCAAATTGTATGAGATATTAAAATTCTGATACTTAATTTCAGTGACCATAGTTTCAGAGGAAAAAAGACAATGGTGCAATACAGATTTAGTCTCCTGAAAAACATTACAGTGAATGGACGTGGTAAAAACTTGAACTATTACTGCATTTTCAAATTGGTAATCTCATGGCTTTCAGGGGATTTTTTAGTGCTATATAAAGGAAATGCAGGCAAACAGAATGCAAAATTCAGCTCACTAAAATGCATGCGGCCTGAGCTAAGACCATTATAGCTTTCTCAATACATAAGGCTATATTTTAGTCTCTCCTTACTTCCCAGTAAGAAATAAGGTGGAAAAAAAAATAATTCACATCACCAGGGTGAATGAAGTTTGATTGCCTTTGTTGTTCTAAAGTGTGTGAATGGTGAATGAAGCCTTTCCTGGGATTGAGGCACTTGTAATGTCACTTTTCTTGGTGATTCTCTGGACTTTAATAAAGCTTGAGCTTGTTATTCAGCATCATGCCCAGCATGCCCTCCTTCCCCTATCTGGCTGCCCATTTTCACAACCTTTGCAGAAGCATAACACAACTTCATCATTCAGCATGGTTGAAATTGGCTAGAAAGCTGAAAATGCAGTTGTGTGCATAGGCACTGAAAGGGATTGTGTGTGTCTCGCTGGAGAAGGAGACTCAGTGAAAAGACATGATGGAAACTTCACATGGAAAAGAAAAGACAGAAAAGGCATAATTAAGGGGAAGGATAAAGATCAAGAGAGTTTATCAAGATGATTGTAATAGTGTTTGACATGTGAGAAAGGAAATTTCTTGCGTTCAGCAGTATTTTATGCGCATGCACATTTAAAGCTTCCAGTAGTTCTCACACTTTTCTGTAGTAGATACCTACACTTTACATACACAGGTTGATTTTCAACTCTGAGTCTCCAATTCTTGTGAAAACCAAGGTTCATTCTGGCACATACTTTCACCAAATGAAATGTATGTGTATATATATATATTTTTTTTTTCTTCAAGGGAGGTTACCCGTTGGACTTTTCTTCATACATTACTATCTGTGGAGAGGATGGTATTTTGTAACTGTTACTTTCCAAAAATAAAAAATAAAAAATAAAAAAAGAGTCCAGGAGTGGTAAAAGATGTGGTAAATCCTCATGGTATTCTTAGACTAAATCTTTGCTTTATCTTCCACATCCTGGCGTGCATTTCTAGAGCAGTTTGAGTACCATATAAAGGACAAGTGAAGATGAAACTCCAGAGCCTGCCTGAACATTTGGATCACGTCCACATCTCCAAGTGTCCCAGAAGTCCGGGAAAACCTCTCAGACCTTTATTGCTTGATTTTGTAGCCCAGTAAATACGGTTATATTTGCTGCTGCTTGAGGCAGGCAGCAGTATGTCACAGGTCTCAGGAAATGTGTAAAGAATGGAAAATGTATAAAGGGAACATATAAAAAGCAATGCAGGTGGACCTGGGAACTGAGGAGGAAGAAGCCTCAGCAGCAGTGTGACATCCCTCCTAGGGTGACCTCGGGATACTAGTGGCTCACTGCAACACCCCCAAGCTTCATCACCCTGAGGGGCTTCAGGAGGGTAGACGTAACATTAGAAGAAAGGAATAAGTTTTCCTAAATTATCTTGTAGAAAAATTTAAAAGATATTACTAGTTATACTTTGCTTTGTAATTTCATTTTGGTTTGCTTTCATCTGCAGATCCATGAGTTTTTCACTGTGCAATATTCCTGTTTAGTTTTGATAGGTTTGATAGCCCCAAACTGTTCTTTCTAATTCTGTACCTCATGCTAATGTCTGAGTAGTTTCTTCTTTTCCTCGAGTAATTTTGGAGAGGAGAAGCTTGCTGATCAGCACTTTACATCAACTCAAATTTCCTGTTTAGCAACAAAACTGCAAAACCTCATATGACATACAATGAGATTGCCAGCTTAGACTTCTTAATTCAGAGCTTGAATAGTTTGCACAGCCATATTTCCCTTCCCATTATTTTCTGGCTCTTCTTTTCATTTTTAGTTTATAGCAGGACTGTACAGTAGCAGATTTCACTTACATGCTGGTGTACTGCCAAGGGCAGAGAGTGAGAGAAGGAAGAACGAAAGTGCTTTCTTGGATTTAGTTTCCCCCCCCCCCCCAAGGGAAGTAACAGGCCAGGCTTGGCCAGCACAGCTGTTTCTATAAAGTACAGCTTTCTGTACAGTTGTATATGCAAGGAAAGTTATATTTTCAAATAATTTCATTAATTTTTCATAATTTTGTCCTTCACTTATTTAACAGACAAATAAGATATTCCGTGAATAACAATTCTAAAATAATTGCAGAGTCAATTTTTGATTAATAAATCTAATCTCTAGAAAGATTCTAAGGTATCTTATCCATCAGTGCACTTGTCACCATTTTCTGTGAGTTATATCTTCAACTGTCTTTAAAAAGCAGTATGGTCTAGTGATTTGACCTGGGGAAATGGAAGGACTAGGGCTCATCTTAGCAATGTCCTTGAATTGCTGTGTGACTGTGACCAAGTTTATTTCACTGTATCTTGCCTTTCTGCTTGTAAAAATGAGGAAACTCTGCCTTCAGCAGAGCTCTGTGATCCTCTGATAAAATGTCCAATGTGAAATCCCAAGTCCATAAAATCTTTATTCATATAACTGACTTTAAGCCTTTGACCAAACAAGTTAAGGAAGTGTTCACAATGCTTCTGCTCCTTACTCACTTGGGACTCAAAGCACACATCAGTATGCTCCCCCTTTTCATACCATTTTAAATTACATGTTGAAAAAAAAAGATCTTTTCTTTACCAAAAACTCCATCCACTTTTGTTGTCTTACTGATAATTCAAAAAGTCTACGTGTAACCCAGATTTTTAGTAACTGGATAGCAAGCTGTACTGGGTAGTTTCCATAAAGCTGCTTTTATTGTCTAATTCCTTCATGTACTGAACTCATGTAAGTTTGTCAATATTATCTGGTGTAGAAATAAAACACTTTTTGTTGCTTAGACCTCTGTGATTCTAAGGCAAGGACAGATGCTAAGGAGCTGTTAAGTATCATTCCAAAAGCTGTCACTTTTCGTCCTCTCTAAAATTGCTGTTTTTCACATCACTTTAAAGACCTCATTCCATTGTAATTCAAAGGGAATCTTTTGAAGGATATCAGTAGCCATTTGCAGGTTTTAATTTAACATGGTTAGAAATATTGTCAGCCCACTCCTCTGTTGATATACAGTATTCATTCTGTATTATTATGCCTTATGGATTTCTGTGTATTTTTAGCCCTTTTAGAAATGTATGATGTTTTAAGTACATCATAAAAGCACTTGGTTAATTTTTAATTGTGTGTAATTCAATCCATTTTCTAACTATTATGTTGCTTCTTTGCCTTCCTAATTCTCTTTAATTTATTAAACTCTATCTCCTGTGAATTTTCCGTGCTAAAATCAGGAAGGCTTTCTTCCTGTCTCTATTTTTTTTTTTCAGTATATCAGCACTTTCCAGTGTCAGTACTGGAAAAAAATGTTTTTTGATTTTTTTTCTTCAGTTTATGCTCTTGAGAGTAAAGAAAACGCTTATTACTGAAGTTTCTATTATACTTGCAAGAGCAATGAATGAAATGAATTTAGATAAATATTGATGTTTATTAACCTGAATGAGGATGCTTTATATCAGGATAATAATAGTATCACTCATGGAGAATAATCAAATTGTTGGTATCTAGTTCACATGTATTTGAAAAGAACATTGATTGTATTCTTTTCGTCTGCGTTCTTGCTACCTACAATGCCTAGAATAGCCTGCAATTTAATGACAATGAACTATGCAGTTATACTGATAAAAAAATTAAACTTGAATACCCTCAACTCTTTCTACAAATAAATTGTCATTTTGATTTCCTAGGTATATGTTATGATGCCTGTTTCATGTATTCTTTAAGCACTCGTTTTCATTTTGTATAAAAGCTGCAGTACATATCAAATAAGTGAGCTTGTATTTGTTTGAAGTTGTCTTTTATCCACAGCAACTCCAGTGGAACAGTAAATGCTATATCAAATACTGCAAGCCACTGGCAATTTTTTTATGCTTTCGCCCAATGCTTACCTTTTTATAAATTGAATACCAAAGCTCCTCTTAACTTTCATGCAAACCAGAATGTCATATCTGATGCTTGGCTACAGAAGCAGGCTCCAAGTCAGAAGAGAAATAAATCTAGAAAGGGAAAGCAAGTAAAGATATTTAAAAAACCACTGTTGTCCTTGGCTCTACAGTATAGCTGGCTAAGTAAGACCTGTAGAACTTCAAGGAAAACATGATTCTGTTTCATTTGACACACAGTACCCCACCAGGTCTGTGAGAGACTAACATCATGATTTTGGCTCTGCTCCTCAGAGTATCATTTGAAGTGGACAGGATCTTGGGAGTTCTGTAGGACATGATCCATTCATTTTAGATTTTTTGGCAGGACTCCTCCATACTATTTGCCTCCAGCATTTTGAGTATTGTATTGGGTTTATGTGGCAAGATTTTGGTAGCAGGGGGGCTGCAGGGATGGCCTCTGTGAGAAGAATCCAGCAGCTACCCCATGTTAGATAAGGGTCGGTTTCAGCCAGCTCCAAAGGGATCTGCTGTTGGACAGAGCCAAGCCAATAAGTGATGTTGTTTGCGCCTCTGTGAGAGCAGATTTAAGAAAGGGAAAAAACCTGCTGCAAACAGCATCTGTGAGAGTAAGGAGTGAGAAGCAGCCCTGCAGCCCCCAAGATCAGCGCAGCAGGAGGGCAGGAGGTGCTCCAGGCACGGAGCAGCAGTTCCCCTGCGGCCTGTGGAGAGGCCCCTGGTGGAGCAGGCTGTCCCCCTGCAGCCCATGGGTCCCACACGGAGCAGATCTCCACGCTGCAGCCCGTGGAGGAGCCCCCGGTGGAGCAGGTGGATGTGGCCTGGAGGCGGCTGCGGCCTATGGAGAGCCCCCGCAGGAGCACGGGGTCTGGGGGAAGCTGCCGCCCGTGGGGGACCCATGCTGGTGCAGTTTTCTCCTGATGGATGGACCCTGTGGTACAGAGCCATGTGGGAGCAGTTCTTAAAGAGCTGCTGCTTGTGGGAAGCCCATGCAGGATCAGTTCAGGAAGGATGGCATCCTGTGGAGGGAACCCATGTGGAGCAGCGGCAGAGAGTGAAGGAGCAGCAGATGACCAAGTGTTAGGGACGGACCGCAGCCCCCATTCCCTGTTCCCTTGCCCCGCATGGTGGGAGGAGGTAGAAGAGAGTGGATGTGGAGAACATGTTTTTAGTTTGCTTTTAGTTTCTCACTGCTCTAGCTTGTTATCAATAGGTAATAAATTTTATTAATCTCCCTATGCTGTCTGTTTTGCCTGTCATGATAATTGTTGAGTGATCTCCCTGTCCTTATCTCAACTCTTGATTCCTTTCCATTGTATTTTCTCCCCCTTTCCCTTTGGGGGGGGAGGGCGGGAGGGGGGAGAGGGGGGAGTGAGAGAGCATTTGTGGAGCTCAGCTGCCCAGCTGGGTAAAATCCACAAGTACCTAAGCACTTAAAAAGAAAACAAAACAAGTCTTTACAAGACAGTCCAACAGAACGCTCTGATGAGTCTTTAAATACAAATTACACAATATTGAGCCTTTTTGCAGTTTTGATATTCACACTTTATTTTTATATAATGTTCTATCACACAGATTTTCAGATGGAAAATCTCCCACTGAATGATAGTCAGGGCAGTAATTTACTTTAGAGGGCTCCTTTAGTCTGTTCTGATTAGCAATAACACTTCTTTAGTTAAAAGTGTTTCTTGGCATGACAGTTACTTGTGATGAACAATCTTTTTTTTTTTTTTTTTTTCAGTCTCAGGACATCATACTATACATGCATTTTAAATAGCAGTTTAGCTACCGCTGTTCTTGTGGAAAAACATGAATTTCTTTGCTAGCCATCTCAGTCCTAACATTCACTTCCTTCCTATGCAGAGAAGGGAAAACAAACATTTTACACAGAACAACTATGCCTCAAGATCAGAGAAGAGGAATGAAAGCAGAATTTAAACACCCATGAAACTCCTCCTTGTTTTGCACCAGGAGGTGCTGTTTTTTTATGATCCTGATAAGAAAGGCACTCAGACTCTGAAAAAAACAATTTTAAATGCTATTTGTCAGAGCTAACACAAAACAGTATAGGTACTCCTATGTCCCATCAAATGGTGGGAGCTCTGAGCTGTACAGCATCGAATGGGACTCTGATCACAGTGTAGCATGCCATGCAGATCCCGCCCATATAGAGGCTCACTGGTTTGCTCCTCTGAGCTCTTACAGGATTTTCTTACAAGGAAACCAATTCTATTCGTTATTTCTACTATCCAACGAAGAGCATTCCCATGGGAACTTGCTGCTGTAGCTCTTGATAGACGCAAGGACATGTAGGTAGTTTACTTGCTAGAATTGAGTGGGAGCTGCCCGTGGTCTCCTTTGTTACAATCAACATCCGGAGGGATATGCACAGCCGCCCCACACAGCCTGATGGTTACACTGTAGTTGCAGCACAGCATGGGCTTGGATCTGCCCAGGTTAACTGCTGTGTGCATCACTAACTCCTTGACATACAACAATATCTCTGTCCTTGGACAGTGTGTAATTCTCCTCCATGGTGTGCTCTGCTCAGTTTGAGTGTGACAATGCTAAGAGGTATCATTGATGGCAAATGTGGGGTTTTAGCAGATTTCCCTTTGAATAATAAGGGACAAGTGAGATTTAAAAATACTGGTCCTGCCTAGGTTTGCACTGCAGTAGCTAACACCATCAAAATCATCCTGTTCGCAAGGGTAAAGTTGCAAGAAAACAGTGGTGAGTCAGGTTCAGCTTTCTCTCAAATCATACTTCTCATTTGTCAGTCCTAATAAAAACACCTGAGAACTCTCAGCATGAAATTTGTTTTCATATCATATTTGTCCATCTTTGGGTTTACAGCTTGTCCTTGTCTACTAATTGCTATGCAAATTGAGAGGCTTTGACATGCTGTGTACTTGCACGAGCAGGGACATCGCACTCTGAGTTTTCCTTTAGTCACGTTGTGCACTGGCACTAAGGAGTGAAGTGGATGTTGTGTTAAACCACAGGAATGTGACTTAATCCTTTTGACACCTGCACTGGGAAGCTCAGTGCTTCATGGTGGTTTTGCTAGGAAGCAGTAGGCTTTCTTGTCAGAGCTTTAACAGCAGCAGCTCAGATGGACCTCAACAGCCCAGATTCATGGATGCCTTGTGGCTGGTGTTTCAAGATATCTAAATCTAAATTGACTTTCCCCTCTTTCACGTTGCTCCAGTCTGTCCTTTGTATATTCCTCTAGACCATAGGAATACACACACCCTGAAGTAAGACATCAAAAGTAGCGTAGTTGCACATGGGATTGAGAATACTTGCACAACCTTTTCAGTGTAAGAGAGAATCCTATCCTAGCAAATTAAGCTTAGTTTGCTTTACGTAATATTTGTTGAATCAGAATTTAAGATAGTATAATAATTCACTATAATAAACCTTCTAAGGAAATATGGAATGAAAAGGCGTTCATCAGTTCCAGCTGTGCAGGTCTGTGCCCCTGGTGTTCGTGCATCTTGTGATGCCTTTCAGTATGTGGCAGCCTGTTTGGACACTGTTAAAAAAAGGAAACTTAAACAAAGAAATAATTGGACACACTTCTCCTTTGTTTTGCAGAGCTGTTTGGGGTTTACTAATGTTCAGTGAATGGTCAGGACCGTACTTGCCATTTTACCTAAAATCTATACCAGTGTGATGTTGTTCTAATTAGAATAGTTGTGGGTCTTCTGTATGTATGTGGGATGGATGGATGGCATGTTGTGAATAAAGTCAGCAATGTGAGGCTTCTCAATAGGGCATCCTGCTGGCTTAATATTCTTTGAGTGTTCTTCTCTTGCTGCATTATATGTGAGAAATGATTAAACAGAGAAATCATTAGCCAATTCAAAAATAATGGTGAAATTTCTTTCATAGAGCAGGCCCACCTGGAACTTCTCATGACAATGTCAATAAACTGTCAAAGCACAAAGAATTTGGAGATTCAAGCTCCTAACCTCAAGAGGTAAAACTCCTCTAGTTTATGTTATCGTTTCATGTTGCAGTGCCTAAAATTGAGTTTTGGTTAACTGAACTAACTATTTCAAATTTCACTCCCTTGTATCTAAAACAGAGTTTTTCTTAACAGCTCAGATTTTAAACAGGTTTATTAATAGTCAACAAACAGTAACTCCTACCTTTTGTATAGTTCATGTGACTAAATTAGGAAACACACACACACACAAATACCTAAGGCAATTCCAGTGCCTTACAGATTCACAAGCTTGGACTGGTTGTTTTTCATTTTTCCTTGTTTATTTGTGTTTGCTGAAGGCACTTGAGAAAGCACCAGGATTATTAGAATGATAAGTATAAACTGCTGTGGTTGATGTTTTCTTAACTTGTAGTGATGAGTCCAGACCCCATTTCAAAGTTTTATTTTTCTTGTCAAAATTAACTATTTTCTTCTTCATTCCTCTCTAGTATATTTTATTTCAGCTGTTCCATGGTTTGCATTTCTGAATTTGTTACTATTTTTTCCTAGAGTCCCCAAACAGTTTCATAATTTAGATGCAATATTTTATGATATGGTAATTAATATCAGCACATCCTAGTTGTTGGTATTCAATTTACAGCTTGTTTAAAAAAATACATATAATTGAATTTGACTTCTTTCAGGGTTTCCCTTCTGAATCTGCTCACGCGTATGAAATTTCATAAGCTAAAGGCAATCATATGGTATGGCAACATTATCTAAAAATATAGTAGTGGTTCTGGAGAGTGTCTGAATGTCTTTACTGAATGCAGACCTCATTTTTTTTCCCTATCTGGTAAACTGTAAAAGTTAAAAATTCCTAATTTCCCATTTTTTATTCAAGTAAGCCTTCCATAACTTCCATTTGGGAGCTTCTGTTTTAAACAAAGCTCTTCAGATTTCATAAGAACTGCTAGTCCCTGTCCAAGTCAGCAAGCTGAGTCAATCCTGGAGAGAAGCAAGTAACAAGCTTCCAGGTTAATATCTCAGATCTGTGTTAGAATATAAAATCAATTTATGATGAATTAAAATCTGTAGCTTTTTTTTTTTTTTTTTTCAAAAAGGGGCATCTCTGTTTAAACAGGTTTCCTTATCTTCAAATAAAATTTAGCAGGGGAATTTAAAGAATGAGGAGTCATTTCACAATTGTATGTATAAATATAAATTTCCACCATAAAAAATGATACAGTTGCATCACTTTCAAGCAATGCTTCTGTGACCAAGTATATAAAATAAATTTGTGTATACATGAAAGGACAGCAACTGGAAAAAAAAAAATCAGATTTTCCAATGTATATTTAAAATTTTTTTATTGAGAAAAGCACTTGACATAGTTGAAAGTGAAAAGACATTTCAAGCACTCAGAAGTCTTATTTATGTTGAGAATATTTTTTTTTTCATAAGAACTATATGTCTCTTGAAGAGATGAAATGTACCTGAATTCTTTGCAACCAAAGTACACTGAAACAGAAAACACTGCTGTACAGATGAAATATCCCTTATCAAGACAGACTTGTGCTTCCAAGGATAAGGTTTTGTTGTTACAGGTACAAAAAGTATTTCTTTTGCAGCCAGCCTATGCTGTCCTAACTAATGGATATTTGATTTTAATGTGAAAAGATAAAAACTTTCTGGCAATCTTTTAAAGGGAAACATGAAACCCTGAAATTAGAGTTGGACAAAAAATAATAACTAAATAAAAGGATCTGCTGTCCTAATTCATATTCAGATTGGTCCTGAGTTAATGCTAGTAAGGTTAGCAATTTGAAGCCTGTGTGCCTGCAGCCTTTATGGTAGAAAGGATTGTCCTGGTTTCAGTTAGGACAGAGTTAATTTTCCTCCTAGTAGCTGGTAGGGTGCTATGTTTTGGATTAGGATGAGAAAAGCGCTGATAACATGCTGATGTTTTAGTTGTTGCAGAGCAGTGCTTACACCAAGCCAAGGACTTTTCGGCTTCTCGCTCTGTCCTGCCAGCGAGCAGGCTGGGGGTGCAGCAGGAGCTGGGAGGGGACAGACCCAGGACAGCTGACCCAAACTGGCCAAAGGGGTATTCCATACCATCTGGCGTCATGCTAAACAATATATAGGGGTGGCTGGCCGGGGTGGGGGGCCGGCTGCTCGGGAATAGGCTGGGCATCGGTCAGCGGGTGGTGAGCAATTGCATTGTGCATCACTTGTTTCGTACACATTATTATTGTTAATACTATTATTATTATTATTATTATTGTTATTATTATTTCCCTGTCTTAATAAACTGTCTTTATCTCAACTCACCGGCTTCACTTTCCAGTTTCTCTCCCCCATCCCAGAGAGGGAGGGGGGAGGGTGAGCGAACGGCTGTGTGGTGTTTAGCTGCCGGCCGGGTTAAACCACAACAGTCCTTTTGGCGCCCAACGTGGGGCACGAAGGGTTGCGATAACGACAGATTTGACCAGAGTGTGTTAAACTAAAATTGGTATAAGTATTGGACCTGCTTAATAGTTGCTAGTCACGATGTTGATTGCCTTAATCTCAAGTCTGCTGTGCCTGTTTCCCAAATTGAGTTTTATAGCACATTACTTCCTGTATGTTCTCCCTGTCGCGCTGTTTATCCTTTCCGGGCCCTGGTTTAAGATTGTTATGGTACTGTGCGGTGTAACAATGGCTTATGAAATGATGAGATTTCTGGTCATGACTCTAACCTGGTATTTGTACTCAGCACTGTCGTCTACTCTGTACTTTGGAAACCATATCTCGGAAACTATTAGCAATTACACCTATTGCCTTTTTTCGTCTGAGAGCCAATCTACCTGTTCACTCTCCCTTTCTCCTTCACCACCCTCTTATCCCCCAAGCTAGTTACAATAGTTCTCCAAGATGTTGAATATCCTTGGGATACTCAGACTAGCATGTTCTTGTTGTTATGTCTCCTGAATGCGCTTCAGGTTTTGTTGAGGGTTAAACAACTACTTAGGAATCTCATCCGGAGATCTGTCTTGTGGCGGGATAGTTGCGAGTGGCAGAGAGTGTGGGAGGATATGGGCAGGTTTCTAGAGCAGTGGTCACCTCCAGTGTTTTGGACATTCACCCCTGAACAACTGCAAAATCCTAAAAAGCTGGCAGAATGCTTGAAAAAAAGGTGTCATGACTCTGGCAGTTCCAAAGTGACACAAATCACTGTAGCGTGCTGGGGTCTGGCTTGTGCCTATCGAGCTGCAACTGATGCTACTATCAACCTAGTGACAGACCCTGCAGCTGCTCCAGCTCCTGCAGCCGCTCCAGCTGCTGGGGCTGGGTCAGAGAAACGAGCTGTAGCAGTGCAAGTTGCCCCTGCAGAGAGTATTCCAACCCCTGTGGCAGACCCTGTGGCTGGGTCAGAGAAGTGAGCTGTAGCAGTGCAAGTTGACCCCGCAGAGGGTATTCCAACCCCTGTGGCAGACCCTGTGGCTGGGTCAGAGAAACGAGCTGTAGCAGTGCAAGTTGCCCCTGTAGACAAGGTGAAAAAATGGTATAGAGGCTCAGGTCGTTTAGAACGCAAACAGTCTTCTGCCAGGTCTAGGTATAGAGAAGATGAGGCTGGGCCATCAAATGTGCAGGAGGATGAAGGTGAGGATGAGGATGTCGAAAAATCAACAGTAACTACCCGGACTCTATACCAGCGTGAGCTACGAGATGTGCGAAAAGATTTTGGTCGCTGCATAGGTGAGCAGCTTGTCACCTGGCTGCTCCAGTGCTGGGACACCAGAGCCAATTGTGTGGAATTAGAGGGCAGGGAAGCCAGGCGACTGGGATCCCTTGCTAGAGACGCAGGCATTGACAAAGCAATTGGAGATGCAGCACGATCTCACAGCCTCTGGAGGCGTCTCCTGTCAGCTGTGAAGGAAAGGTATCCCTTCAAGGAAGAACTTGTATGTCTACCAGGCAAGTGGACCACCATGGAGAAGGGAATTCAGTACCTGAGGGAATTAGCTATATGGGAGGTGATTTATGAGGACCTAGATGACGGACAAATATCCAGAGATCCAGATGAAGTCAAGTGTACACGACCCATGTGACGCAAGTTTATACAGAGTGCACCATCATCATATGCCAGCTCATTGGCAATAATGGCCTGGAAAGAGGATGAGGAACCCACAGTGGATGAAGTGGCTAAACAACTCCGGCAGTATGAAGAAAGTCTCTCCTCTTTCCTACAGGCCTGTGTCTCGGCTGTGGAGAAACTCTCTGAAGAGTTCCACTAACTTAAAGAGAATTTATCTTCCTCTCCACCTGAACGAACCAGTGTCCACCAGCTAAAAGAGAATACTTTGGAGAAACTTTCTGAAAAGATCCACCAACTTGAAGAGAGATTATTTTCCTCCCCACCTGTACAAACCAGTGTCTCAGCTATTAGGGGTAAACGTTCATCTGTGCAAGGAAGACAATATGATGGGCACACACACCGCGCCACCCTGTGGTTTTACCTACGTGACCATGGAGAGGACATGAGAAAATGGGATGGAAAATCTACTGCGACCCTAGAGGCACGGGTAAGTGAGTTGCAAAAGAAAACAATTGGGAAAAAGGGGTTCTCTGAAAAGTTTGCTGCTCCAACTTCCAGCAGGCAGTCCTTTAAACACAGAAACGAAGATTCTGACCAGGACTAGAGGGGCCCTGCCTCCAGCCAGGGGGAGGAAAGGGACAATCGAGTTTATTGGACTGTGTGGATTCGATGGCCTGGCACGCCAGACGCACAGAAGTATAAGGCTTTAGTAGACACCGGTGCACAATGTACTCTAATGCCATCAAGCTATAAAGGGCCAGAGCCCATCTGTATTTATGGTGTGATGGGGGGATCCCAGCAGTTAACTGTATTGGAGGCTGAAGTGAGTCTAACCGGTAATGAGTGGCAAAAGCACCGTATTGTGACTGGCCCAGATGCTCCGTGCATCCTTGGCATAGACTATCTTAGAAGAGGATATTTCAAGGACCCAAAAGGGTTCCGCTGGGCTTTTGGCATAGCTGCCTTGGAGACAGAGGACATTAAACAGTTGTCTACCTTGCCTGGTCTCTCAGAGGACCCTTCTGTTGTGGGGTTGCTGAGGGTTGAAGAACAGCAAGTGCCGATCGCTACCACAACTGTGCACCGGCGGCAATATCGCACCAACCGAGACTCCCTGAGTCCCATCCATAAGCTAATTCGTCAACTGGAGAGCCAAGGAGTGATCAGCAAGACTCATTCACCTTTTAATTGTCCCATATGGCCAGTGCGAAAGTCCAATGGTGAGTGGAGACTAACAGTGGACTATCGTGGCCTGAACGAAGTCATGCCACCACTGAGTGCTGCAGTGCCGGACATGCTAGAACTCCAGTATGAACTGGAATCAAAGGCAGCCAAGTGGTATGCCACAATTGATATCGCTAATGCATTTTTTTCCATCCCTCTAGCAGCACAGTGCAGGCCACAGTTTGCTTTCACTTGGAGGGGAGTCCAATATACTTGGAATCGGCTGCCCCAGGGGTGGAAACACAGCCCTACCATTTGCCATGGACTGATCCAGTCTGTGCTGGAGCAGGGGGAAGCTCCTGAACACCTGCAGTACATCGATGACATCATTGTGTGGGGTGACACTGCAGAAGAAGTTTTCGAGAAAGGGAAGAAAATAGTCCAAATCCTTCTGAAGGCCGGTTTTGCCATAAAACAGAATAAAGTTAAAGGACCTGCACGAGAGATCCAGTTTTTAGGAATAAAATGGCAAGATGGACGTCGTCAAAGCCCAATGGATGTGATCAACAAAATAACAGCTATGTCTCCACCAACTAGCAAAAAAGAAACACAAACTTTCCTAGGTGTCGTGGGGTTTTGGAGAATGCATATTCCAAATTACAGTCTGATTGTAAACCCGCTCTACCAAGTAACCCGTAAGAAGAATGCTTTTGAATGGGGCCCTGAGCAATGACAAGCCTTTGAACAAATTAAGCAGGAAATAGTTCATGCAGTAGCCCTTGGGCCAGTCCGAACAGGACCAGATGTAAAGAATGTGCTCTACACCGCAGCCGGGGAGAATGGTCCCACCTGGAGCCTCTGGCAGAAAGAACCTGGGGAAACTTGAGGTCGACCCCTGGGGTTTTGGAGTCGGGGATACAGAGGATCTGAGGCCCGCTATACTCCAACTGAAAAGGAGATATTGGCAGCATATGAAGGAGTTCGATCTGCTTCGGAAGTGGTCGGTACTGAAGCGCAGCTCCTCCTGGCACCCCGACTGCCGGTACTAGGCTGGGTGTTCAAAGGAAGGGTCCCCTCTACACATCATGCAACTGATGCTACATGGAGCAAGTGGGTTGCACTGATTACTCAGCGGGCTCAAATAGGAGACCCCAGTTGCCCAGGAATCTTGGAAGTGATTATGGACTGGCCAGAAGGCAAATACTTTGGGATGTCATCAGAGGAGGAGGTGGTCCGTGCTGAAGAAGCCCCACTGTACAACAAGCTACCAGAAAATGAGAAGAAATATGCCCTGTTCACTGATGGGTCCTGTCGTATTGTGGGAAAGCACCGGAGATGGAAAGCTGCTGTATGGAGTCCTACACGACGAGTTGCAGAAGCTGCTGAGGGAGAAGGTGAATCGAGTCAGTTTGCAGAAGTAAAAGCCATTCAGCTGGCTTTAGATATTGCTGAACGAGAAAAGTGGCCAGTTCTCTATCTCTATACTGATTCATGAATGGTAGCAAATGCCCTGTGGGGGTGGTTACAGCAATGGAAGCAGAACAACTGGCAGCGCAGGGGCAAGCCCATCTAGGCTGCGGCATTGTGGCAAGATATTGCTGCCCGGGTAGAGAACCTGGTTGTAAAGGTACGCCATGTAGATGCTCATGTGCCCAAGAATCGGGCTACTGAAGAACACCAAAACAACCAGCAGGTGGATCAGGCTGCTAAGATTGAAGTGGCTCAGGTGGACCTGGACTGGCAACATAAAGGTGAATTATTTATAGCCCGATGGGCCCAAGACACCTCAAGCCATCAAGGTAGAGATGCAACATACAGATGGGCTCGTGATCGAGGGGTGGACCTGACCATGGACACTATAGCACAGGTTGTTCATGATTGTGAAACATGTGCTGCAATCAAGCAAGCCAAACGGTCAAAACCTCTTTGGTATGGAGGACGATGGCTGAAATATAAATATGGAGAGGCCTGGCAGATTGATTACATCACACTCCCTCAAACCCGCAACGGCAAGCGCCACGCGCTTACAATGGTGGAAGCAACCACCGGATGGCTGGAAACATATCCTGTGCTCCATACCACCGCCCGGAACACTATCCTGGGCCTTGAAAAGCAAGTCCTATGGCGACATGGCACCCCAGAGAGAATTGAGTCAGACAATGGGACTCATTTCCGAAACAACCTTATAGACACTTGGGCCAAAGAACGTGGTATTCAGTGGGTGTATCACATCCCCTATCATGCACCAGCCTCCAGGAAAGTTGAACGATACAATGGACTGTTAAAAACTACACTGAAAGCAATGGGTGCTGGGACATTCAGTAGTTGGGATACACATTTGGCAAAAGCCACCTGATTAGTCAATACCAGGGGATCTGCCAACCGAGCTGGACCTGCCCAATCAAACCAGTTACGCACTGTAGAAGGGGTTAAAGTTCCTGTAGTGCACATAAGAAACATGCTGGGTAAGACAGTCTGGGCTACTCCTGCCTCAGGAAAAGGCAAACCCACTCGTGGGATTGCTTTTGCTCAGGGACCTGGATGCACTTGGTGGGTAATGCAAAAGAATGGGGAGGTCTGGTGTGTACCTCAAGGGGATTTAATACTGGGTAAGAAGAGCCCATGAGTTGAATTGTAGTATGTTAATTATTATATAATACTGTATGTCATCACTACCATGATTGCTATATACCATAGATGAAAATGATGATTAATTAGAATGTATTGGAAAGAGTGTAACCTGAGCATGACATAAATGGTATGGAATAAGGGGTGGATATATGTCCTGGTTTCAGTTAGGACAGAGTTAATTTTCTTCCTAGTAGCTGGTAGGGTGCTATGTTTTGGATTAGGATGAGAAAAGCGCTGATAACATGCTGATGTTTTAATTGTTGCAGAGCAGTGCTTACACCAGGCCAAGGACTTTTCAGCTTCTCGCTCTGTCCTGCCAGCGAGCAGGCTAGGGGTGCAGCAGGAGCTGGGAGGGGACAGACCCAGGACAGCTGACCCAAACTGGCCAAAGGGGTATTCCATACCATCTGACGTCATGCTAAACAATATATAGGGGTGGCTGGCCGGGGTGGGGGGCCGGCTGCTCGGGGATAGGCTGGGCATCGGTCAGCGGGTGGTGAGCGATTGCATTGTGCATCACTTGTTTTCTTACACATTATTATTGTTAATACTATTATCATTATCACTATTATTATTATTATTGTTATTATTATTTCCCTGTCTTAATAAACTGTCTTTATCTCAACTCACCGGCTTCACTTTCCCGTTTCTCTCCCCCATCCCAGAGAGGGAGGGGGGAGGGTGAGCGAACGGCTGTGTGGTGTTTAGCTGCCGGCCGGGTTAAACCACAACAAGGATGTTTCTGAGGTGAGAAAAGAACTGCAGAGGTCCCTGGTAGAAGCGTGTTTTCACTCTCATTTTCAAGCTTTTTTTTTTTTTTAATTTTATTTTATTTTATTTTATTTTAATCTCCACTTCTTACCAGAAAATAATGTTTTGAGCTGAGGAAAATGTGTTGTCCACATGAAAGTCTTTATGCCAGGCATTGTTGGTCTTTACTCAAACCTGGTGTTACATGGAAAAATGGCTAGCAAGTGTCTATTTTCCTGTTAAAATTAGAAGGAAATGAAGATTAGATAGGCACATAAGGGAGTCCTAGAATTCAGAAGCATTGACAGTGATCAGGCAGGTATAATAATGTCCTGCCTAATCCTTAAGTCGGAGGAAGGTATTAGAGACAGGTAATAGTCTTGCCAATAATGGAGCAGACTGAAAATAGTGGAGAAATAATTTCTGAGTAGTCAGTGACGTGTTTACTTTTAATTAAGTCACCTTACTGGTGTCTTGTCCTGTTCTGTTCCTCCTGTATAAATCTCACTCATCTAAACATTGATATTTAAGGTCAAATTCATCAAGTTTCAGATGTTGCAATTCACTTCAAGAAGTTCAATTCAGTGGAGTGTTTCCTATAAGTAAATTGTGTCAAATGGTGCCTTTATGTCCTTTGAGTTTCAGAAGATGTTAAATATAAGTCATTAAACATGATTATGGTTTAATTACTTTCCTCCCCTTTTGAACAGTGGACTGTTAGTTTATAAGATGTCTGTATGTCTTCATATTTGCTGTCATGTATACTTAAAAAAAAATATCTGGACTGTTTTCCTTTGAAAATTATTTGAATTGAAACCTGAAAAATCTAGCAGAAGTGATATAACCTAGAAATTGGGATAAACTTGTGCACAGTGATACCTCTCAGCTCTTCAAATAACAGAGGTCTTTCAAAGTTATCTCCAAGCACTTTGCTCAGCAAGCAGGTATTGCTTTGCAGATAACCTGGATTTACTCAGTTCCTTGCTGAAGAACGCAGTTGTTTGGGGGCATTGCGCCAGCCGTACTGGGGCTTCTTGGCATGTCAGAATCATTTGTCCCATCTCTCCCTGAATCCCAGTCTCTCTTTTTTAATATTCAGAATAAGGTTTCTGATCAATTTCCTTTTTGTAAGTAGGAGGGGTAGAAAAAAGTTTTCCAGAAGGAATAAATTTGCCTTTGAGAGTTGTCTGTCCCTGATAATTAATGAAACTGTGAAATAGTTTTATAGAATATTGTATTGCAGATATACAGAATGTTCCTTGTCTTTTTTGTAACTTTATCTACTCAGTTTGACTGAGAAACCACTCATATTTCTGTGCAGAAATATGGAGGAGTATCTCGCTTTTAAACAGCAAGATACTGATCTCATTCATATATGCATAGGAGCTTTTTGGAAATGGTCATACTGAAGTCATGAAGATCACTTGGGAGGTGACATATTATTTGGCATAAGAAATGATATCAGAAGAAAAGTCATAATGTGAGTAACATGATCCAGATTTTCAGGTCGTAGCTTTGATATATCAAATCACCCATTGAACTTTATGGTATTTTAGTAATTAAAGATCAATAAAGATTTTGCTTCAAGGAGCTGAAAGGGATAAATGACTACTAAAGAAAGAGGGAACAGAATTCTGGAAGGTGACCTATTGGAAATGATATTCTGAATGCAGAAAATATCCATAATTTTTAAAATGTGTTCAGAGTAGGCAATTTAGATAACTAGGTGCATATAATTTCATAGACAGTTATTTCATTTCTAACTCTGTAATGGAAAAAATTGTTTTCATTGAAGCTGAAGTCTAAGAGTACATGGGCATAATCTATGTCTTTATAACTCTACCAAAAATAATATGCATTTTCTATATTTTGACCATAGGAAGCATTAAAAAACACTTGAAAGTTTTCACAGGAATGCAAAACCATCACAAATGAGGAAAACTTCTTCCTTGAATATTAACTTTGTTTTATTTTTCATCTTGTGACTTTACTTATATGCATCAATTATGAATTCTATATTTGTAATTAAAGCATGGGAAAACAAAATTGCAATATAATGAACTTTCTACCCACTATTCTGATTCATATCACACTTTAAATAGCTCACGAACGCTGTAAAAGGAAGAAAATTGTAAAATATATCACTTCTTTTTCATTTTAAATCCTGCCTATAGTGGTAACAGGTAAAGACTCTTAAAACTGGAAAAGAAATTCTTGTTCTTATCTTGTGCATTTAGAAGATATGAGTTATTGCTATTTCACTTCACGATGGTAATTTGCTTTGTTGCTTATGTGCAACAGTAGAGAAACTTCCTAAGAAATAAAGCAATGCCAGGAAAATGTAATTATGAAACCATAAATTGTAGCATGGCAAGATAATACATATAAAATATATACATATACATATAAAAAATAAATATAAAACTCAACATAAAAGCAGAATGGCTTAGATTTAAAATCAATTAACTTCCTTTATTTTTTAATGTTTGACTTGCATTAAAATGTTGTAGTTTGAATATTATATTAATCCAAAAGAGCTGTCTGCTTGCTTGTTCTGTGTTTAGCAAAATGTATCCTTATTTTTGTGTTCATCACTTAAAGGAGAAACATCTGGCTCTAAAACTTGTCCTTTGCTGGTAGTGATCTAATGTTAATTCACCTTTGTAGTTTATATAAGACTGTTATTGTTCAAACTAGAAATGGATACACTACGTAATACTATGTAATATATCATAGTACTACATAATGGACACTGTGTAACAGCCTCTTCAGGTACCCCTCTCTCTCTTAACAAACGCGTGCCTGAAAAATCCAGCTTCCGTTCCAGCTAGCTAGGAGGAAGTCTATGGGATCTGTGGAGTGAACTGAATTGAATACCATTTTTGCTTGTCACGGCTTCAGGAATGTTCTTATTTTTCTGTGTGCTCTGGGAGAACCTCTATTCCTTGACAGGTATATGGTTTACTTGGTCCCTTCTTGCCACTGAGCATCCCTGCCAGAGAACTGATGTGTTATGAAAAGAATGTATAAATATTACATTTTGTTATTTCTTTGACACTCAGTTCTCCAAGTAATACCACATTCAAAAGTATGTTAGAAAAGACAGAATAGATGAGATCCCATCCAAAATATATTGAAAATTAGGCTAGTGATGCTAATTCTTAAAATATTCTAGCAGAATTAAGTGCAATTTTTTGCCAAAGCTATGGGCCTATATGGTATTTTCGTGAAAGAGTAGTGAACCACAGAGGATAAGCAAGGCACAGTAAATCAAGAACAGGAGTTTATTCCTAGTTTGTAATTATAGAAGTAATTATAGAATCACAGAACCACAGAATGGATTGGGTTGAAAGGGACCTTAAAGACCAGACTATTCCAACCCCCCTGCCATGGGCAGGGACACCTCCCACTAGACCAGGTTGCCCAAAGCCCCATCCACCCTGGCCTTGAACACTTCCAGGGATGGGGCGTCCACAGCTTCTCTGGGCAACCTGTTCCAGTGCCTCACCACCCTCACAGTAAATAATTTCTTCCTTATATCTAGCCTAAGTCTACCCTCTTTTAGCTTAAAACCATTGCTCTTTGTCCTATCACTACACTCCCTGACAATGAGTCCTTCTCCAGCCCCATTAGGTAGTGGAAGGCCACTATAAGGCCTCCCTGGAGCCTTATCTTCTCCAGGCTGATCAACTCCAATTCTCTCAACCTGTCTTCATAGGAGAGGTGATCCAGCCCTTTGATCATTCTTGTGGCCCTCCTCTGGACTTGCTCTAACAGGTCCATGTTGTTCTTCTGCTGGGGGCTCCGGAACTGGATGCGGTACTTCATGTGGGGTCTCTCCTGAGAGCAGAGTAGAGGGGAACAATCACCTCCCTCACCTGGCTAGTCACACTTCTTTTGATGCAGCCCAGGATACGGTTGGCTTTCTGGACTGCAAGTGCACATTGCCAGCTCATGTTGAGCTTCTCATCAACCAACACCCCCAGGTCCTTCTCATCAGGGCTGCTTTCAATCTATTCTCCACTCAGCCTGTATTTGTGCTTAGGAATGCCCTGGCCTAGATGCAGGACCTTGCACTTGGCCTTGTTGAACCTCATGAGGTTTGTACAGGCCTAGCACTCAAGCCTTTCAACATCCCCCTGGATGGCATCTCTTCCCTCCAGCATATTGACAGTACCAATTGAATGAGTGGGACTATCCAGCCAATTCCTTACCACTGAATGGTCCATCTGTCAAACCCATGTTTTCAATTTAGAGATAAGCATGTTGTGCAGGACAGCATCAAATGTTTTGCACTATTCCAGGTAGATGATGTCAGTTGCTCTTCCCTTATCCACCAACACTGTAACGCTATAGAAGGACACCAAAATTTGTCAGGCATGATTTGCCCTTAGTGAAGCCATGTGGCTGTCACCAATCACCTCTTTGGTTTCTATGTAACCTAGTAAAGTTTCCATGAAGATCTGCTCCGTGGTTTTACCAGGCATAGAAGTGAGACTGCCTGGCCTGTAGTTCCCCAGGTCTTCCTTTTTTCCCTTTCTAATTTTTTTTTTTCCCTTTTCCAGTCAGTGGGAACTTCACCAGACTGCCACAACTTCTCAAATATGGTGGGCGGGTGGGTGGTGGCTTAGTAACTTCATCCACCACTTCCCTCAGGACCCTTGGATGCATCTCATCAGGTCCCATGGACTCGTGCACCTTCACATTCCTTAGATGGTCTCAAACCTGACCTCCTACTGTGGGTGGTTCTTCATTTTCCCAGTCCATGCCTTTGCCTCCTGGGATTTGGGTAGTATGGCTAGAGCACTTGCCAATGAAGTGTGAGGCAGAAAAGTTACTGAGTATCTCAGCCATTTCCATATCTAGAGTAACCAGATCTCCCATTTCCTTCAGAAGCAGGCCCACATTTTGCCCAGTATTCATTTTATCACTGATATATACTCACAGAAGTTTTTCTTGTTGCCCTTGACATCCCTGGCCAGATCTAATTCTAGCAGGTCTTTCCTAACCCTGTTCCTGGCTGCTTGGATAATTTCTCTGCATTCCTTCCAGGATACTTGTCTTTTCTTCCACCCTCTGTAGGCTTTGTTTTTGTGTTTGAGTTTGTCCAGGAGCTCCTTGTTCATCCATTCAGGCAATTGTGTGCTTTTGGGCAAAACACATGCAGTTAAACAGTCAAAAGCCACTGTTGCTTTCTGGAGGAGCTGTGAGTCCTTAAAAACCTCTGAAAAAAAATTAGAATTGACTCAACTGAAGATTCCAGACTGGAGTGCTTGCACAGCCACTTCAGCTTCGATGACCCTGGTATTTGTTTTCAAAGCAGACTTCTTCATTTCATTTAGTGAATCGGTTCTGTACTCAGTCGAGGCTGAAATTAAGATTGCCCTCACAAATATGTTTCTCTAATAACACAACTCAGGTAGTGTTTAACAACATCACACAAGTGAAGAAGTGGTGGCAATGTGATTCATTCACTGATGTTTAACAAATGCTTAAAAATATATATACAATTCTTTTGAAATTTCATACAATGATATTCAGTCATTTATAGGGAAGTTGGATTACTTTTCTTGCATTTAATTTTGCAGTTATAATTGCAGAAGAATGGCAACAAGATAATGGAATTTCTTATCATTTTGAGAAGAAATTAAACTGTCAGCATAGACATTATAGAAACTATAACCGCAGCACTATAGAAATTAAAAACACTTCACCACTTATGAAAGTGTAGGACACCAGTGCTAGCTTAGCTTTTTCTTCTTCCAAAACAGGAGATGACAAAATGCTTTATCACCCATTTTTATGTGGTCTAGCAGAAATATTGCAGCCATGTATTTTGGAAGCCAGTTGTAGTATGACACGCATTTCAGTTCAAGTAGTTGTTACTATTATGAGTTTTGAAGTCATGTGAGCAAGATTGCTGTTAGTGACACAAATAATGCAGATTATGCAATTTAACTACAGGATTATTTATTTTTTTTCACTCTTACATGTGATATCCACTGTTTTCTATGAATCCTGAATACAAATCTTTGCAAAGAAAGGTGATTGGTTTAGCAGGAGAGACAAGTCTTAATGGGAATTTCACTCTCTTTACAGGAAGTGTTGAGGCTGTATGAGGTAGAGGCTGCAGCTGTCTTTCTCTATATGTCGAGTATTTCTAGCCTTCCGTGATTTCCTGTGTATTACTACTTTGACAACTCTAAAATCTTTCATGGGGATTTTCTCCTCTAGGTTGTGGAACAGTTTACATCAGAAGACTTTAAAATTAAAACATGACATTTAAATTTTAGGTTAGCATTTTAGTAGATCTGGTATTCATGCAAATCTTTTGCATGTGTGACTCCCTTAAGTAGTCTCTTAAAAGAGTAAAATGATAAATGCTGTTACATCAAACTTATTTTGAACAACTTAATTTTATCTTTCTAGCTAGTGATATGATGTCGGACAGTGGCATAATTTGAAAAGGATGACTGGGAAAGTGTCCGGTTTCTATAATGTAAAAAACATGATTGTCTGATTGTATTTAAAAATTGACTGTCATCAAAGAGATGGTGTGAACATTTATCTGATATCTAAAAGTGGATCACCTTTGAATACATTAAAACATTTAGTCTCAGTTAACAACTTGTATATGATTCCAATAAGCTAGGCAAGAAGAAATGAAATACTTTCAAATGTGTGAATATTCTATCATTTCAGCTGCTCATGCTGAATCTGCTGATAGATACCATATAAGAAATGCTCTGTGTTTGCTTGTAGGAACTACGTAAAAACAATAGAAGGAGAAATGGAAGAGAACATTAATGTAGGTAAAACATGTTTTTAAAATAAAGAAACACTATTCATCCGCAAATAGAATCATATTTCCCAGTATCCAGTCAGAGCTGTTTAATATTCAAATATTGATTATTTTATTTATTTTTTTTTAGAATCTCTCCTTCATTCAGACCTGTCTAAACCTGGGAAGTTTTGGAATGAAACATATATTAACTATAAACATGAACGGAAGAGAAAACTCGTCTCTGAAAGAGCAACTCTTATGCCCTTAAATTTTAGAGAAAAAAAAAAAGAAGCTTCATTCTTTCCTATAGCTCTTTTTTTTTTCTTTGTCTGATATAATACTGCCTTGATTTTCATCTTTCATAGCAGAATGGTTTGCAAAAGTAATGAAGTAATTATAGAATTAAAGTGAGCATCTAACAATAGGATAAATTTGAGAGAGGTTTGAAAAGGTACTGTTTTCCATAGAGATTTCAATTGAGATTGAGAACCTAAGAAATGAATAGGCACTGAAGGGCTGCTTTAGATATCAGGAGCTGCACATAAGAAGTTCATATACCATCCCTACTAATTCACTGACAGAATAAGAGAATAAGCATTTGCTAAATCACTTTGGAAAGCAAAAAGGGTATAAGATTTAGGAATAGTCTGGAACAAAACAATGGTAAAAAAGAAGGAAAAATACTGTAAACAATACAACAGAAATGAAGAATCTCCATTGAATCTTCCTTCCTTATTGTCATTTTGGGAAAAACTAGTCCACTTTTGTGGGGAAAACAGTCCACTGTAGACTTTGTCTTTTGTTCAGCTCTGCAGAAGTCAAGTGAACCTCAGTGGTGTTGGTGTGAGGAGCTAGGGAACAGCATACTTGGAGATGGATAGTTAAGCTAAGAGGAGAAGGCAGAGAAGGGATGAGACATGAATTTTTTGACCAAGACTGTCTTAGCAAGACAGACTTTTTGACAAGAGGCTCCTCTGTACATTTATGTGACATGGAAGAAAGAATGAATGAAAATAATAATAGTAATAATTAAAAAAAAAAAAAAAAAAAAAGAACCAGCAGTGAATTGAAATAAATGAAGGTTCTATGAAGGTTCTAATGCAGAATCCTGCTTTCCTAGTCTGCAAGTGGCTGGAAATCTGGCAGTGGTGGGTTTCTTCTCTGAGTTAGGTTCAGCAAGATCTCAGGAGAGAGGCTGGCCCAGAACAGTGTAGCACTGTAGCAGATGATGATCTGAGATCACATATCCCAGTATCAACCTCTTGTGAAACTGCTTTCTGAGACCTTAAACCTCTTCCATTCATTGAGAATCTGTACAAAGAAGGGCGTACCAGTTTCTCTCCCCTGCAAGTGAATGCTGTTTTCCACTGCAACTAGGACACAGCTTGTGGTGGCAAAACAGATGATATATAATTTATACTTTTCCATTTTAGCTTCAGCTGCATGCTGACAAAAGTGCTGAAACCCACTCCTTGCATATGAACCTTTTCTTTTTGTGTGTGTTCTTAAACCAAGTCTGCTTGTATTTCATCAGGTCTGCTCATATCATACTGAGAAGGGGAAAGAGGCTAAATTAATTATGAGAAATATTTGTGTGATTTATGCATTATGCAAATGATGTTCTAACTACAGGTACTGATGTATATGCTGTACTGTGGTAGCACTGCGTTTAATCTTACTATGTTATTTTACAATTGATATTGATACAAAATTCCTTAGTTTGCATATAAACAGCAAAATTTCATATCATTTTATTTGTAAATGCATGCTATCTCAGTAACTTCTAAAAAGATACACCAAACTATTTACATTCTTGAATTAATTAATATCATTGCAATAAGACAACCTTCAGCATAGAACTTTAATTTTAATTATCTTTAAAAATAAAAATACTACCTTCGTGGAAAAGAAATGTTATAAAAATACAGAATAATTAAGGTGGGAAGAGACCCTAGTTAAATCTCCTACCTGAAGCAAAGTCAGGTATCGGATCGGACCAGGTAAACAGTAGAAGGAAGACTAGGGATAATGTGGGTC
This sequence comes from Anser brachyrhynchus, assembly GCF_964034855.1. Taxonomy (NCBI): domain Eukaryota; kingdom Metazoa; phylum Chordata; class Aves; order Anseriformes; family Anatidae; genus Anser; species Anser brachyrhynchus. The sequence continues at coordinate 109,564,469 of NC_137694.1, forward strand.
CCTTGCTGAACGAGGGGGGTGTCCTGGTAACGGGAGACGCCGAGAAGGCAGAGATACTGAATGCTTTCCTTGCTTCAGTCTTTGCTTCAAGGACTCCCCCCCGGGACTCCTCAACCCTGGCAGGAGGAGAAAGGGGCTGGGAAATGGAGGGTTCCTCTGTGGTTGATGAGAGAGTGGTTCGGGAGCGTCTGAGTGGGCTCAATGCACACAAATCCATGGGTCCTGTTGGGATGCATCCATGTGTGCTAAGGGAGTTGGCAGAGGTGATTGCCGAATCACTCTCTATCATCTTTGAAAGGTTCTGGAGAACAGGAGAGGTGCCTGAAGACTGGAGGATAGCCAATGTCACTCCGATCTTCGAGAAGGGCAAGAAGGAGGATCCGGGAAACTGCAGGCCAGTCAGTCTCACCTCTGTCCCTGGAAAGGTGTTGGAACAGCTCGTTCTGGATGTCATCTCCAAGCAATTGGAAGAGAAGAATGTTATGAGGAGTAGTCAGCATGGACTCACCAAGGGGAAGTCGTGCTCAACCAACCTCGTTGCCTTCTATGATGGCATCACCAGCTGGGTAGACGGAGGCAGAGCAGTGGATGTCATCTACCTTGACTTTAGCAAGGCTTTCGATACTGTCTCCCATAACATCCTGATAGCAAAGCTGAGAAAGTGTGGGATAGAGGAGTGGACAGTAAGGTGGGTTGAGAACTGGCTGACTGGCCGAGCTCAGAGGGTGGTGATTGGCGGCGCAGAGTCCGGCTGCAGACCTGTGACTAGCAGCGTTCCCCAGGGGTCGGTGCTGGGTCCGCTCTTGTTCAACATCTTCATCGACGACCTTGATGAGGGAATAGTGTCTGCCCTCAGCAAGTAAGCCGATGACACAAAGCTGAGAGGAGTGGCCGACATGCCAGAAGGCTGTGCTGCCATTCAGCGAGACCAGGACCGGCTGGAGAGATGGGCAGGAAGAAACCAAATGAGGTTTAATAAGAGCAAGTGTAGAGTCCTGCACCTGGGAAGGAACAACTGCATGTATCGGTACAGGCTGGGGGACGACCTGCTGGAGAGGAGCTCTGAGGAGAAGGACCTGGGGGTCCTGGTGGACGACAGGTTGACCATGAGCCAGCAGTGTGCCCTCGTGGTCAAGAGGGCCAATGGGATCCTGGTGTGCATTAAAAGGAGCGTGGCCAGCAGGTCAAGGGAGGTGATCCTCCCCCTCTGCTCTGCCCTGGTCAGGCCTCACCTGTAGTACTGTGTCCAGTTCTGGGCTCCCCGGTACAAAAAAGACAGGGATCTCCTGGAAAGAGTCCAGTGGAGGGCCACAAAGATGAAACAGGGCCTGGAGCATCTTCCCTGTGAAGAAAGGCTGAGAGACCTGGGTCTGTTCAGCCTGGAGAAAAGAAGACTGAGAGGGGATCTCACCAATGTGTATAAACACCTGAGGTGTGAGAGACAGAGGGATTTGGTCAACCTCTTTTCAGTGGTTTGTGGGGATAGGACAAGGGGTAATGGCCACAAGATAGAGCACAGGAAGTTCTGCACCAACATGCGAAAGAACTTGTTCACGGTGAGGGTGACCGAGCACTGGAACAGGCTGCCCAGGGAGGTTGTGGAGTCTCCTTCTCTGGAGATATTCAAGGCCCGTCTGGATGCCTACCTGGGCAGCCTGCTCTAAGGAACCTGCTTTGGCATGGGGGTTGGACCCGATGATCTTTCGAGGTCCCTTCCAACCCCTTTGAGTCTGTGATTCTGTGATTCTCTGATTCTGTGATTCTATATCTGGCTGGATCTTGAAAACCTCAAGGATGGAGGCTGTACAAAGTCTCTGGGCTTGACTGTCCTTATGGGGAAAAAGTTTCTTCCTATTCTGAGTCTGAATCTCTTTGTGTCAATTTATGCCTTTTGTCTATATCCTGAGCTCCACTGACTCCATCTCCTCCATGACCTCCCCAACAGAACAGGCAGGCAGCAATTAAGTCTTCCCTGCAGCTGTCTCCTCTCCACGCTAATCACCTGTCCTTCTGCTCCTCTTTAAGGGGCAAGTGCTCCAGCCCCCACATTGCTTGGTGGTCCTCCCCATACCTTGTTGCACTTTATCAATGTCTTTCTTGTGCTGGAGATCCAAAACTGAACACGGTATCTAGATGTAGTCTAACCAGTGCTGATTAAAGGAGTATAATCCCTTCTCTCAATCTCATGCTCAATTTGGAAAGCAGTAAAAAGTGAAAACAATAGCCTTTTGCAGGGGAGCACTTTCATGGGCATCCAACACCATGCAGATGTCTGAGCTAAGGGTGGAACCACTACCTGTAAAGGCCAGGCTGGCAGACAGGATTGGACACCTTGACTGGCTCAAGTGAGTGTCTTGTTCCCCTCTGTCAATGGAAACTGGAAGCCTTCATCTGGGAGGTGGTGAGGGGCAGCAGAATAGGGATTGTTATCTCCTTACTATACTCATCCCATTTAGTAAATAAAATCTGAAATTTTATTTCTGTGTTCTTCAGTGTTGAGGTTTTGTCCTTATAATTGCCCATGACAGTCAGTGAAGAATGAGGCTAAGGGTGTCTGTGTTTTATGGAGCAGTCCTGTGCTCTTGTTTGTGATGCTAAGCACTCCTGTTATGTGCCGCTTGTCATTGCTTGGGCATAATCACCTTCTTGGTAAACTGAAGTTGTGAATTTTGACACTTTCTGTACTGGGTTCAGTGGTCCAAACAAGACCTTAGGCCTCATCCCATTGGATTCATTGGTCTGTGTAGGTTTTTGCCCCTCAAAGCACTGGGTGCATTAGCCCAAGTGGCACTGTGCCCTTGGCATGCTTGTGTGACACCTCTTCTGAAGGTGTGCTAACTATCTGGTTCGCACAGAATTCTGTTTTCTGTTTGTTTGTTTAGGGGGATGTATTGGGAACAAGCATTTGTGTATGTAGGATGCAATTTTTTGTTGCTGTTTTTCTGGGTGCCAGAAGTGTGTGGTGTCTGAGTAAAAGATGCCAGCATTTGCCATGGATATGGATGTAAGCGTGACATCTGCTAGCATGCATCTAGTCCAATTAGCCTGCAAGTAAGAGCTTGAACGGGCCATTTGTATTGTTCATGTTTATGTGAGTGCTGTTTGTGTGCATGTGGTGCCTGCAGAAACACAGTTCTCCTCTCTTTGTACATCTGTTAGTGGCTGGCTCTGTTTTTGTCTGCCATTCGGCAATGTATGCTCAGCCCTAGCAGGCTGCAAGAGGAAAGTTACAGTCAAGTCTCAAATTCCTCTGGAGTCATTAATTCCTTAACTTGCCATATGCATTCCCAAGGTGGTGGGTATAGGAGCCCAATGTGAGGAGGGGGCTGATCATTTTGGAAATATGTCCAGGGTGTTAGAGTTCGTGACCAAACAGTATAACATTAACTTAAGAAGTATACTCAGGGTCTCTAAAAAACAGCAGAATGCCACAATTATGAAACCGTCAAATTGTGTTGGCTATGGAGCAAGCAGAGTCCCAAGGAAAAACAGCTTACAGCTGAACTCTCTATATGAACTGTTCCTTGGATATATCTCAAAACGTAAAAAAAAAAAAAAAAAAAAAAAAAAAAATCTCCATATATATATATATAACAAATTAAAAACACCACTCTGACTGACACACATGGACAGTTCAGACTAAGTTAACAGATTAATGTAACTGTGTAACTGTGTAAATATAATAAGAAGTGGAAAAGTATGCTAACCCAATGGTTTTAGTAGCTCTTTGTTAGTTTCTTTTTCAGGATAATTCTCTGAAGAACAATAACCTGAAGAGATGGAACCACTGGATGACTGCTGAAAAGTTTCTTTTCTAGGACTAATGTCTAATGAACTGGAAAAAACAGAGAAATAAGATGGCTTAACACCTTAATGCTAACAGATTGAGACGTTCTATGTTGGATTACTAAAATAAGTATTATTAATAATCCTGGTTATTTCTGTCTTCTATAGGTAGCACAGAAGAATTAGCAAATCAAATGAATAGATCATAGAATGATTTGGGTTGGAAGGGACCTTAAAGATCATCCTTCCTATCCTATCAGTATTGTTAATGATAAGTTGCTTAGCTTTCCTTTTGCTACCTTTATTTATTTATTTCACTTTATTATCATATACAGGCAGGTTAAGAGAGTTTTATCATTCTTTGTCAAATCTATTTTGAGCACTTATCATTCAAATGGATGTTTAATAACAAGCTTCAATGCTCACAGACCTTTCCAGGACTTAGATATTTTACATCCTAAATACATAGTTATATGTCAAATGCTTTGAGTTAACTGTCTTAATATCTTTATATTCTCCTTGATCATCTTCTAATTTCTATTGAAAAAATGAAAATATTTAGGTAAGTGGTTGTAGGGAAAAAATAAATTATCTGCAGAAGGTAAACAGTGTATGCAATATGTAACCATTACACTGAGCCCTAAATAAGTCTGTACGAGGACTGAATAGTAGTGCTGCAAAGAGTAAATAGTCTCATTTATCTCTGTGAGCTCCCAACTCCTACATAGTCAGTACCAGGCACTTGAGTAAACAATGCAAACAACCTCATTGAATAAAGAGGGAGAAAACTGAAAAACTGTGCTAATTATCACAAAGTGAATACTTCAAATCCTGTCACAAATGGGTTATGAAAAAGTAGTATGGAGAAGAAGAAAAGATTTTACAAACCTAGTGGAAATGGAAACATTCTGATTATATGCACAGTCTATTCTGAGCAAAACGTTTTTGTCAGATCATAGGATTCTTTTATGTGCTGTTTGGAAAAAAACAGAGCAGTCTCTGCTCTGCACGCTGATTGTTCTGTCTCATGCATGACCATTTCTTTAGACTTGCCTCCCACAGCCTCGACAGCCTCTTTACCCACCATCACCCTCATTTTAAAAAAATCCCTGTTAGATTATGTCTGTAGGGCAGGCACAAAAGCAAGTGCATAGAGATCCCCAATCTGATCTAAAATATCTGTCTTATATACTAGCGGGATTCTACCCTTGAGAGCAGAGCACAAATTCGTGTACCCTGCAGCTTGGCTGGGTTTTGCAGCCGATGCAGTGCTTCATGCTGCCACAACCAAATTGGTACTAATACTTAAACTAAATAAGTGTCGCAATATATCTAGGTCAGTTTTATACTAACTGCAGTCACTATGACCTCAGCATTGGCATACCTTCATTTACAGCCTGCATATTCAGTCACCACTCCATGTATGTGTTCTTCCACTTCTTTCACATACCAAATAAATTGTGTTCTCTTATACTTGCAATTAATTTTTACAGTTATAAAGGTATAAAGGTATGAAGAGTATCTGTTTCCATTATCATTTCCCAGTACTTATGAAGAAGCTAGAGATTACATATTTTGAAACATTACTAAGTATTTTGATACCTAAAAAAGAGTATAGTGTCTTTCACTGTCTTTTTTTTTCCCATCTTTACACCTGGGCCAATAACTATTGGCTTTGGCTGAAACCCAGAGTCTTGGGAAAATGAGCTGGAGTGAAAATTGTACTTAATCCATTTTCAGAATACCAAGCTGTAAGGAAAAGAACAGAATGAGAAAGGTTGCCTTGCCCTTTCTCGACACTTGGAGCAATTTTTACATAAGGAGAGTCACTGCATTGAGTTAAGTTTATTGTATTCCTGTACAAGATGTTGTTTGAACCCCCAGGATGGGGTGAGATTTCAAAGCAAAGAAGCAAAATCTTTCATTGCAAGTCTATGCTAGTATAGAAGCCAAAATTTCTTGTAATTTATTGTAATTCTGAACTTTTCATCAGTTCATTGTGGCATTCAAATGCAAACAAAATCAAAGGTGCAAGAAAGCAGGTGGGTTATATCACTGTTTCAGTTAGGGGATTCAAGTACATACAAGAGAAAAAAAGCTGGTCAAGAAAAAATACTGTGAAATTATAGTACACACCCATAATTTTCATCATGACAAAAATATGGCAAGGATTATGAAGTACTGAAGTGTTGTGGTTTAACCCGGCCGGCAGCTAAACACCACACAGCCGTTCGCTCACCCTCCCCCCTCCCTCTCTGGGATGGGGGAGAGAAACGGGGAAGTGAAGCCTGTGAGTTGAGATAAAGACAGTTTATTAAGACAGGATAATAATAATAATAATAATAATAATAATAATAATAATAATAATAATAATAATAAATAGTATTACTAATAATAATGTGTACAAAACAAGTGATGCACAATGCAATTGCTCACCACCCGTTGACCAATGCCCAGCCTACCCCCGAGCAGCCAGCCCCACCCACCCCGGCCAGCCACCCCTATATATTGTTTAGCGTGATGTCAGATGGTATGGAATACCCCTTAGGCCAGTGTGGGTCAGCTGTCCTGGGTCTGTCCCCTCCCAGCTCCTGCTGCACCCCTAGCCTGCTCGCTGGCAGGACAGAGCGAGAGGCTGAAAAGTCCTTGGCTTGGTGTAAGCACTGCTCTGCAACAACTAAAACACCAGCATGTTATCAGCACTTTTCTCATCCTAATCCAAAACATAGCACCCTACCAGCTACTAGGAGGAAAATTAACTCTGTCCTAACTGAAACCAGGACATCAAGGTAAGAAATCTAAATAGGTACATAGAGATAAGGTACCAGATGGGGCACAAAATCAGGTGAAGTCTGCACTTCTAAATATCTCCTAAGTATCTACATTTGTATGAGTATCTTCAGGGCAACAAGTAAACTCCATGAAGTTCATTGAGGAGATATTTTTCTTGCAAATTTGCTTCCTGCTTCCTCAGGAAGTTGAGTATGCCTCACAAAAGCCCATATTTCCCAAGCTTTATATAGAACACAAGGATAATAAGTCAAGGATAAATGCTAAGAATTAAGTTTTAAATATAACCACTTCTGTATTCATATAGGCTTTAGCAGATTGGATCTGTTTCTTTCAGCTCTTGGGAAATACAAAAATTTATTCAAAGGTGGTGTTAAACCTTGCTTGTGTTGCAAGTCCTACATGTTATCACTCTACTACCCTTCTTCTCCCTGATCATGAATTCATAATCATTTGTGACCATAGAAACCCTTTTAAGGGGGTAGTGGGAGGGAATAGAAGTGTTGTTAAAATCAATTCTCTGTACTTTTAGGTAGTGATGGTATAAAAGTAAAATATAAATTGAAAGTAGAATATATAAAAAATCCAATGAAACCACTATTCTCCTTAGATACCACAGAGTCATTCATGTTAGCTCATAATAACTTAAGACTGAAAGAAAAGAAGTAAAAGAAGTGAAGAAGACTGAAATCCATAAAAAATAAGCAAGCAAGCAAGCAAACAAAAAACCTTTAATATTTGAACCCAGAGCATACACAGTAGCTGGGTTCTCTGCAAATGTAAGAAATGGTGTAAATTACAAAATGTTTCAAAGTAGGGGGCAATACACTACTGGAGGTAAAAACAGCCAAACCACCATAATAGTTCCTGCTTGTATTTGCTAACCCAACAGCACATTTAACTACAAAAAAAAAAAAAAAAAAAAAAAAAGCACTGGGTAACTGAGAGGTTTTTCGTATTTGTAGGAGGCACTGTATGTCCTATCTGTGTCTGTTATTCAACATGTATGAGTTAAAAGGTTAATATTCTACCTCTTTTTTCATTGTATAAATATCACCTGATAGAGTTAAGTAACAAAAAACTGTAAATAAAATGGTGAGGAAACAAATGAAACTAGTATAAGAGATCTCTCAAACAGTTTCACAGCCGTGGTTTCTTTGCTACTGCTTCTAGGTTGCTTAATGTACTGTATTAGAACTTTAAAATCTGTCTTGTACAATTAGTATGAAACGAAAATTGTACCTGAAACAACTCTGCATTTTTTTCTGAAATAATGGAAATGCAAACAGAAGTAGAACAGAGATAGACAGAAAAAAATAAATAGTTAATTAAAGGCACTAGAGGTTTAAAATATAATGTGTCTGAATTACAATGTAGATTTTGACTTTTTGCTAAGAACTGGCTTGGAAATCTATCTATTAAAATATTATCAAGAGATTACGCTGTCAGAGCGAGAGAAGAATAAAAGATATGAGCACACAAAATTACAGCCTTGCAATTTATAGGTAATTTAATGCTGTTATATTTCAGTTTTTCAGAAAAGTTTAAAAAATGTTTGATCATGCCAAAATGATTATACAGATATAGTTTTCTTTAATGGAGACCTTGAGGTCTTGAAATTATATTCTCTATCCCCAACCTAAGCAATACCATTTCTTATTTTAAAAAACAGCATCTTAAAAGAGTTCTGTCTGATATTCAGAAAACACTCAGTTTTTGCACACATGCCTGCATATCTTGGCACAGGCACACAAAACATGCTGATCTTTAATTTTCATATATTGTGTTCATCACAGGTGACTTCCAATACATAGAGTTATCTGTAAAATTATTAATAGCCTGACATTTATGGATGGATAAATCTGAAAATCCTTTTTGATATATACCCTGTGGCTAACACCAATTGCAGTTACATAATGCAACTAAGGGTTTACTGAACAATGGAAAGGAAACATAAAAAAGCACAGTTACATTATTCATTTCTTATTTTTATCAACCAATTTCATGACTAACCAAACTAATATGTCTGCCAAATAGTTTCCAGTAAAATCTAACCTTTCTCACTTCATTATAGATCAGTCACACTGACACACGTGTTAAAACTATTATTTAAAGAGTCTTTTTGGAGATACCCAGGAATGAAAGTTGAAAAACATTGAGTAATATACCTTCCAGCTACAATCCTATGTACTTTGAGAGGGTGGTTCAGCAGTCTCCTAAAAAAGGTGCCTACAGTCAAATCCAGAGCTTCTTAATAATGAGTTTGTAATGTCTTGGTGGGAGTTGTAAGGAAGATGCTCTGATTTCTTTCTTCCCAAGCTCTCCCAGTTGGAGTAGGATGCTAAAATATTTACTAATGTACTTCAGAAGATGAAAGAGTAAAATGGCTCTGTAAGGTAATGATTGGGCTGTTGTCTAGAAAGGGAAAGTTCTGTGCTCCAGACCTTCCTGTAAATCACTCATTACTTTGCATTAGATCTGCAGACAACATTTTGCAATGCTATGAATGTGTGTGCAGATGGATGTCAAAATATCTTCATTGCATGAGAATTCAATGTGGTATTTTCAAAGCAGCCTGAATCAGTAGATTCCTTTGTATCTTATCCTGGGTTCTGGTACAACCACAATTTTTTATATAAACGTACTGCAAGTTCTTTTAAGGTTAGACTAGGACCCATGGAGAATTACATGCTTGTTTTTTGGATAACATAGTTTCTCCTCTCACCAGGGTAATGAAACTTGGTACTACATAAAAGCAAATATTAAACAAAGCAAATACTAATCAAATATCCAAGCAACTGTTAATAACCTATGCTAATTAATTGATTTTACCCTTTATACTGGTAACGTTTATTATCACAACCTGTTTCTATTGTCATAAAACTTTGTATTTGATATTTTGGAAAGGTACTGAATGCATGAGCAGTCATTTGCTTAAAAAACCTGCTAATTGTGAACTATAGAAAGTGACTTAAGTAGTATATTTTCCTTCATTTTGATTTTTTTTTTTAAACAAAGCACATTATTTAAGTCAGTAAAGCTCTAGGCAGTGCTGACTAAAGATTGCAAAACACAATAGAAAGAGGTTTTGAAAACAGTTTTATTGAGTTGAAAGAAACAAAGTGTAATTTAATCATTTCTTCAAAATGTTCTTAAAATGTTCCAGTTGCTGCGTAGCTGTAAACATTCAAAACAGGCTTGGATTAATTTCCATTGTGTTGTGTGGTGGTGTTCTTTTTTTTTTTTTTTTTTTTTTTGGGGGGTGGTGTTAGTAGTTAGTCCTGTGATCCTGTGATTTTTATTTTTGTTTTTGTTGTCTAATTACACGCTATTTCAGGTTTTACTGGTGATTATTTGAAAGCATTTCAGTACAAAAATAACGTTGGAAATTTCAAAATTTTACTTTATTTGTAGCCTGACGGCACATATGTTAATCTTTATAGGTTTCATTATACACCCACCTGTGCCTCTTCATCCTGGCAAATATTATTTATGTGATAAGTGTAAGTACCACTAGTAACTGTTTTGTTCCATTAAAAGCTCATTAAATAGATAGAGAGAGGCTAAGGGAAGGGACAGAATATAAGGGCTAAGTGCAAATATTTTTCTTAGAGTAGGAGCATTCACTTTAGGAATAAATGTTCTACGGAATTCTAAGTTGGAATTTTCTGTCACTCATTACAATCAATATTACCATCTGCATTGAAATGAGCATTTTGCCTGAAACTCCACAGGAACAGGATGTTACTAATGAGGTTAGCTTTTTCCAACTACTTGGCGGTTGTAAAAGAAACATCTATTGACACATTATGTCATGCACTATGTATTTTATTTGTTTATTGTATGTGCCTTTGAAAAATAACGCTATTTTGATCATGGAGAATCCTATGAATGGAAGATAAATTGTTCCCACCTGGGTAGAACTGAACTCATAATGAACTCATAAGCAGAAAACTTGCACGGGGGGAGGCAGGTGACAGGCAGAGGGTGGGGGAGAGTCACAGAGAGGGGAGATTTCTGAGAACTACTGCAAACAAACAGCCAGAAAAACTTAGAATGGATCAGAAAGGGCTGCTTAGAGTCTGCTGCAACTCATAAAGTCACTGAGCTAACAGAAATCAAGCCTGGAAGCAAGTATCTGTCCTGCAGGCAAATAACTTCTATTAGTATTTATACACATTTCATTTAACTGTTTTGCCAGTAATAGCACATGCCCATGATCTTTAACAACATTATTGGTCAGAAAGTCAGGCAATGGATCAACACTGAAAGTATCAGGTATAGAGTCTCTGAGCTTCAGGAAGCTCTGAGGAAGCCCTGCCAGAGGCTGGAGATAGGACCAAGGCCTGTCATGCCTTGCCTAACTTTTGATGATGTGTTCTGCAGTATTTCCTGATATTTTCATTAAAAATCTCCTTAGATTATTAATACAGGATACATGTAAATTTATATAAAGACAAATAAAAATTAGCTTCTTAATAGAGGTGCTTGTCATCATGTGAAGAAAAAGTTGGTCCGTGTCCTGCCATAAATCTGAGTTTTCATTAGTGTAGTATTTTAGCTGATAACATTCTTGGATGATTTGCATTGAATGAAAAATGTAAGAGGGAAAGCAGTAAAGTGACTGTTCTTCTGTCTCTCACTGTATCTATAACAGAAAGAGAGAAGAGGAAGTAAGAGAGTATATTCTTATAATCTATTGTTTTATACAAAAAATATTTCACTACTGAGAGGAAGAGAAGACGAGAGCTCTTGCCCATGAGCTTGGTTATCGTGCCTGGTGGAAAGACATTTATTCTGAGTTTAGGAAGACTTCATTATTTACTCATAGTGAAGTAAACTTTGGAAGTCATACCTACTTGGTGCATGTAAAACCTTTGGTATCATTACGTTTATTGTTCTGTATATGCCATATTTTTAAATATTAACAAGCTTACAGAAGATTTAACTTTTGTTTTTTAGACATTTTAAAATATATTTTCTTCACTCATGCAATACCTACAGGAACCTGGACTGATTCTGTGGTGTAAAATGTTTTTTTTTTTTCCATTTTTATTTTTGCTATATTGAACTCAGTTGGATGCCATGTTTTTTGTTGTTGTTGTTTGTTTGTTTGTTTTCTGCCTCACCAGAGGGAAGTGTCCACTAGCACTTAATAGTTTTAACCTGTAGAAATACTTGTACTTTGCACCTACTTTAATTGCTTATGTTTCCTTTTTGATAGTCTCTTTTTTTTTTTTTTTAAGGTCCTTACTGTAAAGCATTTATACAACCTTTTAATAATGTGTATGTTTCCAACACCCTCTGCAGAACTTCAGAACCAGATGTGTTTTATCAATCATACAGAGAAAACTTTTCCTACCTCTTCTACACTCTTCTCAATCTAGCTAGCTCCCTTGCTACAGCACATTTTGCAAGTTCATGATGAAGCACTAATGGAAAGTTACTTTCAGAGTTTGAGTGTTTGGAGGATTTTTACCCATCACAAAGCTTGGTAGGTACCCCTTGTTTTTAGGTGCTTAATTTTACACTGCATTTAAATGAAACTGGTTGCCAGTATGATGCAGATTTCTCTGTAAAATTGTCCTGTCTGTGGTAATACAGCAATTATATCAGCACTAAAGATTTACAACAAAAGGTAACTATAAAAATATATTTGTACAATGCAGCTCCAGGCTCAATGCTATACTATTAATAAAATTAATAAAATACACTATTTATGCCAATATGTAAAGGAGGGAAATACAATTTGACTATTCATTGTGAGAGACTATGATTTCAGCCTTGTTCCCCACTTTAGCTATGTGTAGGTAATAACTGTCAAATATTTTAGAGCTTTCAAATCATAAGCAGTGTCTCCTTCATATGGATCTGAACCTCTCCTCCAGCATTATGGAACTCCTACAATTTCCTGTAATAGCATACTGTCGTATTTAATTTATCCATCTTCATCCTATTTTCTCTGAAATTCATGTCAGTGTTCTGTTATGAATAAAGAAATGGGCACAGAAGATCTGCATGTGAAAATCAAGCAGATTTTTATACAATTCAAAAGGTACTAACTTTGATGATGACTACTTTTGTTCTGGCTGCCTTTCCAAAAACAGTAAATTCAACTGATGACAGGAATGAAGCTGCCTTTGAAAGCAACTCTATATATTTGGATATATGCTCTTGGCATTTAGCAGATGTAAAAGAACTATTTTTCCTATAAATATATATAATGTGTGCTGCGTATTATCTGAGTATTGCACATTTATTTACAGTAATCAACATTTTATATACATCTGTAGAAAGTTATTTAAAGATGCAATGTATTTCCAAATCCTATATATCAAACAGCTTTTAAGCAGAAGGTAAGTTTTCTCCTCTCCATAACACGTTGCAGGGTCTATCTGTGGATTCCCATATCATTCACAATGTTATTAATTTAATTGTGCTTTTGATATTTTAAGGATTTTATTCTAGAAAAATTGATTTACCCACAAATACTCGTAAAGCCACATGCTGAAGAGGATCAATAAGTTGCTACAGTTGAAAACTATTCTCTCTTTGTGGGACTAATTTTCAGACAAATTAGTCCCATGGTTTGTTTCTGACGAGTGGTATCTGAATGATAATGATACAGAGAGCAGCAGAGGAAATACATCAAGGATCAGTTGGGCCATCTTTTTGGTGGAAAAACAGAAATAATTGGTAAATGTAGCCCATGTTTGAGTTATACCTGAACTGGGATCAGCATATTTTCCCAGGTTGTGATTACTTTCACCAGATTCATAAACAGCACTGTGGTGGATTGACCTTGACTGGCTCCCGAATGCCAGTGCAGCTGCTCTCTCACTCCCCCTCCTCAGCAAAACATCTTATTTTCTAAATTAGATGGAAAAGCTGGTGGGTCAATGTAAGAATGGAGAGATCACTTATCAGTTACCATCACATGCAAAACTGACTCAACTTGGTGAAAAGTAATTTCACTTACTACTAATTAAGAACAGAGGAGGATGGTGAAAAACAAAGACAAAAACTGAAGCGACTTCCCTCCACCCCTCTTCTTTTTTTCCAGGCTCATCTTCACTCTTTCAGCTTCTGCCTCTTCTGCCTCCTTTACCCTGAGTGCCAGCAGGGGATGGAGAATGGGGGCTGTGGTCAGTCTGTAACAGCTCCTCTCTGCCATTCTTTCCTCCTCATACTTCTCCCTTGCTCCAGAGGGGGTTCTGCTACGGGCAGAAAATCAAGGTAAGTCTACTCCAGAATGGGTGTCCAAGGGTCACAGCTTCCTTTTTGACAAAAAAAATGAGTGCAATCTCACAGCCTCTTTGTTTTCCAGCCTACCTCCCCAAACAGTCTTTGCTGAGGACTTGCCACCCAGGTTCATCGTTTACGTGTCAGAAATTAATTTCTTTGAGTAGTAGTACATGTGGACACTCAGGGACATTGGCAGCCCTGTTTTGTACCTCATGCTCCACCAGCCTAAGGCCAAGGAGCCCCATGTCAGCTCCAGCCTCTTCAGCAGCCCATGCCCAGCTCTGGCCCTAGCGAGATATGGACTGATCCTGCAGCATGCCTTGTCTCTGGCCCTAGCCTTGTCTCCTTGTGTGATGCTGGTCCTGGTACCAACCTGTCCCCTCAAAGTGCCCGGGGCTGCTGGTGGGCCACACTAACACCCCCAGCTCTGCTCAGGGGCTGGAGGGTAAGGGCACACCCTGCCTGCACTCAGGTCACCCCAGCTCTTCTGCTGGAATCAGCCCCTGCCCTGCCATGCTACCTGACAGTATGAATGCAAAGGTACTTCTTTGCCCTCATTTTAAATTTGTATTCTCCTTTCTAGATCAAAAACTCTGGAAGTTTATTTTCTGTATTCAAAACCCAAACACACAAATTCTGCTGATTTGAAAGGCACGCTGTACAGGGCTGCAACCAATATGTTTTTGTTTGAATTGTCATATGACTGAGGCTTTAATGATGTTCTTGATCTTCTGCTTAGTTGCTTTCCTTTGTAAATAATCCATCAAAAGTTATGTTTTTGTACAGGAGAGTAACAAACTATGTTACTATAGTTACATGATAGATATTGCAATTGCAAAATTGAATAAATAAACACTATGATTCTACCAACAGTTAGATGGCATTTATATTTTGGCATTTTAGAGCTTTATTTTGTGTTTGTATTTGGCATATGCTAGGTATGTTAGATATACGTGGTGCATAGTGTAATAATGAGATTACAAAAAATATTCTTTCTTCTGTCTCTTTGTATAGTAAAGGGGCAGAAAGCCACAAAACATTTACCAAATGTATCTAAATTATGTAACTAAACACAAAATACAGGATCATATCCCATGGTTTTGTTCATTTGCATGTTGAGTGGCATATCCCCAGTATAATAAAGAAGAAAATACGAGTAAAAAAACTTTAATTCTCTTATCTGTACACTTATGTTGTTGTTGCTGCTGTTGTTGTCTTTTTTTCCCCCTTTTGTGCATTGTAGCACTGAGAAAGAAAATAAGGTAGATAAATATGAGGAAAAAAAGCAAAACAAACATACAAAAAAGAACAAAACATAAAGATCATAGTTATCATTGATAGAAATAACTTTTTGTAAAAGTCATGTTTGAGCTATTGTCTTAACATAAGCAGTTTGCTGCCTTTGTAATGGATATTTTCAACGAGGACCTCGTGCGGATCGGCTGCAGCGAGGGCTCCTGGCAGGGAGACGAACGGAGCCAACCCCTAAACCCCCCCAGTAACGCGGCAGAGAGCGGCTTGGTCAGAGCCGCAGCCCCGGCCCCCTCTCCCCGAGCAGGCAGGAGCTGTGCTTGTGCCGCCGCGGGCGTTGACGTGCTGAGGGCGGAGCCAGGGGTGACAGCAGCCCACCCACCCCCTGAATCTATAAAAGCAGTGCCCAGGGAGCGTCGTGACCTAGGAGCGCCGCCAACAGGATGTGCTAACAGGGCGGGCTTGGCAGTTAGCGCGGGCAGTTCAGGCGGGGCAGGGAGGAGTGCGAGGAGGGTCCTCTCCCCCCGTTCCCACCTCCCTTTCTCTTCCCCATCTTTCTTCGGGAAACTCTGCCTCGCTGCACCTAGAATTCACCATGGTGGGCACCTGTTGCAGCGGCCGGTCTGAGGCAGCAACCCAAATGGAGGAGATGCTGCCTCTCTGAACTCATGTGGGCACTCAGGTGGATCCCCTGAGGGGGGAAGTGGCAGTCCAGACAGGTGACTGTGGGGAGCTCCAGAATCTGGAGACCCACCTGTGTCCTGAGGGAAGAGAGGGCTGTCATGGGTGCAGGTGTGCCCTGCTTAAGGAACTCCTCGAGCAGGTGGCTGGGCTGCAGCAAGAAAGCTGCAGCCTGAGGGGCTCCTGGGAGTCTCTGAGGGTGACAGACAGGAGGTGTCAACCCGCCCCTGCTGATGCCCATCAGCCCCCTCCTAAGTCCCTGCAAGGGGTAGTAGCTGACCCAGCCTGTCGCATGCAGGACAGAGGGCTTGACCGCCCACAAGAGAAAAGGAGCTGGACCCTTGTCTTGGCTTGAAGCAGAAAGAGACGTTTGCCCCCGACACCCACGGTGCCACCAATCCCCACGGTGTCCCCGGGTAATAGATTTGAGGCTCTCAGGCAGGAAAAGGAAGAGGTTGAGGGTCTGGGCAGTAGTCCGAACCTGGGAAGCAACCCTGAGAAGCGTGTCAAGATTGGGGGAAGTACTGAGCATAGGGATCGGGGCTGGACGGAGCACTGCATCACAACTAGTGCCACAGAAAAAGAATGGAGAGTCTTAGTGATCAGAGACTCCTTGCTGAGGGGCACTGAGGCTCCCATTTGTCGCCCAGATAACCTATCCAGAGAGGTGTGCTGTCTTCCTGGGGCATGTGTCAGAGATGTTAGGAAGGCTCTGCCACAGCTCATTAAACCGGAGGACTACTATCCTCTTGTCATTCAGGTTGGATCCCGGGAAGCTGCAACTAGAAAAATGAGGAATATTAAAAAGGACCTTGCATCCCTGGGAAGGTTGTTGAAGGGATCAGGGATGCAGGTAGTGTTCTCCTCTGTCCTCCCGCTGGGTGACCGGGACCCAGAAAGAAGGAGAAGAATGGGACAGGTAAATGACTGAATGAGGGGGTGGTGTCTGGACCAAGGATTTGGGTATTTCGATCTTGGGCAGTCCTTTGAGAAGCTGGGTATGTGGGCTGATGACCGACTCCAACTCAGCAAGTGGGGCACAAGTGTGTTGGGGAGCAAGCTCTCTGGGCTGGTTACCAGGGCTTTAAACTAGGTTTGATGGGGGAAGGGAGGGGAGCTAAAAGTGACAGAGAAGGGCTGGGGGAAGTTGTCACTGCTGTCGCTGTTGAAGATAGTAGGGAAAAACCTCTGAGTTGTTCCATAGGATTGTCTGAGGGCTCCTCAGAGAAGGTAATGATCCCGATACCCCATCCGGAATCATCTTCTTGCATCCCTCCAGGGGTAACTGCTCCTGCTGCTTCCCTAAAGTGCCTGTATACCAATGCGTGGAGCATGGTAAATAAACAGGATGAGCTCGAGATCTATGTTCCGTTGCAGGGCCACGATCTCTTTGCGATCACAGAGACATGGTGGGACAGCTCGCATGACAGGAACGCTGTCATGGAGGGCTATGTCCCTTTTAGGAAAGACAGGCTGGGGAAGCGAGGGGATGGGGTTGCCCTTCATATGAGGGAGCAATTAGAGTGTACCCAGCTCCACCTGGGGGAGGGTGAAGGACAAATGTAGAGCTTGTGGGTGAGAATTAAGGGGTGGGCTGGTATGGGGGACACTGTTGTGGGGGTGTACTATGGGTCACCAGATCAGGAGGAGGAGGTCGATGAGGCCTTCTACAAGCAGCTGGTAGTAGCCTCACAATCATAGGTGCTGGTTCTCATGGGGGACTTCAATTATCCAGACATCTGTTGGGTAAGCAACTTGGCCAGGCACGCGCAGTCCAAACGGTTCCTACAATGTGTTGAAGACAATTTTCTGACGCAGGTGGTGGAGGAGCCGATGAGGCGGGGGGTGCTTCTGGACCTTGTCCTTACCAACAGGGATGGGCTTGTTAGGGATGTGAAGGTTGGGGGCAGCTTGGGATGCAGCGACCATGAGATGGTGGAGTTCAGGATGGAAGTTGGTGGAAAAATTAAGGCTAGAAGCAAGATTGCTACCCTGGATTTTCGAAGAGCCAACTTTGACCTCTTCCGGGACCTGCTTGGGAGTATCTCATGGGCTAGGTTGCTAGAAGACAAGAGTGCTTGTGAGAGCTGGGCTACATTTAAACAGCACTTCTTCCAAGCTCAGGATTGGTGCATCCCTAAGAGTAGGAAATCCAGGAAGGGGGGCAGGAAGCCTGAGTGGATGAGCAAGGAGCTCATCGATAAGATCAAAAGGAAGAGGAAGGTCTATGAAATGTGGAAAAAGGTCCTGTCCTCTTGGGAGGAGTATAGAAGTGTTGTCAGGGCCTGCAGGGATGCGAAGAGGAAGGCTGAAGCCCACCTAGAGATGAGGCTTGCAAAAGAGATAAAAGATAATAAGAAGGGTTTTTTTTTAAGTAGGTAAACAGTAAAAGGAAGACTAGGGATAATGTGGGTCCCTTGCTGAACGAGGGGGGTGTCCTGGTAACGGGAGACGCCGAGAAGGCAGAGATACTGAATGCTTTCCTTGCTTCAGTCTTTGCTTCAAGGACTCCCCCCCGGGACTCCTCAACCCTGGCAGGAGGAGAAAGGGGCTGGGAAATGGAGGGTTCCTCTGTGGTTGATGAGAGAGTGGTTCGGGAGCGTCTGAGTGGGCTCAATGCACACAAATCCATGGGTCCCGATGGGATGCATCCATGTGTGCTAAGGGAGTTGGCAGAGGTGATTGCCGAATCACTCTCTATCATCTTTGAAAGGTCCTGGAGAACAGGAGAGGTGCCTGAAGACTGGAGGATAGCCAATGTCACTCCGGTCTTCGAGAAGGGCAAGAAGGAGGATCCGGGAAACTGCAGGCCAGTCAGTCTCACCTCTGTCCCTGGAAAGGTGTTGGAACAGCTCGTTCTGGATGTCATCTCCAAGCAATTGGAAGAGAAGAATGTTATGAGGAGTAGTCAGCATGGACTCACCAAGGGGAAGTCGTGCTCAACCAACCTCGTTGCCTTCTATGATGGCATCACCAGCTGGGTAGACGGAGGCAGAGCAGTGGATGTCATCTACCTTGACTTTAGCAAGGCTTTCGATACTGTCTCCCATAACATCCTGATAGCAAAGCTGAGAAAGTGTGGGATAGAGGAGTGGACAGTAAGGTGGGTTGAGAACTGGCTGACTGGCCGAGCTCAGAGCGTGGTGATTGGCGGCGCAGAGTCCGGCTGGAGACCTGTGACTAGCGGCGTTCCCCAGGGGTCGGTGCTGGGTCCGCTCTTGTTCAACATCTTCATCGACGACCTTGATGAGGGAATAGTGTCTGCCCTCAGCAAGTAAGCCGATGACACAAAGCTGAGAGGAGTGGCCGACATGCCAGAAGGCTGTGCTGCCATTCAGCGAGACCAGGACCGGCTGGAGAGATGGGCAGCAAGAAACCAAATGAGGTTTAATAAGAGCAAGTGTAGAGTCCTGCACCTGGGAAGGAACAACTGCATGTATCGGTACAGGCTGGGGGACGACCTGCTGGAGAGGAGCTCTGAGGAGAAGGACCTGGGGGTCCTGGTGGACGACAGGTTGACCATGAGCCAGCAGTGTGCCCTCGTGGCCAAGAGGGCCAATGGGATCCTGGTGTGCATTAAAAGGAGCGTGGCCAGCAGGTCAAGGGAGGTGATCCTCCCCCTCTGCTCTGCCCTGGTCAGGCCTCACCTGGAGTACTGTGCCCAGTTCTGGGCTCCCCGGTACAAAAAAGACAGGGATCTCCTGGAAAGAGTCCAGTGGAGGGCCACAAAGATGATACAGGGCCTGGAGCATCTTCCCTGTGAAGAAAGGCTGAGAGACCTGGGTTTGTTCAGCCTGGAGAAAAGAAGACTGAGAGGGGATCTCACCAATGTGTATAAACACCTGAGGTGTGGGAGACAGACGGATTTGGTCAACCTCTTTTCAGTGGTTTGTGGGGATAGGACAAGGGGTAATGGCCACAAGATAGAGCACAGGAAGTTCTGCACCAACATGCGAAAGAACTTCTTCACGGTGAGGGTGACGGAGCACTGGAACAGGCTGCCCAGGGAGGTTGTGGAGTCTCTTTCTCTGGAGATATTCAAGGCCCGTCTGGATGCCTACCTGGGCAGGCTGCTCTAAGGAACATGCTTTGGCATGGGGGTTGGACCCGATGATCTTTCAAGGTCTCTTCCAACCCCTTCAATTGTGTCATTCTGTGATATTATTTATTATATTGTTCTCTAATAGAAAATATATGCAAAGTCTATTATAACTAATATACTGAGATGTTAAAATTTTCCTATATTACAAAGTTGCAATATCGGAATTAAGGAATTCAATGTGATTTTTTACAAATTTATTGCCTTTAGGAATTGCATGTGTGTACATCAGCCTAGACTCCAAAACACAGAACCATGAGATGTATAGCACACATCTTACCTGATATGGAAGAGAGCTAAGGAATTATTGCTGTTAGAGAATATGTTGTCATGTGAACAGGCATAGAAATTGCTTATGATAGGATTATACCAGTATCTTTAGAGAAAACACAAGAATACTTAGATTTATCTCTTCGTTAAGAATACATTATTTTTACACTCTTTTCTAAGAAACTAATTTGGAAACTGTTGAGTGGTGGCTGGGAGCAGATCCTTGATTAACAAGAATGCTTTGTGGTACTGTTAACTTTGGTGAAACAAAGGCAGTTCATACCTGCTCTTTGTCCTGCACTAATTTTGTTTTCTTTTTTCTTGTTTTCTATGCTTTTCGTATCATTTTCTGATCTTAGGTCCTATTCTGCATGCATATGAATCAGGGAAACATTTGACAGTTGTAATCTTCCCAGTTTTCAGTGCGTGCAGCCTGGAAACAACAATCTTTAAGAGAATGAAAAAGAAAAATGTTTTAAACAAAACAAACAAACAAAATAAAACAAAGATTTTCACTCATTTCATATATTTTTTTCTGTCAAAAAAAGTTGAAGGAGACCTATGGAAAGCAAAATGATGTGGAGAGACAGCTTCAGAAAACTCCAAAAACTTCTGTTTGCAGCAGTGAAACTATAAGTTTTATATAACATTTTGCATTTTGTGTAATTCAGAGTTTGTTATAGATATGAAGGCATGATCTGTCTTAATGGTTAATACTACAGTTTTATGTCTACAGTAATCAATACACTCTTGTTTGTAAATATTTTATATGTATTTCTGAGTTTCAAGTACACTTGGATGTTTGTTTATAGTTTGTTCATGTTACATTTTTTGCTTCATTGGATTAATGTTTTATAGTTTGAAACATATTGTAGGTGATGTCTTGGTATACATTTACAATGGAGGAAGTTAAGTAGTGTTTACAGGTTTACAATATATTTCAAACATTTCTGGATCACAGCATGGTCTTAAGAAGAAATGTGTTTGTACCTGATACTTCACGATAGCTATGAAAAAAGCCAAGTGCTGCATGAATGGAACCTATTAAAATACCATTTGCAAGACACTTCAGAGGGAATAGTTAAAATACACTTGACTTATTTTTTGGTATCTTATCATATAATACTTTATGATATTGTTTTATTTCTGTTTCAGTGGCAGGCAATATAAATCATTGGATAATTCTGATGTATCCCTATCCTCTCCTGTCAGACTTAACCAAAGCAGATTTTATAGATATTTTCTTGTTATAGGGAATCATTTTTAACAATTCTGTTTTTTCTACAGTGTCATCAATACTGTATACATAACTTTTTTTTTTTTAAACTTAATTACAAATCAGTCTGATTGTGAAAACAAGCTTTAATCTCTTCCTTTTAATTTAAGTTAAATAAAACTCTACACAGCAGCCAGAGAGATTCATTTGCCTAATGCACAGAGTAAACAACCACGGAGTTACATCAGAATTCAAGTTTGGAGGCCTCAGATCTCAGAAGTTATTTTAGCT
This sequence comes from Anser brachyrhynchus, assembly GCF_964034855.1. NCBI lineage: Eukaryota > Metazoa > Chordata > Aves > Anseriformes > Anatidae > Anser > Anser brachyrhynchus. Next base: position 109,586,098 of record NC_137694.1, read on the forward strand.
TAAAATATTTTTATATATTTATAATATATATTATTATATATATATATTTATATATTATATTTATATATATATTATATAAGCATAAAGTGCTTGCTGTGGGGGTGTGCTGTAAATCAAGATTTTTTTGTGTTTTGGTGAAACATTTACAGAGATAGCAATGTTGTGGCACTCACATTTATTTAAATGTTCTGAAAAATTCCCTCCTAAATATCTGTATTAAATATGCATATCATTTTAAAGACCCATTTTGTGTTAAAATCATACAGAGGTATGATTGAAATAATATTTTCACTTTGGGGAGGAAAGAAACTTAGTTAAAATAGAGTGATCTGTTAAAGATAATATCAGTTGTGAAAACAGTGAGGAACTCTGAACTGAAGAATGATGGACTATCATCATCATAGGGTTTTGCTGTACCACTGATTTTTTAAAGCAAATATATCATTAAGCACTGGGAGAAGATGTTATTTATGCTTTTTGTTATCTGTCAATATAATAAGGCATCTTCATTAATGTTATAACTGAGAAGAACAAGATGCTGAAGAGGAAAGAATGGTAGATTAAACATTTTTCACATGTAATTCAAATACTGGAATGATTTACTTCTTGTACTCGAATACTCTTTTATCAGAACTCATGCCAAAGCTGTTTAGTTCATATTCTAAATCTGAATTTTTATATTCCATCACAACAGTTGCTGTCCCAGTGTGAATAACTCTCCAGATTTGAAATATATATATATATATTGTAATGAAATATTGCCATTGAAATTATATGTACCAGAATTATGTATTATTTTTTAATCTGCATATTTTACAGTAGAATGCAGTTCTTGTGTTTGATCCGAATAATAGATGTTCCTAGGCTGCTCATTTGCATGTCAATAAAATACAGCTCTATTGAAATAAAGATAATAGCTGAGCTGTTGGTAAATGTCATCAGCATACCAACATGCATTACACAGTCATTCATATGGCAACAGAATTATTTGGGTAGCAAAGTTACAACAACTGTTGCAGAGTGTGTAGCAAAACTGAAGCCACTTCTTCACTCTTTATGAGGATTTATTCCAAAATAAAGCTGTGTCTATATTTCCTGAAAGACTGCTAAATCTTTGGTCCTTTTGGCTGGCTGGCTGTCAATACAGTGTGTTCTGACATTATTTGGAATTTTGTAGGACTCGGAGATCTGTCTGTTTTAATTAGAAATAAAGAAGTCATTCAAGGCTTTCACTGTCTTTCGTGTCAGACTTTGGAGCATGGATATGTTCTTTTGGCTATTCCAGTGTGAGATTTCAGAGGCAACTATTCCTCTGGAAAGTATTAAAAAATTGCTTCTGAGAGAGAAGTAGGAAAAGCTGTGACTTTGAATCTCTTAAAAGAATAATTCCTTTGTGGTGGTGGAATAGGAACTCTGTTGGATGAAGAATATATACAGCTTTTTCTCATGTGCTACTGATATAATTATCTTATGCTCAGCTCCCTGAGAAGGAATCTTTATTACTTTTATATATGGGCCTAATTTCACGAATAAATAATCCAATTTACATCTTATGACAACATTTTTTGCAAGGTGTAGCAGGTTGTTTTTTTAATCAGATGTCCATACACCTATGTTGCACCTGAAATAGTAGAAACACATTCCACTATGTACTAGCAAGAAAAAAAAATAGATATTTTACAGTCTTTTAAAAATTAATTATAGGGGTTTTTGTTTGTTTGTTTGTTTTCACTTTCATCATAGCTTGAACCCTTACAGTGCAATAGATTAATTTTGAAGTTGTTTTTTCTTTAAGCACATAGTGTAGATTTGGAACCAATCATTTGACTAATTTCAGTGAGATTACAAGCAAATAAATATGATGGAACTCAGTAAAATTGTTCAAAAAGCACAGGAGAAAGCAAATATTAAAGACAGAATTAGTTTCATAGCCACTTTCTAGTTCTCCAGCAATTTCTTAGCAGAGACACTGAAGACAAGACTGAGGTCCTTTCTATGTGAAGCTGAGTACAAATGCAATGCGTAAGAATGTAGAATCACACATCCTTGTATTGCATACTCCTTTAATGCATTTTGTGACTTAAGATAAAAGGTTTGTAAATATGGTGTTTAGCCACTAGAACTGCCTTTGGTAAATCTATACTTGGTCTACAATATAAAGATTTGGTAGATACCATAGATTTGGTAGAGCTGTGTGATTTAATCTCGTATTAAAAAAAAATAATAATAAATCTTTATACTAAGAACAGCCTTTAGGAAGAAAGGGAGAAAATGTGTTTTGGTACAGCTGACTCAAGGATATTTTTCTTTTCTCATGCACAGGAGATAGTGAAGGATCTAGAGGGGAAGACAGACATATGAGAAGTGGCTGAAGTCATTTGGTTTGTTCAGCCAGAGAAAAGGAGACTGAGGGGAGACCTCCTGGCAGCCTGCAGCTTCCTCTGCAGCGAAGGGGAGCGAAAGGGCAGGAGCTGAGCTCTGCTCTCTGGGGACAGCGACAGGACCCGAGAGAATGGCATGGGCCTGAGACAGGGGAGGGTCAGGCTGGAAATCAGGAAAAGGTTCTCCACCAAGGGAGTGGTTTGTCACTGGAACAGGCTCCCCAGGCAACAAGCCTGCTGGATTTCCAGAAGTGTTTGGACAATGTTCTCAGACATAGGGTCTGATTTTTTTTGTGTGTGGACCAGGAGCTGGATTCAATGATCATTGCAGTTTCCTTCCAACTCAGGATATTCTATGAGTTACTACACGAAATAAATAATAATAATAATAATAATAATAATAATAATAATAATAATAAAAACTATTAGAATTGTATCAATATTAGGAAGTTCTGCTTTTTCACCACAGCAACATACTTAGAAAAGTGAGGTGAATTTTGTAAAGAAACACAAGGGAAACACATAAAAAAATATATATTTTGTTTTGATTGTGTTTTTGTTTTGATTGTGGAGCAATGGTGCAGAGGAATGAGAAATAATTGATTAGGCAAGAAATTCATTGTTCATTTATTTTTGGTCTGCAAACTCCTTTTCAATAAAGGCAATCTTGTACATAGAGGAAAATATAAAATAAACATTCCTTTCCACTATATGTTTGATGTTCTATGCTTTCTGAGGGATGCTCATTGGCTGTCTATATTACCTTTTTTTTTTTTTCAATTATTTTTTTCAATTATTATTTTTAACAGCAGTACGTCAGTTTTTAAGTAAATTCTCTGATTACTTAATGCACATTATTTTGCTTCACACTATAGTCACGCTGGTGTGTGCCAGATGATTTCCTTCTGGAGGAAATTAAACAAGAAACTCCTTCAATGCACATCAAATGTTCTGCAGCCTGTAAGAAACTTAAAGGTCTGAAACAATGCCTGGTCCTTCATGCAGCTGCAAGCCACATGCCTGGTGAGATGTTTGCTGTGTGAAAAACAAACAAACAAACAAACAAAAAACACTAAATCTAGCCTGAACTAAACTCTTCAAACTCTATATATCACATATGCCTGGACTTTTATGCCAGCTGCTACAAAAACCCTAAGCACATTTCTCTGAATTTCTTGCTCACAGAATCACAGAATGGTTGAGGTTGATCTCTGAAGGTCATCTGGTTCAACTCCCTGCTCTACCAAGGAGCTACACAGCAGGTTGTCTAGAAGTTTCCAGGTGGCCTTTGGATATTTCCAAGGGTGAAGACTCCACAGCCTGTCTGGGCAGCCTGTGCTTGAGCGCACTCACCCTCCCAGTAAAAAAGTTTCTTCTTATGTTCAGATGTGTTTCTGTTTCAGTTCGTGCTCCTGCCACTGGGCACCACTGAAGAGAGCCATGCTCTGTCTTTATAGCCTCCCTTCAGATATTTATCCACATTGCTGAGATCCCCTCAAGCCTTCACTTCTCCAGGCTGAACAGTCCCATCTCTCTCGGTCTTTCCTCACAGCAGAGGTGCCATGAAGGCCAGAGAGTCTATTAAGAAGTGAAGTAACACAAAGCATTTTACAGTGACTCTATACTTTCTGTGAAAGTTTTATCAATATTCTGTGTAGCCTGAAGTGTGTACAGTGCACTTAACAATCCAATTGCATTTCTCTTTCCTACCAAAAGATCCTGGCTAAACAAAATGTACATGATATCCATGGCATGCTAATCTTTTTTTCTTTTTTTTTTTTCCTACCCCCTTTTTTTCTCTATGAAGAACTAGAGTTGTTAATTAAAAGTATTATTGTGAAATATGTCATCCTGCACAAAACAGTATATATCATCATTCTGAATACTGTTATAAAATAAATATGCATTTTATCAGACAATTTGTAAGAAAATCGGGGAGAGACAGAAGGCTGGATGACAAAAAAAAATAATGGTATGAAAACTAATTACGAAACTTACCTTTAAAATCCATTACAAAAAGATGCCCCCACAAGCAGTGTTGTTCACAACTTACTGCATCCACTCAGTGTATTCAAAGTGCTTATTCAAAAATGATTGATTCATACGTACTAATCACAACTCACTTGTAAAGATGAGTAGGTAAAACAAATTAATCAAATGCATATTAACACAAAAATCATTCACCAGTAATAATTTAAATATTTAGTAGACCCTATATTGATTAATTTCAGTGGAGATGAAGATAAAAATTATAATGTCTTTTCTATCATTTTTCCATGGCCTGAGATGAACATGCCTTCCAAAAATGGAACAGCTATGTGATGCAGTAAATGCATTTAAAGATTAATGAGAAAGAGGCAAACTATGCTGATAGCTATGTTCAGCTATCTGAACAGTGTGCTGTTAGCTTCTACACTTTTTTGCTTAATAACTCTATTTGATTTAGCGTAGATGAGAGGTTTTTTTTTGTTTGTTTTTTTTTTGTTTTTTAATGCTGCAGCCATGCCAAACGAATCTGTTTCAACAATTCTTCTTTTTTCCTTTTTGAATACCTTTGAGGGGCATTGATTCCCCCACCAACCCAACTACTTTGCTTATTCCTCAGAAGATATATTCTGTTTTTTATCCTATTTTACAAGAGAAACGTTCTTTCATTTCTACAATTACTCATGTGGTATTTATGTGAGAATAAGACCAATAGGACTGATAGTTAGTTCTGACTTCTGGATTTGTATTGGTGACCCTAACAAACAGTGATGTTGTTACTTACCTTTGTTCTCTTTCTAAGGAGGTAAACTTTTAGTAGCTGTGAGGTGATTCTTTAATGCTGTTTACATCTTCAGCCACAGTTTACAAGATTGAGTGTTTTGTATGTGGCATGAAATAATTCAGTCACTCCATAGTTGTTATCACAGTTGTGGACTTTTTTGATCATTACGTTTATACTGTAATACTGGATTTTTAAAGGTGAATGACACCTTTTAACAAGTAAAAGCTTGTAAGTTACATATTTTACTGGCTATAACTATTTAATAAGTCAGTTGCATGCTAATGTTATCTAAAAAACATCACTGCTATAAGCTTTTCTTTGTGTGAAAATGTTATTAACGAATTTTTAGTTCCTTATTAACCCCCACTTTCCCACTAAGCCAAAGATTCTACTTCTACCTCCAACAAAATGCTACGTATCTTCAGCACACTAAAGTGCTTTTCTTTTCTTTTTTTAAGTATATATGCAATTCTATTTAGAAATGTAGGAATATCAATGTCTTAACTGGCCCCTTACAGTAACACAAAAGCTGCACCATAAATCAGTTTACGAGAAGTTTATCCAAATTTTGAATTCCTGCATCATAGCACCTTTTTTCTCAATTGTCTTATGAGCCTACTTAACATTGATAAACTGAGTATTTTATTACCAGAAACTACAGAAGTCAAGGTAATTTAGCAAATTTACTTTCCAGTTTCTGAGATCCTGTAGCTAGGATGCATGGTAAGTAAATAGGCATGTGTTTCTCCTACTTGCATTTATGCCAATACACACAATAGAAAGTACAAAGTCATATGGTGAGTTTTTTTGCGCTATGAAAAATATAGAACTTCGACATTTAGAAAAAACAAACAAAAACAAATAACAACAACAACAACAACAAACAAACAAAAACCAAACCAAACCAAACCAAAACAACAACAACAACAAAAACAGACGGTTACTGAATAAATTGACTCATCTGATGTTAGTGGTCCTGTAAGAAAATCCATTTGAAAAACAACTTTGTGGAATATCAGAACAAATATGAACTTACTTCATTGTTTTTTTTTTAGAATAACTTATCTTTACTAACTGAAAGTGAAAATCTCCAAATACTAAGCATTCCTGCATTTCTAGTTTCTTCACTGCAGAAGAGATCTGGGCTGCTGACAGTCTCCCTCCTCTGCCCTTTAAAAATTTCCTAGATGTTTTCCTTAAAGACTCCTCTCCATCCTGTTGAACATGGAGCCAATGTCAGAATTTCCCTTTGGCTATCCCACATGTGACCAGAACAGCTAATTTCTACAACATTTTGGTCAGTGTATATATATATACTGTATATATATATGTGTATGTATATATACATATATACATATACATACATATATGTATATATACATACACACATACATATACATATGTATATATACATATATGTATGTATATATATAAACATACTTATTTCATGTGTTTATAATGCAAATCTCTCACCTCTCAGATTATGTACCATTACTAATATCACAAGACAGTATAAAATAGCAACTGAAAAAAAAATGTAAACACTTGTTTAGAATCTATATATTTTGGTGGTGGTGGTGGTGGTGGTTTTTCTTTTTGATTTGTTTTCTGAAATTGTTCTTAATTTTTGAGAAATCTTATGTGGAATATATTTGTTCAGCAAATCCACCAGAAAATATTTTCTAAACCAGTATTTTCTATCATAAAACTGTTTTGATTCATATTTTGCGGGAACACTTTTTATTAAAAATACTGGAAAAATATTAAAGTTACAAATTCAAGTACAGCAGGTTTAGGGAAATCCAATTTCCACAAACTGTATTTATACTGTAATTCAATAATGTACCCACAAATTCTCTGTAATTCTGTCCTCATTCACTTGGTGCCATGGCCTTCCCTTTCATTGGCTACAAATTCCAGAGAACAACCAGGCAGTTTTCCAGTGTGGCATCTGGTGTCCTAAACCTGGCAGAGGTTGCTTTTCAAAATCTCTCTTTTCTATATTTAAATAGGAGTTTAGCAAGGTGGAATGTAAAAACCTTAATTACTATGATTCTTTTAATTATTTTTTTTTTCATTATTATTATTATTTTTAATCCTCCTGTTCCAGTCCATAGGAGACCATGCTTCTGGGAGTAGTCTCATCTCTTCATGTTATCCTGAAGTCAACTGTAAGCACTGGAGGTGTCTGAAATCATGTCTCTCTCCACAATCCATTTCCTAAATTATGGACAGCTTGGCATTCCAAGATATTTTAAAGAAATATATCCTCATGGGTATCTAAAAAGTCCTTGTGTTACAGACATTCTCAAGACCTATGGAACAGTGATTTTTACTGTAAACCTACATATATACCTATATATATTCTCCATTGACTCTAACAACTTTCAAATACAACATAAGTTCAAATTTTATTAACTTAGTTGCATGCTTTAACACAATTCCTGAGAATTTTCCATGTGCAGAAAGCCTAGGTACTCTATTCTGGCCTTGACAAGACTATGTATTGCCTTACTGCTCTTTTACTGTGTTCTTGAGCTGGTTGATTTCTGACATCTATCATGTGCCTGCTCCTGACTCAGCTGGAGACACACTTTTCATAAATTACCTCAAAATACTCAGAGATATGCACCAGCCTCATAACAAATGAGGTGAGATCTCAGTAGGACCTGAGCATTAGCTCTTTTGTTCTTCAGAGGTCTTCCATCTTGGCAATTTGTTTGTGACAGAACAGTCCCTAAATGCATTCACGACCATTGTGAAGCTGAAGCTGCCTGAATGTCTTACCACCAGGTTTCTCCAGTGGCTCTTGGTGAACAGCATCAAACACTGTGTAACGTCAAGGACCCTGTAGACTCAGAATCACAAAAGCTCTGGACAGTGCACATCCCCTGTCACACACATGTACACATAAACAGACAGAAGGCAGCTTTTCCCTTTGGAGCTGGGTGGTGGGAACAATGGGGAAAGAAAAGGAAATGCTGTGAGCCATGATTATTCCAAAGATCAAGAGACATACTGCTCCTGCAACCTATGCATCTAGTAGGGTGTGCAAATGAAACAGTAGCCCAGAGACTACTGATTTTGTTTCTGATTTAGTCACAGTACTGATAATATGAATATATATTTTTAATTTGGTTTCTTTGAAGAATGAAAGCATCAACCCAGTCCTAGAAATGCTGATTTTCTTTTGTACTTTAGCACTAGAAACGAGACCCTTTATTTAACAAATGAATAATTTCATCTCATGACCTATAATTGCATGAATGAATGTTGAACTGCTTATCACAGTATTCATATACCCAGATACATCCAAAAGATACACTTTATGTATCTTTCATGAAAACATAATAATTGCTCAGTTGCCCTGTGCGTAATAATGTTTCAGTAGCTCAGTGCAATACCTCATGGGATGGAAAGATAAATTTAAAACACAGACTCACAGAATCATTTAGGTTGGAAGAGACCTCCAAGATCACCCAGTCCAGCCTCTGACCTAACACTAACAAGTCCTCCACTAAACCATATCACTAAGCTCTACATCTAAACGTCTCTTAAAGACCTCCAGGGATGCTGACTCAACCACTTCCCTGGGCAGCCCATTCCAATTCCTAACACCCCTTTCGGTAAAGAATTTTTTCCTAATATCCAACCTAAACCTCCCCTGGCGCAACTTTAGCCCATTCCCCCTCGTCCTGTCACCAGGCACGTGGGAGAATAGACCAACCCCCACCTCGCTACAGCCTCCTTTAAGGTACCTGTAGAGAGCAATAAGGTCGCCCCTGAGCCTCCTCTTCTCCAGGCTGAACAATCCCAGTTCCCTCAGCCGCTCCTCATAAGACTTGTTCTCCAGACCCCTCACCAGCATTGTCACCCTTCTCTGGACTCTCTCGAGCACCTCGACGTCCTTCTTGTAGCAAGGGGCCCAAAACTGAACACAGTACTCGAGGTGCGGCCTCACCAAGCCGAGTACAGGGGCACAATCACTTCCCTAGACCTGCTGGCCACACTGCTTCTTATACAAGCCAGGATGCTGTTGGCCTTCTTGGCCACCTGGGCACACTGCTGGCTCATATTCAGCCGACTATCAACCAATACTCCCAGGTCATTCTCTGCCAGGAAGCTTTACAGCCACTCATCTCCCAGCCTGTAGCACAACTGATTTCAGTCTCTCAAACTCTCAGTCTCAATACCTACCAGTGCCCAGATGCAAGTAGGCAGTCTGCTGAGCATTCAGGCACAAAGATGACCTTATATTCAGGCAGTCCAGCCAGGGCTGCTTGCAATAGCATGGAGGACAGGGGAGGCATCAATTTTCAAGCTCCTTCCAATATTTCTGAGTTCTGCATAGGAGTGTGCTGTTTCTGGCTGTATCTCATTGTACCATTCAGGGAATAACATATCTCTCTAGCCTATCTCACCCCTGTGAGTCACCAACATTTAGTCAGTGTCTCTATTTCAAAGTCCTGAAAGTCTGCAGGTAGATATGCACTAGGATTTTGGTGACCCACTGCTACAAATGTCACCAGCACTTCAGTTTTATAGCCCTTCTCCATTCATATCAATATGAATGTTACAATTTTCCACAGCTGTAGAAGATTCCTGGGTGTCCTATTTTTGCCTGAAATAGGGTCAATTTTCTTCATAGTGGCTGGTAAGATGCTGTGTTTTGTATTTAAGAGAAAAACAATGTTGATAACACACTGATGCTTAGTTGTTTTTGAGCAGTGCTTAAACAAAGTCAAGGGCTTTTCAACTTCTCATGCTTCCTTGCCAGTGAGGAGGCTGGGGTGCACAAGTAATTGGGGTTGGACAGAACCAGAACAGCTGACCCAAACTGACCAAAAGGATATTGCATACCATGTAATGTCATGTGGAACAATAAAACTTGGGAAGCTGGCTAGGGGGATGGCTGCTGCTTGGGGATGACCTGGGTATTGGTCAGTGGGTGGTGAGCAGTTGCATTGTGTGTCTCTTGTATATTATTATTATTGTTTTTGTTGTTATTTTTTTATTATCATTTTCCCTTCCTTTTTTATCCTATTAAATTGTTTTTAACTCAACCCACACATTTTACCTTTCTCTGATTCTCTCCCCCATCACACTAGGTGGGAGTGAGTGAACAGCTGTGTGGTGTTTAGCTGCCTGCCAGGTTAAACCACAACACTGGCCTTCTATTTTCTTATATGTTGTAGACAGTTTGATTTGTGAAAAAATGACAGCTACCTTTTATTATTCCCACTTTCTCATTCTCCATTATTCATTACATTATCCATTTTTATCCAAGGTGAATTTGAAAAAGTTTGAAAGGAAGAAGAAACACTCGGCTTTGCTAGGACAAGACAGAAAAAAAAATCCATAGAATAATGATAAAAAGTCATTATTTAACTTTTAAAGCGCTTTTTTTTTTTTTTTTTTTTTTTGCATTGTCATGGTTGAGAACAGTGGTGACTCTCTCCTGAGATTAGCAGCAAAATGATCAATGTCCCATAGTTAATATGAAGTCCAGTTCTAGAAGTCTCTGTTATGAGGAAGTCAGGGTGGCTGAAGAAAAATTGAACCGTACAAGCATCAGGCAGACATTTTGAGTAAGTTCACCATGGTAAGAAGAAACTTATTTTCATCACAATTCCACTACAGAACGTATTTCTTCCAGAGCTAAACACTGAAACACAATGTAAACCAATCAACCAGCAAACAACAAACAAAAAAAGATGACACAAAAGGTTTGTGTCATCAATCTTATATTCTGTTAGTAACAGCTAAATAAAAATTACTTCACATTAGGAAAAAAAAAAAAGAAACTGTTCAAATACTTTATGTTCAGGCCATTAAGTTTATTTAGAAAGCAATTTCAGAACTGTTAGAACAAAATTGGGAAAATATACTGACAAAAGTTTAAGAATGCAAGCCCTGAAAGACAGATTAAGTCACTAAAAAACCAACCTCTTCAGGCCTTTATATTGGCTAAGGTTGTTGTCTTCCACAGCATGGCATGGCATCCAGTTCTAGATACTGTGGTTTAAATGAATGTAAATTGAATACAGTTGAAATGTCTTCCATATGATTCTGCACATCCTTGCAGCCTAGGAGAAAGCCAGCAAGGAGGGGACCAAAGGGAGGCAGGAGCAGGAGCAGTGGAAGGTGGTAAGAGGATGTGAGGTGATGGCAGACCGCAAGTGAGAGGTACCCCCACGCAGACTGGAGCAATTACTGGTGCTATGTGTAGGCATCTCCCAACAGGCCTGGGTTGAGGAGATTGTCCAGCACAGTGCATTCGAGCAAGTGCCAGGAGCCACAGTCCTGTTTCCCGATGGAGCTGTGGTCTGCTCACTACATCAGCTCCTTGTACTGAGAACTATGATGGCCATGTCACAACAGACAGCAAATCAGTAGTGGCCACATCACAGTGGGGTCTGTGACATGGATGGGACAGTATAAAAAGGGCTGTGGTCTAGAGCGGGACCTGGTTTGGGAGGCAACCCAAAACATACGTTGGTCTTTTCCCTCCTCAGTGTCTTGCTGGAGATTTTGAAAACCTTACATGAAACAGCATTGAATCAAGGAAAAAGAAAAGTGTATGGCACCTGCCTGCAGACTGCAAGAGCCTTACAGGTAGCTGTGTGGTCCCAACCCACCCACCCTCTGTGTGGATCTTTCCTCAAAATTTTTTACAATTCGTGGGTCCATCAGACAAGTCTTCTGGTTTGTGTGGTCATTTTGGGAATTCCCTTTGAGGATTTCCTTGCTGTTATCACGTGTGTTATCTTGACTTGGCATTTTGTTCTGCTTTTCCACATTCACAGTCAGTGTTGCTTGTGTCCTGCAGCACTGTGAAAAGCCCAGAGGCTGCCCCAGTAATGTCATGTTCCATCAGTCTGGACAAATGTGGGACCTCTCAGACCCTGTTACTCCCAGCTGGCTGAAGGTCTGGTCCCAGCCATACACTGTGTTGGGAAGCTGGGGAAGGAATGGTGCCACCACTGCCTGACACAGGTGCCCTCTGCCCTTGCTGTGAGGCTTTGGCTCCAGCCATGGCTACAGGTGTGTACTTCAGAGCTTTCCTCTGGGATGGAGGGAGCATCTGCTGGCATATGCCTGATTGACATGGCAGCCTGGGCATGATGGTGTCTGGGAGGGTATATCTAGCATAGTAGATCATGGTGGGAATTAAGATTCCATGGCAATGTAGAGGATGCAATAGGAGGGAGTATCTGCAGCCACAGGCAGTATCATCCACATAATTCTTTGTGAAAGAAATTTTAAAAGAATATGTTAAGCATACAGACAAAAACCTTCCTCTTGAATCTGGTGGTCAAGATGCTGATAAACTCTTCTTTCTGTGGCATGAACATCCAAGTCGTATGAGTACTACTTCATTTTATTATTGTAAGCAGTAAAAAGTGATTAGGCTTTTCAAACAGAACTATTTTAGATCTGCACAATGTTCAATTTGTTACAGAATAAAATTGTTTGTGGTTTTGAATTCAATAGTATTATCAGACTGATAAAATCTCTCTCTCCGCAAATAAAATTCTTAGTGGTATACTGCAGTACTCAGCAAGGTCTGTCTCTGTCAATTCATACAAGTTCAGGTACACAGACTAGAACAAAATGAGTATTTCCTGGAGAAGAATTAAATTTTCCTTGTTGATAATGGGCCAGATATGTGTGAACAGTAGAAGTTTTGCATCTCTCTTTTTTTTTTTTTTTTCTCATAAAGCCATGTCTGGAACTAGCACACCTATTCCACAGAAGGATGATTTAGAATGTTTGATTAGTTCAAGACAGTAAACAAGTATTTTGTACTGATGAGATTTTGTGTGTGCTCAGTAGAGTTAAAGGAATAAAGAGATTTCATAAGCTAGCTAGGTTGGCTGTCAGATATCCATTTATGTAATAAGAGATTTGGGACATGAAATGATGGTTAATGGAATTTATAAACAAACAACAACAGCAACAAATGGAGTGGCTATATTCCACCAATGTAACTTGATACCATTTTTCAACACAGTTGAAAATGTACTTTGGACTTTTGAAATATAATGATTTTCCTAAAAAGAATTTAGTATAAAAAAATCTTAGAACAGGATTGTAGCAGTCTTATGTTTGCCTATTTGCCTATATAAAGGAGAGATGTGATGAGATTTGTCATATGCTTAACATCTACAACAAGAAAGGTAGCAGGCATATTAATCTGAGAGATGTAATATGCATGGAATTCAATGCTTGCTTGACCTGAACTTTTTCTGTTCCTAGGATACCAGTTTAACTGTTTTGTGGGTGGTTTCTGACACTATAGACAATTTTGTATGCATAAACTATTTCAGAGATTGCCTGCTCACCTTCTAGAACTATATAATTATTTTATTTTACTTCGTTGGCTATTTGAAGTTGGCAGAATTTGTCTGAAAGGTGTAAAATACAACAGGTTGCCTGCACCCGTTGAAGTCAGTACTCAGCTCTACCTGTCTTTACTTTGATATCTAGATCAAAGAACAGAAAACATTATCACAGAACAGCTTGGATGGGCTGCTACTAACCTCATGGCCCAATTTTCCCAGTTTCTTGTCATGCTAACTGTGACTTTAGCTTTAGCCCTAAAGATCCCTTGCCCTATTTTTGTAATAAACTATGCAGTTTGCATTAGATTATTTGATACCACCTGAGGTCTCTTAAAATAGGCTTTAAAACATATCAGTGTAATACAAGCTTTGTTGCCTAGGGCAGTGAATTTCAGGCCTATCGGTCAACACAGTAGAGAGCAAAATGTAGGGGAAAGAAAAACAGTATAGAAGGAACTGTAATTGCAAATTCTATTGAATAGAAAAAGGATAAGAAAAGAGGAAGCAATGGTTAGAGAGGAACAAAAGGAAGAGCAAAGTAGCAAAACTAAGGATAGCTGTTGATGTGGGAGGAACAAAGAAGGCAACAGAAATTTCGCTGTTGAGGTAGAAATGCATAGATTCCAAAGAAAGGACAGTAGATGAGAAAAGTATAAGCAATATAGCAGTTTAGCAATCATGCAGTTAATGTGAAATACAGAAAATTAACATTTAGGCAAATAATGAGCAGTTAATCAGTCAGACAATTAAGCAATAATATGCAATATCTTATGGCTCCTACCTGTTCCATTAAATTTAGGTAGAAAGAGCCAGCTCATTGCTTATTAGGAAATAATTAATGGAGAAGGGAAGTGAACCTAAGATCTTTTAAAAGTAAAACTAATTTGAAGTAAATGAAACAAACAGAATAAGCTCCTAACAGCTGGTTTAGTTTCCATGAGTTTCCATAAGTTCTTTCAGTTTGAAAGCAACATATTGCTGGGATCAGGATGGTGAAGCATGTAGTAGCCTATGAGAAATAATGCACTGGTTTACAACACTGCCAGAAAGCATAATAGAAACAGAAAAAGCCATCTGACTGAAAGACTAAAGTTTCTCAGATTGATATGATTGCTGTTGAAAGGATAATGAGTAACAGCAGTAAATGTAATGAGAAGTATAAGAGAAGTAGTTTGTACTTAACATAAAAGGACTTTGAAAATGTTTTCAAAGGACTTTCTGATGTAAATACATTTCTTTTATTTCTGAGTTCATGTTTAGTGGCTTGGTATGTATCTGAGATATTTTAAAATATTTTATTTGAAAATTATTAGGTCAATTGGCCTAAAAATATGGGTGCCATCTTGTTCATAGAGTTATTGTTTTAAAATTATTTGGGAAAAGAAAGAACTTCAGAAAATGCTATGTCAGACATTTATTTCCTTTTTTTTTTTTTTTTTAATATCACCTGTAAATGTTGTGAATACCTGAAATGTATGAGAGATTAAAAGTATTGGTGTTGTAAACTGGTAGGAGTGAAAAACCAGAATCTCCTAAACAACTCATTTAACGTAACATGAAGCCAGACAGCATTTCCTTTAATGTGAATATGTTTATATAATTGATTATCACAAAACATATCTGCCTCATCTTCTGGCATTACCTTCCTTAAATAATACTTACATAAATCACTGTAGTCACTACAAATAGCAAACCTAGTGCATATTACATTTTCAAATACCCTCTCTGAAAACAGCTCAATCTTATGGCTTTCTATTGTTGTTTTAATAGATGCTCCAAGACATATATCTTAGATAAAAATAAAAATGGTAACTCAGATTCAGTATTTTACTTACAAATAAATTATACTCCTTGAATGATTGTCTTTCCTCTTCTGCATGATTCAGCTGAATGGAAATAACATATGGAAAAGAGATTGAATTCAAACATATGGATTACTTAAACATTGAAAAGTGGCAGAATGACAATAATTAGTACAAACAAACAGGGAAGACAATGTGCCCAGGTATATATTTGCAATGAAAAACGAAGCCAGAGTGAAAGAAACAGCAAGCAGCTGGCGTAATAATTATAGTCCTTAGATTTGTCATGGTTGCTTCTATTTCAAGGACAGGACTTCTAATCTAGACCTTAATAGTATTTAGTGTTTTATTTTGTACATGGGGATATATGCTTGGCCTATTTTTGCATATATTTTGTGGCAGTGTCAAAACACGAATATCAGAGATCTAAAGGGCATAGATTATTTGCTTTGATTCCAACTACCACTGCCCAACCATTTGTTTGTTTTCATAAAATCAAACCGTCTACATAGACTAATAAAGCCACAATCTGTGGTGCAATTTTTCCAAATTTCAAGCAAATTGTACTAATGAAACTTCAGCCTAGTATTTTTAAACTCAGGCATATGGACAGGTGGAAATGAGAGAAATTTTCTTTGGAATTGGAAAAGCTGATTCCTGTAGCTTAAGTACTCAGTCAGAGCATGCTGCATCACGAACAGAAACCTAGACCTTTTGCTAATAAAGATATAATCCAAGCTGACTGAAACAGGAAACTCAGAGCATCAGCACTACCACAATGTGTTGTGAAAAACTTGTTACATTCAAAAATAAATTTTGGCATTTGTGGCATTAAAGCATTTCCCTTGATTTCCACAAGGAACTCCAAGGCACGCCTTTGCAGCCCAGCACAATGCTCTGTGGTCCTCCTGCCGAGATCCAAGCGAGCTACATGGATCAGTGTGGACCTGAATAGGCACAGTAGCTTAATTGGAAAAGTTGTACAAGTGCAGTAGCATGGGTTAACAGTTGTGCTGATTAGCTGGGTGTCCCAGCAGAGATAATTAGCTCCACATTGATATAACTCTGCTGTACTTATTGTCATTAGTACTTTGTTTGGCTCTAGCTCAGAGTTCTCACCAGTTGTTCCCTTTCCAACACAGAACATACTCTTAATTTCTATGGTCTCCAGGAAAAAACATGTGCAGTAATAATTTGAAAGCCACAGCACAGTAATTGGAAGGATTGCACTGAGAATGTGTGACAAAGATAAATCCCTCTCCCCTCACAAGTTCAGTATCTTCTATGACTTTCATGTATGTCTACATTTCTAGTCCATCCTTAGAGTGGTCTTAGTACTGAAGCTATGTTTGTATGTTTTTGGAAACTAATTTAAAAAGACTAGCACAGTCACTGATGAGATAAGTAGAAAATGGAAGGGTAGTCTTTTGTAGATCAGTTCAAGGAACAAGGAGTTGTTTTGTAATATACACAGACTATTGTGATATGCTAATATTTTTATTGCAAATTGGTATTTCTGTGGAGGTAAACCCATATGATGATTTAAGTTTCAGATTAGTACCTCAGTGGTGCCCAGTGGCAGGACCAGGGGCAATGAAAACGCACTGAAACACAGGAGGCTCTGTATGAACATCAGGAAACACTTTTAAAAAACAAACAAACAAACAAACAAACAAAAAACAACTATGTAGGTAAGTGATCATTGGCACAGGTTTTCCAGAGAGGTTCTATCCTTGGAAATATTCAAAAGCCATCTGGACATGGTCCTGGGCAACCTGCTGTATGTTACCCAGCCTGAACAAAGGGGTTGAACCAGATGACCTTCAGAGTTCCCTTCCAACCTTAACCATTCTGTATTTTTATGAAAGACAAAGAAGGAAGCTAAGAAACAAGAACTAATTAAGACCAGAAGTGTCAGTAGCTAACATCAAGGTTGAATGGGGCTTTGAGCAACCTGGTCTAGTGGTAGGTGTCCCTCCCCATGGAAGGGGGGTTGGATTTGGGTGATATTTAAGGTCTCTTCCAACCCAAACCATTCTATGATTCTATAATGGGGAAAAGAAGAATTCTCTAAGGCGTTAAAATATCAATAAAATACTTGTACTTCCATTATCAGTTTAAAAAGCAACATTTGGTCTCGTTTTTAGATCCCTCTTGAAACATACATTGATATCACATAATTAGACAGTGTGTAAAAAGATCAGTGCTTATCAGCTAAAGCAGAATTATGTCACACTGTCTCTATCCATAGCACTTGTTCAATTTAGATTGTAAGTACCTTTGTTTGAAGTTGTCTTTCTGCTTTACATTTTTAGAGCCAATACAAGGCTACGAGGCCGTGTCCATGAAAAGGGACATGTAGGGTCTATCACAGTACAAATAGGTCACCATGATTTCCCTTATAATCCTTTCCATGTTCTATGCAATGGCATAAAAGTCAAATATTATCATAAAATTTAATCATACTTCCTTCATTTCTCTTCATGGACAGTCCAAACTGTTTTTTGTTTGTTTGTTTGTTTGTTCCATTTGTTTGTTTTGTTTTGTTTTGTTTAGGTAAGTTCCTTCCCTTCCCTTCCCTTCCCTTCCCTTCCCTTCCCTTCCCTTCCCTTCCCTTCCCTTCCCTTCCCTTCCCTTCCCTTCCCTTCCCTTCCCTTCCCTTCCCTTCCCTTCCCTTCCCTTCCCTTCCCTTCCCTTCCCTTCCCTTCCCTTCCCTTCCCTTCCCTTCCCTTCCCTTCCCTTCCCTTCCCTTCCCTTCCCTTCCCTTCCCTTCCCTTCCCTTCCCTTCCCTTCCCTTCCCTTCCCTTCCCTTCCCTTCCCTTCCCTTCCCTTCCCTTCCCTTCCCTTCCCTTCCCTTCCCTTCCCTTCCCTTCCCTTCCCTTCCCTTCCCTTCCCTTCCCTTCCCTTCCCTTCCCTTCCCTTCCCTTCCCTTCCCTTCCCTTCCCTTCCCTTCCCTTCCCTTCCCTTCCCTTCCCTTCCCTTCCCTTCCCTTCCCTTCCCTTCCCTTCCCTTCCCTTCCCTTCCCTTCCCTTCCCATTTTTTAACTCAGTAAAGACAGAAGGACTAAAATATAGAAACAGAGATTATATCTGGAAAAAAAACAAGTAGCCTAATTGAAATGATTATATGTTACAACTTAATTCACAGGTTTATTTACAAAATAGTGACATATTTGGTTGCTTATGGTGAGTAGTAATTCAGGTGTTTCCATTAGAATTGGACACTACTTGGCCTGGATGAACAGTGTAGAAATCTATGATTAGGGATAATTTTGTCCCTAATGGATGAAAAAAAGATGTGTATTAAGTAAGGGTAAATCTTATTTTGTAGTTCAGATATATATCTGTTTGATAGTGGATGAAAAAAGTTCCATACACTTAGTAGAAATAAGTATTCAGTAATAAGAGTTCTGTATAATTTATGTATAGTTGATGTACATATTAAGATGTATGTATAGATGTGCTGTATGTATAGATGTCTACATTAGTGATGGCATTTTTAATTTGATGTTAATTAAAAAGGGCATGTGACTGACAACTTTAAAGACGTTAGTTGTTTGTTAAAAAAAATTACTCTTCTTTAGTAGAAGACAGTTGATACAAGCAGCCAGGATGCCTAATCTTTTTGAACATTCCTCATATAGGGCGGGACTAGATAACGTCTCCATAGAGGAGTAGAAGACCAGAAAAAAACATCTCCATGGCAGAAAAACCACGAAATAATGATTCTTAATGGGGTGTAACTGTGCTGTGCATCAGGCACTGCCAAGGCAAAAGTGCCTTCTCCTCACCTCCTTTCTGGCTTCCTGATGGCAGAAGAGCCTCCTGGGACAGGAAGAGAAGTGTATTTTAGAATGGGCTATGAAATTAAGTGAGCAATGGAAATGATCATCCACCTCCTGTTCTTCCAGCTGGCCAGTGACAGGACCAGGAAAAGTCTGGCGTGTAGATGTCAGGTTGTGTCCCTTCCCTTTCCAATTCTGTATTCACAGATTATGACCTTTCATTGGGTCATAATTTCATAATGGAACATTTATCTTTAATGAACATTGAAGAAAATCCATTTGAAACAGAGGAGTCTGGCTGTTCAAAGGAACTCTGAAGTCTAAGGAAGTCCAAATCCTGATACTTTCAAAGTAGAAATGGTTTTAGTATCAAAAGAGCGTTAATAGATATCATTTCTTTTCCACTGTCATTGGTGGCATGATCCACAATGAGCTTATTGACATATTGATGAAAAAATGACATGATGGATGCAGTCCACCCTGCAAAAATTTTATCTTTGTATGTAATGGTATTTAGTATGCTTTACACATTAGGCAATTTAGTGCTTACCTTTCTAATGTCTGAAGATGAACAAAATGGTGATAATATGAAACTTCATAGTCTCTCAGTGACTACTTAATTCCTTTATCTGATGCAAGAGCACATTAAATCATGTACTACTTTCCAATTCCAAAGAAGTAACGTAGCGGCATGTTTTGTGGCATCTGGCCAAAATCATACCCTTTTTCATCCCAAGGTTTTCTAGATTTCCCTGGAAACTCTCTCACATATGTTGAAAATACCTTTGACCTTGCTTTTGAATGTGTGCCCTCTATACCCCTGCCAAAAAAAGAAAAAAAGAAAAAAAAAGTTCTTATATTAAATCCTGTTTATAAATTATCTAGGAGTAAAGTACTTTCCGTCTTTCCTCTTTTTTGAGTTTGCCACATCCCTGAGTCTCCTTAGACAGGCTGACTTTAAAATTTGAAAAGCATTGATCAACAGAAATGACAGTATATAGTAAAAAATAGAAGATAGGTGAAAACATGGCCAGCTCTTAATGTAGTGCAAATCTTTGTCAGGAAAAGGTGGAAACCAGCATGCATCCTTTTCTGCCTTTTGAGAAATAAAAGTTTTAAGATTGAACACTATTTAAATACTTATTCTTCCAAAAATATTGCAGTATGTATTTCCCCATTTAAAAATACATTTATTTATTTATTTATTTATTTTGGCGTAGGCTAATATTAAATATTATTTTTCTGTTAAAAAAAAACCCTGATATCCTTTAATCGTCACATTGAATGCCACTTAAAAATTAAAAAGGCATAAATATGCCATATGACATATGAAAGGTTTCATTTGTGTACTCATTTTCAATTGTTCCACACTTCTCTTTTGCTATTGAATGATTAATGATAATACTGTGAATATCTCAGGTAAATAATGCTGTAAAAGTAGAAAAAGGTTAACTAATATTTATGTGCTTTACTGCACATTCAGGTAGTCAGGAAATAGAACATACTGAGATTTATTATTATTATTTTTAATTTAATGTAGAATAAACGCAAAATTTGAAGTGTTGATTTAGGTACCATTTTGTAAACCTCTCATTCAAAAGTGTTTGAAAATATTATATCAAGAAACTAAATACATAAAAATTACTTTCAATGGTTTCACTTTTCTAAAAACATCTGTCAGGTACTGAGGCTCGTAGCATGCCATTAAGAAAACAGTTGTGTGTGGATGGTTGTAGAGAGAGTAGTTTCTTATTTTTCCATTACAAATACCTGGAGGGTTGGTTCTGTGCAGTGGTAGGTAAGCTGGCAGAAATGAACTCTCAATGTCTGCAAGGCACCATACTATGTCTCTCAACTTGCCTTCCTTCTCTTCCTTCTCTAATATCTTAGACTGTCAGTGACTATTGTACTACCGCTACTGCAAGTCACCTAATGCTTAAAAGACTGAGTTTCTTTCCAGTTTGAAGAGTTCACAATATAAAGCAAACATTATCTCCAGGATAATAATTCTGATTAGGGAAAGTAGGAAGAATTTGTTAGTCAGTGCAAGAGAGGAAAATCTATGCAGAACAAAGCTTTGATGCAAAATATGAAATTCAGAAAGGGAATATATTTTTGGATGTTTTTGAAACTATTAAACGTCATGAATTAGTGAGAGACTGAGAAGGTTAGAATTAAAAGAAAATTGTGGAAGGATAGTAAGAAAAGATGAGCAGATAATGCTTTAAGCTCAACTCAGACTTGCATGGGTACTTTGACTCTTGAATAAGCTATTTCTTTCCTTTCAAGCAATTATTCCAGTTAGTCTGAAGAAAAGAAAAAATAGTGATGTTAGTAGCCTATGTTCATATTCATTAAAGTCAATGGCACTCAAATATCTTGAAGCTTTCCAAAACACTTTCTTAAGAACATATAAAGTAAATTACATCCTGCTACTAGAAATCTGTGTGAAGCAGATTTTTGAGGGGTTGATTTTGTATTTTGAAGTTTGGTTCACTGTGTGATAATCAGTGTTTTTTCTGTGGAATATAGATGCTTAAACAACCATGCTATATCCACTAATTTATAGTGGACAGAACACTGCTAGGTGCTTTACATAGGAAAATCAAGGTTATGATATCTCGCCAAAGAGTTTAAAATTTCATTTTAGAAGTAACATGGTGAAGAATATTAATTGCTAGTAGATATAATTAAGTAAAGCTATACCAGTTTACAGTAATGAAAAACAAACAAACAAACATGGATTTCATAATCCAGCATATGTATCACAAATTTTGTTTGAGGCATTGTTATAATGGGCCATGCAATAAACCCACAATGCTCTTTGTAAGTATCTAGTTATAGTTCTGCTCTCCTGGCTTTTTTCTCTTCTGACTTACTCTATTTTATCTGATTCCTCAATTTTTGAACGGGATGGTATTAAATATATAGGTTTATTCAACATTTTACCATAATTTTATAACACTAGACTGTATGGTATGATTAACTCTGTTGGTTACAATTGTTCCTTTAAAAAGTCATTAGCATCTCACAGTGACCAAGACATGAAAACTCTACTTATTTCAAATACTAAGAGAGGGGAAAAATCAGATGCCAACTAAGATGTTTGAATATCTTATGAAACATTCTGAAGTGAAGTCTTACATCTACAAGTGTATGTGCATATATAAGTGCATATATAGATATGTTTTATAGACTTTCTAAGGAGGGAGATCAAGTGCTTAGAAGCTAGAAAACTAGAATTAAGGTCATTCTGATAACTGCAATTCAAACTCTTGCATTGCACATTTTAAAGAAAGAGGAAATAATACGGCTTTAGTTTACTTCTATTCCAAGATTTTGTTAGCTGTTTGCCATTTTCTCTCCATGTACATTTATGTCATAAAAAATGAGCTTACATATTGGTGTAATACCTTCCTTGTTATACAAATAGCCAGAGGAGTTAATGAGAAGGAGTAGCAATTGATGGAACAATTAGTGAAAATTAGTGCATGGGCATAAAAGGTAGTGCAAGGGCAATCAGAACTCTTGGGCAAAGATCAGACACAACTGTTGCTTTTCTTCACTAATTAGTATCTGCTGATCTGAGTACTTATCTACTATACATCTGTAGAATGTATCCTAAATTCAGTTTCAAATACAGCTCAAGAGGACTTGACCTTATTAATTTTCCTCCCTTTTTCTCTTGTCTCTTTGCATAGCTCAGGTCTTAAGAGAGTTCTTGATAGGACCTTTAGATCAAAATGGACAATAAATGATCATAAAGTTTTCTAGTCAAGAATTGCCTAGATCTTCAACTCATGTAAAGTCTGCCATCAGATGTATTGTATATATTTCAAAAATAGAACAAAATCTGTCTGTAAGCCCTTCTCTTCTCAAATTATGCAAATAAACATTTAGAGGATTATCCCATCATTTTGAGTTCTCTACTTGGTTACAATGAATGAATTTTCTCTGGTTCCCATCTTCAGTAAAAAAATATTTTATTAGTTTTGTTTGTATGCATCTGGCTCAACCTAAGTAACTAATCATTCTTTTAATTTGTGTTGTTTTAGTGATGGGGACCTTGCATTGTTTCCAGAGTTTAGAATGATATTCTTCCAGTTCTCTGGAGACATATGTTTGTCATCTTTCTTTCCTGCTTATTGCCAACAGCAGTGGGTGCGTTTTAGACCAATTTCTACATAAGACAGCTGTCATGTTCTATCACACACGCAATGATGCTTTAGGAGATATCATGGAAGAAGGATTTTTTTTCTTCCTGGGAACAGTGCTAAACATGTCAGAAAACTGCTGTAGGTGTTAGTACATGTAGATAGCTACTTTTAATATTTCATATTAATGAAGAGTCCTTTTCTATTTGCAATACTGAATACAGAAAAGTACCCCCTTTACCCAAGTAGCACTCTAAATACAGCATTATCAGTAGGAAAATAGTGTATTTCTACTGCTGCATATGTTGCTATGCAGTCTTACCAAAGTTATTTTCCTCCCCCTTTAAAATGTAGTTTTTTTCGTTAATTCCTTTTACCCAGACTTTGATCAGATCAGGATGAACACTATTTAGAACGAATGCTTTGCAATTTTAAAGCCTCAGTGATGTGCAGATCTGGACTGTAGAGACCCTAATAAGCTCCCACCTATCAAATGCATGTCTTTATTGTAGGCTACATCATACTGTAAGTTTTAAATACAGCATGTCAAGTACAAGAAACAAAAGATGGAACTCTATTAACAGGAGGAGGACAGGAGCTTACAAGGAGGACAGGAGCTAACATGCCACAGATCAGTAGGAAAATAATTCAAGAAGGATATCTTAGATTCTCTTAAAGAGGACTTTATGGCTTCAGATTACATGGAAGGAACTCATAAAGCTGGTAATTGCATATTGCTGATATACGATTATTGTAGAAATACTTTAAGCTGTTGCCTCTTTAACCTTTTCTATTATGACTAGTGGTATAGTAAGATCAATATGCTGTTCTTTGTACACTAGCAGCACTCAGTATTTGTCTTGGCTACAACAGCTGTGCCAATGATTTTTGTGTACTGTATGGTTGTACACAAGCATTGGGCACAAAGAAGTAATAGTCAAAATATGCTAGAATAGTATGGCATAGTAACATTTCAGAAAGGGATCTTGGCATGTTAAACAAAGGAAATTTGGTGTTAAATTAGGACATACTCAGATGTTCCTTCTTTTCTTCCCAAACCAGTACTGATAAATTTTCGAAAGTCCTCTTTGATTCTTGCTGTGGATATGTAGATACTTAGGCGCACTTACCTGCATACTTATATTATATAAATATATAATGTATATAATATTATATGACTTACATATATACTTTGGGGGACAGTTGGACCAGATGATCTTGGAGGCCTTTTCCAACCTTAATGATTTTATGATTCTATATTACTTCATATTCAAATTTAGAATTTGGATTAAAACTTGATATATTTTACAATTGTATGCTTTTCACTAGCACAGAAATATTAATCTACAGCAGTAAATTGATTAATCAGATCAAATGAGGTGGTTTGAAATCTCCCACTAGGCCATTATGATGGATCATAGCCTGACAAATAATGAATAATGCATAAGAGCCAACAAGTTGACATGTGACTTAATTACATTGTTAATGCAACCATGATACAAGAATTGCAGAAAGCAAAAAGGACAATTCTGAAACAGTGTGATGGTTATTTAGTTCTACATAGCAAAAATGTCAAAGACTCAATAACAACCAGAGTGTGATACAGATAATAAAAGCAACAAACTCCACATGTACATAGTGTGGAAAAGATATGGGAAAATGGTGAAGATAAGGATGATGATGTTTTTGACCAAATACGAACAAAAAAATACTGAGACTTGTACGGTTGTCTCGGTGCTGCCCTCCTAATCACTCACAATCTGTGAAGGACTTGGGTAAATTAGCATGTGTAGAAATGAAGAAAAATATTCAGGAATAGAGTGAGCAAAATAGTATGACGTTAATTAAGATTGATTTTTATGGTGATATTATTGGTATCTAAGACAAAACACATCCTTTTGTGAAATTGAAGTTGTTCCTAAAGTTTTCAGTATATTGTCAATGAGCATACATTATATTTTGCCACCTGAAATTTCACAAATAGTTCTTACTACTTCCCAGAGGAAGCCAGATCACAATACAACTATATTATAAATTAAATGTGAAAAGAGATGGCTTAATAGAACAGAAACTGTCCATTATAGTCACTGTACCTAACAGAGAATCAGTAAATGATCATTGAAGGCTTCACTATTGCAAATAGTCTCGTACTAACCGCATTAGCAATATTCTAGTGAGTATTTTTGTAAAATTCAAGAATCGAGAGTAAGTTCTCCTCCATACATATGAACCTGTCCGTGTTCATGGCAGTAAGAATAGCTCATTTCAGTTTTTCCCCTTCAGGCACAAGGTTTGCCAGACTTGTTTGAACTCCAGTTCAAATCATCCCACTATCTATCAAATGGTCTCATTGATTCCACCAATTTAGTATATAAATATCAATACACATATAGTAAAGCCATTGCATTGTGTATTAATCCTACTTGTGAAAATCAATTTTCTTTCTGATTGGCAAAATTATTTACTGTAGGTAAAGTGTAAAAAATTATGTAGCTAATTTAAAACTATTTATTTTATCTGAATATATAAAAAATTCCCTAATTCTGTGTCAATTTTGATAATACATATTTTTATGTTCTAAATTCTATATTTTTAGGAAAGGATGAAAGTACATGTAGATTTCCACTTAAGCTCAAACAGAGCTTAATTTTGTTTATTAGAAGTAATATAAATTGTGGAAATTTATTGATCTAATTTTAAGCAAGTAGAATATGTTGCCTAGAATCTAGATTTATAATAGAAATTACCATAGACACTTAAGTACTAAAGTGTTGTGCCTATGGGCATCTTCTTTCTTGAAAGAAATCACTTAGGATTTTGCTTAGCAGGACTTTGAGCTACTAATGTAAATCTCTTGTGTATTATTAGAATAGATATTAAAGTCCAGATTGGGCCATTTTCACTGAGTGATATTATATGAAAGACTTGGAATTTGGGCACTTAAGTGATCAACATACTCAGTGGTTTATTTATCTGCAATACCCACAGTAGATATTGTAATATTTAAATGCCCATTGGTATGGATAAACACAATAGTAACTTAGAGGAAAATCAGACTCAGGATGAGTTACCAGAGGCTAAAAGCAAAGTTTCATTGAAAACAGCCAACCCGAAATTAAACCTGCTTCAGTTTTTATTTATTTACATATTGTGTAGAAAAGAATATAGTCTGGATGTAAACTAGAAAGTACTGGAGAAACAAGAGAAGGCATCAAGGTGGCAAAAAGCAAAAGAATGAATACTAACAAGAGAGATGGACAAAGAAGGACCTAAGGCAACTGGCAAACCTAGATTAATGATAGACTTGAAAGATGAAAATCTTGGAAAATTAGATTAAAAGCCATAAAATCAGGAATTTCAAGAGAGGGAAAAAAGTTCAAATGAAGAATATGGAGAAATGAGGGGAAAAAAGGATTCTTTTCTGTAGAAAATCTATGATCTATTGAGGAAGGCAGCTGAAAAGAGGGATAGGGGATCCATGCACTTTGTGTGTTACAGAGTGGGTGAGGGCACTTTTTTGAAGTGATGTGAATTACAGCAACATTGGAACTTACAGTTTCAAAGAATACTGAAGCATGGACTTTGATGAATGAAAGTTATTGAATGTACTACCTCAAGAGTATGTTAACTCCTGAAAAATTATATTGTCATATCTGATACCAGAGTAATGTAAAAATAACTAAGGTTATATTTTTCAAAATGTACTAATGGATTTATCTGTGTAATATAGAAAGTGATATATCAGGGTATATTTAAACAGTGTAAGGTTTGAACTGTTAAAATAGTAGCAATAACCCCCTTTTTTATTTTGACACATTCTTTCTTGCCTTCAGTGGATTGAACTATTTGCCTATTTGACATCTGAGGTAACCAATTTCCCCTAAAGACACAAACCAAATTATGATCTTTTCTGCTTCTGTGTCTCTAACTGATCACATTCTTTGTTCATATCTTGCCAAGAAATCCATACACTAGAGCTCACTGTCTGAACAGTACCTTGCTGTTAACTATGACAGAATATCTTGAGCAGCAAGGGCACTTCCCTCCTAACATGGGTTTAGGTTGCTGTGCTTTGTTTCTAATCTGCCAGTCGAAAGGAGTATGCCCCTGCTGTGCTTGTACCACTCCTGAAACCACCCTGCCTTGCTTGTGCCCTGTAGAGTGGTTCAAGTATCCCATAAGGACCAAGTTTCTTCAAGCTGTCTGAAGAAGGTCTTCCTGATCTGTTGCAGACACCCACAACAGCATCACCTGAATTGTTCTTTCTAATCCTGGCCACTCAAGCTCTCACCTGACTTACTGTCCACCCTTAGACAGAGCTCCATGCATTCCCACTGCTCTCTCACATCATGGGCAACTTCACTGCATGCTGTTCCAGATTGTTCTTCCTAAAAAGCCTGCATCTATCCATGGCAGCACTCTTAACTTGGGAATATGATGTCAGTGCACACCTCCTACAGACAAGGGTACCATCTCGCCCTGCCCGTGCACTTCCAGCAGTCTTAAACATAGACAGCTGCATCCACCCTTGGGAGCTCAGCTGAGACAAGTCTTTGCCGTGCTGGGAGCTGGGGAGTACTGTGTGGCAGCTGCTCATCCAGGGAGTCCTGGGCACCATGCCCTGCAGTGTGTCACCATTGCACACAGATAGTCATCAGTGGTCCCATCCACTTCTCGAGCTCACTAGCAGTCGCCTTCTGTAGCCTTCTGTAGCTATTCTTCCAGAACCACAAGTATCCTGAAAATCCTCAAGAGTTCCCAGAGTCCTTCAAATATCCCAGAAGAAGTTCCCAGGAGATCTAGAAACAGGGCTCAGAAACTGCTGCTCAAAGAGTCTATTAACAAATTGTATTAGGTGTGCTCCTTTATAGTATGATGCAAATGGGTTTAGTTGTATATAGTAATATTTTGGCCAACTTTAGCATGCATATGTGTTTTCCTATAGTGAATGCCTGTGTGTTCTGTTCTACTGTTATTCTACTCATGCATTATGTATAACTAAATATTCATTGAACCAAAAAAGACATACTCTATAACTAGTGTTTAGGGTACATGACTCTGCTGCAAATATGATTTATTTATCTTCGGTAGAACAAGAGTGGAAAGAGATATGGCTACATCAACCACAGGCTGCCAACTAACAGAATTAAACATGGAGGTTTCTGTGACCAAACTACCATGTATCTATTTCTATTGCCCCCACCAACCCCTGCCCCAGTTTTTTTTTTGTTTTTTTTTTTTTTTTTTTTGTAGCTGACTAGAATTCATACATCCTTCAAATCTCATATTTCTTTGTGGTAAATCCCAGAAAATCTTGCTAGATTTTCAGCCATCAATCTTTCCCAGATATAGTCTCCTTTCTTGTTTGTTTTTTTGATGATTTATACTTGAGAGGTTTTAGATTTGTTCTGGAGGAGGAAAAGGAGAAGTAGTAACATATATTAATGGAAAAATAGTGTTGAATCAAGTACTGTATACCATTTTCCTAAAGTGTGAAAGGATTCCAGCTTATGTAGATAACGTAACTGTGAAAAGATCCCATCTATTTTAAAATGACACTAAATAACATTTTATTTCAGTCTATGGAGTGTTACATAGACTTTTCTTTTGCTTCTTGTATTCCTCCCCCTCCTCACCCCAATAACTGACAAGATAAAAGCCGGTGTATTAAAATCTCAGGCTTATGATTATATTATACAGCAAGTTTGAATGTTTAAGTCTGGAGTTTAAGTGCCATCATCATACTGCAAACTGATTTCACAGTGTTCTTCAGTTCTTGAGTTTGTGTGGGAAACAACTAAGAAATAATGCATTTTCAGTGATGCATTGAAACAACATAGGACTAACTGTCCCCTACACCCCGTAACTGAAACAATCAAGACTCATGAAACCTATATCTAAAAAGACTTTCTTGTAATTAGAATTAATATTAGAAGTTACAAGCACTAGTTAACAGGTCAGAAAACCTTCATTGTTTGACATATGTCCATGGATGACTACATTTTCTCCTCATTGTTGGACTTCAAGATAAAGAAGATGCCTGCATAAAATCTCATTTTGAATTTTTTTTTGAATGTGAGCTGGCATATCTAATCATTTTCTCTTGAAGCTAATCAAGCTTTCTACTTCAGCAATACATTTACTACTTTATTGTTTAGAGGAATATGGGGCATTAAAGAATCCTGAATATGAATATATATTTTAAAAAAGATCACTCTACTGCTATCACATGTAGTATTATAGATACAATAGTAGTTTTATTACTTGGAGTAGTATAAAGTAAGCAGAACTAAAATAGACTTTTTGTGGAGTTTTTGAACATTTTACATTATGCTCATAAACATTAACATAGACAATTTTATAATAAAAGTGTTTAGATGAAGTGAGGTTTTATAGGTACACTAAAAATAGTGAATTTGGGACAGAGGAAAAACAGTGAACATAAAACTCTCATCCTCGTTGTCTTCTTCAGCCACATGGTGTGGACTTTTTCCTTATGACTTCTGTACTGGAAGAGGTTAACATTATTAAATTAAGCTTAACTATCACTGCTTTACTATCTGTTGCTTGCAAGTCTGTACATGGAGTGGCTCCTATGATCATTTCCAAAACTTTTCATCATATTTGAATGGATTAAATAGTAGGTCTTGGTTAAGCTTTACAGCTTTCCACCTCCCTTGCTACTTACTGTTTACTCTGAAATCTCAAAATTCACCAGGAGTGTACTTCCAGTTTTGCCCTTGCACCCTTGCACCCACCACAGTCTTTCTGGTGGACACTATGGATAAAGAATAGTTCAGCTGCAATCTACTATTAAATATGAATTTACACGGAACAATATTGAACACTGCAGAAAACAGAAGGGTTCTGGATTGTATGTAAGGGTTAAGTTTGTAAAAACAGCTTATTTTTATTCCTGATTCCCACTAGCGGTGATGGATCTCAAGTCTCCTCCAAACAAATGTTTTTTTCATTTACATGAGGCTATTGCATATGGCAGTTATTTTGAAAAGAAGCATTGCTAAGCATTAAAGTGTTGTCTTAATGTAAATATGGGGAAATGTCCTGGGAAATCTATGTCTTCAAAACTGTCTTAGCACTTCTCAGTATTTACCTCTAAGAGACGTGTCCTGTCCAGCTGTTCAAATTGTTTTCACGTGGTTGAGTAGCTATGGCAATTTACTCCACTAGAGAATCTGCACTCAGGTGAGCAAGTGTTCCTGTCTTAATTGAAGCTTCGGAACGTTCAAAAATTAGCTTCAAGTAGAATTTCATTTGCATAAAACTGGAAGCAACGTAATCACATCTTGTAGGTGTAGGTCTTATTTTTACTAGCATTATAGTTTGAGCATAGTTGTCAGGAATGTCTAAGGTGTTTTCCTTCTTGTTCAATGAACCATAATTAGTAATGCAGCAGACTCATGTTGTTTTTTTAAAAAAATAAAATAGATGCTTTAATTTTACAGATATTTTACTTGATCAAAATGCCCATTTCTTTTTTGCTTGTACGTAAACAAATGCTTAAGAAGAAGCTCTAACTTATTATTTTTTTTTGAACCAGAAATACATCTGAAATTACTCATGCTAAAAAACCTACTGTTTTCTACATCCTAGTCACTTATAATTTATGTCTTTCTTTTTAAAATAGGCATTTTAGAAAAACTAAGCCACTGTTGTCTTTGTGGTAGTTCTAGGATATGCTATTCACAATTATGTGCAGCTAATGACTTTTGCTTTCTGTAATTTTACAGCAGGCATACATGGTAACGCTGTAAGAGATTTATTTATTTATTTATTTATTTTAGTTAGAGGATGGGGAGTTCAAGTTGTGCTGCTGTAGATACATAATTGTCTATAGGCATTTGTAACTACCAACCGCTGTCTGTCATCCTTGAATCTCAGAACAGGATTTAATGTAAAGATTCCTGTTGATGTAGCAGTGGTTCAATAATATCCTGAATCTTGGAAAATCAGACTTGCTCCAAGCATGTCTTTTTAACTGGTTTATCTTTACTGTCCTTTTGGTCTAGTAAGCTCTGCTTAACGTTTTTTTTTTTTTTTTTTTCTTAAAGCATTTCTGATAGTACAGTTAACAGATATGTCTTTACTGGTTGTTCTGGAGCTGATCAGACCTTGACTTTTGTCCATCCCAGTCTCATTTCTCAAATGAGTTACCTTGAATGAGGGTGCTTTGCATCAATATTCATTATAATTAGACCAGATTTTATTAAGCTTTTCTGTGGTGGATGAGTATGTGCTTTTATGCAAGGTCACTGCAGTGAGTGTATCGCAGTGCTGGTTGACTGATGGTTTTATAGATAAGGCTCTTGAAAGTTAAAATCTATGATGGAAATGTTGGTCTCTGTTTCATTTTCCTAGAGATGTTGGTATTTATGTTTAGCTTTGGACTGCATCTATCTTTATATATTTATTTATTTATTCTGATTTTGGGCGTTGTTTCTCCAGAGGTTTGTTCCTCTGTAGAAGGAGCTGCTCATTTACATTAACAGAGGAACAAGGCATATATCATAGGACCTCACTAGGCAGAAAAATCCGGATGTTTCACATGTTCACTTTTGTTTCTTTGTCTTTCTGCAGTTCTTGGTGTGTAATAAGCCCATATTTAGTCAGAGAGCATGACAGTGCATTTGGATGAGACATTACTTTGAGTTTTCTTCTTTAAACAAATCATCCTATAGTTTGTCTCATTTTTTGGTACAGAGATTCGAGAACATGATGTGAGTAATAAAATTCTTGACTGTAACCCACTGTTAGTGCACTACAGCTCTGTTGGCTCTGCTTTTGCAACTGTCATGGTTTCAAGCAAGTTGGTGGAAACTATAAAAAACAATGAGTGGGAAATATAAATAATTCAACAGACTGGAAACAACAAATGTGTTTTTTTTTTTTTTTTTTGTAGAGTAAGTCATTCCTCGCAAGTCTCTTAATGGTTTTTACTCTAGTCAAAAGCATGCTGATAGGAATGATACAGTAGATTTAGTGTACTTGGCCTTTCAAAAAGCTTTTGAAAAATTTTTCACCAACGGCTCATCTAGAAATTAAGTTCTCACAGGCTAGAAGGGAAAGCTATACATTACTAACTCATTAAAAATAGGGGGAAATTGGGGATATGTGATTGTTTTTCATAGAACTCACTTCCAAATCAGAAATGCTATGTGGTACTATTTCCACTCCATCATGAGTCATCTGGATATTTTGTGAGCACAACTAACTATAGCCAAAACATGGAAAGAGCTGCTCTGAGGTACTGTTAAGTTTTATGTAGGCCACACAATGAATGAATGAATGAATGAATAGATAAATAGTTAACTAAACCTCCATTTTATTGCTATTTGCATATTATAAGAGTTTGTTCATTTAGTATCTGGTATACACCAGTCTAATCGGGAAGCAAAATAACCTGGTTGCTGTATAACACATGAAGATTCACAGTCTTTTTCTTGTTAGGAATAAAGTGCTGTATAAATCAGCCCAGCTTAGCCTCATAATGTAAACTGAAATGAGTCTCGCTTGCAGCATTACAGTCCCTTCTAAAACAGTGCCCAGGAATGTGAGTTCACCCTCTCACCTCTCCTGTCTTCGTGGGGAATATGTAGCAAGTCCCCACAGTGGAGTTGTGTTTCTGACATATATCCTGAGCAGGCTGTGGTTAACACCCCTGGCAGGCTGTAGCTGGCTCTGGTTCTGCCAAGCTGCACTAGGTAGTCTCCAGGAAAGACCCTCTCCAGCCTCCTACAAAAGCATATTGCAGCATTTGTACAAATGTCATCTTCTGGATTCTCCACATACTCCACATGTCATCTGCTGATGATAAGCATTCACATTTTTTTTTTTATTTTTTTTTTCCTGCCATTTGACCATCAGACTTGTGCTGCCATTAATTAACTCTGTCACTTTTCACCTCACTGTTGCCATTTGATTAACTTTTCCACTGCTGCCTTTAGGGTTTTGGCCTGTATTTATTCATTGCTACCGTTTCATTAACTCACTCTGCAATTTAATTTAACTTTTGTCTTTTGATTTACTCACTGTTGCCATTAGATTTAACCTTGTCTTACCAGACAGCCTGATGTTGTCTTCCATCTCCTCTGCTGATCCTTACTTTTTTCTTCAGCCAGACATTTCCTTGGTTCCCTCATGGATGCTCCACCAGATGTTTTAGCACATTTTCTCCTTTTTTTTTTGGCCTTTCTTTCTGGGTAGAGTATTTCTCTTGAGGCATTAAAGATTAAGTTCATCATATTTTTTAAACTGAGTCATATGTAACACATCAGGTATAACAATCTTACGTTGTAAGTGATTCGATCTTTTTTGCTTTAGCCACTTTTAATATCCTGTTTGTAAGGAAATAACATAAACTAAAGTTATAACAGACTTTTGGAGATGCTAGTATATATTGATAGGATATAAACTTCAATTTAACATGCCATGAGGCTCTTAATAAATAAAGTTAAATGATATTTTCTTATTTTATGTAACACCTTGGTAAAACTGTATGCTCTTGATCACAGTACCACAGAATGTTAGGGATTGGAAGGAACCTTGAAAGATCATCTAGTCCAATCCCCCTGCCAGAGCAGGAACACCTAGATCACGTCACACAGGAACACATCCAGGTGTGTTTTGAATGTCTCCAGAGAAGGACACTCCACAACCCCCCGGGCAACCTGTTCCAGTGTTCTGTCACCCTCACTGTGAAAAAGCTTCATCTCATATTTAAGTGGAATCCCCTATGTTCCAGCTTGCACCCATTTCCCCTTGTCCTGTCATTTGATGTCACTGAGAAGAGCCTGGCTCTGTCGTCCTGACACTCACCCTTTACATATTTATAAGCATTAATAAGGTCACCCCTCAGTCTCCTCCAAGCTAAAGAGAGACAGCTCCCTCAGCCTTTCCTCATAAGGGAGATGCTCCACTCCCTTAATCATATTGATGCATGTGTCTCTTTTTAAAACATCAGATTTCTTCGTTGCCTTTTGCTCATACTGCTCTTTTAGTTTCTTCGTTTTGTTCTAATCTACATATTCCTCCCCCACACCTTCCTCCCCCCAGCCCACACCGTATGATCAGGCTGTAAATAAGTCATAAATATATTTATTTCTTTGTCACTTAGCCATTAATGTGGGATAGCCTTAGAATCTATCCAGTCAAAAAAATGATACATAGACAATGAAAATGAGTTTTATTTTTTAGCTTAGAATGGGGCTGTGTTATACCACTGTTTTTTAAGGACAAATTGTCATTCTGGGAGCTAACACTTCATTTTAGAAGTTGAAGGCTGTTGGGTAACAATTATGGGCATAATATTATTGATTATACAATTCTGTATTAATCTTCTGTAGTGATTTTTGAATCATCCTGGGATTTCAGAGATGACTGCGAAGAGCTGGAAATATTGGAATACTGTCAAGAATTAATCTTTGTTATTTATTTATTAACTTAAACTTGCTTAGCTTACTTCCTTTAAGTTTCTATGGTTATTACTGAAGATCATGGCTAGATCAATACCCTTTGGAGACATTTATTTGTCTTAAAAATCTATGTCTTCCACTACTCCACCTTCTCTTTTCTTTACGTTTGTATTTTATTTCTGTATCTCACTGGTAAAAGTTCTGTGTATGTGAAAATGGCCTTGCCTGCATGATTAGCTATATATTATAGAGAAGCTATTATATTATAGAGAAGGTGGTTAGGGAGTCCAGTCTGCCTCACCAGCTGTGCCATTCTTGATGGCAGGGAAAGCATTTGTACTTGTCTCCCCACCTGGAGGTGTATGTCATATGCACCTGCAATTACAATGGCTTCATTGTCCTGTTCCACTGTAGTAAGTAGGCATCAGGCTGCCTGATAGCCCCTGAACAGTCCAAATCACATGATTTGCTGCCCATTAAATTCACCTTTTTTTCTTTTCTAAATTCTTCCCTGTCAACATCCTCTTTCCTTCCCAGATAAACACCTCATCCCCTACTTATTCTATTTTTCACACCCTTATTCAGTGTGACAAGGTTGCCCTAGTAATTACTATCCTTGGTCAGCAACTCTGAAGCTATCAGCCCCTTTGCTATGTCTAATTTTTCTCATTTCTGCTGTTTCACATGTTGCTGTTTTGTTAGCACAGTCACTGGTTAAAGCTGGCCAGCTGTTCTCCATAACACGTTGTCATTTTTCAAGTTGCTACCTTGCTAGTATAGCTACAGGTTGAGCTTGGCCTTCTGAATTCATTCCCTAACACGTCCCCTCTTAAAGTTAATATGAGTTAATATAAAAAGGAGTTGCACGACCCCACCTCTCTGCCACAGAGCCTGCCTGCACTTCCTGTGCCGCCTTCCTTGGGCTGCACATGTGGGAACAGGAGCCCGGCTCTGTTGGACACGGCCTGCAGTTTTGGGGTACAGGTTCTTGAAGTCCTCTCTCTCTACCTTCTGGGCCCCGCCTTGACTGTCACAGGAGGCACACAAGACTTAAAACCAGTTAACACCACCATAAGGTTAATAGTCTAACACTTCCATAATAGTCCATGTAGAAAAGCCAGCTCCTCAGGCCCAATAATGCCCAACTCACCATGCCTCTTCAGCCACCTGGATGCTGGACATCAGTACCTGTACTGCTGTATGAAAGTGTGCTTGAAATAAATAGCCTTTGCAATGGAATTGATCAAAAAATAATAACTGCCCTAACACCAGGCCTCTGAATCCATCTGTCTGACCCCTTCTGGTCTGTTGGGGCTATTTAATGTATTTAATACATTAATTATAAGTGCCAGTCTGAGGGAGAAAGCCTCTGCTTGAAGCAAATAACGGTCTCCAACCTAGGACTTCAGAACACTGTGAGAGCCCTCCTCTGTGATACCAATTAGCCTGAGATGCGACTTGCTCCTCCTTCTCCTTTCATTCCTTCCCAGATGCAAACAAGTTTTCTTCAAGCTTTTTGTTTGTTTGTTAAACAAAATTGATATTTCTGCATTTTACAGCAGAAGAGGTAGGAGGTGGGAACAGAGGGCATTCATCACCTTGCAATGTTTAGAGCTTAGCAGCAGTCTGAATATGTAAACGTCGAAAACCCAGCTGTGAGGAATAGCAGCTTTAATTCAGGAAACAGGACAAGTGGCAATAAGATAGCTCACTTAATTGACCTTAGTTCTTGTAAATGTCATCCCACAATGGGAAGTGGAAATTTGGATTGTTTTATGTGCTTTATTAAAAGAAGTAAAAAATAAAAAATAACAATAAGGACTTTAGGGGACTGGAACGGTTAGTGGATGGAGCGGGAGTACAGGTGGTGTTTTCATCCATCCCTACAGTAGCAGGGAGGGGTACAGAGTGGACACGGAAAGCCCACCTGATTAACACGTGGCTCAGAGGCTGGTGCCAACACAGAAATTCTGTTTTTTTTGACCATGGGGCGCTTTACTCGGCACCCGGCCTGATGGCCGCAGACGGGTCCCACCTATCTCTAAGGGGAAAACGGATCCTAGCCCAGGAGCTGGCAGGGCTCATTGAGATAGCTTTAAACTAGGTAAGAAGGGCGACGGGGCTGAAATAAGCCTTGCTGGAGCTGTGCCAGGGGGAACAATGGCAAGGCCGGGGGAGAAGGCAATGGCCCAACTGAAGGGCATCTACACTAATGCACGCAGCATGGGTAACAAACAAGAGGAGCTGGAAGCCATCGTGCGGCAGGCAGGCTATGACTTGGTTGCCATCACGGAAACGTGGTGGGACCACTCTCATGACGGGAGTGCTGCAATGTCTGGCTATAGGCTCTTCAGAAGGGACAGGCAGCACAGAAGGGGTGGTGGTGTGGCTCTCTATATCAGAGAGTGTTTTGATGTTGTGGAACTTGAGGCTGGGACTGATAAGGTTGAGTCTCTGTGGGTTAGGATCAGTGGGAAGGCCAACAAGGCAAGCATCCTGGTGGGGGTCTGTTATAGACCGCCGAACCAGGATGAGGAGACGGATGAGGAGTTCTACAGGCAGCTGGCAGAAGTTGCAAAATCGTCAGCGCTTGTTCTCGTGAGGGACTTCAACTTCCCAGACATATCCTGGAAGCACAACGCAGCCCAGAGAAAGCAGTCTAGGAGGTTTCTGGAGAGCGTGGAAGATAGCTTCCTGACGCAGCTGGTTAGAGAGCCTACCAGGGGAGGTATCCCGCTAGACCTTCTGTTCACAAACAGTGACGGACTGGTGGGAGATATGGTGGTCGGGAGCTGTCTTGGGCAGAGTGACCACGAAATGGTCGAAGTCTCTATTCTTGGTGAAGTCAGGAAGGGGACCAGTAAAACCGCTGTCTTGGACTTCCGGAGGGCTGACTTTGAGCTGTTCAGGACACTGATTGGCAGAGTCCCTTGGGAGGAGGTTCTGAAGGGCAGAGTAGTCCAGAAAGGCTGGGCACTCCTCAAGGAGGAAATTTTAATGGCTCAGGAGCGGTCTGTTCCCACGTGCCCAAAGACGAGCCAGCACGGAAGAAGACCGGCCTGGCTGAACAGAGAGTTGTGGTTCGAGCTTAGGAGAAAAAAGAGGGTTTATAATCTTTGGAAAAGAGGGCGGGTCACTCATGAGGACTATAAGGATGTTGCGAGGCTGCGCAGGGAGAAAATTAGAAAGGCCACAGCTCATCTGGAGCTCAATCTGGCTACTGTGGTTAAAGATAACAAAAAATGTTTTTACAAATACATCAACACAGAAACGAGGACTAAGGAGAATCTCCATCCTTTACTGGATGCGGGGGGAAAAATCAGTGACGAGAGATGAGGAAAAGGCTGAGGTGCTTAATGCCTTCTTTGCCTCAGACTTTAGCGGCAAAACCAGTTGTTCTCTGGATACCCAGTACCCTGAGCTGGTGGAAGGGGATGGGGAGCAGGATGTGGCCCTCACTATCCACGAGGAAATGGTTGGCGACCTGCTACAGCACTTGGATGTACGCAAGTCGATTGGGCCAGAAGGGATCCACCCAAGGGTACTGAGAGAACTGGTGGAGGAGCTGGCCAAGTCGCTTTCCATCATTTATCGGCAGTCCTGGCTATCAGGGGAGGTCCCAGTCAATTGGCAGCTAGCAAACATGACTCCCATCTACAAGAAGGGCCAGAGGGTAGACCCGGGGAACTATAGGCCTGTTAGTTTGACCTCAGTGCCAGGGAACCTCATGGAACAGATTATCTTGAGTGTCATCACGCGGCACTTGCAGGGCAACCAGGCGATCAGGCCCAGTCAGCATGGGTTTATGAAAGGTAGGTCCTGCTTGACGAACCTGATCTCCTTCTATGACCAAGTGACGCGCTTGGTGGATGAGGGAAAGGCTGTGGATGTGATCTACCTTGACTTCAGTAAGGCTTTTGACACCGTTTGCCACAACATTCTCCTTCAGAAACTGGCTGCTCATGGCTTGGACTGGCGTATGCTTCGTTGGGTTAAAAACTGGCTGGGTAGCTGGGCCCAAAGAGTCATGGTGAATGGAGTTAAATCCAGTTGGAGGCCAGTTACTAGTGGAGTCCCCCAGGGCTCAGTACTGGGGCCAGTCCTCTTTAATATCTTTATCGATGATCTGGATGAGGGGATTGAGTGCACCCTCGGTAAATTTGTAGACGACACCAAGTTAGGTGCGTGTGTCGATCTGCTCAAGGTAGGAAGGCTCTGCAGGAGGATCTGGATAGGCTGGACCGATGGGCTGAGGTCAACTGTATGAAGTTCCACAAGGCTAAGTGCCGGGTCCTGCACCTGGGGCGTAACAGCCCCAAGCAGCACTACAGGCTGGGAGGTGAGTGGTTGGAAAGCTGCCTGGCAGAGAAGGACCTGGGAGTACTGGTTGATAGTCGGCTGAATATGAGCCAGCAGTGTGCTCAGGTGGCCAAGAAGGCCAACAGCATCCTGGCTTGTATAAGAAGCAGTGTGGCCAGCAGGTCTAGGGAAGTGATTGTCCCCCTGTACTCGGCTCTGGTGAGGCCGCACCTCGAGTACTGTGTTCAGTTTTGGGCCCCTTGCTACAAGAAGGACGTCGAGGTGCTCGAGAGAGTCCAGAGAAGGGTGACAATGCTGGTGAGGGGTCTGGAGAACAAGTCTTATGAGGAGCGGCTGAGGGAACTGGGATTGTTCAGCCTGGAGAAGAGGAGGCTCAGGGGCAACCTTATTGCTCTCTACAGGTACCTTAAAGGAGGCTGTAGAGAGGTGGGGGTTGGTCTATTCTCCCACGTGCCTGGTGACAGGACGAGGGGGAATGGGCTAAAGTTGTGCCAGAGGAGGTTTAGGTTGGATGTTAGGAAGAACTCCTTTACTGAAAGGGTTGTTAGGCATTGGAATAGGCTGCCCAGGGAAGTGGTTGAGTCACCATCCCTGGAGGTCTTTAAGTGACGTTTAGATGTAGAGCTTAGTGATATGGTTTAGTGGAGGACTTGTTAGTATTAGGTAAGAGGTTGGACTGGGTGATCTTGGAGGTCTCTTCCAACCTAGACAATTCTGTGATTCTGTGAATAAATAAATAAATAAATAAATAAAGATAAAAGGAACATGCTACTGAGCCTAAAACTACTGGATCATCACAAGAATATGTAAAATAAAGGAATAAGATGGCCAAATCAAGGCAAAGACTGAAGGTGAATTACCATATTATTGATCCACGTGTCTATGAAGGAATCGTCAGAATCTCATGCTGTATAGGATGTGCATTTCAGGTGGGTTTTATGTCTTTAAAGCTGGGAAGTATTGTTGGAGTTAAACTTACATAGAAAGTTTAAAGGGAAAAAAAAATACCTTTACACTTCATTATGGAAGATAGCCTGTTTTATACTAAACAGTGTTCCTAGTGCAGGATATGACTCATCTAGTTTGAGTTTGGTCTGCCAAAGGGAGAGTATGAAGAGCTCACACAAATATGTTGTAAGGAAGTAGAGAGTGTTCAGATGATTTTGTCACTAAAATGTCACTGTTATAGGAAGTGACATATATAGGAATTTAATATATAGGAAGCACATCATTTAGATGTTGTAATAGGACTAGGAGTAATGGTTTTAAATTAAAAGAGGGTAGGTTTAAATTAGATATTTGGAAGAAATTCTTTACTCAAAGTGTGGTGTGGCACTAGAAGAGGTTGCCCAGAGAAGTTGTGGATGCCCCATTCCTGGAAGTGTTTAAGGCCAGTTTGGATGGGGCTTTAGGCAACCTGGTCAAGTAGAAGGTGCCCCTGTCCATGGGAGGAGGGTTGGAATTAGATGATCTTTAAGGTCCCTTCCAACCCAAACCATTCTATGATTCTATAATGGAAAAAAGAAGAATTTGAATTTCTTCTCCCCTACCTTGTGCTTTATGCAGACATGATTTAGAAGTGGGGGGAGCATAACCAAATTAACCTGGGAATTTTTGCAAGCACTGAACTTCTATAATATAACTTCTGGAGGCTAGTGAGGGATGGAATCAGATGTTCTCTGTTAGTATGATGAGCTTTAGTGAGACCTTTATAATGTTGCATTAGCAAGACAGAATCATTCCTGTCTTTACTGAGATGAAAAATCAATTTCACATGGTGTCTGACCTTCAACTTAGGTACAATTCCTGGAGTTCACAAAGGTCCATAAGTTCTGTATTCTGCTGAATTAACTCAAATATTTAGGAGTGAGCCATGGTATTTAACTCTGTCCAATCAGTGCATATTCTATAGGAGGTACGTTAATTTTCTTTGTATAGTTCAAAACACTAAAAATACTGTAGATTTAGCTGGTTTTATTTTGTTTTAGTTGGTGCAAATGGAAAAAAATCTATTATGATTGTTTTGCAAGATTATATTTAGATCTTGTTTATATTTTGGTGTCTGTATAATTAGATCATAATCAAATAATTGAATTTGAACATATTTCTTATCTCAGCTCCCAGTGAACACTACCATTGGGGCAGAAAATGAGCTATGAAATCTATCTTGTTAGTAAGAGAAGGCTCACTTCTGAGATAACAGAAAAGCTGTATGACCACTCAGTCTTAGAGAAAGTGAGTTCAAAGCTGAGGATTATAGTAAAACACAACAATATGCTGATAGACCAATTTGTTCTTATAAATAGTATTGCTTGTACTCTACCTCCCCTTCAGAAAAGGGCAAGAATGGATTTACAAAATGACTCAGTGATTTAGCAGCTCCAATCTCCCATACGAAGTGTTACAGGTATATAAGAGTTTAAGTTGTGCCAACCTGTAGTGATATCTAAAGCCAGAGTTGTGCTGCAGTCAGAGCTGTGACTGTAGGCCTGGGTGGATGTAATTTTGCTGGCTGCGTTACTGTGTGTAGCTATGCTTTGACATTTCTTGAGTACTGCCTAAACCCAGAGAGTCTTCAGGAAGGTGGGCATAACTTCAGAGGAAAGAGTAAGTGTTCCCAAATTTTGCATAACAATTTTAAAGGTATCATTAATGAGGCCTTCCTGTGTTAATTTGACATGTGAGTCTTAGTGTTATTGTGATTAGACTAACAGTAACTTGTATTTTGATTAGCGTATAAAGATTTTATTAATAACTAAGGGTGGCTCCCATTTGTCCATTTGATTTTGATCCTAACAGAGGTGACAAACAATGTGTCTTGTAGATAGTACTACTCATATCTGTTTTCTAAAGGCCAAGGATAGGGACCAGAGACAGACAAGTTGCAACTCAGAGCAGGGCAAACGTAGACAGAAATTCAGGTACCTGGGGAATACTCTCCAGTGGTCTATTGGATTGACTTTGTGCTTAGATAGCAGATGAACAAGGGACTTAAAGAAAGGTTCTTCAGTTCTATCTCCTTCCTGTTTTATGCACTTAGGACCAAGATTTTTGGTCAGTCTAGGACTTAGCCAACACTCTGGAAACAAGTAATTTCTGAGCACTCTTTAACCAGTGCTTTATGTTAATAAGCAATTCAATGAGCTCTATTGACAACTAACAAAGTTTGTAACTCTCAGGTGTGAATGATTTGACTCATTTGTTGTCATTTCTCAGCTATTAACAATGTTCTAAGCATTCCAGATTAAACAAACAAAGAAGAAAATAAATGATCTTTTCATGTGTTGAAATAGAAATGCTAGCACTATTTTCTACTACTGTCAGAAGTATCTCATTAGGTATTAATTTAATACATTCTTATTGTTTCACAAAGAAAGATTTTTTTTTTAATATTATTCAGC
The DNA here is from genome assembly GCF_964034855.1 of Anser brachyrhynchus. Lineage (NCBI taxonomy): Eukaryota > Metazoa > Chordata > Aves > Anseriformes > Anatidae > Anser > Anser brachyrhynchus. The sequence goes on from NC_137694.1 coordinate 109,628,487, forward strand.
AAATGTAAATACCTTAAGCTTAATACAGCCCATGTCAAGTTGAATAACTGGTAACTGTCATTTTCAGCTTACCATTTGAGTTTTTTTTTTCTTTTTCCTATAGAAGTCCCTTCTTTCCATATGATTTATTTGGAGGAAGCTATTACTTTTCAACAGTAATAAGGGTAGTTTTTATTTACTTTGCCCTTAGAATTGCCTGAATATCTCTACTGAGCAAATAAAATGTATCACTGATTTTTTTTTGGCTTAAATACTCTACTGATCTACAGATTTATTTACTGCTGCAAGAAATAATAAATGTATTTTCATAATAGCATGTCTCTGATCTAAATGGATGATAACAAGTCTGGAGAAGATAGATCACACAACCCATTTCTCCAGGAAGAAAGTATTTGCCTTTTTTTTCCGTGCAGACGAGGGAATCTCAGAATAATTGCAATCCTTGTGAAGCAGAATAGGAAAGACGTGAACAGTGATGCGATCCACAAAGAATTATAGAATCATTTTTGCAATCATTAAAATAACCAGTTTTAGTATTTTGGATACCTAAAAAAAAAAAAAAAAAAAAGTTCATGAAGCATATATTGAAGTTATGTTTGAGAAACTTGTTAAAAATCACATATTTTTTTCCCATGAATTTTAGTTTCCCATTGAGTGAAAAAGCTTTTAGACAAACTGACGTCCTAAGGAGTCTCATTGCAATGACTTCTGTATAAGACAACTTCTGTCTGCTTGCTGGCATGAAATCATAGAATCGTAGAATATCCCGAGTTGGAAGGGACCCATAAGGATCATCTAGTCCAACTCCTGGCACTGCACAAGTCTGCCCGAAGTTTAGACCATGTGACAAAGTGCACAGTCCAATCGCTTTTTAAATTCAGACAGGGTTGGTGCAGTGATTACGTCCCTGGGGAGCCTGTTCCAGTGTGCGACCACGCTCTTGGTGAAGAACCTCTTCCTGATGTCCAGGCTAAACTTCCCCTGCCTCAGCTTAACACCATTCCCATGGGTCCTATCACTGGTGTTTACAGTGAATAGGTCACCTGCCTCTCCACTCCCCTTCGCGAGGAAGTTGTAGACTGCGATGAGGTCCCCCCTCAGCCTCCTCTTCTCCAGGCTGAACAAGCCCAGTGACCTCAGCTGCTCCTCATATGTCTTCCCCTCTAGGGCCTTCACCATCTTCGTCGCCCTCCTCTGGACACTCTCCAACAGTTTAATGTCCTTCTTGTACTGCGGTGCCCAGAACTGCACACAGTACTCGAGGTGAGGCCGCACCAGCACAGAGTAGAGCGGGACAATCACCTCCCTCGACCGACTAGCAATGCCGTGCTTGATGCATCCCAGGATATGGTTGGCCTTACTGGCTGCCAGGGCACACTGCTGGCTCATATTCAACTTGCTGTCAAGCACAACCCCCAGATCCCTCTCTGTGGGGCTGCTCCCCAGCATCTCATCACCCAGTCTGTACGTATAGCCAGGGTTGCCCTGTCCCAGGTGCAGGACCTGGCACTTGCCTTTGTTAAACTTCATGTGGTTGGTGATTGCCCAGCTCTCCAATCTGTCCAGATCTCTCTGCAAGGCCTTTCCACCCTCATCCGAGTCCACAACTCCTCCAAGTTTGGTGTCGTCGGCAAATTTGCTCAGAACACCTTCTAGTCCTACATCCAAATCATTTATAAAGACATTGAAGAGGACTGGCCCTAAAATGGAGCCTTGAGGGACCCCACTAGTGACCATCCGCCAGCCAGATGTGGCCCCATTCACCACAACCCTTTGAGCCCTGCCCGTCAGCCAATTGCTCACCCATCGTATGATGGTTTTGTTAAGTTGTATGCTGGACATTTCGTCCAGTAGGATCCTATGGGAAACCGTGTCAAAAGCTTTGCTGAAGTCCAAAAAGATCACATCAGCTGGTTTCCCTTGGTCAACTAGATGGGTGATCTTATCATAAAAGGAAATCAAATTTGTTAGGCAGGACCTACCCCTCATGAAACCATGTTGGCTGCGACCAATGACTGCATTGTCCCCCAGGTGTGCCTCAATAACTTCAAGGATCATCTTCTCCATAATTTTACCAGGCACTGACGTGAGACTGACAGGCCTGTAATTGCTAGGGTCTTCTTTCTTACCCTTCTTGAAAACTGGGACAACATTTGCCAGCTTCCAGTCTACTGGGACCTCTCCAGATTCCCAAGATCGTTGAAAAATAATTGAGAGAGGTCCTGCGATGACGTCAGCCAGCTCTTTAAGCACCCTGGGATGTACCCATCCGGACCCATGGACTTGTATGGATCCGGGTGGAGCAGCAAATCCCGCACACGTTCAGGGTTGGTAGGGAGTTTGTCATTCCCACCGTCATGGTCCTCCCACTCAGGGCACCCAGGGTCCCGAAGCCCATCATCAGCATTGAAGACAGAGGCAAAGAAGGCATTAAACGTCTCTGCTTTGCCTATGTCATTGCCTGTGAGGAGACCCTCCCCGTCAAGTATCGGACCTATGTTTTCTTTGGTTCTCCTTTTTCTGTTCACATATCTAAAAAAACCTTTTTTATTGTCTCTCACAGACATGGCCAGCTTCAACTCTAGTTGGGCTTTGGCCACACAAATTTTCTCCCTACAAACACGAACAGCATCCCTGTATTCCTTCCTTGTCACCTGACCCTCCTTCCAGTAGCTGTACACTTTCTTTTTCCGCCTAATCTCCAGTAGAAGATCCCTGGTCAGCCAGGCCGGCCTTCTGCCCCACTTGCCTGACTTCCGATATTTTGGAATCGCCTGATCTTGTGCTTTTAGGAGGCAGTGCTTAAAGATGGACCAGCACTGGTGGACACCAATGCCTTCAAAAGCAGTTTCCCAGGGGACCTTGCTGACTAATTCCCTCAGCAGCCTGAAGTCTGCTTTCCCCACATCCAGGGCTGAAGTTTCGGTGGCTGTTTTCCTTCTGTCACCATAAATTCTAAACTCAACCACTTCATGGTCACTATGACCGAGACGGCCGCCAATTGCCACGTCTCCCACAAGACCCTCTCTGTTCTCCAGCAACAGATCTAGGAGGGCACCTTTCCTAGTTGGCTCGCTTAGCACATGCACCAAGAAGTTATCATCTAGGTGCTTTATGAACCTCCTGGACTTGCTCGTGTCAGCCATGTGGTGATCCCAGTTGACTTCTGGCAATTTAAAATCCCCCATTAGGACAAGGGGAGTTGATCTTGAGGAATCTCTTAGTTCTGCAAAGAATAATTCATCGGCGTTGTCGTCCTGGCCAGGTGGTCTGTAATAGACTCCCACAATGACATCCCCTTTATTTGTTCGTCCCTTAATCCTTACCCAGAGGCTCTCAACTTTGCCATCGCCAACTTGAAGTTCCACACAGTCCAGCCCATGCTTCACATACATCGCCACCCCGCCACCTTGCCTACCCTGCCTGTCCCTCCTGAAGAGCCTGTAACCATCTATTGCAGCACACCAGCCACAGGACTCATCCCACCAGGTTTCGCTTATGCTGATGATGTCGCAGCTGTGGGACTGGGCCAAGACTTCTAGCTCATCCATTTTATTCCTCATACTGTGTGTGTTTGTGTAGAAGCACTTCAAATGCGCTTCCCTATACACAGCACCTTCTGGAGCCGACCAAAGGACCTCACTGGCACACAGTCCCTCTAATTCTAGCGCACCATCCCTTAGCTCATCACTGGCGTGCCTGGTTTTATCTCCTTCCCCCTTCAACTTGTTTAAAGGCCTATCTATCAGCCCTGCTGATAGATATTAGATATTAGAAATACTACTTTCTGGTCTAACATGTTCAAGACTGTAAAACTGTATGGCATTACTTGACTCAATATTGCTTGTCCTCCTGTGTCTTGTTGTTTAAAAAGCTATCAGGTGAACAGAAGGAATAAAACATGTTACTTAACTTCTTTGATAAACGAAATGGTCTTAATTAAAGATAAACATAAAAATAAGGTGGGAAAGGGGATGTTTTCCCCTCTACAACCTCAGAAATTATATACTACCCTCACTAGAGAAATGCCACTTAGTGAAAAGATAAAGAAACTGCATTCACAAATGTCTTACCTTGTTCAGCCTTCCATGAAGTCATGTGCAGTCAGTTTTCTTTCAGTACATCTGCCTGCAATTTAGATAGGTGATGCAGAGTGTGAAACACATGCTGGGGTGTCGTTTCAGAGGGCACAACTTTGATTTCCTTGAATAATATTAACAGAATCATCAAAGTTCTTATGAACACAGAAGTTTCAATCTGCAGTATTTCTTCAGTTTCAATATCTGTCCCTTGCATATTAAGCTCATTCTAGTCTTTTGACCCACGTTAACAAAAAGAAAAGTGACATGACAACATACAGGCTTACTACAGTTTATAGGAATGTTACATTTTTCAAATCCTTAACCTTTTAGCACTTTTCTACATTCAGAGTATTTCTCTTTAACTTGTGTTTTCCTTATTATTCTTTTTTTTTTCAGTTTCTTATCAGTTTATCAGACTTTGATGCTCTGTTTAATAGCATATTTCATTTTCCATACTTTTGTTTAAATTTTATTCACTGTACAGACCTGTCTTTCTCCCTTTAATGTCTATTAATCTTTGTATAGCTGCTGTGTCTTTGTCAGAGTTATGCTTGTATGCATTCAAAGGAGATGATGTGTAAATATTTTGTCTTTGCTAGCTGTTATTGCTAGGAGAGCCAATAAAACTGACTAGCAGGCAGAACTCAGCCTCTGTGAGCAACTGCTTGTTAGAGACTTTGCATCCTATGTCTCAGGCCTACCTTGACTGTCTTGTAAAATCTGTGTGTCTCCAAAGTTGCTCTACTGTCTCCTGTATTGAAATGCTACTCTGCCTTGAATTAGCATGTATGTCTTCTTTTCCTAAGACTTATATGATATTTGATGTTAAATGTTGAATGATTTTTGTATTTCTTTCCTGTCCAGAAAGTCAATTATCCTTTACGATGAAAGGTGAAAAAGCCATTCTGAAAACAGTATTATGGATAAAAATAAAAAATTGCTCTGTATGACTCAGGATAGTAACAAGATTTTTCTTGTGTATGTGTTGCATGGTCATTGTCCATGGTAAATTCATAAATCCATTACTGCAAAGTACTTATATGAATCATCCTTTTCACGAACAAAATGAAATTCCGTTGTCATCATGGAAATTCAGTACAAAGACTATCAGCCCCTAACTCTCTAGCGATTTTTCTACAGCATTGGGAGATTGTGGAAGTTAGCCTTATAAAATCATCCTTTGAGGATATCTGTTCCTCACTGCACCATAGAAAGCACAAAGAGAATATCCCGTTCTCGTTGTTGCAGCCTTTTCATAATACTACTGAACTTGTCTTCTCCAGTATCTTGGGGGATTGGACTAGATGATCCTTCAAGGTCCCTTCCAATCCATAATATTCTGTGATCTTTTGGTGTTCAGTTGTGCACTTTATTGTGCTTCTGGGAGGACTATTCACTTTGAAAAAAACTTCTGAACTTTAATTCCACATAGTCTTTTCTTTCCTTCATGACAAAACAAACCAACAATCAAACAAAACCACCAACAAAAACCCACAGTCTTTTATCTACCATTTCTACTCCAGAAGGTTCTTCTGCTCCACTGTTCTCCTTCAGTTTTGCCACTAAGCTGAACACTTAGCTGAGTTTCAATTTATATTCATTATTTCTGAATATAACTGTTATATTCTTTTTTTTTTTTTCTTTTACCTAATCAGAGAAAGATGAATAAGTAGCACTAGTTCTTAGACAATGAAATTGAATTATTCTTCCAACATATGACTTTGGCTTCCAACCAGAAGGCAAGCCGATGTATAAAGTTTATTCCCTCTGAGAGGCTCTCTTGTGCTATTTCTAGATGCACTTTTACATATTGCAGTTTGAAATTAACTTTCCTGTATGATGTTGCATACATAATTTATGTCAGATACTCATAATTACTGCTGACTAAAGTTTAGGAGAGTTCATAATGTTTTGCATTTTTTAAAAGTAATATTTTTATTTTGTCTTATATCAATCTTCTCTGGTGTCTATTTATTTAGAGAAGTACTAGGAATTGTTGGTATAAAATCAGACCATCTCACAAACATTTGATACAACAAGTATCATTAATTCCTATCATAGTCTCAGGAGGCTATTATATCTGATTGGGTAATTTTCTACTTTGATCAATTTTTTTGAGGACAAAGTACTGTTGTGTAGCAGGACTAAGAAAATAACAGCATTTGATGACCTATTTAACATTTTCATATTTACAAAATTAGCAGTTCTATGTGTAGTTGAGAGACATTCTGTAATCAGAAGAGGTTAGTATATTCTAATGCGTTTTTATTTTTTACGTTAGAATTGCTGATTCAAAAATGTTTCAAATGACAAATTATATGTAGCATTCTGCATATCCAGAACATTAAAACATTCTCGTTCCAAATATTTTAGAGCATTAACAAAGCCACCATTATAGGGGAAAAAAAAAAAAAAAAAGATTAAGAAAAGTTATGTAGCCATCTGCTAGATACCCACAAATTGATTTATTTTGATTTACTATCAACCACTTCTAAAATATATGCCTCGTCTAGATTAGGCTGGTGGATCAGAGCAGTGAAAATTTAACCTGAACCTCTAGTTAGTATGAATAGCATGAAGCACTTCACTTCTTTGAAAAGAGCTATGTTAACTTATATTACATGAGCACCTAGTCCTCCTTGCTATCACTTGAGCACCTTGGTGCAAATCTGGAGATGCTCCTTCCCATTTATATATAATTAAAATCTTTCTTCACCTCAGTAACTCATTCTCTGTTTGAACCCTTTACTCACTGTGAGAGTGTGTTGCCCACACATCTACCAGGTGAGAATAGATGCACGGCCACATAAAAGCTGCCATTAGAGAAGATGAGGCAGCAGAAGGGGCAGTCACTCTGTCAATGGCAGTTACTGTGGCTGTTGGATTGATCTGACAGCTCACCTTGAGTATGTTGGACTGAGCAAATAATATGCAAGTTTTGTGAATGATGAGACAGCATAGGTTTCTTTTGTTTTCTTGCTGCTTTTATTCAAGCAATCTAGACAAATTTTGTTTAGTGCATATATTAGAAAATATATCTTTGAGTTTCCAGTACCTAAAGTTAACTTGATGACAGCTTATCTGTACTATAAATTCAGGACAGTTTGTTTTTCAGAATAAACTTGACTTAAAACTTAAAAGTATTCCAGTACTTCAGCGTGTAGCTAGAAAGACACCAACTCACAGTTTGGGGTGCAGTGGAGATGGTATCTTTCATTATCACATCACACAATAGTTTTGAGCTCTCATCTTTCATCCTTTCTGTGATGTTTCTTTTTAAAAATAGTAAATGACAGAAAACATATGAAGGCTTCTGCTATCAAAGCACAGTTTTGTAGACAAAGTTCAAACAAGGAAGATGAAAAGGTGATATTTTTCCCATTGGACTTGAAAACTATGCTTACAGCAGAAATCAACAAATAGGTGAAGAAGTACATGCAGAGTAAAGATAAATAACAGCTACAGCATTTTTTGCATATAAGGAAATAATCTTGCTTTTCATCTCTCTTGTAGCAAAAGACTACAGAGTAAAAAACTAAAGCCGGATGATAAATCATGCAATCTTTATAGATGGCATGCAGCACAAGTTTCAGTGGAGAAAAACATATGCATGGCCAACCATCCCACTGAAAGATTTTAGTTCTAAATTATTAAAGTATATTTTATATAAATATTATTGTCAAAGTCCTCTATGTACCAGCAGACTCTAGTTGTTCTGACTGCCCTGTAGTTACCTTTTATGTGCTACCTTTTGCAACCTCTCTCCCCCTCCCTGATTCTTCTTTTTTTAAAGAGATATAAGGGCCCTATGGGGCCAGTGGAGAGATATGAACCCATGTGCCAGGTGCTCTCTGAGATACTCCTTAAGGGCTGCTAATTTTGTGTGCAACAAGGTGCCAAAACACCCAAAGGGCACCTCTCGTCCTGAAAGCCAGTTGATATGGCCCTGTGGGTGAAGGTGTTTCCCTCCCCTTTTTTTCTTGAAGGATCTGGCTATGTAACAGCATGCAGCTGTGAGTGTTGCTGAAGGGGCTACATGGCAAGGGCAGAGCCATGGTCCCAGGCTTCAGGAAGTTCAACATGGAGGCAGTGAGGTGGTAGGTGAAGGGCCATGATTTGGGAGTGTCATACTTGGCATAGCTGTATTGGGATTATGAACCTCAGTCACAGGCCTTGGGGTGTGGGGAATTGTTGCAGGACTTTAAACAGCAGTGAAGATAATGGTGAACCTACAGCTGGACAACAGCTCCTTTGTTATCTCATCCAGCAGTGTAAGGATATTTGCACCAAAGCAGCTAGGTGGTAGTGGCAGTGCCCCCCGGATAAAACCACAGTAAGTTCTTGCCCCCCAGGCTTTGGGTACCCCCTCCCTGCAGGGAAACATAAAGTCAATGTTCAGGCTGTCTTCCTGTGACCAGGGCAGCCCTAGGATGAGGAAGAGGTTGGGGGAAGTTGTGAAGGAGGATCACAGGGGAAGATGGTTACAGGCAGGTGAGAGCAATTGGCACCAGCTGTTGTATCCATGGCAGTCACAGTCCTTAAGTGTAAGTATCTTGAACTATTCAAAGTTTGTTTTGTAGGGAACAAGATATCTTTTAATTCAAAACATTAAAGAAACTGAGTTTTCAATGGTCAGCAAAGTGATTCTTATATATCACTCAGACTTTCTGAAAAACAGATGTCTGTGTATGTTAGTGAGTAACAACAGGGATGTTGTCAGAATAAAGATGTATAACTTCAAAAGGAGTGATTTTAGGATTTAGTCATCCAGATTCAAGTTGTTCTAGATAAATCATCTACTAACTGGTTTCTGGAGACTAAATGATGAATAACAGATGAATCATGATGTGGAGTGACTAAGAGTTAAGTACTTCTATAAGATCTGAATATTTCATACCATGACTGCATCCTCAGTACCTGGAGGTAGTGACAACAGCCCTTATTCCTCCTGCTCTCAGATCTTATACTGAAGAGGAGAGTGCAATTTGGTATTGCTACTGAAGCCCTTTCTTCCAATTTTTATCAACTCACTGTAATTTTGTTAAAGGCTCTCATTTTATCTTCCCAGCCCTCCCCCCTAATATTCTCCAAGAAGCTTACTTTGGAAATCTAATCAGTCCTTTGGGATTTTTATATTGTTCTGTTTTGCACCAAAAGCACTGTAGATCACCTAAGAAATACTTGTCATGGAAAATGTTTGCAAGCAGATAAGAGTTCACCCTTTGACAATTGCTTCTCTCTCCTGCTGTGATGCATGCAGACTGTGCTTTGTTGCACAAACTATGGTTTTGTTTTGAAAATGAAAAAAATTGCAATGGCCTACATTATTTTGCTTGGCTTGTTAGGAGGCTGTCAGAAAGCTGAAATAATCACTTTAATTATGTGTCAATCTTTTCACTGCTCCATTCATATGGTGATACAATCTGAAAGAGATGTCTGCTTAGAGATGTGAAAGGAAGGGTCCTACTAAATTTTAGTTAAGCCGCAGCACCTTGATGATAACAGAGGGTCAAATTTCCAGTGGGAATAATTGATGTACATGCATTGACTTCAGCTGAATATTTACACCAGGGAGGTTTTGCTCTGGATATTTTCCTCATTTGAATATTTTTAAATTGTCAGGTCTCCTTATATTAACCTAGGACTGCTTAGGTTAGATCATAACTGCTATCAGAAAGTTCTCAAAATATGCACTATCTTGTAAAGAAGTAGCGTTTTATCCATGATAGCGATACTAATATTCACTGACTAGAACTTTACAATTGTCATCTCCTTAATGGAAAAGACTTTGTCCCATATATTCTTATTTCTTGTGGGTACCTAACTCTGCTCTTACACCACAAGTAAGGTGGGGTTCAGGCACCTATTTTTCAGAAGCATTACTTAGCTCTACCTTAATTACTGGAGATTGGTCTGCTACAGCAAACAGACGAAGTATAGTCCCTCATGCTATAGAGATATGTATCAGTGTCAAATTAAAAGACAGTCAAGATAAGATATGCAGCGTATAGTGGAAGGAAGTATTAGATTGTTTAGATACAATTGATACTGAGTATGTACACATAAGAAATCTGAAAGTATTTACTGTCACACAGCAAACTTATCTCTTCTGTTCATTTCAGATCCATAAGCTAAAAGTGAATATTTCTTTGAATGCAATTCCTGTTAAATTTAATTTACTGTCTTTTACTATTTATAGTGGGCTCAATAGTGGTAAAATAATTTGAACTGAAAAAAGTTACAATTATTAGCATTCTAACAAATTGAATGATGTCTAGATTTTGTAGTACTGTCACTTAGGATAATGGCAAAATGTGTGTTCTAGTGTGGAAATCTTTTGAATACATATACAGAGCATTTACTTATGGATGTAAGATAAACAATATAATATGGATGTTTGTTTAAAGTGCCTTTATGTATAGAGGGTCTAACGTATCTTCATAATTTCTTGCACCTGTTAAATAGTTACTTAATGAAATTAAATTTCTATACTTGATACATCAGGTAGTGAAACTGGAATGAGTGTTCACCTTCTAAATTTTCCACTAGAGATGGAGCTAAAAAGGGATGGAGCTAAATGGGAAACACTGGGGGCAGAAAATCATAAGAGAAGCAATGTACCATAAAACTGTAAAGGAGCTTGTCTTGTAGCATTCAGCTCTCTATAAATACCGATGCATATGCATACAGAAAAACAACCAAAAAAAAAAAAAGGCAGAAAAAGTACTTTTAAAAATATAATGGATTAATAACAGGTTTTAAAAATCTTCCCTATGGACTATTTTTACAAATTCAGCTTCCAGCTGTCTCCTAAGGAGGAGTTCTTTGCATAGAAAATGGCTGCAAGATTGAGGTAGCTGGACTCACATTCAGTATGCATATGCTAATTAACATATGCTTATTAATGTGTGCTTCTTTCAAAGCATGTTACTTAAAGAAGATACAATAATGTGTTTTTTTTATTTTTTTTTTTTATTTTCCCCCGTGGCAGGAATACAGGCACAATGATTATACAGTTTTAAAATAATAAATACAAAGAAAATTAAAATTAATAAACTTTTAAAAATGAAATTAAGATTATTAATAGTTAAAGTAGTTTTCTGCTCCCATTGATTTGAAAGTACTTTATGTAACAACCAAAAAAACTGATGACCTTTCACCTTCATGTGCAAAATAGGAAAATAAATTTTTGTGGAATGGAATGAACTGGTAGCTGCATTTGGCCTTCACCAATTGGGATGCCTAGAGGTCTCGTGCACCTTATTCTGTCAGCTGGACTGTGTTTCCAGAAGGGAAAAGGGACTGGCTTTTCCACACCTTAGGAAAGTAGGCATTATCCTACCTAATGACATTCTGAATCAATATTGATTTGAGTGTTTTTACTGTGTGTTGCTGTGATGTACTTTTTCTAATTTTCTCTTCAGCATGGTGACTCTGGTCATGGGATATGCCCCCCGCCTTAGGGATAAGATGCTTGCCATTGCCATAGCTGGATTTGGCTAGGTACTCAAAAGCTGAAAGATGTCAAGAAATGAATTATGTCTTGCTCATAGCATTGAGAAGTGGAACATTCGTGACATTGACTGTGAAGTTGCAGAGAGCTCCCTAGACTTGCACTTACTGCTGTCTCAGGGATAAATGTCAGCCTTGGCAGTTTGGGGTACAGCATGTGGTTGTTCCCTCAAAAACTGTGCTGTACCCCCCACACACAGTTCCGGGGTCATGCTGATCTTCTATCCTCTCCATAGCTTAGCTCTTTCTCGAGAACTCTCTCTTCATTAAATTTCTCATCTAGTGAACATGTAAGATTACCATTTAATTGTATAAATCTCCTATTTGCCAATGTGGGACTGTTACCTCTGGATGCACAATCTAGAGTGAAAAAGAGTAATTCAAAAGGGAGTGTGTTTAGGAGCATTGTCACCTAAATCTGGAAAATAGCTTACTAGGTGCTATACCTTACTGTTTCTACTTAAGTGACCAATTGTTTTCTATTCCTCATATTAGACAATAATCAAGCAACTCTCCTTGCAAAACAGAACTGTGATAGTTGTGACAGATATTTGAAGTGTTGTGCAAACTCATAAATGGAGGAGGGAAAGGACATCTTATGGGCCTGGCATAAGACCATTTTGCAAGCTTCAGGCTATTCAGCTGTCCAGGTCAAGATAAAAGGGAGACAGATTATTCAGGATGAGTGCCTACCATCCAAAGTACTGTCTATGGGACATAAAGGGGAAATGGTTTATCTGGCTTTAGGGTATTTCTTTGCAACTGAAATGCAGCTGGCTAATTTTGAGAACTATCTAATTGCCTTTTGGCTGGACTAATTCAGGGGAGATGAATCTGGGTTCAGATCACTGAAAAATGTTCTTTTATACTGATAGCCTGGAGATGAGCTTATAGCTAAATATTCTGATTGTATTTTTGATCTGAAAGTAGTTTTAAAAACTAATTTTAGTGTGTTTTTCTTTTTTCTTTCTTTTTTTTTTCTTTTTCCCTAATAAAATATCTAGAAACAAATAACGGTTAATTAAAAAAACAATGAAAAACAGAATGGATGTCTTTGGATTACAGCTTTTATGAACATTCCTCCTCACAAGACCAACAACAGTATTTGAGGAAGGGAAGGTTAATTGTCTTGAACACGGTTATCAATTTTCACCTGTTCAGAGTTAAAGAAATTGCCCTGAATGGCAATGACTCCCATAGGAGAATGCTTGCACTCTAGTACTTGTATCACATGAGAACAATATATTCACATATAAATAGGAAAGACAATAGGATTTTTCCTTATGTATTTAAGTTGGGTGAGGCATAGAGGTCTTAGCTAAGGTATACATGATAACAAATAACTAGGTACATAACCCCAGTGTCCTGATGTGCACTTTCTAGATAAATTACTCTCTGTTTGGGAGCCTGTTTCTCATGTTGGGATTGATGCAAAACTCATCTCAGGTTGACCCTAGCCAGGAAGAAGACAGGCCTCTGGGTGTATTTGAAAGCATCCAAGTCCCCAGGCATGTTCCACTGACCCTGGGACAAAAGCAAGCTAGATATGAAGGCTTTCCTCACCGCTTCCATTCCTCTGCATTTCACAGAAAAGGATAGAAGATACTTGGATGAGCAGGAGAGCAATACCACTAATAGATTACGGGATAAAGCAATACTTCATGTAGAGATGTATTTCTCTTTTATTTTTCACCTGCACCTAAAAAAAAAATTGTTAATTAGTAGCATGCTGTGCTAATTTATTTATAGCAAAATGGATTTGACTCAGTGTCTCCTTTAAACAATTTACTTCCTTAGTCGACATGGACCAGATGCATTTACCACATACATTTTATGAGCCTGTACAATTCAAGTCTCAGGAACTAAAAGTAAAATACCAACACTGGCAGCTTTTAGCATACTTCTATAAAGAAGAAGCCTGACCCTTACTTTCCTGTGCAGATACACACTCCAGACTGTCCCCAAAAAATCAGCTTTACAGAAGAAAAGATGAGGTCAAATTAGTTTTGAAAATTAAAATGCAAGCATTGTTTTTTTAAGATTTAGCTTGAGGTTTTGGGATGTGATAACAGTTGAAGCAGTCCTACTCCTGTTATGATTCTGCAGTTCAAAATAACACAAAATTCTACAATGTACAGTAACATCATATATCAATGCATTAGGAAACACTGTAGTCAAAGCATCTTATTGACTTTACAGAAGTCAATAGATCTCAGGTGTATTTTTCACTTAGATTTTTTTTTAAATTCTTGTGCACTCCAGTAAATTGGAACATTTTTATTTTAATTTCTAAATTACTTGCAGAAATGATCATATACAAGTATTAACAATAGAACTTTCAAATGTATCTTATCCAGATGGATAATAATAAAGCAGTACACAGTGCTAGTTCAGTGCCACTTTTTTCCTTTTTTTAGTATGTGTGCATTTATGGTGCATTGCATTAATAAGTAACCACTCAACAAATATCCTTTGTTCTCCATAAAAGAAAAGGAATGAGCTCAAATGAATCCAATTAAAAGACCAAGTAAATTAATTTGAATAATTACAGCAGAAATAGCAAAATTATAAATTGTTTATTCCATTGTCAAGTTGTTCTTTTAAGTTAAAGTCTTTATTTTGGCTTCTCAAGATGCAACGAATAACACAGCAACTTAAAATTCTGTTTGTCATTTCTGTTCATTAAATTAACAAAAAGACAAATCTAATGGCTAGCAAGTAGATGAAAAAGTTCAATCAAGCAGCTTTAGGAAGGCAAGTCTTTATAAAGACAGATATCTGACTACTGTGTCATTCAAAGAAAGGTATTAGGAAGACAAAACATCAAATATGGAATACAAAATATGAAGATAAGCTATAAGGACAAATGATAAACTGAAAATAGTCTCTCTATGTTACAGACTGAGGAAATTTTTCTGAAACAGGAAAGGAGAAATGTTGTTTATAGAGGATGCCAGTTCCCTTACATCCCCTTCAGTCTGTGCTTATAAACCTCATTGGGTGAAAGGTGTTGCTTTTCAATAGTTTCTGCCTTACAAGGATAGAATTCCATAGTATCTAAATTACTCACCTTCTTATAAAAGTATGATTTAGGTAGTTAATCCTAAGAAAATAAGGTCTCATATAGCAGCATGCTGATAGTTGTCCTGGGTTTATTTTGCAAATTGTGTAGTAGCAATAAAAAAGAAAAAGAGACAAGGGAAAATGGCTTTATGTTCTAGTGTGGCTGCATAACTGAGAACCTTTAAAACCAAGTGCAGTTTCTTTACAGATGAGCTGCTGGGAACAGGACATCATTCATGTTTTAATTATGATTGATCTGAAACATCTAACCAGCTTTGTGACTTCCCTAGCTCATGGTTCAATGGGTCCAGTGTCCTGGAAGCCACCATATTCTTTGTGTAGCTGTAACAGTGCACCATGTATAACATACACTGTGGAACTACACTAGTTAATGAAAGCAAAAGATTTCAAGAACTCTTTCTATATCCTGGAAACTCTTCCTGGTCCTGGAACAGGAGAAGACCAACTGATATACTCATTAACTTCCTTCATGTAGATAGAAATGAAGTTCTTGGAGCTGAAGGCATGGAACACTAAAAGGGCTTGAAGTGGGAATAGAGAAATCTGTTGGAATACAGCCATCAGAAATGAGTCAGAAACAGAGTATTTTTACCTCAAATAGCTTGCAACTAACACATGAATGAGTGGTAAATTTCCCCAGAATGGAGATGGGCCTGAATACTTTGTCTTTAAAACCCATGAAGCTAAACACCTCCCATTCCCACAAACCGAACAAACTCCTGTCTTCTCAGATTCAGCCAAATTCTAGCCCTACAGCAAGGAATTACATGAAAAATGTTGCTGGGAAATTACTGGCTGTATTTTAACAATGCCCAAAAAAGAACCTAAACACATCATTCTTTTATCCTTGCAGGTCTTTCAGGTTAAAAAAAACAACAACAACAACAAAAAAATTCTATTAAAGTAAAATGGGAGTTTTGCCATTGATTTCAGTGGGGTAGGATTTCAACCTTTGTTTTTGTGCTGTGAAAAGTATAGATCAAACATTCCTTTCATGCTTTAGGCACTCAGTCCATTTCTATCACAAGCATTTTTTATTCATAGCACTTTCTATTCTGTTCAGGAAAGACCTATGTTCTTGAGTGAAATTTTTAGTTGTTTTTGTCAAAGAGACAGCATGAACAATGGAGATGAAAAATCATATCAGTATGTTAGTGCTTTCCTAAATCTGGGATATGGAAGAAATAATTGAGTGCCTAATGTGAACTGGATCACTCCAATGGAGTGATCTCCATTTTTTTCCTAGTTTTCCAAAAAGATCCTTACTTTCCTTGAATGTAAATTCCAGGATTTGGAGTATAAATGATTTTTTTTTTTTCCAGAGATAAATCAAGTAAACTATTATTTGCCAACTATAGTGAAAGATAACTAGTAAGATCAGTCTAGTTCTGGATAAAATATTAAAATGATTTTTGAACCCCAAACTGGAAATGACATTTATGGAGGTTTCTAACAGAAAAAAAAATAATAGGTAAAGCCATCTGTGCATTTGGAAAATAATATGGAAGTCACAGATTAAAAGAGACTAAAAATAAACTTATGTGTAGAAGCAGTGTAAGAAAAGCATCTTCTTAAACTAGTGAATAAAATTTAAGGGACATTGGATCAGTACCATAAAGATTAAAAAAAATCTACGTAGTGAGTCCATTTAAACAAAACACATTTAACTTGAGGTGTTTTTAAAAGACTAAAAGATTTTTCAGATGCTTGACCAAAAGCTTGGATTATAGTTGTTCTCCTGCAAATGACAGTAGGTAAAATTCTTCACTGTTTTTTCCACTGTAACCACATGGTATTGAAACTGCAAAGTATCTGCATAGTCCTTGGTTACTGCAACTACAAAATGTACATCATTAGTTTTCATTTGTGTTTTTAGAGTGCTTTTGCTTGTGAATATTACCTCACCATATCACTGCTACCTATAGTAATGGGTCCCATTCAAATGACAAGAGATAAAGTCTATTAAGTAATATAATATATTTGTTGTTTGCATTAACCTACATTGTGTTTAGTTGAGTTTAGCTACAATCCACAGGCATTTAGAAGTATAACTTTTCCTACAGAAGGAATCTCATATTTTTTCAATTAATTTAACAGGAGGACACTGAGAATTACAAAAAGAGAATTTAAACTAACTTAATATATAAAGCATTGTGTTTGTGTTTCTTTATTTCAAAATGTTTATTGCAAATCATTAGAATATATTTATATTTAATAAAGGCTGAGAATATTATTCAGTTCACTAAACTGCATTTGATTATACTACAAAAGATTTTGTACTTGCTTATTGCATGCAGCTTATTAAATACCTCAGACAGCGACAGTATGTCACTAGATGATTACAAAGATAAGCACCATGGCAGCATGGGGAGATGGGAGCCAGGATCAGGGAGTGACCTGGGTGCAGGCAAGGCCTACCCTCACCCTCCAGCCCCTGAGGTTGGCAGGCAGAGCTGGGGGTGGCAGTGGAGCCCATCCTCAGCCTGGATGCAGTGAGGGGATGGACTAAGGCTGGGTCTGGAAATGAGGCACTGGTGTGGGTGAATGTCCTATTGGGGCCAGGGCTCAGCATGGGCTGCCAATGGGGCTGGAGCTGGCATGGAGCTCCTGGGCCCTGGTCAGGGGGAGCTAGGGGGCAGTGAAAGCAAGGCAGAGCTGCTCACAACCCTTGGTTCTTGTCATATACAGACCCAGAAGTTATTTTTTTAATTTACACGTAAAACTCTTTCACAATTCCAGCTAATCCCTCTGATTCATTCAGTCAAATGCTGTTTTGAAGTAAGCTGAGTGGACTTGTTCATTCCTCTTTTCCATTGTATATCCAGGTATCATCCACAAGTGTTTATAACATCATCACACCAGGAACTTATATTCGGCTTATATTAATCCCTTTATTTAGATCTACGTTCAAAAAACATTCATATTTCATAATGGACTTTCATATAAGAATTAATACAACTTCTCTTACACTTACAAATGAACCTGTGAGCAAATATATTTCCAGAGAAATATGGAGAAATGAGAAACTAGGAAAAGTAGAGTAACAGTTGAGGATAGTTTTAGTTCACAGGTTCTGCTACTCTGGACACCCATGTTTAGGAATGACCTCTGTGCCATGTGCTGATGTATACTCCTTAGGTAAATGTTTTTTATTATTTTGGTGTTGAGCATTTCTAGTTGCTGTGTATTGGTGCTACTGGAAATTCAAGTAGTCTTGTGCACTCCTGTAAATATAAATACTAAAGAAACAATACACTCAAACGCGGCTAAATGATTTGTTTACCATGGCAAATGGAAGACCTAAATGGTTTAAACTGTTACTATACTTCAGGAAAAAATATTTGTGTCACAACTTAAAATTATTTTTCATCTTACTCCCAGGATAGTCCCTTTGTATTTAGGGACCGTAATTATTTATGATGCTGATTGAAGTTCAGATTCTGGAAAGCATTCTTATTCTGCTGATGGCTTCACAGTGGGTTAATTCAGTAGGACTATTACTCTGCCCTCGTGCAGACTTACTTGTAGTACTCTATCCAGGACTGGAGCCCCCAGCACAAGACGGGGCCCAGGAGAGGACCACAAAGTTGATCAGAAGGCTGGAGTACCTCTCCTATGATGACAGGCTGAGAGAGCTGGGGAAGTTCAGCATGAAGAAGAGAAGGATCTGGGGAGACCTCATTGCAGCCTTTCATTACTTAAAGGATGCTTATAGAAAAGATGGAGAATGACTTTTTACTCAGGCAGATAATGATAGGACAAGGGGTGATAGTTTGAACTAAAAGAGGGGAGATTTGGACTAGAAGTTAGGAGGAAATTCTTCACTCAGAGGGTAATGTGGAACTGGAACAGGTTGCCCAGAGAGGTTGTGGATGCCCCATCCCTGGAAGTGTTCAAGACCAGGTTGGACAAGGCCCTGGGCTACCCTGAGTGGGTTGCATCCCTGCTCATGGCAGGGAGGTTGGAACTAGATGATCTTTAAGATCCCTTCCAACCCAAGATACTCTATTATTATATGATTTTTCATTTTAATTTTGTCTTCCATTTAACTCGTCCCCTCACTACAGTTTCCTGAGCAGGTTGTGCTGGATCAGTAGCAAATTTAGGTAAAGTAGTACTTTCTACTTATTGCTAATCTTTAGGTTATTTTGATTGGAATGCCATACTTCTGGAATGCACTGCTTCTATTTCTGTGTTCACCTTCTTTGTCCTCGTTTGTGTAAATAATATCTAAATGATTATAGAAACTACATTCATTTATTTGTGAAAGATAATATCTCTCTGGCCTTCTCATCCAGATTTGAGGTAGACTGAGTTAATGAGACATGTACTTGTTTCTCTCCTGTGTATCTAAATGGTAACCATTATAGTTCTGTTTACTTTCTTTCTTAGCAGTGGCTCACCTTTGACATGTCTTTCAAGCTATACCACTTGTCTTTAGAATCCTCCATGTTGTTCATTTGGAAACATCATTTATTTTTAAAGCCCTATTTTGACAATTTTCTTGTTTTAAAAGAATAAGCTGCATGAGAAATTGATCCAACCAACACTCATTTTTGCACTCACTGAAGTGCTTCTGTGTCTGACAGGTGATACTGTCAAGCTGTATTTTCTACTTGCCTTATGCTTCCTTTAGCTACTTAAAGCCATTCCTCCTTCAGTCTAGACAAGTGTTGTGGTTGTTGTAATCCTCAATTTAACGTAAGACACTTTGGTTCAAGTTCTTGTTTAAACTGATCAGAGACTCAAAACCAGTACCTCTCACACAGATAAATTCCTTGGAAAATTAAACAGTGGTGGAACACATTTACTTTCTCTATCTATCTATCTCCATTTCACACCAAAATTGTGTTAACCAAAGAATGAGAAAATAAAAATATAATCATAGAATCATAGAAAAATTAAGGTTGGAAAAGACCTTCAAGATCATCTGGTCCAACCATCACCCTACTACCAATGTCACCCACAAAGCCATGTCTCTAAGCACCAGGTCCAACCTTTCCTTGAACACCTCCAGGGATGGTGACTCGATCACTTCCCTGGGCAACCCGTTCCAATGCCTGACCACTCTTTCTGAGAAGAAATGTCTCCTAATTGTTTTAATTGTTGAAGAGTAGTGCTCTTTGTTCAATTCTTTGTTTTAACTGTTGAAGAGTAGGGGCATGGCATTTCCATTTTTCCACTCACCAGGGACATTGCCCAAATGCTGGGACTTTTCAACTATGACGGAGAGAGGCTTGGCAACTACATCAGCCAGTTCCCTCAGGGCCCTGGGATTCATGTCATCAGGTCCCATAGACTTGTACCTGTTTAGATTCATCAGGTGGTATCGAACCTGCTCTTCGCTTACAGTGGGGAGGACTTTGACCCCCAGCCTCCATCTACAGGTTCAATATACATGAAGAGACATTGAATTGAGTCCTGCAAAAATCTCTTAAAATATAAGAATTTTAAGCTGTAGGAGGTGTTCACAAGATGTCATTCACAGCTACTGGAATGAAAAATTTTTAGATTTCTTTGTCATTTGGCAATGTTCAGTTCAATCACTCTTTGAAAGCTGTTCCTAAGCTTCCTAAATAGCTATACAGTTCCTGATTATACAAAATTTTGGTAAAACTAATTAGGATAATGATAGTATTTTGAGGTAGACAATAAATAAATAAATAAGTGCTGATTTACTCGGAAAATAGAGCTACTGGCTAAAAATGATTGTCATTTATGTAAAATAATAATAATAATAATAAATATATATATTCCTGGGATCCTTTTGTTTGTTTTTATGTTTCAGCTTCATGTCCTTTTGCAATTCCTGATTCCTGGTAGGACCAGACACTAAAGGACTGAAAGCAGAACTGAAGCACATGGATTGCCTTTACAAATCCAGTCATATAAAATTAATGTGGTAGTTCTCTCAAGGAAATACAATCCTCTGTTCTACTACAAATATGAACTCCTATATCTACCTGTATATATCCGTTATGTGAGCAACTTTTAATTGTGTAGTGATTACTGCAAAGATCGTAGACCATGATTTAAAAGGCTTATCAGGAAAGTTTGGTTTTAGGTACCTCCTTAAATAGTTTTCATCATTTTCTCTGAGACCTTAAAATTTAGTAGTCTCTGTATTGAAGAAAATTCTTAGTTCTCACATCTCACAAAGTTTAGGTGGGCAATGTGTGCAACAAGAAGAACATACTGACAGTCAGTAACTGCAGAGACATATTGCAATACAAACACAAAAGAAAAATAACGAAAGTCATTTTTTCCCCTTCTACTTTATACAGAACTTGTATGTCTGTTACTCAGACTATCCAGTTACCCAAAGCTGTGGGGGTGGTGGTGGGGGGGAGATGGGGACGACAATCATATCTTCTTCCATCGGCAGAATTGATTTCCAATTTATTTTTTGAAAACTAATTTTGTCCTATAAATTGCCTTTCAAGAGTTACCTTGACCGACTGGGATTACTTCTCTGGCCTGCTATTGCATGTTTTTAACTCTACTCTCAGTGTCCTCTGGTCAGGACTTCTGGCACGCTTCACAAGTATAGTCAAATGAATAAGGGTTTCATAAATATGGAAAGTAAACACTTTGTGCATGCACAGATATGTGGCTTTCATACATTGATGTATTTTTACATTTCTATTTTGTCATTTGGAAATCTTACTCGTCTGCTTATCTTTTGAGGTATAGAGAACTGGCAGATGATTTAAGAATCCTGACTTGTGATGTAACTAAAAGAGCTATCAGGAGGTCATTGGGGCTGAAATGTGAAGATGTGCTTCTCCACACAGATAAAACACTTCAAAGATGAGAGAGAGTTAATCAGGAAATAATTGTTCTAATATGGAACTATAGATGGAAAAGTCAATTATGTGTGTCTAGCCTTACTTTCTGCATTCTACAAGATAGTGTTTTTCATCTGATTATTCCTGCACTGAGCCCAGTATATTTGTCTAAAATGATTGTGTTCAGCTGAAGCAATCCTGGAGGAGTTTTATGTCTTGATCTGGGGATATCAAAGAAGTATGGACTTCTGATTTGTCCATTTCTCTTGATTTTAAAATAGCTATCTTTTTATTATTTAAACATCTTTCTCTTGAACTTCAATATGATTACTCAGTGTTTTTATCTGGAAGATACTATTGCACTGAGACCATATCACTTCTCAATTTCCTTGTGGTTATTCTAAGCTAATTGAAAACTCTCTAGAGATTTTTTTTTCTTTCCAGCTTTCAAATATCTTGTGTAGTTCTTCTAGTACCCACCATGATTTCAGCCACTTCTCTAACACACAGACACCAGACCCATACATTTTATACCTGTCTCAACCAAACGCTGTTTTGAAGTAAGCTGAGTGGACTTGTTTAATCCTCTTTTCCATTGTATATATGAGTGTTATACACAATTTTTTATCAAAAAAAAATCAAAAATTTACTTATTTTTCTGAAGTTCTTTGGCACCTTTGATTCCTTTTGTTTTAATCCTTTACAAGTCTAGATTAAAAATATAAATCTGTATTTAAATGTTCTTATTTATTCACATGATTTGGAAAGAAGCTAATCATCTTCACTTGGCCATGAGTCCAACATTTTGCTTTTTACTTTTCTATTAACTTCACTGCCTGGCATGCTGCAAGAAAGACCCTACTGAGGGAAATTGTCTTCTTATAATTCCAATTTTGGTTGCAGTTTCATATGAAGTTTCTGATCATCCAGTTAAAGTTCATCCAGTTTCAACCCATCTGCCACGGGCAGAGTCACCTCCCACTAGATCAGGTTGCCCAAAGCCCCATCCAACCTGGCCTTGAACACTTCCAGGAATGGGGCATCCACAACTTCTCTGTGCAACCTGTACCAGTGCCTCACCACCTTCCGAGTGAAGAATTTCAAAGCATCACAGAATCACAGAATGTTAGGAATTGGAAGGGAACTCCTAACATCTAATCTAAATCTCTCCTCTTTCAGTTTAAAACCATTATCCCTTGTCTTATCGTTATCTGCCCAAGTAAAAAGTCATTCTCCGTCTTTTCTATAAGCCCCCTTTAAATATTGAAAAGCTGCAATAAGTTCACCTCGGAGCCTTCTCTTCTTTATGCTCAACATCCCCATCTCTCTCAGCCATTCTTCATAGCAGAAGAAAAATACTTTAATATATCTCAAACTAGTGTGATAGTATTTTCAGATGACTGTCATGGACTGGAGACATGGACATGATGAATCCAGTAGTCCTTTTATAATACTAATAAATTATAATACTAATACTATACTAATACAATACTAATATAATACTAATTTTTGAAAGAGACAATGAAGCTGTATTGGTTCAGAATATGTCCATTTCATGAGCATTGTTCCACTGACTTCACATTCATCTGCTTTATCCAAGTTCCTAGGGTAAGATGCCATTTCTTTTCATATCAGACTCAGTATCCAAATGCCTCTAATATTTCTTATTTTTTTAGTAGTTTTTGTTTGTTTGTTTGTTTCCATTTGAGCGCTGTATTCATCTGCAGATGTAAATGACCTATGGAGATGTCAGCTGTATCCATAACTGTTTCTTTTGGATCTATAACTGTGTATACATATCCTGGAAAATCTACCTTTGGAGTGTGAGTTGGTAACTCATTCATATACCTAGCTTCCAACACATTGTCACAAACTTGCTGTAAAAACTTCTAAATAATCAGCAGACTTCTGAAAATCAGACCATAAAGCAAGCCAATTTAAACTTGCCTAAGTTTAAATAATAAAATACGTACATTAGAGCAAAGCAAAATTAAATCATTATCAGTTAGATGGTAAAAAAAATCTTACAAATTTAAACAGTGAAAAATAACTCTAAAGACAAGTTCAATCTCATGAAAAATATTGAAATACCTAACCTATTCTTTCTTATTCCATTTGGGCTTCAGAATTAAGTTGGTCAATTAGATTTGACAACATCCTTTTGGGAGACAAATATCCACTTGTTTTTTTCAGAATCAATTTTCAGTCTGCAAGGAAATGAACATGTAAGCCATTTTTAGTTAAAGTTGATTTATTTATTTATTTTTTTTTAATTTTAAGCTTCTTTCATATTTCCCTTTAATATTTCCTCTTGCTAAAAATAACAGTCATTAATTCTGTTTTTCAGTCTTTTCTGAGGACTAAGGAAGTTTTCTATAGCTTTGAACATAGAATAGAATCCAGAATACCAGGTTTGGTCTTGGCTTTGATTTCTTATTTTTCAATATCCAACCATTTAGTTTTGGAGGTCTGAAGAAGCAAAAACAGAGGTCAGACTTAAACCGACCATGGTATCCATACAAGATTATGTTACTAAAGACAATATGATGAACAGGCTAAAGCAGTATTTCTTATTTTTATTTCTTAGGGTGGAATTTCTCAGAAAATCTTTAGAGAATATAACTGCTGAACAAGACCAAAAGGGTTCTGATTCTCATTTTCTTGCGACATATATTATTGCTATGTAGTGTTGCTATTTCTGTTAACAGTATTAGAATGAAACTCATTGTGAACAGCTTCTATGTTGTTAAAGCTCATAATAAAAGTTATGAAGTCTACCTGAAACAACCACTGAAAAAGTTTCATAAAATCTCCGTCAGCTTCTAACTCAATCAATAGTATGTTTTCTGAGCAGTCATAAAAGATGGGGCTTATCTGAGTAAAATTGACATTTACATCTTAAGTTTTCAATCTAAACTGTAATTACAGTCATTGTAGTTTAGGGTGTAATTAATCCCTTCTTGAAATAAAGAGTTAAAAATTGTCGGATGGATCATATTTTGATGAGCCATTTCTTCCCATTGACTATAAAAGGTGCCTAACCTGACTAACTAAGCTGCATAGAGCTATGAAGGATGCAACAGAAATTTATTTTTTATTTTTATTAATTATTATTATTTATTTTTTTTAGTAATGGTTGAGTCATAGGAATATTGATTAAATGCTACAGATGGAGGCCACCTATTCAAACCTACTTTTCAAACATATCTATTGCCAGCACTAAATCAGACCAGCTATGTCTTTTTATAATGAGACTCGAAAATCTTCAGAGATGGAGATTACTCACCCCCTCCGCATAACCTGTTCCACTGCTGCACTACTGTGCTGGTAAAAAAAGGTTTACTGATGCACAGTCTGAATGTACCAAGTCACAATGTGTGACTATTGCCTCTTGCTAAACCATTGCCATTTTACCATGAATTTCTTTTAGCTTTTATTTATTTTTTATTATAAAACTGATTCTCTTCTTTATGTACGTAAAGTTATTCTTTCAAAGATGTTCTCAATATAAGTGAGGCAGAGCTATCTCCCTGAATATTACCAACAGAAAGTTCTTTTGTAGATTATTTATTTTCCCCTCAGACAAAAAAGTGTTTTGAAGTGACAGGCAGTTTCGAAACCTGTGTAATACAGTTGTCAAATCTACACTGAGCATCTTTTTTTTTTTTTTTTTTAACTTAATGGGCTAGATCCTTCAAAGGCATCACTGCACAAGCATGCTGTTTGACTGGATCTTCATACTAAAAATATTATTCCTTTCTGCTCACATGCAGTTTACTTTTTGCTTTCTTGTCACTCCATTATGTTTTTCCAGGGGTAGAAGAGTTAACAAGTAGTAATTATAACAGTAAATGTTTTCGTATGGAAGTGTATATCATAGGCAAGTAGCAAAGGTATCACATTTGACTGGTATTAGAAGAAAAATATTTGGAAAGCTGTTATTCCATCTTCAAGTCATAAGTTTATCCATTAGGGTTGTGTGTGTATGTATGTGTGTGTCTGTAAGGAAGATGAATTGCTGCCTACAGTTCTAGATACTTCCTATCTACCAAATGCAGCATTATTTTTTCAGTCAAATAGCACATATCTGTTATTAATACAGAAAAATACTTCATTATGTTACCAATTTCTAGACAGACCAGTAGGAAAAATTCATTTTTCTTTTCATTTTTTTTCTTTTTTTTTTAAATCTCTTTTTTATTCAGCTTGCCTGAATTTCTGCTATTCAATATATGTGTTTCAACTCTTTTTTAATATGAATATATGGTGTGAGGAGGGAAAGAATAAAAGTGTGTTCCCATGTAGCACCGTTCCTGAGGGTGTTTAAGGAAAGGTTGGACTTGGTGTTTAGGGACATGGTTTAGTGGTTGAGATTGGTAGTAGGGTGATGGTTGGAGCAGATGATCTTGGACGTTTTTTCCAACCCTAATGATTCTATGATTCTATGATAACATATTTGTATCAGACTGTAAACCATGTAAAAATTTCTATTTAAGTCATGCAAGAAAATAATGGTAAATAATGTAAAAGATATCCCAGGAAGTCATTCACAGAAAACCATGTTAATTCTCATTTGTTTTTGTCCAGCTCCTACAGCAATAATCTAATTGTAGATTCAATACCTTAACTGCTGTCCATAGTCATAAATTGAAAGTGAGGCGTGTCTAATGCAAGCACTTTTAAATTTAGATTCTAGTCAGTGGTGAACATATCTTAATATAAAGTTTAAATGAATAAATACGTAATGAAGTCTAAAACTAACAAATGTTTTGCATAAAAAAAGATTCAGATAGTTAATTGTAAAGAACAATGGAAGTTCAACGCCACACAAATTAACCTGCTAAGTACATTGTGTCAAATATGTGGCTAAGATACTGATACATGGCTTCTACAATTCTGTTAGTACAACTCTGTTAGATTATGATGAAATTTATCAATAGGAATTACAACATCTTGGACAACACTTCATTTACATTATAGTGTAACTTAACAGGACATCAGTGTTTTTAATTTCTTTCCTGATTGTGCTAAATTATATTTATCTGAAAAGATTATTAAATACCACCACCAACAACAACTAAAAAGTTAAAATTAGATTTGAAACCTAGAGGTGCAAGAAAATGCATCACTAACAACCTATGTCTGTCATAATGATACGTATTGCTATCTTATGATCAAATAAAATTGACCCGTGACATGGTATATAATAAACTTTCTTTCCTTTTAGAATCATAGAATCATTTAGTTTGGAAAAGACCTCTAAGATCATCTAGTCCAACGTTTAGCCTAGCACTGCCAAGCCCACCATTAAATCATGTCACTATGCTTTACATCTACACATTTTTTGTATACTTCCAGGGATGGTGATTCAGCTACTTCCCTGGGCAGCCTGTTCCAGTGCTTCACAACCCTTACAGTTGTGTTTCCTTAAAAATATATATTTTTATTATTTTTTATTATTTTGTTATATTTTAACATTTAAAAATTATTAATATTTATTTATTTTTATTATAATTTTATTTTGCTTTTGTTTCAACAGAAGATAGGAAAGCTAGTGTAGTCACTTGTGCTGAAATATTTTATTTCCTTCTGTTTCAAAAAAACCCACCAATGTGCTATCTGACATTCTTTCAGTATTTGCAGGTATGGACGTGTAGTAGTGCATATTATTCAAAAGAACATAGTAGTAGACATAAATCTTCTATTTGGAAGCAGTGTTATTAGCTGAGGTGGATAGTGCTTGGCTCTGTCAATCCACGGGATATATCTTGGCTCTATCAGTCCACGGGATATATCTTGGTTCCGTGGGAACTAGAAGAGAAGAGGAAGAAGCATGTGCCAAATTGGTACATACTACTCTGAGCAAATGAGAAGTAAAAGCAAATCCAGAGAGTTGATCCATGATTACACTCCAGAATAGCTCTCCAATTTCACTTCTACTCCAGCTGCACAGTTTTGTCCATCTCTTTTTGAAGTGGAATCATAGGTATTAATGAAACATTTTCCTATAACAAGAACTTCTGCTTCTTTTTAATAATTAGGGAACATGAATTATAGTTAAATAACTCATTATTGAAATTCTAATTTATTGATAGCATGACCTTTTCTACATCACAGGTCAACAAAAAACAGAACAGCATGGAATATCTTACAAACTGCTTTATGAAGAATTCAAAACTACAGTTCATCAGTTTTTCCCATCCCTTGTAGTGGCATCTGATCCATTTTTTTTAGGTATAGGTCATTTCCTCTTGTAACTAAAGAGGTAGCAGTAAACTCAATCTACACGTTTAAATTTCTTGGTTGTTCTTAAACCCCTTTCCTACCACTAGCTAAAGTGAGCTTCCAGATAGCTATAGAATTAAATAGGCTTTATTCCCTTAAATTGTCTGGGACAGAAAGGGGTCAGGTTCTCATTAATCTTTCTCTCAGGCTGCTGGCACAACTACATTTATCTTTTTCATTGTTATCTTCATAGTATTCAGACTCAAAAGTTGCATCCCAAAGGATCAGACCTCTCCCATCCCATCCTTTAATGCATGCTCCTTTAATTTTTTCCCTAAATATTCCAGGACTTCATGCTGTAAGAAAGAAATGACACTTAAAAAAAATATGCAGCTCTATAGTCAGTGGTGAATTCTATTACAGTATGGAAAGTAAATTAAAAATTAATAATAATAAAAAAGCAGCTATGTAAATAGTCAATAGCACACATTTATTTGCCTTGTAAGTCTCAATGAAAATCTGTATATCACAGATCATTTCTGTAATTGCACATTTCAAAGGCTATGGCTACAACCATATACATTTTGTCTCAATTAAGATGCCTATAAAAGTTATGCTAAGAGAGAGCTAGTATTTGGAACAAAAGATATTTTATGGCAGATTGCAATTAGACCATTAAAAATACATCCTTTGAAGGTAAGATGGAGAATGTTTTCTCAAAGAAAGTATAGAAACTTTGACCTGCCCATGAGGAGGCATGGGCACCAAGTCAGTTCACACTTAAGAGAGCAAACAGCAGGCAAGCTGCTACTGCCAGAGACATTTCTGTGGTAGTTGGTTTTAAAGGGTTGAAGGAATTCTGAGTGAATGGATAAAATGGGAGGGTCCTCACAAAGACTTGTTCGAAAGCCTTTCTTCTGGTGTTTTGGTAGTTTGTTCGATTTTTGTTTTGTTTTGTTTTGGCATCACAGAGAGTCGTCCTTAAAGCAACACAACCAGCAGTCTTAGTAACAAACGTACTAATGTGAAGGAAGAGAGAGACGTAGAATAAGGGAACCAAAATCAGTGTACCACAACCTACCAGTTTTCAGACTTTTGCTCACACTGATGAATAGCAAAAGTTTCGTTTTCAAGCTTGCCTGTCAGTAGAGCGCACTAATGAAAATTATCTAATGAAAAAGATAAGTAGATACAGCCACTTATATATGTAAATCTGTATAGTCTATACTTTGCACAGAAAGTACAGAAAACATGAATGTTAAAAAATACATTTATTTGCACATGAAACTTCTTCGTGTTCCTTAAGTTACGGGGAGACATATCTGTTTTAAACTTTAGTGATTCTAGTTTCAGAAGTTATTATCTGAAAGCATGAAGAAATAAATGTGAAATATATTTTTCTAGCTAGCTACTAGATGAAAAATTATAAATGAGTAAGCGGCTTTAGCCATAGATCTTATTCTTAGGAGTATATATTTTGAACATGAGGACTTTTACACTCCACTAATGCAATGGTATTTTGTAAGCATAAAAACAATGAAATGGCAAAATCAGGCAGTTGCTGTGAAGTTACTGTGGACGTTGTATAACGAATGCATGATGTGTCAGTGTACATGCCACTGTTATACATTTTCTTTCAAATTAGCTCTTCAAAATGACTTAATAGAAAATTATTGAACCAAAGAAATCTAGAATAAGTAATACTGAAGTATTAGGTTGTTGATAAATGGTTTGGTAGTGCCCAGAATATTGTATACGTTAGATATACAGTATCTGTGTATGTTGTGTTGAAAGTAAATCATGCTTGCCTTTATTGCCTCAGGAATCTGCCTTAGGAAATGAACTATGTAAATGATTGTTTGGAAAGAAGGTAGTCTACTTAGTCTACTTTGAAAATGGTTCATTTCTGTGACAAATTTGTTTGAAAAATTGTAAAGAAAAAAAAATCAGATATGTAAAATTGAATATATATCCATAACAAGTGTAACTATGTAGCAAAGCCAATTCCATTGAGCTTTACCCTTCAAGCAGTATACAGAATACTAGCAGAATACCGGCTCTTGCTTCTGTTTTTTGGTGTAATTTTTGTTCATGTGTTCACACCCAGAGAAAAATATATCTTATTGTTCCAAGTCAGTCAGGTATAGGTGGGAGAATACAAAAAGGTAAAATGTATTATTAACAATTCCTTTACATTACAGTAATGCAATGCAGCAGCATTTAAATGATGGAGAAAAGGGAATAAAATAAATGGGAATGATTTTTGCTTTTATGACAGTGCTACTGACTACCTCCTGAGTAGCTGTATTATGAACTTTTGTTATAGTAAAAATTTACTCACATACCTTGATCTTACAAACAAATATAGACTTTTTCCACACAAATATTCACTGGCTTTCTTACAAAGAATAACGTGAGTAGATGTCAAAGGACTGGGGTGAAATTAGATTGTATGTGTAGATAGCTTCTTATGATCTTCTTATAGAGTACTGACAATTATTATGGTTTCCTTATTTTGTTTTCTCTCTCTCTCTCTCTCTCTTTTTTTTTTTTTTGTCTAAAATTAAATTCAAAGCCTAAGGTACTATCAGGATTGTATCAGGTATGATACAGTCTTTGCAAATTAAAATAGGATTTTTTTATTATACAATTAATGAGTCATTTATACTGGTTGATGGTGTCCTAATTAGTACTTTGAAATCTGGACGGAAGTGAAAAATTCTTCCCTTTGCTGGGTACCTCTGGTGGAAACTGTTTGTAAATGCTAGGATTAATTCTCCAAGATTGGCCCCATGTCCATATTTGCTATAGAGACATTATGAAGGTTTTATCCTGCAGCTACCATGCAGATACGAGAGATGTTAGAGGGTGAGATAAACAAGATAAATATATTGTAATTGTTATTCAGTATCCCACTGATAATCATTACATTGTATTTTAATTTAGTGGAAGCTATCCTGACAAAACAAAAAAAGAAAACAGGGTAAATAGAATAGCATATTTGCAGCATTTTACTGTTCAGAAATTGAACAAAGGCTAGGCAAAGAGGGACCACCTAGGATTTTCAAGTTAGCACATCAGATTTCATCTTCATTAAATAGAAATGAAAGTTGCATGATTTTCTGACAACCTCCATGAAAGGAGCTGAAAATTTAGTTGATACTCCTATGGGGGTAGTTATGCTATTCTTGGTAGCTTTCCCTATGATGTAACCTCATGCTACAACTGAAAAAGATTCTGAATATTTTCCCCCTTTCTTCTAATAATAAAGAAAAGAACAAGATCTTGTTAAACCTGAGATTAGCCACAAGTTGAAAAGCCACATCTACATAATTTACAAAGCTTCAGGTTTTAACTAGTATCTATGCCTCAGACAGCCAAATGACTACTCCCAAATGTCATACAGCTCTCCAAGTTGTAAATGCTGGAGAGATGCTGAAATTTTCACTACACAACTGCTATTGAAAAGAAGTATTCTACAGTGTCTATAGCCCATGGATGCCCAGGCAATCAGTAGTAGCTAGCTCCCATTCACGTCTGGCACAGTGTGCTTCGCTGAGGCAGTGAGACAGTGGAGAAAACAAAAGAACAGCTATAATTTTAGTATTTAGTACTTTTCTTGAAACTAATGTTATATGTAGAATAATTTGACAAAATATTTTAGACTTATTCTTAGTTACATACTATTACATTATTGCAGACAAGCAATATGATGCACAAACACATTAAATTTATTTTTTTTCCTTTATTGGAAATAAAGATGATAATTACCCCATCCCATTAATGAACAAAAAATACCCAAACCATGTAACAGTGAAAATGTATTTGTGTGGTTGCAATATATAATCTGATATACTAGTGATAGTATTTACAATAAACATGTATGTGAAATGAATGGAATCACTTCTTTAAACTATTGAATGCTGCATTATCTTCTTAGCTCTTGGTCTGGGGACACTATTCTAAACTAATGATGAAAACTGACCCATCAGACCCTGTCCTCCTCATTTTTTATTTTTATTTTTTTCTTTAGCTGTCTTCCAGGTATCCTAAACCCATAAAGAGATGAGCTTTTGATGGATTTTTCTTCAACAAATTTATTCTAGTGCTTTTTCACTGCAGATAAGCCTCTGGCATTTGCAAAAGTCTGGAACAACAAATTTGACAATTTACGTGTACGTTGCATGAAAAATATTTCCCCATACTTTTTCTGTAGTTCCTATTCAATAATTTAATTTCCTATCCCTATTCATGTATTATGGGAATGGGTGTATGATCATTTTATATGCCACTTCAATTAGTACTTCCCATTTGACCCATACCTGAAACACTAATATAATGCAGGAATTTCTGTACACCAACCTATTCCACTTTTTTTTTTTTTTTTAATGGGATTGATGATTTTTATGAAAAAACAAACTAACAACTAGTTGAAGAACAGTGTGCATATTTTACTCATAAAAGAGCATAACATACTTCTTAGGCATGACATGTTGACCAGTGTTAGTGACAGCAACTTGTCATTCCCCATTCATTCTTCCTCTTTATATTTGTCTTCACTACTGGGAAAAATGGATACTTGATGAGGAGGAAAGAGAGAAAGGCTGGCAAATAGGTCACATTGCAGAAGCTTCTTGATGAATGCTCAGAGGGGTGCTGTGTCAAACATGTCATGTCATGATCTGCAACAGTAGCCAGTATGCTACCAGACCAGGAGGGGAAATAAAAGGTGATAGCCGTGACAGTGTTATTTTTTTTACTGTCTCCTTGTGTCCTTCACCGTGATGGTGGATCCATCTGGTACAGCACCTAACAAAATGTGGACCTGATCATATGAATAATAAAAACAAGAGAATAGATTTGTGTAACACTAATAAGTGCTCTATCAAAGAAAATAGCCACTTACGTCAAGTAACATCTTGTGAATCTATAGGTTAAAAGTATGTTTAAAAAAGAATTTCCTTTACCAAGGACTGGGTGGAGACAATTTTAATATCAAATCATTGTAGAGAAAGAATTTGTTAAAAGTTTCAGTAACAGTTTCCAATCATTTACTCCCACCCTGGCTTTTTGGCTCTCAACTCCTCAGTGCTATCATGGGGGTTTCAGAAGTTTTAGCTTTCTGCATAGTGTTTGGCTCTTAAGAAAAGTCTTCAGTAATGGGATATCAATCCTCACAAAGAATTGGATATACGTTTGAAATTTACCTCCATTCCATCATCAACTGCTTTTATCTCAAGTTGCAGAAAAAAAAGATGCACTAATAAAGACAGATTTTATTTTATTTTACTTTTTAATTTAATTTAATTTCATTTATTTTAGTTTATTTTCAGAAATGCTGTTTCACTGCATGTGTTTCAATGCAGAACAAAACATTTCATCATTTTCTGAAGAACTGCTGTAATTCCACCCTGAAATAGCTTGTATGATAACAGCTAAAGAACCAAGGGTCCTCCTATTGTCCAGTCTCTGTGAACTCTTTCACCACTTAAACCTGTTCTATTTTACCGCCCCTGCTTGTTTTTGCAGGTGTAGCCAATAGCTAGGAAAAATACCACGTAAGAGCAGAACTCTTTAGGATTATTTCTTCCTCATAGATTTGCATTCGTTTAGGTAGATTTGTTTTCCATGGTTTGCAGAATGTCCAGTCACATTTTAATGGCTATTTGGAAATAGCATAGTATTCTTAGCTACATAACACAGTAAGCGTAAAAATTATTTTTTTTCAATAAGTGTATTCAGCAAGTACTCCTAAGACATTTCTCACCGAATGTTGCCAGAGGCAAGATGTAGTCTAATGGCAAAATGGATTATTGAAACATTAGAAGGATACAAATACACAGTTATGCTGTCAACCATCAACAGTTCCATGACAGACAGAGTTGAAATTAATCAGGTCTGTTTTGACTGAAAGCTGCTGAAGTATTATCCTGAGAAAGAACCTAGTAATAAAATATCAGTTCTAGGAATATTGTGGTTATTTGTTATGCAATCTTGCAACAGAATTCTTATTATGGAATCTTGCAAACAGTATTTTTTGCTGACTTTCTACACCCAAGAAAACAAGAATATCTAATCCTTAGTGTTTAAATTAGAAATGTTTCTTTTGCTGTTATTGTATTATGTATTCAAAGCTCTTATTAAATACTTTTCAGTGGGTATTCATTATTGAAGTGAATATCTAAATTTAGATTCATATAAAAAATAATGAACTATTTACAAAGCAATATTGACAGAGAACTTAAAGAAACAAGATAATGAACCATCTGTGAAAATCAGCTTGACTGCCATCACTCCTGGTCTTGTTAATGCTACCTGTGCAGACAGAAGTAAGATTGGAGATGTTGATGAGGAGAAAGAAATCTTACGGTGTTTGAGGGATAAAGGGATTGATCTGGAAAATTCTTCTGGTTAAATAGCGAGCTTAATATATGTGGAACACAGGTGAGATATACTGGTTCATGGCATCCATTTTTAAAAGCCTGTATGGATTCCCTTTGGATTATTAAACAAACTCCGCAAAGACAACACTCCTGTGAAAATTCAGAAAAGAGTAGAGCAAATGAGAGTGGGGAGTCACATGATGAAGAAATACATATTAGAACTAAAGAACCCTGCAGTTTAAGGAGTTATCCCAAGTAACAGAAAGAAGTAACATCTTCGTACCCTGGTTATCTGTAAAACCTCAGCAGAAGTGGATTTTGCAGAGGCTACAGTGTAACTGCATGTGTAGAGTTTGCAGCACTGACTGACAAATACATTTCTTTGGCAGAGACCTTTGTTGCTTGTTTGTGTTTCTGGTATGGCACAGATCTTGAAAGACCAATATTCTGTTCATCATGGGTGCAAGTAAGCAGGAGCACCACATCTGCAATTTAGAAGTGTATTCAGGATGTGATTAATGTAGGTGTTTTCTTAAGGCTTTCCATTTTTGCACACAACTGGACAATTGTTCAAGTATTTGTAAAAATGCCAGTTGAATTGGGAAGAAGTTAACACACCTCCCCAGGAACACAGATGCTCCATCTGTCTGTAGAGGAAACGTGGATATGGTGATGGTTGCCAATATTGTCCAGTTCTCCATAAGTCCTCTCAATGTTTATGGGGTCATTTCACTATGCTGGGAATTGACATTGAGAAATGTTTATGGCCATATCAGCTGCAGGCTTGCTTTGGAGCTACTTTTGAAATGGGATGTAGGACACAATAATTTAGAGCCCCTTTTTACTGACTGATTTGTGCTGTATTTGGTTGAGTTCCAAACTAGATTAGTTGCAGGAATGTTTGTTTGCTCATATCCTGTAAAACGAAAAACAAACAAAAATAATGACTCAAGTTTTTCCCGAATCCAGCTCTGTGGTTTTACGCACTGAACTTTCAAAGAAGCAGTGATGAAGACATCTGTCTTGAAGTTGTTTTTTTTTTTTCATCAAATAACTATTGCATGAATAATAGGAGTAGAAACCTCACAAGAGTCTCGCAGGCGTAGGGAAGACCAAAAGATAGTCACCAAAACCCTTCTTCAGTTACCACAGAAATGAAATGGAATAGCAGGCTATTAAGGAGAGTATCATCTTCTTTTCCTTGCCATTTATTCTTGGGTTACAATTTTGTTGGCTTGCTAGCTTTTGCAGAAGAATCAAAGTCTGAAAAATACCATGGTGATTTATAATAGGCTTATAGGTTTTTATACTGTGGTGATTACAAAGTTATAACTGTATACAACATACAACAATTCCTTTTTCAAAGAGAACAGTTATGGCTATTTGGCTATTTCAGATGAGTTAAGGATGCATCATATAACATACATTGTGCAGATACATTGTGTGAAGAGAATGAAGGTCTTAAAATTCTTGCACAGTGATCAGGTCAATGCCAAAAAAAAAAAAAAAAAAAAAAAGGATATAGAGAGGATCTAGGTAACAAATGTACCTGAGATTTGTTATCAGAACCTTTTGTTCACTACCGCACAGTAAGGAAATTAACTGAGGGAAAAAGAGAAAGGAAAAAGAATATTTTCCTGGTTCAAAGAATGTGGTAGAAGGAACCCCAGATGCAATGGGTTATACAGTGGTTAACATCATGAGAAACATTTACAGTTCTAGTCTCAGCATTTCGTGGAGGACATAGCAGAATTAGTGAGAAGCTACAAGAAGGTATGAGAAAGAGCAATTAGCGTGATTGTGGGGATGGAGTAGCTATCTTACAAAGCAAAATTAAAAAAGTCTCAGCTTGGAAAGGAGAAAGCTGAGAGAAGATATGTCGATATGTCTCAGAGTCATGACAGTCATGACAGTAGAAAGTAAGGTGAATTCTGAAAAATTATTCAGCAAATCCCACAACACTTCAGAGCTTTCAGAAAAACTGTGAAGGGATTAATTTATAACTCTCTTTCTTGACTTATGCTGATACTTCTCAGTCAGGTCTGAGAAAATGGCTGGTCTTCTCTCAGCCTGCATGTGTCTGAGCTGGGTTTCCCCGAAGCCCCGTGGCCCGGTGCCCATTGCCCAGCCTGGCTGAGCTTCAGCTCTGGCAGTTCCACAGGTGGAAGGGGCTGACAGCCCCAGGCCATCCCTGTAGGGCACACAGCCCTTGGGGGTGTACAACTGTAGTAATGCAATGCTAAGCATTAATTGGACTGTTTATAATCCTCAGTGTGTGTGTGTGTGATATTGCCTTTTCTCCCAAAGTCTTCGTGTGTGTGTGTGTGTGGAATGTGAGTCACATGCACTGAAATAATATTAATTGCAGCTGCAACCCATGCCTTTGGATATTACTGAAGTTTTTTTACTCCAGGTGCCCATGGCTGTGGAGGTGGCCATAAGAAAAAAAAAAAAAAAGATGGTTGCTGTAGTCTTTATGGGGAAAGCTTTTAATACCCTTTCTTGTTGTAGGAAAGGTGGTGGAGGAGGAAAGCCATTGCAGGAATTGCAGCTCCTGGTGTAGCTGTGGTCACAGGGCCTGTCACAGAGACACAGAGAAAGTGAGGAATCAGTCCTTCTCTCCCTGCACTTCTAGCAGTCATGGGCACTGGAGAGCACAGCGACATGTAACACCTATAGTAGGTAGGCTGATATGCCTGGCTACCCTCTGTAGCTCTGTCATATATGGTGGTAGTGTTGTGGCTGCAGGAGACTGAGTAGTGAGCTAGAAAGACCAATGTTTATGGTAGTAGAGTATTTCTAATGATTTTTTTCCTGTTTATCATTTCTATAAATTTAACCAGTGAAGTGTATCAGGATATATTAAGTTCATAATGGGAGCTAAAATGGGCACCCCATGCCTTCTGCTATGATCACCCTAAAGTACAGATTGTCATTAGGTATTTTCTAACTGGACTGGGAGAATACTTTCACCAAAAACATGTATAAAAGCTGATTACTCCAGAAAAAATGTCTTGAAAGTGCAAAGTCTATATTTTCTTCAGTATGGTTGCTTTCAAAAGCATATGCAAATATTTCTCAGAAAAGACATTATTGAAAGCATTTAGATGAAACTTGCAATTAAATGTACTTACTAGAAATTTAAATATATGACATTCTAAAACTGTACTTAAGCTGTCATGTTGGTGTACTTTATGTACTAAAACCAGAACCTCTGGCTTGTTAGCTGTTTCCATGATAATTATTTCACAACAGGTGACCTCCTTGATTTTGCAAAGTAAAAGTTCTTAAGTTCGTAAGTGGGGTTCTTGGATATTCTCTATGTGGTTTACTGGTGTTTTATTTGTTTAATCAATTAATAACTGTGCTGTTTGTTTCTCCTTAGGCAAATTACTGGCACAATAGTTATTGGATAGACACTGG
The DNA here is from genome assembly GCF_964034855.1 of Anser brachyrhynchus. Taxonomy (NCBI): domain Eukaryota; kingdom Metazoa; phylum Chordata; class Aves; order Anseriformes; family Anatidae; genus Anser; species Anser brachyrhynchus. The sequence goes on from NC_137694.1 coordinate 109,665,984, forward strand.
GATTTTTAGCTCTGTTCCTTAATAAAATGTCTTTCACATGCCTCTGAGGAACTTTAAAGCTCAAGTAATATCATGACCATATACATACATAGATGAATGCACAGACAAATACATATAGATATTTGCATATATCACTGTATATAGAGACAGAAACAGAGAACATTTTTTTTTTTCCTTTTTTTTTTTTTCCTTTTCTTTTTTCAGGAAAACTTAACTGTTTGTTTAAAAATAATTTAAAAAAAATGTTAAATTTTGAGGATTTTACTCACAATAATCATTCATCTTGGTAAGAAAACCGCTGTTTCCTTTCATTAATGTATGTATATTGAAGCAGCAGAGCAATAAGAGATGAAGCAAAGTCCTTGTTAGACAGCGGTTTTTTAACTGTAAAAATATAAGTTGAGAGGTTAGCATACAGACACCAAGCAATATTCATATTATACATATCAAAGTGACTTTTATACCCATGTATTTCACCAGTGCTACATTATTTTGTTTGATTTCTTCTGTTACAGGAGTTGTACATATGGTTTTTAGTTCTATGAAAGTCTAAATATCCTAGAAGCTGATAAAAGTGCCTGTGAGTTGAGATAGGTGATGAAACTGAGGGAGAACTGGATATGAAATGGTAACAATTTATCTATCAGAAAGAAGGCAAAATTCAGAGATACAGCAAAACAAACAAAAACAAGAAAGAAACCAAAACTAGAATTAATCCATTCATGTCTTGTGTCTAGAACAGTAGTTTTATAGGAAGAAGGTGGAGAAACATTTTTAACCCTGCCTTTCTCAGACAGTAAGTGCTCCACTAAAGGTAGATAATTTAAAAGTTTAGAATAGATTTATATTCCTTGTAAAGCGGTCTATCTGAAAATAACATTAAAATACAATATTAATTATATCACAGTAGATTATGTTTGTATGTAGTTGTTTTAATAATACTGGAATAGTTGATATTGATTTTTTACTAACCATTATATAATTATTGTTGTTAAGGAATTCAGTACTTTGTAGCTCTTTGTTAAAGTCCTTCAGTTCTTTGTTTGTCTCTTTTTTATTTTATGTTATTTTATTTTATTTTTAATAATTCAGCAAGTGGCATTGGGTAGATAGCTTTTATGTGAAGATTATCTCAGAACCCAAGAAAATGATTAATACAGTGAAAAGACTTACCATAAACCTAAAAATGACACAGCTGCATACTAAAATATAAGAAGTGACAGAAATTGAGTGACAAATTGTTGCTCAGCAGCTGAAGGTCTTCCTTGTGTCCCTCCCCTTGTGCATGATTTCCCCTGGCAGTGAGGGGCTGAGCAGGTGTTCCAGAGAACAAGCATGGGCATTTGTTAGACACATCTGCAATTCTAATCCCATGTTTTCTCTGCATTCTTGATCACTTGTGCTGTTGGACAATGTCTCAGGGAGAATGCAGCTGCATGAAAACCTGGCAGGTACCGTGGGTGATGAGCATCTGAAAAACCTTTCCTATTCTGAGTCTCAACTGCCACAAATTCATTCCCCTGCCAACTCTTATCCCAAAATGCTGCATGGGGCTGTATGCAGATGGATAAGGTGAAGCGCTGTTTGCTTGGGTCTTGGTAGGGCTGTCTGGGGGGCATGACTCTGTTCTGTACAGTAAGTTACTTCATATTTTCGGTTTCTGCAACATACTGTCAGAACACCATGAAACAAAAAATGATGCAATGGTGGGTGTGGTTCTGAACCCAGAAACAGAGATGAAAATCTCTGTATCAATACTTCAGCCCTCTGGGCTGACTCTTTTATCTATGTGTATCTAGCATGTTACCTCTCCTATCCACCTACGGGTAATTAAGGGGCTTGCAGAAGTGCTCACTAAGCCACTTTCCATCATTTATCAGCACTCCTGGCTATCAGGGGAGATTCCAGTTGATTGGCAGCTAGCAAATGTGATGCCTGTCTTCATGAAAGGCTAGAAAGAAGACCCAGGGAAGGTTGTGGAACAGCTCGAGTGCCATCACACAGCACATACAGGACAACCAGGTGATCAGGCACAGTCAGTATTGGTCTAGTTAGCCCGGTTTATGAAAGGCACATCCTGCCTGACTAACCTGATCTCCTTCTCTGATGAAGAGATGTGCTTAGTGAATGAGGGAAAGGCTGTGGATGTCGTCTACCCAGATTTAATGAAGTTTTTGACACTGTTTCCCACAGCATTCTGCTAGAGAAACTGGCTGCTCATGGCTTGGATGGGTGTACACTTCACTGGGTAAAAAACTGGCTGGGTCTGAGCCCAATGGGTCGTGGTGATAGAGTTAAATCCAGCTGGAGGCTGGTCACAAGTGATGTCCCACAGGGCTCTGTACTGGGGCCAGTTCTCTTCAATATCTTTATCAATGATCTGGACAAAGGGATCGAGTGCACCCTCAGTAAGTTTGCAGACGACACCAAGTTAGGTGTGACTGCTGATCTGCTTGAGGGTAGGAAGGCTCTGTAGAGGGATCTGGATAGGCTGGACTGATGGGCTGAGGCCTACTGTATGAAGTTCAACAAGGCTAAGTGCTGGATCCTGTACTTGGGGCACAACAACCCCATTCAATGCTACAAGCTGAGGGAAGAGTGGCTAGAAAGGGATCTGTGGGTATTGGTTGATAGCTGGCTGCATATGAGCCAGCAGTGTGCTCAGGTGGCCACGAAGGCCAACAGCATCCTGGCTTGTATCAGAAATAATGTGGCCAGCAGGACTAGGAAAGTAATTGTCCCCTGTACTCGGCTTTGGTGATGCTGCACCTTGAATATTGTGTTCAGTTTGGGACCCTTCACTGCAAGAAGGGCATCAAGGTGCTGGAGCACGTCCAGAGAAGGGCAATGAAGCTGGTCAAGGGTCTAGAGAACAAATCTTATGATGAGCAGCTGAGAGAGCTGGTATTATCTAGCCTAGACATAAGGAGGCTCAGGGGAGATCCTATCACTCTCTACAATTACCACAAAGGAGGTTGTAGTGGGATGGGGTTCAGTCTCTTCTCCCAAGCAACAAGCGACAGGGCAAGAGAAAATGGCCTCAGGTTGCACCAGGGGAGGTTTAGGTTGGATACTGGGAAAAAATTATACACTGAAAGGGTTGTGAAGCATTGGAACAGGCTGCCCAGGGAAGTATTTGAGTCACCATCCCTGGAGGCATTCATAAGATGTGTAGATGTGGTGCTTAGGGACATGGTTTAGTGGTAGACTTGCCAGTGATGGGTTAACAGTTAGATTTGATGATCTTAGAGGTCTTTTCCAAACTAAATGATTCTGTGATTCTATCTCCTTACAGTCTTGTGGTAGTCATTACAGACTCTTCATTTTGTTGTTGTTACCACAGATAACTTATGCTTTGACTGTTTTTTATGTATTCCTTAGTTACAGTAGGATCCATTTTGACATATTTAACCTTTAAAAAATAAATCATATTTTATTTTTTGAAGTTTAACACTGCACATTTTGGAGAGTCTTAGACTGATGGTCTGGATTTTCTTCTTAACAAATCAAATCAATACTTAAGAGTTGAAACTTCTACAGCAGTTAAACCGTAAAAATCCTTTCTCTCCAACCCATTTTTTCTTCTGATCATAACATTTTCAAAAGTGATGATTTTAAAGCAGTACAGTGCACAATGTGATGGAGAAAAATATATTGAGAGTTTGTAGAAAGTGCTGTTATCTTTTAGATCGAACTTTATAAGCAATATTTAATTCACCAAAATAGTTCTATAAAAGATTACTCTTTACTAACCTTTGTTTCCATTGTGCATAACAAACAGCAACTTTGACATTGTTCAAAAGAATTCCTTTAAAGGGGGAGAAGAGAGAAAACCCTTCACCCTAGATCTACTTTATCCATTTTTCTAACCGCAATTTTAATAGCTAGTCATATCTTTATGCTAGAGAAAAAGCAGCTTTATAAAGTACTAAGATTACAGCTCTTTCACACTTATTATTTATTTAAGAAAAAAAAACTCCCTAAGTTCATAAAATGTGTGATCTGATGCAAACAGTGTAATTCAAACTACATCAGATACTTTGAGACACCTGTATGTGTATTTTGTTAAAGACATGAACCTGCCTGGACTGGGCATATGGCAGGCTCTGTCTGCAGTCTCATTTTGAGCTTAAAAAAATGGAGATCACTCAGCAATTCAAAGGACTTGAGCTCTCAGGCTTTGTGGGTAAACAAATCTGTGGCCCACTTCTGCTCTCATTGAACTTAATGGGAAGAATCAGGGATTATTTTCATTATTATTATTATTACTTTATAACCTAATTCTGTTGATGTAGGGTAGAGACAGTACACTTTCATAAATAGGACACATCTAGTTAAATTAAGTTGGTTCTGAACTACAGAACAGACCTACTTTCTTTTATCTTTTTTTCTTTTTTCTTTTTCTTTTTCTTTTTTCTTTGTTCTTTTTTCTTCTTCTTTTTTCTTTTTTTTTCTTTGTTCTTTGTTCTTTTTTCTTTTTTTTTTTCTTGTTTCTTGTTTCGTTTCTTTTTTTTTCTTTCTTTTTTTTCTTTTTTTTTTCCTTTTTTTTTTTCTGTCTTGTTTGCGTGTGTGTGTGTTCATTTTTAAGAGTTTTAACTGACACATTCCCTCCCACTTCCCCCCCACTTCCACACTCCCTGGGTAATAATTGCTATTAGTAAACGTCTACTTTCAAAAGCATGTATTATGAGTAATTCATTGTTGTAAATTCCCAAGACCTACCTTATTATGACATCGTTCATTTTAAATGTTAGAATTTCATCAGATGCTTTCATTCTACCCTCTGTTTTTCCAGGTCTCTCTGTTAAGTGTTCTGGTGCTCTCCATGGTACTGTCTGGTGTCTCTTGCCAAGCCTCTGCAGGACTTCTAAGATATGTTCTTATGTTCTGCAAGCATTTGATATTCTAAATATAGTATAAATTCAGATATCAAAATATAAAAAATATCAAAATATCAGTGTAATCAGCAAGCATTTATCCCTCAGATATTTTTTACTTAAAAAATACTACTCCAGGACCATGTAAAAGTACATAATGTCAAACTGAGTTATAAAATTATATCTGACGTGTACCTAAAGGAAAAATTAATTCTGTGTGATCATAGAGAAGCAGAATGCATAGGTCAACTTATCAGTTACTGTCATTAAGACTCTGAAATAGAACATTAAAAATATGTTTTTTCTCTTGTTCTACCCAAACCAAACAAATGATAAGAAAACACTGTGATACCAGATTTCTATACAAGAAACTTAAAAAAAAAAAACACACGTGCCTATTTTCTAATGAACAAATATTGTCTATAATATTACATATTATCGCTTAAGTGTATCTGTTACTTTGTGTTTACCATATGTCAGCATCCTTTAACTGTCTGAAAATGCAGTCCATAATGTACCTTAACATTTGAAGAGTTTGGCATTTTGATTTGCAGAATGGGTGACATTTGCAGTATAAATTCTTGTGGGAACCTGTAATAATATCCCCAAAAGGAAAAAAAATATATAGTTTACATATCTCTAAAACTTTAAATATTTATTCCAAGTTGTTGGATAAATAAAGGACTATATAGGATGTGTGAAATGTTTAATAAGTATTCATAATTGCTATTGGGTTTTACAATCAGTGTAATCCAGATAGTTGACAGAAAAAAAAATCTTAAAAGAAAACCTGCTTTAATTTTTCATTTTCTTCCCTTCTTTTATTTTCTACAAGAAACAGTAGGCAGAGAATAGAAAGTCAGATTGAAAAATAATTATTTTATATTGGTTCAGAAAAAAACAAACAAACAAAACAAATAAAATGACATTTTAGTTTAGTTTAGTTTAATGGCTATATCTATCTATCTATCTATCTATAGTGACTCACTCTCTTTCTGTCTTATGGTGCAGAGAAAAGAAATATAACTACAGAAATTGCCCACTCCCCCCCCCCCCTTTTTTTTTGTAGACTTGCACAGCAACTAATGACTTTTTATCACCCCTGGAATTTAGAAAAGTGCTTTATAAAATGATATTTGCATGATATGTTTTCCCCTGTATTTGTCTTTTCCTGAAGAAGTTCAGAGTGATTTTCAAATTCAGAAGCGTGATATTTCATCACATATATATATAGAGATGAATTATTACAGGTTATAAAAAGATCACTAGAATCAAGGAGTGCCATTTGTAAGCATAGATTTAATGTTTTTTTTGCTTCAAACTTTGCTGTGTGTTATTGATTTGCTGGAGACTCACGTGCCTGTAACCTGGACTTTTCATATAAAACAGTCTTACAGTGGAAATACATATAGGAAACATAGCTTTTAGCCTGCTTTAGCAGTTGAATATTGTTCCTGTTATTTTATGAGAGTGCTATTTTGTATTTTACTCAGAAAAGTCAGGCAGGAAAAATATAAGATGTTTTTGTTCAGACAAAATATTTGAATTATGTCATAGAACTGTCTTTTATTAATACCAGGGTGCAAGTTTAAGTTGCAATAATAATAATAATAATATAATTCCAGTAAGGATGAAAATGTAAAGTCAACTTGGAAGTGACTTGTGAAAATAAAAACTATTATAATATGCTGTTGTGACTGAGAATTGCTTAAAAAATGAAATTACAATATAGATAAAAAAGAGAGGTAAAGACATCTAACTATTTATTTATTTATTTTTCCCTCAAATCTTTTGAAGTGTGATATTTCTGGACACTTGGCCACACTGAGATTAAAAAGTACTTTCCTTTTATCAGGATCATTGATTTACTTATTGAGAACTTGTGCAATTGTAGCTACATGCGCTTCATATTCTTTCTGCTATGCAGAACTGAAGGTCTGTTTTTGTTTCTCGTAATTACTGTTTCATCTTATTCATATTTCATTACTTATGAAATAAAAGTCAGTAATTTTCAGTGAATTTTATGTTATATCCTTGCTAAAATAATCTCACTTTTGAGTTTGCTAAGTTCTCTAAATTCCTCATTAAAACAAACAACAACAACAAAACAAAACTTGGAAACCAAGTGTTGAAACTCCCTCATTTTTAAAGAAGACTGCAGCATTAATGTTTATTTTGAGGGAGTGAGGTTTTAATTCTACAAACAAAAAAATGTAGGAAATACATTTCTTCAAACAGTATGAGATTTTAATCATTTTTTACAGAACATGAGAAATAAGAGATATGGAGAAAGAAGAATTTTCTTAGAACTACTCCCGTAAGTTATCTTATATGTTAAAAACCTGTTGAAATATAGTGAACTGTAGCCTTGAGAAATATTCATTTCCTCTGAAAATAACTTTATTTGAATATAAAACAACTTGAATCATAGAACAGCTTGGGTTGGAAGGGACATTATGAAAGTCCCTTTCATAAAAGCCTTTAGAAATCGTATTTGGCACTGAATCACATTCTTGGTAGAGCTGGACACCAAAAAATGAAATCAAACAACACTTCAGAATTAATCTTTAAGTACAATTACTGGGAAATTAACTGGCTTATGTTCTATTCCCTATTATCCAGTGATAGGAGCCAGTTTTATGACTTTGACTTAGAGAAGAGAAAAAACAGGTTGGGGTGACTGTGTCAAATAACCTAGAGAGTACTGAAAACATCACCCCCAAATAATAAATTACTTCTAAATTTTCTTTAGAAAACAAGAAAGGTTGTTTGGTGGAATTGATACTTACAAAGCCCCAAGCATCCAGAATTTTTTTATGAAAATTATCACTCCTAGTCACTAGAGTGATAATAGTAAAAATGAAGCGTGCATGTTTTATTTGGTTGATATATTTGCCTCTGTCCCTTTAGCTCATATCTCTTACCAAAGGAAGAACTTTTCATCTCCTTTGGACACTCTCTAGTAGTTTTATATCCTTCTTATATTGTGGTGCCCAAAACTGCACACGGTACTTGAGGTGAGGCTGCACCAGTGCAGAGGAAAGGGACAATAACTTCCCTTGATTAGCTAGCTATACTGTGCCTGATGCAGCCCAGGATATGTTGGCTGCCAGGATGCACTGTTGACTCGGATTCAACTTGCTGTCAGCCAGAAACTCCCAAATCCCTTTCCATGGGGCTCCTCTCCAGCCTCTCATCTCCCAGCTTGTATGTATGTCCAGGGTTGCCCCATCCTAGGTGCAGAATCTGGCACTTGCTCTTGTTAAATTTCATGCGGTTAGTGATTGCCCAGCCCTCTAATTTGTCCAGATAGTTTTGGTGATAGGTAGTGAACATGGCATGAAGGTTTAAATGTTGGAGCTACTGCTATGCCTCTACAATAGTACCTATTTTATATATATGTATATATATATATATTTGTACACTGCAGATGTGAATCTCTTTATAGAGTTGAGCTTGCAGTATTCAGTATCTTTTCTTCCTTAATGGTGGTGTGAAGGGAAAGGGTGAGTCTACTTTGTTTTCCAGAAAAAAAAAATATATATATATATAATAAATTAATTCATGAGAGAGTGTGAATATTCATTTATACATAAAAATCATCCTAACCTGCAGATGCAGTTTCATTCTTATTTGAAACTGGAAAAGGCTTAATAATCTTTATCAATGGTAGACCACACATTGAGGAAGTATTTGTTCACAACAGCTCCTAGAAATAGCTCTGAGGAAAAATAACCAGTGATGACGTGTCTGCTTGATAATGCACTGAATGCTTCCTTTATAAGGATGGTAAGGCACTGGAACAGGTTGCCCAGAGAAGTTGTGGATGCCCCATTCCTGGAACTGTTCAAGGCCAGGTTGGATGGGGCTTTGAGCAACATGATTTAATGAAAGTTTTCCTGCCCATGACAGGGCAGTTGAAACTAGATGATCTTTAAAGTCCTTTTGAACCCAAACCATTTTGTGATTCTAAGTGTACCTTCACTTATCTGATTGTCAGACACATAAAGGCCTGAGCTTGTCACCATCCCTGTATCCTTTCTGAAGTTTTCAGATTTTTCATTGTCTCAAATGTCCTTCAGTTCTCTAAGACTGGAAACTAAATGATTAGCACTTCCCTTGGCACCTTTTTGTACCCCTTCTTGTTTATGTTCTAAGGGATCTTACATTTTGCAGGGTGTTACTAAAAAGGTTCATCTGTATTCATTTGTTATTGCAGTTGAGACCTTTATCCTTCTGTTCAATTATGTGAACTGTATGCTTTCTTATTTGGAAATTTTTATTCTATCTTGAGAATCCCCAAAAGAAATTTTAACAGTTGACCTGCCGGACATCTGTGTGACAGTAGAAGAATGTTAATTTTATTTCTGTAGAAGATCTGTAGCTTTTAGCCTCATGTGACAATACCAAAAAAGGTTAGTTGATTATAATTAACGTTTCTTTAACTAGGTCATCAGAGTATAAAATCTAACTTCCATGGTAATTAATTGGCACTTCAGCAAATATTCAACAACTCCCTTGTTAGTCTAATAAAGGCATCAGCTTTGTCTGTAATTATCAGAGCCAGGCTTACTCTATTCTAACAAATTTGGAGAACACAGAGCATGATGCATATTTCACTATGGTTTTAATTCAAGTAATAATGTAGCATGGAGAAGAATTTCAAAGGGATGGATAGCTTCATTGTATTGGATTCTCAGTTGGTAGCTCACACTTTCTGACTGGATTCTAATCCAGTGTTCTACAAGTCTCTATTAAAGGCCTAAAAGCGACAAATTATTTAGAAAATATAACTCAAATGATTAGTATTACAAACATAGTTTTAATATGTTTTAACTAATTCTTAGGAGACACTGGGAAAATAACTACCCTAGTTAGGCCACAGGCTGTTTGCTGCCTTGTCTTTCAGGCTTCAGAGGTGGCCAGACTGCCCTTGGCCTGTGTGGGGCTGAGCTGGGTTTTCCTGGCGCCCAGTGCCCATTGCCTGGCCTGGCTGAGCTTCAGCTCTGTGAGCGCCCCAGGGGGAAGGGGCTGACAGCCCCAGGCTGTCCCTGTGGGGCACAAAACCCTAGGGGCATGGGGGGGAGGGGGGGGGGGGGGGTGCTGCAGGCTAGCTTTCAGCCCTGCACTGGGAGCAGGGGGAGGGCAACATGTTGGGGTAAGAAAGCACAAAAATTTTTTCAATGACAGGATGTAGAAGGACATTGGAAGGGTGAGCATAATACCAGGTAAAACAGGTAGACAATAAGAAGGATCTTTCTTGCTTGCTTGCTTCCTTTCTTGCTTTCTTTTAATATATATAAATAATTTTAACTGTACTATTTTAAAAAAAATCATTTTAACTGTATTGTTATTAAAAATTTCCTGTATTTTGTAACATGAACTGTCAGATTGTGAAAACATGAGTTTGACCAACAATAAATTCTTGGCTCCACATATATATGGTACATTCTTTTCAGCTCTGAACAAGATACTATGCATAAAAAATGTTATGTTTACTTCACTAATTTTTGCTTTCAGGAAGTTACAGAATTTACCTTCTGATTATATTAGGTAAGATTCTGTTAGCATGTGGTAAATAGTTACTGTGGCACAGGTGCATTGAGAAATCCCATTGAAAAGTTTGGCAAATTTCATTTAAGCAAGTGTTTGAATTAAGAAAAGAAATTAGTATGGCAAAAAGAGAGAATACTCTAGATTTTATGATGAAAGCATTGAGAAAATGCCAAATGCCTCTCTGGAAAAGATCACACAGTAAGTATTTAATTGTTATAATGTGGTCGGGCAGCATCATTTGAGATTCTGTAACATATGGTGCTTGGTGTCCAGTCTCAGGCACTGGAAAGCACAGGTTTGCTATATGCATGTATCTTGTGGATATCGCAAAACCTGAGGCCAGCTCAGGCACAGTTAGTCCTATTTTGGTAGCTGAAAGCCACATAATTTGGACTGGGGTAACCAAGACAACACCTAGCTTAAAATGAGAAATGAATAGAGTCCTGAGGACCTCAGTGAAGCTTCTGATTGGACACATTTTTACATGGTATGAACAAAAACCATATTCTGTTAAAAGCTGTTTGATTAGAAGTAATTCTCTTTAGTTCAAATTAATTGACTATTTGTCAGCGTCTGGAGAAACTAGAGACAATTTTAACAGGAGAGAGGTTGGACTGAGAAAGTATTTTAAAAGCAGGAACAGTTACACGATCTCTATTTTTCTGTGCTTTTTTTGCTGTACTGGTCACCGTGCTGAGCACTTCACATAATTAAATATTCCAGTATCTCTGGTAGGCAGCCAAACACTTCTATTCTTCATAAATTTCCTATTACTTGGGGGCATCCAATGAGGCTTATGGCATGAGGAAGTGTGGAGGATTATTTTTTCCAGCTGTTTGACCACACAGTATATTAATATTAACAAAGTCTCTCAGATTCATCCTGCTGATGCAAATCCAGAGGGACACAATGCCTTTTTTAGGTCTGTCATCAGTATGAGTTTCAGTATTTGAGAATATCAGAACTGGAGTCAATCTCACATATCCTACCTGTTAAACACAATTGCAGTAAAGAATCTGGACTGGTTCTCTTACATTTTAAATGCTTTTTGAAAAATTTTACATTTTTATTGTTATTTTCTAAATAAGGAATCATTTTGAAAATGTAGCTCTTTCTCCATATAAATGCACATTTTAGTGAAATAATATGAAAATCCAATTAATTACCATGAAGTTTATGTAGAAATGTCTTGCTTTTTAAAGTTGCTCATCCTGTAGTTTTTCCTCCTTTAGTGTGCTGTACCTATTCATCGGCAAAACTGTTTTTTTCACAGGCATTGAAGCAGAATTGGAAGCCATATAGGAACAGATTGTTGCATCTAAAAGGCAGTTTGCTAGCTGGTAGCTCACACTTGTATGTTAACAGTTTACTATTTTCAAGACTCCAGCATATACTTAAGATTTACACAAATCTGGAAAATTATTAAAATGTCAGTTAATATCACAGTCAAGCTTAGCGCAGAGAACAGATTCCCCCCTCCCTCCCCAACCTGAAAAGGGGTTCACTAGACTTTACTAGCTTCCTAAATATGTACTAATGAGATTTATATTTTTAAATAAGGTCAAGCTTGGCCACACATCTTCATGACATTTAATATCAACCTCTCCTATATCAGTAATCATATGCATAAGAATATGAGAACTGGTGGTTTTCCTTATTTCATTTTTATTTTTTTCCCAAGAAAAGTATCCAGGCTTTGAAGTATAAAAAAATCACATTTAGCATGGAGAGATGAAAGTATCTATGAATAAGTACACAGAACTTGTAAATCTGACATTTAGAATAAAAATACAAGTCACTGTCTTGGCATAAATCAAATCAGTGTGCAAGACATTCCTGGAGGAAGGAGGGGGCAAAGAACTTTGATAGGTTAAAGAAATCTGCTGTTTTGAAAAAGTGAGTTAACAATAAAACAGCACTGAGAATGAAGAAAAATGACACTAAGCCACTTCATGGCAGGCAGAATCTTCTGTTAATATTCACTTGTACTTAAAACACTGTCAGTCAAGACATCTGCACAAAGCACACGTTTGATTGTCACTGAGGAGAGTTTGTGTTTCAGTCCCAAATGTTACTTTTCCTATAGACTGCAGTTTGAATTTGCATTTGAATTTTATTTTGACAACAGAAGCTCTTTTTTTTGTTGTCGTGTTATTGTTTATTTTGTTCTGTTCTGGTTTTATTTGTCCTGAATTTTCCATTCATATAGAGGTATATTAAAGGATTGTATGAAAATAATGAAGTATTTGTCTATTTGTTTTACAGTCAGTCTCTGGATTATATTAGATCTATGCCCTTAGGACTTGTTTTTTCTTTTTTTTTTTTTTTCTCTTTTTTTTTTTTTTTCCCCAGAACCTCTGCTTATATGGAGTTCTTTACTTATTAATAGAAATTATTGGAAAACAAATATTTTTTCAGTTATGAGTGACATGGTCTTTTCTTTCTTTTTGAAATATCTATGTCAAAAGATATTTCTGGCAAATATATTCATATCTTGCAAATATATTCATGTCCTCTATTAAAAGAGGTGAGAGATGTTAATATTTATGTAACATCACAAGTCATTTTGGTAATAAGATGATAAATGTTACAATTTTTGTTTTTTTTAGATTTTTTTAAAATATAGTTAATAACTTGCTTTGAATATGCTGAAGTCTATTTCTTCTGACAACATTACTTTGTTATAGGCATTTCTAATACTGTACTGTTGGAAAAGAGTAGTTATTCTTAACATGGTGTTATGAATGCTGACCACTCACTTGTAGTTTTTATTCAACACTCTAAAAAGTGGCTAGAACAAGGATGATGCTGTATATTCCAGTTTAAGAAGGCTTTTAGTATTATATCTATCCTGCACTGTCCCTCTGGAACAATGGTGATTTTCATACTGTGCCATTTATTTATTTATTTTTTTAAGGCAGCACTAAGCTTAAACAAAAGGAATTCAATGACAATGGAAGAATTATCGTAATCTCTTTCTCTCTCATTAAGGTACTGAACTTCATCCAAATATGTCGTAAAAAGAATTATACATCTGTTTGTTCAATATGACTTCCCAAAGAAGGGAATTTCTTGTCATTTTCTGTTCTTTCACTCTTTTATATTTTTCTATTTTGTCATTCTAATAATAGAACTCTAAAATAATCAGTTAAAGTACAATCATTAATAATCTGTTTTGTTTCTATAGGCTTTATATGTAGATATATAGCAAACATATGGCATATAGGGCATAAATATATAGGATATACACACCATGCTAAATAGATATTGGAGATATGTGACTATTATAAATATATGGCATATATATATATAGGGTAAATGTACCATGCTAAATAGATATTGAACATTTTTTGACTTGAAATTAAAACAGATCTGTTGTGTCCATTCTCAGGTGTTAGGGCTGTTAGAATGTCCTGAATAAAAAATAAAATAAAATAATCACAAATACCTAACTTTTGTGTGAATTCAGACCCCATATTTATATAAATCAAGATGGAGACCTAAATTTGATCTGTTAAAGACAATGCTAAAAAATCCTACCGGTACTAAAACTAAAATTTGGTTGACTTCATTTTGAATTTAGGATGAGCACTCCTGTCTGCCTGCCTCTATTCTCACCATTGACTCTGTCTTCCTGTTCTGTATCATTGCTGGACTATTTCATTTTCACTCTCATTAGTTTCCCCCTTGAGAGGTATGCCTGGCATTACCTGTGGGCAGACAAGTCCTTTGAGCAGTTGATTCCACAGCAATTGCTTATAGGATGGTGTGAATGAATTCTGAACAATATCTGCGGGCTCTGGCTGTAGCAGGAAGACATAACAGCCATAGTTCTGTAAAAATACAGAAATATACTACTGTTAGTAGTGTTGTCATCGTCTCACATTTAACACTGTTCTAAACAGTAACTTTTTACAAATGAACCGTATAAATGCTGTTGGCCATATGTGCAACAAATTTAATTGTAAAGGAACTCACTGTATCTGAGTTATATCACAGTTTAGGGGAGATGCTTGGTCATGCAGGAATTTGGCAGACCTTTATGATTTCTCTGAATCACACATAAGTATCTGAAAATCTCTGAAGTAATTCTTTATTTCGCTCTTGGGCCATAAGTGAGTGAGATGTTTATACAGGTATTTAATTGGAAATATCTTTAGAATGGCCCTAATTTCACTGGGATTTCTCATTGGTTGGAATTTAGGTATGACTTTGAATAGCTGAAAAAAAGATTGGTTGAAAAAAAGTTTCAAAACACATTTAAAATAAAGCTCTGCAGTAGCAGAATCCTGTAGATTCTGTCCAAAAAACATAACTGTAATTATGTGTTGAGTCCTGTGTAAGGGACCATTTTCAAGTGATGAGGTTTACCGTATCTCCTCTGTCCATATTATTATCATCACTAACAAATGATTTGTTAGTGTAATGTCTGTAAATGGGTGATGTTACTTTAAATAATTTCATTTTATATGCTTTCATATGGCAGAGCTAATCTTTGTTTCTAACAGAAGACAGATTTTGTAATTCACATGTGGAAGCAGTCCTCGCTACAAACTTTAATGGTCCCTCATTGAAAGGAATATTCCATGTACTTACATAATATGTACTGACACATTACCTAAACCCTACACGAGGCTGGAATAACTCTTCTAGATCTTTAGAGTTATGTTTAATCTCTGCATGCAAGTAAGTCCCAGAGAAAAGGAAGGTGATCCCATGAGAAAAATCTCTGGCAAAGAGGTTTAAAGTATAAGGCAAAAGAATGTAGCAACTATTATAGAGATATTATGGAAGCAGTTAAATTATTCTTTTGCTTTTGTCAAGGGATAGAGTGAAGAAGCTTAACTGGACCACTGAGGGAAATAAGATAGATCTAGTGAAGGACCAATGAATGAATGGTCCTTGTTAACAGTTAGTCTTTCAATTGATTTTATTATTTTGAAAGGGCAAAATTAACATGTGACTTGATGAGAGTGTAGAAACAATACGGTAACAGATATGCCGTATTGTGTGAAGAAAAGATGTGCTTTGTATCATATATACTTTATATTGCTTTATCAAATCTGATATATAAAAATAGGAAACGTTGTGGGTGTTGATAAGGTTTTCAAGACTTAAGAAGACCTTCCTTATTAAACTTGTTAGAATTTTTAACTTTTAGAAGTTAAATAGTAGACATATTATTTGAAATTAATCTCCTTAAATATGGTTGTGGTAAAAGATAACAAATGAAGCTAGCATCTGCTTGAAATTCCTGACATGAACTCCACTGGCCACACCTAGACAACAGATCCTAGGAATGCTGTTTAATTTTGGGTGTCCAGAAACAGAAACTTGGCTAATATCCTGTCTCTAAGTTTGGTGACATCCAAACAGACTTTGACCTCCTGCCAGCTCTCTTATTTCTGCAGAAAATAAATAAATAAATAAATAAAAAGGAATAGCATAAGTAGAGCTCTGTTGTACTCCAGCAAGTCCATTTTCAATAGCAATTTCAAAATCCAAATTCATCCTTACATAAGTACCCTGAAAGCACTGATAGATGACAGTCAGTTGGTATCAAAGAGTAAATACTAGGAATATCCAAATCAGTGAAAACATACTGGCATGTGGTTTTGAAAATGCTTTAAATAAGAGATACTGATTCTATGCTAGTTCCCTGAAGATATGAAGAGTTCCGCTTTGAAAAACTGTCATTCTACTAAGATCCATGACCTAGTATATTAGAGGCAGAAGGGATTAAATTACATGTAGACAGAGCCCATCAGTTGTCAAGGAGGGCTATAAATGGTATCCTTTAACCTGACTTGTAATTTTCTGACTGCATAACTTTAAAGACAGGCAATCTATTTTACAGGCTGACAAGAAAGAGAGAGAGAGATCTTACTCAGGAGATTGGCTAGGGGGAATACCTTGTAATTGGGAAAAAAAAGAAACCCAAATACAAAATAATGTAAAATGAGCTTGGTGTATCTTTCATAGTTTTAAGATGTTTTTTCACTGCCTCAAATACTTTAAATCCACTCCTTCACTGAAAAGTTGCCCTATTTGGAAATGAAATACTCATGTTTTTGAAAGAACTCATCTGATTAACTGCAAGATATTTTGACACTAATAGGGTATGGAGATAAGAAAATCCATTAGTATTCTTGAGAAGAGGACTGTTTATCTTAGAAAGTGAAAGTTGTTAATAGTTTAATTCACTAATGATTGATTTAATGCTTTTAATAAAAATATCCTTCACTTAGTACTTCTGAATCACTGAACTGCTCTTCTGTACTGTTGACAAAGTATCAGTGTATAACTCGTATCAAACTTTTTTTGCAATTCTCTGTATGTATTCCTTAATTTAAATAGATCTTAACGAGAGAGGTTTTCTTGATCAGTGATGGCAAGATGATCTTTTGTCATCACTTGTGCTTGGTCTGCTGAGAGATTCTCTGGAGTTTAATGAAACTATAATACATGCTAAACAATGCAGAAGTTCTTACATGAATGGTATCCTTCTCTAGCTAAGTAAAAGGAAAATATTAGATTTCCACACTATTGTATTATTTATAGTTTCAGAGTGCTTACAAATAAGTCAAAGATGATATTCCTTCACATCTATAGAATATAAATTCCAATTTTGGATACGTTGTGAGATTACTGTTCTTGGGGGTATATCTCTCAAATAACTGAAGACAACTAGTGTCAAATTCTTAACTGCCTTTGATAGAATATAAAAAAAATGCGTGACATGCAAATTGCTATTGCTATAACTTTTCTCCCTTTCAGGAAGGCTCACTGTATTTGATTTATGTTACATATTACTTTTTAGTATAGAAGAAGGACTACTGAGTCTTTGCAGCAGGAGCTTCTAGGAAGACAGAGAAAATAGGAAATGGGACAGGACAGATATTATCTTAGTTTTCTCCTTTCCCTGAAAACTTATTTGAAAAAAAAAAAAAAGAATACGTTCACAGGTAAAGTGACCTTTTCTTTGTAGCTGCTCTCTGGCCTCTGGAAACAGCCATGATGATTACATGAAAAGAGAATTTTACTTTTGTTTGATTCTAGTCTTCCTGACCAATTTAATTATGAAATGGTCCAGACATTTCAGAGGTGTTTTGTGTTCTCAAATTGATCTAGAATCACTTCAGTTCTTTCTTTTTTTTTTTTTTTTTTTGGGGGGGGGGGGGGGGAGTGGGGAGTAGAACAAAAACTGCACTGTGGTTTAAAGTATGGAGCCTTCTTTTAGAGACAAACATGTTGGCTTGGTACCTTTAGCACCTAGAGATTCATTAGCTTTATCAATGTGCACAGGCTTAGATCCCAGAAATAATAAAAAAATATTGAAATACTTTGACAAAGATTAACATGCAAAAAAAATTCTGAGAGTTTTTGCCTAGAAACCTGAACCAATGTTTGTGTTCTTAGGTTTAACAAAGACAAATGTTTTCCTGAGAATTTTATTTTCCACCAGCAATCCTATAATTTTATTTTGAATAATATAAAAGAGAAATATATAGTGGATAGAGTTCTCTTTGATGTTATAATTGTGAAAGACTTAACTTCACTCTTTATGTTAAACTCAGACGTGTATCACCGTTTCTTAGATCTGAAGCCAAATTTTCAAATCAAACTGTGCTATCTGTGTTTTGAATCAGGGATACTCCTTGGTTTCCATGAAATAAGAGTGGTGTCAGTTAGCTAACTCAGTTTGGAATATATACAGAAATAATAACATCACTTTCATGGCGTTCCCCATCCTTTCAGCAGTTGCTTCCTTAACTTTAGGAACTAGCTAAGCCAATTGAGCATCTTAGATTTTTCTCTCATCATAAAATTTATGTTTGCTTTAATTTTTGCACTGTTTTGTTAGTTACAAAGAAGAAGAGCTCATCAAGATATGCTTTTCAGTGGATTCCTTCCACAGTCAAAAGCAGCAGTTTTAGGTGTTTTGTAATAGAGTTAGGATGCCTGAGTGCTGAAGATACAGGCAGTATTGAAAGGACCATAGGTTTCTGGAGTTCTCCAATATCTAAATTTATTTCATAGGAGAATGAAGGGGAAAAATCTCATCTGGAAAGCTCCAAAAGTCTTTAATTATATAAAATAAAGTGTAGGGTATTGCCTTTCTTGTTTGTCTCTCTACATCCTCACCTGCTCTTGGATATCTAGCATAGAAGCATTTGCTGTTAGTTTTCCAGCTCTTCAGAATTTGAAATCATTCAATTATATCAAAACAAGCACTGATCCAACTAGTTTCACAAGTAAAACAACAAGGAATATTTTAAGATAATTAAAATATGTGAGATAACAGTAATAATAATAATAATATGACCATTTGTGCAAGTTATCTACCCTGGTAATTTACGTTTAGGCAGTTATCTAACCTCTACCTTATTTCACAGATTGGTTGCTTTCAAGCAACCTTTCTTACACTGATTAGCAAAATCAGTAGTTTTTTCAAATCAACCAGCTAACTTATTGTTGCAGAAATATTCTTGTTAAATGAATATGCTCAATCTTTTAGAAAGAGATTTAATTAAGTGGTTATATTTATATGATTCTGTAGAATGTGAAACAACATCAGAAAAAAAGTGAGCAAGTAAGCAGTACAAACTTATACACTAATGATCTTTTGATGATAAAGAACTTGGGCTGTAATTTTCAAATGTCCATTAGGGAATTAAGCACCTAAATTTTAAGGAGAATATATTTCAAGGGAAATTATGACTTGATCTAAAAAAATAATTTAATGAACTTAAAGCTGATAGTAGTCAAATCTCTAGTATCTTAATTGAAAAAAATGTAAATATAAGTTCCCTGCACAGTGAATGCTTGTCTTGAGGTACATCTGAACTCTTTTGGAACTTATACTTTTGACTTAAAATTTCTTTAACTACTATACAATTTATAGGTACTTGTAAAAATACGTTTTCTAATTGATTTTCTTTTCTTGTGAGATTTAGTGAACTTTGTCTGGCTCTATATGATCCATGGACAAGGTATAGAGCAGCTATGTAGAAATTAGAGATACTATTATACATGAAATCACAATGCAAAGTGTGTAGCCAAAATTATTTTTCAGTCTAAACCACAGAAGTATTTGGATCATTGTGGCTTGATGAAGCTTAATATGAAGTTTGAAGTTTTCTCATTTATAAAGAAATTGTCATAAATACTGGAAACAGGAGTTAATTTAACCTCAGCATATAGTGGTTGAAAGCCTAGAAACATTAGTTATAACACTACAAAGTCTATCAGACTGTACACGAAATACTTGCAGTTGCCTGGAGGCTTGCAGACTTCTAGCGCTGTGTCCAGAGCCTTTGGGAAACAAAAACACGGGGAAAAAAACACTTCTGCACTGTGTATGCAAGATCATGAAATATTTTCTTTGTTCTAAATTGATCTTGAGGATGTAGAATATCTTGGTAGACAAGGAAAAGAAAATCAATTATCTTGTGAAAAATTTCCCAAATCAAACAAAAACTAAAACTAAGAGCTCTCATTAACTGATTCCTAATCAAATATTTACCTATCAATTAGGAATTAACTAATTTCCTGTTGATTTCATCCAGCTGTCATGAAGTTGCATCATTTTTTGCCTGACTGTCCTGCCAGAGAATTCAAACACACAGGGAAAGGGTGAAGATCTGTAGTAGTTTTACCTGCTCCGTAATGCATTGGAAATACTGTTCCTCTTTTCATTTGTTTTATATAGCAAGTTGCTGTCTTTGCTATGGGTGAGTGAGTCACTAATTAAAAACAAAAGACCAGATCATTAGCCAGCAACTGAACTGAAATCACCAAACCAGTGAAGGATCTAGTACATTATTATTATGTACAGCTACTATATTATCTGTAGTTACTGCAATAAACAGATTGGGCACATGTTTTACCTCTTTGCTGTATTACCCATATATTCAGTCCAGCTCGTGGTAGTTGAAAAGATCAGGGAAAAAAAGTGTGTCTTACGAGGAGTGGCTGAGGAAGCTGGGGTTGTTTAGCCTGGAGAAGAGGAGGACCTTATCCCTCTCTACAGGTACCTTAAAGGAGGTTGTAGCAAGCTGGGGGTTGGTCTGTTCTCCCACACGCCCAGTGACTGGACGAGGGGGATGTACTGGGTCGGGCTGGGATGTTAACTTTCCCTGCAGCAGCCCATACAGTGCTGTGCTCTGCACTCGTAGCTAAAACAGCAATGGTATAACTCCAGTGTTGTGTCTGCTGCTGAGTAGTGCTGGCACAGCATTAGGACTCTCCCTAATTCCCCTAGGGGTGGGCAAAGATGTGAGAAAAGAAACATCACCAGGGCAGCTGACCTAAACCAACTAAAGGGATATTCCATACCATATGATGTCTCACTCAGCAATAAAAGGTGGGAAAAGGAGGAAGAGGGAGGGGTGGGCTCTCATTGTGAAAACGTCTGTCCTCCTCCCGAACACCGGCTACGTGCGTTGTGGCCCTGCTTCAAGGACGTGGTCAAGCATCGCTCATTTGTGGAAAGTAGAGAGTAATTTCTTTCCTCTGCACTTCCACATAGCCTTTACTTGTTTTGTTTAGTCTTCCCTCTCCCCCTCCCTTTTCCCCTTTCCTTTTTTCCCCTTTAGTTAAATTGTTAATTGTTTAGTTAAATTGTTTAAGGAAAGATTATTATTAATTAATAATTATTTTTTTTCCTTTAATTAAATCATCCTTATCTCAACATGTGAGTTGTTCTTTCCTTTACTTCTTCCCCTCCTCATCTAAGGAGGGGGAGGGAGAGAGCGGTTGTGGTGTTCAGCTGCCTAGCATGGTAAAACCACCACAGGGGAATGGGCTAAAGTTGTGCCAGGGGAGGTTTAGGTTGGATATTAGGAAAAACTTCTTTACCGAAAGGGTTGTTAGGCATTGGAATGGGCTGCCCAGGGATGTGGTTGAGTCACCATCCCTGGAGGTATTTAAAAGACGTTTAGATGTAGAGCTTAGTGATATGGTTTAATGGAGGACTTTTTAGTGTTAGGTCAGAGGTTGGACTGGGTGATCTTGGAGGTCTCTTCCAACCTAAATAATTCTGTGATTCTATGTAATGACTTGACTGATGAGTATGTGTATTGAAGGGTGTAAGTGGAAGTGCCTGAGTTACACTTGGAGACCAAAAGCAATGCTAAGTAGGATATTGCATTTTTGTAAAGTACATAATCAAAATGAACTGAATGTTTTATTAGGAGGTTATGATTCAAATGTTTATTTTGGTCCCTTATTATTGCTGCTTGTAATAAATATGTATTATTTTTTCTCCTACACTTAATCTTTTCTCCCTGAAATCCACCTATAATTAGGTTATAATTCTTGCTTCTGATCATATTCCAATGAATATTGGTTCATTTTAGTCCTTGTGTTGGTGACTTCATATTCGCCTTTCACTGGTGTAGGTTGTAGTCCAATATATTTGATGGTGTCTCAGTGAATTTTACTGGTACAGCTAATGCTGCATAGTAGAAACTTTTGAGTTAAGTGAATATTGAGAAAATGTATGCATTATGTGTTTTTTTTTTTTTTTTTTGAGATATATGGAAACAAATGTTATACAATACCTTGAATGTTTCAGAAGTTAGGGAAGGAACAATCTGGGCTGAAAGAAGAAGAAATGATGAGGGGATGGAAGAAGTGGGGAAGGGCCAGGAGATGGAAGTAAAAATCACTGAGGGATGCAAGGGAGATAAAAGAGAATGGAATGATTGTATCTGGGAGGGGAAAAACAGTCTGGCTCATGAAGAAAAATAGTTCAAGGTTTTTGAGAAAAAAAGAAGGAAGAAGTTTGTTAGCTCAATGAGAACAGGAAGAACAGGAAGAGCACGGGAAGAAGAAAGGTTATATATGAAAATTGGGATATTTTTAATTGTACAATTTATTACTATTATTTTAGTAACACTATTGATAAAATAACCTGGCAAAATATATAAGCTTCTTTCTTGGACTGGAAGCAAAGCACTATTGATATTACAATTACAGCAGGGTAACAAATAAAAGTACGCACGTTCAGTTATTGAAATTTCTCTCTCAGAAAAAAATGATATTTACTCGGTCCTTCAAAACATAAAATACTCAAATCCATTTATTAAAATGAACTTAATGTCACATAACAAGATGACAATAGTGCTTACAGTTCACACTATCTGTGAAAAGCTAACTTTGACACTGCACATTATTCTCTTGGGGAAAGTTGAATTAGACCTAGTTTAAACTATTTGGCTGAGCAATAGCAGGAAAAAAAATAAAAATAAAAATTACAAAACACTCAAATTAAAAATTATAGAAAAGATTACTCATAATATCTGTAAAATCCCAGATTCACAAAAGAATTCAGGGTCATAAAGTCTTCTGTAACCAAGGGGAATTGGATGCACAAATTATTTTGGTAATCTGTGCCTTTATAAACATTTAACTGTATAAGCAAGATATTTGATGAAAAATTCACAGGAAAGAACAAGCTGATAAAAATAAGCTTGTTATAAAAATAAAATCTAATCTTTGCTCATGAGCAAAGAATTTCATTCACTGAGGAAAAGTGAATCACTTTCTTAGGATAGAAGCTAACTAGCTTTTTGCAAGGTTTTTATTTGTTTAAGACCGTACTCCTTTCTTTTACCTTTGCTGCTCCTTACTCAACATTTATGACCTTGTCTACCTACAGATACTACACCCATTAAATCTTATTATTACAGACTTCATTCAGCCTCATCAACTTCTCCAAATGGAGTTGAGAGAACAGGAGAGGAGAGAAATATGAAGGTAGATTTAATAGGGATAGATAGTGATTCACAGTGTTTCATAGATACCATTAAGATAACAAACAATGTATTCTCAATGAATAAATAGGGATTTATAAAAGCCTTCCAGCTTGTTCCTGGTGATAGCTTTTAAAGTACCAAGAACTAAAGCATACATTTTCTTCACTCAAGGTTGTACTATACAGTCATGGGGACATTAATGTTCTAAGGGGCTCATTGAATGCATGTCAGTCTTCTTTTATATTCACTGAACGTATCTCACTTTGTTCATGAACTGTGAACAGATTATGATTTTTATGAACTTGTTCTGTCTGATATTGTTCATTGGGTGTTTTTGTGTGACCCTGCTGACTTCAATAAACACAATCACAGCAGGATTGCATGGGTATAGCTAAGGGAAAATTGCTCTAACAGGTCATATACAATTAGTATTAGTTAAATTAATTAAATATTTTTGTCCCTTTTGAGACCTAAGATATATTCCAGTTGCATCATGGCCAGTACAGCAAGTCGTTGTTCTACTTTTGCAGTGCTCATATGATTGAGAATAGATAGAACCCCACCCCACTTCAAATGGGCCTTTATATGAATAGAGGAAAAATTGGAAATGTAAAGGCTATGTGGGAATTCTGTGATCTACGTTCAAAATCTTCACCTTGTACTATCCCACTTCTGTGTTTAAACTTCTTACCAATGAATAGACTAAGGAATACTCAAATCATCTGCAAAAACATCTGGTGTGGCTCTGACTTTTTCTCCACTCTACTATTCCTCCTCATCCTATTTGTATCAGAACTTCACAGCCCCTCTTTCTTGACAATAGCATTCTTCTATTGACTATGTAGGCTTTTTGGTTTGCTTTTAGCTTTCAAATTATTACAATAAGCTTCATGTAAGGTTTTACAGAAAAAGTGTTACAATTTCAACTGTATCTGTGATCAAGCACACAGATACCTTGCTAAATATGTTTGTGTTGTAAAAGATTCCCTATGAATTCCTGTATTTAACCTGTATTCCTATATTTTTTCTGACTTTCTAGAATCAGACGTTGGATGGACTTCTTTTCTTTGTAGAGTCAGAGTGACATTATTACTAATATTTGATGCAGTGCTTTAAAGTGTCTTCTACTGCAAAATAAACACTTGAAATATGCCACTGGAGGAATGGTCTGGCTGGCAATGTTTTATAGTGACAATGGAATCGATCATAGGTATTAGTTTTTAGTATAGTTATATTTATCAGTCTTTTTTCAAAATGAAGTTTAACTTACATTTCTGATCAGCAGGACTAGGAATTCCAAGGTCAAGGAATACTGAAATAATTTGGATTTTTTTTCCCTGTCACCAAATTTACATTCCTAATACATTCTATAATCCTGTGTGCTAAAATGAAATTGAACTTGCTGGAAATTTAATTCAGCTAATTCATTTGTAGAAACCTAAACAAATATTTTAATTGTTTTGTATAGTATATATTTGAAGCTTTCCAGATTCTCTTTAAATCATTTTGCAAGCCCATCTTTTAAAAAAGCATGCATCATACTTTAAGAGAACCTGATCAGAACAAAGTGCTAATGATTTCTTATGAAACTTTAACTTTTCATAAGAAATTTTTAATGAATATTTTCTAGCCTGTGCTATATGACAAGACAAACTGTATAATTGCAGGTATTCATCCCCCTAAACCCACTGAAGCTAGCAGCAGAATGAGAGTAATTTGATATATTTACTTTGCTTGCTTTAATGGAATGGGTTTACATTTATCTTTTGCTGACTTTCATAGGATAAACTGGAAATCCATGGTAGAGTCTCAACAGTGAAATGATGTACAAAACACACAATTTCATTGTTTTATTTTAATTAATTAATTTTTAAAGGAAATAGTCGAAGGAAAGGAGGATATAAAGGAAAGTATCAGAATATTTGTAGCTGGCTGGTCATAAAATATTCCAGTAATAAAAAAAATAATAATAATTTAAATAATTTAATGATAATTTAAAGTAAATAATTTAAATAATAATTTAAAGTAAATAATTTTAAAAAGAGTAAAAACACTATGAAAAGACTTCTGTTTATTTGTGCTGGAAAAGTTTGAATGTTTTAAAGAACTCATTGTCAGTTTGAAGAATGGATTCTAGTTCTAGTCTGAGTCAGTACTGAGTGAAAAATTGAATGCTACATTACACTTGCTAGGGAACTAATGTGCATTATCTACTTAAACTATATTTGTAATTGTGGGACTATAGCTGTTAGATGAGACATTAGATTGCAAACAATGTCAGAAAGTAGAGGACTCTTTCCATTAGCCAACTAAAGTGCTAGATTTCATGTTCCCTCAGATAGAATTTAATTTGTAATGGAATATGTGATTAGGAAATGTACACTCATAAATGGTGGTTCTTTTGCTGCATGCCTGTTGTATGCATTAACTAATATTTTTACAGGGTAAGTTTTACAGCTGTACAATTTTAGGTCCAATTAATGTGGAGAGACACTAAGAATCTACGTGAAGGAGAGAACAGATTCTGTTGAAGGTTAAATGGAATAAAATATGATTAAGAAATATATTGCTTTAAAGAATCTTCATCCTTTTATCTCTTGCTGCCATATTACTATTTATTTAATGTATTTTGGCTTTTTTTTTTTTGACTGGTTTTAAAGAATTTGGAATAAACAAAGACCAAATGCTAAAGCCAATGCTATAGGCACCTGTAAAACATGTTCTGCAGTGCCTCAAATTTAACTGCCTCCTCCAGGGAAAATCAAATCAGAATTAGTTGTTTAGCAACTTAGTAGTGCTACCTCAGTGTTACTATAACAGTACCTCAGTGTTACGTAAGAATAAGTTGGTGCATAAAAAGATGGCCTAAAATGAGTGGATAAAAAGCAGGAAGCAGGTAGAATATAACCATTACCAAAGACGTGAGATGTGAATTCCTGCCTCCAACTAGATACTAAGTGCTTACATCTTGCCCACCAGGTGCTTCTGTCCAGCAGCTCTGTGGTTGCTTTACAGCTCAGAGTTTTCTAAACTCAGTAGGGATTTCTGTACAGTTTAGTGCACTTTCCAAAAGTATTGAAGAGGTCCCACTGTCTATGCTGCTCCTGTTAGTAATTCAGTAGGTCTGTACTCAGGACACTCTGAAAGGGAGAAGCAGACATTCTGGTTAGTGCTTTCAGCACTGGCAGTGGAGTTTTTATCTAACACCTATCTTTTCCTTGTTGAAGTCTCTTCCATCTATTAACGTCTATGTCTTGGTTTCATCTAGGTTAGAGTTAATTTTCTTCCTAGAAGCTAGTATGTTGCTGTGTTTTTAACTCTTTTAACTATTTAACTGTTGTGATCCCCTCATTTTTAGTTTCTCTCCTTTAAATTTTAAGACAAAAAGCATTTCAGAAAGAAAAAAAAGCAAAATATCCAAATAATTTAAATATTTTCTTTTTAATGCATCCATATATTTATTATGGAGCAGTGATTCAGAGGTACTTACCCACCCCACTCCCCCGCCCCTGCCCCCTTCTCTCATCCCCAACCCTCCTTTTTCTCGGTATCTAATACTTTTCTCAAGGGTAGTCCCAGCATCTTTTACAGGAAACTGCATTTTATAACACCTATTTTAATTGTTTCTCTATATCTAGGCTCAGCCTCAGGGATTAATCAAACCATTTGCTTGCACCATGTCTGCTATTGTGTGGTTTCTGTGAACCATCATGGGAGGGTAGGAAGGCTCTGCAGAGGGATCTGGATAGGCTGGACCAGTGGGCTGAGGGCAAATGTATGAAGTTCAACAAGGCTAAGTGCCGGGTCCTGCACTTGGCATGCAACAACCCCATGTAACGCTACAGGCTAGGGGAAGAGTTGCTGGAAGGCTGCCAGTCAGAAAGGGACCTGGGGGTATTGGTCAATAGGCAGCTGAATATGAGCCAACAGTGTGTTCAGATGGCCAAGAAGGCCAACAGCATCCTGGCTTGTATCAGGAATAGTGCGGTCAGCAGGACTAGGGAAGTGATTGTCCCTCTATACTCAGCCCTGGCGAGGCCACACTTCGAGCACTGTGTTCAGCTCTGGGGCCACACGTATAAGAAAGACATGGACCTATTAGAAGAAGTGGAACCATTGGACCTATTAGAACAAGTCCTGAGGAGATCATCCCACAAGCATGATCATAGAGGCTGGAGCACCTCTCCTATGAAGACAGGCTGAGGGAGTTGGGTTTTTTCAGCCTGGAGAACGGAAAGCTCCAAGAAGACCTTATAGTGGCTTTCAGTACCAAAAGGGGGCTACAGGAAAGCTGGGAGGGACTCTTCATCAAAGAGAGTAGTGATAGGAGTAGGGGTAATGATTTAAAACTAAAAGAGGGTAGATTTCGTTTAGACATTAGAAATAAGTTCTTTACTCAGGAGGTGGTGAGGCACTGGAACAGGTTGCCTAGAGAAGTTGTGGATGCCCCATCCCTGGAGGTGTTCAAGGCCAGGTTGGAAGGGATTTTCAGCAACAAGATCTAGCAGAAGGTGTCCCTGTCCATGGGAGGGAATTTGGAATTAGATGATATTTAAAGTCCTTTCCAACCCTTTCCAAAATTCCGTGATTATATGTGATTCTGTGATCACATCAATATAGAAACAGCATGATTATTATTTGTTTTCCATAATCTGTTCAACCAATATTAGAGCTACAAAATATAGTAGTTGCCTACCAAAAAATGAAACAAAATCAATGCAAACATGTCAAGTGTTTTCATGTTAGCAAATCTGTGAATTTCTCTGAAAAGGCACCCGTGCAAAAATATTTCAGTAAGTTCTAGTTTTTGTATCAGATACTTGCCTTTGGTGCAAAATGTCTTACAATGACCATCTGTAGTGGGTTCATGTGGCAAGGTTTTCATAGCAGGGGGCTGCAGGGGTGGCCTCTGTGAGAAGAATCCAGAAGCTGCCGCATGTTAGTTAAGGGCCATTTTCAGCTGGCTCCAAAAGGACCTCCTGCTGCCTAGAGCCAAGCCAATAAACAATGTTTTTTGCGCCTCTCTGAAAGCAGATTTAAGAAAGGAAAAAAAACTGCTGCCCATCAGCAGCTGGGAGAGTGAGGAGTGAGAACCAACACTGCAGACCCCAAGGTCAGTGCAGGAGGGCAGGAGGTGCTCCAGGCATGGACCAGAAGTTCCCCGGCGGCCTGTGCAGAAGCCCCTGGTGGAGCAGGCTGTCCCCCTGCAGCCCAAGGGTCCCACATGGAGCAAATCTCCACACTGCAGCCCGTGGAGGAGCCCCCAGTGGAGCAGGTGGATGTGGCCTGGAGGAGGCTGTGGCCCATGGAGAACCCCTGCAGGAGCAGGCCCTGGGCCAGAGCTGCAGCCCCTGAAGAGGGAACCATGCAGGAACTGCCGCCCATGGAAGACCCATATTGGAACAGTTTGCTCCCAATAGATAGACCCCGTGGTACGGAGTCATGTGGGAACAGTTCTTGAAGAGCTGCTGCCTGTGGGCAGCCTCTGCAGGATCAGTTCAGGAACGACTGCGTCCCATGGGAGGGACCCCATGAGGAGCAGGGGAAGAGTGTGACTGTGAAGGAGCAACAGAGGCGAAGTGTTGGGGACTGACCGCAGCCCCCATCCTCCCTTCTCCCTGTGCCACTCAGGGGGAGGTAGAAGAGGGTGGATGATGGGAAGGGTTTTTTGGTTTCCTTACTTTGTTTCTTACTTTGTTTCTTCCTTTCTCACTTCTCTAGCTTGTTAGTAATAGGCAATACATTTCTCTAATCTCTCTATGCTGAGTCTGTTTTGCCCGTCACTGTAATTGTTAAGTGATCTCCCTGTCCTTATCTCAACCTGTGAGTCCTTTCCATCGTATTTTCTCCCCCTTTCGCTTTGAGGAGGGGGAGTGAGAAAGCAGTTGTGGTGGAGCTCAGCTGCCCACCTGAGTAAAACCACCACACCATCATGCAAAGAAAGCATATAGTATTGTATTTAAAGAATGATTATATATTTCCATTCTCTATAGCTAGCCTTACATTTCTTGTAATCAAAATGAGATCCTTCTTTTTGATTAAGATAATAAAGAGTTTGATATTAATGAATTTATTTCAGAGAGGCTACCTAGAATTAAAAGTGAAGTACTTTTCTCTGATGTGAAGATATGTTTGCAGAGGAGCACTTACATTTTGTATCCTTTGTGTCCGTATGTTTCTTTTCAAATATGTTTAGCATGGAGTATCTTCAGATTCTTTTAAAAATGAGAGGTTCTGCCCTTTAAGAATGCATTCTTGTTGGGTGTATGCCATTTTGGTAAATCAGTTCCCTAAATAGTATTATTTTCATAGTTCTTATAAGTTGTCTATTAACAACTTTGTCACAAAGAGAAAACAAACAAAAAAACTGTAATTGGGATTTCAGTCCTGGTTTCTCATCTATAGAATCTCATCTCATCTATAGAATGCAAAAGCAATGCAGAAGTCCAAACACTCAACTAGAAGTGATATGTGCTCAAATTTTCACGGTAAGTTAACATTATCCATGTTACTTTTCATACTTGACGCCTATGGAAGGAATGCAACAGTAATGTAGAAATTAGTCTGAGCATTTCATTTAATAATAATAAAAAGGCTGCTCATATCAGCTATAGTACTGTCTAAGCATTTTGTATAGCAAACTTTGTAGCAAGTTGTATGTAGCAACTTTGCTACAACTAAAGATCACCGTGATATATTTTTTGTGTTAGTTATGAGGTATATTCTGATTTTGTCTTAAAGGCAATTGTGAGGTGAAGGTTAATAATGTCCTTTTACCCTTGAAAACATACAGTAATCTGCTTTATTGCCTACCTTACTCTTTCCCTGGAAAGCTGTGTGGTTGCTGCATTAAACATTGTGGCTTGAAGTGAGAGAGAAGAAACAGTAGAAATCAAGTCCGGATTAGGGTCAAAGACAATACAGAACCCTCACCAGCATTTCTAATTGCAGATCAGACAGAATTACCTTTTCTTCAACACAAATCTAGCAAAACACACATGGAAGAAATGAAGCCAAGAGAAGCTCATGTGTTGAAATGCTTTGCTGGATGAGGACCAGAGAGGCTGGCCAACATTTGCCTGCTACATTGATTTCATACTAAGTGTCCATATGCTTATAGAGGACTGTTCTTCCTGGAATGCCTCAAAACTGTTTTAGATTACAAGTTATATAGAAAGAAATTGCTTTAGTCAGTTTTGCAGTGCATTTGTGCTGTAGAATGCTGCAGTGGCTAATAGAATGCAGTCACACTGTAAAATGGCTAAGGACAAAAGCAGAAGAATGCTGAATCTAATTAAAAATGCAAGGAAAAATGAAGCAGGCAGCATGTAATTACATGAACTGAAATTTAGCCAGCACACCAGAATTAAAAGCTTACTCTCAGGAAGCTTTCTTGACTTTCTTAATAAACATTAGAGGTGCAGCATATTTCTAAAGTATTTGCTTATACATGATAATTTCAATTTATGTTGAATCCACCCTATTCCCTTTTAGTATTAACATAGGCATAGGCAACAAGGGTTTCTAAACTGCATAATCTTTATATGGAAAGGAGCTATGCCTGCAGTCTCAAGTTATTCACACCCAAAGTACCATATTTCATGTGAGATGTAGAATGCAGTTAGAATGTGGGCTACCAAAAACTGGCTATTAGAGTCTTGCCACAAAATGATATAAAATATAAACAAAGATCATGTATACTCTTCAAAGAAAAGCTGTTGTACAAATACATATTTGTATTTTGTGGCTGTAGTGGAGGCAATGGTCAAGACCAGTTGAAGGGATGCAAGACACGGACTCCTGATGGCTCTTGAACAGACCTTTATCTCCCTTTTTCACTACTACATATACTTTCCCTGTAGCCCCACGCGCTGTCCATGCATCCGAATCTGTCATACAATTGGTTAGAGACCCTCAGACACGCACCTCGAGCCAGCCAGCAATTGGCCACTGCCGAAAACTCATCTTTAACACTGTAGCCAATTTACTTTATCTCGACCTTGCTCAAGTTTTTGGTTCTACCGCTGTTTTCCTTATTATCTCTAATTCAGGGATGTGTGAAACAGTGCAAAGCTCCCTGTGAATTCCTTTCCCACAACCAGTGAGATTAACAAACCTAGTACAACTTGTGGATTGGTGTGTAGGTGCTGATGTGCTGATACCAGAGTGCTTGATATTTCCATCCAGGTGCTTCCTTACTGGCTTCCTCCTGATTGTGGAAGCAGGTTTGCCTTTTCATGTTATGTTCAGAACAATGGGTTTTCTTTATTTTCCCATTCCAGCTGCAGTAACCAGCCCTGCTTATTTCCTGTGGTAACTTATTATCCATTTTCCTGATTCCTGACTCTTCTTCTCACAACTCTTGTAGTTTTTCTTCCTCCATCCAGTCTCTTCCCATACAAGCAACCTGTCCTAATTATGTTTTCCCCATTGGTAATAGTTTCACTGTACCTGTACCCAAATCTCAACTTTACGTGGTATAAATTATATACTAATTTAGGCACTGTTGGCCTTGAAACTTTTTATTCACCTAAATGTCCCCAAGATTCCCCTCAAAATGTCTGTGAAGTCTGGCACAGACTGGTACACAACTCCTTGGGTAGCCTCTGAAATCCAGACATCCTTCTCAGCGCTGTCTGTCACTTCTGTCAGCTCCTCACTCTGTTATTTACCATATACAGCAATTTCTCATGTCTTGTCCAGTAGACTGCCATGTCATATTCTGTTAGCATAATCTCAGCCACCGGCTAGGGCCTAGCCAGCAGCTTAGTGACTTGCCCACATTTGTAACATACTTTCCATGGAACAAACACTGCATGGTGCATGAAGCTGACTGTCTTAGGTTCTACTGTAAGGAACTACTGTGGTAAAGATCTCATTGATATTTCAGAAATATGACCACAGATGGGAAATTCGCAATTACTTTTTATGAATGAAAAAATTGACTGCAACTTTAATCTGTGCTTCTAAATGAATTTTATGATAGTCTAATAATAGAGAAAAAATGAAAAAAAGTGTTTTTGTTTGGGGCAGGAGGGTTGGGAGGAAGAGAAGATGCAATGTTTACAGATATTACTGAGTCCATTCATATTCACAAGAACAGTATGAACATTTTTGTTTGTTTTCAGTATGATTTTTTTTTGTTTGTTTGTTTTTCACCTATATTTGGGCTTTTGAACTTTATTAGAACAGAAAAGTGTGAGCATGTGTCTTCGGAAAGATTCAAGGAAAGGTCTCAAAAAAGCAGAATGACCTATAGGATGCTTACAGAGGACGATACAGCAGAGGGGGTTCAGAAAGATCTGAAGAGGTTTAAGTTAGATAAAATTGGGCATATGGAGGAGAAAAGTGGACTGGAAATAGTGTGTAGCCATGAGATTAACTGTGGTCATGGACTAGGAATTTTGTTCAGCAAGTATTGTGAGGTTCTTGGTAGAAGAAATTCAAAATATGTGTTAATGGCCAACAGTCAGAGGTGAGTTAGTTTTTGAGAGCACGAAACTCAGAAGGATTTGGGATTCTTAAACAGCAGCTCTTTACTTAGGTACCTAGAAATATAATCCTCTTTTGGCATTCAGGAGGTTGACACAAGACACTCTCTTCCCTTCCCTCTCTAACACACAGGACCTCTAAGCAGTATGTGGAGAGGAGCATCCTCTCCACCCTGCTCTCCATTGTCAGGTATGAATCAGAGTTGATGTCATAATATCTCCTGTGACTAACAATAATTAGATGTGCATTCTAAATATCAGATCACGAACATAGCCAATAAGCTATTCATAATCAGTTTAGAGATTAAAAGGAAGAAAGTTTCCCCTGTCGTATTCTATTAAAACCAGAAGATAAGTTTACTCAGAAAACTTGAAATCAGTGTACAGACCATCCAAAAGTCAGAAAAAAGTACATGATTCATTGTGAATTGTTCTCTTAAAAAATAGTAGAATTAATGAATCTGCTTATTTACCTTTCTGTATTTATTTTTATTCTTTAAAAAAAACTCTGTTTAGCAAATGAATAAACTGTCATCCCACAAGAAAAAATGATATATTCAAATTTAAAATGTATATTGAATCTGTAAAGAAGTGTGTGATGTTCATCTGATCTGTACAAGATTTATGGTGATGGTTTCAATAACTAAGTATTCACTTAGGCAGAAGTATCTCAAGGCATGTGCTATGGGATTTTTTTATTATTATTGTTTTATTTTTTTTTGAGTGGTGGTGGGGACTGACTCGTACAGGAACTTGAAACTGTTACATCTGCATTCATATTGCTAGCGTCTCCTTTAGCCTGTGTTTTACTCTGCAAATCTGCAACATTGCAAACAGATGAACATTCTGTGATATGAAACTGCAGCCTGTGTCCAGACAGCAGAAAAGACCAGGTCAACCAACTGTGATTTTCATTCCCTGCCAAGGTCACTGATTTCAACCAATTTGAAGGAGGAAAGTGATTATTATCAAATGTGAGTCCCTTGTGTACATAAAGGGTAAACTCACCAGGAATCAGTGGAGAAGTGCTGTTTCCATTCATACTCCAGCAGCTCATACAAGAATTCAGCAGAAAGATACTATAAAATTAAAAATCAGTACTGCAGTAGAACAGCAAAGTGACACTCCTTCAGCTACAGAGAGAGTCACGTTGCTGCTCAGTTGCATTCACTTGATATTTATCTTTTGTCACACATTGTTTGGCTTTAGAATTTGTACACTCATAAGGAGTGACAAGTGAATTGTTTTCATTAGTAGTCAAACAAAACTTGTAGGCTTTATTTACTTTTTAATTAAATGAAGTCTTTCATGGGACTATGTGTCAGCAAAAGAATTTTCTTACTCTATCTGCATGCATAACTATTTTATCTTGTTAACATTTCTGTGAACTTGAACTGCACTTTTTTTTTTTTTTAAATATATTTATGTTATTTTCCTGTTGACAGTCTTTCTAACAAATGTCTTTTTTAGGTAGTTATCTCAGACCTTGACTCCCATCTCTGACCTTGACTCCCACTTCTAGATTATATATTAATAATTAATATGTGCTATAATTATTAGATATATGAATGGAGCCTTTTTTTTTTGTCTGTTTGTTTGTTTGTTTTCTCTCCCTGGAGTTCCTATAGTACATGTAGTCTTCTATCTCTGATTAATAATCTCAAAATAGAAGTGTACTTTTCTGCTATGAGATGAGAATTTAGTGGTAATTTCATTTCTGATATTGTTGCTATTGTTGTTTTCTCGGAAATGATAAGGAGTTAAAAAAAAAAAAATAATAATAATATGTGACTCCTGGGCTGAGATGCCAGCTGACGTGAATCAGTGTAGAACTCTTGACTTGGTTAGAGAGGCAATGATTTAGATTGGGGGTAGATTAGGTACATTGTCTTTAACTGAGAGAAACATCTATTGGGAAATTATGCTATTAAAGATTTGTTGTATCTGGGGGGGTGTAGGAAAGCAAAAAATGCTGGTAAGGAAATGCAGCCTGTTTTCTTTCTGTCAAAGAACAGAAATAATTATCCACAAGCTAACAGACTCAAAAATTTACTGTTACCATCTGTTGTGTGTTTCTACATTTGTTGTTTTTTCCTACTGTTCCATTCAGAAACCACCTTTCTCTAGTACTACAAAGAAGCAATCAAGCTAACTGCATCATCCATTTCACATATATTTTTCACATATTGGGAAAACCCAATAATATTTGAATGGAATTGTCCAGTGAAGACTCTCAAGGCAGGCATCATCTTGACTTGGCCAGTGAAATTGCCATTCTGAAGCAGACAGGTATTAGTAATGGGTGTCATGCTCTCTTCCCTGCAAGATACGTTATTCATTCAAAACATTCACCAAAATGTTACTTGTCCACAAAAGCATGCATTTTCCCATCTAACTAACTGTGTTTCTATTTCTTTATTCTACCTCAGTTTTATGTGGTGCTGTTGTGGTAGAGAGACACTGCTTTTTCTCCAGGGGAGAAGAGTATGCTTGCACATAGTAATAGCTAATGAGATGCAGAACTTTTAAACATATAAGATTCAATTTAGATGGCTGAAATAAGATTTTACAGCGATGAAGATAGTTATCTAGAATTAGGGCTTTTTTTTTTTTTTTTAATTAGGGCTTCTTTAGGATTTCTTGTTATGGAAATCAAGAAAACATAAGCCCAAACATTAGTTGCTGTGGAATGGACACTGTCCCAGATCCTGTTGTCATGCCTTCTTCCACATCTGTGACTGGCATGAAGCAGTGACAGGAATCATACAGGATACTTCCCAAGTCTTCCAAATTGTGTGAGTTGTACAGGAACACATAGATTCATTTGGTAAAACTTCCTTACAACATTTTCCCGTGTCTAGCTGCATCTTCCATTCTGTAGTCCCATCTCAGCTCTCTGCCTCTCTTCAAGAAGGCCATCCTTCCTCTTAATACCTGTGCCATCTTTTCTTTGCCTATCCAACACATCTGCCAACCTCCAGATAATCATATAAAATAAGAGAGAGAACCATATGTAAAAGCTCTGTCTTTTTTGTTGGTGAAGTCATGCAGAGAAGCAGAACCAAAGCTGCCACCACCTTTACTAAGACATGCCACAAAACTGCCCTAATTAGTGGGTTACAGAACTTAGTGGGAGAGGAGGGCCACGGAGTTGCAATCTCTCATTTGAGCCTGGTTAAGCCACTTAGCCAGCAGTACTTTCTGCAATATGTAAACAATTCCTATGCACCATCATAATCTTTCTTGCTGGATGTCTTTCTGGCTTCTGAATCTTTTGTCCCTTACTAGCAGAAAAGAACAGAAACTGTGATTACCTTTTCAACAGAAAGAACTGATCGGCATCTGTGGATGGGAGTGTGGTGGGTTGACCTTGACTAACAGCCACATGCCCACTCAGCTGCTTTCTCACTCCCCTGTCCTATGGGATGGGGAGAAAATAGAAGGAAGGCAAGAAGACTTGTGGATCAATATAATGACAGCTTAACAGACAAAACAAAAGCTGTGTGCACAAGCAAAGCAAAAAGAGAAATATGTTCACTACTTCCCATAGCAGGGAGATGTTTAATGACTTACTGGAAAGCAGAGCCTCAACTTGAGTATCAGTTGCTTGGGAAGACAAATACCATAACCACAAATGTTTACCCTTCATTCTCCTTTCACTTTGCTCTTATTGCTGACAACAACATCATATGGTATAGGATATCCCTTTGGTCAATTCAGGTCTGCTGTCCCCTTACATTCTCTTGCCCACTCCCAGCTTATTCTCGAGGGGAGGGAGGTGCAGGACAGAATGTGAAAGAGAGAAAGCCTTGATGCTTTGCAAGCACTGTTCAGAAATAGCCTAAACATTGGTGTGTTATCAAGATTGTTGCAGCCACAAATCCAAAGCACAGCACCATACGGCCTGCTATGCTGAAAATTCCCAGCCAGATCCAGTACAAGAAGATAAGGTGTTACTTCAGGAAAAGCAAGAGAAAGAAGTTCTCATGTTTATCATATTCTGCACAATCAGGCTACTATGTACAATTCAAAGTCATTTTTCTCTTCCTCTCGGGTTCATGTTTTAATGGTTGAGATCTGTTCCATTCATTATTAGGCACCACAGTATCCTACATGGAGATCTGATTCTTAAGTGCCTGGACGTGCATTTTCATCTCTAGTTTTGACTCTGGAAGTTGAACTCCAAAGAGTGTGTGGCTAATGTGAGACATTTCTTTCTTTCTTTCCTCTCTCTCTCTCTTTGTTTGCTTGTTTGTTTTGTTTTGTTTGTTTTTTCTTCAACTTACCTTTTTCATATTTTATTCCTAGATATCAGGCCTAAGGGTCCAATTCTGCTTTGAATTCAGTATTAGGATAAGGATGCCTAAAAGGGAATTATCTCAGTCTCTAACTTTTGACGGAAGGAGGGCCAACTGCTCAAAAGCTGCTTATCTACAGTTATTTGTGGTATGAGAGTTCATGCCACATTTTTTAACTTAGGAAAATAAATCAGTTCTATGATCCATTTATAGATTTTAGAAAAGCATAAGCAAGCAAATATTCACTTAATGATACATATTTCTAAGATAATATGCTACAGTTTTATTAGATAATTAAAGATGAACAGTACAATGATCAAATAATGGGCACATTTAAAATTGAATCAATAAATCGGTCCGTTCCAATTATTCAGTCACTAAGTTATTGCATTGAATAATCAGCTCAAGTTATGAGTTTGACA
This sequence comes from Anser brachyrhynchus, assembly GCF_964034855.1. Classification (NCBI taxonomy): domain Eukaryota; kingdom Metazoa; phylum Chordata; class Aves; order Anseriformes; family Anatidae; genus Anser; species Anser brachyrhynchus. The sequence continues at coordinate 109,703,389 of NC_137694.1, forward strand.
TGTGAAGAAACTGCTCTGTGGTTGCTTTGTCTTAGGAGAATTTAAGAAGGTTATAGTTTCCTTTCTGTTCTAGAACCCATCCAAATTTTTCTCAATTCAATGCATATCCATTGTATCTTTCCAACCTTGAATTGGGACTTTGCAGGAACTTCTTGCATTCATGGGAGGAAAAAAAGGAAACATGGAAAAATTTTTTACCTCCTGGGTGTCCAAAAGTCTGTAGGTAGCTGTTTTTGCTTTGAGAGCCTTGTAGACATTGAAAATCTTGAAAGCTGCTACGATGTATGCACAGAATGAATGCTTTACACAGAAGACTAAACACATGACCTTTCTTCCCATGACTAAGTATTCAATAGGATTAAAAATACTAAAATCCTAAAAAGCCTATGCTTTCATACTGCTGTGGAAGGGTTACATGAGCCTCTTGCATCTGCCATGAAAATGCTTTTAGGATCGGGCTCTCAACAAGGCTGATGCCTTTTCTTCCTGTTTAAGCTATACCATTCTGTGAAAAAGGAAAATGAAAACTTCCTGGAAGAAAAAGAGAAGACATAAAGCAGTTGATCTGTGTATTCTAGTAAACACATTTTTGCCATTGCTCAGGGAAGGCAGCCTGTATCTCTTTGTGCCAGGCCCCAGAGGTGGCCAGGCTGCCCTGGGCCTGTGTGGGGCTGAGCTGGGTTTCCCTGGCACCCTGTGGCCCAGTGCCCATTGCGGGGCCTGGCTGAGCTTCAGCTTTGTGAGGGCCCAGGGGCAAGGGGCTGACAGCCCCAGGCTGTCGCTGCAGGGCACACAGAACTGGGTGTACAGGGGGGCTGTGGGGCAGCTTTCAGGCCTGCCTGGGGAGCAAGGGGAGGGCAGCAGGACAGGATGGGGAAACAAACCCTATGTCAGAAGAGGAGGTGACCCCATCCTTCCAATGGAGTACATTGGCTCTCTGTAATGCTACTCATCCTACGTCTTCTGAAAGAAGTTTTAAGACTGATGCTGTTGGCCTTAAGACCCAGGGTGTGCATAACCAACATAACTACCCTAGAGAGGAGGAGGTAGTTGGAAGGCTTTGTGCAGTAATTTTAAGGATATTATCAGTGAGATTTTTCTGTATTAGTTAACATGGACTATTATAACATGGACAAGCAAAGCACTACTTATACTTCATGATAAATCCACATATATCTGGTATATTCTCTTTTAGCCAGAAAAAGTGTTTTTGTGTAACATCAATAATGAGGGAATGGGCTCTGAGTTCCCGATCTCATTATTGCTCATATACTTTTGCATTGAGCTAACAATGTAGTAAAGAAATACCCTCTTACCTATACATATTTTGAATAACACTACCTTTAACACTGAAGAATATAATGATTCATTTGGTGACAGTTTATCATACTAAAATATTAAAGTTGACCTTTCTTCCCTCTTACACACATTTCAGTTAATAGTTCTTACTTAATTTCCTCCAACATATAAATATTTTAAATAATAACTCATCCACAAAATAAATGTAACATTTATTTTTTTGTAAGCCACAAGAAACTTTCAGAGACTTGGTTTCTATATCTCCCATTAGCTAAAAATAGTAAGTGAAAATCATTTTTATATAGTTAATATAAATACATGTGTATATACACATATGTATAAAGTGTGTATATAGCTAATATATTTATGAAATATTTCAAGATTTCTGTTCCACATTTGACTAGAAAGCCATTTACAAAGCATATTTAATAAGACAGTAACTTGAGGAGAAACCTATTTATAGTTATTCTTGGACATTTCCTTTAAACGTCTTGTATTTCCTCCTGTCAGAATTAGGATAAAACAAAATATGGTGAATTACTCTAATTTAAATAATCAGTTCCCTTCTTCTTACAGTCTTAGAATCACCCTAGAAATCTCCATCTAAGAACCTTATACTTTAGCAGCCCACCACTCTCCACAATGTCTTAAGAAACCTGCAGTGTAGTGTATGTCATTTTGGGAAAACTACAGATCAGACTCCATTAGAAAGTATCAAAACATCAACCAAAAACTGATTAACTAATATTACCGTATGCACTATAGAAACACCTTTTTTGGAATAATTTTTTCCTAAGTGAAATAAAAACTTACTTGGGTATTGGAATAAATAAGGTCTACTGAAATATGTACAGTAGTAACTGGTATTAGCTCAATGACATACTTCATACTTTCTGACACTTCCAATTAACATGGATCGGTAAAGAGAAAGTTGTTGGATTAGGCAGTTTCCAATGGTACATTAACACTTGAAAATTAAATTTTGTTAAGTTTATTCATAGAAGAAATAAAGAGATTTAATGGCAGCTGCCACTTGCAAAAGGACTGATCATTCATGACTCAGCTGAGCACCCGAGACAGTTTTTGGTACAATTTGTTTGTTTGGTGGGAAGTTCATTTACAGATTTTTCATGCTGGTCTAATTGATTTGCAGGAGGGCTAACAACCCTATTTCCTGCACCTGGTTTGACAATTGATACCATCTGGTTCATTGGATTAGCAGCTGTAGTTCACAACTTCTATCAGTTCAGACACATTTGACAAGAGTTCTGCATCTTTGGTCTCTTCCCATTCATTTCCCTCTTTATATGCTGAAATCTGCAGAGATTCTTCATTGTGAAGCAAGGTTTTCTTAATTTTTAGCACAGAGATAATAGGATGATGATAATTATTATTCTAGTCTAGTTAGAGATGAAAAAAAACAGGCATCCTGCCTACAGTAAACACAAGGGTTTGAATTAACATTGAGGGCCACATCTGCATTTTATTTACTTCAGTGGAAATGGAGGGTGCTCAGTATCTCAAAGGAGTAGAATATTCATCATGAAGAAAATAAATATAATTATTGTGTTTTAGAAATTAGGATCAGGTCTACATGATTCCTGGTTCAATGTCTCATCTGCCATAACACAATGACTCCCTGTCACTTCAATAAATGTTGTAGTACGTCTCTCATAATGTGAGAAATGGCTAAATTTGGACTTGTAGTTTCCTTCATATATATATCCTTTTAGGAATAAGAAGAATTGTTCAAGGGACATATTGCCTTGCTCTGGGGACAAACCTGCTTAGCAGGAGACCTTACTTCTGTTCCCTATGTCCAAATTTGATGTCAGTTAAACTTTCTGTTCTCAGACTACTCAACCCTACAGTGTGATAAACTATAAACATGCAACGATGGCCAATTAAATTATGTTTCAAGATTAGTAAAAATAAACAAATTAAAGTTTTTTTTGGGGGGTATTATTAATTCAGGCAGATTATTCACTAGTATAATCTGTGATGAACTACAGTTGATTACCCAAGAGTTGGAAAGAGCACAAAGGGGGAGGAGAATATCAATGTAATCATACCCTGTTCTCATATATTATCTGTTAAATCTTTGCAGATTGTTAATTTCAAGAGAAAACAACAGCAACAACAAAGCAAGTAAGCAACAACCCTTCCCCACCTCCCACCAACACAGAAAACACTTTTGGTTTAACTGGATTGATGTTAGGCAGATTTTGAGAAACATTCTTATTTTCACTGGCTAAACAAGACATAAGTTTTGTTGTTGTTGTTTTGTTTTGTTTTGTTTTGTTTTGTTTTTTAATCAGCAGAGTGCTGTTTTGTCTCACCTCTTGAGATTCTGTAGATTCTGTTTCTCTCAGTGTATAATTTTGTAACAGCTATATAAATGCTGTAGAACTAGAGTCCTTCAGAAAATGGAGGGAATTTCTGGCATATCATCCTACATGAAGGTTCCTGAAGACAGCAAGTGAATATACATGAAGGGCATACAGTATGCATGAACAGTTTGATATTTCAAGATGTAGCTTTAACAAAGAAAACGAACCTACATCTCATTCATATTTATACCTGTGATTTTTCAATTCTTGAAAATATCTTGGCCTGTCTTACAAGCTCAATATGCTCTTTAGATGTCTCTAATGATAAGGTGTAATAAGAATTCCACCATTTGGTCCATAAAAAATAAAATGGGCTAATAGGGAAATAAGCATTTCTAGTAGTACATAAATGTATAAACCTTCTATGGACATTATCATTGGCAGAAAGTAGGTTGGAAGCATGTCAGCAGAAGATGTCATGACTGAGAAAACAACAAGAAAACTGGAATACAGTAATATTTCAACCCTATTCATTTATCTGGGATTACTACCATTTGTGTAGTAATAGTGATCAGTTTTCCATGCATGAATTGTAGCTCAAATATTATCCCATTAAACCTACAATGTTTGATTAAAAATGATCTTGCTAAAGTATAAGGTGTTTTACATGACCCATTAGTTCATTAAAAAAATTTGAATTAATGTTTTCCAGTCACTGAAGAATAAATTTCTTAGCAGAGTAAGTTGCCAGTGATGAAACCTTTGCAATATATTCTCTCACAAATCATAAGAAATTCAGATCTTATGAGTGCAGATACCTAGCAACCTTTTTCTGCTCTTGAAGCTCACTGTCAACAGGCTGTTTTTTGAAAACATGTTAATTAGAAGTACTGCTATTTCCTGGGAGAGAAGGCTATCTTAACTGCCAGCTACTGTACAGAAAATCATTGTTTCGGTACTATTTCAATTAGAAAAATAAGATAAATGGAATCTCAAGTTTTCCCATGGTGCGTAGATATTTTCTATCACAGAATTTTATAAATTGCTGTGACAGATGCAGCAGAAACATCTCTATTATAATTTGCATAGCTTAATAATAGCACATTCTACACATGCATATGCTTATTAATTTTCTGTATATCATAAACCAAGTAGGAGAGGGAGTATAGTATTTCTCACATACAAAAAATTATATATATATTTGCGTATATATGCATTATATAGAGAGGGAGAGAAACAAAAGCTAATATCTCGCTTTTATTTGCAATACAATTGGGCCAAAACCCAGATTTGCTACCATTTTGATTTTACATTTACAATATACTTACAGCAAAAATTGACCCACTCAGTTTAATGATGAAATATGAAATGTTTTCTTGTGGGGAAAAAATATAGTGAAAAGATTAGCATTTAAAATATTATTTGTGTTCCTTACTCTAAGTGTAGCTTTATAGCAGCTTCTAAATTCATTCTTTTCAAAATTGATAATAGCAGTAAGGTGTTTCTGAAGCTAGTAGGCCTAGAGTAAATGTAGTAATTACTATATAACTGCTATTAATTTAATATATTTTGAAGTGCAGAGATGCCTATTCATACAGAGAAGCAGGGCTTGTGGTATCTTTACAAATCCAACGTGATTTTAACAGAACATTCAAATCCAAAGTGTTTTCCTCATGTGAGATTAAGGATAAAATGTGGTTGATAGGTTCTTGGAGGGAGGTGCTTCTGTTGTTTCCATTCTACAAATATGTATGAGAGTAGTATGGAGGTGGCCAAGATCTTTGCTGAAGAACGTTAATTATCCTAGATACCTCAGCTTAGTGTTCTAATAAAAACAGAAGATTTTTTTTTTTTTGAGTCAGATGCTTGTTACATTCTGTAGTTGGAAAGACACTGATGTATGACCAGAGTCAGGACACCAGTGGGTTTAAAATATATGGGAGGAGTCAGTGGAAAAAAAAAAATCGGAACACACAGTTTAGTTAAATTCATGATTGTTGCGACAGGGAGATTTAGTGTAATGGAGAATTTCATGGTATTCTGGTGTGTAAAACATCCAACTTCTCTTCATCTGTAAGAATTTTAGTCTTATCAAGTGTATTTTTTGATCTAAATTATTTTTGGTCTAATTTAGAGAAAGCTATCAAACCTTTGGTAGTTCACACTCTGGTTGATACCTCTTTTTGGCAATCAAGGTATATTGTCTACTTTTGATGGGAAAAAAATCAGTTCCTGGATTGGAATAATTTGACTTAAAGAATCATTTGGCCAGCTGTATTAAGTTTATGTGGCAAGGTTTTGGTTGCAAGGGCTACAGGGGTGGCCTTTGTGAGAAGAATCCAGAAACCTATGTTAAGTAAGAGCCAGTTCCAGCCAGATCCAAAAGTGACCTGATGCTGGCCCTGCCAAAGAACAATGCTGGTTGTGCCTCTCTGAGATCATAGTTAAGAAACTAAAAAGTGCTATTCAGTAGCTGGGAGAGAGGAGCGAGAAAATGTAGCGAGAACTAGCCCTGCAGACCCCAAGGTCAGTGCAGAAAGATGGGGAGAAGGTGCTCCAGGCATGCAGCAGAAGTTCCCCTGCGGCCTGTGGAGAGGTCCCTGGTGGAGCAGGCTGTCCCCCTGTAGCCCATGGGTCCCATATGGAGCAGATCTCCATGCTGCAACCCACGGAGGAGCCCCCAGTGGAGCAGGTGGATGTGGCCTGGATGAGGCTGCAGCCCATGGAGAGCCCCCGCAGGAGCAGGCCCTGGGCCGGAGCTGCAGCCCGTGGAGAGGAGCCCACGCAGAAGCAGGGGGCTTGGGGGGCGCTGCCACCCGTGGGGGACCTGTGCTGGAGCAGTTTCCTCCTGACGGATGGATCCCGTGGTATGGACCCATACGGGAGCAGTTCTTGAAGAGCCGCTGACTGTGGGAAGCCTCCACAGGATCAGTTCTGGAAAGATGGCATCCCGTGGGAGGGACCCCACGTGGAGCAGGGGCAGAGAGTGTCCGTGAAGGAGCGGTGGAGATGAAGCGTTAGGGACTGACTGCAGCCCCTACTCCCCGTTCCCCTGCAACACTTGGGGGGAGGAGGTAGAAGAGGGTGGATGGAGCGAAAGTGTTTTTAGTTTGCTTTTAGTTTCTCCCTGTTCTAGTCTAATAGTGATAGGCAATAAATTATATTGATCTTCCTATGATGGGTCTGTTTTGACTGTTATGATAATTGTTGAGTGGCCTCCTTGTCCTTACCTCAACCCTTGAGTCCTTTCCATCATACTTCCTCCTCTTTTTCCTTTGGGAAGAGACAGTCAGAGGACAGTGTGGTGGTGTTTATCTAGCTGTCAGTATGAAACTACCACACCAGTATAAAATCATACTACATTAATGTAACATTCGCTTCCCATGCACATTCTGTAGTATTCATTTTTAGTACGTTCCAACATAAGCATTCTTTTCTGAAAACTTTGTGTGCAGTATGCATGCCAAATGTGAACATAAGAATATATAAGCAAACAAATCATATCCAGACGAATTTTCATGGCTTTTAAAAATCTTCCTGTAGTTCTGGTAATAAATCTCTATGTATAGTGATATCCCACCAGAACCCCACCAGAGCCTAATGTGGTTTGTTTTGAAATTATCCAGGCATTTCCTTTTCTCCTTATTTGAAATAAAAACATTTGGAACGAGACAAGGGGAATATGTGTTGCTGCAGTGTAATTAAAAAGTTATCAAATTAGTATCTCAACTAGCCAAATTGTTTCGGGAGCTATGGATAAGTAGGCTTTACACTACCCTACTAAAATTGAAAACTTTCAGATAAATGAGATTACTGAGAAGCAGCAAAGTATATTCATTTATTTTTTTAAGTCATATTCACTTTACTGTTATCCAGTAGTTTTATTTAATTGTTTTCAAGATAGCATTACATTTAAATAGGGGAAATAGCTCTGCAGAGTTACCTTCTTATTCTATCCAGGTAAATTTAAAGAACTACATAAAATGTCCACTCAGTAACTGGATGTTAGGAGAACTGAAAATGGCAAAGAACATTGTCATGTCAAAGTGCCAACTTTTCCTTAACATTGATAAACCAATTGAAAACAAAAGAATGGGAAAGTGTTAGGATATAGATTTCTTTAACAATATCTAAGCTGTTGCTCTTCTAAAGGTTGTGAATGAACATAGTTTCACATCAGAAAAACTTGCCAAGGTCTAGTTAAGTTATAGACAGGACAGATCTGTAGTTACAGTGATTTACTACTGTGGAGTTTCTGGTATAGCACAATTAAATTGCAACAAAGATAGAAGTAGAGACCTGAAACTGAGTCTTATTTTATATTGCTATAGTGTGGAAGTAATTGTATTAAGTTAGCACTGATCAATAATTGCAGATGAATGGGAACAATACTTTATTTATGGCCTATTTTCCTATAATCTAGTCATAGGTACTTTCCTTTGCTCCCTCCTGACACATACAAACACTTCTTATTTCTCTAGAAATTATTTTTTTAAAGAAGAGCACTGTAAACATGGCAGGCCCCAAAATGGCAGTAAATAACACTAGATCACATTCTCAGCAGCTTCTATTCCCTTTTCTTTGCAGAAGGATCAAAGTGCTTGTGGAATGATTGCTGGAGGTGACTTATTGACGCTAAAGGCATGTCCACATCTTAAGAGATGGTTCAGTGCTGAGGAAAATTCTGGGGTGAGATGAGGCAGATATGCAAGGAATCTGTTCCATGGTAGTCCACTTGGCAATGTAACCTGCAACCTTAGATACTGGCAACACCAGGGGAGTTGGTGTGCTTACTGTAAGAGAAACAGCATGGAGGGTGGAGTGTAATGGACACCCCACAGCCGGGCTCTGTGGTATCATCTCAGGAATGGGGAACTTGATGCTACTACGGATTTGATAGACTGCATGGCCAGCCCTGAGCTGAACTCATAGCAAAATCACATTCTTTCGGTGACCTGTGCTCATTATAATTTCTTAATAATGTCAAAACACACCTCCATCCCAAAGGCTACCCACCTCCAAAGTGTGACTGCCCCTCAGGAAGCAAGCACTCTGAATTTCTCTAAGCCTTATACATTTAAAGCAAAAGAAAGAAAATTCTATATCAATCATAACAAAGGTATGTGTGATTAGAGTCACTCAAGCTCCACCTGAAAGTGAGAAAATAGTATAAAAATGGCTCAACAGAGAAAGAATGTCAGGGAAGATACCATGGCAGACGAGTCAGGAGAACATGGCTGATTTCTGGGATCAGTCAAGGGGTTCAGCCAACGTCTCTTCATCCACATAGGGACACCTACTGGGTGAGATTCAAACCTTTGGTTATACTGAGGGCTTCTCTGGGAAACCTAGCAGTCTCTATAGAGTTGTTTTATAAGTTAACTTATACATAGTTGGTTGTGTTAGTCATATTCTTGGTATTGGCATGTGCTTTACAGTTAGTGTAGTTCTCACTGGTAATCCAAAAGAACCTGAACTCCTGTTGCTTCAAAAAACTGCACCGGTCATTAATCTACTCGAGTGAAGGTGTGTCATGCTACTTGTGCATCTGTGATCATGGTAATTCACTATATTGAATGTGACCAGACTTATAGTGCTGAATTGGGCACCACTCAGAATCTAAGCCCAGCCATTCCCAGCCCCTCTGATATCTGAGGACAAGCTGGAATGCAAGGGGGTTTAGGTCCTGCCAAATTTCTTTACCCTTTAATGCAACAGTACTTCAGTAATTCACAGTTTTGAAAATATCCCTACGTATACCTTTTTTGCCATAAGTTTTCTTGGTAATATCAGTGGAGACGATTGTGCTGGAAATGTTAAACAAATATGCTTTTTGCAACATCAGAGCATTGGATTTAACAACTTAGATCCTTCATATTTTATGTTCCCCCCTCACAGATGTAATATAACTTTAAGAGTAACTAGGAATATAAGCTTAAAGGTTTTCTGTGTTTGCAGGGTTTTGGATCTCTTAATGAGACAAACTTTAGTTCAGTTTAGGAGACAGAAGGTACAAACACAATCTGTAAGTATCACACAATTTCCCACTTTTCAGAGATCAAATCTGAACAATGGACAGAAAAGAAAGTAATTGCATCCAGTTGGAAGCTAAACTTTTTTTTTTTTTGATATTTTCCTTTTAAAGTGAAAACAGAACAACTGGAAAACAAGTATTCAATCAAATTCTAAAAGCACGAAGTGTCATTGTTCTCTCTTTTCTGAGTAAACCTCTCTTGGCCATATGTTCTTACTTCAGCTGTGCAAAAGTGCTTAACAGCAAATGCATAAGCAAATCTATTAAAACATATTAAAACATTGCTAGTAAAGTCTAAAAGAAATGCTATTGAAGTTGCAATTGCTCTTAGGTCTCAGTGCTGTTCAGCATACAAAATTTAACCAAAGGCTTAAACCAAAGCTTACATTATTATCAGTTTTAAACACTTGGATCTCATAGACCAGCTCATTTTTTTTCTTTTTTTTCTCCAGATTAATAATTATAATAAAACTATCAGTAGGACTTTAGAAAAATAGTTGTTTTCTGGCTCCTTGGTCTCTAAAATATACTTTTAAATCTGAAACAGGGTGATTTATAACTGGTTGAAATAAAAAGAAGTTTTTTGCATGTTCATAAGGCTCATAAGCAATTCAAGTTTGAATTTCAAGGAACAGAAACAAGCTCTAAAAGATTTCAGGTGCTTGACAATACTAATTTTGCAAAATGACTTCTAACATGCTTTGCAGTTTCATTATGAAGATGTGGTTCATAAGGGTAAATGTTTCCAGAATTCAATATCCCTTGGCCTTAGAAAGTTTGGCAGAGCAAAATTCATGAAATTCAACAAGGGCAAATGAAAAATTCTCTACCTGGGAAGAAGTAACCTTATTATTATTATTATTATTATTATTATTATTAGTAGTAGTAGTAGTAGTAGTAGTAGTAGCAGCAATACAGGCTGGGGACTAACCAGTTGGGAAGCAGCTCTGCTGAACAGACCCTAGGGTCTGAGTGAATATCGAGTTGAGCATGAGTCAGCAGCCTGCTCTGGCAGTAAAGATGGTCATCAGCATCTTGGGCTGTGTGAACTGCTGGTAGATCAAGGGAAGGGATTATCACCATCTACTACCACTCTGCATGCTCCACTTCTCGGCTCTCCAATATAGGAGAGGTGTTCATAAACTGGGATGAGTTCAATGGAGGGCCACCGTGATGGTTGGGGCTGGAACACTTGCCCTGTGAGGAGAAACTGAGGGACTAGGACTTGAAAAGCCTGCAGAAGAGTTCGTGTTGGGAAGCCTGACAGCTGCCTGCCTTCCTGTACCTTCATAGAGGGTACCAAGAAGTCCCAGACATACTCTGTGTGGCAATGCTTTGTAAAAGGACAAAAGCTAACGGGCATAAACTGAAAAAAGGGACATTCTGACTATATATAAGGAAAACATTTTCCACCCTGAGAACAGCCAAACATTTGATCAGGCTGCTCAGAGAGGTTGTATAAACCCATCTTTACAATCCCTGAGCGTCCTGGTCCGATGCCTGAGCTCTCCCTGCTTTGGGCAGGATGTTGGACTAGAGATCTTGAAAAGGTCCTTCTGGCCTGAGCATTTCTGGGGTTCTGGACTTGTGCAGATTGCTGCACATGTAAAACTCCCCAGCATTGCTGAAAATATGGGTAGGTATGTGCAATCTTTCAAAATGCCTATTTGTTTCACGGTGTTAGAAAAAAAAAACACCTATAAACACCAAGGAAATTTCCACTCAATGCATTGCAGCCAAAATATGTCTAAAGTGCTGCTTCATTACACCTTTAAATACTTAGTTTTTAAACTAAGTTTTGGCTTAAAACAAAAACAAACAAACAAAAAAAGGTTAAGCTGAGTGATGGAGAACTATAAGGTCTTTTGCTGGGACTGGGAGGAGCACCGAGGCGTAATAGCTATGATTTCCCATCGAAAACTCATCTAAATACTATCCCATAAATAAATGTCAATGAGAAATGGCTGCTGACCTGATAGGACTTAGTTGACACCCATTTATATTTCTTTCAGTTTGGACATTATTATTATAATATATATATATATAACATATATATACAAATACACACACACACACACACATATATATATATATTTGAAATTCCAGAGTTCCCCCATCTAATTCAGACTGGGAGTATGCAATTCATCTAGTTTTATGGTAGGTACTTCAAGGCTGAATCTCTATTTGCTGTAAACCTAACGTGACTTGCTATGCTGCATCTACCATTTGTGACCATTTCTCTGCAGGAACCTTTTATGGTGAAGATTTGTACTGATATAGAAACAGAAGCTAGAGAACAAATAAGTGTATATATTTTGTTTCATCCAAGGTAAATAGCAGAGGGAACAAATATCAATAATACCTGCATGTATACTTCTTATCTACACTTAAATTTCAGTATTTCTTTGTATGGCTTTGTGAATTTGCCTTGACTGCTCTACTTCTCCTCCCTTATTGCTTCTGAAGGAAACAGACTGTCTCAGCATGCTCTCAGCATGTTCCTTCTTTCTCTCCATGCCTTTCTGTGTGCTTGACAGCTTTCACTGATACTTTGTGGGTGGTCTGATCTCTTCCAGCATCTTTAAAATTTGGGTTTTGACGTCATGCCAGGCTTGTGGGAGGCGTGCAGTTCTCTCTAACCTTGTTCCCTTGAGCATTTCTTCTTTACCGATTCAGTTACTTTTTCCTTCTTCTATTCCAACTTCACGTAACCTCTTATGGTCAGACAGATTAGTATCATGAAGATAACCTTTCTCCTTTCCTGGAATTCATCCCAAACCATATGTTTGTGCATTATCTGATACTGTAAGGCCCAGACTCTTATCAGGATATAAAAGTTTAGAGGATAACCCTTCCCTCCATGTGCAGCCCATTCAGTGACAAAAGGATATTTGTGTTTATGCATCTACACACTTCAGAAATGTTCTATGTAGCAAGGAGAAGATATACATAACACTGAGGTATTATTGCAAAAGTACTAATTGTCTGTCTAGAGTTCAACTTTATCAATTTCTGCTGAAAGCAAATGTTTACCTAATTTTACTTTATTCAGATAGGAAGGGAAGGAAAAATGAGCTCTGAGCTAGGCACTAGGAGAAATCATTGTTGCAACATGGAGCAACATACATGGAACAACATACAAAAATATCTTAGTATATATCTAAAATAGTCAAGATGAAATCATTTAAGATTTTTCACATTATCAGGTTGTTTCTTTGAGTTAGTACAAGTGCATACCACTTTCATATGAGAGAGACAAAGCATCTTGCCCTTGAGAGGAGAGAGTAACAGGTCCTATGTAATAAAACTATGTTGATCCTTTGATCTGAAGTCAGATTATTGAGTATGGCACTGGAATCTAGAGAGGAGGCACCTTCACTTGCAGGAAGTGCTGTGGAATGGCTATGAGTGCTCCCATATAGTACCTGGGACTTGCCCTGCTGAGTCACAGGTAGTCTGCTCTACCTCAGGCAAAACTGGCCATGCAACTTGGAAAGAACTCCACTCCTTCAGGAAACGCAGACAGGCCACCCTCAGCTGGGATGTCTGGAGAATGTATTTATGTCTGATTTTGCCTCCTCCTTCCCTAAGTATCAAGATCACTGCATTACAGAGACATCAAGATCACTACATTACAGAGAAAGTCTATTTACTCATCAGATGTTCTTCTTCACCTCAGGTGAAGACTTCAGGTCTTGTAAAATGATGTGAAACTGACATAAATGTGAGCAAGACTCTAGCCTGCTCATTTTCATTACAAAAAGGGATTTGGGAGTTTGTTTTACAAGGTTAAGAGGTCAAGAAAATGAAATATTGCAGAAAAAAATATGCAAATACTAGCACTACAGGATGAGAACTTTATTTGAATTGTAGGTGGAACAATTTGAGTTGTAGGTGGAACTGAGACTTTGAACTCTGAGATCAAGAGGGCAAGTTGACCAAAATTTTCTCATAGCTAATTCATAACAATGATTGTAAATGGCTTTCTGGGGTCTACCAAAATTATATAGTGAGACTTATCTGTCAAATAGATAAAAATCTACAAGGACAATAGAAAGCTGTCTATGTTTATCAAACAAAAACAAAACACAAAAACCAAACCAACAAAAAACAGGAAATAAGATAAAACAAACCTAAAAACAACAGAAAAAAAAATCAAACAACATGACAAAACAACCAACCAACCAAAAAGATCTTCAAAACTTGAAGTAAAGATGCCAGGAAAATTTTACCCACAGGGAAATATTTTGTCATAATATAAGGAAATTGTTACAAACAAAAAAAGGTCAAATTTTCTTAGTTTTAATGTTAAGACTTATGAGACTTAGAGATTTCTGTTTAGTCATCAATTTACTGTTAATTTTGTTTTAGGACAACATTGTTAAAAAAAAATTAGGTACTGAATCCAATCTTAGATCTATTAGGTCAGTGCCCTTTCTTGGGATTTGGGTGTTCACACTCAGCTGTCTTTCATGAAGGCTAGACTTCATAAGCAACCTCAGACTCCTGGCTTGCCTATCTGTTATTTTTTAACAGTCAAGCTTAACTCTAGATGAGGTTTAATATCTAATTTAACATCTCTAAAGAAAATGTGAGGGAAAAGCAAAAAGCAAGAAGTTTAGCAAAGAAAAATACTTTCCCCTTAAAATCCACAGAGGAAATAATCCTTTCACACCTGTTGATCTTTTCTGGAGTACTCCTTTCTGCCACCAAGCCCTAGACTCTGCTACTGTCTCTGTACATCCATGACACCCACCCCACGTGCTGCTCTCTTCACCCATTCTTGGACTTCTGCTGTAGCCCTACCCTAAGTTACAGCTCTTTTGATCCATCTTTTTATAAACTGTTCTGGTAAAACTGGTGTTTGCTGAAGTAGATGTTTCATTTAGTAAAAAACATTCTTAACTGTGGGCAATCATTACTTTAAGTATCTCACTAAAAGCATGTAATTTCCCCAGTACCTGGAAATAAACATTGCTAGCAATTGCATTTTTTTTTCCATAAGTATTTTATCTTTATTGGCTAGGCTTATTTTTTGCCACTCTTGTAAAAATGCAGAGGCAGAAACTGTGTAAGAAACAGAGGCGGATATAAAGGTCCACAGTATGAGGGTTATATCTCATGTATTTTCAGAAGTGCTTTATGTTGTTATTAATTTCTTCTTGTTCAGAAAAAAAAAAAAGGAAAGAAAGAAAGAAAAAAAAGCACTATTTAAATGCTTTCAAAATAAGTGTGATGCAAAAGTAATGATTGACATACATTTTTAAATTGACAAGCTGTAAAATTTCAAAGGTGTTGTCACTGCTATTGACTCACTTTATGATGGTGTGGAAAAGGATAGAGACAATACATGAGGAGCAAGAGCAACATAAATCTTCATTCAGAAGTCTCTTCTACCTCCTGGTATAACAAGGAAAGTGAAACGAACAGATTGCGTATAACTAGCCAGAGCAGTGTTGCTTCAAAAAATTAAACGATCAACATGGTATTATGTTAGCTACTGCAGTTCATGTTGCTGCAATTCAAAGAATACTTTGAAAATGAACAGGTGTGCCATCAATAAAATAGTGTGTTAAATTTCCCTAAGCTTGTAAGACTTTCTAGGCAAAGATCAATTAGGTACCTTGCATCCTTGTTATGAAAACTGAAACTGTTTTATGGTTCCTTTCTCCCCCACAAAACTTGAAGAAATTGCTAGAATGAAGTGAGCAGTTAGCCTGGCTGGGTTATATGTGTTGTATGGTGTTATCCTTATTCTGTAGTAGCATCTCGTAATGGAGAGCTCTATAACTGAACAAAATCCTACTAATTTCACTGGGTTATTCAAAAAAACCTTCCAGCCATTTTCTTAGTGACTCATCACACATCCTGTAAAATAGTCCTGAGAATGCGTAACCACATACAATGTTTATTGTGTTAACAAGACTACCTTTGTGAGAAAGCAAAAGAAAGCAGAAGCTCTCACGTGAGCTATGCAGTGTCTACAGAAAAGTAACTGTTGCCTGAAGGTTGGGGGCCCAGGCATAGGATGTGAGGGTGGAGGGTGAGATGGTGTATCTTCAGGAAACAAAGTATCACATCCTGATTTGAGATCAATTCTTAATTTTACAGGTGTTCCAAGCTGCATCTTTTTGTTTAGCAGATAGATTTAAAACAGAACAATTTGATGAATTGTACACTTACAGTTTGTCGGAGGATATTTGAACAATGGCTCCAACTCCTGC
This sequence comes from Anser brachyrhynchus, assembly GCF_964034855.1. Classification (NCBI taxonomy): domain Eukaryota; kingdom Metazoa; phylum Chordata; class Aves; order Anseriformes; family Anatidae; genus Anser; species Anser brachyrhynchus. The sequence continues at coordinate 109,719,276 of NC_137694.1, forward strand.
ATTGTTTTTATCACCCTATAAAAGCTGATCTCAGTGGTCTCAGCTGATTCTACTCAGCCCAGTGGACATAAAGAAGAAAAGCAAGAAAAGGAAATGAATCTTTAAATGCACAAAAGGCTAAGAATAATTTTGGTTCAAAGTGACTGGGACCTTCAAAATAAAATACTACCATATATAACTATAGTACTCTTTTGAGGAATTCAGCTGTCCTTCCAATCACGTTTTTGAGTTTCAGAACCCTCTCCTGGGACATTGTATTAATGTAACCATTGTACAAGCAAAAAAAGGAGTCAAGTAGAGGATGAAAGGTGCAGCTGGACAGCTGGCCTAACATCTTTAAGGAACACAAAAGTAAATTATGAATTCACATTAAAGAATAATAGACCATAATGCAAGTAATTGAAAGGAAAAGGCCTCACAGAGAAGAAAAGACTGACACAGAAATGTTAGATAAGGAATTCCATAAAATACACAGGAATAGATGCATATACTCTCTGACCTCAAAATAAGGAATGCAGTAGTTAAAACATTCAGTACTTTCACTTTGAAATCATCATATGTTAACTGAGAAAGGGCTTATGAAAGCATTCGTATATGGATTTATTCAATAAAAATTTAAAAGGAAGTGTTTCACTTCAGAAAGCCAATGAAGCAGCTTATTGATTGTATTTTAGACAGCACTAAATAGGTGTGTGTTCTTTTCCTCTAATTATGGCTACCTCCCTTTTCTTCCTCATAATCCCTTTAAAGGATTTATAAGATGCTTTTCTGTGTCTTCTCCCTCTTTCTTCTCTCCATTCCCCGATTCCCTTGCACACACACACCCCCACACACAGATATATATGTCAGGGAATAAAGAAAGAGAGGAAGGTTCCACATTTCAAAGGGACTTCTTTTGAAATGTCAACCTTTTGGATTCATAGTCTCCTTCTCCCATTCCTCTTGTCTCCTGTTTGTCAATTCAAGTTCTTCAGTGGTTTTGTACATAATCTTTTTTTAGGAGGAAGGGCCTTGGACTAGAAATTTTAGCTATATTTATCTCTTAATTATTCTCTCTCAGGAATGCAGAAAAAAATATCCCTAATTCAAAAGGAACATTGAAGTGCAAATTCCTAGTCTATGACTTTTTTCTTCAGACTCTTGTTAGTGTTTTGTTTCTTCACCGAAGACCCTACATCTTATGCCTTTTTTTCCCAAAGTATCTGGTTCAAAGGGACGGTATTACCTGTTTGATGGACTTTAAACTACATATTTCTTTATTTTCACTTATATCTTATGCTTTTCCTTCTGGGGTATTCAAATTTTGTGCTTTTACTCTTCCATTTTGTCACAATCATTCTCAGATTCCTCTAAGACCTTCATTATATTCGTTAGTGATTTAAAATAGCTGGCTAATATACTGGACTGATTTAACTCAGATGATGAACTACTCAAGAGTGATAAAAATTCTTGCTTACTTTCAAAGTGATGTGTACTTTAATAGTAGGGAGAAAAGACTAATATGTTGTTGTTTCAAATAACATTGATACAATATAGTGACAGGAATGTCAGAAACAGTGGGTAAGTCTTCACTGAATAAATTATTGTCTGACTGTAAACCCTTCTATAAGGTTGCTTCATGTGGAAATTAATAAAAGGCTGAAAGCAGCTATTTTGTATTCTTGAATAGACAGAATATTCCTGCATCATTTCTGTCTTAGCAGTTTCAATTTTCATCTCCTTCTGGTTTCCACTGTCATCTTGCTAGGTGTTTTTGAAGCATAGGTGAGTTTAAATTCTTCAGAGGTGAATTTAAATTCTTCACCGTAATGTATCTGTATGGTCTTTAATTTACTCTCCCTCTGCACTACAAAAGTTTTCCATCCCTGCAAGAGGCAGTTATTACACTTTTAAGGAATGCTACAGATTTATTGCTTGCTAGTACTTAGCAAGATTGTTTTGTGTATCCATATAAAATTTTTATTTGGATCAATTTTTAGAGACAAACAAAATTTACTTCAAATTAATAGAATTATTATTCCATTATATTAGTCTAGACCCTAAGGACAATGGACAGCAAATGAAAATATTGCTATTTTTAAAAATTCATAAAAAATTCAAATGAGATATCGGAGCTGCTGAAATACAATTTTTGGGCATCTAGTCACTAGATGGAAAAATGTGAAATGAAGTATAAATGATATTCTGTTTTATCAATTACTCTTAAGGAATAATATTTTTGAATATCTTTACAGTAATGGAAGTAACAATTTGTTAATAATGAATGACAAGACAATATTATGTCTAATGAGGCGAAAGTTCAGTTTTGTTCCAATTAGGACACTTTAGTCCAGAAGGTAACAGGGAAATGTGTGTAAGTAAGGTTGCTGCATGTTTTCTAGCAGAGCATCAGCTTTGACAGTTCTGTGAAATTACTCATAGTGGCAATGGTGGATCATGGCTAAAATGTCTGAGCCAACTCTGAGCCAGATCTTTTCTTTCTTTCTTTCTCTTTCTTTCTTTCTTTTTCTTTCTTTCTTTCTTTTTCTTTCTTTCTTTCTTTCTTTCTTTTTCTTTCTTTCTTTCTTTCTTTTTCTTTCTTTCTTTCTTTCTTTCTTTCTTTCTTTCTTTCTTTCTTTCTTTCTTTCTTTCTTTCTTTCTTTCTTTTTCTTTCTTTCTTTCTCTCTCTTTCTTTCTTTCTTTCTTTCTTTCTTTCTTTCTTTCTTTCTTTCTTTCTTTCTTTCTTTCTCCTTTCTTTCTCTTTCTCTTTCTTTCTTTCTTTCTTTCTTTCTTTCTTTCTTTCTTTCTTTCTTTCTTTCTTTCTTTCTTTCTTTCTTTCTATTTTCTTTTCTCTTTTCTTTCTTCTTTCTTCTTCTTTTTTCCTTTTTCCTTTTTCCTTTTTCCTTTTTCCTTTTTCCTTTTTCCTTTTTTCTTTTTTCTTTCTTTTTTTCTTCTTTCTTTTTTCTTTTTTCTTTTTTCTTTTTTCTTTTTTCTTTTTTTTTTCATTTTTCTTTCTTCTTTTTTCTTTCTTCTTTTTTCTTTCTTCTTTTTTTTCTTTTTTCTTTTTTCTTTTTTCTTTTTTCTTTTTTCTTTTTTCTTTTTTCTTTTTTCTTTTTTCTTTTTTCTTTTTTCTTTTTTCTTTTTTCTTTTTTCTTTTTTCTTTTTTCTTTTTCCCTTTTTTTTTACTAGTTTACTAGTTATGATGTCCTTTTATGTTTTACTGAGAGATTTAGACAGACAGCACACTAATATTTAAAACAGAGCATAGGAATGTACAGAATTTCAAAGGCTAGCAAACTTACTTTTCTTTATGGCGTATTTTCTCAATATGCTTTTTCAAGAATCTCAGAAACAAAACCAAAATAATTTACGGAGGAAATTCTTAATCTAGAACAAAATCTTAATCTAGAACAACAACAACAAACAAACAACACCAAGATCTAGAATCTGTTTTACTCTAGAATATCTACCCTAAATGAAGAAATAAACAAACAAACAAAACCTGTTGTTTTTCCCATGAAATATGAAGGAAATCTATATAGTTCTATAAATCTTAAACAGACATGGGAATTGTTCCAATGATAAAAACAATAATTAATAAAAATAATAATAAACTTTGCTGTTCACTTTATTTTACTGCATCATTTTGCATGTGCTTTAGGTTTCGTTCTGATAACTGATTAAGTATTGCCTGAATAAGAACTGCAAAACAGAGCACTTTTTATATTTTATTTTTCCTTTAATGTTGCAGATATGAATCTTCCTGAATATGAGTATAATATGAAAACCCTGTGAGATTATTTATGAAAGTAAGGAGATAAAGAGGTCTGGCTTTTGAAAAATATACAAAGTTCAAGACTGCTTAGATCATGATTATAATAATTCTACATACAGTCACAGACATATAGACTAATTTAAAGTATAGTTTCCTCACTGTGTAAAGTTTATTTTAGCAGCCACTTTCTGCAATATTTTTTCCATGTGATGGAGCTAGTACCACTACTAAAATCACAATGTAATCAAAAGATTGACTGTAACAGAAGAAGCACTAGTAATGTGTGTAACAATCCTGTTTTTAGTGTGAGACAAAGAACAAAAGTCAAAGCATGACTGAAGCCAAACAGGTAGGATTTCATGCCTCATATTTCAGGCAGTTAATGTAGACTGCTTTCGTCCTCTGTAGAAGTTAACTTAAAATAATCTGACTCTTCTCTGAACTGCAGGCAATCCCACAAATATTTTTGTCTATAATTCTCTCCAGCCTTTGAGCAGTGGACTTTCTAGGTACCTTTCATTCAGTGCAACCTTTCCTTGTTCTGAATGTATTGTCACTGAAAGTCTGACAAAGCATCTTTCCCCTTCTTCCCAAAACTAGTTTATAAAGCACCAATTTCTTCCATGGGATTTTCTTTTGGGGATTTCCTTGGTTCAGACACACTCTAGAAGACACAGCCTTTCTCCTCACCTAAAAAAGAAATACTGCAGTTGAAAACTAGATAATATATTACAGCATCACTCAGGCACATCAAACATCTGTGACACATTTTGACTAAGATGGCAATAGTGATATAATGGAAGGAAACAGGCAGTGAGCACTGGTTGAATCTTGACTTTCAGAAATCTAGCCATTTAATACTCTTTTGAAATGTATTCTCTTGAACTCTCTCTGCACATTACAGTGATGTCATAAAATTCTTCTCTTCACGCTAGCTGTGCTTATCTGGTCTATAATACTGCAGAACATCACGTACATTGGAGAAAGAACAATTGTAAGCCATCATGGAAGTTACAGGGACATGTACTTGTTCTTGTCACTTCTTATGGTGCTCTGTAATCTGTCCTCTAGACACACTATAATGCTGGCTATAACTTTTTCATCAAATTGTGGTCATTTCACTCAAAATAATCTGGAGTGCTCTGTTAAACTGACTCAGCTAAAAGCAAAACCATGTGTAACAATTAACTCTCATTGTGTAATTGCGTTTTGTCTATCTGAAAGGAGAGGAAAGAAATGACTTGTAAAATCAAAGTCGAGTTTAGTTGAAAGAGAATGCATTTTGTTTTCTCCATCTAGTTTCTTGTCACTGGTGTGCACCATAGCAGAGACTCCAATAGCTAAACTGCTGCTGCCCTTGATAGTGTCATTCAAACTGCTTTTGAGGTTCTCAACAAAAGAGACTCTGAGCTGTTTGACAATTAGATTTAAAAGGCACAGAGGAAATAACAGTCCTTAAAACTGAATGACATTCTCAGAGAGTCTACTAGCCTTTTTATTCTTGATGGGGAAACAAAAGGATGACTGTAGTGAGGAGAGTATAGTTGTTATTAACTTGTCATTTGTATTAATAATTATACAGTTTCAAGTCTGTATACTTTTACAGTTAAGGTCATGGACTAAACCACATTGAATTCTTGTTTCTCTTAGAATTTTTATGGAATGCTACATGATCAATTTATCTTTAAGTGGATTTATTCCTCTTAACGTAAATAGGAATAATAGTATATTTTCTCCAGTCATTTATATAAATTTGCAGTTCTACTTCATTCCTTTTTGATTATAAATCATATCTAATAATCGTTTTAAAACAAAACAAAACAAAACAAAACAAAACATATTTATTTGACCAGAAAATAATTTGGGGGAAGAAGCATTTTATTAAGGGGTTTAGTAAGATATTTCCCAAATTTTACTAGAAAATATTTTTCAGAATTAATTAAATTTCTTTATGAGGTATCATATTTGAAGTTATAATATAGATACACATTTATTTTTTATTAGACAGATGCATTTTTCTTCCTTACTCTTCATTTCAGAAGCTCTCAGTACTTCCTAGTTTCTGTTGAGAATGGGAAAAATGCATGTGAAGTTCTCATGTTGTTAAAAATAAAATAAAATAAAAAAAAACAAAACCTTTCAACTTTCAAAACTTTCAACTTTTCAAAACTTTCTGTTAAAAAAAAAAAACCTTTCAAATTTGCTGTAAGTTCAGTATTGTACTTGCGATCTTGTATTAACTTGTAATACAAATAAGTAGGTAAAGAATAACCACCTGAAATAATATTTAATTTCAATTTTGATTGAGTTGATCAGTTAACGATGGGGTAAATATAAATTTTATAAAAACAGAACATGTAGTGACTCATTTTACAGATTGTTTGTTCATAAGAAACCATTCAAATTACAACTTTATTTCCACAGGGGTGGAGTAAGCAACATTTTTTCAGTTTCAAGACAGACTGGGGAGTCTTGCTGGGAATCACACATACTGGATGAAAAAGCAAAGAAAATAGGCATGAAATGGTGGCACATGTTGAAGAATTACACATTCTCAGTATTCATGAATGCACATTAACAATTCTCGTATAAAAGGCTACATGTTAAGAGAAAAAAATAAATAGTAATAAAAAAAAAATTGGAGCATACAGTTTATTCATTTATATGAATGAATTGGAGAAAATTCTGTCCTCTGTTATCCATTAGATACTCATCTCTGATGTCCCATTTATTTCAGGTAATTTATGTATACGAAGGGACTAAATCTTGATATCCAGATATTTTTCCTCCGAGTCTCAGAGAACAGGCCAGATGGAGTTAGTAAAAGTTATTTTATATGCTATTTCATTTAGTTGTTTCAAAAAAAAAAAAAGCTTAAAAAAAAATCTGCACTTTTTTTTTTTTTTAACCTGGTCAGTCTAGCATTCATCATGCTGTTTATGTCTCACTGATGTAATCTGGTTTCCAGTGGTGTACACGTGAAGAGAAATTTAACCCAATATATGAGACAGTGATGTATTACATCACCCTCTTGTGATTTCTTAACCTTAGAAGTTATGAGTAGAGCTTTCTACACACTTTGACAAGCTATTTTCCATGAAAAATTCAGATTCAGGCTGAGAAGGATATTTTCAGATTCAATGAAACAAATGATTAAGTTGTTCCACGTGGAAAAAACAAAAGACATTTCGTTTTGGCATTTCCCGGATGAAATATTTCAATTAGAAATGTACTCCAATTTTATTAAACACTAACTAGATTGAAGAAGTTTGACTGAATGAACCTTTTCACTTTGTCATGACAAAACTCTAGTTTGGTCCAATCTTGTGATTTAACCCTGACAGTCAGCTAAGTACCATATAGCTGTTCGTCATTCTCTCCATGTGGGATGGGTGAGAGAATCAGAAATTGTGAGAACTCATGGTTTGAGATATAGGCAGGTTACTAGGTAAAGCAAAAGCTTCATGGGCAAGTAAAACAAAACAAGGAATTCATTCTCTACTTCCCATCGGCAGGTAGGTATTTAGCCACTTCCAGGAAAGCAGGAAAGCATGGCTTATCACATGAAACGGTTCCTTGGGAAGACAAATGCCATCACTCTGAACTTCCCCCCCTTGTTCCTCCTTTATCCCAGCTGTTATTGCTGAGCATGACACCACATGGCATGGGACATCCCTTTGGTTGGACTGCATCAGCTGTCCTGGCTGTGTCCACTCACAGCTCCTGGTGCACCCTTGGCTTCGTTGTTGGCAGGGCAGCACAAAATGTAGAAAAGTCAGTGGCTCTGTGTAAGACTGCTCTGCAATAACTAAAACGTTAGTGTGTTATCACCACTATTTTCATTGAGAATTCAAAACACAGCACTATACAAATTCCAGCCAAAACCATAACACCCAAGGACGTGTTTTCATCTGTATGGTTTGGTGTAACTTTATGTATATATACATACATATGTATATGTACATACATATATATGTTAATATATACCAATACATGTTGCATGTGTATCTGCTATACTGCTATCAGAATTTGATAGTCAAGTAAGGTAATGGGAATCACTAATTTGAGTACTGGAGATTTCATTTGAAGTGTGTTCCATGGAAAGTTTTCAGTATTTTAAGTACTCTAAAATATAACCTTGCAAACCTCACTCTTTTCCCTTCTGCTTGTAAGTAACTGTTGACTTGGAGGTTAGCTCTGAAAGCAAGAAAAGAAAGGTTTAGTTTTATCATCAGCTCTGCTGTCTAACAGAATCTGACAGCATGAATCTATGCAATGGATAGAATGATTAAAATTTAAATCTAGCCATAGTTACAAAGTATTAAAATCAATGCACTTTCTAAGCCAACAGTCATTGGCAAGAGTTAAGGCAGAAGCACTGAACCTTTTGGGGTCCATCAATTTCAATTCATTTGCTCTGATTTTATGGATCAGTACTTGGTCTCTTCACTCTAGTGTCTATGAAATGTCAGTCTTTCTAGTGACAGCTGATGAATATAATGACCTGCATATGTAACTATAATTTCAACACTTTTTCCAGCATCCGAATATTTAACCACGTGTCCGTGAGAATTAGGTTGATGCAGTCGTAGAGTATAGCTTAGCTCATTTTGTCTTCATATTGCAAATGGTGTAAAAGCAAGTCAAATATCCTTCCATGGTGCATTTCTATACACTCTGAGTACCTCTGGTTGTGCAAAACAGCCATGGTTTACTTCTTGTCACGTATGATTTTAGGAAGTATATTTTTATATGCATTCCAAACAGCTAAATGAAGCAAAATACATAATAATTATATTTTGAAGCAGCTGGAATTACTGCACTAACAATGTACCTGACAGAAACCACAAAAACATTGCCATGAAAAGTTAATGACCAAATTATACATCATATTTGTTCAACACAAGTAGGATACAAGATATACATTATCCACAACAACTCTAAATCGGACCTGTTTTTATACAGGAAAGAGTGACTAATTTTTTGTGCAGAATAAGCTTTTAATAATGACTAAAAGTGGCATGCTATTTTCTATAGACTGAAATAAAGTTAGGCTATAGCTGCTCTACAAATTTTAATGAGAATAAAATATTTTATATGACAATCAGGAGAAAGACAGACTTTGAATGGTAACTCTATTTGTAACTTTAACAGATTTCTGTTATGTATATAAATATATGAAGGTGGTGTATGTGCAAACAAGTGTATATGCATATATGAAGAGGATGTGGTACTTAAGGAGATTAATGACAACACAGAGATGGCTCAAATATTTTAACCATCAAACTTGAAACATAGATATGAGAATAGAATAATTTAAAATTTCTACTTTTTATACACAAGTTAATTTGAAAAATATACAGTGAAGGAATTTTTCCTGACATCCTAGCAAGGCAGACATTTTTAGGAAAAGTTGTGGAAAAGATGTTAAGTAAAAATCATTACTGATTGTATTGGGTTCACGTGGCAAGGTTTTGGTAGTAGGGAGGCTGCACGGATGGTCTCTGTGAGCAGAGCTGTCCCATGTAAGACCAGAGCCAGCTCCAGACAGCTCCAAAGAGACCCAGAGCTGAGCCAGTGAGCGATGCTGGTTGTGCCTCTGGGAGAGCAGATTTAAGTTAAAAACCAGCAAACAAACAAAAAGAAACACTGCTGTGCAACAGTAGCTGGGAGAGAGGAGTGAGAAAATGCAGAGAGAACTAGCCCTGCAGTTCCCAAGGTCAGTGCAGAAGGAGGGCAGGAGGTGCTCCAGGCGTTGGAGCAGCAGTTCCCCTGCGGCCTGTGGGGAGGCCCCTGGTGGAGTCCCTGCATACCATGGGTCCCACGGCGGAGCAGATCTTCATGCTGCAGCCCACAGAGGAGCCCCCAGTGGAGCAGGTGGATGTGGCCTGGAGGAGGCTGCGGCCCATGGAGAGCCCCCGCAGGCGCAGGCCCCAGGTTGGAGCTGCAGCCCATGGAGAGGAGCCCACGCAGGAGCAGAGGGTTTGGGGGGCGCTACCACCCGTGGGGGACCTGTGCTGGAGCAGTTTCCTCCTGACGGATGGATCCCGTGGTATGGACCCATACGGGAGCAGTTCTTGAAGAGCCGCTGACTGTGGGAAGCCTCCACAGGATCAGTTCTGGAAAGATGGCATCCCGTGGGAGGGACCCCACGTGGAGCAGGGGCAGAGAGTGTCCATGAAGGAGCGGTGGAGATGAAGCGTTAGGGACTGACTGCAGCCCCCATTTCCTGTTCCCCTGCGCCACTCAGGAGAAGTACATAGAAGAGGGTGGATGTGGGGGAAGGTGTTTTTAGTTTGCTTTTAGTTTCTCACTGCTCTAGTCTGCTAGTGATAGGCAATAAATTATATTAATATCCCAATGCTGGGTCTGTTTTGCCTGTGATGATAATTGGTGAACAACCTCCCTGTCCTTATCTCAACCCTTGAGACCTTTCCATCATATTTTTTCCCCCTTTTCCTTTGTTGAGGAGTGAGAGAGCGGTTGTGTTGTTTAGCTGCCCAGCAGGGTAAAACCACCACGCTGACGAAGAGCTTTATACAGAGTATGTTTAAAATTTTTCTGGTTCTTTTTTTTAGTTCTAAAATTTATTGTCTGTTCTGTAATGTTGAAACTATAATATAACACTTGAGGCAAAGTTACAGCCTACGTCCCATTTCACATGCTGAAATATATAAGAAAAACAGGATAAAATGATGTCTCTGTATAAGAAATAAAAGCTTATGTTAGCAAAGTAAGGTCATTAAAAAAAAGGAAAACTATACTGTAAGAAATTTTTGTTATTTGTAAGAAAAATCCATTAATAATTTGCAAAAATTCAGAAGTGAATCATCCTCATGTTAGGGGTTGTCACTCTGTTGGGGAAGAAGATATGTGATCTGTCACATTTTACAAATAAAAAGGATGAAATGCCAGATCAGTGTGCAGGAGAAAAAATGTCGGATAAAATGTGTACAAATTATATCGAAGTCCAGTGAATACACACAGTCTGCAGTCACCACTGTTTTCTTGTGATAGTTCAAAGAAAAGGGTTAAATTTAGCAGCTAAATTATGCACTGAGTATAATCCAGAATTATGCTTCCTTTAGAAATCCAGACAGGTATTAGACTAGATTTTTCTAATGTAAAGTAATATTGCAGCCAGTAAAAGACACCATTTCCATTTATCTTAAAAACAGCTAGCTATGGCATATCTAAATTTGCAATACGTATACAGTAATCTACTAAATTCCATGAAAACATAATGAAAGCTTCCAAAACTACTTTTGAAATAAGGTAAAAGTTCTAACAGAAGGAAGGTCTAGACCTGTAGAATAATTATGCACCTGACAAGTTAAATAAATATAAGATTTTCTTCTCCTTATTAGAATCACAGGTAGGCATAATAATCATTTAAGGATTTACTGTAATTAGCCTTTATCCTGTTGACATCACTTACCACTTTTACCTCTATCTTATTTCTCCCCTGCATTTATTTAAAAATACTAATGAGTAATTCAGCCTTGTATTCTCTGTTTTCACTGAATTAGCAATGAGACGAGTGAAAGCTCTTGGAATATATATCTGGTGGGATACACAAATTTGCATAAAGAAAATCCTACTGAAATTGTAGGACAGGGTAATAAGCAATGAAAAATATTCCTAAAATGCAGGTTGAGATGCAAATGCATCTTTAATTAATTTTTGAGTAAAAGAGTGGCAGCTCTGGAACATTATCCTTAGTAGCAAAATATGTTCCATGCAGATCAACTTATATTGGTACAGAGTTGATTCAGCAGTATTCGACAGATAGGTGGAGTTACCATACCACTGACAAAGGGACAAAATCTTGGTAGCTTTTAGGGCATTGAGAGTCTTGTCATGGCTTTTCTGATGGTAGAGGTTTTGCGCAGTATCTTGCAAAACATGAACATGGGAGCTACTGAAATAATAGACCATGACATTTCCCATTGTGCCTGTAAATATCTTAACCAGCGAAACGGATGGGGATTAAAGCCTCCTATATTATTCATCCTTGCCCATTTTCACGGATTTTAATGTCACTGTCCTAATGGTTTGTTTGTTTGATTGATTGATTGATTTTGAGTTAGATAAATTTAGCAAAAATGGTGACTGTGATGTGCTTTTCACAATTTTGGATTTAGTTCGATATTTGAGTGAAAAGGAAAAAGTAACAACTAATTTATAGATTTTCAAGAATATGACTTTCAGACATTATAATTAGTCTAAAAGAAGAAAAAGAAAAAAAAAAAAAAGAGCATTACAGGAAGAGCTAAAATCCCGCAATTTTCTTTCTTTACTTTTTTTTTTTTTGGGTCGGAGGTGGGGGGTGGGGATGGGGAACAATCTCTAGAATCCTGATATTAAGTGGAAAAAGAAAGAGAACATGCTTCTCCCTTCTTCCTATAGGCATCTATCATTTGATATTTAATATTTACCTTATCTATCAAAGTGTTCTCTTATCAATGTTCCTGAGGCACAGTCAGCGTTAAGTATAGAAACTTAATAGTTAATAGAAACTTAATAGAAGTTAAGTATAAGAATAAGTATATAAGTATATTAAGTATATAAGTATATTAAGTATAGAAACTTAATAGTTAAGTATAGAAACTTAATTTTAGTATACATAGTATACAATGCTTTTGTGCATTCTTGATATTTTCCAGGAGTCATTTTCATTCTTCCTGGATCCTATGCTGCTCAAGAGGAAGTGGGAGGCATTCTAAGACTCCTAAGACCCCTTAAGAATGCGACAAGGAGACAAGAAGTTTTAAGGACAAATTAGTATGTTTAATTCTGCACTGAAGGGAACAATATTCCTAGCCCCATGGATGATCAAGATTATTTCCCAGATCACACAAGAATCAAGCCTGGGTGAGATAATGCAATTCCTAGTAGCAAGTTCTTCCTTGTATCACTTCCAAGGAAACACGATTCAGCATTGTGCTCAAGTGGGGGGCATAGAGAAAAAAATAAAACAAAACAAAAAAAACAGCTTCTATTTTTTTTAATGCCTTATAATTGCAGTTTTCATTAGTAATTTATCAAACATTTATAATTGTGTGCTGATTTGGTCCAAAATTGTAGAGGATAATCTTTAAATTACACGTTCAAAGCTTTGTCAATATTTGAAGCCATCATGTATAGAAAGGAAAGAATACAGGCAGAGCAATGAAGCTCATTCATCCATTATGTTCATTCTGCCATTAAGGATCCCTGACTAATAGATTTCTGAAACAGATGGAAGTTTTTGCACCACTGAGATATTGTTTCGACAGATGAGGGCACAACAGCTTTAACTTTTAGTCTTTCAAGCCTGAAGAGTTTGCTTTCATGGCTTCTCCTGAAGCCTTTCCAAAGCAATGTGCTCTTCACAGCAACTAAGTTTTTAATAAAGAAGAAAAGTTGCTTTCCTTTTTCAGTTATGAAGGACTTAAGCTTTCTTCAGTGCTGCAAGAATAAATCATCTTAATTAGACAAAACTAAAGAGAAGTCCTTAACAGACAAGTAAAGATCCACAAGATCCAGCTAATTAAATGTTATCTTTGAAATAAAATGTTCCAGTAATTCAAAAAATATTAAGATGATCTAGTAAATGTTCATAAATCATGCCATAAGCTTTCTGAGTTTATAAGTTAGGTCACTACCTTGTTAGAAAGGAATAGACAGGTATCTGAACATTAATTAAGAAATATAAATACAAAGATTAAACAAATATGAATGACTCCCCAAGATATATAAGCATGAAAAATTTCATTCTACTGTCTGGAATCATTCTACTGTTTTCAGTGCACTCTAAATTATGCTGTGAAGACCTTCTTTTACCAGGGTCTTCTCTTACTCTTTTTCCTGCTCTTTTCTGCTATTTTAATTTACAGAATTTAATGGTATTTATTAAACAATAAAAGTGTGAAACCCCCAAAGAAATCACCTTTTATTATTACTTTAATCTTCTTTTTAATGAATGTTCTTAAATGTTATGTACAATATTAAAATATATTGAATAAATAATATATTTCTATTCCCCGCTCCCCACCCTCCACACACACACCCCAGAAAAAAAAAATTAAATGCATTGGTACTGGATATTTTGGAAGTCTACATAAACCTGGATATCATTATTATTAGTCTGAATGAAGACATGGAAGGCACTGGAAGATTTTTCCTTGGACTTGTAAAATAGAAAAATCTAGTATAATTTAAGTCAAATGACACACTTTATTTAAGATTGTAACAAGCATCTACCTTGAGAGCAAGATTAAATACTTCAGTAAAATCCTTATACAGCGGGATGGAGAAAAAAAAAAAAAAAGTACATCTAAATGGTTACTCTGAGTATTAAGCCAAATACAGTTAATATCTATAGGTTCTGTAAGTCTTAGTGTCCCACAGGCACCTTGGAGTTAGAAGGAGGCAACGGCACCTCCTTTTTCACAGGGTCCATGTCAAGGAAAGCACATGTAAAGTCTGGATGGCATATGAGACCCTAAAATAGCCTACAGGACCTTTACCTGTCAGACCCCAGCTGCACAGACAGGAGAATTCCAGGTGTTTGAGTACTCTGGGGCACACCACTACAGGACAGACTGCCTGTTGTGTGCACTGTCAGCACAGGAGCCTGGACACCATGGCAGAATCAGCAAAGCACCCAAGACTTTCCCAGCCTCAAATCTGTATAATTAGCGAATGCTGCCCTTTTTAGCTGTTTTTCTCCATTAGCCTTTGACCCCATTACTGCCTCCTATTTGTCTTTTTCCTTTCATTTCAGATGCCACTCATATCACTTGAGTCACTTAAAATAATGAATACTGTAATTATCTATTTTAATTAAGGGTATAATTTATAGATACTGATCACTAGTTCTGCAGCCCCAATTCACCAAGCAGCCAAAACAAGATTTTTCTTTTTTATTTAAAATACTCATGTGAGGCAAAATGTTGCTGCTGATACTTATCTATCATCATATTTAATAAAATACAACTTTCTTTTGTTCTGTATAATTCATGCTTATAAAGCAATGCAAACTGGCCTCTGGAACATTTGTAATTATTTCTTCAATGGTACACTCACCGCTTGTCTTAATATCTTGCTTTTTGTAGCCCTACAATCTTTATCTGCTTTAGCAGAGCTATTGTTGCCCTTAGTGAATTATCATGGGAAACATCTCAGTGCTCCATCTAAGCTTCTTCATTATCTTTCTTTACCATGAATTTCCCCTATCTATATCTGACCAATATACCTGTATCTTTTTATATCTGAGAAGCATGTTATGGACACCATGGTCAAATTCAGATATTAAACATTGCAATATATTTTATAAGGAAAACTACAACATACTGAAATTCTGAAACTTTGTGTGTGTGTGTGCGTTTGTGTGCATGTGTGTGTAATAAGCTAGCGTAGTCTATTTTCAAAAGTCTGCTTTTATATCTTGGTATTATCTTTGCATATGCTGGAAAAGTAAATTTAATAAGAGATGTTAAGTTATTATTTTTAGGCCAGTTTAATTGTGTTCAGACTTAAAGGACTGAGACTCTTTAAGTCAATGCTGAAGAGTAACACAGCCTTTACCAAAACCTGCAGTTACTTGATTATTTGGTAACTTTTTTTTTTTTTTTCCAAATAACATTTTTAACCATTTGCTCTTTCAGCCCTATTTTGAAGTTTAGACCAAATCAATCTGCTTGTGCTAAAAACAGGGTTGCTTAACTTTTTTTACTGGGCATGTCCTTTCCTCTTTTTTTTTTTTTTTAATTCAAATTTGTTTTTTTCCCCTGAATTAACTTTCACTGCTTTTCATAAATTCTATGTAAATAATTGTTCATAAAAATTATGCCAAAATTCCTTTGCTAACAGATTGCTGCCTGAGAAATTAATGGAAAAGAAATGAAGAATCCAGGATGTTTTGTGAACAACTACATTTTAAACTCTTATTTTAGGTTTGTCTTGTAATTTTCCGTTAATTAGAATCAGTTCTGTTTGTTTCCATGGAAAAGCATTACATTACCTTCTTTAACTATTGCTGTTCTGAATTTGGCCTTATAAAGTTCTAATTCTATATTCAAAGAATTCAAGTCTCTCTGAAAATCACTGCACGTGCTTTGATAAACTAACAAAGTTCTGAGTTCTGTTAACAGAAGAAAAATGCACAGTCTTAAGAGCAAGAACATTCACTTGAAATAAATAGTAGGGCTACTGATAGCTATCTGATTGGCTATGTTCCTAGCTTCAAATTCTGTCTTGGAGAGAGAAAGATTTCTCCAGACAGGAGTATTATAGAGGTGAGTGGTCCCAGGAAAGTCCTCTCATGCTTAGAGAGGTGTTTGTTACTGCCTTCTCCATGAAGTGCTGCTACTGCTCCTGGCCCTTTACTGTAGAACATGTCAAGGGCAGCAGCAGTGAGACAATTTCTGTGTGTCTGTGTCTGCAGGCTATATTCTGTTGAAAGGGAAGGAATTGGATTCTTCCTGCTGTAAAAGACTAATGGAAAGAGGGCTAGAAAGTTGGGGCTAACAACCTTCACTCCTCAAATCTGAAGAACAGAACTGGGGGAAATCACAATAAAATTTCAACAAGCAATATAAGCACTAACCAGAATAATGTCTCACCCTGCTGCTTTGTGAGAAAGATCTGCTCCAACGTGGTACACCATGGGCTACAGGGGGACATCATGGGCCTCTCCATGTGCCACAGGGGAACATTTGCTCCAGCACCTGGAGCACCTCCTCCCCCTCTTTCTGCATTGACCTTGGTGTCTGCAGGGCTGTTTCTTTCTGTATTTTCTCATTCCTCTCTCCCAGCTGCTGTGGCACAGCAGATTTTCCCTTTCTTAAATATGATCTCACAGAGGGGCAACCAGCATCACCCACTGACTCAGCTCTGGCCAGAGGCAGGTACCTTTTGAAGCTATCTGGTACTGGCTCTTATCTGACATGGGGCAAAACCTGCAATGGTTTGGTAAGTGTATTGGGTTTATGTGGCAAGAGTTTGGTAAACTAAAATTTGTGATTTGGCTCAATGTTGGCATATGTCTATCCAGCTAATTCAGGCTAGACACTCAGCTCTATAGCTTGTGCAAACTTCAGTCAGACTACTTTTTTGTAATAGGACTTGTTCCCTTTTGAGCAGAATGTCATCTGCTGTGTCATTCAAGAAATGATATCCTGAATTAGGTGGTTTTCATCTTAACAATAATAAGAACGGTCTTATTTTGTCAGACCGACACTAACCACATACCCTTCAATACAGAAATTCAGTTTTAACGCATTTACTTAAATAATGCACCTTCAAGACACTTACATAGAATGCAAGTGCTATCAACTCTATTACAATTTATCAGGTCAACGATCCTTGATCTAAGAGAGATTTATGTAGAGATTATGTATGTTTATAATGAAGTACTAGCAGCTGTGTGTGTTGGGAGGGGCAGGAGGAGGACGACGACATGTCTTAGAGTACTTTTTCATCTTCTTTTTAAAGCAATAAAATTTAAGACCTTGAACTGAATTGAATGTAGTCATTGATAAAACATAATGTGTCCAAAGGATTCCTCAGAATATGTAGATTAAATAATATGTTTGCTTACTATGCGCTGATGTAGGATAGTGGTTTGACTGAGAGCTTCTCTGATGGCCAGAAATATCACAAGAATATGCTCTAGTCAAACTTTTGTAATACATTACCTTATGCGGTGGAGGGTCCAAAGATACACCTTCATGACAATAATGATGAGATAAGGTGTACCTACATCTCTGTGTTTCACAGCTATGTGAATCTAAATAACTAAGGAATGACATGGCAGTTAAAGTAATTTCACTTTATTGTAAATAAATTATTCTAGCAAACAATGTGAGCTACCAAGAGGTACCTTGAAAGATATATCTGAATAAGGTTATTTGGCACTGAATATCATATGAAAGGCTTTCTACGTCCCATGAATTGGACAAGTCAAAGGACTTCGTTTCCGGATCTGCAAAGCAACATTGGGGAGGATGATGATTAGTGAAGGCAAAGATGCTGTGGTGTCTAACTATTTAGCATTATTATCACTAAAATTTGTAGACTGAATTAAAAAAGATAAATGATGTCACTTAAAAGAAAATCTAATGGTCTAGGACTGTTTAACATTAACAGTTGACCTAAGTTTTTTGTACCAATTTTAACAAGCTATTGCTAAAGGAACAAGAAGATACTAAAAGGTGTGTTTGAATGAGGGAATCCAAAGAGCATTAATAGACAAGTCTGAGAAAATTCAGAAATCTTCAGACTTTTTTCTTTCTTCGGAGACTCTGTGTGCAGCTTCCTGTGGTGGTTTCAAACCAATAGCCAACTAAGCTCCACCACACTGCTCTCTCACTCCCCCTCCTCAAAGGAAAAGTGGGAGAAAATACAATGGAAAGGGCTCAAGGGCTGAGATAGGAGAGGAAGATCACTCACCAATTACCATCACCAGCAAAACAGACTCAGCACAGGGAGATTAATATAGTTTATTGCCTATTACTAACAGACTAGAGGTTGCAGGGACCAGGCAACATTAGACCAGGTTGCTCAAAGCTCCATCCAGTCCGGTCTTGAACACCTCCAGGAATGGGGTATCCACATCTCTGGGCAACCTGTTCCAGTGCCTCACCACCCTCTGAGTAAAGAATTTCCTCCTAACATCTAATCTAAATCTCCCCTCATTGAGTTTAAAACCATTCTCCCTTGTCGCACCATTATCTGCCCAAGCAAAAAGTTGCTCTCCACCTTTTTTATGAGCCCCTTTTAAGTATTGAAAATGGAGCCTTCTCTTCTCCAGGCTCTCGCATTTCCCAGTTATTCCACAATGAAAAATTCTAGCTTGTAACAGAGTTCTTTGTGAAGAGACTTCCAGTTTGGAGTTTGACATTATATAGTCATTATATATTATATATATTATATATATATATAATTTATTACATAAAATCTGAAATGTTATAATGTGCAAGAAAGACAATTGTGCCTATATCAAAGAAACATTCAATTAAGGGGACGTACTGAAACACATCCTGCTGCTTTGATGTTTACATTATTTTTATCAAGCAGCCAGTGCAGTAAGGGCTAGAATCAGGTCTTCCCTGTTCTACATGAATACCTAATTGGCCAGATGTTTAGAACAACCTTCCCTTGCTTTTTTTATTATTCCAAGCAAAGTGTATTGTTCCTGTAGTACTGCCACTGGAACTCCCTCTAGATTGAGGGTTGCATCGTGTTCCTACAAAAGACAGAGGGCAAGTCACTACTATCATTTGGATAAAAGTGGTATAAATGATTACCCATGCACGGTAGCCTGATCCTTCTTGAGTTCTGGTGGATTTCAGATGAGGAGATACTAAGAATTACAGAGACAAGGACAAAAGCAAAACTTTGAGTGCTTGTTTCGTTGCTAGTAAAGTAAGTATCCTTAGTCTTTAGGCTGATAGCTGAGCAAAGATTGTCTTGTGTGGATTTAGCTATGAGAATATTGAACCTGGTAATATTATTAGAATTTGATGGAAGTAATGCAAAGGTCACTGTTTCTCACATGTGATATGCTACCTGTCTTACATGGAGTTAGAATTCACAAACAGAAAATAGAAGACAAATAGATTGCTCCTATATTCAGATGTTCATGCTGAAGTCCATATATTCAGCATTAGTCAGGAAACTGCAGCTTCAGGAGGCTATAAATATAAAATAGTGTTTCAAGAGATCCAGCTTCTACTGCAGCTCTTTCTCTGAGTCACTGATAAATCTTTTTGTCACAACCTCCTGAATTCTTTGCAAGAATTAAGAATATTATTGTTCAAAACAATCACCATCAAGTCATCCTAAATATTCACTCTCACTATATTTTTATACAATATCTTTATTGTAATTATGGTTTCCAATTTGTTGTTGCTGCTGTTTTTGTTTAATGAAATAAAAGTAGTTTGATGGTAGGTTAACTACTTATAAAAATGTAAATCTAGTTATCGTTATTTTTGTACTACAATAATTTTATAATTAAGAGGGAGAATGGAGATCATGGCTGACAACAGTCACAAGCTGGGCTTCTAATTCCTTGATCAGTCACTGGCAGCAGAATTAAGGACAGACAGTTGTTTTTTCCCTCATAGGAATGCTCCAGGCATGAAGTGAAGTTACTGTACAAATGAAAATCCAATCCTAAGTGTTCACATGTGGCCCAAAATACAGAATCACTTAAGTCTAGTTTGCAGTATAATAGTTCTTGATGTGAATTATCAAATTATCAAGGACTATAAACCAATGGTCACAAAACTTTATAAGAGTAATGGGATTTTAAAAAATATCTTACCTTTTTTTTTTGGGGGGGGGGGGGGGAGAAACATGAATGTTTAGACTTGGAAAGAAAATATTTGCATGCATTTCTCTGAATATTTTCAGTAGGATTTTCTAGGTGAATACAATGTGTTTGCACCAGTTCCCATAGAAAACAGTGCTAATCCTATTCAACTTGATATGACTCCAGCTCATATGCAATTTCAAGATATAATTTTCCCTGAAATCATTGACACTTCACTCTTCGGTGGTCTAGATTCTTCATAGTAGAAAGATATCTCTATCCTAAGATGGATGGGACAAGTAACTAAATGAAAAATTTATTATTATTTCTTTTAGCCCATATAGTTTTTTGTTTGGCAAATAAATAGATCTTTGTGATTCATGTGATCGATATCAAGTTACAAGATAGAGAGAGAGAGCTGTTTTCCCGAAGTCTGAAAATGACCTTTACAGTTTGTTTCCTGCAAAGGGCCTCAATATAATTTCTTATTCTTGCCTATATCAAATCAAGCTTCTATGTGTGCTCAAGGGAGATTACCTGAACTTTGCAACTTAAAGATTTAGAACTGAATATTTATCTCATTCATAAAATATAGTTTCTATTGCTTAGCATGGGGAAGACTCAGCTAGTCATAAATTCATAAACGAATTGCTATGTATATCCCACCAACTTTGAGTCCAAGATAAAATGAAATTCAATACTAATTCAGAAAACGCAGCAGTATTCATATAATACTATGTTATAGAATCTTAAATGCTTCAATTTCAGTGTCCATATAGCTAAATTATTTTTTTTTTTTACTCTGCAGACATTTGAAAACTTCATTATGCTTTGTGAAAAGGGGAAAAGGTGTGACACTATTTATAGGTATACATTTTATTACTGTACTGTGCAAATTATGAATTGTTTGCACTGGGGATTGTCTAGTTGTGCATTTATATTACTTAGAAAGATGAGAATTCAGTCTCGACAGCTGCTTTGGCACTGCTGCAGTAATACGATTTAGTTATATACAACAGTATATACAGATATGCAATTAAAAAAAAAATGTTGTTACTGCTCTCAAAGGTAATGGGACTATGTCCCTTGGGCAAGGGTTTTGAAGAGTAACCTTTGGGTAAAGTTATGGGTGAGAGATGAAAGAAACCATCAGGTATCTGCCTCCTACCAGAAAAAAAAAATAAAAAAATCTTAATCTCCTACTACATAGAAGGCAGATACATTCCTACATTCCCCAGGTACTCAGGTGCTTCCTAAGAAACTTGAGTGTTCCATTTCTTTTTCTCATGAGGAAAGGAAATATGAATCTTTTTTTTATTTTTATTTTATTATTATTATTATTATTTTTTATCTTGTGCAATCCATAATACTCAAGGGAGGTGCTGTTTTCCCTCGCTGTGTTTCTTTGCATGCTAGCCATAGTGACTGAGGTTGGAAGGGATTTCTCGAAGTCATCTGGTCCAAACCCCCTTCTCAAGAGTGGTCACCCAGCAGGTTGCCCAGGACTGTGTACAGACAGCTTTCAAATATCTCTGGGGATGGAGATTCTACAAACTCTCTGGGCAAACCTGTCCCAGAACTCAGTCACCTGTACAGTATAAAACAAAACAAAACAAAACAAACAAACAACAACAAAAATGTTTCCTGTTGTTCAGACAGAGAATCCTGTGTTTCAGTTTGTGTCCATCCCATTGCTTCTTGTCCTGTCACTAGGCACTACTGAAAAGAGTCTGGCTACTTCTAGACCCTCTCTTTAGGTGTATATATACATTGATAAGATATCCCCAACAGCCAAGCTTTTACAGGTCTCTCAGTGTTTCCTCGTAGGAGAGATGATCCAGTCCTTTAATCATCTTAGAGGTTGTTCACTATATTTTCTTCAGTAGCTGCATGTCTCTCTTGGGGCCCCAGAAATAGCCACAGTACTCCAGGTGCACCTTCACTGGTGCTGAAAAAAGGCAAAGGATCACATCCTTCAGCCTCCCAGCAAAACTCATTCTAATGCAGCCCAGGATAGCATTAGGCTTCATTTTCACAAAGGCACATTGTTGATTCAGAACAGGACTTTTTATGCAAACCTGCTTTCCAGATAGCCATCTCTTAGCATATACTCTTGCATGGGGTTATTCTTCCCTAGGAACAGGAGTTTGCACTTCCCCTTGATGAACTACATGAGGTTCCTGGTAGCCCATTTCTCCAGCCCATCAAAGCCCCTCTGGATGGCAATACCAACCTGCTGGTGTATCTGCCACACATTCCAGTCATCAGCAAAATTGCTGAGTGCAGTCTATCCTATTATCCAAATCATTGACGAAGATGTTGAAAAGGATTGGACCTAACACTGACCAATGGGTAGTTAGTAGCCTCCAACTAGACTTTGCACTACTAATCACCAATCTCTGGGACTGGCTGTTTAGCTGCTTTTCAATCCATGTCACTTTCTGCTAATCCAGTCCATACTTTACCAATTTCTCAATGGGGATGTTAAAGGACACAATGCCAAAAGTCTTACTGAACTGTAAGTAGACAATATCATCTCTGTCCTCATCTGCCAGGCCAGTTATTTTATCATAAAAGGTTATCAGGCTGGTCAAACATGACTTCCCCTTAGTGAATCCATGCTGACTATGCCCAGTGACTTCTTGTCTTTCATGTAACTGGAAAGGTACATGAAGTTTCTCCATCACCTTCTCAGGGATTGAGGTGATGTTGGCCACCCTATAGTTCCCCAGGCCCTCCTTTCTGCCTTTCTTGAAGATAGGAGTAACATTTCCTTTCTCCCAGTCCCCCCAGATGGAGAGGCAGCTCTCCCAGTCACCATGTTTTTTCAAAGATAATTAGGAATGGCCTCAGAATGACATGAACCAGCTCCCTCCATGCTGATGGTTGCATTACATCAGGCTCTGTGGACTTATGTATGTACAGTTTGCTTAAGTATTGCCTGACTTGATCCTCTCCTGCCAAGCATAACTCTTCCACTCAAAGTCTTCCTCACTGGAGACTTCCCCATGGTCTTTGTGACCACTCCAGAAGGCTGGTCTTGCTGGTACGTGCTGATACAAAGAAGGCTTTCAGTACCTCAGCCATGTCCTGTGTCTCTGTATTCCTCCCAGGTTACCTGTCCCTGCTTCCACTTTCTATACATGTCAAAGGATCAAGTACATAACCAAATATAAATTACCCTAAGTGTTAGGAAGATCTAGGTTGCCATTTGCTATGGATTTACAAACTACTTGATAGGATAGGACTTATTTTACAGCAAATCATACTTTCGCAAGGCTGACTGTTGTGCTCATCTCCTCTATGCTATGAACATTTACATTCTCAGCCCCTGTCCTTACTGGCCTTATGACATGTTTTCCTATGAGCCACTGCCATCTTTGTGCTTAATACTGGAAATAAACTCAGCAACATCAGTTTAACTGGGAAAGGTAATAGCTAAGGGAAGAGCATCATTCTAAAGTCAGTGAGGAAAAGTGGAGGGGAAGATCATTTTCAGCACTCATTTTCTCAGAAAAAAAATAACCAATCGTTAATGATTTTTCAACTCTGCTCTTCCCAAACAACTCATAATATAAAGGACTCTACTTGCTATAACTCTAGACTGGGCAAGTAACATGAATTTTACAGTCTGTTTATTCATCAGTGCCAGTTGCCAATTCACAGTCTTGTATAGAAGAAAGACACTGTGTACTGAAAACCAATCAATTGAAAAATAAAATAAAATAAAATTGGATGGTTAACATTTGCTTTCCAGTTATTCAACCATTCTTATCATGTACTTACATACTCCAGTCATTTTTTTGCACACACAAAAAACACTTAGTGACATTTCCATTTCCAGTTAGAGTGAAAAATACTGTAACAATGTATCTTTATCTATCTATCTATCTATCTATCTATCTATCTATCTATTTTTATTGAGGGGGTCCTTACTCTTGTGTTACTTGAATGTTTTTTTTTTTGTTTATAATACTGTCTATGGCTGTGGGGTCTTTATTTATTTATTGACTGAATATTAGGTCTACAGACTGTCACCATCAGACAGTTTTAATAGGAAAGATAGAAGACTGATTTCATTGGCATTTACCAGACACTCAGATGTCACGTATCCATGTCTGAAAGGCCTAAAGCTGCTGTCAAATTAGATTATTTAAAAAAAAAAAAAAAAAAAAAGAGAGAGAATGTAATCAGCAGGAAATGAATTCTAAAGGCTATATTAATGGCTTAGATGGAAATCAAATTTGAACATCCCTATCTCTAAGGGGAAAACGGATCCTAGCCCAGGAGCTGGCAGGGCTCATGGAGAGGGCTTTAAACTAGGTAAGAAGGGGGGCGGGGCTGAAATAAGGCTTGTTGGAGCTGTGCCAGGGGGAACAATGGCAAGGCCGGGGGAGAAGGCAATGGCCCAACTGAAGGGCATCTACACTAATGCACGCAGCATGGGTAACAAACAAGAGGAGCTGGAAGCCATCGTGCAGCGGGAAGGCTATGACTTGGTTGCCATCACGGAAACGTGGTGGGACAACTCTCATGACTGGAGTGCTGCAATGTCTGGCTATAGCCTCTTCAGAAGGGACAGGCAGCACAGAAGGGGTGGTGGTGTGGCTCTCTATATCAGAGAGTGTTTTGATGTTGTGGAACTTGAGGCTGGGACTGATAAGGTTGAGTCCCTGTGGGTTAGGATCAGTGGGAAGGCCAACAAGGCAAGCATCCTGGTGGGGGTCTGTTATAGACCGCCAAACCAGGATGAGGAGACGGATGAGGAGTTCTACAGGCAGCTGGCAAAAGTTGCAAAATCATCAGCGCTTATTCTCATGGGGGACTTCAACTTCCCAGACATATCCTGGAAGCACAACGCAGCCCAGAGAAAGCAGTCTAGGAGGTTTCTGGAGAGCGTGGAAGATAGCTTCCTGACGCAGCTGGTTAGAGAGCCTACCAGGGGAGGTATCCCGCTAGACCTTCTGTTCACAAACAGTGATGGACTGGTGGGAGATGTGGTGGTCGGGAGCTGTCTTGGGCAGAGTGACCACGAAATGGTAGAGTTCTCTATTCTTGGCGAAGTCAGGAAGGGGACCAGTAAAACCGCTGTCTTGGACTTCCGGAGGGCTGACTTTGAGCTGTTCAGGACACTGATTGGCAGAGTCCCTTGGGAGGTGGTTCTGAAGGGCAGAGTAGTCCAGGAAGGCTGGGCACTCCTCAAGGAGGAAATCTTAAAGGCTCAGGAGCGATCTGTTCCCACGTGCCCAAAGACGAGCCAGCACGGAAGAAGACCGGCCTGGCTGAACAGAGAGTTGTGTTTCGAGCTTAGGAGAAAAAGGAGGGTTTATGATCTTTGGAAAAGAGGGCGGGCCACTCACGAGGACTATAAGGCTGTTGCGAGGCTGTGCAGGGTCAGAATTAGAAGGGCCAAAGCTCATCTGGAGCTCAATCTGGCTACTGTGGTTAAAGATAACAAAAAATGTTTTTACAAATATATCAACACCAAAAGGAGGACTAAGGAGAATCTCCATCCTTTACTGGATGCGGGGGGAAACTTAGTGACGAGAGATGAGGAAAAGGCTGAGGTGCTTAATGCCTTCTTTGCCTCTGTCTTTAGCGGCAAGACTATTTATCTGGATACCCAGTACCCTGAGCTGGTGGAAGGGGATGGGGAGCAGGATGTGGCCCTCATAATACACGAGGAAATGGTTGGTGACCTGCTACAACACTTGGATGTACGCAAGTCGATGGGGCCGGATGGGATCCACCCGAGGGTACTGAGAGAACTGGTGGAGGAGCTGGCCAAGTCGCTTTCCATCATTTATCGGCAGTCCTGGCTATCAGGGGAGGTCCCAGTCGACCGGCGGCTAGCAAACATGACTCCCATCTACAAAAAGGGCCAGAGGGTAGACCCGGGGAACTATAGGCCTGTTAGTTTGACCTCAGTGCCAGGGAACCTCATGGAGCAGATGATCTTGACTGTCATCACGCAGCACTTACAGGGCAACCAGGCGATCAGGCCCAGTCAGCATGGGTTTATGAAGGGCAGGTCCTGCTTGACGAACCTGATCTCCTGCTATGACCAAGTGACGCGCTTAGTGGATGAGGGAAAGGCTGTGGATGTGGTCTACCTTGACTTCAGTAAGGCTTTTGACACCATTTCCCACAACATTCTCCTCCAGAAACTGGCTGCTTGTGGATTGGACTGGCGTATGCTTCGTTGGGTTAAAAACTGGCTGGATGGCCAGGCCCAAAGAGTCGTGGTGAATGGAGTTAAATCCAGTTGGAGGCCGGTCACTAGTGGAGTCCCCCAGGGCTCAGTACTGGGGCCAGTCCTCTTTAATATCTTTATCGATGATCTGGATGAGGGGATTGAGTGCACCCTCGGTAAGTTTGCAGACGACACCAAGTTAGGTGCATGTGTCGATTTGCTCAAGGTAGGAAGGCTCTGCGGGAGGATCTGGATAGGCTGGACTGATGGGCTGAGGTCAACTGTATGATGTTCCACAAGGCTAAGTGCCGGGTCCTGCACCTGGGGCGTAACAACCCCAAGCAGCACTACAGGCTGGGAGGTGAGTGGTCGGAAAGCTGCCTGGCAGAGAAGGACCTGGGAGTACTGGTTGATAGTCGGCTGAATATGAGCCAGCAGTGTGCTCAGGTGGCCAAGAAGGCCAACAGCATCCTGGCTTGTATAAGAAGCAGTGTGGCCAGCAGGTCTAGGGAAGTGATTGTCCCCCTGTACTCGGCTCTGGTGGGGCCGCACCTCGAGTACTGTGTTCAGTTTTGGGCCCCTTGCTACAAGAAGGACGTCGAGGTGCTCGAGAGAGTCCAGAGAAGGGTGACAATGCTGGTGAGGGGTCTGGAGAACAAGTCTTATGAGGAGCGGCTGAGGGAGCTGGGATTGTTCAGCCTGGAGGAGGAGGCTCAGGGGTGACCTCATCGCTCTCTATAGATACCTTAAAGGAGGCTGTAGCGAGGTGGGGGTGGTCTATTCTCCCACGTGCCTGGTGACCGGACAAGGGGGAATGGGCTAAAGTTGTGCCAGGGGAGGTTTATGTTGGATATTAGGAAGACCTTCTTTACTGAAAGGGTTGTTAGGCATTGGAATGGGCTGCCCAGGGAAGTGGTTCAGGCACCATCCCTGGAGGTCTTTAAGAGACGTTTAGATGTAGAGCTTAGTGATATGGTTTAGTGGAGGACTTGTTAGTGTTAGGTCAGAGGTTGGACTGGGTGATCTTGGAGGTCTCTTCCAACCTAGACAATTCTGTGATTCTGTGATTCTGTGATTCTGTGATAATGTCTTCACCTACTAGCCACTACTACTTTAAATCTGACTTTTTGAAAAGTTATATATAAACTGATTTTCCCACCAGAATTGATTACCTTTAATCAATACCATCTCCTTCCTTTTCTGACATTGATCACCAAAAGTGTGACAATTAAAAATGTATGCGGTAATTTGATGTTTTTCGTGTTTTTTTTTTTTCAAAAATCTGAAGTCATATGTTTATGTTTTTGTTTTTTATTAAAAAAAAAATAATCATATATCCATATTTGTTTGGAGGTGAATCTAAATTGTCAATAACAAAACCAACAGAGGTGTTTTGAAAAACAAAAATCTGTATTTTAAAGTTTTCTGAAACTATAGGAGATACTTCATATTCTCATTAACTTCTTTCTTCTTGGAATATCATCTTTTGGAAATATTTACTAAAAATCCACTGAAGCTCTTTGGTACATTAGGGGTCTTAAAACTGATGAGAAAAAAAAGAAGATAGTGAAAAAATATCCAGGGCAGCCAATTACTGTCATGCTGTAAAAATTTTAATTATGTCACCATAATTATAGATGAATTCTGTCCTGATTTGGATGATATAAAGTTAATTTTCTTCATTGTGACTGGTATGGTGCCATGTTTTGGAGTTAAAAGAAAAGTAGTGTTGGTAACATATTGATGCTTATTTGTAGTTGAGCAGTGCTCACACAGTCAAGGACTTTTCAGCTTCTCATGCTGCCCTGCCAGTTGGGAGGGGACAGAACCAGAACAACTGACCCAAAATGGCCAAAGGGATATCCCATACTATGTGGTGTAATGCTGAACAGTAAAACTGGTGAGAGTTGGCTGAAGGAAGGCTGCTGCAGCTTGAGGACTGTCTGGGTATCAGTTAGTGGGTGGTGAGCAACTGCATCGTGCGTCACTTGTTTTGTATATTATTATTATTATATTATCCATTCCTTTTCTGTCCTAATAAATTGTCTTTATCTCAACCCATGAGTTCTACCTTTTTCTGATTCTCTCCCCCATCCCACTTTGGGGTAGGGTTGGGGAGGAATGAGTGAAAGGCTGTGTGGTGCTTAAATGCCTGCCACATTGTCTCCTGCCTGATGTCTCCTTTGACTTATATTTTTAGTTGTCAGAATATTTTCAAAGGTACTTTGAAAAAGTGTAGTGAAATTTATCTTACCATTCTAGCTTTTTGTAAATAGCTTTTTTTTATATACCTGAAGAGCCCAATTGCTCAAAACACAACAGGTTAAAAACCAACCAACCAAACAAAAAAACACAAAACAACAAAAGTTAAAGAACGTGAATTGGCTGATTGAAATGAATAACACTACAATCTTATCTAAAATTAAGGCTTTATCGACAGTATGGATATCAGGCTCTATGATAGCACTAGTCCAACCTCCTAATGAAGTAAGCTGCAATCTGTAAAAAATGTGGTTCATCCCAATATTTTGAACATGCTGCTCCAGCAGTTGCTAGAAATTCTGCAATAGTTTTTCTACAAGTAGTTTTCAGAATGGGAGGAGATATATCTCTAAATCCATCTAAAGCACTTCTAATAAATGAGATTACAGCATGCTAATAAATGTGGTTAGAAAATAGCTGTGAAACTGATTGATGAAATCATATGTTGTTCACATAAGTGTAAGGACATGAAGGATACAGAAGCACAAAACCTAAGGTTGATCACTTGATTTTGTCAGGAGTTCTGAGGGTTTCTATGCAATAAGAGTCATGCTTTGTGATATCTTTTGGCACAGAGGATTAAAATAGCTTTTGAGCTATAAATTGTTAGCACCTAAAGCAGTATTTGGGGAAATATCACCTTATGTTTTTATATTCTTCTCTAGGCATCTGCTTTTGACCACTATTAACAGAACACTATGATGAACAGAACACTAGATGGATCTTTGAACTTTTCTTACATTCCCTTTGTATGTTTGAAAGTAGCATGAAGAAAGCAACACACACATACACACACACACACAAAAGTAACTTGCCAAATGTTAGACACCTAATAGGTGCAATAAAAGTACATATGAGATTTTCTGACTCTCTCTTGACCAACTGGTTTATGTGCAAACATAAAGTTCACCTGATTGCTGTATCAAAGGTAGACCTACCCACAAATAACCAAGCTATCTGTCTAGGCACTAATTTTCTCATACTCCTGGAAGACACAGGTAAACTCTTCAGGAAAACTTTATTTAATTTTAATAGCACAAAAGATAAATTAAGGATGAGAAAGAAGACCTCTTAGTAGGTTCTTGAAGCTTTTTTGTATTTCAGTGTGACTTGTTGCAAAATAAAAATAAAATTAATGCCAAATGTCCTGTTCTGAGGGATTTTTTCCCCTCTGATAATGGAATATTAGGGATTAATTATTCCCATCAAACATTGAGTTTGCCTAGTGTGAACTGTATCATTACATAGCATGTGGTTACAGTTATCCTCGATAAGTAGAAGGCTATAATGACATGCAGATATTCAGTGCAGCATGAACAAAAGACAAAATTCTTCTAAGTTTAATTTTATAAACAAAGAATAATGCACTATCAATGAAATGGTCAGCTTTTTCAACAACATTTTCAGAAACAAAAATATTAAGAGTAGATAGGCATTGATTATTGCATTAGAATGGGAAATTATTTAGAATTTCTTTTTGGAGTGTTAATTCTGTTTTTAAGAATAGTTGATTATTTTCATACTTGGAACTTAAGGGGAATGATGATAATACCTATGGAAAATGTCTGGTTTTGCCCTAGAATTCAAATTCATGGGAATCAATATCTATACTCATATTGTTCACATTAGAATATCCCATACTATAATGATATATTAAATAAATTGTGTTTATAGATAATGCTAAATGTTAAGTATCAAAAAAATAAAATAGTAAAATAAATAATAATAATAATAATAATTATTATTATTATTATTAATAATAATAATGATAATAATGATCCAAATACAGCGCTGTAAAGTTCCATCATCTGGCATTTCATGGGTTACATTGCAGAGTAGTCAAATAAAGCATCAAGATATATGTTGGAAGTTTGCTTATATATTCTTTTTCTAACTGCTAAAAAGCCTAGAAAAAAAATCTTATTTTACTTTTAGAAATAAGCAATCTAGACTATTTCTGTCCCAAGAGCTCTGCGGTAATTAGAAAACAACTGAGATTTCATGACGTCACTAGTTAAGAAATTGGAAGCTGAACAACCCAGTGGAAAAAATTGTCTTTTAAGAGGTACAAAGTAGCTAACATGGATTTGTCAAGAAAAAAAGCTCTGTCAGACCAATTTAATTTCCTTCTCTGACATGGCAATAAGGATTGTGGATAGAAGAGAAGTAGGAGATGTCATTTTTTCGTGGTAGTAAGGCTTTTTGACATATGACATTCTTATGTGCAAATGAGCAATTGGCTTGCTGTTAAAAATGAAAGGTTATCAAGCAGAATCAGACCTGTTGTTTTCAATATTTTCGTTAACTACTGTAGTGATGAAATATGCTTATTCAACTCATGAATTACATCACTTTGGGAGAAATTGCTCATATACAGGAGAGAAAATTTGGGACTCAAAATGAACTTGAAAAACTGAGGATATATGATATGAAAAATGCATGATGTTTTTTACCAGAGGAAAGGGCAAGGTCTTACCACTCAGGCAAATTCAAGTGGCAATAAGGAACTTGGTAGAGAGCAGCTGTCTAATAAAGGGATTGAGGTGCATTATTGAACTGCAAGCTGACTGTGAATCAAAAACATTCTGATGTCCTAAAATAGAATAACCTAATCTAGTTAGTGACCAGTAGATAACAAAATGGTCCAAAGCCAAGGAGGGGAATTGCTGAAAGATTTGTAAATAAACAAATATGTCCTACTCTCAACTTTGGCACATGCCTTGCTTCAAAAAGATGTAGACCAACCAACTGCAGAGATTATGCAGAAGACAGAGAAAAGAATGATTGGTCATGAATTTAACATGCCCTGTCTGGGGTTCTTTTAGTCAAAAAAGACTAGTGCTGTGCATGGACATGGTGTAGATCTCCAAAGACTTACAAAGGCTGCTGCAAGGAAGAAGACATACACCTATAATGACAAGATGTCCATGTACAATTTTCTAGTAGGAAGGAAAGTGAATTAGTGTTCGCCACTGGAAAACTTCAAGAATAATTTACAAAAGCTCCTGGCAGGAAGGATACCACCTAGATTATCATGCCATAGGACAGGGTAAAAGACTTCCCAATCTCTCCTAGGTTAGTGAGTCTGTAACTTCAAACTCTTTAACTTATATTTGCTTTATGGGGTGGAAATTAGTTTTCCTTTGTTTTTAACTAAATGTAATTCTTATTCTTCAATTGATTTTTTTTTCAGCATATATTTAACACTAATATTAGAAACAATCATGCTGTTAGAAGCCTTTGAACCCTAGAAGCCATCTCAATCAGTCTTAGCCTTCTAAAATTAAGATGTTGAGGCCAAATTACTCGTTATCCCAAGGGGGATGGGGGGCACTTCTGGAAACTGACTTATCTCACCTTTTTTTGACAGAGAGGTTGGGATGAAGCTCCAGGTGGATATTTCCCGTTCCCCCTTCCCCCCCCCCAAAAAAAAAAAAAGAAAAAGTTTTATTTATTTAATAAAATAATTTAATGAAGGAGAGGAAGATAAAAACATGCAAGAATTAAAAAATGTGGAAGATGAGAACTAGAACCTAAAAGAGAACAACATTTTTGATGTAGCAAAGGCTTAACAAATACTCATATTTCTCACATTTATAGAAGCATGAGATAGAGTGTTTCAAAGGCTCTAAGGAGGATGAAGGTATCTAGGACAAGTACTGGTACCACAAAAGAGTAGTTTGATGATGTGGAATGTTTTAAAAACTTGATAAGTGGAAAAGCCTGTCACCTAAGAGGGTCTAGGGAAAAATAAGTCTTCTTCAGGCTTCAGTGTATGGATGTGCCTGTATGTGAAAAGGGCTTAGCTGGAATCCTGTCTTTTTTTTTTATTTATTTTTTTATTTTTATTTATTTCTTAATTTGGTAAGAATAGTCACAGAATAGCAGCTTGTGACTATTATTTGTTTAAAACTATGCTTGTATCACACAAAGATAAACAAAAGCAAAACAAACTAGGATGTGGTTGATTAGAGAAACTGCTGTCAAAGGTAAGCCACGTACAATGAATCTGCAGGAAGGTCAGGAATAGTTCAGACAGAGCAGGACTGGCAAGCCTCAGCCCTGAGGCCTTACAAATTTATTACAGTGTTTATGGCCCACTACTAGCAATGGCAATGCCGTGATACACAACAACAGGGTTGTACTGTGCAAGCAGCTAAGCAAAGGGGACTAAGAGATGATCTTCGGCCACTGAGCTTTTTGACTAAAGCACATATTTAAATTTAAGCATGTAAAGCAATGTTTCTTATTTCAGTTATAGCAGTGACATGTTTACTGACATCAAGTCATTGTTTGCATGCTTCAACAAATACTGCCATGTCAGTGAATACTACTTCATTGCTGCAACTGAAATTAGTAGCTTAAATTTAAGCACATTATTTAAAGGCTTTATAAAGAAAAAATAAAGTGCTCAGCATTATACAGCATTGAAACCATACAAAAACTGTGAAAAAGAATGTCACCACAACTTCATGTCAGTGTAGGATTACACTACTTTTTTTTTTTTTTTGGGGGGGGGGGAATGTTAAATAGAGTTCATTGAAGATAGAAAAAACAATTTTCATGAATCAAAACAAAAAAGAGGCTTTCACATTTTTTTGAAAGCTGATTTATTTTTTGAAGTGAACTTTTGAAACAATATTTTTCCAACAAACTGACATGAATCTTTGTTTTCCTTCTTTCCATTTAATGGCCTCTGAGGACCCCTTTGTCTAACAGTATTTTTTCTCCTAAAATTAGTAGGAAACACGTAAAGCACAAATAGAATCACAGATTCAAATAACAATAAATAATTAAAATAAAAATAATTAAAAAGTAAAAAATATTACACAAGTAAGAACTATTAGAAACCCCATGATGTCCCTCTTTTTTCCCACTTTAATAAATAAAATCTGTTTGAAAATGAAAACTTGTTTTAAAATATTTCAGAAAACATTTATCCAAAAAATTATTCTTTTTGTGTCAGTCTCAAATTGTGAAATGTGAAAAAATCACATTTCTCATATATAAATTCACTGCTTAAATGACTGCTGGCATATCAGACAGTGTAAAACATTAAGGTCATTACAGCCAGTGGGCTTCATTTATGTAGAACAAATGTATTTATGGTGCTTAAGGAGTAGCTTACATTATTTGAACATTAATGTTTTGATAGACATATGAAATACTCTGGAGTGTATAGATAAATATATATATATGTATATATATAAATAATATAGCATGTCTATGTAAGGTGAAAGGAGGAGAGAGAAAGATCATACAGACTGCACGTGCCTTTTTGAGAAGCTTTCTACTCTTGCTGGAAGGTGTCATAAAACAGTGGGGAGGAGCATCTACAGTTTAATTTTTTCTTTTCT
The DNA here is from genome assembly GCF_964034855.1 of Anser brachyrhynchus. NCBI lineage: Eukaryota > Metazoa > Chordata > Aves > Anseriformes > Anatidae > Anser > Anser brachyrhynchus. Next base: position 109,753,145 of record NC_137694.1, read on the forward strand.
TATTCTATAAATATGAGAAAAATTATGATAAATGATTACAATCAACAGGTATTTAGGAAAACAAGTCAACTAAGCTGCAAGGTAGCAGAAGTTATTGTTAAGTAGGAGGTATTTTATTTTCTGTTTTAAAACTGATAGCTTGCCCTTAAATTCTAACAGGTTGAGTGTGAACCTATTCAGAGTCACCTGTAAGTGGGGACCTTAAAAAAATTAAGATGATTGGTAGCAAACACATTGCTGTCCATGGCAACTATAGTGCATGTGTCTGACAGGGAAAATACTCCTAAGAATGCCTAGGAGTTCTGTTGCACTCACTTAGGAAGAGTAATTAGACAGTTCCACTTAGCTCACAGAAAAATTCTGTTATACCTAGCAATACATGATTTAAATAACCTCATAAAGGAGCCTACTAAGCAGTTGTTGACATTAAGCAGAATGTGTTTTTCAGTACATTATGTTTCCTTTGCCTATTTATACATCCCCAGCATGACTGAAAGATATATAAACTGAAGTCTATGATGGTGCATATTAAGTAGAACCCTAGAAATGGACTAACACACAAACACTGAAAAATGCTTGCAAGCTAAGAGAATTTGCCACTAAAATTACTGGAGGAACAAAAGCAAGTGCTCATTGGTGACATGGTTGAAAAAGTGACAAATGTTAAAGTGACTGGGATGAAGAGCAGTCTCAGAATAAAATTTTCATTAATCTATACCCAGACATGTTTAGTGTTTGGATGAATGCATTTAGGAATCATAAAATGTTAGAGGGGAGCATAGCTTGTCTCCTAAAAATCAGACTCCCCCACTCTCTTTCTCCAAGTCTGAGTCTTCCAGCCTACGAGGCATTTCCTAAAGTTGTCCAGACCATGATTATTCTTAAAGTCTGCTCAGAATCTCTATTTATCAGATCCTACTGTCAGCAATAGTTTTAATATTTCTACATCATATCACAAGTGCCTGGTCTGCCTGCCACCAAAATATCTTTTTAATGCAATACAACTTGATGTCAAATCCTCTGTCCACAGGTATATGTGGAGTCCTATAAGCCTACCTGGGTATTTTATTTCATCAATTATAATTGTCCTGCTAGTGAAATTCATGGAATCACGTAAATGAGGGATTTGACTGTTTTGATAATGTGCTCCAGCCATTTGATATAACACTCGGTCCACCTCTGGCTGTATTTTTGACAATTGAAAATGGATCCGAGACCACAGATCAATGAGCCAGCTGACATTTCACTTTTTCTTCTTTCAGTTCTCTACCAGACAGTTTTCCAAGGTTGGATTCCTACAGCTGAGCAATCAGGATACAGGTTGCTGTTTAATGATGAACTGCGAATTTGAGTAACTGAATGATGAGATCCCAGAGAACACATGAAACTACTGTAGGACCAACCAGTAGCCATCTTGTACACATCTAAAGTAAATATAACAATTTGTACCAGAAAAGAGCTGCATGAACCAGTCAGACATGACATATAATGCTAGGACCTTGCTAATGAAGTAGTTTTGGGAACCTCTCAATTTTAGTAGCAATGGATGCAATGAGATTGCACTCTGAATTCCAAAATGTCCTTAAATTTAGACATAAAATCTTTATGAGCACTGGCTTATTTGCTTGCTTGTTATACATGCAGTCAATTTAATTAACACTCTAAGTTAGTGATCCAAACCACCTATTCACCTGTTTTCTAAATTCTCTCTACCAGAAATTCTCTATACTACTGCTACTAAAATGAACAAAAATTCTCTGGTTTTATATACTGTATAATAACTATGCTCACCCAAGTTTCTTGGCCAGCTTTCAGGACAGAACTGAACTTTAATTTGAACTTCAGTTCTATTGCATTTGAAAACCCTTTCCCTTCTAAATTCTGAATGCTGCAATGCAAGCCCATTATATCTAAGAAGCAAACACAGATTTCCAAGTAATATCTCACAGGTCTGTTCACTCTTTCATTTGTGTGTACTGCTTCAGTGCCTAGTTCAAATTACCCTTTCTGGTGATTTTCCCTTTGAAGCATGCATGTCCAAGTAGCATTTCAGTATATTAAAAGTTTCTCCTTTTATCAATAACCTTGCCTGAAGAATGCACTGAGGCAAACATACTCCTCTCTTCAATTCCTTCTTTTAGAAAGTGCAGTTGTCAGTTGCTAGTCTACTTTTGTCTGAACTTCAGCATGTTATCCTGTAGGGATACTCTCTATATGTCAATATTAACTCCATTGCACCAAAAGCAAGCATGCTAAATTACAGATGTTTACTGGTATGACAGAGGTGGAATATACATGCATTTACTGGAAAAGAGAAACTAAGGAGGGTAGAAAAAGAAGTTGTCCATTGTGATTTAGTACTGATTTGAGCATTTCATGAAACAATTGTTTCATTAATGGACTACTGTGTAGAAAGGAGGAAAGGTACAATGACACAGTGTGCATTTTTTTTAACATTGTCTTAAAGGAAAGGAGGAACAAGGGAGAATGAGGGATAGAAAGTGAGAAGGATGAGGGTAATTAAGAAAGACATACCAAACATAAAATATCCTATCCAATATACCTAAAAACCTATACCACTTGCCGAGGAGATCGGCTCCAGGGCAGACGTGTTCTGCGGTGGAGCGGGGGATCGGGACAGGCAGGGCTTTTTTTTCCGGCATCAAGGCCACTCGAGGGAGCCGCCAGGACCCAGCAGACCTCACGAGGGAGGCTGACGAGGTGTAGGCGGAGCCAGCAGCGTCAGTGGCGGGACATTTAAATCGGGCACCACCGCCATTTCGCAGCCACTTGCCGAGGTGATCGGCTCCGCGGCAGACGCGTTCTGCAGCAGAGCGGGGGATTGGGACAGGCAGGGCTTTTTTTTCTGGCATCGAGGCCACTCAAGGGAGCCGCCAGGACCCGGCAGCCCTCACAAGGGAGGCTGATGAGGCGTAGGTGGAGCCAGCAGCGCCCCCTCCCTGGCCTCTCGAAAGCAGCCCCTAGGGAGCATGAGCGACCAGGAGTGCGGCAAACAGAGCGGGCAAACAGGGCGTGGCGCGTCAGAAGGGAGTGGCGCAGCACTTTGCGCAGCAGTTCGCGCAAGCAGGGCGAGCAGGGAAGGCCCCTCGCCGGTCTTTTGCAGCAGCCTTTCCCTTTGGTACCTGTAACCTGCCTGTGAGGAACCTGGTCATGGTATCAACCAGGCAGAAAACCATGGCCTGCGCATCTCTTGCGGCCTCTCCAGCCACTGTCATCGATGTGGCTACGCAGACGGAGGGCTCGGGGAAACACACAGACGTCCAGGTCTTGGGCTGCAGGGTGTGCCCAAGTCTTCTGTCCGTATCCGACAGCAGCGGCGAGGGGTATGCCTGTGGGAGGTGCCCAGGTTGAAGAGCTGCTCAGCCAGGTAGCGGAGCTTCAGGAGGAGGTGAGCAGGCTCAGAAGCATCAGGGAGTCAGAGAGGGAAATTGACTGGTGGAGGTGTAATCTACCCTCCCTGAGACAGACTCATGAGCCTGCCATAGCACAAATGTCTCCTGCTACGCAGAAGACAAAAGCTCCCTCATCCCGCCAGGCAGCAGGAGGGGACCTAAGCCAAGGAGGGGAATGGAGGCAGGTTCCGGTTCGGGGGGTAGGAGAGCCCTGTCCCTGCCCACCTCACCTTCCCATCTACCCTTATATAACAGGTACGAAGCTCTAGAACATGACAACCAGAACAATGAAGCAGGCGAAAGCCCGTCCTGGTTGGTGAGGATGCCTAAGGCAAGGTCCCCTACCCCCCACATTGCTACATCAGCTCTTAAAAAAGAAAGAAGGGTTATTGTCATGGGGGACTCCCTTTTGAAAGGGACAGAGGGCCCAATATGCCGACTGGACCCTACCCACAGGGAAGTCTGTTGCCTCCCTGGGGCTCGGTACGGCCCACTGACTACTACCCGCTACTGGTCTTTCGGGCTGGTAATGACGAGGTAGCAACGAGAAGTCCGAGAGCGATCAAAAGGGACTTTAGGTCTTTGGGGCGACTACTTAAAGGATCAGTAGGGGCACAGGTTGTACTTGCCTCTGTCCTTCCGATAGGAGGGATCGAACCTGACAAGCAGACTCGTCACATTAACACGTGGCTTTGGGACTGGTGCAACTGGCAGAATTTTGGGTTTTTCGATCACGGGAAGGTCTATGCGACCCCGGGCTTGCTGGCACCAAATGGGATGCGCCTCTCTTAGAGAGGGATGAGGATATTTGCTCAGGAGTTGGTTGGGCTGATAGAAAGGGCTTTAAACTAGAGTCGAAGGGGGAAGGGGATAGAACCAGGCACACCGGTGATGAGCTAAGGGATGGTGTGCTAGAATCAGAGGGACAGTGTGCTAGTGAGGCCCTTCGGTCGGATACACAAGGTGCTGCGTGTAGGGAAGCGCATTTGAAGTGCTTCTACACAAACACACACAGTATGAGGAATAAAATGGATGAGCTAGAAGTCTTGGCCCAGTCCCACAGCTGCGACATCATCAGCATAAGCGAAACCTGGTGGGATGAGTCCTGTGGCTGATGTGCTGCAATAGATGGTTACAGGCTCTTCAGGAGGGACAGTCAGGGTAGGCGAAGTGGTGGGGTGGCGATGTATGTGAAGAATGGGCTGGACTGTGTCGAACTTCAAGTTGGCGATGGCAAAGTTGAGAGCCTCTGGGTGAGGATTAAGGGACGAACAAATAAAGGGGATGTTGTTGTAGGAGTCTATTACAGACCACCTGGCCAGGACGACAACGCCGATGAATTATTCTTTGCAGAACTAAGAGATTCCTCAAGATCAACTCCCCTTGTCCTAATGGGGGATTTTAAATTGCCAGAAGTCAACTGGGATCACCACATGGCTGACACGAGCAAGTCCAGGAGGTTCATAAAGCACCTAGATGATAACTTCTTGGTGCATGTGCTAAGCGAGCCAACTAGGAAAGGCGCCCTCCTAGATCTGTTGCTGGAGAACAGAGAGGGTCTTGTGGGAGACGTGGCAATTGGCGGCCGTCTCGGTCATAGTGACCATGAAGTGGTTGAGTTTAGAATTTATGGTGACAGAAGGAAAACAGCCACCGAAACTTCAGCCCTGGATGTGGGGAAAGCAGACTTCAGGCTGCTGAGGGAATTAGTCAGCAAGGTCCCCTGGGAAACTGCTTTTGAAGGCATTGGTGTCCACCAGTGCTGGTTCATCTTTAAGCACTGCCTCCTAAAAGCACAAGATCAGGCGATTCCAAAATATCGGAAGTCAGGCAAGTGGGGCAGAAGGCCGGCCTGGCTGACCAGGGATCTTCTACTGGAGCTTAGGTGAAAAAAGAAGGTGTACGGCTGATGGAAGGAGGGTCATGCGATGATGAAGGACTACAGGGATGCTGTTTGTGTTTGTAGGGAGAAAATTTGTGTGGCCAAAGCCCAACTAGAGTTGAAGCTGGCCATGTCTGTGAGAGACAGTAAAAAAGGTTTTTTTAGATATGTGAACAGAAAAAGGAGAACCAAAGAAAACATAGGTCCGATACTTGACGGGGAGGGTCTCCTCACAGGCAATGACATAGGCAAAGCAGAGACGTTTAATGCCTTCTTTGCCTCTGTCTTCAACGCTGATGATGGGCTTCGGGACCCAGGGTACTCTGAGCTGGAGGACCATGACGGTGGGAATGACAAACACCCAACCAACCCTGAATGGATTTGCTGCTCCACCTGGATCCATACAAGTCCATGGGTCCGGATGGGGTTCATCCCAGGGTGCTTAAAGAACTGGCAGACATCATCGCAGGACCTCTCTCAATTATTTTTCAGCGATCTTGGGAATCTGGAGAGGTCCCAGTAGACTGGAAGCTGGCAAATGTTGTGCCAATTTTCAAGAAGGGTAAGAAAGAAGACCCTAGCAATTACAGGCCTGTCAGTCTCACGTCAGTGCCTGGTAAAATTATGGAGAAGATGATCCTTGAAGTTATTGAGGCGCACCTGGGGGACAATGCAGTCATTGGTCGCAGCCAACATGGGTTCATGAGGGGTAGGTCCTGCCTAACAAATTTGATTTCTTTTTATGATAAGATCACCCATCTAGTTGATCAAGGGAAACCAGCTGATGTGATCTTTTTGGACTTCAGCAAAGCTTTTGACACGATTTCCCATAGGATCCTACTGGACAAATTGTCCAGCATAGAGCTAAACAAAACCATCATACGATGGGTGAGCAATTGGCTGACGGGCAGGGCTCAAAGGGTTGTGGTGAATGGGGCCACATCTGGCTGGCGGATGGTCACTAGTGGGGTCCCTCAAGGCTCCATTTTAGGGCCAGTCCTCTTCAATGTCTTTATAAATGATTTGGATGTAGGACTAGAAGGTGTTCTGAGCAAATTTGCCGACGACACCAAACTTGGAGGAGTTGTGGACTCGGATGAGGGTGGAAAGGCCTTGCAGAGAGATCTGGACAGATTGGAGAGCTGGGCAATCACCAACCACATGAAGTTTAACAAAAGCAAGTGCTGGGTCCTGCACCTGGGACGGGGCAACCCTGGCTATACGTACAGACTGGGCGATGAGACGCTGGAGAGCAGCCCTGCAGAGAGGGATCTGGGGGTTGTGGTTGACAGCAAGTTGAATATGAGCCACCAGTGTGCCCTGGCAGCCAGGAGGGCCAACCATATCCTGGGATGCATCAAGCACGGCATTGCTAGTCGGTCGAGGGAGGTGATTGTCCCGCTCTACTCTGTGCTGGTGCGGCCTCACCTCGAGTACTGTGTGCAGTTCTGGGCACCGCAGTACAAGAAGGACATTAAACTGTTGGAGAGTGTCCAGAGGAGGGCGATGAAGATGGTGAAGGCCCTAGAGGGGAAGACATATGAGGAGCGGCTGAGGTCACTTGGCCTGTTCAGCCTGGAGAAGAGGAGGCTGAGGGGGGACCTCATCGCAGTTTACAACTTCCTCGCGAGAGGGAGTGGAGAGGCAGGTGACCTATTCTCTGTTATCACCAGTGACAGGACCCATGGGAACGATGTGAAGCTGAGGCAGGGGAAGTTTGGGCTGGACATGAGGAAGAGGTTCTTCGCCGAGAGGGTGGTAGCACACTGGAACAGGCTCCCCAGTGAAGTAGTCACTGCACCAAGCCCATCTGAATTTAAGAAGAGATTGGACTGTGCACTTAGTCACATGGTCTAAACTTTTGGGCAGACCTGTGCAGTGCCAGGAGTTGGACTTGATGATCCTTATGGGTCCCTTCCAACTCGGGATATTCTATGATTCTATGATTCTATAATCTGAAAACAGAAAGTTTCAAAGTAGCCCAAATGTGTTCCGTTAGTGAAAGCTCAACTCATCTCCTGACTGAAAACTAATTTGGATTATATGTATACAATTCAACTAAATATCAAATTGAAAATGACAGAAATCAGTAACCTTTCTGAATTCTAGGAAAACAGGTGGCTGATTAAATATTTTACTTTAATAGCAGCTGCTTTTTAATTCTGTACAGTAAAAGACTTTTCATTAGGGAAACTCTTTTATGGCAAAAAAAAGGGTAAGATCTCATAAAGTTGACATTGCTGCAGCTTTTCAAATACAGCTTGAGAGAAAAAAAAATCTTGAGAAGAGAAATACCTCCTGATTAACTAGCCTATGAAATATAAAGAAACATTTGTGGACAGTTAGCAGCATTTTTAAAGCAGGACATGGAGGCTCTACAATTTCTTGATCAGTGTGACGGATTGATGTTACATTCATTGGCATGTTCAGTAGAAGGGATATACCTACTCCTCAGTGGTGACACAAAGGCAGGCTGTCACGAAGTATGTCCTGCAGTGTTGTGTTCAGCTGCTAGTTTGGTTTTAGAAAATTCAAATCTAGGGCTGGTGGACACTGAATATGTGTAAATCATTTGAAAGGGATCCATCCGGCCTTTCATCTTGATGAGCCAGCAGTTTTTATTTCAATACTTGTAACCTCGTACTTGTTCAGTACTTGTATGAGACTTGTACAGTCTCATAATAAGTACCATATCCTATGACTTGCTCAGAAATACTGTCTTTATTTACAGTAAGTTTCAGATCAAGCAATGTGCGCAAGGTTAGGATGCATGAACTCTACAGAGGCAAAGAAGCCAAATGAAGTAGTAGGGTCGTCACAACTTATGGCTTGCATTCCAAGGTGTTTCTGAGGAGCCCAGATACTAATGAATGCTTTATGTTGGGCTTTGTATGATGTGATGCCAAGTCTGAGGAAAGGCTTTCCCCTCTCGCAGGCACAAGCATATATCTCTGCCACAACGAGAAAACAGCTGAAGCCTACTTTCCAACTCCAGGCAGATCAGGAACAGAGCTATACAAAGGGAATCCCTGTGCTCTGATTGAAATAATCATGCTTTACAAAAATGCCATATGGATATTTTGTCTTCCTCACATTAAGTCTGATTGGTTGACAAACATTTTAAATAACAGAATGAGGAAGATTTGCATAATTACACTATATTTTTGAGAACTACACAAAGAATGTGCATATTTTGATTTGGCTTCTCATGTAACTTTGCTTTTATTGGCTTCTCTTTTCATATCTCTCAGGCTGTTGCCCAGCAACAAAAATGTCACAGAAGCTATTCACATCTATCTAGTGGAAAAGTCTGTCCAAGACTAGAGAAAATAAGTTATCTGAAAACGTCTTTCCTATTCTAAATGAATCAAATTATGTATTTATCTATCTATCTATCTATCTATCTATCTATCTATCTATCTATCTATTTACCTATAGCAAGCTGTTATCATTCTTTTTGTTTCTTTTTCCCCATCAGTCATGTTCACTGTTTTGTACTTCAATGATCAGATACACTTAAAGGAGAGGAAGACTTTTATGACTCCATTAATGTTATTTAATGTATCATTTCATAAAAGTAGAATGGAAGTCAAAAGGGAAAGACTTTTGGATCTGGAAAGCTTATCACAAGTTCTGTGGTTAGGGTCTGCTACAAAACTGAGCTTTTATTTTCTACATTTCAATGTGCACAGTTTTCAGACATGAAAATCTTAGCTTTAGTTAAATCAGATACAGGTCCTCATTGGAAAATAACAGTGAGTCACACATTTTAAAGTTGCTTCATATCTGAAAAGAGTGAAAACCACTGGACTAACTGACAGCAGTTCCCCTAATAACCAATATGCACATTAAGAAAAAACAATAATAAAAACAACACAATATTTTTTCCAGTTACCTCAAAGGCAGAAAACATGAAAGGAATACCCTAAAATGTTAAAGCAACACTGATCTTAGTTTATTTTTACAACTAAACTGACTGTGTCATGTTTGAGTTAAAAAATTCTGCAATGAAACACTTGTCACTATAAATTTGATATGTTCCTTCAAATAATAGAATGGTGTTATACTGGAACCAACTTTTTTATTATTTTTTTTTTGCTATAGATCCTTTTGTTCTGTGTTCATGTTATATAAATATGAAATATATATATATATATTGTAGAACAATAATTTAGGTTTCAATGGACCTCCAAAGGCCACATTGTCCAAACCCATGCTCAGAGTAGGCTGGTGGTTTTCTTAAATCTTAAAAAGTGTGGGTGGAAGGACCATGCAGTTGGCTCAGCATTCACAAGACCTGTGAATCAAAATTGGGAACCAAAAGACAACATCAGAAGGTGCCTTCTAAGTAGCCAATCTCATGGTGATTAGAAGAGATGGAGCAGGCTTGCGTATGGCTTCCTACCTAACTAACATGAAGAGAGCACAAGTGACTAGGAGATCGTTAAACAGAATGAGCAAAGGAACTAGGACAGCTGGTGTGGAAAGGAGTCCATGAGGGGTCATTTAAGACTGCATGTGACTACTAGTTTTTGGGTGGTGATGTGCCACAGGACCTGCCCTGCACTCATAGCAGTGACCGCCTTCTGGCACGCTAGAGGCCTTGACTCAGGCAGAAGCTTGGACGGGATGCACTAATCCAAACCTGCCTTACTTTGTGAAAAAGATAAGAGAAGATGACCTTAAAAGATTCCTTCCAAACTAAATTCACTATGAATATTAAAAGGCAGTGGTTTCTGCCATAACATTTTTTAATATATATATTTTTAGATTCTTTCTTTTATGGGCTCACATAATAGATGTGTTTTTTGTTGTTGTTGTTCGTTCTTTTTTTTTTTTTACCCAGCAGTTGAAAATGTTAGCATATACTTCAAATTAATTTAAGATGCAAGAAAAATACTGTGTTCTGTTAAATTTGAGGATATTGAGGATAAAGTCAAAAAAATTTAACTTCCAAGGTCATGGTTCTAAATGCTGTTTTAGTCAAAAAGTGTAAGTTAAAAAGTTATTTTTATTTGTAGTTAGTAGATAGTTGACAGAGCAGAGCAACTGAAACATACAAGTTAACCGATCTGCAAACATATTGTCCTGGTTCCAGTTAGGACAGAGTTAATTTTCCCTCATAGTAGCTGGTAGGGTGCTATGTTTTGAATTAGGATGAGAAGAGCGCTGATAACATGCTGATGTTTCAATTGTTGCAGAGCAGTGTTTACACCAGGCCAAGGACTTTTCGGCTTCTCGCTCTGTCCTGCCAGCGAGCAGGCTAGGGGTGCAGCAGGAGCTGGGAGGGGACAGACCCAGGACAGCTGACCCAAACTGGCCAAAGGGGTATTCCATACCATCTGACGTCATGCTAAACAATATATAGGGGTGGCTGGCCGGGGTGGGGGGCCGGCTGCTCGGGGATAGGCTGGGCATCGGTCAGCGGGTGGTGAGCAATTGCGTTGTGCATCACTTGTTTTCTTACACATTATTATTATTAATACTATTATCATTATCACTATTATTATTATTATTGTTATTATTATATTCCTGTCTTAATAAACTGTCTTTATCTCAACTCACCGGCTTCACTTTCCTGTTTCTCTCCCCCATCCCAGAGAGGGAGGGGGGAGGGTGAGCGAACGGCTGTGTGGTGTTTAGCTGCCAGCCGGGTTAAACCACAACAGCCCTTTTGGCGCCCAACGTGGGGCATGAAGGGTTGAGATATCGACAAATTTGACCAGAGTGTGTTAAACTAAAATTGGTATAAGTATTGGACCTGCTTAATAGTTGCTAGTCACGATGTTGATTGCCTTAATCTCCAGTCTGCTGTACCTGTATTCCAAATTGAGTTTTATGGTGCGTTACTTTCTGTATGTGCTCCCTGTTGCACTGTTTATCCTTTCCGGGCCCTGGTTTAAGATTGTTATGGTACTGTGCGGTGTAACAATGGCTTATGAAATGACGAAATATCTGGTCACGACTTTAACCTGGTATTTGTACTCAGCACTGACGTCGACTCTATACTTTGGAACCCATATCTCGGAAACTATTAGCAATTACACCTATTGCCTGTTTTCGTTAGGGAGCCAATCTGTGAAGGGGACAGGGGAAGACATGTTTCCCTACCTGTTCACTCTCCCTTTCTCCTTCACCACCCTCTTATCCCCCGAGCTAGTTACGGTGGTTCTCCGAGATGTTGAATATCCTTGGGATACTCAGACCAGCCTGCTCTTGTTGTTATGTCTCCTGAATGCGCTTCAGGTTTTGTTGAGGGTTAAACAACTACTTAGGAATCTCATCCGGAGATCTGTCTTGAGGCGGGATAGTTGCGAGTGGCAGGGAGTGTGGGAGGATATGGGCAGGTTTCTAGAGCAGTGGTCGCCTCCAGTGTTTTGGACATTCACCCCTGAACAACTGCAAAATCCTAAAAAGCTGGCAGAATGCTTGAAAAAAAGGTGTCATGACTCTGGCAGTTCCAAAGTGACACAAATCACTGTAGCGTGCTGGGGTCTGGCTTGTGCCTATCGAGCTGCAATTGATGCTACTAGCAACCTAGCTCCCGCTCCTGCAGCCGCTCCAGCTCCTGCAGCCGCTCCAGCTCCTGCAGCCGCTCCAGCTCCAGCTCCTGCAGCCACTCCAGTTCCAGCTCCTGCAGCTGCTCCAGCTCCAGCTCCTGCAGCCGCTCCAGCTCCAGCTCCTGCAGCCACTCCAGTTCCAGCTCCTGCAGCTGCTCCAGCTCCAGCTCCTGCAGCTACTCCCGCTCCAGCTCCTGCAGCCGCTCCAGTTCCAGCTCCTGCAGCTACTCCAGCTCCAGCTCCTGCAGCCGCTCCAGCTCCTGCAGCCGCTCCAGTTCCAGCTCCTGCAGCCGCTCCAGCCCCTGCAGCCGCTCCAGCCCCTGCAGCTGCTCCAGCTCCAGCTCCCGCAGCCACTCCAGCCCCTGCAGCAGCTCCAGCTCCTGCAGCTGCTCCCACTCCTGTGTCTGGGTCAGAGAAACGAGCTGTAGCAGTGCAAGTTGACCCCGCAGAGGGTATTCCAACCCCTGTGGCAGACCCTGTATCTGGGTTAGAGAAACGAGCTGTAGCAGTGCAAGTTGCCCCTGTAGACAAGGTGAAAAAATGGTATAGAGGCTCAGGTCGTTTAGAACGCAGACAGTCTTCTGCTAAGTCTGGGCATAGTGAAGACGAGGCTGGGCCATCAAAGGTGCAGGAGACTGAAGATGAGGATGAGGATGTCAAAAAATCATCAGTAACTACCCGGACTCTATACCAGCGTGAGCTACGAGATGTGCGAAAAGATTTTGGTCGCTGTATAGGTGAGCAGCTTGTCACCTGGCTGCTCCGGTGCTGGGACACGGGAGCCAATTATGTGGAATTAGAGGGCAAGGAAGCCAGGCGGCTGGGATCCCTTGCTAGGGACGCATGCATTGACAAAGCAATTGGAGATGGAGCACGACCTCGCAGCCTCTGGAGGCGTCTCCTGTCAGCTGTTCAGGAAAGGTATCCCTTCAAGGAAGAACTTGTATGTCTACCAGGCAAATGGACCACCATGGAGAAGGGAATTCAGTACCTGAGGGAATTGGCCGTACGGGAAGTCATTTATAAGGACCTAGACGACGCACAAACATCCGCAGATCCAGATGCAGTCCGGTGTACACCACCTATGTGGCGGAAGTTTGTACGGAGTGCACCATCATCATATGCCAGCTCATTGGCAATACTAGCCTGGAAAGCAGAGGAGAATCCCCCAGTGAATGACGTGGCTAAATTACTCCGGCAGTACGAAGGAAATCTCTCCTCTTCCCTACAGGCCTGTGTCTCGGCTGTGGAGAAACTCTCTGAAGAGGTCCACCAACTTAAAGAGAATTTATCTTCCCCTCCACCTGAACGAACCAGTGTCCACCAGCTAAAAGAGAATGCTTTGCAGAAACTTTCTGAAAAGATCCACCAACTTGAAGAGAGATTATTTTCCTCCCCACCTGTACAAACCAGTGTCTCAGCTATTAGGGGTAAACGTTCATCTATGCAAGGAAGACAATATGATGGGCACACACACCGCGCCACCCTGTGGTTTTACCTACGTGACCATGGAGAGGACATGAGAAAATGGGATGGAAAATCTACTGCGACCCTAGAGGCACGGGTACGTGAATTGCAAAGGAAAACAATTGGGAAAAAGGAGTTCTCTGAAAAGTTTGCTGCTCCAACTTCCAGCAGGCAGTCCTTTAAACACAGAAACGAAGATTCTGACCAGGACTAGAGGGGCCCTGCCTCCAGCCAGGGGGAGGAAAGGGACAATCGAGTTTATTGGACTGTGTGGATTCGATGGCCTGGCACGTCAGACGCACAGAAGTATAAGGCTTTGGTAGACACCGGTGCACAATGTACTCTAATGCCATCAAGCTATAAAGGGCCAGAGCCCATCTGTATTTATGGTGTGATGGGGGGATCCCAGCAGTTAACTGTATTGGAGGCTGAAGTGAGTCTAACCGGTAATGAGTGGCAAAAGCACCGTATTGTGACTGGCCCAGATGCTCCATGCATCCTTGGCATAGACTATCTTAGAAGAGGATATTTCAAGGACCCAAAAGGGTTCCGCTGGGCTTTTGGCATAGCTGCCTTGGAGACAGAGGACATTAAACAGTTGTCTACCTTGCCTGGTCTCTCAGAGGACCCTTCTGTTGTGGGGTTGCTGAGGGTTGAAGAACAGCAAGTGCCGATCGCTACCACAGCTGTGCACCGGCGGCAATATCGCACCAACCGAGACTCCCTGATTCCCATCCATAAGCTAATTCGTCAACTGGAGAGCCAAGGAGTGATCAGCAAGACTCATTCACCTTTTATTTGTCCCATATGGCCAGTGCGAAAGTCTAATGGTGAGTGGAGACTAACAGTGGACTATCGTGGCCTGAACGAAGTCACGCCACCACTGAGTGCTGCAGTGCCGGACATGCTAGAACTCCAGTATGAACTGGAATCAAAGGCAGCCAAGTGGTATGCCACAATTGATATCGCTAATGCATTTTTCTCCATCCCTCTAGCAGCACAGTGCAGGCCACAGTTTGCTTTCGCTTGGAGGGGAGTCCAATATACTTGGAATCGGCTGCCCCAGGGGTGGAAACACAGCCCTACCATTTGCCATGGACTGATCCAGTCTGCGCTGGAGCAGGGGGAAGCTCCTGAACACCTGCAGTACATCGATGACATCATTGTGTGGGGTGACACTGCAGAAGAAGTTTTCGAGAAAGGGAAGAAAATAGTCCAAATCCTTCTGAAGGCCGGTTTTGCCATAAAACAGAATAAAGTTAAAGGACCTGCACGAGAGATCCAGTTTTTAGGAATAAAATGGCAAGATGGACGTCGTCAAAGCCCAATGGATGTGATCAACAAAATAACAGCTATGTCTCCACCAGCTAGCAAAAAAGAAACACAAACTTTCCTAGGTGTCGTGGGGTTTTGGAGAATGCATATTCCAAATTACAGTCTGATTGTAAACCCGCTCTACCAAGTAACCCGTAAGAAGAATGCTTTTGAATGGGGCCCTGATCAACGACAAGCCTTTGAACAAATTAAGCAGGAAATAGTTCATGCAGTAGCCCTCGGGCCAGTCCGAACAGGACCAGATGTAAAGAATGTGCTCTACACTGCAGCCGGGGAGAATGGTCCCACCTGGAGCCTCTGGCAGAAAGAACCTGGGGAAACTCGAGGTCGACCCCTGGGGTTTTGGAGTCGGGGATACAGAGGATCTGAAGCCCGCTATACTCCAACTGAAAAGGAGATATTGGCAGCATATGAAGGAGTTCGATCTGCTTCGGAAGTGGTCGGTACTGAAGCGCAGCTCCTCCTGGCACCCCGACTGCCGGTACTAGGCTGGATGTTCAAAGGAAGGGTCCCCTCTACACATCATGCAACTGATGCTACATGGAGCAAGTGGGTTGCACTGATTACTCAGCAGGCTCGAATAGGAAACCCCAGTCGCCCAGGAATCTTGGAGGTGATTATGGACTGGCCAGAAGGCAAATACTTTGGGATATCATCAGAGGAGGAGGTGGTTCGTGCTGAAGAAGCCCCACTGTACAACAAGCTACCGGAAAATGGGAAGAAATATGCCTTGTTCACTGACGGGTCCTGTCGTATTGTGGGAAAGCATCGGAGATGGAAAGCTGCTGTATGGAGTCCTACACGACGAGTTGCAGAGGCTGCTGAGGGAGAAGGTGAATCGAGTCAGTTTACAGAAGTGAAAGCCATTCAGCTGGCTTTAGATATTGCTGAACGAGAAAAGTGGCCAGTTCTCTATCTCTATACTGACTCATGGATGGTAGCAAATGCCCTGTGGGGGTGGTTACAGCAATGGAAGCAGAACAACTGGCAGCGCAGGGGCAAGCCCATCTGGGCTGCGGCATTGTGGCAAGATATTGCTGCCCGGGTAGAGAACCTGGTTGTAAAGGTACACCATGTAGATGCTCATGTGCCCAAGAATCGGGCTACTGAAGAACATCAAAACAACCAGCAGGTGGATCAGGCTGCTAAGATTGAAGTGGCTCAGGTGGACCTGGACTGGCAACATAAAGGTGAATTATTTATAGCCCGATGGGCCCATGACACCTCAGGCCATCAAGGTAGAGATGCAACATAGAGATGGGCTCGTGATCGAGGGGTGGACCTGACCATGGACACTATAGCACAGGTTATTCATGACTGTGAAACATGTGCTGCAATCAAGCAATCCAAACGGTCAAAGCCTCTTTGGTATGGAGGACGATGGCTGAAATATAAATATGGAGAGGCCTGGCAAATTGATTACATCACACTCCCTCAAACCCGCAACGGCAAGCGCCACGTACTTACAATGGTGGAAGCAAACACCGGATGGCTGGAAACATATCCTGTGCCCCATGCCACCGCCCGGAACACTATCCTGGGCCTTGAAAAGCAAGTCCTATGGCAACATGGCACCCCAGAGAGAATTGAGTCAGACAACGGGACCCATTTCCGAAACAACCTTATAGACACTTGGGCCAAAGAACATGGTATTGAGTGGGTGTATCACATCCCCTATCATGCACCAGCCTCTGGAAAAGTTGAACGATACAATGGACTGTTGAAGACTACACTGAAAGCAATGGGTGCTGGGACATTCAAAAATTGGGATACACATTTGGCAAAAGTCACCTGGTTAGTCAATACCAGGGGATCTGCCAACTGAGCTGGACCTGCCCAATCAAACCTGTTACGCACTGTAGAAGGGGTTAAAGTTCCTGTAGTGCACGTAAGAAACATGCTGGGTAAAACAGTCTGGGCTACTCCTGCCTCAGGAAAAGGCAAACCCATTCGTGGAATTGCTTTTGCTCAGGGACCTGGATGCACTTGGTGGGTAATGCAAAAGAATGGGGAGGTCCGGTGTGTACCTCAAGGGGATTTGATACTGGGTGAGAATAGCCCATGAGTTGAATTGTAGTATGTTAATTATTATATAATACTGTATGTCATCACTACCATGATTGCTATATATCATAGATGAAAATGGTGATTAAGTAGAATGTATTGGAAAGAGTGTAACCTGAGCATGACATAAATGGTATGGAATAAGGGGTGGATATCTGTCCTGGTTCCAGTTAGGACAGAGTTAAGTAGCTCATAGTAGCTGGTAGGGTGCTATGTTTTGGATTAGGATGAGAAGAGCGCTGATAACATGCTGATGTTTTAATTGTTGCAGAGCAGTGTTTACATCAGGCCAAGGACTTTTCGGCTTCTCGCTCTGTCCTGCCAGCGAGCAGGCTGGGGGTGCAGCAGGAGCTGGGAGGGGACAGACCCAGGACAGCTGACCCAAACTGGCCAAAGGGGTATTCCATACCATCTGACGTCATGCTAAACAATATATAGGGGTGGCTGGCCGGGGTGGGAGGGCCGGCTGCTCGGGGATAGGCTGGGCATCGGTCAACGGGTGGTGAGCAATTGCATTGTGCATCACTTGTTTTCTTACACATTATTATTATTAATACTATTATCATTATCACTATTATTATTATTATTGTTATTATTATATTCCTGTCTTAATAAACTGTCTTTATCTCAACTCACCGGCTTCACTTTCCCGTTTCTCTCCCCCATCCCAGAGAGGGAGGGGGGAGGGTGAGCGAACGGCTGTGTGGTGTTTAGCTGCCAGCCGGGTTAAACCACAACACATATATATGTACAATTTGTCTATGTATATAAATATATAAATGTACACACAAACAACCATGAGTAAAACAGTATTAAAAATACATGGAGAGCTGGTTCTCCTAATTATATGTGTTAAATGAACATCCAGTTACCAAGTTTTTCCTCACAGTCTAAGGGCCATGAATGGCAGGTCTAAATATCACTCTGCTGAAAAACATCTAATGGGTGGAACATATGTTCATTTTATTAAATAGAGTAAGTATATACTCATTCAGTACGAATTAAGATGGTGTCCTCTTGGATCTCCTACAGTATACAGAAAAGGTGGTCATTGACCTAGGACTTTTCAAGAGTAGTCTTCCAACCACATTTAGGTTTTGTGTTAACTGGCAAAAACAGACTGTCAGGAAAGACTGATAGAGGAACACTGATTAATGTGAAATTCTGAGGAAACTATAGACAGGAATCTTGTACTAAATCTGATATGCAATCAGTATAAGGTAGCCTCAATTTTCACTTGTCTCTGGTCTGCCAGAATCCTGCCTTCAGTGAGGTTAGATGGAAAGAATAAATGGGCATGAATATCTTGCTATTAAACACGTTACACTGACAACTCTGAATAAAGAAAGGGTACTATACTTTTTGGAAGTAACTAGGCCATTCCCCTGAGAAGATTCTTGAGAATGCCACATAAAAAGGCTGTTCTGAGGGGTGACTCACTGAGCAAGAGATATTCAAAATAAGTGCAGGTCTTGCCTGCTCTAATGACACCAAGTCTGTCAATGTGATTTGGAAAATAATGGACAGTTGGGCTTCATGGTGTCAAGGGATAAAATTGATAATTATGTTGGTGACTCTGATAAACTTTTGGGTCTACTGCTGCTTCTTACACCTGTACCCAGATGAAGACTGCATATGCTGCTGTTGTTGACAAATTCAGCATAAAAACTCAGTGATTAAAGAGTTTGTCTTGAAATGTTTTCATGAAAGTGCATGTGAAGTGGAACTGAAATCATACTTTATCATATGCTAGTTGGACCTACAGTAGTGTTGACAAAACTACAAGTTTTAAGCATAAAGAATTCCTTTTGTGGGTCTAGTACATATCTAAGAATTTTTAACTTTAAGGATTTTCCATTTTAATTGGAACTGTCATTCAAAGTGTGGGACATGTGTCTGTGTTATTTATTAAAATAATGAATTGCTTCTTTTTTTCCTTGTTGTAAAATGAGGATGGAATCAACAAGCTAGCACTGAAAAATAGTTTTGTTTCTAGAAGTGCAAAAGTTTGAGGAAGGACTTAAAGAGTGATAGGTTAATCTTTATTCATGTAGAAAACAAATGATTCTGTAAGTCAAGTGATAGTCTTTCTATATGATAACTTGATTTCTGTAAAGGATGGACAATATGTTTCACTGTTGCAGTTTATATGCTTAAGGGTCTATGACAGTCATTCTTAATGAGAAGATTTAAAAAAAAAAAAGAGAGAGAGAGAGAGAGAGAGAGAGAGAGAGAGAAACCTGCTCATCCCAATCTGGAGTGGACAGTTACTCATCTCACACCCCGAACTTAACTTTTTACCTTGACTGATCATCACCAGACTGAAATATCTGTTAGACCCCTTTGCCACAGTAACTTCATTTGTATTGTTTTTTCAAGTAGGAAATATATTTGCTGTCAAAAGGAAATAATTAATCAAGAAATGTGTTTACAATTTATCTAACTGCATCCTTCAAAATACTTTTTTTTTCCAGTTTTCAGTTGAAATGTAAATAGACCACACAAAATTTCAGCATAGTACATCGGTATTAATTTGATTTTATCGATTTCTTGTGCTTTATGCTGCAAGTTAATTTATAATTTAATATTACCCTTAATTAAATTATGCTCACTAGTTCACCTTTGTCTACTATTTTGCAAAATAACAAGTTAGAGATTCTTTGTAATACCTTACAAAGGATACATGGTGGTGTGCTTATGAGGTTGTGCTTATCTGAGTGGCATAATTGAGCTATTCTTAAATTACATTCTCAATTACTTTCCCTGCTAGAGAGGCAAGACAGGCACCATTATCTCATCTTCCTTACAAGTTTTTTCCTGAGCTGAGACAAAAGGAGCTGAAGATAACAGATGGAAAGCTGAGAGGAGAGGGGAAAAACAGGACAAAAAATATTGATCTTGAAATCTTTAAAGTAAAAATATTTATGAAGTCAGGATTATCTTAAAAAGATAATGTTGTTTAAAGATAAAAAGGTTTAAAAGCAACTTTATTTTCAAAGCCTTAGTTTAACATAATTAATGATTTTTCCAGTAGATTTAATGAAAAATTATTTCCATCTCAACATTCAAATACGAATGTTTTTACGTACAGGTACAACTCATCACCAGCAGTTCTCATCCCACAGGCATCTTAATCAGAGTATGAAAAAATGTTTTAGTTACCTGAAAACAGTTATTATTGTTGCCAAATGCTCCTGCTGGCAATTACACTCCCCAGATTTTAATCATATTTGCCTATGATAATGCAGGCAACACCATAAAATGTCTCAGGTGCCAGCACAAAGTCTTCTCTCTTCCTGGCCCAGCCCGCTTTAGCTGTGTGCTCTAACCTAGGGAAATGGGTCCTGAATTCTGAGCAAGCTCAGTGCTGCCTTACAGAGCTTAGAGTAGTCACATGGATTCAGACTTCACCTAAACTGTCATGGCTCTGGGTTGTCACCATTCCTTTTCTTATCTTGTTATTGGCTCAGGATGTCACAAATTTAACACTGAATATATATATATGTGTGTGTGTATATGTATATGTATATATATATATATAAATCTCAGCAATGGAGTATCCCCTCAATTTATTTTTCCAAAGTTTGAGAAAAAAATGTATATCTACATTGCTGTAGCTCAAGTGATAAATCTTTCTGATTGTTTCAGTATGAGGTCTTACAGTCTTCAGTAATTTTCTTACTTTAGAATACCAGCAAAGGCATACAATAACACTTGAAAGTAAATGAAGGACTACATGGGTCAATGCAGATGTAAAATATGTGTAATTTAAGACTCATCAGAGATAACAACCTAGTGCTAATATTCTGTCCTCTCTGAAGTTAACTGAACTCAGTGGTGCCAAGAGTTAACTGCACGTTTCTTCTCTGAAGCTTTAAAATTGGAGTTATGTTGCCTTCCATTAATCCCTCTGTATTTGCCAAGCTACTGCTGCTGTTACATGGTTAAATAGCCTCTTAGCAGAAAAATCCATTTGTGCGCACTGGAATTTTATTCATTTGTCTGGTAAAAATTTGGAGCTTTTATGCAGTTGCATAATAAAAATACAATAGTTTGAGACATAGTGTTATTTACTAGGGGAAAAAACTCCTGTAAAGTAACGATTTTAAACAAATTCAAACACTACTTATAAATTCTGCTCCCTGAAAGTTGGATATTTGTGTTTGGATGTATTTGTGAAATTCTAAAACTAGTGTTATCCGGAGTGTTTTTGTAGTCTAAATGAAGGCCTCATTTTCCAGTCACTAGAAGCAAATGTCTATAACTATAATAGAAGAAAGAATCATAACTATTGAACACAACAAACTGGTAACAGACTTTCTTTTCCTGCTCTAGGTTCCCATCCGCATTGTGAATTTCAGCGGCACTTGAGCTTATTCAATGAATTTCAACAACCTAGGTTATAATTTTTTTGACTGACCAAGATCAAATTTCCTCCTCATCTTTGTCCAAATTGGACTGTATAATGCAACCATGGGACTACTTGACTCTGATGTCCAACTTTCTCTCTGTAGTATTAATAAATTATGCTATCATAAATTACACTTTAAAATGCACATGATTATTAGAAGTAGGACTCCTGTTAAACGTACTTGTTAAGTGACTCAAAGAAGAACCTTTGGTACATATATTTTCCCTTAAAGGTGCTCACTGAACCTTCCTATTCATGTTGAGCTACATATAATTGTCACCGTCATTCCTAAGAGAAGGTTATAAAATATCCTCTTAGGAAGGCTTCTGATACAAAAAAAAAAAAAAAAAAAAAAAAAGCAGTTTATAAAATGATGTTAAAACCAAGTGATAAATATGCAGATTAAGCTTGCCAGGTGGCAGGAACTCTTTCAACATTTCTATTCACCTTATTCACCTTTAGGTAGAATTTGCAAGTCTTCTGCCAGTATCTTGGTCTCAAAGTGATTTTGAAGAATACAGTTCATGAGCAAATTTTAAATTGAAAAATCAAGGTCATTCTTGCACCTTAAATTAAATGCTTCACGAAAAACTGTAAAACAGGTTTGAACACAGATAACGAAGAGAATGTCAAGAGCAAAAGGAACAAAAAAATCTACATAAGGCTGGAATCAAAGGATAGAGTTAAAAGAAGAGTTACATCTGCATGAAATCTTAGACTGCCTATAATGATCCAGAAGGGTTATCCATTTCAGCATGTTTCCTTCCCTGACTATGCCCAGTACAGAACTCAGAATGAATCTATCTGCACATCAAGTTCTTTACATAGAGTGAGATTGTGGCTTTTCTTAGCTGACAATAGAAAGCAAAAGACATTATTGGAGAGGTATTTTTTAAAAGAAATATGAACTAATGGTCAAAATAGTTTTAATGCATGTACAATATGTTTGGTAGGTGAGATAATAGTGATAGTTTATCATAGCGATAATTTATACAAAGTATTGAGAAAACAAGTGCAATGTTTAAAGAATACCATAACTGCATTTGGTTTGCCCAAAGTACAAATGAAACAAATTAAGCTAATGGGTATGTTACTAGTATTCTCATTCTCATTGTTATTGCTTTGCTTCCAGAAACATAGTTTACAATTGATTGCATATAATGTAAAATTTGATGAGACTTTCAGTTGTGTTATTTAGGTCTGCTTGATTTGGTCAGTACTATACAATACAGCAACAAAAACAAAGGAGTGGTATATTGGTGTAAATGATCCACTGATTTTCCCTTTCAAGGGGCACAAGAAAGCTGGGAAGTAAAAATGAAATGTTTACATACTTTAAGTGAAAAAAATGACTGGGTTAAGCCTTCATTATGTTTAACTCTTATCCAGAAAGTTGGAATTTATGTTTAAAAGTCTCTTTCTTTTTGAATTAGAAATTCTGCTAAATGAGTATCCCAGAAATTTACTTCAAACAGAACCTATCTCACAAATATCTTTAATTTCTTCTTCCATTTTTTTAAAATTAAAATAATGTATTCTGATGTGCTTATGTGATAAGGTTCTGTTGTGAGAAAAAAGCAATTTATTCTGCTTTTAATAAGGGATTGTCTTTACGGAATATGCATAGTTTAGGTGTACACATCTGAGTGTAAAACTTTTTTGTTTGTTTCCTTTGTGTAGCATAAATTTTTTCTTCTGCTTATCAGTGAATTATCCTTCTACTCATTACCATGTTTGGTTTTAGTAAGGTACAGAGATGGCTATATTGAAAGAAAGCAGGTATTTAGTTAGACATCCAGACACTTTGAGTCTGATAACTTTCTTCTAATTCAGCAAACTGAACACTGTATTCCACTGTAAATATTTCTACAAATACCTCTTGATGCCAAGTGAATCCATAAAGTGACATCAGGTGAGCCCTAAAGGAAATTAAATTATTTGCTGTTAAAGCAATAATTTTTCATGAAATACTTATTTTAATTGAATGTTATTGAACTTGTGGAAAACAAAGAAAAAAACTCGAAGAAAATGGGTATAATAACTTTTTTCTAAGGAAAACAAATCTTATTCTTGTCATGAAGATATGATATTTCATTACACAGGCTATTAATGAGGTACCCTAGATGTGTCTAGTAGAAGAATACAAGATAACAAGGGAAAACATTCATACTACCTACTGATGTAACAGCTGTCTAAACAACTTTCAGTAATGGACTTAAGATATAGGTTATGTATATATATTCTAAATAAAGGCTTTGCAAAAATGTTAACTAAATTAGTTGTGAAAACAATGATGAAGTATAAAATGATACATGGAATAGGGAGATGAAAATTAAATAATTAAGAAAATAATAATAAGTGAAAAATCAAGCTCATAATAATGAATTTTACTAACGATAAATGCTGGTAGACAATAATAAAAAACTGAGAAGAGCATAGGTTAAGACTTTTCTGAAAACAGATAAAGAGCCAAAAACCTTTGCTTTCTGTAAAAGAAAAGGATAGACCAGTAGTCATGTCTGACAGGAATCACGTCAGTCAAAGACTGCATCACTAGTAATGCTGTCTGGTTTAACACAATATGATAAATAGAGCAGATGCCCAAGTGAGGGCTAAGAATTTATTGTACTGACGAATGACTATCCACTGTTTTTAAGGATGATATATCCTGCTAACGTAGTGGTGATATTTGGGGTTTTACTGTCTATGTCTTTCATGGGGTAGCTTACTGACCTTTTCAGGGTAACTTACAAGCCTTTTGGTTATAGCTGAGCTTCATTCTGTTATACCTAAGGTTGAAAATCTGTTCTATCTTTAAATGTTTACTCTTAAGTCCTCTAAAAACCATATATACACTGAATGGTGATACAGAATACCATTAATGCTCCAAAATGGGGAACATTTATTGAGGCACGACCCATTCCACCGACCCACAAAACTCCGTCTAAAGATAAAATCATACCTTAAAGTTGTGTCCAAAACTGAAACAAGTTGTTTTCCATTTTAGACATAAGGCACCCACCACCCCTTGCATAGAGATAAAAACAGATAACAATACTTGAACTTTTTTGGACCTCATGTGTGAAATGAGTAACACTGGATTAAACTGCTGAAAGAAAAATAAAAAAAAAAAAAAAGGAAAAAAAAATCATGAGTTGTTAAATTTATAGTCCCTGTAGACTAGATTAGTGTATTTTGTGGCTTGGATGAGAGATTAGCCCAATGTTTCCATAATTTACTATATGCCACAGGCAACACACATGCATTTTTTTCTGTTTGTTATGATTGCTTTCCTCTGTTACCTTTTATTCTGCTGGTTTAGCTTAGTGACTTTGACACCATCACTGCAACCACCAGTTCTGGCAACTCTTCCACCAGCAAATCTACAATAATAGCAGTTTTCCTATGTTGTGGAAATAACATCAGATAGATAAAGATTTGCCTGTGCACATTTTCTTAAGCTTTCATTGGCCTGCCTTCCTGGCAATCCAACTAATTTTTGGCATCTATTGAAATAATTTTAGACAATCTGACATAGGCCTCAGATGCCAGTCCAATATATCTGAGCCTGTAGGAGTCTTGCTTGAATATTTGACTTTTACTACATTGGCTATTATTCTGGAAGTTTGTGCTGCATGGGCACAGAGAGTATGCATGTGAAAGAGCCCCAAATGCTTACTGGAACAGACGTAAATCATTTTTAAGCCACGCAAGAGAACAGAGATTCCAACAGCATGGTGCACATTTACTTTTGTTTGGATTCAGATGCTTATTTGCATCTTGAAAGGCTGTTTTAATCTCCACAAAAGCTGTTCAAGCTTTTCCTCTGCTCCACGGGTCTTCATCATCAATCATGACACTCTGAGACGGCACATTTCCACAGGGGCAGAACAGTCGGTGCTGCACTGTCAACAAAAACAACTGGCTTGACTTGCTTTTCATTAGGATATGGCTGGACCCAGACCTTTGTTTATTAAGCTGATGTTTGGGCCAAACCACTTAGCAGCACGATCAAAATAGCAATGTACTGCAAATTCTGTAGCGTTTGCTCAATCTGTATACAATCATTAGCAAAGAGTAGGTCATGGGCCAGCAGTTCTACAGTCTTTGACTTAGTGCAGTCTCTGTGGGTTAAAAATTCCATCATTACTCAAATACAAATACAGATTCCTTTATTGTTGACTCAAAATCAAGAACTGCTGTACAAAAGACATTAAAATAACTCAATAAGGACCCAATTTAATCTCCCACCCCTCAAATCATAAAAAAACAACAAACAAACAAACAAAAAATCCATAAAAGTTTCCTTCTGTCCATTTCACCAATGTAAAAAAGCTCTAACAATTCACTTCAGCTTAGGACTCTCCATGGAACCTGATGAGATACACATGTTGGTCTTGAGGGAACTGGTGGATGTAGTTGCGAAGCCACTGTCCATCACATTTGAGAAGTTGTGGCAGTTTGGTGAAGTTCCCACTGACTGGAAGAGGGTAAACATAACCCCCATTTTTAGAAAGGGAAAAAGGGAAGATCTGGGGAACTACAGGCTAGCCAGTCTCACCTCTCTGCCTGGCAAAACTATGGAGCAGATCCTTCTGAAAACTACGCTAAGGCACATGGAAAATAAGAAGGTGAGTGGTGACAGCCAACATGGTTTCACTAAGGGCATAGGATGTCTGACAAACCAGGTGGCCTTCTGCAATGGGGTTACAGCATTGGTGGGTAGTGGAAGAGCAAATGATATCATCTGCCTGGACTTGTGCAACGTATTTGACACTGTCCCCCATGATATCCTTGTCTCTAAACTGGAGAGACGTGGATATGATGGGTGAACCACTTGATGTCTATGGAATTGGCTGGATCACACTCCACCCACAACTCCAAGAGTTGTCATCAACAGCTCAATGTCCAAGTGGAGATCAGTGACAACTGGTGCTCCTCAGGGGTCACTATTGGGATTGGTGCTGTTTAATATCTTTGTCGGTGACATGGACAGTGAAATTGAATGTGCTCTCAGCAAGTTTGCTGGTGATACTAAGCTGTGTGGTTTTGTCAACATGTTGGAATGAAGAGATGCCATCCAGAGGGACCTGGACAGGCTTGAGAGGTGGGCCTGTGTGAACCTCAAGAAGTTCAGCAAGGCTAAGTACAAGGCCCTGCATCAGGGCTGGGACAATCCTAAGCACAGATAGGATTATAGATAGCTCAACATGAGCCAGCAATGCTTGTTTACAGCCCAGAAAGCCAACTATACACCAAGTTGGGGGGAAGTGTCAAACTGCTGCAGAGTAGAAAGGCCCTGCAGAAGAACCTGGACAGGTTGGATCGATGAGGTTCAACATGGCTAAATGCCAGGTTCTGCACTTTGGCCACAACAACCCCATGCAGCGCTACAGGCTTGGGAGAGAGTGGCTCGAAAGCTGTGCAGAGGAAAAGGATCTGTGGGTGCTGATTGATGCTTGCCTGAACATGAGCCGTCAGTGTGCCCAAGTGGCCAATACTGGCTTGTATCAGGAATAGTGTAGCCAGCAGGACCAGGCAGGTGATCATCCTCTTGTATTCTGCCCTGGTGAGGCCACGCCTCAAGTAATGTGTTCAGTTTTGGGCGCCTCACTACAAGAAAGACATTGAGGCCCTGGAATGTGTCCAGAGGAGGGCTACAAGAAGGGCCTGGAACACAAGTCCTATGAGGAGTGGCTGAGGGAACTGGGGTTCTTTAGTCTAGAGAAGAGGAGGCTCAGGGGAGACCTTATAGCTTCTCTCTACAACTACCTAAAAGGAAGGTGTGGGGAGCTGAGGGTCAGCCTTTTCTCACAGATAATTAGTGACAGGACTAGAGAGAATGTCCTCAAGCTACACCAGGGGAGGTTTAGTTTGGAAATTAGCAGACATTTCTTCTCAGAAAGAGCAGTCAGGCATTGGAACGGGTTGCCCAGAGAAGTGGTGGAGCCACTGTCCCTGGGGGTGTTTAAGGAAAGGTTGGATGTGGTACTTAGCGACATGGTTTAGTGGGTGACATTGACAGTAGTGTGATGGTTGGACCAGATGATCTTGGAGGTCTTTCACAACCTTAATGATTCTATGATTCTATGACAAGAAGTGTGGCCAGCAGGTTGAGGGAGGTGATTCTCCCCCTCTGCTCTTGTGAGACCTGGAGCAGGAGTACTGCATTCAGTTCTGGGGCCCCCAGCACAAGAAGGACATGGAGTTATTGAAATGAGTACAGAGGAGGGCCACGAGGATGGTCAAAGGTCTGGAGCACCTCTTCCATGAAGGCAGGCTGAGGGATTTGGGGTTGTTCAACCTCAAGAAGAGAAAGCTCTGGGGAGACCTTATAGTGGCTTTCTAGTGCTTAAAGCAGGCTGACAGGAAAGCTGGGGAGGTTCTCTTTGTCAAGAAGTGTAGTGATAGGGCAAGGAGTAATGGTTTTAAACTAAAAAAGGGTAGATTTAGACTAAATATAATGAAGAATTTCTTCAGTATGAGGGTGGTGAGGCACTGGAACAAGTTGCCCAGAGAAGCTGTGGATGCCCCATCCCTGGAAGTGTTCAAGGCCAAGTTGGATGGGGCTTTGAGCAACCTGGTCTAGTGGGAGGTGTCCCTGTCCATGGCAGGTGGGTTGGAATTAGATGATTTTTAAGGTCCTTTCAAGCCCAAAACATTCTGTGATTCTATGACTCACCTTGCCAGCAAAAAACAACTTAAACAGGTTTGTACAGAAGACTCTAAGGATCTTCTTAACTACAAAGACTTTAAGAGCTAAGTCTATCCTCTGACTTTAAGTGGCCTGTCTGTAAAAAACATATTAAAGGCCTTGTTCAGACTAAAGACTTATTTGTAACTTTACTTAAAATTATCTTTTTCATTCAGTATGAAAATAATAAGAAACACATATATTCATATATGTATTTATAACCATAGTGGTAGAAACAAGGGCTTTTATGCATGCTACCAGCCAAGGTACTGGCACTAGCCAAAACAGCAATCCATGCTAATGATATGAGTGCCAGTTGCTTATTACCGTGGTTGTCCCACCAGCAACACAACATATGCCAGAAGCCTTGTGAAGTGTTAAAATGCCTTCTAATCTGGCATACTGAATTACACAGAGGACACACATAAGGAGTGAACCAAGCCCACAGATACACTAGATTATGTCTAGAGAAATATCTGATAGTAGGACACATTTTGCAGCAATGTCTCCAAAATAGGGTTTAGGATTATTTAATTAGTTATTTGTGGAAATTGCAACATGAAAGTAACAATTAAGATGCCTTCGAATTAGTTTTTGAGAAAAAGTATTTTACATATGGAAATACTTTCTGGAAAGATAGTACAGATGGGCAGAATACAGAAGGAAAACAGGTCTTAAGATTTCAGGCTGGAACAGATGCCTTTCTTTTTCTCTTTCAACGTAGCGTGTTTCAGGAAGTTTAATTTGGTCTCTGCTAAAGCTTCTCTATTTCCCACAGTATGAATTCAGAATGTGCAAGCTGCTGTTTTTATTGACTTGCTCTCAAAGTTCTTTCCAACTTTAGATCTAATAATTTATGTAGCTCATCATCAATAGTTTATACAGTTCCTCACCATTACTTATCCTTCTTAACTACCTTCCCCTCATTTTTTAATGAAAAAGGACATTTTAACAAATTGGTGTTCATCATCAAAAGCTTATTCTTATGCAGAGTAACCAAAAAGCTATGGTAAGAAGTGACTTCAAGGAAAATGATGAATCCCTCCACCACAGCCAACCTAGCTATTCCCATTTGCTCAGGCAGATAATGATAGTGAAAGGGGGAATGGTTTTAAAATAAAAGAAGGAAGATTTAGATTTGATGTTAGGAGGAAATTCTTCACTATGAGGGTGGTGAGGCACTGGAACAGGTTGCTCAGGGACGTTGTGGATGCCTCGTCCTTGGAAGTGTTCAGTACCTGTCTGGATGGGGCTTTGAGCAACCTGGTCTAGAGGGAGGTGTCCATGTCCATGGCAGGGGGGGTTGGAACTGGATAATCTTTGAAGTCCCTTCCAATCACAGCCATTCTATGATTTATGATTGTATGATTTATTAATTTCTTGGGTAGCTTAATTGTCTCACTACCTGCTTCTTTCCCATGCATTCAGTTTTATGTTGTGCTGTTCTTTCTCTTTAAATGCAAAAAAGATCACTGAAACTAAATCTTAATGGAGACGCAGAAAGAGTTAATTTAAACTAGAGGCAGAGCACCTGGAAAAGCTTGTGTTTTGATAAAATAAGCTGCAAAATCATTTGGTATCAGTTAACAGATTTTCTAAATGAGAAAAAAATTGTGTCCAACCCTTGCACAGTTGTTCTGTCATATTTATGTTGGCAAATGAGTTACAATAAGAAATTGAGGGGGAGGGCTGACAATATTTATCATCTTCTACTTTACATTTATTCAAAAAGCCAAAAGGTCTTTTTACAACCAGAGTAGGAAAAGCCCAAACCCTTATTTGTTCAGAAAAAGGAATTACATTTGCCTTCAGGAAGTTTTAAAACAAAATAGTTAAAATAGGACCCCACCTATCCCCTTCTTCCCACCTCACAACAGACACTGTCTGAAAAGTCAATTTCATGAAGATTTCAGCTAACAAAACTTCATGGTTTGACAGCATATGGTTCCACTGGAGTTTACTAAATCAGCAATTGCCAGCCTTCAGGGAAGGAAGTCAGTTGGAATAAATTAGAATAACTTATTGTAGCGCTGGCTCCACAGCTAGTGAGGGTGAGAATTAAGGAGCGATAACCATGTTTTGTTCAAAACTGACACAAAGACCAAAATTCCACCCAAACAGGATGAAAATCCAACTTCTCCTGGAACTGAAATCTGAAAGTATTTCCAACTGGAAGAAGTAACACACCACATGCTGAAGCAGAAAGATGGCCTCCAGCATTCCCAAACAGTTGTGGACAGAAACTTCTTTCAGTCCTATTCATCTTTCTTACTGACCAGTCTTACTGATCTTTCAATGTTTGCAGTAACACTGGCCACAGATGAACAGCAGCACCTACAGAGGGAAGTTATGTCAGATCAGTAGGGATTGCAAAGGCAAATCTTCCCCTCAACTGGCCTTGACTCTACACCACCTTTCTTATAACTAAAGATGTGAGGGTTTTCAGACTGTGGGGGAGGGATTGCTGACGTAAACTAATTAATTAAACAATTAACGAGTAACAAATTAAGTATCAAGCATTAACTACAAATAAGCAATTTAGCTATTCATCTTACCGACTAAGCACAAGCTTGTTATCAATTGCCAGACTTAGACATTCATATGTGGTGCCAGATACCTGGAGCAAACATCTTTCCCTGTTTTTCAACAGGATAGCAGCTGTCTTGGACAACTTATTTGGATAGCTAAATAAATTTTATTAGCAAAACTTATTTTTTTCTATCTATATTTAAATAGCTTTGATTCTTCCTTGCTTTCTGCAGATGTTCAGCAGCACAAAAAACAACCAAAAGAAAACCCCACTGTTCTTTTCCTCAATGTTGTTTCCCTTGTGTGGAATAATTGCTGGAGGTGACTTATTGACGCTAAAGGCATGTCCACATCTTAAGAGATGGTTCAGTGCTGAGGAAAATTCTGGGGTGAGATGAGGCAGATATGCAAGGAATCTGTTCCATGGTAGTCCACTTGGCAATGTAACCTGCAACCTTAGATACTGGCAACACCAGGGGAGCTTGGTGTGCTGACTGTAAGAGAAACAGCATGGAGGGTGGAGTGTAATGGACACCCCACAGCCGGGCTCTGTGGTATCATCTCAGGGATGGGGAACCTGATGCTACTACGGATCTGACAGACTGCATGGCCAGCCCTGAGCTGAACTCATAGCAAAATCATGTTCTTTTGGTGACCTGTGCTCATTATAATCTCATTATAATGCCAAAACACACCTCCATCCCAAAGGCTACCCACCTCCAAGGTGTGACTGCCCCTCAGGGAGAATGCACTCTGAATTTCTCTAAGCCTTATACATTTAAAGCAAAAGAGAGAAAATTCTATATCAATCATAACAAAGGTATGTATGATTAGAGTAACTTAACCTCCACCTAAAAGTAAGAAAATAGTATAAAAATGGCTCAACAGAGAAAGAATGTTAGGGAAGATACCATGGCAGACGAGTCAGGAGAACATGGCTGATTTCTGGGATCAGTCAATGGGCTGTACCTCTCTTCCTCCCCACAGGGACACATACTAGATGAGATTCAAACCTTTGGTTATACTGAGGGCTTCTCTGGGAAACCTAGCAGTCTCTATAGAGTTGTTTTATAAGTTAACTTATACATAGTTGGTTGTGTTAGTCATATTCTTGGTATTGGCATGTGCTTTACAGTTAGTGTAGTTCTCACTGGTAATCCAAAAGAACCTGAAATCCCGTTGCTTCAAAAAACTGCACCGGTCATTAATCTACTCGAGTGAAGGTGTGTCATGCTACTTGTGCATCTGTGATCATGGTAATTCACTATATTGAATGTGACCAGACTTATAGTGCTGAATTGGGCACCACTCAGAATCTAAGCCCAGCCATTCCCAGCCCCTCTGATATCTGAGGACAAGCTGGAATGCAAGGGGGTTTAGGTCCTGCCAAACTTCTTTACCTTTTAATACAACACCCGTTCATCCACCTGCAGTAAATAAATAATAATAATTTTAAAAGTTACAAAAACCTGAATGGCTACCATGCCATGTAAAGTGGCCTTTTGTCAATCATTACTCTGTCAAGTTTTGTGTTTTATCCCACAGTGGTAAAATGCTTCAGTCATTCAGTTAGAATAATCATCAAGGCTTAGGCTCAGCACCTACATGTAAAAGGTCATTACAACAATATGAAGAATTCTTTAAGGGAATTCCCTTTAAAAAAGCAGACAAACACATACGTTGCACTTGTTAAAGCAAAGAATGACCTTTGCTATGCTTTGATTGAATTGTTCAGGATGAAATTGTCTTTTTCTTAAAGACATTTATTATAGCAAAGAACATATCAAATAACCTCTACTCACACTAAGTCCTCAATAGTGAGGTGGAGTAAATCTCAGAGTAAAGATTATATTTAAAATAAATGACCAAGTCAAAGAGGAATTAGTTGTCGAGACAGGACATATTTAAGTTTAGGTTTAGAAAATGAGATTTTAAAATTATTTACTTTGTTAATTTTTATTTGGTACTGTTGTTGGAAGAATATAATATTGTGAGCCTTATTCTTAAAAATAAAAATAAAAAAATCCCTTAAATAATCTCAAGTTTTTACAAAATCACAGAATCATCTAGGTTGGAAGAGACCTCCAAGATCACCCAGTCCAACCTCTGCCCTAACACTAACAAGTCCTCCACTAAACCATATCAATAAGTTCTAAATCTAAACGTCTTTTAAAGACCTCCAGGGATGGTGACTCAACCACTTCCCTGGGCAGCCCATTCCAATGCCTAACAACCCTTTCAGTAAAGAAGTTCCTCCTAATACCCAACCTAAACCTCCCCTGGCACAACTTCAGACCATGCTCCCTCGTCCTGTCACCAGGCACGTGGGAGAATAGACCAACCCCCACCTCTCTACAGCCTCCTTTAAGGTACCTGTAGAGTGCAGTAAGGTCGCCCCTGAACCTCCTCTTCTCCAGACTGAACAATCCCAGTTCCCTCAGCCGCTCCTCTTAAGACTTGTTCTCCAGACCCCTCACCAGCTTCGTCGCCCTTCTCTGGACTCACTCAAGCACCTCGACGTCCTTCTTGTAGCGAGGGGCCCAAAACTGAACACAGTACTCGAGGTGCGACCTCACCAGAGCCGAGTACAGGGGCACAATCACTTCCCTAGACCTGCTGGCCACACTGCTTCTTATGCAAGCCAGGATGCTGTTGGTCTTCTCGGCCACCTGAGCACACTGCTGGCTCATATTCAGCCGACTATCAACCAATACTCCCAGGTCCTTCTCTGCCAGGCAGCTTTCTAACCACTCATCTCCCAGCCTGTAGCTCTGCTTGGGGTTGTTGTGCCCCAGGTGCAGGACCCGGCACTTGGTCTTGTGGAACCTCATACAGTTGGCCTCAGCCCATCGGTCCAGCCTATCCAGATCCTCCTGCAGAGCCTTCCTACCCTTGAGCAGATCGACACATGCACCTAACTTGGTGTCATCTGCAAACTTATTGAGGGTGCACTCGATCCCCTCATCCAGATCATCGGTAAAGATATTAAAGAGGACTGGCCCCAGTACTGAGCCCTGGGGGACTCCACTAGTGACCGGCCTCCAACTGGATTTAACTCCATTCACCACGACTCTTTGGGCCTGGCTACCCAGCCAGTTTTTAACCCAACGAAGCATACACCAGTCCAATCCACGAGCAGACAGTTTCTTGAGGAGAATGCTGTGGGAAACGGTGTCAAAAGCCTTACTGAAGTTAAAATAGACCACATTCTAAGTGCTGTAGCAGGTCGCCAACCGTTTCCTCATGGATTGTGAGGGCGACATCCTGCTCCCCATCCCCTTCCACCAGCTCAGGGTACTGGGTATCCAGATAAATAGTCTTGCCGCTAAAGACAGAGGCAAAGAAGGCATTAAGCACCTCAGCCTTTTCCTCATCTCTCGTCACTAAGTTTCCCCCCGCATCCAGTAAAGGATGGAGATTCTCCTTAGTCCTCCTTTTGGTGTCAATTTATTTGTAAAAACATTTTCTGTTTTCTTTAACAGCAGTAGCCAGATTGAGCTCCAGATGAGCTGTGGCCTTTCTAATTTTCTCCCTACACATCCTTACAACATCCTTATAATCCTTCTGAGTGGCCTGCCCTCTTTTCCAAAGATCATAAACCCTCTTTTTTCTCCTAAGCTCTAGCCACAACTCTCTGTTCAGCCAGGCCGGTCTTCTTCCATGCTGGCTCATCTTTGGACACGTGGGGACAGACTACTCCTGAACCATTAAGATTTCCTTCTTGAGGAGTGCCCAGCCTTCCTGGACTCCTTTGCCCTTCAGAACTGCCTCCCAAGGGACTCTGCCAACAGCGTCCTTCTGCCCTTCGGAAGTCCAAGACAGCAGTTTTACTGATCCCTTTCCTGACTTCACCAAGAATAGAGAACTCTACCATTTCGTGGTCACTCTGCCCAAGATAGCTCCCGACCACCACATCTCCCACCAGACCTCTGTTTGTGAACAGAAGGTCTAGAGGGGCACCTCCCCTGGTAGGCCCACTAACCAGCTGCGTCAGGAAGCTATCTTCCACACTCTCCAGAAACCTCCTAGACTGCTTTCTCTGGGCTGTATTGCATCTCCAGGGTATGTCTGGGAAGTTGAAGTCCCCCATGAGAATAAGCGCTGACGATTTTGCAACTTTTGCCAGCTGCCTGTAGAATTCCTCATCTGTCTCCTCATCCTGGTTTGGCAGTCCATAACAGACCCCCACCAGGATGCTTGCCTTGTTGGCCTTCCCACTGATCCTAACCCATAGGGACTCAACCTTACCAGTCCCAGCCTCAAGTTCCACAACATCAAAACATTCTCTGATATAGAGAGCCACACCACCACCCCTTCTGTGCTGCCTGTCCCTTCTGAAGAGCCTATAACCAGTCATTGCGGCACTCCAGTCATGAGAGTGGTCCCACCACATTTCAGTGATTGCAACCAAGTCATAGCTAGCCTGCTGCACAATGGCTTCCAACTCCTCCTGTTTGTTGCCCATGCTGCGTGCATTAGTGTAGATGCACTTCAGATGGGCCATTGCCTGCTCCCCTGACCCTGACATTGTTCTCCCTGGCACACCTCTAACGAGCCTTATTCCCACACGGTTCCCCTTCTTACCTAGTTTAAAGCCCTCTCCATGAGCCCTGCCAGCTCCTGGGCTAGCATCCGTTTTCCCCTTAGAGATAGGTGGGACCTGTCTGCGGCCATCAGGCCAGGTACTGAGTAAAGCGCCCCATGGTCAAAAAAACCAAAATTTCTGTGTTGGCACCAGCCTCTGAGCCACCTGTTTATCAGGTGGGCTTTCCGAGTCCTCTCTGTACCCCTTCCTGCCACTGTAGGGATGGAGGAAAGCATGACCTGTACTCCCGCTCCATCTACTAATTTTCCCAGTCCCCTAAAATCCCGTTTGATAGCCTTCAGGCTTCTCTCTTCAATATCATCTCTGCCAGCCTGGCGTATCAAAAGAGGATAGTAGTCAGAGGGGCAAACCAGGATAGGAAGCTTTCTGTCAATGGCCCTGACCCTGGCCCCAGGGAGGCAGCAGACTTCCCTATGGGTTTGGTCAGGTTGACAAATAGGGCCCTCTGTTCCCCTGAGAAGGCAATCGCCTGCAACGATCACCCTTCTGTCTTTCTTAGTGGGGGCAGTCCTGAGGTGTGGAGTCAACTTCCTCGCCCTAGGCATCCTCCTGGGTAGACTGTTCACCTCATCCTCACCCACCGGTCTCTCAAGCTCCAGGGCCTCAAACCTGTTGTGTATGGGCCGGGGATGCAGGGCCGGTAGGGAGGGGCATTGCCTGCGAGGTCGAGCAGGGACCTGTTTCCATTCCTCCTCATCTCCTAGGTCCTCTCCCTCTGCTCGGCAGGGCAGGGGGTCCACCACTGTTTGGGGTGTCTCACCCCAGTGCTTTTCCTTCAGGCCTTGCAGGGAGTTGCTCCAAAGGTCTATCTCCCGCTCGCACTCCTTGATATCCCTCAACCTCTCCAGCTCCTCCTTGAGCTCTGCCACCAGGCTGAGCAGGTCATCCACCTGCTCACATCTCACACATGCGGTGTCTCTGCCGCCCTCAGATGGCAGCAACAGGCCCAGGCACTCCGTGCATCGAGCGACCTGAACTGCCACTTTTTTGAGCAGGCACTCAGTCTAGGTGGCCACAGACTGTCTAAAAAGAGCTCTCCTCCTTGTGGTGACCATGACGGTTTACCTATAGGTAGGCATCCGGTAGATGTGAGCAGGGCAAAATGCTCTGCCCTGCCCACGTGAACTGCCACGCAAACTGCCGCACCTCACCCTGTTTGCCCACGCTATTTGTTTACCTGCCCTGTTCACTTGCGCTCCCTTGGGGCTGCCTTTGAGTGGCCGGGGAGGGGGCGCTGCTGGCTCTGCCTACCCCGCGTCAGCTTTCCTCATGAGGGCTGCCAGGTCCTGGCGGCTCCCTTGGCTGCTTTGAGTGGCCTCGATGCCGCAAAAAAGCCCTGCCCGCCTCGATTCCCTGCTCCGCAGCAGAACACATCTGCCCCGGATAGGCAGAGCTTTAAGAAAAGTATAATAGCTTTGCAGAATATGGTGACACTATCTACTTATTTTTTATGCTTTGATTTATTTATTTTTAAATGCATGGTGCATAAGGGGCTACTATTTAGACTGACCGCACATTATATGTAAATAATTAGTTCTTTCCTACTGAAACTGTGTGACCCAACATGTAAGCTCTTTATTGGCAAATAATTAATGGCAAATTATTATAGTTTAATTCTTCATACGCTTTCTGTAAATAAACACCTCTTTCATGGATGAATTTCGTTAAAAACAAGCAAACAAACTAATTTTGGTCTCCAGTTTAATCTGAGGTATTTCCTTGGCATCTGACAAACTGTGTGCACCAACTTCTTCTGATCAGTAGCTTTTTAAGTGCAACTAATTTTAAACATTTGTATTTTGTAAAACCAGTTGTTTTGATTAAATTCAGCTATAGACGCTATTTATTTTATTTAATGAACCAAAATCTTATAATGAGTTTTCATCTGTAACTAATGGCGTATATGAATGATAGTTTACTCCTACAAATATTTGGCAATACACGGGTAAAATAAATTTTGCATTAGCATTCATGCCAGTGAACTAATTTGCTCATTATTTCCAGCAAGCAGACAGAAAGGTGTAAACACAGTCAAAACAAATGCAATTAAATTGAAAAATTTGGGGAAAAATATGGTATTGATACAGCTGCATTTAGGGAAAAAAATCTGGAAAGATTATTTATAAAAAGTTTATTTTATTGAATGACTTATATTCACTTAAAAAAAACAAAGGCATACATATGCATTTGACTTCCATATCACTGTTTAATCTTTGATTTAATGTCCAACTATAAAGAGAAGCATAAATTAGAAATTATTATAATTAGATGCTCACTATTAATGTTATAAAAATTGAAACTATTTTTGCCAAAGAAACTATCAGTTGAATATGCTTAATTCAAAAAGACCTTTCATGTTGTACAATTCTGGCCCACCAAAACAGTGAGTCACATGGAAAAGCTGTCAGAGATAGAACTGAAGAATTGAAATTATTGTTAAATAGTAACTTGGAAAAAAAACAACAAACAAATATGCAAGCAAAGTAGTGATAATCACTCTACTCATAGATTACTATTGTTAAATAACACTGGTGTTATTTACTAAACACTACATTTTTCAGCTTTATCATATTTATAGAAATCCAAAATTCATTAATGTGAACAGATTTAATTGCTTAGCAAATGAGATGAAACTTAGAAAGAAGGTCTGTGTGTGTCTAATGATTAAGAAGGGAATCTGCAAATCTTTCATCATAAAAATTACATACCATTTAAAACCTTTAAAAAAAAACAAGGGTAATTGTAATACCTGTTAAAACCCAACTGATTGGGATAAATGCATATTTTTGCAAGTCATTTTTTTAATTTAAGTTAATTAAAGTCTTTCTTGACTGTGACTAAGATCTACCACAAACACTTATTCTTACAAAGCTTATTAGAATGAGAGAAAACAAGGAGAGCAGAAAGAAAAACCTGCCCCTAGCTTTTGTGTTTTGTTGTTGTTGTTGTTGTTTTGTTTTGTTTTGTTTTGTTTTTGTTTTTTCCTCAGGCTGTAGTCTTAGAAGATGAGGAAAACCGTAATGCTGCAAACCCCAGTGTCACGACTGTTGGCAGAATAACGCATTGTGAGTGCTTCTGGTCACCAAGGGAGCAGTTTGGCAGCTAATCAAGGGTTCTTCAAAAATGTAGTAGTCATGGAGAGACCCCATTAAATATATCAGAAATGACAGTCAGAGAAAACAGTTCAAGTTTAAATGGACCCCATGACTGGAAATAGGTGGATGCCTTCCACTCTCCTGGCTAAAATTATTAATATTTTAATTACCTTGTTTTAAGAGGCCACCTTGGAAGAATTCTTATGGGAGACACCAGTGTATTCAGTAGCTAGATGGAAGGATTTCTTCCTTGGATGAAGGAGCTGTGGTTCCAAAAGGCTAGATCTGAAGCAGAGCTTTATCTGAAAAATAAAGTAAGAGATAGTTTATACCCTACAGACATCACCTTTTCTGGAAAGTGGCATGCAGACACATCTGTTTATATCTGGGTAGCACAGAACAATTCCAGCTCAGGAAAATGACCACCAACTAATGCAGGACATGTACCACATCACTGCATCCCATGATGAGCCTATTGTTTCTTGGGAAAGGACAGACTCACCTTCCCACTAGGCAAACCACAACTGTTTGGCAGACTTGTTTTAATATTGAATCTCTGATGTAAAAACAACTCATCACACACTTTTCACTCTCCAAAAATTATGCATACACCAAAAAGTCAAATATTTCTGCACACTATGTAAATGGCATGTCAAGGGAAAGCTAATTAAGGGGATAAGGATATACCAGATTTGCTAATTATGCACCACCATACTTGCTGTGCATTTGTGAACTGTGATCATAAACCTGTACCAGCAGCTCTGAATATTACTAGCTGTAGTGAAAAGGACATTATTAATGTGCTGTAGAATCATGATGGGAAATTACTTACCTGACAGAGAGTGCCATATGATGTATTTACCTGCTGATAAAATTTTTAGCATAGCATAGCATAGCGTAGCATAGCGTAGCGTCGCATAGCGTCGCATAGCGTCGCATAGCGTCGCATAGCGTCGCATAGCGTAGCATAGAATAGAATAGAATAGAATAGAATAGAATAGAATAGAATAGAATAGAATAGAATAGAATAGAATAGAATAGAATAGAATAGTTC
The DNA here is from genome assembly GCF_964034855.1 of Anser brachyrhynchus. Lineage (NCBI taxonomy): Eukaryota > Metazoa > Chordata > Aves > Anseriformes > Anatidae > Anser > Anser brachyrhynchus. Next base: position 109,792,255 of record NC_137694.1, read on the forward strand.
AGTTGGAAGGGATCTTCAAAGATCATCTAGTCTAACTGCCAGATCACTTCAGGGCTAAACAAAAGATAAAGCATATTATTAAAGGCATTATCCAAATGCCTCGAACACTGACAGGCATGGAGCCTCAACCACCTCTCAACTTCCTGTTCCAGTGTCTGACTGTCCTCACGGTAAAGAATTTTTTCCTAATGTCCAATTTGAACCTCTCCTGGTACAGTTTTGTTCCTTCCAAACTTGCTGAGGATGCATTCCACTTCTGCATCCAGGTCATTGATAAAAATGTTGAACGCAACTGGACCTACAGCTGAACCCTGGGGAACACCTAGATCGATCAGATGCCAGACAGATGTAGCCTTATTCACTACAAACTTTTGAGCTTTGCTGTTGCGCCAGTTCGTCACCCAGTGTAATGTTAACCTTTTTTTTTTTTTTTTTTCTCACATTTGGTCAAGTTCTCCAGAAGGATGCTGTGAGGGACAGTATCAAAGGCCTTACTAATACAGAAAGATTACATCTACTGCCTTCCTTTCATCTACCAAGCAGGTGACCTTATCATAGAAGGAAATCAGATTACTTAGGGAGGACTTTCCCTTGATGAAAACATGTTGACTATGCCTGATAAGAGCTTTGTTCTTAAACTGACTTTCAATAACCCCAGGATATCCTTCCCCATAACTTTTCCTAGGACTGAGGTTAGATGAACTCCTCCATAGTTTCCTGGGTCTTTTCTCATGCCCTTTTTGTAGATGGGTATAATGCAGGCTGGCTTCCAGTCAGAAGGGACCTCCCCAGATTTCAATGACTCTTGGTAAATAGTTGAGAGGGATTCAGCTATAAAGTCTGCTAACTTCTACAGCACTCAGGGGTGAATCCTTCTGAAAACTTCTAAAATGTCTTTCTCGTATGCAATCTAAGATCTATACATCCATTCCCATATAAGAAAGTGTGAGTGCTCCCTACACTTGAGATTATTGTACCCAGAGACATGCACACAATTTTCACTTAATATGCATTTTAAGGTGAATTGGAGGGTAGCAGAGAAAGGGAAACAGTCCTACCGGTAAGTTAGATTCTTTTTTTGTTTTCCCTGTTATAGAAATGGGTCTATAATGAACACTTAATCTTCCTTTTCCCATAATCATCATAGAACAATTTCTTCAGACATTTAAAAAATTTGATTCTAGTACTTATAAAATGGACTATAATGTCCCTGAAACCCTAATATTGTAATGCAGAAAACACTGATAGTTTAGTCCTCTACAAAACATCATTACTGTAGTATTTGATCACCTCAAGACTTCTTTTATATGTTTATCTATGAGGTAGTCAACTACTTTGTCATTTTATAAATGAGAAACTGAGTTCCAGAAATAGTGTATAGCAGAGGAAATGATTGTTTCCTTATCTCAGGATTTAAAACAAATGTTTTAATGAATGGCATACTGGAAAGATTATTTGTTAGCCTCCATTTCTTCCTTTAGCAGTTCTTAATGGACTATTTACAAGTAAGGTATACATCTAAAATTTAAGTTATGCAAGGTCTTTTCCACAAATATGTTTTATCATCGCCTAGTGCGGGAGGAAAGGCCAACTCTGAAGATATAAAGACACAGAGGAAAAAAAGCACAAATTCATGATTGTATCAGTAAAACACCAGTTGCAGTAGCACTAAGCATTGGGAAGTGTCTGTGTTTGAATGGTATTGGGAGAGAGCTCACAGAAAAAGGCTTCATTCAGAACATACTTCTCAAAAGCCGTAGGGAGAGAATATTACAGTGTATGATGATATTTTTACCCATTTCACAAAATCCATAGTCAGTGATAAATAAACACTGTGCATAAAAACCATCTACTTGTTTTAGCTTGTCCTACGAATATTTATACTGATGAGCTCCATCTCTGCAGTTCTGCATCTTAAGATACTGTGTTTAACTGGGGGGTGGGGTAGGGAAGAAACACAGAATTTCATTCAATACTGTGTAGCCAAGTAAAGAAGATAAATGAGTGGAGCAGGCTGATAAATGAGTAAAAGAACCATGCAAATCTGAAGACAGGCAAGACTGCTAAATCCTAACAAAAAGACAATGGTAAGCATCTGTGCCAGAAAATTGAAGATTTCCTGAACGAGGGAAATAAAAGATGGATGGGTCCCTCTGTGAGTCATCACAGGCAGGCAACAGGAACGACCACAGACTCGTAGCTAAAATGCAAAGAGTAGATTTATTCTTGTTACCTCGCCAAGCGGAGAATCCCCGAGCACCCGAGTACAGGTACACAAACACAGGCACACAAGTGGGAACGCAGGAACTGCTAAATAGGGTCCATGCTAGGAGATCACCAGCCTGCTGGTTTCACCTGTTTTTATCAAGAGTTCATGCAGGCGCAGTTTTTACCATCATGCTATGATTCTCACTGTGCTTCTTTGATCTTCTCTGTACCAAGGCCAGGAGCTCAAGCACATCTGATATGGCACCTCCAAGTCCACCAAACACCTATGCTATCTAAGCACAGGTGTGCTACTTGTCAGACACACAGAGCACAAACAGCAGCAGACAATTTACATGTTTTTCTACATTGCTGCTCCCCAGACTTTACACATTCCCAGCTGCAAGGTCACTTGTGTGTATTTACAATCCTCCGTGCCAGTCTTCAATTCTGATGCCATCCCCTCAGCAATCTTCCGTTTTTAACCCATTCCTCCCAATAGTCCTACTGAGGCTCCAGCTTATAAAAAAAAAAAAAAAAAATCACTTGCATCTGTCATCTGAGATTCTGAGAAAAAGGAAGGCCTCAAAATGTCACAAGCTTTAAGCTGTGATCAAGTTGGGTAGGAGCACTGCAACCTTGTGTCAACACAGATGCAAGTGAAGCAGGAGCCACATGGGGAAAGACAGTGGTCTGGGGGCTAAAAGTGCCTCAAAAGGCGTGAAGGCACTTCGGCAAGAGCTCAGTGCCTGTGGTGTGATGGAGGCGGTGGTATGGACTTGGAGCGCAAAGCTTTGGTCTGCAGCAGGTTAGAAAGGAAAATGTTAACCTGGGGCTTTCTTTAGAGTAGACAAGGGGCCTGAGCTACACAAAAGTTATGCCGTGTTACTGAGTGTAGAAACTGCTAGAAATGTCATAACAATCTAGGTAAGGGCAGGGGTCACAGAAGTACCATAGATACAGAACAAAACTTCACATGATGATTGTTTTGCACTTCTAAGCAAAATATTGACCATTCAAATGAAAGAGGAAAACATAGAATGAATAGCGAAAGTCCTCTCTGTTAGAACTTCAGAATTTCTGCCCTGTGCATGGCAGGGGGGTCGGATGATCTTTAAAGTCCCTTCCAACCCAAACCATTCTATGATTCTGTGATTATTTTTAACCTGTTTATAAACTTATGTGTGTGTTTGGCAGAAGACTGAATGTGATGAAGGAAAACACATACTGAGAATTTTTAGGTTCAATCCAGATTTTGTTATTTTAATTTGTTCTGAAATGCCAAACTGTAAGCATAGACTTAACAGACTGAAACAGAAATCCAAAGCGGAAGGCAGCTGGACTATGGAAAAATATAATTAGGAAGATCAGAAATTTTTAATTCAGTTCAAATCAAGAGTTAATCCTGTAATGTTGTCAAACTGAAGAACTATTATGACCAAAGGGTTCATGGCACTGACACTGACTGGGATGGAGGCAATTTATTGTCCCAAACTGAGGAGCACTAGTAAACCTATGCAGTAAATAAAAAGCATACTTTTAATCATTTTATTCATACTTTTTATACTTTCAAATTTTATTTGAAGTACTGAAATCTGGTGAAAGATTGAAATTATATTTGGAGATGTTACAGAAACTCATTCCTCTATATGTTAAGGGATAATTTTAGATAAATGCTGTTTTTATGTTGGGGAAAAAAAAAAAGAAAAAAAAGTTAAATAATGTTTAATTAATTTACCATTAATTAAAAAACCTCTAATGATTTGGATTGTTAATTACTAGAATACAAAGGCAATTCTGGAGTGAATGTGTGACTAAAATATCCACAACAGAAAATACTTCTTTCATTTATCAGGCCAATATTTATACCTTAGTCATTAGAGAATATTCACACCTATTTATCCGATGTCATTATATCACCAAACAAAAATAGTTACACACAATCAGCACATCTGTATCTAAAACTCTTCTAAATTTCCAGTTTTAATTATTTTATGCATTGGACATAATTGCAACTGGGAAAATTCTGTTCAGGTTGGTCTTGGAGAGAGGTCAAAGATTCATGACTGAAGAAAATCAGCACCTAAGGTATAATCATCAGATCCTTCCTCTTTCAGTGGACCCTGTTCATCTTTGAGATACTGTGATACAGAAACTATAGTACAGATATTACACTGTACCGTAAAACCGTTATCTTGTGCTGACATATAATAGTTTAACACCATAAAGAATTGCTATACTATAGCGTAAATCCTGCATAGTTTCTATATTGTTTACATCATTATATTCACTGTAATATGTGATGCAAAGGTATAGAAAATTTGAGGCAAGAGCAGTGAATCAATTTGCACCAAGTATTCAGACATTTAAAACGTAGCTACATATTTTAAGATTCTGTTGTGTTGCTATCAAGATCATTTAATGTTTGACTGTGCCTCAGGATTTTAAGAGGTCTAATTCTTTTCTCTTTTGCAGTCTGTGAAAAAATGAATGCAGAGTATGAGATCACACAAATGGGATCACACTTCATCACCTATCTGAATGTAGAAGTGAAGCAGAAACAAGACCTTGCTACCTCAGGTTGCCCTGTCACCACCTGCTAACCACTCTAACCTGGGATCATAGAATCATAGAATCACTGAATCATTTGGGTTGGAAAAGACCTCTAAGATCATCAAGTCCAACCAATCTAGCACTGCCAATTCTACCACTAAACCACGTCCTTAAGAACCACATCTTTTGCGTACCTCCAGGGAGGGTGACAACCACTTCTCTGGACAGCCAGTTCCAATGCGTCACAACCCTTTCAGTGAAGAAATTTTCCCTAATATCCAGTCTAATCCTCCCCTGGAGCAACTTGAGGTCATTTCGTTTTGTCCTATTGCTTGTTGCTTGAGAGAAGAGACCGACCCGCACCTCACTACAACTTCCTTTGAAGTAACTATAGAGAACAATAAGATCTCCCCTGAGACTTATTTTCTCTAGGCTAAATAACCCCACTTCCCTCAACCACTCCTCATAAAACTTGTTCTCTAGACCATTCAGCAGCTTTGTTGCCCTTCTTTTGACATGCTCCAGCACCTTGATGTCCTTCCTGTAGTGAGGGGCCCAAAACTGAACATGGTATTTGAGCTGCAGTTTCACCAGAGTTGAGTACAGAGTGACAATTGCTTCCCTAGTTCTGCTGACCATATTATTTCTGATACAAGCCAGGATGCTGCTGGCCTTCTTGGCCACCTGAGAACACTGCTGGCTCATATTCAGCTGCCTATTGACCAATACCCTCAGGTCCCTTTTGTGGTGGTTTTACCTTGTTGGCCAGCTGAACTCCACCAAAATCACTCTCTCACTCCCCCTCCTCAAAGAAAAAGAGGGAAAAATATGACAGAAAGGGCTCAGGTGTTGAGATAAGGACAGGAAGATCACTCAAGAATTGTTGTCGTGTAAAATCAACTCAGCATAGGGAAGTAATATAATTTATTGCCTATCACTATCAGACTAGAACAATGAGAAAATAAAAGCAAACTAAAAACACCTTTCCCCACCATCCATCCTCTTCTACCTCCTCCCCCTGAGCAGTGCAGGGGAATGGGGTCTACAGTCAGTCACCAATGCTTCGTCTCTGCCGCTCTTTCATGGTCAATCTCTGCCTCTACTCCACATGGGATCCCTCCCACGGGAAGCTGTCTTTCCTGAACTGATCCTACCTGGGCTTCCCACAGGCAGCAGCTCTTCAAGAAATGCTCCAACATGGGTCTGTACCATGGGTTCCATCCATCAGGAGCAAACTGCTTCAACATAGGTCCCCCACGGGCGGCAGCTCCCCCCAGACCCCCTGCTGCTGCGTGGGCTCCTCTCCACTGGCTGCAGCTCCGGCCCGGGGCCTGCTCCTGCGGGGGCTCTCCATGGGCCGCAGCCTCCTTTAGGTCAGATCCACCTGCTCCACTGGGGGCTTCTGCACAGAATGCAGTGTGGAGATCTGCTCTGCCGTGGTACACCATGGGCTGCAGAGGGACAGCCTGCTCCACCAGGGGCCTCTCCACAGGCCGCAGATGAACTGCTGCTCCATTGCCTGGAGCACCTCCTGCCCTCCTTCTGTGCTGATCCTGGTGTCTGCAGGGCTGTTTCTCACTCCTCACTCTCCCAGCTGGTGTTGTGCAGCAGTTGTTTTTCTTTCTTAAATCTGGTCACACAGAGGTGCAACCAGCATTGATCCTTGTTTTGGCTATTGCCAGCAACAGGTCTCTTTTGAATCCATCTGGAGCTGGCCCTTATCTGACCTGGGACAGCTGTTGGTCTCTTCTCACAGAGGCCACCCCTGCAGCCCCCTGCTACAAAACCCTTGCCACGTAAACCCAATGCAACTTTCCACTGGGCAGCTTTCAAGTCACTCTTCCCCCAGCCTTTACCTTTGCATGGGGTTGTTGTGATCCAAGTGCAGGACCTGGCACATAGCCTTGAAATGCTACAGAGAAAGGTGTTAGAATTAAATCCGTATGGAAGTGGGGATAAAGGGATAAAGGACGAAGAAAAATATAGACAGAACCTTTTTTTTTTTTTCTTTTTTATTTTTTCTTATGACTAGGGCAACAAAGATCTATGAGAAATGTGCACTGGGATCTAAGCTGCGCCAGGGGAAGTTTAGGTTGGATATTACGAAAAATTTCTTCACTGAAAGGGTCGTAAAGTATTGGAACAGGCTGCCCAGGGAAGTAATTGAATCACCGTTCCTGGAGGTATTCAAAAAACACATAGATGTAGTTCTTGGTGACATGATTTTATGGTGGACTTGACAGTGCTAGGTTAAAGGTTGGACCAGGTCTTTTCCAACCTCAGTGATTCTATGACTATATCTTACTAAAATCAGTCATACTAATTTAAAATCTACTGCAGAGATAGAGACCTGGAGCATATTTTGAACCAAAAGCTTGAACTCCCAAGGCTTGATACCAATGAATGAAATTTAAGTGAGACAGAATGAATATCTATGGATTCATATCCAATGCAAGACTCGAATGAGTCTTCTCATCACAATTTGAGGATCACGACCATCCTTTAACATGTTTGCGCTACTTCATTTTTATGGTGGGTTGACCTTGCCTGGCAAATAAGACCCCACCCAGCTGCTTACTCACTTCCTCCAGCAGCAAGGCAGGGGAGAGAATCAGAAGGGAAGAAGGGAAAAACCTCATCTTGATGATAAAGACAGTTCAATAAGTGAAGCAAAGCAAAATAAAGCATTCATTCACTACTTCCCATAGACAGGCAGATGTTCAGCCATTTCCCGGAAAATGGGGCTTTGGCACACATAACAGTTGCTTGGGAAGACAAACATCATAACCACAAATGTTCTTTCTTTCTCCTTTTTCTTGAACTTTTATGGTGAGCATGTCTTATAGTATAGGATATCCCTTTGGTCAGTATGGGCCAGTTGTCCTGCCTGTGTCCCCTCCCAGCTTCTTGTGCACCTCCAGCATACCTAATATGGGGACAGAGTGGGAGAAAGAAAAGTTCTTGATTCTGTGCAAACACTGCTCAGCAATAAGACACTGGTGTCTTACTGTGCTGATGTCTCTTTGATATCAGCACAGTTTTGGTCACAAATTCAAAACACAGCACCATAAGGGCTGCTATGAAGAAAATTAACTCCATTCCAATACAAAACCAGTACAATTTGTTAAATAGTGTTGTAAAGTGCTCTGTGATTAATATAATTCACGTATAAGCTCAAATCTTTGAAAAATACATGTTTTCAGTAAATTAAAATAATTCTTGTAAATTTGTGTCTTTTAACATTGCAGTAGCTTCAGAAATGTGTCAAGATCCTCGGAGAATACTAAGAGATCAGAAATTAAGTTAACTATGCAGATTTCATAAATTTCATTACATCCTTGGCTTGGCATGTCACCATGCCAACAAGACTGAGCATATACTAGTACTATCAACCTTATTTTCATTAATTTATGGAAAAAAGGTATGATCCCTTAATGACTAATGGCAGGGTTAACATGCTGCCTAGAAGTGATAAAACTGTTGTCATGCAACTCTGAAAGACACTGTTTATTTTAATCTGAAAGTCAAGTCTATGATATGTCTTCTACTGTATAACAAAACAATGTTTTTGAATTACATGTAGTTTCACAAAATTTATCTTCTTCCTTGATTTCTTCCCTATTCTTTTACCTCATATGTTTTTTCTCCTTTGATAAATATACCCGGAAAAAGCTTACAAGATTTTGTAAGAAACTTCGTAGTGATAATGACTCCACTTAAAAAAGACCACAGTTTGGTATTAAAGGTTTATAAAGAATTAAAGCTTAAAATAAATATATATATATATATAAAGGGATTTTATTTATTTTATTATTTATTTATTTTATTTAAAGGGATTATTTTAAACTTTTATATATATATATAAATGCAACTTTGCAACTTTCCTGGATTTTTTGAACTACAGAATTTTCACTCTTTTTATAAATGCTCAGTAATGTTGATACCAGAACAACTGATGTCAGTGAACCTGAAGAGCTAATAGGACTCTGTGAGCTTGTCAGCAACTATGAGAGATGCAGTCTAGACAGATATCTAAGAGAGAGACGTGTGGGATGGAGACTAAAGGGGACTGAATTGACATTCTCAGATAGAGTTCATCAGATTACTCAAGCTCTTCTTTTTCTTTTCCTCTATTTTTGTCTGTCTTTACCCCTAAACTAATTCCAGTTTGACTAAAAGCAAGTTTGATTTTAACTACACAGAAGACAGTTATATCCTTTGACTCAATCTCCTTTCAAAAGGTGAAGAAAAAAACCTTTCCAGCAGTGATCAAGGTTTTGAAAATATTTCACAACTACAATGCTGCATCATTACCAACATAATGTATTATTTTGCTGTAGAACAACAAGCCACATTGTACAGTATTTAAGCCTGTGATTTTTTTTTTTAATTTTAATTTTATTTTTTTTAATTTTATAGGCAGACATGCAGAAACATATTGGCCACTTGGATATTTTTTATTTGTTTTCTACTGAAATAATCTTCTACCGATTGTCATAGATGAAAAAAAAAAAAAGCTTAAACTGTGAATACCAACAGGAAGCACATAATTGCATATATGTGTATGTTGAGGGGATGAATGTCCAAACATAAACAGAAGCCCGCCACTTGCAGAACTGAAGAAATTTCAGGGTTCTGTGCCATGGAGACAGAAGCCGGCTGCAACAAGTACCAAGTAGACTGAGTACAAATTCTAGGTTCTGCTTCTTATACAAGTTATCTACTAACACTATTTCCTCATCTAGCTTTAACACCTGAGACATTTCTAGTAAGGAAAATAGATCGTCAGTGGGTACATCTGCATCACAGATCACAACAGCTGTGTAATAGGGTGAAATTTTTGTTACTGCCACCTCCAGATATATTGCTCCCAAGGCTTGAGCTTGCTAGGCTGGAACACTTCGGGTACAGCTTCAACAACAGTGTAAACAGTGCAGTGTGCACAGTACTCATATCCTTATTTTGGTGTTTTCATCTTAATGCTGCACCTAGGGAAAAAGATTTTTTTTGTTGTTGTTTGTTTGTATTTTCAGCTCAAGCCTATAAATAAAAAATAAAAGCATACAGTATTCTCAGGAAAAAAGTGAAACGTGGAAATTCATGGTGAGTTTTGGGTCCCAGAAGACTTCTCATTCTAAATTTTATACCTGTTTCTTCATACAGCCTGTTCTCTATTAAACTGCAGCTCACATAATAAACTCTTCTAGGATACTGCAAGTATGACCCAAGACATTCTGTTCCACAACAGCTAAATAACGCAATGACTGCAATGATCATTTCCACCTGACTACTGTCTCTGGCACCAAATTATTTAGTTTAAAATAGCTAATCCAGCACAGATTGACTTAAAGTGAAGTGCCATCACACTTACCCAGCTCATTTTGCCAGAACAGCAGTGCCCATTAGCTGCAGAGATTCATGTCAGAATTTGACTTTGACCCTAAAGCTGCCTGTAGTATTAATGTCCAGAAAGACTAACATAAATTATCAGTACTTTATAACATCCAATAGTGGCATAAGCAAATGGGGAATGTGAAATTAAAAATATTTAAATATCTAATTAAAACCCATAATTTAATTATATGAACACGGGCTCTATGCCTGCACAACTTCTGAAATGAAGGGCTATTATATTCCAACCACATCTTCTGGATGTTGAATACAGGTGTGGCTATGAATAAGGCAAGCTTCTCTGCTACATGCTTTACTCACTTGGGAAAATGAGTGATTGCATAAGCTTGATTTTCTCCTTTTATGTGTGGCCAAAGGGACTAAGCTAAAGTAAGCTCTGAAAGAATAAGTGAAAGGGATAAAATAGTGTAGACCTTCTTCTACAAAATATTTACAAATTCATTTCTCATGCTAGGAACCTAAACAGCTTTTTGAATTAGACTGTACCACTGACACAACACTACAAATTAGAGCCTGGCCTTTTTTCCAAAACTCAGAAATTTTTTAATTTCAAAATTCAGATTCAGATTAGTTATTTGGTTTCTATTTAAAATAAAAGCATAGGAAAATAAAATGCCTGTGAGACAGCTTTTCAGATTAAATTGGATTTAACAACCTAATACTGTGAACAATTCCAAGTGCTTGTCTTTCTTAGTCAGAATCCCTTCACTCATGTGCAGTTATGTGGAAATATACATGAAAAGTAAAGGTGTAAATGGACTATGTATTGGTCAAAACTGTACTATACTACTTAAGCTGCTTTTGATGATATGGAAACTGGATTGAAGACTATAATTCAAAACTCTAGAGAATTACTGGGCAACAGACTATGATTTAGTTGGTCAAAGAAGAGACATAAAACCTTACTTCAGAAAGGCAACATTTTAAAGAGTGACATAATAAATTTTATAATGAAAAAATGGTTCACAACCACATTTTTTTCTCATTTGCTACCACTTAAAAGCTATGGATATTATTATTTATTTATTTTTATGTACATTTTTTAAAAAGCACCACACAGAAGGTCCTTGATTGACAATTTCCTTCGTTTTTTAAAGTGATAATAAATATGATGTTGAGTACTGGAAAAGACTAACTTTTATATTAGTCATTTGTGTGTGATAACTGACTTTTAGAAAGGTTGACTGGACACTGGTCCTGCAAAACTAAATACATAGAGGAGAAAGCTATTTATTACATATTGTCCTTTAACACCGGGCCTCAGTAATCAAGTACAACGAGGTAAGGAAAAATAAGCAATCAGCTAAACAGTATTGAATAACTACAAGATTAGTTATACATATAAATGGCATACATATTACTATAAGTAATAATAGGTCCTCAAGAATTCACAGAGTTCTGTAATAATCATGCAAGACAGAGATCAAGTGAACTGGTGGCAATTACATGACTACCAAGAGGGCATTCTTGACTTAATCAGCCCTAGCAAAAGGAAAAATGAAAAAAGCAAAATGAAGCACATTGCAAGCATGCAGAAATAAAATTTAAGCCATCATATGAAAGACTTCAAAAATGACATATTAGGAGACAAGCTTTCTTGTTCTGAACTGTCTTCTGTTGGATTAGGAACTATGATCTGAGAAACAAAAATGAGGTTCAGAAACAAGTTTATTTCTTGAAAAAAAATCTGAAACAAACCAAAAGTGAAAGTATTTCAACAAAAGGGGCTATGAGGAAGACTCCCTAAAATTAAGCAACTTTTATGTTTGAAGATTCACTAGGGAAACAAGAGTTTGACATTCAAATGTGAGTTCTGCATCAGAGCAAGAATTTAAATACAGGTATGTTATATTCCAGATATTTTAATTAACTATTATATATATATATATTTTTGATGATTCTTATAAACCTGAAAATAAAGACTTGATGCTACAGACATGAATCTCTTATACTTACAAAATGACATCTAGGCAGAAGATTGTTTGTACCAAGCAAAAATGAATGTGTTGGCAGGATGGTATTAAAAAGCTGAAAAATTTCACGCCATCAAAGTAAACTCTAAGCCTGCTTTTACTTTTAGAAATCACATGTACAAATTTGTTCAAATAACTGGTGCTAATTTCTACACCAAAAACTGTACACGATATCAAATTACAAAATTTACCATGAAGGTATAGTTGCAACTCCTCTGCACATTACTGTCAAGACACTGAGACTAGCATTATAATGTGTGTTTGGATTCTACATGGGCATGAGAAACACTAATGTATTAGATATTCAAAGAAAAGCTCATTAATGTTTTCTTGATTTTGAGAAGACTGTTGGTAAAACCCAGTATATCAGACATACATATTTTTGAATATGTAATGGTGACTTATGAAATATGCAGCTAATAAAAAAATGCACTTTTTGAGAAAGCAGCAATACAAACAGATTGTGAAGCTACTAAACAGTGTGACATCAAGAGAGATATATGCCAAGGTTGCATACTTTATCTCTGTAACTATTCAACACAGATGCAGAAAGTATATCAATCTGCAGAACAATCAAGAACATTGTAAATGAGACATTTGAATGAATGAAGTGAATATTAACAACACTGTGTATGTTGGTGACCTTGTCTGAATATCATTGACTAGACCAGAATTCAGGAATTTGCCGTGAACAGTATCAGCAAGAATTGCAGAAGAGTTAAAAAAAAAAAAAAAAAAAAAGTTTAGGAATCCATGGCAACCACATGGGGAAAAAAAAAAAAACAAAACACCCTCAATAAAAATAGGAATAGAAAATCCCACATCTTGCTGGACAAACTAAATGCATCTCTCTTCTCAAGGCATTTTATAACAGATGGGAAATAAGCAAAACAAAACTTCAAAAGCACAAGGAAAATGAATTGTTGGATCTCAGAAGTCTCTACTTCAGAAAATTTCATTTCCACATCCACTTAAGATTACAGTTGACCTTCTTGTACACTTGTGAAGACAGAGATAAATGTGAACATTTGAAGGTTCTTCTAACTGTTGTGTTCCCTAGACACCTGTATTGAAAATAAATATGTGTGGAAAGCCAAAATGAAAGCTTTGACTCTGGAGAGCTAAGTATTCTAATGCATCACTAAGAATCTAAACATCTTATAATTTTCCTTACCTTTCCTATATTCTCTCTCTTTTCCATAAGCATTACTGACGTTATTACCTTTACTTGTCATCCACCTCTTCTCCTTGGGTGGTATCAGCTTTTCTTTCAAATTGCCTCATCAGTTAATACAATCAGATTAAACTCAACAGTTGTACTCAATTTGCACATAGTTTAAGATTACCGATTCAGCTTTAGACCTGAAGAAAGCCTGTGCGTTCTACAGCCTACATTGGTTTCCCAGCTACATCAACTGTTATATAAATATTATCTTGCACTAAAAATTAACTTTGCAAATCAACCAGTTAATCAAGCAAGCAAGCAAACAAAAACAGTGTTCTTTCTTGAGGCAGAATTCCTTAAAAGCAGGGACAAGGTAGTTCTGTTGTTCATTAGGAAGTGAAAAGATTTTGAGGTCACACATATTTGGAGAGCAGCTACCTACTCTCACATTTTAGCATTAGGTTAAGAAAAAAACGTGATATGTAGATAAATGAATTTTCATCTTATTCACTCTCTATTGTACATAATTATTCTGCAGATGACTCATGACTGCTGCCTGAATCTGTGGCCTCAGAGGCTCAAGAAAAAAAAAAAAAATAAAAGAGAAAGAGTGAAACTGAGAAAAGTGGGACAAACACTAATGTTCCCCATTGCCATAAAGCATAAAGCCACTGTAACTTTCATGAATTAAGTAGATACACCTCTCAAATCCAGATAATGATGTGCACCTACTGCAGAGTTTAAAAGTACACAAACACATTAATTATCAGATTTTTTTTTTTAAATGTACTATTTATTTCTGGGTGCAAATTGACTCTGGATGAGTTTTCTAGACTTTCTGAGTAAAAACAGATCATGACACTGTGGTGGTTTTAACCATCTGGGCTGCTGAGCTCCACCACAGCTACTGTCTCATTCCTCCTCCTCAAAGGGAAAGGGGAAAAAATACGATGAAAAGGGTTCAAGGGTTGAGATAAGGACATGGAGATCAGTCACCAATTATCGTCACAGGCAAAACAGACTAAGTGGAGGGAGATTAATGTAATTTCTTGCCTACTAATAACAGACTAGAATGGTGAAAAAAAAATATAAGCATACTATAGACACCTTCTCACCATCCACCCTATTCTACTTCCTCCCCCCTGAGTGGCTCAGGGGAATGGGGAATGGGGGCTGCGGTCAGTCCCTGATGCTTCGTCTCCGCCGCTCCTTCACGGTCACTCTCTGCCCCTGCTCCACATGGGGTCCCTCCCAAGGGATGCCATCCTTCCCGAACTGAGCCTGCTGGGGCTGCCCACAGGCAGCAGCTTTTCAAGAAATGCTCCCACATGGCTCCGTACCACGGGGTCCATCCCCCAGGAGCAAACTGCTCCAGCATGGGTCCCCCACGGGCGGCAGCTCCCCCCAGACCCCCAGCTCCTGCATGGGCTCCTCTCCACGGGCTGCAGCTCCGGCCTGGGGCCTGCTCCTGTGGGGATTCTCCATGGGCCGCAGCCTCCTCCAGGCCACATCCACCTGCTCCACCGGGGGCTCATCCCCGGGCTGCAGCATGGAGATCTGCTCCATGTGGCACCCATGGGCTGCAGGGCGACAGCCTGCTCCACCGGGGGCCTCTACACAGGCCACAGGGGAACTTCTTCACTCGCCGAGGTGATCAGCTCTGGGGCAGACACATTCTGCAGCAGAGCGGGGATCGAGGCGGGCAGGGCTTTTTTTTCAGGCCTCGAGGCCACTCAAGGCAGCCGAGGGAGTCGACAGGACCCGGCAGCCCTCGCGAGGGAGGCTGACGAGGTGTAGGCGGAGCCAGCAATGCCCCTCTACCCTGACGTTCAAAAGCAGCCCCTAGGGAGCGTGAACGACCAGGAGCGCGGCGACCAGGATGGGCAAACAGGGTGTGGCGCGTCAGAAGGGCAGGGCGAGGCAGTTTGCGCAGCAGTTTGCGCAGGCAGGGCGCGCTCAGGCAGGGCAGAGCGTTCTGCCCCGCCCATAAGAACAACTCATCTAATGGCTGTCTACCACTAGCTAGGCCACAATTGTCTACGCTAGGCCAAGAGCTCTCTCTAGAAAGTCTGTAACCACCCAGACTGGCTGCCCGCTCAAAAATGTGGCAGCTCAGGTCTCTGGATGCATGGAGTGTCTGAGCCTGTTGCTGCCATCTGAGGGAGGCAGAGATACTGTGTGTGTGAGGTGCTAGCAGGTGGATGACCTGGTCCGCCTGGTGGCAGAGCTCAGGGTGGAGGTGGAGAGGTTGAGGGCCATCAGGGAGTGTGAGCGGGAGATAGACTGGTGGAGCAACTCCCTGCAAGGCCTGAAGGAGAGGTACCGGGGTGAGACACCCCAAACAGTGGTGGACCCCCTGCCCTGTCGCTGTCGGGCAGAGGGAGGGGACCTAGGAGATGAGGAAGAATGGAAACAGGTCCCTGCTCGACCTCGCAGGCAGCGCCCCCCCCCCCCCCCCCCCCCCACTGGCCCCACCTTCCCAGGTACCCTTACACAACAAATTTGAGGCCCTGGAGCTTGAGAGACCAGTGGGTGAGGATGAGGTAGAAAGTCTATCCAGGAGGATGCCTAGGGCGAGGAAGTTGACTCCATGCCTCAGGACTGCCTCCACCAAGAAAGACAGAAGGGTGATCGTAGAAGGAGACTCCCTTCTCAGGGGAACAGAGGGCCCTGTTTGTCAGCCTGACCAAACCCATAGGGAAGTCTGCTGCCTCCCTGGGGCCAGGGTCAGGGCCATTGACAGAAAGCTTCCCAACCTGGTTCAACCTGGTTCGCCCCTCTGATTACTACCCTCTTTTGATAGTCCAGGCTGGCAGAGATGATATTGAAGAGAGAAGCCTGAAGGCTATCAAATGGGACTTTAGGGGACTGGGACGGTTAGTGGATGGAGCGGGAGTACAGGTGGTGTTTTCGTCCATCCCTACAGTGGCAAGGAAGGGTACAGAGAGGACTCGGAAAGCCCACCTGATAAAAAGGTGGCTCAGAGGCTGGTGCCAACACAGAAATTTTGTGGGTTTTTTTGACCATGGGGCGCTTTACTTGGCACCCAGCCTGATGGCCGCAGACGGGTCCCTATCTCTAAGGGGAAAACGGATCCTTGCCCAGGAGCTGGCAGGGCTCATGGAGAGGGCTTTAAACTAGGTAAGAAGGGGGACGGGGCTGAAGTAAGGCTTGTTGGAGCTGTGCCAGGGGGAACAATGGCAAGGCCGGGGGAGAAGGCAATGGCCCAACTGAAGGGCATCTACACTAATGCACGCAGCATTGGCAACGAACAAGAGGAGCTGGAAGCCATTGTGCAGCAGGCTAGCTATGACTTGGTTGCAATCACTGAAATGTGGTGGGACCACTCTCATGACTGGAGTGCTGCAATGACTGGTTATAGGCTCTTCAGAAGGGACAGGCAGCACAGAAGGGGTGGTGGTGTGGCTCTCTATATCAGAGAGTGTTTTGATGTTGTGGAACTTGAGGCTGGGACTGGTAAGGTTGAGTCCCTATGGGTTAGGATCAGTGGGAAGGCCAACAAGGCAAGCATCCTGGTGGGGGTCTGTTATAGACCGCCAAACCAGGATGAGGAGACAGAGGAGGTATTCTACAGGCAGCTGGCAAAAGTTGCAAAATCATCAGCGCTTATTCTCATGGGGGACTTCAACTTCCCAGACATATCCTGGAAGCACAACGCAGCCCAGAGAAAGCAGTCTAGGAGGTTTCTGGAGAGCGTGGAAGATAGCTTCCTGACGCAGCTGGTTAGAGAGCCTACCAGGGGAGGTGTCCCGCTAGACCTTCTGTTCACAAACAGAGGCCTGGTGGGAGATGTGGTGGTCGAGAGCTGTCTTGGGCAGAGTGACCACGAAATGGTAGAGTTCTCTATTCTTGGTGAAGTCAGGAAAGGGATCAGTAAAACCGCTGTCTTGGACTTCCGGAGCGCAGACTTTGACCTGTTCAGGACGCTGGTTGGCAGAGTTCCTTGGGAGGTGGTTCTGAAGGGCAAAGGAGTCCAGGAAGGTTGGGCACTCCTCAAGGAGGAAATCTTAACGGTTCAGGAGCGGTCTGTTCCCACGTGTCCAAAGACGAGCCAGCACGGAAGAAGACCGGCCTGGCTGAACAGAGAGTTGTGGCTAGAGCTTAGGAGAAAAAAGAGGGTTTATGATCTTTGGAAAAGAGGGCGGGCCACTCACGAGGACTATAAGGATGTTGCGAGGCTGCGCAGGGAGAAAATTAGAAAGGCCACAGCTCATCTGGAGCTCATCTGGCTACTGTGGTTAAAGATAACAAAAAATGTTTTTACAAATAAATTGACACCAAAAGGAGGACTAAGGAGAATCTCCATCCTTTACTGGATGCGGGGGGAAAAATCAGTGACGAGAGATGAGGAAAAGGCTGAGGTGCTTAATGCCTTCTTTGCCTCAGTCTTCAGCAGCAAAACCAGTTGTTCTCTGGATACCCAGTACCCTGAAGAAGGGGATGGGGTGCAGGATGTGGCCCTCATAATACACGAGGAAATGGTTGGCGACCATTTGCAGCACTTGGATGTACGCAAGTCGATGGGGCCGGATGGGATCCACCTGAGGGTACTGAGCGAACTGGCGGAGGAGCTGGCCAAGTCGCTTTCCATCATTTATCGGCAGTCCTGGCTATCAGGGGAGGTCCCAGTCAACTGGCGGCTGGCAAACATGACTCCCATCTACAAGAAGGGCCAGAGGGTAGACTATAGGCCTGTTAGTTTGACCTCAGTGCCAGGGAACCTCATGGAGCAGATTATCTTGACTGTCATCATGCGGCACTTGCAGGGCAACCAGGCGATCAGGCCCAGTCGGCATGGGTTTATGAAAGGTAGGTCCTGCTTGACGAACCTGATCTCCTTCTGTGACAAAGTGACGCGCTTGGTGGATGAGGGAAAGGCTGTGGATGTGGTCTACCTTGATTTCAGTAAGGCTTTTGACACCGTTTCCCACAACGTTCTCCTCCAGAAACTGGCTGCTCGTGGATTGGACTGGCGTATGCTTCGTTGGGTTAAAAACTGGCTGGGTAGCCGGGCCCAAAGAGTCGTGGTGAATGGAGTTAAATCCAGTTGGAGGCCGGTCACTAGTGGAGTCCCCCAGGGCTCAGTACTGGGGCCAGTCCTCTTTAATATCTTTACCGATGATCTGGATGAGGGGATCGAGTGCACCCTCAATAAGTTTGCAGATGACACCAAGTTAGGTGCATGTGTCGATCTGCTCAAGGGTAGGAAGGCTCTGCAGGAGGATCTGGATAGGCTGGACCGATGGGATGAGGCCAACTGTATGAGGTTCCACAAGACCAAGTGCCGGGTCCTGCACCTGGGGCACAACAACCCCAAGCAGAGCTACAGGCTGGGAGATGAGTGGTTAGAAAGCTGCCTGGCAGAGAAGGACCTGGGAGTACTGGTTGATAGTCGGCTGAATATGAGCCAGCAGTGTGCTCAGGTGGCCGAGAAGACCAACAGCATCCTGGCTTGCATAAGAAGCAGTGTGGCCAGCAGGTCTAGGGAAGTGATTGTCCCCCTGTACTCGGCTCTGGTGAGGTCGCACCTCGAGTACTGTGTTCAGTTTTGGGCCCCTCGCTACAAGAAGGACGTCGAGGTGCTTGAGTGAGTCCAGAGAAGGGCGACGAAGCTGGTGAGGGGTCTGGAGAACAAGTCTTAAGAGGAGCGGCTGAGGGAACTGGGATTGTTCAGTCTGGAGAAGAGGAGGTTCAGGGGCGACCTTACTGCACTCTACAGGTACCTTAAAGGAGGCTGTAGAGAGGTGGGGGTTGGTCTATTCTCCCACGTGCCTGGTGACAGGATGAGGGGGCATGGTCTAAAGTTGTGCCAGGGGAGGTTTAGGTTGGATATTAGGAGGAACTTCTTTACTGAAAAAGGTTGTTAGGCATTGGAATGGGCTGCCCAGGGAAGTGGTTGAGTCACCATCCCTGGAGGTCTTTAAAAGACGTTTAGATGTAGAGCTTAGTGATATGGTTTAGTGGAGGACTTGTTAGTGTTAGGTCAGAGGTTGGACTAGGTGATTTTGGAGGTCTCTTCCAACCTAGATGATTCTGTGATTCTGTGATTCTGTGTGCCTGGAGTACCTCTTGCCGTCCTGCTGCTCTGACCTTGGGGTCTGCAGGGCAGGTTCTCACATCTCATTTTAATTTTCCCAGCTGCTGTTCTGTTGCACAGCACTTAACAACCCCCCCCCCCCCCCCCCCCTCAATTCCGCTCTCCCAGAGGCACAAAGATCGCTTATTGTCTCAGCTCTGGCCACCAGTGGTACCTCTGGAGCAGGCTGAAACTGGCCCTTATCTAACATGGGGCAGCTGCTGGACTCCTCACAAAAGCCACCCCTTCAGTCCCCTGCTACAAAAACCTTGCCACATAATGCACTACTGACACTTGATTCTCCGTCAAGAGTAAGACTGAGCTGCTAATAGTATATTATTGGATCATTCTTCTGGTTTCTGTTCTAGAGTAGGGACTGACTGAGAAGATATTTTTATTTTTTCCCATTTTTTAGACTTTCACAGACTGTAACTGGATCATTTTCTACACACTTTATAGCAATAGAAAAGCTACCATTTATAATAATTTTACAAGTGTGTGCTGTGAAAACGGCTAAAAGTATGTATATCAGCACTTTCTTAACTCTGGGGACAACAATGTCAAATATTTTAAAAGTATACTGTATTAAAGCAATGATTGTTGATTGTCCAATAAAAGATGGTGTTTTTCCACAGAATAATAGTGGTCAGAGCAGATTCTGCACTGTAAAATACAAGAGGAGAAAAATAGAGGAAAAAATTGTATTAGGAATTTTCAAAGCTCATTGTGATTGTCTTATGAACAGATGGAGGCCTTCTACCCTTAATGACAACATTATAAAAATGGGAGGTCAGACTCCTGTAATTGTACAGATGTGTTTGGAGTGTGGGTTTTCTTCTTGCAATGGACAAGCTCTCATTCTAATGGCCTTATTCCCACTGAACAGAAAGTTCTCTTGTAAGCTGTTCTTTTGGCAATTGAATAGGCAAACTTTAGAAGGTGGCATTAATAGGTGTGAATAAACATAGCAGAAAGTTGCTCTTAGTGACCTAGCTGTAGTCTAGGGGAAAACATTCGTTCATGTTTTTGGAAACATGAATGGTTCAGTTTTGGACTTTTAAATATTTTTTCTTTGGAAAAAAAAATAATAAAAAGGTATTGAGGTTAAATATGGAATACTAAATATTTATTTTTTTGTATCTTTATGTTGTCACTTGCTAAGGCTAAATTTAAATATGGAATCTCTCAATATTGTGTTTAAAAAGAAAGGTTTTTAAAAAAGCTTAAAAGACATTATGATGCAAAGAACTTTTCTAAATGAGGTATGATAAAAATAGTTGAAATTCATAGAGAATGTAATATACATTTATTTTTACATGTATTTAATTATTTATTATGTTGAAATATTTCTGTCTCAGTTGTACTCCTCTGGGATATTACTCTTGTCATTTGTACCCTCTGTCCTTCTACTGATAACCTTAGCAAAATGCTTTGTTAGAAACCATGAGCATCTTTGCTGCAGATCTGTGACCTGGTCTTTGAAATGTGTTACTAAAAGCAGAATTTGAACCTCTCTTCTTAACAGCCACTGATTCAGAAACAGTGTGGTGTTTGTTTTTGTTTATTTGTTTGTTTTGCTTTTGTTTGCTTGTTTGTTAATTTTTTTAATGAAAAGCAGTTTTACAATCAATACACCCCAAATGAGAGTTCTATACCTGCCTTCACAATGCTAAGCCTCCTGTCTGATGCTGTCCCAGACATCTCTCCTCCCCTGTCTGATGCTGTCACAGACATCTCTCCTCCTTTCTATTTGATATTTGGCCTATTGGGCTGGTTTAGCCAGGATAAAATTGATTTTCTTTGTAGTAGGTAGTATGGTGCTGTGTTTTCTATTTGTGATGAAAATAGTGTTGATAACACATTAATGTTTTAGTTGTTTTTGACTAGTGTTTACACAGAGTCAAGATCTTGCTTCTCACACTGCCCAGACAGTGAGCGGGCTGAGGGTAACCAAGAAACTGGGAGGGGACATAGCCAGGACAGCTAACCCAGGCTGGCCAAAGGGATGTTTCACACCATGCAGCATCATGCTCAGTGATGAAAGCTGGGGGAAAGAAGGAAGAAGGGGGAATGCTTGAAGTGATGGCATTTGTCTTCCCGAGGAACCATTATGTTTTATGGGCCCTGCTTTCCTGGAAGTGGCTGAATATCTTCCTGCTGATGGGAGGTAGTGAATGATTTTCTTGTTTATCTTGCTTGTGCAAACACCTTTTTTTTTTTTTTTTCCTTTTTTCCTCCCTCCCTAATAAACTGCCTTTATATGAACCCATGAGTTTTCTTTTATCTTTTTGATTCTTTTCCCCATCCCACTCAGGAAGAGTGAGTGAGTGAGTGAGCGAGTGAGTGAGTGAGTGAGTGTATGGGGCTTAGTCTTCCGGGGTTAAAACACAGCACCTATATATTACTGTTACTTTATAAGAATATGGACCCTTTTAAAATTCTCATATTCACCATTTTATTTTCTTGTTAATCTATGTAGCTCTACTCAGCTCATGTCAAAAAAATAAAATCATGACTCTCTTCAAATTAAAGTTCAGAGTAAAATCTTTAAATAACTTAAAGGTTATTATTACCGTGTTCATACAGTCCCCAAACCTTTCTTTGCAGTGATTGCCAAACAGCTTGTGTTTATTAGGATGAAAATTCTTCAGGGGAGAGTTTATAACTTAAGTACAACTGTGTCTAAGAAGACTAGCAAACACAACTGTCTGTAGCCTTCAGGTTTCCATAAAAATTCAGTCAATTAATACTGATTGTAACTACCCTTACTGTAATTTGTAGTTAGACACAGCCAGAGCTAGTGTGAATAGCAGTTCAAAGCAGTTCACTGGAGACGGAAGACAATTAGCTGAGTTTATCAACATGGAGTGTCTGGGAGCCATAGTTTTCCAGCTTTTGAAGGTCCCAATCAAACTTTAAGCTTTGTTTGTCTGTATGGTTACAAGCACAGTTTTGTTTAAATTAGCCTGCTTTGTCGAAACTGTAGGATCTGAGAAATGTTGTCTTCTCTTTTTGCTAAAGCTAGATGGAGAATATTGCTTGCATGAACAGCAGCTTTTATTAATGATTCAGATAAAGATCAGCATCGTTAGATTGAAAAGTACAGCTGTCCTCATCTTGCTGAAGAAGTAAAGGGGAAATGATTATTAAGGCTATTTTAGATACAGTACATTGAAATTAAAAAATATACTATTGCAAAGTCAGATACAAATCAGTGCTTTAATATTAAATAATTATCATCCAAATGTCTATAGTTGAACACAATTATTGCTGCATTATGGAGAATGTTCAGTTTATGCAATGAATAGATTGGCTTCATACAGAATGAATCAAGAAATGAAATTTGAGCATGAGAGAAAATAATCTTGCTGCAAATTAAAACAGCTATTCCAAGTACTTTGCAAAACCAAGACATCTGCGATGGACTTTTTTCTCCTCTATAGTGAGATAAATGAGACGGTAAAAAAAGTTGCCAAGTACAGGTGGACAAAATCAGTAACAACTTTGAGAAACCTATTACTAGTCCTGATTCTATAGTATAATTCCAACTTTTTCAATTTCTAAAAGGTTAATTTTTTAGGTTCTGATCACCTTCTGTTTTAATGGTGCACACTGTAAAGAAATACTCCATAGTCTCTAAGAGTAGACCCAAAACCTAGGAAGAAGTTCAGTGTTCTTATGTGTAATAAGTGAGCAATTCTTTCTGTAGTACAGCTCTCTTTGCAATAGAAACCTGTGAAAAAAACATGGGTGATTTTTAATCGTGATGTTGGTACACGTATTCCGCTTTTATTTGAATATCATGTTTTACAACCTGATGTTTCCTTTAGTATGATATTTCTGAAATTTATGGGAATTAAATATGATTCTGATCTTTTCCTAAATACGGGTAACTCCTGAATTTATGTTTAAACATCTATTTTAAAGCCTGCTAATGTAATAACCAAACAACTCTTCATAGGCATATGCAAAAAAAAAAAAAAAATAGCAAAAAACACCTACAAAAATTAGTTACCAAAACTTTCTAACCCAGGTACTATTTTTATGAGCATTTTTCAGGCATGAGGTGGAGAGACAAAGGACCAGAAATTCTCAAATGATCAGAAGTATATTATGTTCTGCAAATGAATCTTTCTAGAGATTCTTTATAATAATTAGTAGAAAATGTTATTTTCTAAATATTAGAAAAAGTCTATGCAATATATGTTGGCCAATGAGGTATAGTTGTTGGAATATGTCTTGGTTTGTGGTTATTATTATTTATTAATTTTAGGAGTAAGACATTTTATAAATTTATGACAGCATCCTACTTGATCCATTCATAACCTGATTAAAAATTTCCTTTTTTATTTTTATTTTTTTCCCCTTGGGGATGGGGGGGGCAGGGAGTAGATCATGAACTAAAACCTTCAAAACCTTCATTTTCCAGATGTTACCCACATAATGGTCCTAAATCTGGCCTTTTCTGCAGGACACAAATTCTGGAATGCTCTCTATATTAGAATTACAACAGTTAGACCAAAGAAAAGAATGGACACACATAACATTGCTGCTGTGCTGACAGTATTAATATTTGGTATTTGTATAATGTATTCCACAGATAAAATAAGTCCTAAATAAAAACATAAGAGCAAAAATTACTCAGATGTGTAGACAAAAAAAGCTTGAGATGAAGTTTGAGTACTTTAGTTCCAAAGTTAGTTGATCCAACAAAAGCTATTTTTAATGTGGGATGAAGAATTCTTCATTTCATGTTCTTTAAGCCACTAAAAAATAATTTAGGCAATTCTTCACCTCTTAATTTATCTGTCACTTTAAGATTAAATAGATGGGTGAATCTGTCCTTAAAAGAAGCAAACATTAAAAATAAATATATTTTTTATTCAATTATCATATTTTCTTATAGCATTAGGGAGTAAGAAAGAGACAAAAGTAAAGTTTAGAAACAGTTATGGCCTCAGTCTATGTTTGTAACACAAAAATATATTGCATATATTTATATGTATTATATTGGCTTTTGTACTCAAAATATCTGTGGTTGAAGCATTGGTGTATATAGGATTTCACCTTTGCCAGGGCACAATGCTGCAGAAAATGTCAAATCTGTATGTAGCACTACTGCAAAATATGGGCTCTGCTTTGTCTTTGTAAGGGACAAAGGCTTTGATATCGAAAACAAATATTCCAAGATCATGCAAGGAAGCATGATGACCAATGTCATAACTAATTCATTTCAGAGGAAACGACTCAGCAATTAGACTCTTTGTATGACCTTTTGTATCACAACTCTCTACTACTTTGTGATAGATGAAATTTTGCAAAGACGCTGAAAAGAGAAAGAAGGATTGAAAATATTAGAAATCTTCAGTACATCTGTTCCTATTTCCTATCTGATTGCCTACTGAGACTCAGTTAATCATAACCCTTGTGATTCATTCCCACGACACCAATTTAAGAGCAAAAAAGGTATTGCCAGATAAGCGTATCAATGCAGAGTTTAATTAAGTCATAAATTATAGCTTCAGTTTGTGATTTTAACCTCTCTTTTTTCCTCAGACTTCAGAGATATTGTATTTCATTTTTTAATGATGCAATGATGACGTGATTGATTTTCTATTGTGACTTACTGTGTATATAAAATGGGAATTAGCTGCTGTATCCAGGGTCAGCTCTATTTCGGAAGGACACATTTGTCAGAGAGCATCTCTGCTGCTTGACAGTCTGTGGGTTGGACTACTAGCAAAATGAAATATATGTAACACTTCAGTCTAACGTCCAGCCCTCTACTGAAAAGGGAGAGAGGAAAAAACATCAGTTGCACAATAGGAAAGTAGAAAAGCGAGTGTGAAAGATGGAGATCTGTAGGCATTCCAGGAGCAGATGGGGAAGTATTTTAAGCAGTTTCCTGAAATCACTAGGGAGTTAGAGAAGGATGGTTGGATGTGTGGATGGGTGAATGGAAAGTATATGTGCCAGCACTTTTTTTTTTTTTTTAATGAATTTGACCATTTTTAAGCCTCTTTGTGTCTTTCGAGGGAAAATAAATAGCATGAAAAATATTTGAATTACTGCATCTGCATGATAAAGTTTAGTCAGCAAAACAGTAATAAGCAAGGTACAACAGTGACAAGTGGTATCTCTCAGGGGTCCATAGTGGGACTAGTTTTATTTAATATCTTTATTAATGACATAAACAGCATTGAGTAAACCCTCAGTGAGTTTGTGGATGACACCAAGCTGAATGGTACAGTTGATACACTAGAGGGAAGGGATGACATCCAGAGGGACCTGGACAGGCTTGAGAGGTGGTGATACCCTGTGAACCTCATAAAGTTCAAGAAGGTCAAGTGCAAGGTGTTGTACTTGAAGCTCAGAAAGCTGATTGTGTCTTGGGCTACATAAAAAGAAGCGTGGCCAGCTCATTGAGGTGATTCTTTCTCTCTGCTCTGCTCTTGTTAGAACTCACCTTGAGTACTGCACTTAGCTCCAGGGCCCACAGTACAAGAGAGACAAGGATCTGCTAGAGTTGGTCCAGAGGGGGGCCATGAAAATGCTCTGAGGGCTGGAATACCTTTCCTGGGATGACTGTTTCAGAGAGTTGAGGTTGTTTAGCCTAGACAGAATGTTCCAGGAAGAACTTATTGTGGCCTTTCTATATTTAAAGTGGGCTTATAAGAAATATGGATAGAGATTTTTACCAGTGTCTGTAGTGATAGGACAAGAGGAAATGGTTTTAAACTAAGGGGGTTGATTTAGATAAGCTGTAAGGAAAAAAGTATTTACTATGAGGATGGTGAGACACTGGTACAGGTTGCCCAGAGAAGTTGTGGATGTCCCATCCCTGGAATTGTTCAAGGTCAGGTTGGATAGGGCTTTGGGAAACTAGGAGTGAGAGATGTCCTTACCCACAGCAAGGAGGTGGGAAGCAGATGATCTTTAAGGGTCACTTCCAGCCTAAACCTTCCTATGATTCTATGAAACACAAAATAGCAAGCAGCTCAGGAAACTATAGGAGATGTAGGCCCACAACAATGTATGCCTATGACTGGCTGGAAGCAGCTTAGAAGGAGGCTGACAAGGAAGAATGTGTTATTTGTTATTGCCTTTTCACGTTTCTCCTTGAAATTCAAGTTCTGAAAGCATATAAGAAAAAAAAAAAAAGGGACTAATAATAATCACATAAGTAGTGATGTGATACGAATGTACACAATCAACTTGTTATCAAAGATGATTCACTTCCACCAGTGAATGGTCAGGGCTATGTATGTCCAGAGTAGCTGTGCAATCTTGACTCTTCCCTGAAGATCACAACAAAATATGAGAGGAATGCTTTGGGAAAGGGTGCAGTGAACCCAAAGGCTTCTTTTTGGTTTTGGAACACGGATGAAGTTCTCTGTACACAGACTTGTCCAAAGATGTGATGCTAGTTGATAAAGTCTGATGTAATTGACTGATATTTTGTTAGGCAATGACATATCCAGATGCTTGGGCCATTGTAGTCTCTGCTTAGTAGAAGAGAGGAGTTCATGTAAGTGCATATCATGCTTGTGGAAACCAAAGGACTGAGTTTTGACACGCTGGTCACCCACTTGTGAAGCATCCTGCTGTTATTTATGTGAGTGTATAATGTCCTAGATGCCTGCGTTGCCCAGTATGAAGGTGAAATTCTGAGATTTGTTATGTCTGAAAGAAGTGGGTGTTCCCTGCTGTGATTTCTCAGACCATATGTATTGACTGGCTAATGAAGCTTATCAGGGAGTGTTAGGAAGAGCTGAGTCCTCCAACCAGTGTTTTAGGCAGTGTACTGCTGAGTGCTAGAAGGACTACATCTGAGATATGCTAATAAGTCTCTTAAAATGTTCCCTGAAGACAGAGAGCTTGGCTTTGGAGACACTATAAAGACTGTTCAGGCAGAGCAGACAATGCCAGTTTGGCCTACTAGAAAGAGAGTGAAAAATACTACAAGAACAAAAATAGGCATTGAGAACATTAAACAACTATTCATGCTGTATGGGAAATTATTTTTCAGAGATTTTTTCTTACGTTTCAAAATATATTCTGCTTTTCAAGCCTGGACCTATCTGAGTTTGTTTTGGAAACATCACTAAATTGGTTCAAGTTTTTCTTCCAGTAATAGCAGACTTCTGTCCTTCAGTTATCTCACCTGAAACATATAGCTCCTACATAACTATTCCTGAAAGAATGTTAGGAAATTTAATTTTTTTTTTCTCTCCCCCAAAACTCTCCAAAGCCCTCCAGTTCTTTGTTATAATTTTAGAGCTCCAGACCACTCAAGTGCTGAGGTTTTCCACCCAAGTGTTTCTCATCATGCACATCTTTCCATTGGCCCTTGAAATCCCTTAGTAATCTCTCTCAGCTATTTAGATCTTTTTCAATGACACTGTGAAATCACCTTTCTATTTCAGGCTCTCTAATTTTCTCCAGACTGCCACAGACATTTCTGTAGTTCCCTAATCCCTTCCAACACATACTCATTGTAATAAAGCTCACCTGTGCCAGCAAGCCTGACAAACCCATCAAATGCATGCTGTATTTTTTTTTTTTTAATGAACTCACTCACCTGAGGGCTTTTCTAAGCTGGCTCATTTCTAATATAACTTTGACAGCACCTGGGAAACTGAAGTACTAGGGACAGCAACTTACACACTCTTAGAATATATTTATTTTTTTAAATTTTGTCTATTCAGAAAATATATTCCTATCTTCAAGTATGTAATAAATCTATAAAATTTAATTGGATTAAACATGTTATTAGAAGCAGACACATTTTGTCTTTTTTTTTCTTTTAAAATATTTGAGAGTCTGATTATTCATTCAAAATTAACTTCTTTTATTGATTCAAAAAGAACCAAATGTTGAGATATCACTCAAGCTGCAAACAAAATTATGCCACAATGAACAAACCAAAATAGTAAAAAGGCCACCATATTCCTAAGATTATTAATTTAAAGAAAAGAAAAAAGAAAAGAAAAGAAAAGAAAAGAAAAGAAAAGAAAAGAAAAGAAAAGAAAAGAAAAGAAAAGAAAAGAAAAGAAAAGAAAAGAAAAGAAAAGAAAAGAAAAGAAAAGAAAAGAAAAGAAAAGAAGGAAAAGAACATATTATACCTCTTATAAAAATTCCAAATTACAATTTCAGATTTTTTTTTTCACTGAAAGTGACATTTCATGGATGTCTGAATCAATATAATGAGATAAATATCCAGATTTAAGCAAGTGTTATTATGAATCTGCAGCTTTACTTTAATCAAAGCACAGATTAAACATCCTCCTTAGAGAAATTTTTAAATTTTTTGCGGTCTGCAGATCAAAACTGATGTTATTTGTAAGTGCAGAGAAGCTGCCTTGTCTTTTGATTAGTAAAAATCACTTGAGTAGCTGCACATTTGATTACTCTGTACAACTGTTCTGATCACAGTGAGTTGCTTGGTCACTCACTTTAAATTAGTATCATCAGTACACAAATTAGGTCATAAGCATCAGGTAATAGCAGTCCCAAACCTGGAGACAGAAGTTAACAACCACCTTTCAGTTTAGCTTGCTTTCTTCCAGTAGTGCAAACTTAATTGGATCACATTCATTTCATTTTCAAGTGACACGAACACTTGGTGCTATTGTCAATGCTAAAGGAGCAAATAATGAAGTATAAAAAGGATTTGGGCTGATTCTGTTGAGACAGCTCTGAGCTACTTGGCAATGCAATACAAAATACAGTCTACAACTGTTTTAACTAAGAAGCATGGAATTTGTGAAGCAGACAGTTCTATTAGTGTGGCAAGAAGCTCACACAGGAGTTCTGGAATACTCCATGTTTGAAAGTATTTTAAAACAGGTACCTTGAATACCTTATACCTGACTAATCCTTACTGACATAACAACCTCTTGGGTCTACTTATAGATAGAAAAAATACCAAGAGTCTTTGTGAATTTAGGACTAGGAAATGCAAGGGATCTGCTATACTTCATGTTCCTTAGCTCTATACAATCAAAGAAAAAAACACCACATTATTTTAATTCAGTTGTACTTTGAGTCAGGGAAAAACAGAGAAAAATAAAGAAAAATGAAGCAAAGCAAAAATAAACAAACAAAACCATCATACAGTTAGTACGCTGGGAAATGTCTTTATTTCAAAATCTTACGTTGTTATTTCTGTTAACTTAACTTGGCCTGAAAAGTTTGTCATATTAATAGCATGAATGAATTATGACATGCATTTTGTTTCTAATTATATTAAATTTAAGCATTAAATATGGTATTTTAAAATGAAAAAAAATGCAAACTGATTTATAATGTGTTTTGGGGTAAAGTGTTCATAACCAAGTGTTTGGATGTGTTTCCTTCCTCCCTCCCTCCCTCCCTCCCTCCCTCCCTTCCTTCCTTCCTTCCTTCCTTCCTTTCCTTCCTTCCTTTCCTTCCTTTCTTCCTTCCTTCCTTTCTCTTTCTCTCTCTCTCTTTCTCTTTCTTTCTCTCTTACTCTCTTTTTCTCTTTTTCTTTCTTTCTTTCTTTCTTTCTTTCTTTCTTTCTTTCTTTCTTTCTTTCTTTCTTTCTTTCTTTCTTTCTTTCTTTTCTTTCTTTCTTTCTCTCTTTTTCTTTCTTTCTCTCTTTTTCAATCTCTTTCTCTCTCTCTCTTTCTCTCTTTCTTTTTATTTCTCTCTTTCTCTCTTTCATGTTATATTTCTATACAAACTATTTTTTAGAGGTTCTAAAGACCTTGAGCATTAATTAAGGTAGAAGAACACAATCGTAAGATTACAGATTGTACTGAATTCTCCATTCCTTGCCTACATATAAAGTCTGGAGGACCTCTTTATACAGACACTTGAGGAAAAAAAAGTGTTAAATCTTAAGTATTCAAAAAAAAAAAAAAAAAGAATTAGGTTCCTGTTTCTTTCAAATCCACACTTGAATATCTCTGACTGAAAAATACTACACTGTATATGGCAGTCAAATTCTATTTTACTTTTTTATAGGTTAACCAGTATTGACATTGCATTTCTAAATGAAAACTCAGGGAAATGTTTGTTTGTTGGGGAAAGCTTACATGTAGTGATGACTAAGGGATAATAGCTTTGATAAGATCTTCATGATCTTTTAACTTTCCTTTTGATTCCTTAGAACTGACTATAGGATTGCTAGAATGGGGAAAGGAATTGGTGGGTTCCACCACTTCAGTGCACTGAGTACAACTTGTCAATGTGAAGGAGGAAATTATCTGTTTCTGATAGTAACCAATCTGTGCAGCACTATTCATATGCACTTCGTGTTATTAATGTCAGAGTGTGATTTGAAACCTATTTATTCTGTGCATTTAAAAAAAAAAAAAAATTTTCTCCATACACACATCCTGATTGGTATTAAGCACATTTTGTGTGCTCTGCTAAAAACTCTGACAATGTCGTTTTTAGAGGCTGTTATTTTGCTGTGAAAGAATTAAGATTTTAGGTAGCTCTTTGTGTATTAGGGACTATTATAAACAATATTTACGTTTAATGTTCAGTAAGAAGTTGAATGACTTTTTACAAACAGAGGGATGAACATTTTGTAAGGCTTTCCTGTATTAATTGTAGCCCATACCTTGTCACTCTCATCTGCAACTGAGACTAATTGTCTGCCTTATAAAGAGTCATGCTTATTGATTTTGCAAAGGCTGGAACAGACTAAGCTGTACTCTCTTTCTATTGATATAAAAAGCATTGCCTGCCTGTATTGATTGCTTACCCCACAGAGCAATGGCAAATTGCTATTGTGGAAACATAATGATGTTGAACATTTGTTGCACAGATGATAGGGTAATGTTTAAATGCAGTGTGTCCTGTTCTTTGTAGATTTACTAATAACCTCCTTTATCATTCCTCTTCAAAATACCATGAATCCTGGAGTAGACGCTAACCTAATGGTACGACATCGTTTATAGATCATAGCATTTCATAAATTCAGAATGAATTAAATCAGCTATTTTTTCATCATCAACCAGACTGGGTGCCAATTTTACTTAACATTTTGCAAGGCCTGAACAAGAATGAAATAAATTAGCTAGGGCAAGATTCTTTCAGTTCTTTTTGAATGTAGTACTTCACCTGGTGCCTAGTCCCACTGAATTCAGAAGACTTATCTGCGGAATTACATACCACTCACTGTGAATAAGACAGACTAAATTTCCTCCTTAGTTCCATTTAAGAGAAAGTTTCACAACATTTTTGGCCTTATTTATCTGATGTTGGAAATGTGTTCTGATTAAATGAGGTCTGAACATATATATAAGTAGTGTGAATTTTGCCTAGCCAGGTGTTCTTTCTTAATATTGGAATTCTGCAAATTCATTTCTACTGAATATGCAATAAAGATAAGAATGACCCATTTTCTAATTTTGTTACAAATCAGTCTTGTGAAATTCATTTAAATGTATGTTGGCAATTCCTTTGCCAAAGGTAAATAACTCCTTATATGGCATTTCCAGACGATATAAAATCCTGAAAGAACAAAGCAATTGTATAAACATTCCTTCTTGTTTTATTGTTTACACAGAACAAACTTAAAGGTGTTCTTGCACTGCATTTTCTCCCCTTCTCTTGTTTAACAATGTGTTAAACTTCATAGTATATCTGCTGGTTTCCACTTACATATTTTTCTTCAAATACATCTTTCTTAAAGATGTTATCTTAAGATGATATCTTAAAGATAATATGGAAATTCATAAAATACCTCTGAATCTCCAGAATTCACTATGCTTCTTTGGTGAATTTTGCAATCCACTTAGAGTCTTCAAACTAGAGAGATCTAAAAAGAAAACAAATGTAGTTGTTTACTGACACTGAACTGTTCCCTTTCTTCTAACTATGATTTTAGTACTCATCTGGTAAAAAGTACAACCCCCTCCGAGGCAGTAAGGTATTTGGGAAAGTAGACATTGGAAATAGATCGACAGAAATAGCAAAAGTTACCTGTTCAGAGCAGTGCCAAATATTAATCCTTTCTACCTTTTTTTCTTTTCTTTTTTTTTTTTTTTCTGTCATAAACTTCTCCTATATATCATGTAAAATCTGAAGTAAATTTGAATCAATTTCCGAGTTATTTATAGAAATTGTGAGCATCTTTGGTGCTAAATATTGGAACATGAAGCAAGGAAACTCTGTTCCATGGGCCAGACAGCATGGAAAAGATAGATTCTTCACTTAAATGCAGAGGGATTAAGAAAAAGCTAGACACTGTGGAAGATGAATTGTATTGTTAGGCAGAGGGACATGAATTTAAATAGGAAAAGGAGGATCAAAAACCAGAAGAGAAGGAGATGAACAGGAGGTTACAAAGAATGAGACAGCATTGATCAGAGAACAATGAAAAGGAAAGATATGTTCCACTACTTTTTGATTTCTAGCTAGCTGTACAGAATGATTGGTTCATGTGAGAGCCCTTAAAGATGATGACCCTACACAAGATAAAACAAAGGGTCTTATAAAAAAGATGGAGAACGACTTTTTGCTAGGGCAGATAATGACAGGACAAGGGGTAATGCTTTTAAACTAAAAGAGGGGAGATTTAGAGTAGATGTTAGGAGGAAATTCTTCACTCAGAGGGTGGTGAGGCACTGGAGTAGGTTGCCCAGGGAACCTTTGGATGCCCAATCCCTGGAGGTGTTCAAGACAAGGTTGGACAAGGCCCTGGGAAACCTGATCTAGTGGGTGGCATCCCTGCCCATGGCAGGGGCTTTAGAACCGGATGATCTTTAAGGTCCCTTCCAACCCAAGCCATTCTATGATTCTATAGTAACACAACTGATCTAGCTTTTCTTCTGTTCAAAATGTTTGTTCTTGCAAACCTGACACAGATTTGACAAGGGTTTCTGAGGCACTAGGGTCTTTAGGTGGACTGGGGAGAGAATAATAGTGTTTTATTGTTGAAATAGGAGCTGAAGCTGGGTTCTGTGTATGGCAAGAGAAAAGATGGTATGAATGCTTGTCTAAAAGTTAAGAAGACTGGGAGCCTTGAGATGTTCTGATAATAAATTTAGCTGGATTTTTAGTGTATCTATAAAATCTACAAATAACTAATAAAAATAGCTTTCTTATTTTTCTACTTCCCTGCAAAACATCTTTCTACTACTCTGAATTCAACAGATTTTTTAAATAAGGCTAATCCCTGTTGTTTCAGTTTGCTCTGCAGACCTGCATTGGGGCATAGCTGCTTCAACGAGTATTGCAGTAAAGAAAGCCTGTGACATCTACAACCATGCACAAAGCATATCAGTATAAAGGAAGAAGACAGTCTTCTAAGACTAAGACTATGTTTGGTTTACCTTCTGTCTATTTCTCGTAGTGACATGAAGCAGCCCTATCTAAAGTATGTGAGCTTCTTAAAAAAAAATGCAGATATATGTTTTAGTACATGAAAGGTGCAAGGTAGTTTTGTACTACATCTTATTTTCATTACCAGGAAGAAAGTCAGGTTAGGAGAAATGTAAGCTGAGATGGAAAACAACATGACTGTTGCAATATTTTGTAATATTTTGTAATCTGTTTGTAATCTGTTTGCAGCAAAAATCCAAAAAACAAATCAAAGAAAGAACTTCAAGTTACTTGCCTTAATCTTTTGGTCACATATCTTTATGTGTTCTGACAAATTAGATGGATAAATAGCAGGGACTATTTCAGGTACACATCTGGTCATGTCAGCAGTTTCCCATATATTTTTTACAAAGATGATTTTCACCTTTTGAAGCAAGCTCAGTTCAACTTTTTTTAAGAACCTCTATGTATGAAACTTAGGGTTTCTCATGTTCTCTTTGCTGCATCTCTGCACAGGATGAATTTCACCCTTTAAGCTAAACAACTTGCTCTGATATTTCTCTCTTACTTTTTAAAGCAACAAGAATAATTATGACTTAACAATTAGAAGTCAAGCTGCCTTTCCATGAAATGATTTGATAAACACTACAGTTTTTAAATTTTTTTTAAAGTTTGTTTTTTTTTTTTCAAGAAATCACCTTAGCATATACTAAAAAATTTGCTTCCAAGTCATTTTTCTAGATTGCTTTGTTGCTCAATTCCTCATTAGAGCAAAACTGTTGGAAACCTTCAGATTAAATTTATTTTATACTATAGAGGTTAAAATTGACTAAAAAGGTTAAGTCCCCAAACATTAAAAGTGTTTTCCATTTGGCTTCTGCAGTAATTTTATCACAGTATTTAACTTTTACCTTCATCATAGCTTTAGGAAAGAGCAGAAACAGGAGCACAATCTTTCTGGATTTTCTTTAAATGACACATTATTTCACCTTATTCTCATTCCTCATTATCCTATTCTCATTTTATTTGTATTTTTACTCAAATGCAATTTTTACCAATTTAAATTAAGCTCAAAATATATTTACCTCTGCATGTCCAATGTTACTCGGTAATTTTTCATTTGTTCTAGGTCTGTTTTGTTTCTTTTTTTTTTTTCTTTGGCACAAAAATTCAGTGAATGAAATTAAATGAACCATACCACTGTACTATTTCTACATCCATACTTTGAAACCTGAATCTTCCGGAAGACAAAAATATCCAGAAAAAACATGTAGAGGGCCAATTAATCATGTTGTATTTTCCTTCAGCCATTAAGGCTGATCTTTAGAAAATACATTACTGCTCATGTATATGCATTAAACTGCATCTCCATGCAGGCAATGCATCTCTTGTCAGAGAGGTCAGCTGGAGTTTTTATCTTCAAAAAATAAATTAATCCTTGAAGAAAATACACACAAATGAGGATTACTACAGTGAGTGCTAAAATGTTTTCCCCAAATTTCCTGTTACCATAATTTCAGTTTTGTAATGAAAGATTCAAAAAAAGTGCGTTGTCATGAGGCAAGTTTTTTGTATAATTATATTGAAGAAAGAATCAGAGAAATTAAACCACTGGAGATAACTGATCGTAATAAATCAGCTTCACTTCAGTGATATATATATACATATATTTTTTTTTGTAATTGCGGGACTAGCTCAACAGATGTCATATGCTTCTGAGTACACAAATATATGTTGATTTCAACTTCAATAGTGTTTCTTCTCCATAAGAAAATTCTTCTCTGTCTCAGGTCCACAAGTTTCTTGAACTGCCTATAAATAAAAAGGTTCACTGAATCCTATTCACTTTGAACTCCATAGCCACAAAAACTGGAGCATCTGTGCTCTATGCAAGGTGCTTAAGTTTCAGATAAAGCAAGCAAATTTTCTTGAAATTCTATCCTGTAGTTAAAGTGAAAGAATGATTCAGCTGTGGTGATGGGGTAAATGAGGATCATAATGATGCTGATATGGCTAGCGCTGACCTGAAACTTTCTCCTTCATTTCTTGGCTTCCTAGAAGCTAAGACATAAAATCTTTAATTCATTGCTAAAGAGTGCATGCTTACCAGTGCTGGGTGCACATGAGACAGTCAATATTTTTGCCTGTATTCTCAGGAGTTTCAAAAATGTATTGATT
This sequence comes from Anser brachyrhynchus, assembly GCF_964034855.1. Classification (NCBI taxonomy): domain Eukaryota; kingdom Metazoa; phylum Chordata; class Aves; order Anseriformes; family Anatidae; genus Anser; species Anser brachyrhynchus. Next base: position 109,828,139 of record NC_137694.1, read on the forward strand.
AATGCCATGCAACTGGCTTGCAATGTTTCAAATGTTTTTGGAGAATAAAGCCTTTTAACATACTATTACTTGTCAGTTATTATTTTCTGCTTTGAATGTGTTTTGAGAGGCTTGGGGGGGGAGAGGGCGGGGTAGAGGTGGAGGTAAGATAATTGTCCACATGGATATTTCTATAAGGAGTGCCACTACTTTGAAGTATTTAAAAAATATATAAATACAAGATTTATCAATGATGAGTCCATTGCAATATGAGATTAAAGAAAATTCAATCACTATTTGCCATTCTTTTCTTATCCCAGCATGTCCCAGTTTTTACTTCACTAGTACCTAATCAATGTGCTTACTTTGAAGTTAATTAAATCAGTTAAATTATTTGAAATAAACTTTTGAGAAGTGATATATGTATTTTTATGACTTACAGAGTGTAATTTTATCAATTGGCTAAAATGCCATTGCTCTCATTTGACATTTGATAATGATACAACACACACACACACACACAAACTCAATTGTAATTCATAATTTCTTACACTTACATATAATAGTGCAATACAATTCCAAAATAACTTGCAAAGGAACATACTTATAATCATGTCAGTGAAGTATATATGGAGGGGGAAGGTGGAGAATTTCCTACTTAAAATCAGAAAAAGAGTCACTCTTTTCCTTGTGGGTATAATAATGTGCCTGCAAGAAAGTAAAAGTACTTAGTATTAACACAAAGCTACATATCTTCAGTGCTCTGAAAAAAATAATACATCATGAACAGGGATGAATGTATAAAAATGATTTGATCTTTCAAAGATTTTTTAAGTTTTTATACTGATTGATTACCTAAGAAATATTTAAGCTCTCCTTTCCAGACTTTGTTTTAGTAGTGTACTTGCAGAAAATGACTTGCATACGTTCATTAAAAAAGCATGTTTAAAAATTAGCAGTATGTTCTTATATTTTTGTTTAATTTATTACTTTGAGCAAGAGAGGTACTAGTAACATAAGAACTTAAAAATGATTTCCCAAATCAGAGACTTGTAAAGATCTAAATTTCTACCTTGAAGAGAAAAAGAAACTGCATACAAACAGTTCTATCATTTCTAGATTATAAGAAGAGTAGAATTTCACTCCTCAAGCAACAGACTGTTCAAGAAACTATTTAAAGAATGCTTAGAGACAACTCTCAAATTTGACTTTCTGAAACAATGAAATTTAAGAATTGAGTATTTTATTAGTAAGCTGAAAATCAACCTGGATGTAAGGAGTTTTATTCTTGAATGAAGTTTAGAGAAACAGGAAATGACAACAAAACAGGCCAAGCAGAAGTTCTTCCTTATTTACAACCCAAGGAGTGTTTAAGCATTAAATGAAACAGGGTCCTAACCTTATCTTAGTGGGTATCATAAAAGAGAATATTTGGTGGGAAACGACCAGGTGTACATAATACTGATTTTCCTCAGTTTCATCAAATTCTTTTTTTATCCTTTTCCTATATGACCTATGTGGCACCTACAGAAATGTGTTTCAAGTATCTCCTGATTACACTTTCCATAGATCACATTTGAGACTGAGATTTACCCCTGATTAGGATGTGATGGCTATTATTGTAGACTGCAATGTCTGAAGGTAAATTTTCTCTCAAAAGCTATAAATAAAGCCTTAGATACATCCTGTTCCTCATAATTCAGCCTGAAGATTTTGTTTTCAATTACAATTTCTTTTGTGTTTTCATAGTAATCCACACAAAATAGAGTTGAATGATAAAAATGTCTAATAAAAATCAAGAAGGGAAAAAATTAATAAGGTAGAATTCTATAACAAATTTCATAAGTTTCATTTCATTGCATCTGGAAAATACTTCGAGGAATGAAGCTGGGACAAATCCAGCTAGAATTTTCATTTTAAAAAACACTTTACACACTGTTTTCATTATAACACTTACCTTATAATGACTTTCATCTGGAATCCAAAACACTTTGCAAACATTAATTAGTACATTATTAACAGCACTAATAATTCAGTGCTGTAGTGATAATTTCCTGAAGAATACTGAGAGTACTTCAAACATCCTAGTTACTTTAATGGATGTTAAAGATGCTCAACACCTTTCAGAATTTTACCAAACAGTACAGAAATCCTCTATGTACTGTAAATTGTCTTAGATTTTAAATTCTATACCCAATTTCTTTATTTCTAGACTTTTCTATTATTTCAGGATGTTTATTTAAAACAAAGTTAAAAAAATAAAATAAAAAGAGGATATATCCTCCTCTGTCTTCTGGTATTGTTATAGAGTTACGGAAGTGTGATTCTGAAGACTGGATCCAGGGAGAAATGAAAAATATTGCACAAAATAGTCACAGACATCATGACTGATTTACCTGGTGCAAATACAGAAGTATGCTAGATGAAATAAGCCTTCTTGAATCTCTCTCAGGAGAGAACAAAGAAACCAAAGTGCAGAGTTTCCTTGCATTGTATCTGACAACAATCCCAATTCAATCTGTCAAACAAAGTGTATTGCAGTCACTTTATTAGTGACCTTTGCTGTTAGTGACTTTGATAAAAGACCTCCCAAACTGGAGAAAGTTTATTTTCTTTTATTTCTTTTCTATACTGTATTTTGTAGACAACACTTTTTCATTTAAGATTACAGGTGCATTAGAATTTTTTTTCTCATTACTCTTTCTCATCGTTACATTCTAATATTCTCATATGATTTACTCTAACTTATTTTTCCAATAAATTTATGTTGGCATCTCTCTCACCTGTTAATTATAACAGCACCAATAGATTGCCTCCACTTCAAACTAAAAGTCACCCCGTACACAAATCTAGCTTTATTTTTCACCTTTGACATTGTGAATTGTCTCTCTCTACTTTCTGCCATGCATTAACCATATTATAACTACTGTTAGGCCTTGAAACATAAGAAGTGGGTCTATATGTGTACAGATATGCCAGTTTTAGTCATTATATGCCTTATCTGTAAGTGGTTCATTGCCTTCTTACAGCTATTAGGGGCTTTCTACAACTTTTATGATACATATGGCTTAAGATACTATACCTGTTTGATAAAGAAGGATCTGAAAAGGCATTCTGTATTTCTGACAAAATAATTGTTTTTGAATGCTTATCATCCTTATTCAAGCCAAGCAATATAGTCACAGAAGTGTATTTTACGTGACTCTCTTTCATGTTCAGAGAATCATAGAACCATCTAGGTTGGAAAAGACCTTCAAGATCATCAAGTCCAACCATCAAGCTAACCTACTAAGTCCCATCATTATACCATGTTCCTTAGTGCCATATCCACACTTAAATACCTCTGGGGACAGGGACTCCAACACTTGCTTGGGCAGCCTATTTCTATGCTTGAGAACCCTCTCCATGAAGAATTTTTTTCCCAACATCCACTCTAAACCTCCACTGGTGCCATTTGACACCACAGTCATTTACTAACCTGACTGTTCACACTGAAGTCATTATGCCTTTTTATGTAAGAGAATATTTGTCATTGTGAAATCAAGTTGCACAGTCTTGACATAAAAAGCACTACAGTGTTTCCTATACTCAGTTGCACATCACAGATTTCTTTATATTAATTCCCTAAAGAGCACCTACTATTTGACTCTAGAGTTAAGTAACATGAAAAAAACACTAATTACTAATTTGCATTTTTCATAAATACA